>NC_134571.1:3362500-4562500 GCF_050947875.1 Dermacentor variabilis | reverse complement strand
GTTCTCTCATTTTTTGTGTTTTTGGTTGCGTAGCTGCCATGGCATTTGCTCGTAGCCACCGTGCTGTGCTGCGTACGCCAATGCGTGCGGCGTCTTTCGCGCAAATCCTGATGCCGCTATAGTGTCGTTATCTAAGTTTCCCTTGCGGGATGCTTTGTTACGAAATCTGAAGGATGCAAGAACGGTGTTGCCCTCGCTTCTAGTGGCCTTAACACATTCTCTCGGAATGAAAACATTATACTTTGAGCAAGAAAGACAAAGCTTTCAAAGTACGAACAGATATTTTCTTGAGATGAAACAATGTTGGACGGAGTTAAGAAATTTCCAAGCAAACATTTTTGTGCATACGCGTTTGCTGCTACAGTATATAGACCTATAATAAGAAATTTGCGAACGCATCGAAGTATCTTAAGCTACAAATGGACAGTATCGTATCGGATAAAATCATTGCGGTAGAATCTTGTACCTGTATCTCAAGTACTTATTACCCGAGTATCTTGTATCATGATACCTTTGTAAGGTATCTTTGCCCAGCGCCGGCCTGGAGCACTGCACATTCAGGAGGCTCATCTTCCTCGAGGAGACTCGCTTTGCCAGGAGCTAACTGGACGGCACAAGTGGAGAGTTGTTGTCATACGTCATGTAACTACAATGGAAGGCAGCAGCGAAGTTCCGGAAATTGCCATGATGTCAGAAGCACAGAGCAATGCCCCATGTTCTCGTGAATTGGAGATTCTGAGTAGAATTCCCGATCCCGCGCTTTCTGGGAATAGACTGCTCAAAGGTCGGAAAGAAATGCGCCAGCGATAAGAGATTACTGTCGCCGTTGGCGAGTTCCCAGGAAGATGTCCCAACAGCAGGACAGAAATAAACGGTCTTGCAATTTGCGTTCTCATCAGTCACTCGTTGGATTGCATGACAGAGGAAAAAGGAAAGAAGGAGTTTGGTAAGAAACCTTCCCCCTCAAAAACATGGATCGGCCATTTGGTAGGAACTCGCGTGCTTTTTAGAGCTCGAGGATTCCGCACAGCTATCTTCCGTGCTCGCAGCTTGACCGCCTCGTTCCAAGAAAGAATCAAGTGCGAGCCCTTTTGTCCTTTCTCGGCGCAGACATGTCGATACAGGGTCGCGCGTAGAATCTCTCGCATATCTCAATAGCGCGGAGAGGGCAGTGCTGCGACGAGGCAAACATTACCGCGAATCGCCAGTGATGCCGCTATCGCCTTCTGCTGCTGCTGAGCGCAGCAACGTGCCTGCCGAGCAGTGACACCGCTCGCTGCACGATAACGCTTCCAGGAACGCTGCCTCCGACCTGAGGTCCTCGCACCTTTGCCGGCGGGGGTCATGGACACCGTTGATTCGAGGCCGCTGGCCTCGCGGTGATTGATTAGGGTTCTGGCACGTGCCACTATTACGGGCGGTTTTAATGCACAACGAAGCACGTGTTGCCAATGTCGTCGCTACACATCAACGTGGGCCATATACTGCCAGTCTTGCGCAGCGGTATTAGGTGAAAGGGAAAAAGTCGTCTGTACGAAGCTACAATGAAAAAGGCATACAGTTTTGTCAAAAAAGAAAGCGTCCAAGTTACAGAAAAATTCATCCTGTCCAGGGGCAATCGAACCTGGGACCAACGCATTTTAAGAGGGGTCGCTGACCTGGAAGTTAGCGATTGCAGCTGAGCTGACCAGGAAGTTAGCGGATAGCAGACAAAATTTTTTCAGCTAGGAACCTTTCTTTCTCACAAACCCGTATGAATTTATATTGCAACAATATTCTTCTTCGAGGGGGATGCATAGGTTTCCGTACAACTGATTTTCTATATTGAGCACGGTTTAGGAATGCTGACTAGTGCGGCGAAAGTCTCAGACAATTAGCAGCTAAAAGTGAGCATTGATGGTGGGGAAAGACCCTTCCGGGTACTGAGCTAATTTCTTATTCAAATTGTTGGGTTTCGCGTGTTATAACTACGGTCTGGTTATGAGGCACGCCACAGCGGGGACTATGTTTTCACTGCCTGCAGGGTTCATTAAAGTGCACCCGATGGACGGTACACGACCGCTTTTGCATTCCGCCTCCATCACCTGATGGAACCAGGCACTTCGTGCTCGGCACCATAGCTACCACGGGGGTTCATTCCTCAGACAACGACTCATCTAAAGGAAGAAGCCTAACACGGCTACGCTGATAGTCGAGTGCACGGCTTCGCGCCCTTGTGGAGTCAAAGTCGACAAATACCTCTTGCATCGAGTATACACAGCTGAAGAAAAACGTATTTCAGATGTCTTACAGTAATAAAAAATGCAACAAGATAGAACCTCGAAGGGACCATCAGGATGATACGAGTTGTTTCCTTGTGACCTAGTTCCAGAGAGCAGGTAAAAAAGAAACATGTCGCCACATCACGTCACAATAAGGATGTGCCCCTGAATAGGAAGAGCAACGCTGCGCAGTAAAGTAAACGGGGGCCGAGCGCCGTGATTCAACTCAAGGCCATTTTCTAATCCTCAGAAATTGTCAACAAAGCTTGATTCTTTTCTTAAAACAAGACAACGTCCGGATGCCCTATGCATTTCAATAGATTCATTTTCTTTTCGCCGTGGTCCCTTGTAAGCTTGTGCCCGCCTTGCTCATGAAAGACACACTGTTTCGGACTCCTCCACAAGGGCGCCTCACGTGTGGCTCGTGAATCGCTTATGCGGCTCTCGCTTCTTGAAGCGCGTCACTTGACTACCAATTGCACGTGTACGTGACTTCGCCGACAGGGATCAACGGGTCACGGTCTGCCCTTGAGAGCGAGCCTCCCTCGCGGCGGTGGTGACGCCATCAGGAAGGGCAACAGTGGAGGCCGCTCTGTCAGCGTGTCACGCCACAAGGCATCAGTGAAACCGGAACACCGAAGCGGCAGGTAGCGCCGCTCGAGAGCAACAGCTAGGCAATAGCGGCGCGTCGGCCGTTTACCTCCGGTTGCTTCCACAGTCGCCTGAAAAGCGAACGCGGAACGAAGCGCCCGCTACGCGCTCGAAAGAAGGGCCAGGATCGAAAGGCGCGGGTGTTCATGACCCCCATGCGTTGCACCCTTCAAAAGCAACGGAACCCTCTGAGCGATAGCACAAAAGAACGCTCCGCGCGCCGCGTTCGTTGACCGCACGGCTCCCGCATGAAAGCGCGACTTAAGGCGCGGCCAAACCCGCAGCTGCGAAGGTCGTTGCGGGTGCAGGAAGGCCAGTAGTGGTGCCATCTACTTGCACACAATTCATTCGGTGCGCGGGAGCCCCCTCTGCTGTTGACCGCCTTCCACCGAAAGAGAAGCACGCGTATCTATGGCCGCGTGTCACCGCTTTGGTGGCCTTGCCGCAAATTGTATGTTTCGAATTCTATTCTTTTACCGTGGAATATTTGTGCATTTCCATTTTAGAGCAGTACTATATACAAGACGGGTATTGTACAATAGCTTCCGTTACATTTTTCTTCTTTTTTTCTTTTTTTTCCGCACGCAATTACGTCAGAGCCGCTTCTTGCTGCCATTTGGCATCTGATATAAAACAAAATACTGCTCAAGGCCTATAATAAAGTTTTGTTCAAATGGCGATTAGAATTCTTTATGGCTGCCGTAGTTCTTATAACAGTTAAGGGAGATAGAACTACAAGCTTTACTGAGATGCTGGAAGGACTGTTAGGAGGTGCCGAAGGAGGCCCACAAGGTAGTTAGAAAGTTTCACGGAGCGGTTTACAGATGGATTGCGTCGGTAGCGACAAGTCATCTTGAAGGTTACAGCTGAAAAAGAAAGCACTAAATGTAGTGTATGGTTTCTTTTTAAAGAGATAGCACCAGCAAGAAATGGCAAAGGGAATGAAAGAGCCCGCACGAGCAAGCGCTGACTTGCGTCACGAAGGTGGATGAAAATGGTCGTCAAGGGGAACTGCTGTTATCTGATTGCCGGCGTGGAATGAAATGTATAAGCTTCACTGCCATCTTAGTTGTGGGAACTATACGCTGCGCTAAAGAGCAAGAGAATGGATGTTGAACGTTGCACGCGATAGGAACAGGTACACAAACAAGCGCTGGTACTTTTGTCAGGTCATTCGTGAACGTGGCTGTTTTTCTGTATTTCTCCAACACTTTGCAATTGGTGGTCGTATAGCATATTTCATCATGTGACGTTTTCTGGCACCAATTCCAGTGACGTCTGAGTGACTCGGTCACAACACACCGTCAAAGACCTCTCTCGTTGATGTTGCAGGTTAGTGCCTTTACTAATCAACAGGCAGTCAAACTGCACGTAAACCAGCGCTGTCATGCACAACAGCACCAAGATTTGAGGGTCACGTACGAGGCCCTGCAGGGCGCGGTGTCTGTAGCAGCAGCTGAACCAGATGAATGTTAGGACATCTTCCCGCAGCGGCTAATGGGTGCTCGAGCGGCGGTCGGAATGCAAAGAATCTGGCGACATCTGCCAGGTAAATGACATCCGCCCGCAAACAACCGTCGCCGGTCCTCCTCCCACCCGGCGACGTCTTGATAAGCAGCCGTGCCTATTTCAGGTTTCTGTGCCTTTCGCGCACCGATTTCTGGTCTCGACTTTTTCCCGCCTGTGATTGGCGAGCAAAAACACGCTTTCCCCCTCTCCGCCGACAGCAGGCGGTGCGCGCTCATGGCTTGTTGTTATACGGTTGTAGTTAGTGTATTAGGAGGGGTGAACGCCTCGCTCGCTCTTATCCAGAGGCTCAACAAAAAAAAAAAGAAAGGCCGACCTGGCGCCGCGAACCACAGGGTCTCCTGGTCAGGTCGTCAGCACCGGTTCACGTCTTGTTTGTCTGCGCACCTTGCCAAAGTGAGAGCAGTGCTGTGCCAGCTCTCTCGCCCTTAACAAGAGGCCAACACACTTTCGCTTTTATTCCGACAGGGTAGTGCCGTCTGGAAGGGCAACTTTTATTTCCAACGGCTCGAGATAACAAAAAAAAAAAAAGAGGACGCACTCTTTTCAAAAAGCAGGTGAATGTTTGCTGGAGATGAGCTACACTTGCCATTAGGCGTTGCATGCAGAGTCCCAGACACAACAGCGTGCCACTCTTGACTCGAAGAGAGAATGAAAGCAAAATACAGCAGAACACTGCTTCCTGAGAAATGAAGCCGCAGGGGAGCTCTTTCCTTCAGATGCCAATCCTACTAGCTAAGTGGGAACCAGTCTAACGATTTCTTCAACTGAAAGAATAAATATAAGCAGTGTGCGACGTTGTGACATGACAGAGCACTTACACATCATCGTCGGAGCAAGGTAGGCAACAGCCTTGGATATCCTGTGCTGTGGCGAATCCTTCCGGATAAGGACAGACTATACTGGTGCTCGTTGCAAGTAGAACGTGCCCATCGCGTTGTGAGCTCCCGTCATTTTATTTATTTGAGAAGCATAACTCTCAGCTTCGAAACGGGTTCAAGTTTGTATTGCGGGTGTTTCGGTGACCACAGAACATAACTCATACTTTAAAAGAAAGAAAATCCAAGTCCACAAGTCACATCAGACATCACATTCTTGCACGCGCGCTTGAGAATTACATCCGAAACGCTGACAGTATAAAAAGCACAAGCTAGGCATGCGGTACTTGTTCTGAACGAATACATAGGCCTGCAGTGATGTCGGCACTTACACCATCATCATCAGCCTATTTTATGTCCACTGCAGGACGAAGGCCTCTCCCTGCGATCTCTAATTACCCCTGTCCGGCGCCAACCAGCGCCAACTAGCACAACTAGCAGAACTAGCACCCGCGAATTTCCTAATTTCATCGCACCACCTGATGTTCTGGCGTCCTCTACTGCGCTTCCCTTCTCTTGGTACCCATTCTGTAACCCTAATGTTTTAACGGTTATCTAACCTGCGCATTATATGGCCTGCCTCGCGCCGTTTGCCTCTTAATGTCAATTAGAATATCGGTTATACCGGTTTGCTCTCTGATTCAAACCGCTTTCTTTCAGTCTCTTAACGTCATGCCTAGCATTCTTCGTTCCATTGCTCCTTGTGCGGTCACTAACTCGTTCCCCAGCTTCTTTGCCAGTATCCATTCTAAGCCCCATATGCAATCACCGGTAAAATGCACTGATTATACAACTTCCTTTTCAATTATAATGGTAAGCTTCCAGTCAGGAGCTGACAATGTCTGCCGTATGCGATCCAACCAACTTTTATTCTTCTGTGAATGTCCTTCTCATGATCAGGGTTCCCTGTGATTAATTGACCTAGGTAAACGTGCTCCTTCGCAAAATATAGAGGCTGACTGGCGATCCTGAACTCTTGCTTCTTTACCCGGTTATTCATAATTATCTTTGTCTTCTGCATGTTATACACCTGTAAAGAGTAGGTCGCCGAGACCAATGCAGTGTGAACATGTGTATGGTTATTGATTCTGTGTACGAATTTTGGCCTCGACTGTAAAGGTTCAGGTGGAGCGCTGCTGCAAACGAATATTCAGGCAGTAGAGATTTTCAACGGCGCTGGGTACCATGCCGTAAGTGCTTCCGATGCAGTGTGGCCGTTGACCAAATAGAGGCGCGTTTAAATAAGCTACGCGTATGAAGCCCAATCAACACCTAACATTGCGATGCTCAGGGAGCTACGTTAACGTTTCGTATGCGTGTTTTTATGTCAAGGAATCAAAATTCATTGCTTTGCAGCGAAAGCATTGGGCCTAAAGGATGCGATGCGCTCACTATCGCGGAAACCAAAGCACACGCGTGCCCGACGCATTTACCCGCGAGGCGCCTGGCGTAACTGTACACAGCATACTTTTCCGTTGGCGCCAATTCCTTTCGCTTTCCACGCGAGGAAAGAGGAGGAGAAGGGAGCCAAGTGCCGAATGGGGTCACTGGCATTCTTCTCTCCACTGCGCGGCTTATCGCATTCATTGAGGCGGTGCCCTCGCCGGCTCCCTCCTCTCTCCCCTCGCCAGACTGTCGCCCATAAAAGCGCAGCCTGCACACGGAGACTTCAGATCAGCTTCCCGAAGCAAGCATGCGTGTCGCTCTGATGCTTTTGTGCCTGGCGGGCACGCTGTCGGCGCACAGGCCCACCTCCGTGCAAACGTCCTCGGGCCTCCTGGTCGGTTTTCGCTCCAAGGTTGGACACCATCATCGCGTCAACCACTTCCTGGGCATTCCGTACGCCAAGCCCCCCGTGGGTGCTCTCCGATTCGCACCCCCTGAGCCGCTGGACGATGCCAGTCAGGAGGAATTGGATGCCAGCCACCACGGACCCTCTTGTTACCAACCGGCTCACCTAAAGGAGCTTATGAGCAGCTTTCTGGACGACGCCTCCGAGATGAGCGAAGACTGCTTGACTCTGAACGTGTATGTACCCGATGTCCCAGATGCGGGTCTCCTTCCCGTGATTGTTTGGATTCCTGGGGAGGGCTTCGACTACGCTATTGCACGCCAGTTCGACGGCGGCTACCTAGCCATACATTCCAATGCCATCGTCGTCACGGTCAACTACCGGGTGTCCTCTTTGGGATTCCTCACCACTCTTACGCCCGATGCCCCCGGAAACGTAGGCCTTCACGACCAGCGCATGGCGCTCAGATGGATTAAGAAAAACATCGCTCACTTTGGTGGCAATCCGGACAAGGTTACCATCATGGGGCGCTTCACGGGATCCATGAGCATTAGCATCCACATTGCCACTCCTATAAAAGAGAAGCTTTTTCAAAAAGCCGTCATGCAGAGCGGCATAGCTATAGGTGACTATGTGTTCGACTCGAACCCACTCAACACTACTGAGAAGCTCGCCGACGCTGTCGGCTGCCCCACCAATTCCAGCGTAGATATGACCACGTGTCTGCGGAACTTACCGGCTCCTGAGTTGGTGAGCGCCACAACTCGCATTGGAAAGTTCTTCAAGCCCGTCATCGACGGTAACCTCATCGTCGAAGAGCCGCTAGAGGCCGTGAAGAAAGGTCGCCACCAAGCTGTTGATGTCATCATTGGCACAAATCAGAACGAGGGTTCGCTGTGCCTCCTGACGCTGCAGTACCTCAAGTCAAATTTCTTCGAGCGCCTCATTCAGAACAGGCTCACCACACAAGACGTCGCCGACATGGTTCAGTTCCATCTGCGCGACTTCAACGTCCGGGACGACGACGTGCTTTCCAAACTCGTTCAGCACGAGTACCATTATCAGCACATCAAAGATGGTCTGCGAGCTCAGTATGTTCAGTTCTGCGGTGACATGTACGTAGCTTCCCACGCCGAGCAGATGGCCCGCCTCCTGGCTCACCATAAGAAGGGCTCCGTGTACGTCTACCGATTTGCTCACCGGCCATCCTTCTCCAAACAGCCCGATTTCATCGGAGCAGCCCATGGTGACGATGTGCTCTTCGCCTTGGGTCTTGTTCTCAAGCAGCGAGACCTTCCCAAGTCCGAAGTGCTCCTCAGCGTCAAGATCGCTGCCTCCATTGGCAACTTTGCACTTGACAGGTGCGTATCGCATCCATTTGGTGGGTTCAGCTTTAAGTGGTGTTTCTTTTGTTTCGTGTTGCTTAATGAATGTTCTCTCGCTTCACAGTGATCCAAGCATCGTTGGCGCCCCCAGTATAAATTTGGACTGGCCTGAGTACACGGAGCAAGGCCAGCTCGTCATGCACTTCACCTCTGGTCGCTCTACCGCTCGTCGCAGCGTGCTGAACCGAGCCGTCGCCTTCTGGCATGACATCGTGCCACTGATAAAGATCAGCAGGACCGTGCATGAGCTCCCAGCGGCCGAGCCACTCTCAGTGACCTCCTCCCAGGTCTACCTCTTCGAACCGAGTCCGCAGAGCCTCCGACTCACACTACCAGTGGAGCAGAGCGCAGCGTATGTCGTGGTGGCCCTGGCAGTATGCAACGCCCTCCTTCTAGTTGTGTCAGCTATCAGCATCACCAAGCTCCGCAAGACGCAGCCTAGATACGAAACACTGGAAAAGCTGTGAGGCTCAGTGCCACAAAGACTATTGTGAGATTGTGTACATAGTTCACTCATTCACTCGCATGCTCCATAATACCACGCACATCGGCAATTGCATTAGAAGTTGACAACTATATTTATGAGACAACCACGCGCACATTCATTGAACAAATGATTCAACTCATTGCTCATCTATCCTACACTTGTAAAAAAACATCGTGTTATGAAAGGGTTTTTAGCCTTGTATATAGTTACAAATTTCAAACGTACAAACTTTCGTAAAACTCAGTTATTTACCGGCACCTTAAATTTTGTGAACGACGAATTACGTCAAGCCAAAATAAAATTTGGCACAAAGGTATTTGGCGCGCAGGACAAGCAAAGCCGAGAAATTTATCAGCCTCCAATATGAGCAGCGTGCCCATTTCGCAACATGTCTGGACCGTGGAATAATAGAGTTTTACAGTACATTGTGAATATGGCGGACTTTTCTGAGCAGCCTGCTCGTTTTATGTCATAGGCTCTAGTCAGTGTCCTTTCATGTACCTTGAAAGATCTGTTGTCTTTGTCCTGTACGTATATCTTAAACTGTGATTAAAGAGATGTATTTGAATGGTATAGTTTCTATCCTACTTCCTTCGCTCACCGTCTACATGTCTACACTACTTTGCGAGTTGCAGATTCTGCGAAAACGTATTGCCAGGCATCCTTATAGTCATACTTTGACACTTCAATTGCATCCATAAGAGTAAAATGGGGATTTTAATTCTATGGAATATCAAGTGATCAGAACAATTAGGTTAAATTTTTTCGATCATGTAGAAAAAGCCAAGCCTTATTTGACCACTTCCACGGCGCGCACTTATATGAAACGCCTGCTGCTGTATTCGCACCAAATATGGCCCTAAGATGCCTTGAGTATTACGGCATGGGGTTATGACCACCGTTGTAGACAAACAAACTTTTAAGAAAAGCGTCACAGGAGGCAGGAGAAGGGAGTACTAGTTCCTACTATGACCAACCCCTTTATAGAATAAATTAGAAAGTGGCCCTGCAAACATCGTACACTGAAAATGGTACAGCTTGCCCCGCTTCCGTTCCTGCTTGGCGTCGTCCAGAGTGTCACTTAGCAGGCGCGGCAGTCGTTGTGGCGTGTACTCCAATGCTCGCGCGAACAGTGCGCACATCTCCCGTTGTAAGTCCGCAGTGATGCTGATAGCCACGAGGTCATGTAAGGATGTCGAATGTGTGGTCACGAAAGGAGAATACACCTTCTCTGCTGGGAGCGTTTTTGGTAGTCCGGCTGGATTCACAAAGGGTTTTCGTTCGTAACTGCATTCTGCTATTGGCTAGCCGCCATTACTAATATGTCCAGCATCGTCATGGGCTAACATATGTTCTTACCAACAGTATAGCGTAAGCACATTTTTGTGTCCAGGTTCAGGATTTTTTTCGCATGGCTTTGCATGCAGCGTATGCACATACCTGCATCTCCCCAGCTTTAATTGGTCAAGTTCCTGGACTGGTCGCCTCTCAGTGTGTCGGAACAAAACGAAAACAAAACAGAAAAGAACGATATTTTTGATCGGGACCAAAACGTAAGCGACACTGTATTTATTATTTTGTTTTGCATTGGAAACTGAAATATTTTTTATGGGTTTTCGATTCAATGGGAAAGTTGGGTATACGAAACAACCGAAGCACAGTCAACGTCAGCTTTAGTGCGTATCTCAGGTGCCCGCATGAGCGCCTATCTCAGACAGGGATAGTGCGAGCGATAGGCGGCCGAGCGCTCCTCTAATCTTAGCCTGCCGCTCGGTGCACAAGCAGATCGGCACCGTAGCAAAACCCAGGAGTTGGGCGCTGAAGAGCTTGTCGTTTTGTTTTGTACGGTTACAACGCTTTGTTAACAAACATTAATCGTTCGTTTATCTTCGTTTAAGTTCCTTTTATGGGAACAGCGGTCTCGCATTTCGGCAAGCACACTCAACGACGTGCTGCTGCGGAGATCATGCTCAGTGCCTTGACTCATAAAAGATCCAAAAAAGTCCAATGCCTTGACTCAAAGCACTAAGCATGGTCTCAGAATTCATATTTAACTTATTGAGAAAAATAAAGCGGGTGAACAGGTAATTGGCGACTACGCTGTCGATTCCAGAAACGCTAGAGGTGAGATGCTGGTAAATTCGCAGAAATGAATAAGCTGAGTATAATGAACACTTTAATCAGGAAACGTAGCAACAGAAAATGGACCTGGAAAAGCCCTAATGGTGAAACAAGAAATGAAATTGATTTCATACTTTCTGCATATCCCAGCATAGTGCAGGATATTCAAGTAATAGGTAGCGTAAAATGTAGGGATCATAGGTTAGTGAGGGCCAGGATCTACTTCAATTCAAACATAGAAACAGTAAAATTGGACAGGAAAGAACAGGTCAACTTAGAGGTAGTGAGGGTAAAAGCAGACCAATTTAGGCTGGTACTTCTAAACAAATATGGAACCTTAGAATAGAGAGATGATGATGATGATGATGATGGTGATGATGATGATGATGACATAGAGTAATGAATGAAACCGTAACGAGGCTGGCTCCAGAGGCAGCAATTGAAGTGGGAGCCAAGGCACCAAGGAAAGCAGTAGGCAAGCTCTCCCAAATAACAAAGGACCTAATAAAAGAAACGTCAAGGAATGAAAGTGTCCAAGTTTAGAGATCAGATAGAATTCGCGGAACTGTCAAAACTGATCAAGAAGGCGAAAATAAGCGATATTCGAAACTATAACGTGAGAAAGACTGAAGAAGCCGTAAAAAATGTACACAGCCTGAAATCTGTGTGAAAGAAACTTGACATAGGACAAACCAAGATGTATGCACTGAAAGATAAGCAGGGTAATATCATCAGCAATCTCGAAGATATAGTAAATGCAGTGGAAGAATTCTATACTGACCTTTACAGTACGCAGACGACTGAGGGGCACTCTATTCAAAACAATTGATTTGATTTGATTTGATTTATTGATTTCCATTTACACACACACACACATGTACAGAGGAGTGGTAAATGGAGGTGGATGAGGGAAAAAAGCCGCACAGACGCGGCTTGAGGTAACCTCACCCCCTTAGGTACAATATGGCTGCATGGGGTAACACATCAAGCGCCATATAAATTATATTTATCTAATGGCCATAAAACATTGCAGTTATACAATATATGAAAGAACAGTGAAATATATCCACAATAACAATGCAAAATACACTGCGGCATTGAAATAAATAAATGATATACACTTGGTAACATAGACAAAAAAAGAGGAACATAACACACATTATTAATCATTTACAAACGTGCTCTAAAGTGAAAGCAATAGAGTTTTAAATTCTGACAGTGATAAATCCTGTAAATTGAAGCCTGCTCTGTCGTATAAATTCAGTAATCTTGGAAGGTTGTTACACAACATTTGACAACCGTAGTTAGTTCTAGAGCGCGGAACCTTCCAGACTTCAGGTGTACGAGTTGAATAACGGTATGAATTGACGGATAGATTTGCAAGTTCTACAAGTGAAATATTGTTACGTTTGGTATTAAAGTAATACTCGCGTAATAGTCTGCAGGTATAGATGTTATGGGCTGTCGCAATGTTGTATTTCTTGAACAGGTTTTCAGTATGGGCGGCAAACGGTACATTAGCGATGACACGTATTATTTTCTTCTGCATACGAAATAATTTACTCAAGTTACATTCAGTTGTAGTAATAATGAGCAGCACACAGAAACTCCTCCTATATCTAGAGTTGAGGTCAGAAAGGCCTTGCAAGGCATGAGACGGGGAAAAGCGGCAGGAGAGGATGGAATAACAGTCGATTTAATCAAAGATAGAGGATACATAATGCTAGGAAAACGGGCGGCTCTCTATACGAAGTGTCTATCGACTGCAATGGTCCCAGAAAACTAGAAGAATGCGAACATTATACTAATCCACAAAAAGGGCGACGTTAAAGAACTAAAAGCTTATAGGCCGATTAACTTTCTCCCACTATTATATAAAATATTTACCAAAATAATCTCCAATAGAACAAGGAAAACACTGAAATTTAGTCAACCAAGGGAGCAGGCTGGCTTCAGGAAAGGTTACTCTACAATTGATCACATCCTTGTCATTAACCAGGTTATCGAAAAATCCGCAGAGTACAAGAAACCTCTCTATATGGCTTTCATAGATTACGAAAAAGCATTCGATTCAGTAGAGATCCTAGCAGTCATAAAGGCATTGCGTAATCAAGGAGTACAGACCGCTTTCGTAAATACCCTAGAAAATACCCACAGACATTCCACAGCCACCTTAATTCTACAGAAGAAAAGTAGAAAGATACCTATAAAGAAAGCGGTCAGACAAGTAGACACAATTTCTCCAATGCTATTCACTGCGTGCTTAGAAGAAGTATTCAAGCTATCAAACTGGCAAGGCTTAGGAGTAAAGATTGACGGCAAATACCTCAAGAACCTTCAGTTTGCCGATGACATTTTTCTATTCAGCAACAATGCAGACGAGTTACAACAAATGATTGAGGACCTTAACAGGAGAATGTAAGAGTGGGACTGAAGGTTAATATGCAGAAGACAAAGATAATGATAAATAACCTGGCAAGGGAACAAGAGTTCAAGACCGCAAGTCAGCCTCTGGAATCTGTGGTGGAGTACCTTTACCTAGGTCAACTAATCACAGAGAACTTGTACCATGAGAAGGAAATTCACAGAAGAATTAAAATGGCTTGGATAGCGTACGGCACACATCGTGAACTCCTGAATGGGAGCTTATCGTTATCATTGAAAATGAAAGTATACAATCAGTGCATTTTACCAGTGCTGACATATGGGGCAGAGACTTGGAGACTGACAAAGAAGCTTGAGAACAAGTTAAGGACCGCGCAAAGAGCGATGAAACGAAGAATGCTAGGCATAACTTTAAGAGACAGAAAGAGAGCAGTTGGGATCACAGAGCAAACGGGCATAGACGATGTTCTAATAGACACTAAGAGAAAAAAAAATGGCGCTTGGCAGGTCGTGTAATGCGCAGACTAGATAACCGTTGGACCATTAGGGTAACAGAATGGGTACCAAGAGAAGGGAAGCGCAATAGACGAAAGAAGACTAGATGGGGCGACGAAATTAGGAAATTGGCGGATGCTATTTGGAATCGGTTGGCGCAGGACACGGGTAATTGAAGACCGCAGGGAGAGGCCTTGGTCCTGCAGGGGACATGAATAGGCTGCTGCTGCTGCTGCTGCTGCTGCTGCTGATGATGATGATGATGAAGCGCCAGGTTATTCCTTAAGCAAACCAAATCGCTTCCTCAAGTTCCAGCGATTGCGCACAGCGAAAGAACGCACCCTAGATTGTAGTGCGACCCGTCTCAGTTTCAGAAAAGTGTGTGTTGCGAGCAGCATAAGCGCCAGAAGATTCCTTAAGCAAACCAATCGCTTCGTCAGGTTGCAGCGAACGCGCGCAGCGAAATGAAGCGCCCTAAAGTGCTGCGCGACGCGTCTCAATTTCAGAAAAGTCTATTGGGAGCAGCGTAAGCGCTAGGATAATCTTTAAGCAAAGTAATCGCTTCTTCACATTGCATCGATCGCGCGCCGCGAAAGAAAGCGCCCTAGAGTGTTGTGCGCTCCGTCGCAGTTTCAGAAAAGTCTGTGTTGCGAGATGTGTAAGCGCTAGGATATTGCTTAAGCAAAGCAATCGCTTCCTCAAGTCCCAGCAATCGCGCGCGGAGACAGAAAGCACTCTAGAGTGTTGTGCGATGCGTCTACGGAAAAGTCTGTATTGCGAGCAGCATATGTGCCAGAAGATTCCTTAAGCAAAGCAATCGCTTCGTCAGGTAGCAGCGATCGCGCGACGCAAAAGAAAGCGCCCTGGAATGTTGTGCATGGCGTCTCAATTTCAGAAAAGTCCGTATTGTGAGCAGTGTAAGTGCTAGGAGATTCCTTAAGCAAGGTAATCGCTTCGTCAGGTTGCAGCGAACGCGCGCAGCGAAAGAAAGCGCCCTACAGTGCTGTGCAACGCGTGTCAGTTTCAGAAAAGTCTATTGCAAGCGGCGTAAGCGCTAGGATATTGCTTAAGCAAAGCAATCGCTTCCTCAAGTTCCAGAAATCGCGCGGAGAGAGAACACACTCTAGAGTGTTGTGTGACGCGTCTAAGTTTCACAAAAGCCTGTATTGCGACCAGCGTAAGCGCTAGCAAAGCATTCCTTAAGCAAAGCAATATCTTCGTCAAGTTCCAGCGACCTTAAGCAGAGAAAGAAAGCGCCCTAGTGTGTTTTGCGACGCGTCAGGAAATTGTAAGTAAAGTGTAAGTGTCAGCAAATTCATTAAGCAAAGCAATCGCTCCCTCATGTTCCAGAAATCTCACGCAGCGAAATAAATACGCTAGATTGTGGTCCGACGCGTCTCAGTTTCAGAAAAGTTTGTATTGCGAGCAGCGTAAGCGCCAGACGATTCATTATGCAAAGCAACCACTTCGTCAGGTTGCAGCGATCACGGGCAACGAATGAAAGCACCCTAGAGCGTTGTGCGACACGTCTCAGTTTCAGAAAAATCTGTATTGCGTGCAGCATAAGCGCCAGGACATTCCTTAATCAAAGCAATTGCGACGTTCGTCGCAGCGGTCGTGCACAGCGACAGAAAGCACCTTAGAGTGTTGTGCGACGCGTCTCAGTTGCAGACAAGTCTGTATTGCGAGTAGCATAAGCGCCAGGATATTACTTATGGAAAGCAATCGCTTCCTCAATCTCCAGCACACAGAGAGAAAAAAAGCACTATAGACTGTTGTGCGATGCGTCTAAGTTTCGGAAAAATCTGTATTGCAAGCAGTGTAAATGAGAGAAGATTGCTTAAGCAAAGCAATCGCTTACTCAAGTTCCATTGATCACACGCAGGGAAAGAAAGCCCCTTAGAATGTTGTGCGACGCGTCGACGAAAGTCTGTATTGCGAGCAGCATATGTGCCAGAAGATTCCTTAAGCAAAGTAATCGCTTCGTCAGGTTGCAGCGATCGCCCGCAGCGAGAGAAAGCGCCCTGCAATGTTGTGCATGGCGTCTTACTTTCAGAAAAGTCTGTATTGCGAACAATGTAAGTGCCAGGAGTTTGCGTAAGCAAAGGAATCGCTTCATCAATTTCCAGCGATCACAGGCTGAGAAAGAAAGCATCCTAGTGTGTTGGGCGCCGCGTCTAAGTTTCAGAAGATTCTTTATTGCGAGAAGTGTAAGTGCCAGGAGATTGCTTAAGGAACGCAATCGCTTCCTCAAGTTCCAGTGATCGCACGCAGAGAAAGAAAGCACCATAGAATGTTGTGCGACGCGTCTCAGTTTCAGACAAATCTGTATTTTGAGCAGCGTAAGCGCCAGGTTAAGAAGATAAGAAGGAATATGGGGTAGGACTCCTAATCCATAAAGACATGGCGGGCAACATTGACGAATTGTACAGCATCAGCGAGAGGGTAGCAGTCGGCGTAATGAAACTCAATAAAAGGTATAGATTAAAGATAGTACAAACCTACGCTCCAACGTCCAGTCACGACGATAAGGAAGTAGATCAGTTTTATGAAGATGTTGAATTAGTGATGAGAAAAGTGCAAACGTGGTATACAGTAGTAATGGGGGACTTCAAATCAAGAGTAGGGGAAAAGCAGGCGGGTGAACAGGCAATCGGCGACTACGGTGTCGATTCTAGAAACGCTAGAGTTGCGATGCTGGTAGAATTCGCCGAAAGGAATAATGAACACTTTTTCAGGAAACGTAGCAACAGAAAATGGACCTGGAAAAGCCCTAATGGTGAAACAAGAAATGAAATTGATTTCATACTTTCTGCAGATCCCAGCATAGTGCAGGATGTTCAAGTAATAGGTAGCGTAAAATGTAGGGATCATAGGTTAGTGAGGGCCAGGATCTACTTCAATTCAAACATAGAAAGAGTAAAATTGGACCAGAAAGAACAGGTCAACTTAGAGGTAGTAAGCGTATAAGATGACCAATTTAGGCTGGCACTTGTAAACAAATATGCAGCCTCAGAACAGAGAGATGATGATGATGATGACGACATAGAGGTAATGAATGAAACCATAACGAAGCTGGCTTCAGAAGGAGCAATTGACGTGGGAGCCAAGGCACCAAGGAAACCAGTAGGCAAGCTCTCCCAAATAACGAAGGACCTAATAAAAAACGACAAGGAATGAAAGTGTCCAACTTTAGAGATCAGATAGAATTCGCGGAACTGTAAAAACTGATAAACAAGGCGGAAATATGTGATATTCGACATTATAACGTCAGAGAGACTGAAGAAGCTCGGTGGCTGTGCTTCAGCGCAGACCACTAATCCGCTGTATTTCGCCATGCAGGTCAGTATAACGTATCATTCTTTCGGGAAAAAATCCAGTAACTACTTCCTAATACAGCTACCGAGCCCATGGTGCTGCGCTACAATTGTTATCAAATGTGTTCATGTCATACGGTCTTTGTTGCTTTTGTCGGGTGATATAGAAACTAACCCTGGCCCTCCCGGTATTGAAGACGTAATGTCTGAATTAGGAAAACTAGCTTCTGGCTAGTCAAAACTTATTACCGAAGTACTAGACCTAAAAAGCAAGCTACTAACAAGACAAAACCCTATCGGATTTAGGTAAACGCATGCCTGATTTAGAAAGGCATTACAATGCCATTTCAACACTACGAAGTGACCTTGATACCATAAGAATAGATACCACCCAAATGGCAGGTCAGATCGCACGCCTTGCTACACAGATGGACGATAACGAAGACAGGTCACGCCGTAATAATCTAATATTTTATAACATCTGCGATTATAACCCGAAAGAAACATTTGCAGAATCTGAAAAAATCGTCAGCCGCCACTGTAATGAACACTTGAACTTCGTCATTGATCCCAACCATATTGACCGTGCGCATCGCCTTGGACGCCATACAGAAGGTCGTGCTCGGCCACTTATCGAAAAATTTAATCAATTCAAAACTAAAGAGTCTCTACTTTCTAATGGCCCTAAATTTAAGGGAAGCAATTTCAGCGTCGGAGAAGACTTCCGTCAACCCATCAGAATTGCTCGTAAAAACCTTATTGCTTTCGCTAAATCGAAATTCACGTCCTACTCTCTCCGCTTCAAAACATTACATATAGGTACCAAACGATACGTGTTTGACCATTCCACAGAATCCGTTAAGGAAATATCGTAGCAATTGCCCAGTCATCAACATGTGCCTTCCCACCCTCGGCCCGCCCCGCCATCAAACTTATTCCTTTCCGCTATTTTCACTAACATACGGAGCTTCATCCCAAAACGTGACATTATTTCTAATCTGGTTTCGTCATCTTGCAGTAACCTTCTAATATTAACGGAAACATGGCTTACAGGAGACGTAACGGACAGCGAAGTGCTCTCTGACCTACCACATTTTCAACTCTTCCGAAACTATCGCAAGGGCACGAGAGGGGGGGGGGAGGGGTACTTGTCGCCGTAGGCCAAAATATATCATGCACATCTGTTAACACTATGTCCGATCTTGAAATCCTATGGCTTAAATGCCATGCCGCACCCTATTCAATTTTACTTGGCGTTTGCTATAGGCCCCCTCAAAGTACTCCAGACTTCTCTTTCAAACTGAATAACATCTTAAGTGAAATAACCACCAAACACCCCAACATGCAAGTAATTCTATTTGGAGACTTTAATTTTCCTAATACCGATTGGTCAAGCCGGCCTGCACCAACGGCTACATCAAGGGAATTGAACGAGTTCCTTGAGTTATGCCTCAACTTTAACTTATCTCAAGTGCTCACAGAACCAACCCGTGTCACCGATAACTGCCAAAATATTCTAGACCTTGTCTTAACAAGTAATCCTGAGAGCGTGTCATCCATCGCGTATCTTCCCGAAATCAGTCATCATAAAGTCATTGATGTCGAATTCGTAATTAAACCCGTTTTCACCCCGACTGTTAAAAAGACTATTCGCTTGTATGAAAAGGGCAATTATGAAGCAATTAATCACGAACTAACGCAATTTTACCCCAGTTTTGCAACTGACTTTCCTTGTCATACCATGGGTGAAAATTGGCAAATTTTCATAGAGAAAATAAACAATCTAGTTGGCAAATACATTCCCCAAATTAATATTCATTCCCATTCAGCACAACCCTGGTTCAATAAAGCACTGAAGCGACTAGAAAACAAGAAAAAACGTCTCTTCCGAGCAGCTATGTCCCGTAACACCCCTGACGCATGGAAAAAATACAAACCCGCTGAGGAGGAGGAGGAGGAGGAACTTTATTATTGCAGAAACCGTTGCGCGGTTTATTCCTGGGTGGTTCCCTCTGGCAGGGCTCCACTGGCGATCGCGGCTCGCCGGGCCTGGTCGAGGGTCGCCAGTTGGCTTCCCAGGTCCAGTTCGGAGAGTCACAACACACACAAACCCGCTGAAACTGCCTATCTGGAAGCCATACTTCACGCCAAACGCTCATTCTTTTATTATGATGTGCCGAACATGCTCAAGAACGACCCAAAAAAAATTCGGGCAAGTCTTAAGCCCACACGACACGCGAACTATTACCTTATCAAATGAATCAGGTGATTCCCTAACCGACGCTGAATGCGCTCACTTGTTTAACACTACCTTAGCGTCAGTATTTGCACAAGAAACTGAAATGTCATTTTCTATTCCTCATGCGAACTTTCAATGTACCATGCCACCTATTACATTTTTTCCATCCGGCATTACATCCCTCATAGACAATATCAAACTTTCATCGGCAGCTGGTGTGGACGAAACTACGTCTAAACTTCTAAAAAACACTAAACATATTTGTGCAGCATATCTCTGTCTTCTATTTTCGCAGTCAGTTTCAACAGGCGTGCTGCCTCCAGATTGGAAGCACGGAAAGGTCGTTCCAGTTCACAAATCGGGCAACAAACGCTCCCCATTAAATTATCGTCCCATCTCATTAACCAGTGTACCCTGCAAAATCCTTGAACATATCATCTACACACATATCATGGACTTCCTTGATGCCAACCATTTTTTTTATCCTGCGCAGCATGGCTTCAGGAAAGGTTTTTCCTGCGAAACGCAGCTAGCTATGTTAGTTCACGACCTGCATGTAAACCTTGACTCTAACTTCCAGACTGACGCCATCTTCCTAGATTTCGCCAAAGCTTTGGACAAAGTTCCTCATGAGCGTCTACTGCTAAAAGTTGCCGCATTACATCTGAATACCAATATTGACACGTGTACTTATATTTATCGGGCGACCACGTTTCGCCGCCTAGCAATTGTTATCGCACAGCGCCGGACGCGCCTGCATATATCCGAAGTTTCTGGAAAGTTATCGATGCTTCTATATGCTGTCTGTTGTCGCCGAAGCTTGTGTTATCTGATTTCATCGCGTTACGCGAATGGTGTAGAACTTTGTGGAAGGCATGCGGGTCCCAACGATTAGTCGGGAACGTTCGATGACTGCTGTATAAAAGCCGACGCGCTGGACCCGCTGACCAGATTTTCGACGATCGCCGACTGTGTTCGCTGCTATCGTTGTGCTTTAAGTGTAGCCTGTTTTGTGGGCACAGGTTCGCCCAATAGAAGCTAGTTTTGCCTTTCACAGTATTGCTACTGTATTCTTTGACGTCACGACCACGTGACAATATCTTAGCATGGATTAAATAATTCTTAAGTAACCGTTCACAATCAGTCTTTGTCAACAATCAAGCATCTAACTCTACCCCTGTAACCTCAGGCGTACCCTAAGGGTCAGTCCTTGGTCCACTACTATTTCTAATTTACATTAATGACCTACCAATGCATGTATCTTCTAACATCCGTATGTTTGCAGACGATTGTGTAATTTATCGTAAAATTAACAGCGTTTTCGATAACACGTCCCTCCAAAACGACCTGCGAAGTGTACAGGAATGGTGTAACCTTTGGCTAATGGAACTAAACCCTAACAAATGTAAGACTGCCTCCTTCCACCGCCGCAAAAATCCACTTGTTTTCTCGTACCAAATTGCTGACGTCAACCTTGAATTAGTTCCTTCCTACAAATATCTCGGAGTAACCTCTTGTAGTGATTTAACCTGGGAAACGCACATTATGAACATCATTTCATCTGCTAACAAAACACCCGGGTTTTTAAAACGCCACTTGCGCCACGCCCCCGAACATGTAAAATTACTAGCCTATCAGTCTCTCGTCAGGGCGAAATTAAAATATGCATCCCCCATTTGGAACCCTCATCAAGTACATCTCATCAACCAACTGGAAGCGCTTCAAAATCGAGCTGCAAGATTTATTCATTCGAAGTACTCCTACAACATCAGTATATCGGCACTAAAAACAGAATCTGGCTTATCATTGCTTGCATCTCGCCGCCGCATTGCTAGTCTTTGTCTTTTTCACAAGTTCTTTTACAGCTCACTTGGCAAAGCACCATACATAGCAGCATCGGAGGAAGAGCCCCCGCGGGGTACTGCAAACGTCTGGGCATGTGAGGATCGTATGACCAGTTTTTACGACATCACGGCACACTACCAATTACAAATACGCATATACCCATTCCCTCACGCTAGGTTAGACAGGACGCAAGCAGTACACTTCAGACAATTACAGACTCTTACAGAAACCCCAGACTAATGCACGCCATGTATCCAGACATGTACACTACAAACAGATGCACATCGTGTGGCGAGGTTGCCACACTAAATCACATGTTATGGGAGTGTCGGGACCTAACAAACAAGTCGGGCAGTGCCGACCCCTCCGTCTCTTCCACCGCCAGCCTCCGGTCACGCTGGATGACCGCACTGCTCAGCTCTGACCTGACAGCACAACTCTGGGCCGTCCAGCGAGCCGAGGAAGCCGCTTCGAGACAAGGTCTCGGAACCGCGTCCGCGGCGGGTGTCCAGACCCACTAAAAAGACGCCGGACTCAAATCTTGTTGATTTGAAATAAAAGGTTACGCTCTCTCTCTCCCCCCGGCACGCATATCCAGCCGCACCGGTCACCCGCAACAAGTCGCGCGCCCACATACACGCACTGTCACTTTTTAGTCTTCATTCTTTTTTCGTGCAGCAACAGACTGGAACGGCCTTTCCAACAAAATCACAGTCATAACCTGTCCTAGCACATTTTTAAACACCGTAACAAATGATCTTACCCTGTAATAAAAATATGGCCTTCAATTTTTTTATGTATGTACGTAGCCACCCCTTATGTAATACCCCTTCAATGGGGCGGGGCCTTTAAGGAAATGAAATCAAATGAAATGAAACAATGGACACAGCCTAAAATCAGTGAGAAAGAATCTTGGCATAGGACAAGCCAAGATGTATGCACTGAAAGATAAGCAGGGTAATATCATCAGCAATCTCGAAGGTATAATAAAAGCAGCGCAAGAATTCTATAGTGACCTGTACAGTACCCAGAGGACTGAGGAGTATTCTATTCGAAACAATAATGAACAGTGTACAGAAACTCCTCCTGTAACATGAGATGAGGTCAGAAGGGTCTTGCAAGGCATCAAACTGGGGAAAGCTGCAGGAGAGGATGGAACAACAGTCCATTTAATCAAAGATGTAGGAGACAAAATGCTAGGAAAACTGGCGGCTCTCTATACGAAGTGTCTATCGACTGCAAGGGTCCCAGAAAACTGGAAGAGTGCAAATATTATACTAATCCACAACAAGGGAGGCGTTCAAGAACTGAAAAATTATAGGCCCATTAGCTCGCTCCCAGTATTATATAAAATATTTACCAAAATAATCTCTAATAAAATATGGGCAATAATGAACTTTAATCAATCAAGGGAACAGGTTTGCTTCAGGAAGGTTTACTCTGCAAATGGATCACATGCATGTCATTAATCAGTTTATCGAGAAATCGGCAGAGTACAATAAGCCGCTCTATATGGGTTACATAGATTACGAAAAAGCATTTCATTCAGTAGAGATACGAGCAGTAATGGAGGCATTGGGTAATCAAGGAGTACAGACCGCTCACGTGAATACCGTGGAAAGTATCTACAGAGATTCCACAGCCACCTTCATTCTAGACAAGAGAAGCAGGAAGATACCTATAACGAAGGGTCAGACAAGGAGACACAATCTCTCCAATGCTATTGACTGTGTGCTTGGAAGAAGTGTTCAAGCTGTTAAAGTGGGAAGGCTTATGAGTAAGGATCGACGGCGAATACCTCAGCAACCTTCGGTTTGCCGATGACATTGTTCTATTCAGCAACACTGCGGACGAGTTACAACAAATGATTGAGGACCTTAACAGGGAGATTGTAAGAGTGCGGTTGAAGATTAATATGCAGAAGACAAAGATAATGATAAATAACCGGGCAAGGTAACAAGGCTTCAAGATCGCAAGCTAGCCTCTAGAGTCCGTGAAAGAGTACGTTTACCTTGGTGAAATAATCACAGGGAACCCTTGACCATGAGAAGAAAATTCAGAGAAGAATAAAAATGGGTTGGATCGCATATGGCAGACATTGTGAACTCCTGACTGGGAGCTTACCGTTATCTTTGAAAAGGTAGGTATTCAATCAGCGCATTTTACCAGTGCTGACATATGGGGCAGAGACTTGGAGATTGACAAAGAAGCTTGAGAACAAGTTAAGGACCGCGCAATGAGCGATGGAATGAAGAATGCTAGGCATAACCTTAAGAGACTGAAAGAGAGCAGTACGGGTCAGAGAGCAAACGGCTATAGACAATATTCTAAGAGACATTAAGAGAAAGAAATGGCGCTGGGCAGGTCATGTAATGCGCAGATTAGATAACCGTTGGACCATTAGGGTGACATAATGGATACCAAAAGAAGGGAATCGCATTAGAGGAGGGCAGACGACTAGGTGGTGCGAAGAAACTAGGAAATTTGCGGGTGCTAGTTGGAACCGGTTGGTGCAGGACAGGGGTATTTGGAAATCGCAGGGAGAGGCCTTCGTCCTGCAGTGGACATAAAATAGGCTGATAATGATGAGGAGGAAGAGGAACAGTTCATATGGCTGAAAATATTTCCTACAATCGAAGTAGTAAATTAGCGCGATAAAATCCGCAGAGACAAGAAAGGTGGACAAGGACACGCGCTACTTACAATTGTTTTGTGAAAGGATAGAATCGTACATATATATTCACTGGTCACGCATGCGCATAACAAGCAAAAAATGAACAGGCACTTGCTGCCGCGCCCCGCACTCGATGCGTGGCAGCATTGCGTGAGCCTTTTTCTTTTGCACAAGCTTAAGCTACATGTGGACAATCCTTTCCGTGTGAAAAGTTCTTCGGAGGTTGCGCAACTTGTTAAGTGTAATTGCGACATTAAGTATGGTTTTTCTGTTGAGGCCGATTCCTCAGGATAAGCTTCTGGTTTCCTTAAGGGATTGTATTGAGTACAATGATGCGGTCGACTTACAGAAATCAGCGTACCTATCAGTGGACAGCTTTTTAACATTACTTGTGTTTTAAGTGGACTTTTATTCTTTTCAACGAGCAACCCTATCTGCAACCCCGGGGAGGGCGTATAGGTTTATCTGTAGCTCCTTTCTCGTGCGCCATTTTTTTCTCTTTCACTGATAGGTCTTTCGAGTTTCTTTTTAATGGGCGGCAGGTTCTAAAGGTTTTCAGTTATACTGGTGATCTTGTAGTGCTTTTAAACAATCAGGGTGACTTTCACATCCCCTGCTTTCATTTTAGAAGCTTTTAACCACCAAGGCAGAGGGCTCGTTTTTGCGGATGAACTTCCTGACGCCACAAGCCTCCAATCCCCAGATATAAAGCTGTCTTTTGAAGCTGGTCCCGCCTGTTGGGCCTATCAACCGCGTGCCTTGAAGCAGTTTCTACCTTATGATTGAGCACATTCTAAGGTGCGGAAGCGAGCAGTGGGCAGCCTTTGCTTGTGAACAGCTTTGCGAAAATCGTGCGTGCATCATATGCGGTCTAGTTTCTCAAATGAAGTTGGACGCCTTGTGGCAGCTGATTCCCCTTTGACGGTCGTCAACGCTATAGTAGAGTCTCTTCTGCAAAACGTCAAGCTTGGAGCACGAAGGTCTAGAGCAGAGGGCCAACGACCGAAGGTGACACCGGAGGTTATACCTTACGTGAACAAGGTGTCACAAAACCTTAAACAGGTTGCTAACCATCATGGTTTCCTCTGAGTTATTTTGCGCCCAACAAGCTTTCGAAGCTGTGCTCTCGTGTTTGCTGTGAGAGCAGGAAGGGTTGCCGCACGAGGCATGAGAAGCCCTTAGTTATGTGCTCCAGAGGGGTTGCATATGCAATTCGCTTGCACCCTTGTGGGAAGCTCTACATTTGGGCGAATCGAGTATTGCGTGAATGACCGTTTAAGGGAACATGTGCAAAAAATAAAGAAAAAGGACGATGGGGGCGCCACATATGGTTGCTCATGTTACCGCGAGTAGGTGTGACGCTCGATTTTCTGAGATTACTATTGCGGCAGTAGCGGCAACGCTTCTTCTAGGCTTGTACTTGAGGGCTTCCTCATCAAGAATAAATATAGGTGTAAAAGTGAGCCTTCTATCTCATTACTTGATGACAAATTTGAGTTCTTGCGCAATCGCCTTTGATGTGCATGTGCCTGTTTTTTTTTTGCTTGGTATATGCATGCTTGACAAGAGGATATATATGTACAATTCTACCCTTCCGTTAAACATTTCTGAGTAACGCCTATCTTTGTCCACCTTTATTGTCTCTGTGATCCTTATCGCGCTAAGTTACTACTTCAATTATAGAAAACCGACTAGCCCAACAATCAAATCTTTTATTTCCAACAGTCCCCCTCTCTGCCAGACAAAACTTAACGTGAAGGAGTCCTTGCAGTGTCTCATTCAACATGCGGTTTGTCAAATCATTGTTTGTCAACCACACCTGGCTGAACACGCGTTCGACGCCTGCGTTGGAAAGAGGCAGCGCAAGTAGAGACAAAGCAAGCTCAGACAGCGGGGGAACAGTGTTTCCGGTACTATTTTGGGCATTCGTAACGCTTTGTCATACTAGAGCAGAATATTTGGTTTTGATCGACAGTCGAAAATACTGGGCTTCGCTGAGCATGTAGAGTCTTGGTATAAAAACTTGAGCCAACTGTGAACGGCCGGGGAGCGGCTGCCCTCCGCTATCGCGGCGCTGCCGCCGCTGGCGCCGGGGTTACAGAGGGCGAGGGAAGCATGTCTCTTACTCTCAAGCATGCTTGGATGTGGTCCGAGTTGAGTGAAGGAAAGAGACCAGCCATCACCATCAGTTCCTTTGCGACGCGGACGTGGCACAGTCGGAGCGACGTACGTGTTTGGTTGTGTATTGTAGCAGCAAGCTAGCTATTTCTGCTGCTGTTTATGCTTATGTTGTGGCTGATTCATCGATGCAAGCCAACGAGCAACGTGCTTGCTTAGCCGACGGCGCTTCCTTCGTTACGTGATGTGAACGTTTCTGCAACTTCTCTGCCAGCTGCGCTGCAGTGTTGTGTGAAGTGATTTAATATTGCCACTGTCCGTCATTGAAATTGCACACTGCACAAGTACCGAACAGCTGTTCCTCAAGACAGCACTGCGATCAAGTTTTGTCTGCCGCCAAACTTTAATAAAAGGTATGTTCTTTTCCATGATTCTTCATAAACATATTTTTTAAGTTATTTTGATTCAAGTTTGCTATGCGGCATTTCGGCAGGTTAATATAGCGCGAACTGTAATGACGTAAAATGTTTTAAGAACGATTTTCTTACATTTTTGAGCTGCGCCGCGTCTTGCAGTTCACTTGAAGTTGCTATAAACACGAATCGTACTAACAATAAATTTTCACAGCGGTCGCGATGACTTAATCTGTGGTAAATATTGTGTGATCATGAACTCATTCTTTGCTCTTTTCTAACCTGGCTGTACAGAATGAGAGGTAGTGAAATATTCAGCGTATAGCTTCACCGTTCAGAATGACATATTTTGCACTGGTTAGACAAGTGCGAATGTAAAAGAAAGTCATTCGCATTTGTATAGCCAATGTAGCCCATGTCATTGTGAGCTAGTATTTTCTGACACTGATATTTTGTTTTCGAATAAAAATCAACGAACACGTGAAATTTTAGAAGCGTTCTATGCAATAAATAAAATAAGGCGTGCTTAAAGATGCATCAGTCAGCCATTGGTCGCTATCACTGACAAAGAATTTGCATTCATGAATACAGCTTCAAGCTTTGTAATCTGTTTATATAAAAAATTGATGACTCGTTTTGGACAAGCTCGGTGCCTCTAGCTGGCGCTTTTATGTTCTCTGTCTGTCCAAAAATAAAAAAGTTGTGAGTAAGCGCTCTTGTGTCCACCTTCGCTGCGTCCTTGTCTATTCTGCGCGCTCCGAATTTCACCATGAAGAAACCACGTAATTGTCTTTTTGAATGCGTAAATTATTTATGCAGAAGATTGCTTAAGAAAATATTTTAGGAAACTAAAATAATTCAGGCCACAACTATGGGGGCTATAGCAATAGTTTTAGCCTGTTTCCTCTTTTGCGGAAACGACCTTGCACACTTTCCTAAATTTAATAACGCGTAGTAAACAAAACGTAGCAAAGGATACGCCTTGCAAAATGTGACCCATTCCTTGCGATTCGCACTGCAAGTATATAGGGATGACGGCTATAATTTTAACATTCAAGGGAACTTGCATGTGAACCTTGCTAAAAAGCTGTTCTATATATGTGATGTGCTAATCTGAACATGATGTTAACACTGACCATCTTGTTTCTGTGCAGCGTTCACTCTGTAAGCGTTCTCAGAGACATCAGCTCGGAATGTAAAAAAATGCATTATCATCGATGCTTGCTAGAGATTATGTGACAGCTGCTATGCCGCAATCAATTAGGTCATTTTTATATATTATTTTTATGAACTTCTCTACTATTTTTCTCATAATTTTCTGTATATATTATTGAGCGAATAAATCACTTTTAGCGCAAACTTGCATCTGTTTTCCATGTAAATATACCTTCAAGGTTGCACATTGCCTTTTACCAACGTGTTCTCACATACTGACTGCATGCTACTAGGTCGTATGAAGGACAAATGTTACTAGGGGGCTAGTAAAACGTGAGCAGCAAGTACATAAGCGCATGTATGTAAAATATTGCCACAATGTTGCTACAGAGCCGAAAGAGTTGTGTTGGTTGAGTGTTACTAGAATGTTTACAGACAATCTATGAACATGCTTCAATTGAAGTACGGTGGCCAATTGTTGACAGGATGTTACTAGGGTGTATAAAGACAAATGTTAATAGGTGATTGGTAGGAAATTGACAAAACGTTTACATTCTTCAATTGGAAGAATGTTAATGTGGTGTATAAGAAAGGACTCTTAGTAGGCGATTGCTAGGAAGTTGGCACAGCGTTTACAAATATTCTTCAATTGGAAGAACGTTAATAGGTGGTTGGTAGAAAGTTCGCAGAACATATATGAAAATTCTTCCTTTGAAAGAATGTTACTAGGGTGTATAAAAACAAAGGTTCATATGAAATTGGCAGGAAGTTTAATGACATCCTATAAACAAATTTCTATTGTGAGTTGGTGACCAATTGTTTTTAGGGAGTTACTAGAGCGTAGCTAGGACGTATAAAGACAGTTGGTAGGACTTGAATTGACCGTTAGTAGGTTCTAGTAACAATAGTCTAAAGACAGCTTAACGAATGGTGCTAGAAATTTTTATAAGGATTAGTGTTCCTGTATATGCTCCCGCAAGGAGCAGAGTCGCGCATAACTTCTCAGGCATCGCTCGCACCAGTATTCGCCGAGAGCTATTACGTGGCGCAAAATGACGTAAAATGTTCAACTGCGCCGTTGCGAAGCCAAATTTCCGGGCACGATGCCGACACTTCGTCTCCGTCAGTTCCATCGACATTGCAATCAGCAGATCGTCGAGCGTGCGTTGCCTTCATCGGCTCCGGGCTGCAGGTACTTTATTCGACGACATTAAGTCAAGAACCGTGGTGAAGTGATACGAAACACATCATATTGATACTTGTATTCCAGTATGACGGGGTGCCGCGTACCAAAGTGCACAAACCGCACTGATGGTGACAAAGCTTTTTACGCAGTGCCGCGCGGACGGGCTGATGTGCGCCGGTGACTAGTGTGGCAACTGCGCATCAGCCGTGCCCGGCTGACTCCGAAAAGGAGCAGGATATGCGAGGAGCGTTCGCCTTGTTTAAGAGGTGAGTGCTGCCCTCTTTACACTAAAGGAGCGTTTATCTCGAGTAACACGTACCCCTGTTAACGAGTAACACCCTTGTTAGAGCTGAAATATGTACGGGTGGCATGAAAGATTGTTCACATGTACAATTTTTGGCGTATACGTGGAGCGCGACACTGACGCGGTAGACAGAATGAACGACACCTCTGCGTCGCTCGACATATATGCGCCAAGAATGTTATCTTACAAACTAGTCCAATTCGTAGTCTTGCTTGTACGATTGTTCTGACTACGCGGCTCTAGAACAGTGTTTTCCAAACAGAGTAAATACTAGCGTATGATACCGTGTGTCCGCTGCACCCTGGTTCCTTTCTTAAATTTTTTTGTCGGCCTTTTGATTTTTAATGTAACGTTGATTGATGTGCTAATGTTCATTATTTTGTAGCAACGAAAACCTCGCGCGATCCTGCTTGCGAGACAGCTGTGATAGTTTCAGAATTTACCGGCCGCAATATCTTGCTTGTGCGATTATATGGCCTTAGCTGTCATGAGCAATGTAAAATTATGCCTGTATGTTTGAAATTATGCTGTATGTATGAATGCATGTAAGTATGTATGAAATTATGCCTGAAGATTTGCTTCTACAAAGCAGCTGCTAAGCCTTCGGTGTGAATGAATCGTAAAAATAAGCCTTGCATAAAATGTGTGCATGTGAACGTTAGACATGCCTTTAAATCTACGTGTTGGCACCGCATATATCGAAAGCGTGTAGCTGCTGTGAACGAGAGCTAGCGATAAATGACGCTCTGTTAACGGTTCCTTACATAACTGCGGGCGCGATAGTTCTCTTAGCAACGATCATTAATCGGCTGGTTTCGGCAGCCAAAATGCGCTCACATAAATGTCCACCTTACGTGTGTGAAGTTTTCTTCAAACACCCTTTAAAACTTTTCTTGCCTTCTGGCCGCGGTGAGAAAACTCCATATGCACGCTGGAAAGCATTGCTCCGCTTTTTGTCGCAAAGTACAGCGCGCTTGCACATGAACTTTTGAGCTGCTCGAGCCACCAGGCGTAGCCGGGATCTTATTTCGGGGGAACGAAGGTGGGGCCGTACCCCCTATATGTACGTTCGTGCATGTGTTTTTATATGTGCATATATACAAAATTTCGGGGGGTTCGAGCGTAGCCTACATTAAACCGTGCCACCTTGCTCAGCACTTGCGAACAATTGGCGCATGTAGCTCGCGAGCCGCAGGCAAAAAAGCAAATAGAGCACCGCGCGGCATTTGCCTCCTGCGCGCGCGAGGAGTTGCTTCACTGCATAGCTGAAACATACTGGCGGACCTATGCGCAACTGATGCTCCCGCATATACACGGACACTAGCGCGCTCCTTCGTACGTTCGCTAGCTCGGAGCCTGCACCAATCACTTGTGAGTCGGCTGCTTTAACTCCCTTATGAACTTTTCCCGGCAGCACGAAGGCACAGAAGTATATTTAAGGTCATTAGGTGAGATGTCATCGTTTCTGACTACTCACCGATTTGCACAGAAACGCCAAACATCCAACACGGTCTGGACGAAACCAAGCAAGAGTGCCACTTGAAAGCAGTTTTCTATTGAGTTCAGCTAAATAAATGTTGTTCATCATTTTGCCCCGTTTTAATTAGGTCTACTTCACTTACCGTTTTGAAGTAATATATTTGGATGCACCTAGTCATGCTGCCATTATTCTACTGATAAGACGACCATATTTTCATGGTCCCTTCAAGTTCGTCTTCAAATACTGTATATACAGGGTGGTATAAGCGTTACAAACATGCATAAAGTGCCTGAGAAAGGCTGGCCTAAGGCACTTTATCCCTGTTCCCGAAAGGCACTTTATCCCTGTTTATAATCTTTATACCACAGTGTGCTATTCCATCAGTCAGCCCTATTTCTTGATTTTGTGTATACAGGGTATTTCAGCTCACTTTAGCCAGATTTTAAAAATATGCCGATGCACTCTAAGACGAGGTGACCAAATGCATGTTGCTCACTTTTGTCTGTAGTGTGCGACGCTATCTTTTGTATTTGGCTTAATAACATAAGCAGTCAAGATTACTCAACCAACATCTGAAGCAACGAAGTTAGGTAAGAAATTTCAGTTGGAAAGTTGTAGAGCGCTTTGGAAAACGTTCAATTGGACAGTTTCGAACTTTCTATTTCCTAAATATTAGTATTTTTCAGCTTACTGCGGTTGCCCGAGAAATGCAGAAAACACCACGTGACATGCTCGCTTGCGCGTCGTGGTTGCACTGCTCCCAAGCGTTCCGCGCACAAACGAACACGGCATTTAGCCGGGTGTCAAAACCCGTCTGCTTATCGTGAACCGCCGCGAGGCACGCACATCGCTGGCGTAAATCGCACAGCCTTCTAGGCGGCAGCACGCCCTGCTGCATTCTTTTGTACGTGGACAGCTTGGGAGCGCTGCAGTCACGGCGCGCAAGCGGGTATGTGACGTTTATCTTTTCGCGGGTATCCGCAGTAAGCTCAGAAACACTAATACCTAATAAACAGAAAGTTAGAAACTGTGTAGTCGGACGTTCTGCGAAGCGGTCTCCAACTTTCTAATTGAAATTTTTTGGCTAACTTTGTTGCTTCAAAAGTTGGTGAAATAATCTTAACTAATTATCTCATTAAGCAAAATACAATAAATGAGAGGGTATCTGCACCTAGCACCAGATTACCACGTATTACAGGGATGGTAGAGGAGATTTACCTCCCCCTCACCATTCCCTTACCGCCCATCAGAGTTCAGTCTAGCGCCAGATCCAGACCAAAGCATGTATTTCTCTCTATCTGGCACATTTATTTTACCCTGGTCTCCATAATCCACAATGCACCACCTGCCGAGCGCCCCGGGCCGATCTTTTCCGCTGTCTGTGGAGCCTCCCCACGCACGTGGCGCTAGAGCCTATTCCCAACCCTTCCTTTTCCTCGTGGGAGGCCGCTCCTCGGGCCACTTGCTCGAATGACAAGCTCTGGCTGGTGGACCGTGCTTGCCTCGAGATGTCGGCCAGGGAGCTCCCGGACGTCTAGGGGCCCAACCGCATTTAAATCGATCCAATAAAGGTTTAACCATCCATCCATGCAAAAAATAGCGGGACACACTTCATACAAAAGCGAGCAACATACATTTGGTCGCCTCATCTTAGAGTGAATCGGCATATCTATAAACTCTGGCTAAAGTTAGCTGAAACACCCTGTATATAATATTCGAAAAAGAAAGAAAGATGAACGTTACGGTATATCACTTTTCGGACACTTCGGTCGGAAGACCGGTCGTCGTCGGAGTCTTACGAAGTAGTAGTAGAAAGATAAACGTCAGAAGAAAGATATGCTATAACGTTTGTCTTTTTTGAACGTTATACCTTCGGGTCTTGCGCAATACGCTTCGGCTTATATATGTATATATATATATATATATATATATATATATATATATATATATATAACTAATAACTCTCCCCTGCTATTTCTAGTGCCTATGCCATCGTGCATAGGCACTAGAAATAGCAGGGGAGAGTTATTAGTAGAGTTTGCGGAACAGAATAATATGCGGATAATGAATACCTTCTTCCGCAAGCGGGATAGCCGAAAGTGGACGTGGAGGAGCCCGATTGACGAGACAAGGAATGAAATAGACCTTATACTCTGCGCCAACCCTGGCATCATAGAAGATGTGGACTTGCTCTGCAAGGTGCGCTGCAGTGACCATAGGATGGCAAGAACTCGAATTAGCCTAGACTTGAGGAGGGAACGGAAGAAACTGGTACATTAGAAGCCGATCAATGAGTTCGTGGTAAGAGAGAAAATAGAGGAATTCCGGATGAAGCTACAGAATAGGTATTCGGCTTTAACTCAGGAAGAGGTCCTTAGTTTTGAAGCAATGAACGACAGTCTTGTAGGCATCATTAAGAAGTGTGCAATAGAAGTCGTTGGTAACTCCGTTAGACAGGATACCAGTAAGCTATCACAGGAGACGAAAGATCTGATCAAGAAACGCCAATGTATGAAAGCGTCTAACCTTACAGCAAGAATAGAACTGGCACAACTTTCGAAATTCATCAACAAGCGTAAGACAGCTTACATAAGGAAGTATAATATGGATAGAATTGAACATGCTCTCAGGAACGGAGGAAGCTTAAAAGCAGTGAAGAAACTAGGAATTGGGAAGAATCAGATGTATGCGTTAAGAGACAAAGCCGGCAATATCATTACTAATATGGATGAGATAGTTCAAGTGGCTGAGGAGTTCTATAGAGATTTGTACAGTACCAGTGGCACCCACGATGATAATTGAAGCGAGAGTAGTCTAGAGGAATTCCAAATCCCACAGGTAACGCCGCAAGAAGTAAAGAAAGCCTTGGGAGCTATGCAAAGGGGGAAGGCAGCTGGGGAGGATCAGGTAACAGCAGATTTGCTGAAGGATGGTGGGCATATTGTTCTAGAGAAACTGGCCACCCTGTATACGCAATGCCTCATGACTTCGAGCGTACCGGAATCTTGGAAGAACGCTAACATAATTCTAATCCATAAGAAAGGGGACGCCAAAGACTTGAATAATTATAGACCGATCAGCTTACTGTCCGTTGCCTACAAATTATTTACTAAGGTAATTGCAAATATATTCAGGAACACCTTAGACTTCCATCAACCAAAGGACCAGGCAGGATTCCGTAAAGGCTACTCAACAATAGACCATATACACACTATCAATCAGGTCATAGAAAAATGTGAGGAATATAACCAACCTTTATATATAGCTTTCATTGATTACGAGAAAGCATTTGATTCATTCGAAACCTCAGCAGTCATGGAGGCATTGCGGAATCAGGGTGTAGACGAGGCGTATGTAAAAATACTGAAAGATATCTATAGCAGCTCCACAGCCACCGTAGTCCTCCATAAAGAAAGCAACAAAATCCCAATAAAGAAAGGCGTCAGGCAGGGAGATACGATCACTCCAATGCTATTCACAGCGTGTTTACAGGAGGTATTCAGAGACCTGGATTGGGAAGAATTGGGGATAAGAGGTAATGGAGAATACCTTAGTAACTTGCGATTCGCTGATGATATTGCCTTGCTTAGAAACCCAGGGGACCAACTGCAATGCATGCTCACTGACCTGGAGAGGCAAAGCCGGAGGGTGGGTCTAAAAATTAATCTGCAGAAAACTAAAGTAATGTTTAACAGTCTCGGAACAGAACAGCAGTTTACGATAGGTAGTGAGGCACTAGAAGTGGTAAGGGAATACATCTACTTAGGGCAGGTAGTGACTGCGGATCCGGATCATGGGACAGAAATAATCAGAAGAATAAGAATGGGCTGGGGTGCGTTTGGCAGGCATTCTCAAATCATGAACCGCAGGTTGCCATTATCCCTCAAGAGAAAAGTTTATAACAGCTGTGTCTTACCAGTACTCACGTACGGGGCCGAAACCTGGAGGCTTACGAAAAGGGTTCTACTTAAATTGAGGACGACGCAACGAACTATGGAAAGAAGAATGATAGGTGTAACGTTAAGGGATAAGAAAAGAGCAGATTGGGTGAGGGAACAAACGCGAGTTAATGATATCTTAGTTGAAATCAAGAAAAGAAATGGGCATGGGCAGGACACGTAATCAGGAGGGAAGATAACCGATGGTCATTAAGAGTTACGGAATGGATTCCAAGGGAAGGGAAGCACAGCAGAGGGCGGCAGAAAGTTATGTGGGCGGATGAGATGAAAAAGTTTGCAGGGACAACATGGCCACAATTAGTACATGACCGGGGTAGTTGGTGAAGTATGGGAGAGGCCTGTGCCCTGCAGTGGGCGTAACCAGTCTGATGATATATATATATATATATATATATATATATATATATATATATATATATATATATATATATATATATATATACATATATATAAATATATATATATATATATATATATATATATATATATATATATATATATATATATATATATATATATGCAAATAACCGTGACCGGCAGTTTGAACGGTCTCAGGAAATCAACGAAACAAGGCAGAAATATGAAATCGTCAAATAAAAGGAAAGCTTTCCAACTTTCATACCTGTTCAGTGCAGTTCGATGCGGCCTCCATTTGTTTTCCTACGCACGTCTAAACGATGTGCAAGTCTTTTCCCACACACGATTCAAGACGTCTGGTGTAACAGTCAATAATATCTGTGATTCTCTTTTTGAAATCATGAAATGGTGGCCCTTCGTTGCATACGCGACCATATTCACGTTGCACTTTTGTCGCGGATTCGAATTTAGCAAGCCTCAGAACGCACTGGCGCGGGCTGATCCGCTGCTGCGCAGTTCGTGGTGCTACGTCACCACCTGTGTGCGCCTACCCTTGCACATCATACTACAGAAACTTGGAGAGTTTTACTTTTATTTGGCGAAGATTTCACATTTCTATCTTGTTTTGTTGCTTTCCTGTGACCGGTCAAAAGTGCACCATGACTTTACGGACACACTGTATATTCTAAGAGGAGCCCGGCACCATGAACGGGCTCCAAGCGACACACGAAGCACCCAAATCTCTGCCGTTCCAAAAAACCAAGTATTCCCCTCAACCACTGCTCCTTCTGGTTGCCCTTCTCTTCCTCTCCTATCACTTGCGACGTTCTTCGTTACCGTACATTCGCCGCCTCCTCTCCCCTCAAGTTCGCACAAGACAGGAGGAGTTCAGTACAGGTTTCACGAGGGACATAAAGCTTCATCTGGCTATCATGAGAAGGAAAAGTGCGTCTGCGGCGGTTGTCACCAAGTTCGGGTATCGCGGATAAAGAAACATCACAGGATTCAGAGCTTCCACAATACGGAAAGGGCCGGAAAACCGGGGTAAGAATTTTTGGAGCGCAGTGCCCTTCGAACGATGAATAAATCGCCTGGTTGGAAAGAGCGAGCAGGAATTCGCTGAGAAGAGGCATTGGACTGCGTTTGTTGGTGCAGTATTTCTAGCCGAGCTCGGAGGTGAGCCTGGCGCAAGGTCTCACTGGAGTCCGCTTTGGCAGGGCGTTCTTTAGGAGACACGTCGAAGCCGAGAAGGTGTTTTTGCGGTAACCTTGGCGTCCTGCCGCAGAGCAGCTGAAACGGCGCGAGTGACTTCCTATTGGGACGTGTTCAGAGCGAAAACCGCAGCACCGATGTAGCCATACCAGTCGTCGGGTCTGGGATAGACGTAGGAAAAAATGTCTTTGATGGTGCCGCTGGTGCGCTCGACCGTTTCTTTATGGATGTCAAGGAGATGTTGCAGCGTGTCCTATTCCATGTTTAGACAAGAAAGCTCTGAAGGCACGTGACGTAAATGCCGTATCAAGGTCGGAAATCAACAACTTCGGCGTGTACTGCCGGAATATGAGGCACTCGTTAGAAAAACGTCATGACATGAGGGGCTGAAGAACCAGGGGCAGCTCGAACTTCACCCACTTAGTCAGATAGTCCGTAGCCACAATGAGAAATTTGTTGCTATGATTGCTGCGGCGAAACGGGCCCATGTGATCAATGTCCACGATATTGAGTGGTTAGATAAAAGGGGCGATTGGTTGTAAGGGCGAAGGTTCTGCATTTGTGACGAGTTTGGCACAATCGTGCAGGATGACACGTCGGCGTGCATGCCAGACCACCAGAACCTTTTCATAACACGAGCCCGTCTTCTACTACTCCAGCTGGCCAGCAGAGGGGGCGTCGTGAAACATGAAAAGTGTAGATGGTCGCATGGCCACAGCCACCATAGGTAGGTACGATTCACTTCCTCTACGTCCAAGATAAATGATGCCATATCGGACTGTATAAGCTGATGAAAGTCTGTCGAAGCGGTGCTTTGGTGTGCTGGTATCACCAAAGTGTGCCGGACGATGTCGCAGATTTCGGTAGCCTAAGATTGTACAGCTCGGAGATCGAGTACTGCAAATTCCGGCGCTGAGAAGTCAGTGGTGACAGGATTGCGTGAAATGTCGGCGTCTTTGTGACAAGAGCCGTTACGATAAAGGACGGTGAAGCTGTAGTATTGAATTCTGAGGGCCCAACCTGAATGTTTGGCATTTAGGTATTTTTTTGTTTGGAGCCAGCGCACTACAACACTGTCAGTAACAGTAGTAGAATGCTTGCCGCAGATGTGCGGCCGAAGCTTACCAATGGCCCAGACTATCGCAAGGCACTCAAGTTCTGAAGCGTGGTAGCGATTCTGTGTTTGACTGAGGCGGCGACTGGCAACGGGCTTCTAGTTCCCTTCGGAGTCGGATTGTAGAACCGCCCCAAGGACCTCTGGCGTCAGTTGATGCTAAAGGCGTCCTCATGGTGATAGCGTGCGGGTGTCAGTGGAGTTGTCAGGGCCACCTTAATGTTCTGGAAGGCTGATTCCTGTTCGGAGCCCCAATGCAACTCCTGATGTTTCCTGAGAAGTTCATTGAGGGGTACAGCGCGAGCGGCGAAGCCAGGGACGGAACGGCAGAAATAAGAAGTGAAGACCAAAACCTTTTAACATGTTTGGCTGCTGTAAGATACGGAATGATTGCTAAAGCTTGTAGATTCGAAGAGTCAGGGATGATGCCGTGGGCACTCACAGCATGACCCGAGTAGGTAACTTGTGAATAGCCCAATAAACTTTGAAGGCTTTATGCGGAGCCCATCATCGTCTAGAACGCTCAAGGCTAGCTTCAAACGCCGTTGGTGATTGGAAAGCGCGGAAGCGCCAACTATGATGTCGTCCAAATACGCCAACGCCTTTGAACACTTCACGTGTCCAAGGACCCGATCCAGTAGTCGTTGAAACATTCGAGGTGAATTAGAGGTGCCAAAAGGAAGGCGGTTAAAATGGTACAGGCCGTCTGGTGTTGTGAAAACAGTCTTCTCGGCGTCGTTCTTGTCGAGCCCGACTTGCCAGAAGCCAGAAGGGAGGTCGAGTGTAGTGAAAAATATGGCCCCGTAAAGCCTATCTAAGGCTTTGCCGAGGCGGGGAAAAAGGCATACATCCAGCTTGGTAACGCTGTTTAGCCGGCCATAGTCTACGCAAAATCGCATATTGCCGTCCTCTTTCCTCACGAGAACTACTGGGGATGACAAAGGACTGAACGAGCAATATACGATGCCTCGCTGTGACCTAACTTGAGTTGTAATTTCAGCGCGTTCAGGATTTTCAGGATTGAGGACGAGGGTTGTGTCGAACGGATGCATGCGAGCCAGTGTTGATTTTTTGACGAAGAAGAGTAGTACGGCCAAGTAGATTCAGTGACAGCGCCAAGCACCTTCGAAATTTCACTAGGAATGCTTGGATATTGGACTTCTCTCATGACATTTGGTTTGGGCCGAAATGGAATGCATTCCAGTCGACGGAGTCATCGCCACTCTATGGAGAAGTACAGTGCTGCACTGTTGCGAGGACGGAGCAGGGCTGAAGGGTTGCCCCGGACGCCAGCACAGTTCTAGAGTAGGGGCTGCGGGCTGTCTGGTAGGTTGAACACGAGGACAGCAAACTCAGAAGAAGAGGAGTGCCACAAAGAACGTTGGACGGCAAATTCACTGCCCGGTCGCGCGCAGATAGTACAATGACATCCCTTTCTGAGGATGAGTCCATGCTGGAAGGAACAGGTACCCACGCAGCAGAAAACAATGGTGCAGCTACCGTAGATATTGCCAGTACAGGTAAAGAAAGCGGTGGTGGTGGGCGAACATGATCATTTTTTAGGACCTTCATTACAAGCAAGGCCGTTGGCGCGCATATTCATGTGAACAGGGCACGTACTCTCCTACAAAAGTAAGATCAATGCTTATGCAACGGCGAATTGCCATTGCTCCAAAAGGAGCGAGCTCCTGTGGCCACGTGCTTGGCCAACTTAAAAATAGAGCACACACATGAAGACAGCACTGTATTTGCGATAGCGTTGGCTTCAAGGTCAGGTGCCGCATCGTGAGGGAGCAATCCTATTACGCACCCGGCGTGGTTAAAGCCCATGCGTACGCCAAGTGTAGCGCACCAGATGCCACACAAAATTAAAGGTGCGCAAAGGTTTTGCACCACAATAAATGGGAAACTTACACTTTTTACGAAAGCAGACAAATTCATCGAGATTTCTTCAATGAATTGTAGACGAGTTCCGTCAGCTAGGAGGAGGCCGGCTGGTGCAATCGTAGCCGTCTTCTGGTGGTACTGAATGGGGAGCAAATTTGGTGCCATGAAATGAAAATCTGCACCGGTGTCCACTAGGGCTTCAACGTGTTCCGGTGGCTCACCTAGCTGGAATTGCAACGTGGGCATACATGCAAACGGGCCCAGTGACCGGAGAAGGACTTGACAACTTATGCGGAGTCCTGCCCTCGGTGATCATCGCTGAAGTTTCCCGACGAAGGGGCAGGACGCACACAGTCTCGACTGTAATGGCCGATCTCGGTGCAGTGATAGGAGCGCATGGTTGGAGAGAGCTGACGGTATGCGTCGGAGAGGCTGGCTTAGCGTGCTGACGCTTGTTGACTTTAAAAAGGGCGGTAGCGGCGCACTGCAGTGGAAAGTTCTACTATGTGAGCCTCATAAGCAAGAGCTAAGGAAGCGTGAACTGCAGATCAGCGGCTGAGGTGGAAGAAACGTTGAAGGCAGTGATGGCGTTGATGAAGACTTTGGTAGCAACGAATCCGGCGTTGGAGTTCGGACAGCCTGGCAGCGACAACAGGCGCTCGACATGAGCAGCGAGCTCTTCCAGGCTATAGTGGCCTTGTTGTACGTGCTGTAATTCTGTAAGATGTATGCGCCTAAGATGGGCATCACCATAGCTGGACTGGAGTTCCGAGATGAGACTTGGACAGTTGAAACGGTCGGATGCCGGCAGGAACTCCGGAAATTCAGTTGCAGCTGAACGAAGCTGAGCCACGACGATTTGAGCTTTGTGGTGAGGCGACCAGGACTGGAGAGCAGCGACAGACTCAAAGTGCATAGGAAAATCAGACCATGAGGTGGTACCGTCAAAGTTAGGTCGACTTGGGAAGGGTCCCTGACACTGCGGCGTGACCGAACGGGGAAAGAGAGATTGAGGTTCCTAGACAGGTGGAGCTTGATCAGTGGAAGCAGGCGACAAGAGGCTTGAAACACGTGTGGTGAGGCCGGCGATGCGAACCTCCGCGGAAGACAACGCTGGGCTAAACGGACCTCAAGGGAGAGCAACAGCTTGTCAAGGCGTGCTTGAAAAGAGTCCAGGAAAGCCGCTAGGTCGGGCGCATGCGGACGGCGAGTGGAATCCGAGTCGTCAAGGTGAATATTTGAAGCTATGGCACCAGAATATGAAGCCTGAGATGGCAGCGACGGTTGCGTAGTGGTGGCGTCGCTCACGGAAAAGGCGTGGCCCAGTTGAGTGTCCGATGACGGTGCCGGCACAGATTGCGGCGCCGATGTGACTGAAGGCATCGTGCTAAGGGACGTCTTCCTGCGGCTTAGCCTGACCGCTGCCACCAAAATGTAACGGTAGTCTGGCGCCTTGAACGGATTGCAAGCGGCGCAGGACACCCAAATTTCGGACGTTCCCAAAATGAACTATTCCCCTGACCCACTGCAAACTCTATCCTTCTCCTTGCCCTTGTCTTCCTCTTCCTTAATTTGCGGCGTTCTTCGTTACCGTTACATATTACATATATATGTATAGCATATTTATGATCCCTGGGCAAGTTTAGTTTGGGCGCACTGTGCTTACAGGGTCCTTCGTCTGCGGGTAAAACCCGACAATTCCCGATTTTACCACGCCGAACAAGTAGTATGATAATATATTGAAAGGAATACAGGGGATAAGACACGCCTTCTATGCAGACGACATTACCATCTGGACGACAGGCGGATCCGCGGGAACTCGACAGGATGCACTTGAAGAAGCGGTGGATTGTACCGAAACCTACCTCAAGGCTGGCGGGGTCGCTTGCGTGCCGCAAAAATAGCAGCTTCTTATACTAAAAGCGAGATCCAGAGAAAGACCACCAGACGGTGACGCGTCGGCATCACCCCGAACCTACCCACAGAGCATCAGCGAGAGTACAAAAGGTAGCGCTCGACACTCAACGGAACATTTGGCAGCGGTGACAGCCAGTAGGCGCAGGACTGATCAAACGGGTTGTTCTACTGCAGGTTGTTGCTGTTTTTCTGTCTCTTATAGACGCGTTTTATTTTATTTTCTTTGTCACTGCTGCGAGCTTGCTGTGTCATTCTGCTTATTGAATTTCTTCTTGCACATTTTGCACTTTCTGCTTTTTTTGATGTCACAGAAGTATCGGGATGCACGCTCTGACTTGCACGAACTACATGCCGAGATGAAACAAATGAAACAGGGACTTGAATTCATCGAACAGCAATTTTAGACAATGAAACAACAGTTAATGGCAGGGCGTACCGAGAGAGAAAGCTTAAGGAAGGAAAATGAGAGGCTGAAGACTACATTCAGTGAAAATGAGTCAGTCGTTGTCGAACTGCAGAAGCTAGTTGTTTAAGGTGGAGCAGTACTCGCGCATATCGAACGTTGGAATAAAAGGGCTCGAATGAGATGAAAAATGAAAACATCATTGATCTTGTAGGCTAGTTTGGTAATGTCGTTGGCGAACCCATTTCTGCTAGCGATATAGAAGTGTGCCACCGTGTAGAGACACGTGAGCAGGGCAAAACGAACGTTATTGTTCAGTTCAAAAGCTAGCAGAAACGGGACCATGTCGTCAAGAAAGCCCGCAAAAATCGCATTAGGAATCATAACGTAGGAATCTCCAGCGAAGGAAAAATCTTCGTGGATGAGCATTTCTGTCCGACACTGAAGCGGCTGCTTGCACAGACAAATGCAAAAAAACGGGAGAATCAGTGGCAGCTTGTGTGGACGAAGAATGGAAGGATTTTCGCGCGCAAGCCACCGTCTAGTCAAGTGGTGCGCATTGAAATAGATTCTCACCACGTCAAGATTGCCTAGGGTGCTTATGGTTATAATCTGTGTTGCCTTTTCTTGTACACACAATGCTGTATCACAAATGTTGTCTGCCATGTGAACTTAAACTTATAGCGCAGTCGCAAGGCATGTTCACTGCTGTTCACCTCAATGCACGTTCCGCAGCCACTAAGCTAGATGAGTTAAGCACATTCTTTATGAATTCAACTTCCTGTTCGAGGTGATCATGTTGACTAAAACGGGGTATCACGAAGGAAGCGACATGTTAAATATGATTGACTACAATCACTATTTTATCAATTGAAGTGGCCGCGATGGTGGCGGAGTAGCAGTGCACGTAAGAAAACACAGGCTCTGCGACATAATTCCGGAATGAACGTGCATTACAGCTGGCTATGAAGTGCTTTGCATAAAAAATAATACCAACATGTACATGGCATTTTACCGCCCACAATCTGGTGATATGTGTGTATTCTTGGAATTTATTGAAGAAATCCTAGGATACTCAACATTTCAGTGGTATAACAGTCTAATAGGTTCCGACTTTAAGACAAACCTTCTGAAGGATAATTTGACCTCCCGGGAATTCCTTAACAAACCATACGCTTGTGGCTACAATGACGTCATTGCTACGCCTACACGCGTAACGACAACTTCCATACTAGACTTGTTTATGGTCAGCATAGACGCGGATATAAGCGCAGCTGGCACGTTATGCACCGGCGTAAGTGAGCACTGTCCTCTCTTTATTGCTTTTCCTAAAGCTACTGAAAATGAAATAACTTGTCATGATATCGTTAAACAAAGATGTATGTTTAACAAGAATATGACCTCATTCCGCATGCGTAGGCTGAAAGAAGGTTGGTCTTCTCTATGATAAGCTAGACCGGGCACCTACCCAAGGGGGGCGGGGGAGGGCGGGTGAACGCCTGCCGGGAAGGTGAGCCTAGACTTGACTGTTATGGAACTGCAAAGGCGCATTATGCGACAGATTGAAATAATGAGAACTTTCGTGCAAGCGCTTAATCGAGAGCAATCAGCACGAGGCATTGTTGAACCGGATGTTTTTGATGGAAACTCGCAAAGTGCGCACTACTGGCTGTGGTTTTTCGAGTATGCCTGTAACAAGAATATGTGGCACTCCGACAACACCAAGATTTTGAATATGCGCCGCTATTTGGGCGGTATAGCCAGACAATGGTATGATATGCAACTCATGGATCATGGAACAAGGATCGACATTTGGGCGAGTTGGTACTGGTTGAACATCTTGAAGGGGCAGCACAATAAGATGAAGACAGAAGGCTGTCCTGTGTGTTTCTGCCTTCTGTCTTCGTCTTATTGCGCTGTCCCTTCAAGATGTTCAATCATGGAACAACATGTTGGGAACTGTGGAAAGCAACTATTTAGCGGCTTTCGAAGGCAACGCAAGTAGAAAGATGGGATGTGGCAGTACGGTTCAGGTATACAGGTGGCTCTCTGCTTGAGTACTGTCTTGAGAAGCGTCGCCTATTGTATTTTGGAGAACCGAAGCTGTCGTATTCTGCTGTTGTAGCTTTGACAACGCAAGGGCTGTGTGTCGAGATCCGTAATCATGTACAGCTCAAAGGTCCAAGAACATTTGATGACCTTCTGAACTTTCACAGACCTCAGTGCCAAGAATTACATTGAGAAGACCGCCAGGTTGTAGAACAGAGCAACTTGATTCTCGTAAGCTGAGCGAGCATCTAGAGTCGTTGCCGTCATATGAATGTGAAGATAGCTGCATAAACAAATCCCGGGGAAGCGTCAATCATGATTGTGAGGATCGTGAAGAACCAATTACCATAGTTCACGACAACCTACTTCCACATAATCTGTCTACCGTGAATCAAGCCCCAGAAAAAGAGCTTCAGTGAGACAGTGTATATGATGTCGTCAAGGTTATTGTACGCCCCCATTAACGTAGATGGCATTGAAATGAAGGCTCTTGTTGACAGTGGAGCTTCGGTATCAATTATCAACAAGACTCGAGTGGATGCCGGTCGTCTGCACGCTGGTAGAACATTGCGTGTCCAAGCCTACGATGGGTCAGTGACAATGCATAATGAATGGGTAACCCTGGCTATTGAATTTCAAGGACATGCTATTACTAGTGGCATATTGGCAATTCCCAATGTCACCTACGATTTTCTTTTGTCTCGTCGAGACATGAAAAAAATGGCCGAAGACGGGATAAGAACAGAAGATCCTGGTGAAGAAACTCGTGTATCAAGGCTAATTTTTCACCAGGAACACATCAAGACTAAGTACCATGAGCTTACATGCATGAGTAGATACCCTCCAGCAATGAAATTACGTCGTTCCTTTCGAGCTCGCAGATAAAACAGTGGTTAGTAGAACCCCCTATAATATGGCCAGAGAAAAAAAGGTGTGACGCAAGAAGGTGTTGCAAGAAATGTTGGACGCAGGTATCATCCGGCCTTCTGTATCCCCATTTGCTTCTATAACTATTGCACCAAAAAAAAGATGGGACATTCCGCCTCTGCACAGACTACCGAGCTCTGAGTCGTTAAACTGCATTGACACCTTATCCGATGCTGAGAATCGACATCATTGGCGAAACTGGTGGTTGCCATTGTTTCTCACGAATAGATCTCTGCAAAAGCTTTTGGCAGATTCCACTAAGTGAACAAACCAAGCACACCGCGTTCATACCCCATTTGACTTGTTTGAGTACAACCGCCTACCATTTGGTTGGAAAAACTCCCCTGCGTGGTTTCAGAAGATTATGACGGACATTCTGAAATCTTATCTGGGCATATTTTGCAATGTGTGCATCGACGACATCATCATCTACTCAAAGACACAGGAAGAACACCGTAGTCATCTTTCAAATGTTCTTCACGCTCTCAGTGTTGTCGAACTCAAAGTCAACTTCAAGAAAAGTGCGTTCTTTGAAACCGTTCGGGGTACATTGTGTGCAGCGCCGCCGGGCTTGGGTAAGTGCTTGTTTGCAGAAGTCTGAGAGTGACTGCTTGGGCCCTGCACATCGATGAGTGCGGCAAAGGCAGGAGTCTTCTTGACAGATAATTATGTTTGCAAATTTCGTTGTACGAGCAGAGAGGCTCGGGTCGCCCAGGAGAGGACGCGTTACCCAGCGCACGGTCAGTCAAACCTCGTGCAGGCTAGTGCGCCTCCTCATTGGGGATGATCGAGGTATGCTCAATGGTTCCAAGGTGCGCAGGGAACCAGGCCAAAGAGTGATGTTTCATGTCTTTAGCATTTTGGATGATACGTAGTGTCTGCGGAGCCACCATTCCTATCTGAAAGGCCCTAACAGCGGCCTTGCAATCTGAATAAATCGTGTCATGCACACTGTCCGTCAGTGCAAGAGCAATAGCAACCTGCTCTACAACGCTGGAATCAGAAGTGCGGATGGTAGCGCAGCTAAGGATTTTAGAATCACAGTCGATGACCACTGAGGACAAGGCCTCTTCTTGAACGTACGCAGCAGTGTCTACGGAGCATGTTCGGTCCTTGTTCAAGCGGGCACTGGCGAGCAGAGCTTTACCCCTGGCTCGTCTTCGTCCTTCGTTGTAGGTGGGATGCACATTGCGTGGCATCCGGTGTATGTAAATCTTGGATCTTACGTCGTTCGGCAGCTTCACAGCGTCGAGACTGACGACCATCGGGTTACGGCCCAGCTTGCCAAGTATGGCTCGGCCCGCTGGGGAACCGGAGACTCTGACAAACTGGAAAAATTCTTGGGCTTCAACGATTTCTTCGAACGTGTTGTGAATTCTCAAATTGAGGATGTCTTTTGTGTGCGTTCGGATGGGAAGGCCTAAGGCAAGCTTGAAGACCCTTCTGATTAGGGCATTGATCTTGTTGCGCTCCGATACGAGTCAGTTTGCATAGCCCCTGAATGAGCGAGGTGGCATAGCACGAAGGCGTGGATAATCCGGATCACATTGCCCTCCCTGATTCCGCGGTACCGGTTGGCGATTCTTCGGATCAGGCCCAGGGCGCTTTCAGTCTTGGAACAAATGCGTTTGAGGGCTGCTCCATTGGCCCTGTTCGACTCGATAAACATTTCTAGGACCCTGATAGTGTCCACCCGTGGTACTGGGGAGCCCTTACCGGTGAATAACGTAATGTGGCTCTCTGTTGCTGGCTTCCAGGACCGGTGAGAACCGCCTCTGGGCCTCTTGTAGCGCAAGAGCTCGGATTTAGCGAGCGGGCACCTTAGCCCGGTGGAGACAAGATACCGCTCCGTCACATCGATGGCCTCATGCAAAGCACCCTCGACCTGACCCTCACATCCGCTGGAGCACCAGATGGTGATGCCATCCGCGTAGATCGTGTGGTTAATGTCCGATATTTTGTTCAAGGCCCTCGACAGCTTGATCACGGAAATGTTGAACACCGTGGGGGAGATCACCGCCCCCTGAGGTGTTCCCTTTGGCACAAGCTGAATTTCGTAGGTCAAAAACTCGTCAATATTGAGTCTAGTGGACCTCGAGGAAAGGAAGGAGCGCACGAAATTTTACGCCCGTTTGCCGACGTTACACTCTGTCAGGCTCTTGAGAATAAAGGCATGCGATATGTTGTCAAAAGCCTTTTCCAAATCCAAGCCGAGAATTGCCTTAGTGTCGGCGGAGGTAGTGAAAAGTATGAATTTGGTACCTGGAAGGTGCCAAATTCATACTTTTCACTGACCATCAAGCACTGACTGCACTTCTGAGCATGGCCCAGCCAAGAGCGCGCATTGTTATATGGGTGAACAATCTGCAACAATTTGATTTCGTAATTTCGCACCGTCCTGGCCCACTCCTCACTGACACTGACGCATTATCAAGATTACTTTACACGAATCAAGCAAGAATCCAGAGGCAATCATTCATATTAAGCTGTGGGAAGGTACGAAAGAGCTCTAGTTTATCAATGGAAGGTATCACGTACCACCAAGTATGATTCCAAGGATTCTTCATCTATACCACGACACTCCTGGATCGGGCAGACATGATGGCTTCTGGCGCACTTAAAGAAATTGCTCATGAGATTCACATGGCCGGGCATGAAAAGCGACATCAGCCATTACATCCGCACATGCCACCTCTGCCAGGTTAACAAAGTTAAATTCAAGCAATCGACAGACGTTATGACAAACCCTGAATATTCAAGCATCCCGTTGGAAGTAATTCACTTGGACTTCGCGGAGCTCAAAAAGAAGGGGGAAGGAGTCAAGCGAACACAGGCTTTCTTCCTCTCCATAGATGAGTGCACAAGGACGATTACGGCTAAAGCTGGCAATGAAGACGTAAATAGCGTAATAAATCTCCTCAAGGCTGAATGTCTTAAACGTACAAAGACGCTCGTCTGCGACAACGGGCCGACTTTCCGAAGTGTCAAATTATTAAAGTGGGCACAGCAGCACGGCATAATTTTCAAGTATTCTTCTCCATACCACCCGGCAACAAACGGCCTAGCGGAGCGTGCCATACGAGACATCAAACAGTATCTGAAGATGTATCGAGACTTTGCCGGTGGCTGGAAGTGCTGTCTCCAGGCCACTGTGAAACATCACAACAGATCCTACACAACTGATTTAGGCTGCCGCCCTCATTTTGCAAGTTCGGGTACAGCGCCCATACTTCCTTCAGATCGTGAGCTAGGCCTCCTAGACAACCTCGAACTCGCGGAAGTAAGGAAAACAGTCAAAGAACAGGAGGTCTACAAGCGCCGCATGAAGCGAAACTTTGATAAAAGGCACAGCAGCGAGATGCCGGACATACAACCTAGAGACTATGTCCTTGTAAGGAAAACAGCTGTGCCTTCAAATTCTAAATTTTGCGGACCATTTCAAGTGATTAAGGCAGCATGTCAGCATGGAATATTGAAGAATGTCTGGTACACCGGAGCCTCAGGTCAAACGGAGTGCGCCTCTATTGGAAACATATTCAAGTATTACCCCAGGAGACGTAATTAGAAGTCCGGAAGACTGTAGCGGTCGGCGCTGGACGTATGAATCAAGACGAATAAATGCGCTAGGGGAGAAGTGAGAAGGAAGAAGTTGAAATAAAATGGCGGACGACACCCGTCTCACTGAGATTATGTCATTTCTGCTGCCGTTCTAGTTAGGAACGATACATGTTTGTGTTCTCAAATATCCTGAAACAAACATTCCGATGAGCACATAAACAAGCAATGCGTAATGAAGCCCCTCAATCAGATTTGACTGTTAAGCCACTAGAAGTACAACTGTCTGTCTTGCATCAGTAGTGTCGTCTTTTTGATCTTCTGAAGTTTGATAAAACACGTAACGCTACAGCGCCAACCTAACAAAATTAACAACCCAAGGGCAAAACGGTCAAAGCACATTATTTCAACGTTTACGATGTCGTCGCTTTCGTGTCAGAGGGCTTCGTCACCACACCGCGACTCAAACATCAGCTCAGATGCTCGCCCAGCGCCCTATCGGCACTTCGAGCAACAGAACAAAAGCAGAGAGCGTTGCGTCGCACTGCCCCACTGCGGTTTAAAGCATTTGCGTTTGATGCGGAACCAAAACTGCCAAAAAAATAGCTGTAGACTAGTTCGCCAATCAACGGAATACCAATTCGTGGCGTGTACCTCACATCATTCCTATGATAGTTGAACGATCGCAGTGCCACATTTCCTTCTAGATGTAGTAGTGTGAAACTCTACGCTCAAACATGGAACTCTTCTCCAGCTGTTGGTTGAGGTCTGTCTTAGTGGCCGCGCCCGCTAGGTGGCGGTACTATTCTTGGGCGAGATCGAGCCAACAATAGATGCTAACAGCTTCGCTGTAAAATAAAGAAAAAAGGAGAGAAGGAAGCGATTGACTGAATCAATAAACTTTATTGAAACCAGCAAGAGGTGGTGGCTGGGCCTAGGCTTCCCACGTGGGGACGTCGATGTCATGCCTCTTCGCCGCCTCGCAGGCTTGCTGGGTCGCCCAGAGTTGGTCGTCAAGGTTGAAGCTACGCAGGGCAGCGTGCCATCTCGACGAGAGGGTCGTGGGGTTAGTGTCGGGATATTGTTGTGTACAGTCCCAAAGCATGTCTGGAAGTGTGGCTGGCTGTGTTTTGCAGATATGGCACGAGGGATTGGGGTAAATGTCTGGGTAGATCTTGTAACGTTGTAACGAGGGGTAAGTATTGGTTTGTAGCAGGCGGAAAGTCGTAGCTTCTGCTTGGTATAGTTTGTTGTGTGGGCCGGGGAAGGCTCTATGCTCTAAGTAGAAAGATTTCACAAGATCATTGTAGCGTGTCAGGCGATTCCTACCAGTGAGGGCAGCCTCCCCGTCTCCCGCGCGGTTAACTAGGCCTCGCGCTAGGGAGCGGGTAACCTCGTTGAGGTTGGGGAGGTGTGGGTGGACGGTGCCTGCATGAGCTGGGAACCACACGAGTGTAACCTGATGGTCGGTTGGGAGCGGGGTGCTTGTTGCAACATGCGCAAGGCTTAGTATATGGCCGTTGATATAGTTGATAATGGCAGAGTGGGAGTCAGAGACGATGGTATGGCGTGTTAGGTCTAGTGTGGCTAGCGCGATGGCCACTTCTTCAGCTTCCTCAGCGTGTAGGCTTACTAGGCTGATAGCATGGCGGAGAGAGCCTTCACGCTTGTTGACGGCTGCAAAGCGGGTACGTGGGGATATTAGGCGGCGTCGACGAAACGCACACCGACGTGGCGAGCAAGCGATTTGGTGGGAGCCGTGGTACGTGCTGCGCGGCGTGCGCGGTTGTATTCGGGGTGCATGTTTCTGGGGATAGGGTTGGCGTGAATCCAGGCTCGTATGGTGGAGGGGATCTGGTGTTTATGGCCGTGTTGATGGTTGTAGGTGATACCGAGCGAGGTGAGGTGTGCCGGCCCTTAGCTGTGAGAGGGGGTCTCTCCAGCTGAGGGCGGCGTTTGGCCTCGGTGAGCTCGTCCAGTGTGTTATGGAAGATTAGCTGAAGGAGGAGGTCAGTGCTGGTGCAACCGGGGAGGCCGAAGGCTTGTTTACACAAGCCGCGTATTAGGATGTTGAGCTTGGTTTCTTCAGCCTTCTATCAGTTGTGGAGTTCTCCTCCCGTACTCGTGGGGTTCTCCTCCCGTACTCCGTACAGTAGTGCAAACAATCACAAGGGCATTTATTGCACCTTTCATAGATCAATGCCTGCTAGCCGAGTTGCTATCTACAAAACATGCCGATGGGCGCGCGACAAATCTAGAAGTCCGACTTACCGCGACCGCATAGCGAGCGAATATGTTCGCCCCATGCTGGATCCCAACGCCTGGTCCTTCGCGTGTACGGTCACGCCAACGGTGGTGCATTCCAAGGCGGCCACGCGAGACGGTCTCGCAGAAGCATGGGTTGGCGCACGCGCAGCACGGCACGTCCGTCCCGCTTGCTTCCCGAACCCAAAGAGAGAGCGCCTTCCGCTCCCGCACCCAAGTAACCCCGCCGGTAGCAGCGCAACACTCGCGCCATCTCTCGCGCTGCGCTTCAACCACATCGACCGCCGCGGGCGTCACGCAGGCCACGCGGCGAAGGGGGATTGCAGGAGATGGGGAAAACAAGATATCTGGGGACGCGCGTGAGTCGCGCATCCCCACACAGTTTAGATACCCTGCAACGTAGCTGTTGTGGCAAATTACGAATGGCTGGATAAATCGCAGGAGATTCTCCTCTTTCGTACCCCCAAGGCGCTTGGAGATCCGCTTGAAAAGTGTGATAGTGTTGGCTGTATTGATCTTGATTTTGACGAGGGCCATGCTATTCGCTCCGTTCGCCTCTATGAGCATGCCGAGCACAGGGATATTGGTGACGAGGGGTACGGGGCTGCCCTCCGTGAGATCAAGCGCGATGTCTTCGTAATGGCGTTTAGCGGAGGAATATTTCGGACGGCGAACACGGAGCGTAGGCCTGTAGAGGAGAAGTTCGGACTTCGCAAGGGAACACGAAGCAAAGGTCATCCAGCAAAGGTCAGCTTTTTTCCCAAAGCTGGCAAACCTTCTAGCCTCGATCATTTTCGCCCCATCTCACTAACCTCACGAGTTGGAAAGGGTATTGAGCATGCCTTCCTCGCCTGAATTAACAGCCATCTGGAAGATACTGCAGCGTATCCTCACACGGTCATGGGCTTCAGGGCCCACCTGTCGACCCAAGACGTCATGCTACAACTTAAGCACCATATAATAGAAGGTAGAACGCGTACTACTATAGAATGAATGAATGAAACCACGTTTATTCCACAGTAAAATGCGCCGAAGACGCTGCCGTGGAAAGAGGAGGGGTGTTATTGCAAAAGGGGAAGGGTAAGGCTGCCTCCGTTTTATTAACGAACGTCCTGGAGGCAGCTAAGTGGGGGCCGCATGACGCTTGTGGCTGTCGCGGAGCCGATCGCCGACGGGTGGTGCTGCAGGGTCCTGAAGGAAAAGCAGCAGTGCTCGCCAGAGCTCGATGGCATGGTCCGGAGACGTGGTATCCGGGCAAGCCCAAGTCCGGAGAGAAGAAGGCCAGGGTCCCCGCTGTATGGTGGCCAGGGCACGAAGCCTTGGTGGGATGTAGAGGGCGCACTCCCAACAAAGGTGGTTTAGATCAGCACGACATGTGCGCATGGAACAGAACCCACTTACGGGTGGTGGTGTGCCACCCTTGTGGAAACGGTTCAACAAGTGAGGAGTAAGGAGGGTGCTTGTCTGGATTCTCCGAAGCAAGACTGACTCTCGCCGTGTGAATACCTTCGGTGGAAGTGACGGTATAGAGAGTGGAACTCGGCCTAGACGTCGAAAAAGCCTTTGACAGCATAGCCCATTCCACCATTCTTGACCGTATCTCACGCCTTAATTTCGGTGCGCGCGCTTATAGTTACGTCAGAGACTTTCTGTCTAATTGCACCGCCTTCCTCTAGGTGGGGGATCTCCGCTCCGAAGCACAGACTCTGGGCAGCGCGGGAACCCCCTAGGGCTCCGTTATCTCCCCAATGCTTTTTAAGCTCGTCATGATTGATCTTGCCAAAGAGTTGCAGCGAGTTGACGGTGTCACCCACGCCATCTACACTGGCGATATAACCATCTGGGCCCACCAAGGCATTGACGGCCAAATAGAAAGAAACAAAAGAAAAAAAAGATCTCCAGCAAAATTTTGAGGACACAACTGTCGTCGTCACAGCTTTGTGATGCGGAATCCACGTGGCTCTTCAGCGCCGATTTTTTGTTGCAGGGGAAAATGTGTTATAGGAAACAAACCTTTCTTTACATCTGGCTGATGAACACCGTGAAAAGCAGAAAAACTGCTTGGCCTTGCGGACTTTCTGAGGTGGCACGGCTCTCTCGTTCTACAAGCTGATCCGACCTTGCTGATCCGACCTTCGTGCGAGGTTTCCTGCGCTGGCCACTAGGTGTTTGCATGAATTGGTATAATCGCGGATACACGAAGCGAAGCTGTCGCCGCTTCCTCTCTCCCGGCGGCTCCTCAACAGCAGTTCGCGCGGTCCTTTCGTGTGCATGTTCGCATACTTGGGCGTTGGAGCAGCCGACGAGGACAATACTTTCTTCAAGAGGACCTTAGCTCCTCTGTGGCATTGCGCTGAGGAAAAGCGTTACATTTTCATCCATGATCAACTTATGCAACGGCGAGGCTACACACGGCGGCTTTCCGCCAGCATACACTGCGCTCCCAGGCACAATAAAACGAAAAAAAAGCTGTACTTGGTCTTGTAACAAAATAAATGGGGCGTCAATACAGTGTGTTGCTTCGCCGCCGGTCAGCGACCTCCTACGATCGATCGCACCACTGCGGGGGCTGCCGTGCAACACACAAAGCTATATTACACGGCATTGCCCTGAAGTTTCATGAACACTAAAAGAGTTGAAGGACTATGTCATAGCAGATAGACGAGCTTGGAAACGAGGACTAGCTCCGAAAGTGTGCTTCCGACTTTCGAAAAGATGTAGGGCGGGGGGGGGGGGGGGAGAGGGGTTGTCGGCGACAGGACTGACCAAGAAGAGGCGCCTGAAGCAAGTGTGATGATGATGATGATGATGATGATGATGACATGTAGTGTTTATTCCAGTAACCTCCGTAATCGTCTTAGCCAGCTTCTATAAGCACCGTAAGCGACGCACAGAAAATTATAATTAACCGTGAAATGCAAGGTTACAAATATAACGACAGAGTATTCGAAAGGAACTGCTGTGCGTTCCGTAAGTGCATGTTTGTATCTTTGCTAAATAGCGCCAGCAGGTGAGAATTTTAGATATGTTCTTTTTTCCCGAGTGGCTGGCAACTCAATCGAAGAAATAAGAGTTGGCTCATCGCCGTCTTTGAAGGATGGTTAACGCGAATACCAGCATTATTTTACTGCGTCATGCAGATATCCGCTTTTGCAACTCGTACAGATGCTCTCAAGAAAGAGCAACGTCGCTGGCCTTTCGGCACGACTTGAATGCCAGCAAACCTCTCACGACTGCGGAAGCCAACACCGGATGCAATATATGGTCCCGACCTTCACCTGGTTTGTTGCGCCAGTTGCTCTACGGGAAAGAGGCTCGCCCAGGTCGCCTTCAGATGGCGCCGCATGCGTAACCCCTCAGTGGAGTGGCGCGTCCTGCTACGCGTTGTCAAAAGCAGCACACGTGGCTTGCACTCGTCACTGCCGAAAGGCAGACCGAAAGATACGTAGGTCCTACCATGCATGCGGGATGCCCCCACCGATATCTTCTCCTCGGCATGGTGATAATAGGAGATTATTTGCACGATGCTTATTTATCTAGCGTACCTTGAATTAGAAAAAAAATGTGAGCCTGGTTGAAACAATCAATGCTTGGTGAGTGTCGTTGTTTACACAGCCGGACGGCCGCATAGTGCAGAAGCGCGGGCATGATGTGCGCAGCGTAGTGCGCCCTCTCCGCGGATGCGGCCCTCAGCGTCTAAAAGCGAGGACAAGGATGCCGTTCAGGGTCGGGCGCCGTTGCCCCCCCCCCCCCCCCCCCAGAGGGGCGCTGTGCGCGTTGCCCCCTTTCTCCATCCGCCACGACGCACTGCAGTACGGCGTCCTTCGCGAGCGTGCATACATTGCGGACGGCACGTTTCACTTCGAGCCGCGGATCGCTTCAGGCGCCGGCATTTGGCAGTTTTCGTGGCCGCGTGCGCGCTCGGCCACTAAATATAACGCCGGCAAAGCTGGGGTCGTCAAAGGGCGACGAATGTGGGTCGCGCTGCATCCGCTCGCTTCTGCGTGCAGTGGGCCAGGGGCATGCCAAGGTGACAACCTGAGGCCGGCGACATATCGATACGTCGTCAGTACTAGAGTCGAACCTCGCTGCAACGAACGCCTCTTGAACGAAAATGAAACGAGAGATACTTCAATTAAGTATGCTACAGTGCCCATGAAAAGTCTATAAGAGTTAATGCACAAAAGCTAGTGGTGCGCGAAAATTTCAGATACGAATCAGATAGTGCTTGCGATTCAATTGCAATACAACACATAATTTCTGATTAACGCGTATACATTACACGATGAAAAGGACAAAACTTGACTGCCGTCGGTTTCGTGCACTGCGACTGTTGGTGTAAAGACGATGCAAATGTATACATACGAGGGCGAATCAGCAAGTATTTGCCCCTATGCTTTGTTAGCCAATCTACCGCTGTAAATGCAAAGTGAACATACCCATTCGCAGCGGTGCACCTTTCTTGGACCGTCCTTATCTGCCGGTTGCTCGGTGGTACGACGCTGCTGTCAGTTAAATATGGCGGTTGTGCTGCACAAGGCGTACGAGCAACGAAGTGTGATTCGTTTTCTATGGAGCAAGGGACGAACGTCCGTCGAAATCCACATGGAAATGCAGCCCACGTATGGGGAAAGGTGTCTATCTTTGAAAGCTGTGAGGTGGTGGTGTTGCGAGTTTGCAAAAGACCCTGATGAAGTCAAGACAGCAGTACGACGGTGGTTCCGCAATCAGCCGGACGGTTTCTACCACAGGGGCATCACAAATTTAGTGCTTCGATGGGACAAATGTCTGAACCGATGAGGGAACTATGTGGAAAAATAGTGTAAGGTACGTAAATAGTACGTGCATTTATAATTACGCGTATGTACTTTATCTTGGCTAATAAAAAGTTCAGGCAATTGCTTTCGGATTCGCCCTTGTACGCATATAGATTTGTTTCGAGGTTACGAGTCGAATAAAGGGGTAATTCTTTTTAGGGAAGCTGGATTACATAATTCGAATTTAGGGAAGCTGGATTCGAGAAACCCTGAGAGAGATCTAAGAAAGGATATCAGGGAAATAAGGACCAGCCTGAACTTCATAAGCGAATGCTACGAGTCAATGAAGGTGTCCATAGGTCGAATTGAGAGGGAAAATCAAACCTTGAAAGAAAATGTCAAGGAATTGAAGGAGGAGCATGATGTTCTGCGTACGGAGCTGAAGCAACATTAGACTAGACTTTTACAAATTGAACAGCACTCAAAATGCAATAATGTAGAAGTGAGGGGTGTGCCCCATGCTCCTCAGCAGAACGTGAGAGAAATCGCCAAAATATTAGGACAAGCTATAGACATTCCCCTTCGATGACTCTGACATTGAAATCTGTCATCGCATAAAAACATCAGGCAATAGTACTGCGCCTTACATTGTCATTCAGTTTTCACGAAGATCATCACGAGACACTTTTCTAGAGAAGGCTAGAAAGCAAAAGCTATCTTCTGATGACTCAGGCTTTCCATCAAAAATGCCTGTTTTTGTAAATGAGCATTTGTGCCCTGCCATGAAGCGACTATGCGGTGCCGCGAATGGGAAAAGGAAAGATTGTCAATGGCAGCATGCGTGGACAAGAAACGGTAAGATATTTGTTCGCAAATCAGCTGGAACGGCTGCTGTTCTGATAAATGGCCTGGATGACTTATCTAATATCGTGTAGGGAAACTTCTATTAGTCTTTGTTCCTTTTACTTCTTTGTTACATTACAATTACAGGTTTTTTATCAAACAATGTCAACGTCTTGGCGAAAGCAAAGAAACCGTCACTGTCATTTTTTCACCAAAACGTTCGTTCCTTGGTAAAGTAAACAGATAAAATAGAAATGCTCCTGGAAAGCATAAATGCACCTCTCACGGCAATAATACTAACAGAAACATGGTACACTGACACGTCACAGGCGTTTTGCCCTCCCGTCTATCAGTACTTTTATCGAAATCGTGAAGGTAAGTGTGGCGGCGGTATGGCTAGTCTTGTACAGGAAGGCATCATACGTGATACAGTCGGCGAGGTGTATATTATCAACTCAAATATTGAAGGACTTGCACTGCGCAGCCGCGACGATTTCTTTCGCATCATCTACCGCCCACCTACTGGTGATTTTAATCGGTTTCGGAGTTTCACTGCCAAACTTTTCGTTCATGTAGTCATGTAGTAGAAAGAAATTTTAACCTTTTCCTGGGAGGTGACTGCGACGTGGACACGCTTGTGCACATGCACTATAGGCAAGAATTTCAGGACCTGGTGGTTGCGAACAGTTTAAGCGATGCAATTGCAGCGCCAACACGTGTTACTCACGAAACTGCCACGCTGTTAGACCTCTTTATTACAAACACTTACTTTGATGACGTAATAGCAGATGTTATCTGTACAGGTATCAGCGCCATTTAGGTTTTTTTTTGTTAATCGGCAGTACCTTCCGTTTAATAATAAAGAGCACACCAATTCGTTATATTCAAGATATAACACCACGTTCTCTAGAAAATTTTCGCAGCTCAGTTAGTCTGCCTGAGTGGAACGGCGGTCTAAATTCAAACAACAGTGAAATTGCATACTCAGCTTTCATCACTACTTTTAAAAAGATATACGACGAACATTCTCCATTGAAAAAGTTTAAAAAACCCTCGAAAGCTCGTAAACCTTAGGTTACTTATGAATTATTAAATATGATTAAGCATAAAAATGCCCGGTACGCCTGTTTTGCTAACCATAAAAGCCCAGCTAGTCTTGAAGAATATAGGTCATACCGAAATTAACTTACAAGTAAACTAAGAACTGCTAAATACCTATGTCTTCAAAACTTGTTTTCACAGCGTGCGACTACGCGATCAGATGTGACATGGAAAAATTTAAACTCCCTGCTCCCTGCTAGGTCCAGTTAAATCCCACATTTTTCCTGATAACTTTCAATGTCAATGTAAACGACTATCTGGCGCAGCACTAGCTAATGCTTTTAACGATTTCTTCGTTCAACAAGTAAATCTTTCCAGTAACTCGTACAGTAGTAGGTATGATGCATCAGTTATTCAAAACATTCGTTCGAAATCATTCTTTCTCAATGCCACTAACTTTACTGAATTTTTTCTTCTATAAACTCAATCAAGAATAGTATATTTCAGGACACAGATGGCATTGAAATAAGATCTGTAAAGCATGCCCTTTACATCCTTTGTCCTGTTCTTACATTTATAACCTGATTGTGTCGTCTGGCCAATTTCCTAAAGACATGCAAATAGCTCGAGAACAGCCGGTGTTTAAGAAAGGTGACAGAAATTTGCTAGGCAATTATCGTTTAATTTCGATCCTACCTATGTTCTCGAAAGACATTGAAGAAATAATTCGTATTAAAGTACTATCATATCTTGACAAAAATATTTTGCTACGCGACTACCAACATGGTTTCAGGGAGCATATATCCACAGAGACAGCTCCTTCAACTAGAAAAGAAACCATTCTGCAAGCGTTCAACGATAAAAAAATAATTATGGGAACATATTAAATTTCTCCAAAGCATTCGATCTTGTAAATCATAAATTTTACTCGCTGAGATCCACGCTTATTGTGTCCGTGGCATAGCCTTAGAATTTTTTCAATCCAACTTATCGCATCGAGCACAATATGTAGAGATAGAAAAGTGCAATCTTCAGGTTGGTAGAGTAGGAGTGAGAAAGCATCCTTGGGCACCTCCTGTTCATAATTTTTGTAAATGATATGCCACAAAGCTCAGAACAGGCCAAAGTGATTTCTTATGCAGATGATACTGTAATGTTTACTACTGCTGCTTCGGAGGCTGAACTAGAGCTTCAAGGGAACAAAGCGCTAAACGATTTTAAAGAGTGGACTTATGCAAACTGTTTACGAATAAACGCCAGCAAGGCAAAAGTTGTGTATACGCAAAGAAGCAAAAACTTACGAAGTTCAATAAAAATGAATATATCTACGGATAATTTAGAAATAGTTAAAACGGTCTCGACATTAGGTGTAACATTCTCTAAGGACTTAAGCTGGAACAATCGTGTGGAACAAGTCAGTAAACAGGTATATTTTACTGTGGGAACAATAGGACGTCTGAAATGTTTTCTTCCTATTAAAATTAAAATATTACTTTGCAATGCTCTAGTGTTATCAGTTTTACAATACTGCAACATCGTTTGGGGCACACTAGCAAGGCAAGCCTCACGAAATCGCATTTGCTTCAGAAAAGAGCAGTGATATGCATTGCCAAAGTTCCTTGCTCATTTTCTACGAAACATTTGTTCGTAAAGTTTGCCATTTTACCTGTATTCTTTCTATACAATTATCGTTTAGTTTTGAGCTTCAAGTCACATTTGAAGTGTAAAGAAACTATTGTGTTTTCTCTAGCAGAGCTGAACGTAAACCGTAGCATTCGTGACACTAGGCATAAAGAAGAACGGCATGTCCATACACCTCGAACCAATTACGATGAGCAATCGTTTACATACAATATGCCTATTCTGCTTAATAAACTCGCAAAGGAAGAAATTGATCCTTTGTGTATTCCAAACCATGCAACAAGACTATTTTATCAGTTACACCAGATACCCAACTAGTGTTGTATATGATCTTTGTTTCGCTCACATTATAGTCACGCATGCATGCTAGCACAGAACTTGTATAAATATATATGCATATAGGTATATGTGCATTGCGAGGTTCTCACCCGTGCTCTAGGTACAAAGGAACGACAACACAGTAGTGGAAACAATCACAAGGGAAATTATTGCACCTTTCATAGACATCATTCACATGAAAAGAAAGCTAAAGCGACTGCGTAAGAAGAAAGAGGGTTCGGACGAAATACCCACACTTCGCGCAGAGTTGAGGCGTACTCTGACACTATCCAAAAAGCAATTCTTTGAACAAACACTGACAGGGTTCAGAAAAATTTTCCCACAAAAATTATGGCGATATCTCAGCAGTAGGAAAGATAAAATTGAAGAAATCGTAAAAGACAACATAATGTTAACAAAGCCTGCGGACACTGCCCGAAAATTTTAATTACTTCTTTCAATCTGTGTTTACTAATAATACAAACATGGATACAGACGAGCATTTACCCTATATTACATGTTACCCAATGGAAAATCTGGAAATCAAACACGAAGGGGTATTCGAATCGCTGCTCAATTTTGATAGAAAAAAATCTAGTGTACCTGACAGAATTTGTCCTGCGTTTCTGAAACGATATGCTGAATGGATGTCCTACTACTTAACGATAATTTTCGAAAAGTCATTACATACGCATTCTCTACCCACAGACTGGCGCAGGGCCGTAATTATACCAGTGTACCAAGGCGGTGATCGCACACTTGTAAATAATTACCGTCCCATTTCAATCACATGTATCAGTTGTAAACTTCTAGGACATATCATCGCAAAACATATTTTACAATTTCTAGAAGCGAATCGTTTACTCATCCCAGCATGGCTTCTGTACTGGACTATCTACCATCACACAATTAATTGAAGTAGTTCATGACCTCGCTGCAGCCTTAGATGAGAAGCACCAGATAGACATCATATGTATAGATCTTGCGAAAGCCCTTGATAATGTTCCCCATAATAAGCTTATCTTTAACCTGAGAGAAACAGGTATCGATGAAAGATTAGTGCTATGGGTAAAAGAATATTTAAGTGATCGTAAATAGACCGTAAATTTAGATGGCAGTCTGTCGAGTCCACTCCAAGTGCTTTCAGGTGTTCCTCAGGGGTCAGTCTTGGGCCCACTGTTATTTCTTATATACATAAAGGATATCTCCCGTGTAGTTGAAGAACCCGTAAAAATTAAGCTTTTGCTGATGACTGACTTATTTATTCTACCGGAACCAACGTTCAGTATCAACTCAGAAATTGTCGTTGTTTAGAAAAATTCAGCCGATGATGTAAATTATGGGGTATGAATATAGACTACATTAAATCAACGTACACACATATGACTAGGAAAAAAACGTTCTGCCTTTTAACTAGTACACCTATGGTAATTTGTTAGTTCGTGCTAATCAGTTTAAATACTTAGGTGTTCATCATCATCATCATCATCAGCCTGGTTACGCTCACTGCAGGGCAAAGGCCTCTCCCATACTTCTCCAACTACCCCGTTCATGTACTAATTGTGGCCATGTCGTCCCTGCAAACTTCTTAATCTCATCCGCCCACCTAACTTTCTGCCGCCTCCTGCTACGCTTAACTTCCCTTGGAATCCAATCCGTAACCCTTAATGACTATCGGTTATCTTCCCTCCTCATTACATGTCCTGCCCATGCCCATTTCGTTTTCTTGATTTCAACTAAGATGTCATTAACTCATGTTTGTTCTCTCACCCTATCTGCTCTTTTTTTTTATCCCGTAACATTACACCCATCATTCTTCTTTCCATAGCTCATTGCGTCGTCCTCATTAAGTAGAACCCTTTTCGTAAGCGTCCAGGTTTCTGCCCCGTACGTGAGTACTGGTAAAACACAGCTGTCATACACTTTTCTCTTGAGGGATAATGGCAACCTGCTGCTCATGATCTGAGAACGCCTGCCAAATGCACCCTAGCCCATTCTTATTCTTCTGATTATTTCCGTCTCATGATCCGGATCCGCCGTCACTACCTGCCCTAAGTAGATGTATTCCCTTACGACTTCCAGTGCCTCGCTGCCTATTGTAAATTGCTGTTCTCTTCCGAGACTGTTAAGCATTACTTTAGTTTTCTGCAGAATAATTTTTAGACCCACTCTTCTGCTTTGCCTCTCCAGGTCAGTGAGCATGCATTGCAATTGGTCCCCTGAGTTACTAAGCAAGGCAATATCATCAGCGAATCGCAAGTTACTAAGGTATTCTCCATTAACTTTTATCCCCGATTCTTCCCAACCCAGGTCTCTGAATACGTCCTGTAAACACGCTGTGAATAGCATTGGAGAGATCCTATCTCCCTGCCTGGCTCCTTTCTTTATTGGGATTTTGTTGCTTTCTTTTATGGAGGAGTACGGTGGCTGTGGAGCCGCTATAAATATCATTCAGTATTTTTACATACGGCTCGTCTACACCCTGATTCCGTAATGCCTCTATGACTGCTCAGGTTTCGACAGAATCAAACGCTTTCACGTAATCAATGAAAGATATATATAAGGGTTGGTTATATTCTGCACATTTCTCTATCACATGATTGATACTGTGAATATGGTCTATTGTTGAGTAGCCTTTACGGAATCCTGCCTGGTCCTTTGCTTGACAGATGTCTGAGGTGTTCCTGATTCTATTTGCGATTACCTTAGTAAATGCTTTGTGTGACAACGGACAGTAAGCTGATCGGTCTATAACTTTTCAAGTATTTAGCGTCCCCTTTCTTACGAATTAGGATTATGCAAGCGTTTCTCTAAGGTTCCGGTACGCTCGAGGTCATGAGGCATTGCGTATACAGGGTGGCCTGTTTCTCTAGAACAATCTGCCCACCATCCTTCAACAAATCTGCTGTTACCTGATCTTCCCCAGCTGCCTTCCCCCTTTGCATAGCTCCCAAGGCTTTCTTTACTTCTTCCGGCGTTACTTGTGGGACTTCAAGTTCCTCTAGACTATTCTCTCTTCCATTATAGTCGTGGGTGCCGCTGGTACTGCATAAATCTCTATAGAGCTCCTCAGCCAATTGAACTATCTCATCCATACTAGTAAGGATATTGCCGGCTTTGTCTCTTAACGCATACATCTGATTCTTGCCAATTCATAGTTTCTTCTTCACTGCTTTTAGGCTTGCTCTGTTCCTGAGAGCAAGTTCCATTCGATCCGTATTATACTTCCTGATGTCAGCTGCCTTATGCTTGTTGATAAACTTCGAAAGTTCTGCCAGTTCTATTCTAGCTGTAGGGTTAGAGGCCTTCATACATTGGCGTTTCTTAATGAGATCTTTCGTCTCCTGCGATAGCTCACTGGTATCCTGTCTAACGGCGCTACCACCGACTTCTATTTCACACTCCTTAATGATGCCCACAAGATTGTCGTTCATTGTTTCAACACTAAGGTCCTCTTCCTGAGTTAAAGCCGAATACCTGTTCTGTAGCTTCATCCGGAATTCCTCTATTTTCTCTCTTACCACCAACTCATTGATCGGCTTCTTATGTACCAGGTTCTTCCGTTCCCTCCTCAAGTCTAGGCTAATTCGAGTTCTTGCCATCCTATGGTCACTGCAGCGCACCTTGCAGAGCAAGTCCACATCTTGCATGATGCCAGGGTTGGCGCAGAGTGTAAGGTCTATTTCATTCCTTGTCTCGTCATTCGGGTTCCTCCACGTCCACTTTCGGCTAACCCGCTTGGAGAAGAAGGTATTCATTATCCGCATATTATTCTGTTCTGCAAAGTCTACTATTATCTCTCCCGTGCTATTCCTAGTGCCTATGCCATATTCCCCACTGACTTGTCTCCAGCCTGCTTCTTGCCTACCTTGGCATTGAAGTCGCCCATCAGTATAGTTTATCTTGTTTTGACTTTATCCATCGCCGATTCCACGTCTCCATAGAAGCTGTCGACTTCCTGGTCATCATGACTGGATGTAGGGGCGTAGACCTGTACGATGGTTAATTTGTATTTCTTATTAAGTTTCACAACTGAAGCTGCCACCCTCTGGTTAATGCTATAGAATTCCTGTATGTTACCAGCTATATTCTTAATAATGAAAAATCCGACTCCTAGTTCTCGTCTCTCCACGAAGCCCCGGTAGCACAGGACGTGCCCGCTTTTTAGCACTGTATATGCTTCATTTGGCCTGCTAACTTCACTGAGCCCTATTAGATCCCATTTACTGCCCTCTAATAGCACTGCTAGACTCGCCTCACTAGATAACGTTCTAGCATTAAACCTTCCCAGGTTCAGATTCCAATGGCGGCCTGTCCGGAGCCAGGGATTCTTAGCACCCTCTGCTGCGTCACAGGTCTGACCGCAGCCGCGGTCAGTTGCTTTGCAGCTGCTGGGGACTGAGGGGCCGGGGTTTGATTGTTGTATTCATATAGGAGGTTGTGGCCAAGTACTGCCCCAGAGTGGCCAATCCTGCTCTGGTGAGGTGCGTTACCGGTTCTGGTCAGCGGGATCAGGCCACACTCCAGGCCTGTTTATGCAATTTTATCAACATGCGGATGTTTCTTTTAATCCGGTGGAAAATTGCGCGGCACCGGGATTCGAACCACGGTCCCCTTGCACGCGAGGCGGATGCTCTACCTCTACGCCACCGCTGCACTCACTGCGCTGCAAGAAATTGAGGTGTTACAGTCACGCATAATCTGACATGGCATACGCACATAGAGAATGTGTGCTCGAAGGCGAACCAGAGACTAAGTTTCTTAAGGCAAGAACTAGATCAAGGTTCACGAGATGTAAAGCTGATAGCTTATAAAACTTTGCTAGACCTTTACTTGAATATGCCTCAGTCATCTGGAGCCCTCATCAGAAAGAAATGACTACAAGGTTAGAAAAAGTTCAACGCCGTGCCGCGCGCTTCATATGCTCAAAGTACCGCCGTTTAGATTCCGTCACACTGATGTTGCAGTTTTGTGAAGTGGAAACACTAGAAGTACGAAGGCAAGAAAACCGTCTGAAGCTGGAACCGCATGGCGCGTTTTTCGCGAGCGAAAAACGCGACGGGCGGCAAACGCCCGCGTTGCCGCCAACGCGCGAGCACCCGTACGAAAAAAAGGAGCGGCGTTTTCGCGCCGCGTTTTCCGGGTTGCCAGACAAGATAACTCTCAACGACATGTATTGTCTCTGTTACCGCATATATAATATGCCTTTAAACTTACAGAACACTACAATAAAAATAATCTGAGTGTAATTAGACAGCGACATTTCTTTCCGAAGTGTATTTGTCAAGCTTTATTTCAAGCAGCAATATTGTGTGCGAAACTGCGACTATGTACCTTCCGCATGCTGAGAAGCCGCTGCTTGTTTACAACTTCACATATAAAAAGGAGTGTCGGCCGCTTACTACCGAGCAGAAGAGGCGATTGCTACTATTAAGGGGGATGCTGATACTGTAGCAAGAAAAAATGCGGGTCAGGAGGTACATGTGGGTGCGGCCTTCCTGGTTGAGAAGAGAGCGAGCACCATACACTGGTAATATTATTAGCAAATTGTCTTGCCAGTATTAGCGATGAGACGCGACGCTTCTCCACTTTAGTTATTAGGGCCTCGTTGAAGGTTACTTTGTTCATTTTAGGTGAACACGATGCGCGAACGAAATCACGGTAGCACATGTTTTCCTTGACGTGCACGCCAGTTCTTCCGAGAAAAAGAAATTCCGCCAAGGAGGTTCCGTCGAGATGCGCAGAGAGCAGGCCCATCTGGTGGCAAAAAAAGAACCAAAATGCAACGTGACCAAATGCCACGTGACTTACCTGAACTCTGATTGGTGGACGCGCCGCGCGACGCGTTTTTTACTGCTCCGAGCAGCAGCACGCGGCGGCGCGATTTCGTGACGGATCATGCTGGGCACGCGTCAAACAGACGCGCGCGTCCCACCACCCGCGCGTCAATCGCGCCTGAAATCGCGCCATGCGGTTCCGCCTTGAAAGGGTTCTTTAGAATACTACACGGACATTTAAAAATCGACAAAGAAGTGTATGTGCAGCTTCCAGGAGAACGAAGGAGTCGTGTTAATCATAAGCATGTTTTACGCCCATACTTTGCTCACAGTGATGTGTTCCGCTGTTCTTTTTCCCTGCTGTGATTGAACTTTTGAACGCGATACCAAGCTTTGTGGCAAATGCCAGTGACGGTTATGAATTTGAAAAATTGTTAAACATGTATTTTTGTGATTCCGCTGCCGCTTGGTGCACCTGTATTTATGGCCTGCCTGTATTTAAACCCTCCCTGTAAGAATGCTCAGCAGAAGGTTGACAGTATGAAGAAATAAATAATGCTTGCTAGCCGAGTTCCTATCCAAAAAACATGCTGATGGGCGCGCGACAAATCGGGGAAGTCTGACTCACTGCGACCGAATAACGAGCGAATATGTTCGTCTCATGCTGGACACCAACGCCTGGTCGCTCGCGCGTACGGTCATGCGAACGGTGGCGCATTAGAACGATAACGATCGTGTTCGTCCATTCCGGAGTAGGCCTCGCGAGGCAGTCTCGCAGAAGCATGAATCGGAGCACGCGCAGAACGTCCGCGCCGTTCGCCGATCCCGATTGAAAGAGGAAGAGCCTTCTCCTTTTTGCGCCCAAGTAACTCCGCCGTTAGGTGGCGTTAGCAGAGCAACACTCGCGCCAACTCTCGTACTACCCTGGAAGCATACTGACCGTCGCAGTAAAGCAAAGCCGGATTACAGGAGACGGGAGCTATGCGAGAAAACAACATATCAGGGGACGCGTGAGAGTCGCGCATCCCCGCATCCCCACAACTTAAATCACTAGATATTCCGCGAAACGTGTCACACGGTCTAACATCAATGAAAAGGACTTCTTGGGCAAGTTGGTGCTTAGATTTCCTAGGTATACCTTGTGGCGCAAAATGCATTTCTTGAAAAGGGACAGAAGAAAGGAAGACAGTGAAGTGAAGCGCTTCACTGTCTTCCTTTCTTCTGTGCCTTTTCAAGAAATGTAGCTTGTGCCACAAAGTATACCAATAACATCAACGCGTGCTTCGCGAGAAAGGTAAAACTTGCAACAGTGGCCGCGCCGACCAAATGTCCACACGCTGTGTATAACATGCGAGGTGACATTGTCCTTGGGTGCACCTTTAGCGTCCGCTGGTTACAGCAGCAGCTCTGCAGACTCGACGGTACGATTGCAGGCCAGGACTGCAGAAACGACGACGCAGTAGTCGGTACGATCAAGTGTCGCTCGCGACGACTTGCCCTTCTTACGAGAGCCGCAGTAGCTGTCGGTGACCGCCGCCTCTTTTCTCTGCCGCCGAGGGCTGCGAGCTGGATACAGGCGGCCGCCGCAGTCGTTGCCCCGCACCGGCCACAACATCACCATTGCCCGGGGTGGTTCGACCGTAGTCCGGGGTAGCAGCGCAGACGGTGTGCAGGTGACAGCAAACCAGGGTGACTCCGCTCGCACTGCGTACATTCAACGCACTCGGCAAACGCTAAAGTAGTGCAAGGGAGAGAAATTGTGCATGCGCATCGCCCACATGGTACGATGTTCAACTCGGCTAGCAAAAAATCAGGCGGCTATTCAGATGCTAAGTTCACGTGAACGAAGCTCGCTTCCTTGAGCTGAACGAGTAATTTCAATTCGTGCGAGGCTAGCTCTATAGAGTGAGGGAAACAAAGTGCAACACCTCAACGCCACGGTCCACCAGGTTTGTCCCACGACGTACGACAGGCAGCTTCGTAAAGCCTAATGCCCCAACCACTGGCATGCGTCGGAAAGCTTCGGCACTCGCCGAAGCGTCAAAAGCGTCGGTCGGGAACACGGCGAAGCGTGACGACGCGCAACGATTATGTCTACTGCCGATGCTAGAAGTTTGCCAACGCGAGGCGAAGCTGCGCCGGCGTGCACCAAATGAGAGGCTGCAACGCGTCGCAGGCGTCAACCAATCAGAGGCTGCGAAGCCTCCGGGTGCTATGCCTATGATGGCCGCCCATGCGAAGGTGCCGGCATGAACGATCGTCCGAGTTCTTTGGACGCACGGCGCACGCGACAGTGTTCCTGAAAGACAGTGTTGCAATAGTAGGCCGACAACGACATCTACTGACGACCGTGGGTTGTGACAGTGCGACGTGGATCCGAAGCGACTTCGAACGACGTCGAGTAATCCAACCTGCCCAGTGGGTTCCGCCGGGCTCAGTGCGATCGTCTGCTAAAACAGCCAACCGAATCACGATTGCCGCAACGTCTGTGCATGTTGTATGTGTATTTTGTTGTGCTCAAAACGAATGGGAACATGTTTACGAGCTCCGAAGTCTGGATAATCAGCACTCGCCTATCGCCGATGTTGTTTACGTTACGCGTAGGCCTAGCGCGTCCATCGAATTCGTAACTGGCGAGCGAACGAGCCCAGCTGAGAAACTCTCTCGAAGGAAATGAATTTTCAGTTCCGTTTGGTGCTGCAGTGATTTAAAGTATGACACTGCTGACTTCGTGTGATGTGTGATGTGAAGGAAGCGCGTGGAATTTGGGGGGGGGGGGGTCAACCGCGGCGTGTTTCGTGTGGCGTCGGGTGACTCAAGTTTAACGGGCAATCTCTGCGCTGTTTGCAGTGTCAAAGATAACCTTCGAAAGCGTAGCTGAACTATGGGAAGTACTTACATAATCAGCCATGCCGCCCGTTTGAGCTGACAGTGCGCTCTTCCATTCGGCATGCCAATCCAGTTCAGTACGAGTTCACTATACTCCTTCATACTCCTTCACTCACTTCTTTCATGTGCATCTGTCTTTTGGACTAGTTGGGGATAAATCGCTCGGGCAACACTCAAGAACACTGACGCACTGAAGCATACGTGACAGCGCAGTCATGTTTGAGTCAGTGTGTACTTATGCTTGAGCACTGCAAAAAGGAATTATCTGTTTGCAACCTGCGCACCGTGTGCAGTGCATATCAGGATTTGCATCATGCAAGACCTATGCATGTAGCAGCGTATACCGGCAGTGTTTCGATGCCTGCTTCAGAAGCAGCAAGTACTACGTCAATGAAATTGTAATTGATGTTTTATCTCGCTTTTTGTTTATGGAAACTGTAGATGGTGTGAGTGCATTGTCGGGAAGGTGAAAAGGTGTCATCAGTGCTTTGTGCAGTCGGTATGCTTAAACTGTTCGAATGCCTTCAGCTTCTACTAAAATGTTTCTTGCTGCGATACTATAAATTGTAATCAGGACAAACATCTACTGAAAACCAAGTTACTAATGCATCTGTGCAGAATGTGATTGATTAACAACGTAATACTTCCACAACAACATTATGCCGATGCACAGAATATGTGCTTGCTGTGCACAAGCACACAGCTACCGAGGTCCACGAAACGAACAAAACTACCCACGCCGGTCTATGCGCAGCAGCGCATGCTTCCCGATAACATCAGATAACGAAACATGGAACGTCATGCAGCGGGCTAAGCTGGCGGTGCGCGCGCGGAGACAGTCGAATGTGAGGGAGTTGCGAGGGAGTCATGAGAGAGGGCGAGGGGAGAGGAGTTCGGGGGGGGGGGGGGTGCTCGACCACCTGGATCGGCGCGGTAGGCCATGCAAGGGAAACGGATTTTCGCCTTCGCCCTCCTCATAGATGGCGCCAATTACCTCTGCCATCGAAGCCGGGGAGTTTCCCACCGCGGGTTCCAATAGGCTGTACTCAAAACAGATTTCTGTCTGACGAGCACTTTGAGGCAGCCGTGCTTCACAGCTACTTGCGACAATTCAGAAAGCGTACTCGGCGAATAGCCGTACGTATGCGCTCACACTATCGCTGTCGGGACTCTCCGAAGGATTCATTTCTTACATTTCTTTTCCCGTTAAAATTTCTTTCCTACCGCTTTCTATGTTTTCCAGGGATGAAATAAGGCTCTCATATCTAATTTCAATGGTAAAGGAAATACACAGGAGCAGAAAAAAGAGCGCCATACTAAAATGTCACGCATTAACGCCTGGCGTCGTCTGCTACGCTGCATCGCTACAATAGAGGGGCGAGAGCGCGCCAGAAGAAGCGGGGGGAGGGCGGCGGTGATCTTTTAGCCATTGAGTGGTTTTCTGCTGGATAGATGGATGGATGTTATGAGCGTTCCCTTTGGAACGGGGCGGTGGGATGCGACGCCAAGCTCTTGCTATTATAATGCCTAACTACCTAGATAAAAAAACGAAAATAAAACGATGACCTCCCGCAACCAAATTTTCTGACCACCTATTGAGAACTTTGCTCTTGTACGTCCCTGATTTTTTGTCATTTCCCTACTTTTCTTCCACCAATCTTCCTATCGCCTCTTACTGATCTCTACTGCGGACATGTTTACTTTTCCCGTGCTATCGCTGAACCCAAGGGCTTCAAGGAGGCCAGTGGTGCCTAAATCGACCGCTGGACAGATCTGTTCACATTCTAATAAAACATGCTCCATCGTTTCCTTAGTTTTACCGCAGCAAGCCTATGCTTCTCCTTCATTCTTATATCACCCTTTATAGGTGCGTGCTCTAAGGCATGTTTTTATTGAAATGCAGATAAAAGAGACGTAGTGACTTTAAAATGATGAGGGCTACGCCTTTTCTCATAGCGGAAACAAGAATATAAATAATATGTAGGAAAATGAAAAGAAACCACTTCATACAGTCGGAAATCCACAGCACAGTCCTATACGTCCAAGAACATAACAGTATAAACGTCAAATGCAAATTGCACCACAATGAGTTAGTAAACAAAGTCACAAACACACTCAAACGGCCGTGATGTAGACTTCGAGGACCATATAAGCAGATGAGGAATTACAGTGTTAAAATTATTCACGCACAAAAAATTTATAATACGTAATACACCATCATCATCATCATCATCATCATCATCATCATCATCATCATCATCATCATCATCATCAGCCTAGTTACGCCCACTGCAGGGCAAAGGCCTCTCCCATACTTCTCCAACTACCCTGGTCATGTACTAATGTCATCCGCCCACCTAACTTTCTGCCGCCCCCTGCTACGCATCCCTTCCCTTGGAATCCAGTCCGTAACCCTTAGTGACCATCGGTTATCTTCCCTCCTCATTACATGTCCGGCCCATGCCCATTTCTTTTTCTTGATTTCAACTAAGATGTCGTTTACCCGCGTTTGTTGCCTCACCCAATCTGCTCTTTTCTTATCCCTTAACGTCACACCCATCATTCTTCTTTCCATAGCTCGTTGCGTCGTCCTCAATTTCAGCAGAACCCTTTTCGTAAGCCTCCAGGTTTCTGCCCCATATGTGAGTACTGGTAACACACAGCTGTTATACACTTTCCTTTTGAGGGATAGTGGCAACCTGCTGTTCATGATTTGAGAATGCCTGCCAAACGCACCCCAGCCCATTCTTATTCTTCTGGTTATTTCAGTCTCATGATCCGGATCCGTGGTCATTACCTGCCCTAAGTAGATGTATTCCCTTACCCCTTCCAGTGCTTCGCTACCTATCGTAAACTGCTGTTCTCTTCCGAGCCTGTTAAACAATACTTTAGTTTTCTGCAGATTAATTTTCAGACCCACCCTTCTGCTTTGCCTCTCCAGGTCAGTGAGCATGCATTGCAATTGGTCTCCTGAGTTACTAAGCAAGGCAATATCATCAGCGAATCGCAAGTTGCTAAGGTATTCTCCATCAACTTTTATCCCCAATTCTTCCCACTCCAGGCCTCTGAATACCTCCTGTAAACATGCTGTGAATAGCATTGGAGATATCTCCCTGTCTGACGCCTTTCTTTATAGGGATTTTGTTGTTTTCTTTGTGGAGGACTACGGTGGCTGTGGAGCCGCTATAGATATCTTCCAGTATCTTTACATATGGCTCATCTACACCCTGATTCCGTAATGCCTCCATGACTGCTGAGGTTTCGACTGAATCACACGCTTTCTCGTAATCAATGAAAGCTATATATAAGGGTTGGTTATATTCTGCACATTTCTCTATCACTTGATTGATAGTGTGAATATGGTCTATTGTTGAGTAGCCTTTACGGAATCCTGCCTGGTCCTTTGGTTGACAGAAGTCTAAGGTGTTCCTGATTCTATTTGCGATTACCTTAGTAAATACTTTGTAGGCAACGGACAGTAAGCTGATCGGTCTATAATTTTTCAAGTCTTTGGCGTCCCCTTTCTTATGGATTAGGATTATGTTAGCGTTCTTCCAAGATTCCGGTACGCTCGAGGTTATGAGGCATTGCGTATACAGAGTGGCCAGTTTCTCTAGAACAATCTGACCACCATCCTTCAACAAATCTGCTGTTACCTGATCCTCCCCAGCTGCCTTCCCCCTTTGCGTAGCTCCTAAGGCTTTCTTTACTTCTTCTGGCGTTACCTGTGGGATTTCTAATTCCTCTAGGCTATTCTCTCTTCCACTATCGTCGTGGTTGCCACTGGTACTGTATAAATCTCTATAGAACTCCTCAGCCACTTGAACTATCTCATCCATATTAGTAACGATATTGCCAGCTTTGTCTCTTAACGCACACATCTGATTCTTGCCTATTCCTAGTTTCTTTTTCACTGTTTTTAGGCTTCCTCCGTTCCTGAGAGCCTGTTCAATTCTATCCATATTATAGTTCCTGATGTCCGCTGTCTTACGCTTGTTGATTAACTTAGAAAGTTCTGCCAGTTCTATTCTAGCTGTACGGGTTAGAGGCTTTCATACATTGGCGTTTCTTGATCAGATCTTTCGTCTCCTGCGATAGCTTACTGGTTTCCTGTCTAACGGCGTTACCACCGACTTCAATTGCGCACTCCTTAATGGTGCCCATGAGATAGTCGTTCATTGCTTCAACACTAAGGTCCTCTTCCTGAGTTAAAGCCGAATACCTGTTCTGTAGCTTGATCCGGAATTCCTCTAGTTTCCCTCTTACCGCTAACTCATTGATTGGCTTCTTGTGTACCAGTTTCTTCCGTTCCCTCCTCAAGTCTAGGCTAATTCGAGTTCTTGCCATCCTATGGTCACTGCAGCGTACCTTGCCGAGCACGTCTACATCTTGTATGATGCCAGGGTTCGCGCAGAGTATGAAGTCGATTTCATTTCTAGTCTCACCATTCGGGCTCCTCCACGTCCACTTTCGACTAACCCGCTTGCGGAAAAAGGTGTTCATTATCCGCATATTATTCTGTTCTGCAAACTCTACTAATAATTCTCCTCTGCTATTCCTAGAGCCTATGCCATATTCCCCCACTGACTTGTCTCCAGCCTGCTTCTTGCCTACCCTGGCATTGAAGTCGCCCATCAGTATAGTGTATTTTGTTTTGACTTTACCCATCGCCGATTCCACGTCTTCATAAAAGCCACGTTGATTATGCCTTCCAACGTAATACACAAGCACTAATAATTAGAAATAATAGAATAAAGTTATAGTGACATTGTGTGATTATTCAGTGCAATACCTAGTATTCGTTAAGGATGCCTGTGTCTTCATAAAAATGTTCGAGTGCGTTGAATTCTTTTCGCTGTGCTGTTTTAGATGGCCATGGGCCCAGCAATTTTGCCAGTGAGAAAGGCCGGTGAGGATCAATGGAGTGTAGCTCTCGTTCTAGCTGCCGTCTTTGAATCTCGTATATAGGGCGTTTCAGGAATAGATGGCGAACATCCTCATTGTCGTGGCCACAGCAGCAAGACGGGGAAGGTGCCCGTTTGATGCGACGTAGGAAATCTTTGGCGTATGCTATGCCAAGGCGCAGTCAATGAATTAGTATCTCGGTACTTTAAGAAAGTTGTATATCCAGCTGGTATTTGAGTTGAGGATCTACTTCGTAAAGGATTGATTCCTGAGTGTTTTCATTAAGCCATGTTTACATACACAAGTTTTTCTTTAGTACTTTCAATATCTGCTTTGTGTCCATTGGTGATAAAGGGATGAGTTGAATTTCTGCATCTTTATGGGCTGATTTTGCCAGTGAGTCCGCTAGTTCGTTGCCTGCTATACCAGCATGGCCTGGGACCCACTGTAATATCACTTCATGTTTCCTTTCATTAGCCCGAGTTAAACTGTCCAGTACTGCGTATTTTATTCGTGCGTGTGGTTTGCTGTCATGAATATTTTCACGACATGCTAAAGCCTATAAGGAGTCCGTGCAAATTACCCACTTTGTTTGTGTTTCATATCTTTTCATAAAATGAGTGGCTTGGAGAATTGCCACTAATTCCGCTATTGTTGGTGACGACGTGTGTCCTTGTCGAAGTGTGCTCTACCTCTAAGGATGGTATAACAAGCTGCAGTCGCACTTTATTTGATTACAGAACCGTCCGTGTAGACGTGAATAGATTCCTGGTACTTGTAAAATAGGTAATGTAACGCTAATTGTTTTGCTGCTGACGTGGAAACGTCGCTTTTATTTTTAAGCCCTTCGATTGACGTTTCTATTTTTGGCGCTTGCAGAAGCCATGGTGCGTAGCAGAGGTCTGAGCGCCAAAAAAGTTATCATGGGAGTCATGATTTATACTCTTGAAACAAGGCGTGTATATGTGCACCCGAAAAGTTCTCCATCAGAGAGAGAAGGGGGCGTGCAGAATGCTGAGTAGAAATTCTGAAGAGATGTCGGCATGTTTCCAGGCTGCGAATCACCGTGAAATGCGGTTCCCGCGCTTCTGCAATAGTGAGGTGATTGGACGTATATAGCTTGCGGGACACCTAGGCACACTAGTAAACTCCGAGCCTGCAATAGCTGTAGCCGATGGAGGGATGTCGCAGATAAATTGTGCAATTTAGGGGGCAGAGTAAGCAATTCTCTCGCGCATAAGTGCTGAGTGGACGTAAAACAGGGATGCAGTTGTTCGCCCTACTTCATACCTGCGATTCTGGGGAGAACATTTATAACACAACTAACTTGGTCCTCCAGGGCGGTAAAATGATGAGTGCATCGAAGATGGTGGCCTGAAATCACGCCGAGAAAACGATGTTTCCGAACCAGCTCGATCTCATGGCCATCTGCTGAAAGACCAAAATTTCTAAACTTTTTTCTTGTGAAGGACAGAACCACTGATTTGGCATAAGAGATCTTCATGCCCCGTTCTCTTAAATAATCACCTATTGCGTTCAAAGTTTCCTGCAGCCGATGCCTGTCAACTTCTAGAGGCTTGTTTGATGTCCATATGCAAATGTTATCAGCATGCATAGATATGTTTATGTCTGCTGGAAGTACTGCTGGTAAACCTGCTATTGCTCCATTGAAGAGAAGTGGACATAATACACCTGCTTGCGGAACTCCTTCGTTTATGGTGTATGCGTTGCTTTGGCCGTCATTTGCATTTATATACAAATCATCACCTTGCTTCGAAAAGTAATGAGCTTGCCTTTGAGTTATCATAAGTTGTTTCTTTCCTGATTTCCTCCTTTTTTCTCTTAAGTAGTTACTCATGTCAGATTTCTTTTCTATTGCCGCCACTCATGAGATTTTATGCAACTGTTTCATAGCGTGGAACTTGGTTCAATGTTACGTAACTGTAAAACAATGTGCGCACACATCGATGCTATGCGGCGCGCATCTCACATCGCGTGACACGTGGCACGGTAGGATATTAATGATGATGATTATGACTTATTAGCACCCCCTTTGAAGCGTGGCGGTGAGGAATAGTTACCTAACCAGCTTTATTTATTAGCGCATACCGCATATTATTTGTTCTGGCATTTTCTATGCATCTCCTTAACATTCTTTCTCTTCCACAAACCTTCTCTATCTACTTCCAACCACTACCTAAAAAGTGTACACGCCGTTCCAGCTGGTGTAAAAGCGTGTAACTGCACTGCGAAGTGTGCGCGCATCGGCGCTATGTGGCGCGCATCTCATATCGCGTTCCAAGTGGCACGATACGATAGAATTGGTGATCAAGGTAATGATGATGATTTATTGGAATCCCCTTTGAAACGCAGGTGACAAACAGATACCTACTCTGCTTACTAGGTGCATACAAAACACTACAACAAGAAACATGTACAGTATACCTTATTGGATCAAGAGGCTAGGTGACCACTTTTCACCGCCCAGTTTCAACGGGGATTTCAATAACTCATCGTTAACACCGTACCGTTTCACTTGTCACGCGATAGGAAATGAGCGCCCCTTAGCGTCCTTCTGTGCGCAGTTTGTATTGCAGTTTCGTAGTATTACACCAAGTTGCACGCCAAGTATGCAGTAGCATAGGTATACAAGAGAGCTATAGAAACCTTGAGAAATAAAAAGAATATTACGGAGGTGTACACAATATGCTACAACGAAAAACATGTACAGTATACCTTACTGAATCAAGCTGGCTAGGTGAACACTTATGACCAACCCGTTTCAACGGGGATTCCAATAAATAATCGTTAACATCGTACCGTGCCACTTGTCACGCGACGCGAGATGCGCTCCGCATAACGTCGATGTGTACGCACTTTGTATTGTAGTTGCGTGATATTACACCAAGTTGCACGCCAAGCAGCAGTTACATAGGTATGGGTACAAGGGAGATGGAGGAGCCTTGATGAAGAAGAAGCAGATGCATACAAAATGGTGGAACAAAAACATGCATAGCCTAACTGAATAAATCAAGCAGGCTAGGTGACAGCTTGTCACCGCCACGTTTCAAAGGGGATGCCAGCAAATCATCAACATTAGCATCATATCGTGCCACTTGTCACAACTTGACATGCGTACCGCGTAGCCTTGACAGGTGCAAATTGCGCATTGAAGTTGCGTCGTATTCAAACAATTGTCCCGGCATGTAGCAGTTGTATGTAGTTGCATGTAGCAGTTGTATGTAGCTGGGCCTGGTCAACTGAATGAGGCTTGGTGACTATTTGTCCCCGCCTTGCTACAAAGGGAATGCAAATAAATGATGATGTTCATCATCATCAACAACATCGTACGGCGCAACGGGTCAAGGGAAGTAACACATGCGCCGCGTTGTCTCGATACTTGTATTTACTCTACGGTGCACGTCGTGGTGTCTCCACGGAAGGAGGGGGGAACCTTCTAGTGCGTGCTGCCGAAAATGATGTGATTGTGCTGCGTGTGCCGTGTAGGCCTTTGACTTTTTCTATTGTGAAGCAGATTCACCATGTCTTCCTATGATTATGATTATGTCTTCCTAGGATGAAGCACCCAGGCATTGCATTTGCGTAGAGGCTACACTTGGTTATGAAAAAAGTCGATCAGCGCAGTCAAGTCGTAGCGGTCGAGAACTTGGAGCAGAGCGGGGACTTTGCTCTTCACGTTGGTTCCTTTAAATTTGTAGACATCAATGTAGAGGTCGGTGATCATTCCTGCACAAGAAGAAACAATGACTGGCGTATATTCTACTTCCCTTGCTAAATTACTGGAAACGGCATTCACGAGCTCTCGATACTTCCTCGTGATCTTGAGAAGAACATGCTTTGAGAGGTGAGCAGCCGCGGCAGTTCAGTCGGTATGGCGTTGCGCTCCTCATAGCAACGTCACTTGTTCGATCGCGGATTCGGCGGTCGCATGCTGATGGGGCCAGAATGAACAAAAAAACAAAACGCTCGTGTACCATGCAATAAACTTATGTTAAATAGCCACAGGTGGTCATACTTATCAGTCTCAAATGATAACTTGACAGTCTCAACTTGTCAGTCTCAACAGGGCGTGCGTCAAATCCCGGTTATTACACGTTAAACTACAGAATATCTTTTCTTTTGTTTAACAGCGTAAGAGGCGGTCACATGCTGTTCCGAAACCACATGAAGCGATACATCACCAAACTTATTAGTGAAACACTTCCAGAAGTGAATACCCTTCCATCAATGTCCGCATGGTATCCTGGTCACTATCACCAGCATAATTTTTCTACGCGCTGGCGTGAAGCTTTTCTTATACTCATTTTTGTAGAAGGATCGACATTTCGGCGAGTTGGTACTGGTTGAACATCTTGAAGGGGCAGCGCAAAAAGACGATGACAGAAGGCAGGAACACACAGGACAGCGCTGAACTCACAACTAACTTTATTCGAAGGCATACATACACTTATATACACAACCCATAGCCACGTGCTCTCCCATCCATGGCGTCATTATCAGTGCGCAGGCAAAAAACACGCAAAACCATTTAATCTAATGCTACGTTATGAAGCGGCTTAAAAATTGAAATTCACTATCATGCAAATTTATCGATGGCATGCTTACACAAAGCGATCCTTTTTTTCTGATATAGAAGGCCTCAATTATCTCCCTCGTAGCCTGATTTTTGTGCGTGGAAAATATTGTGGTGTCGTTATATATTGGAGTGCACCCATGCTCAGAGCAATGCCGCGCGACATGCGAGTAGGCATTACCCGTTAGTGAGCGCCTATGTTCAGACAATCTAATATTGAGGCAACGACCTGTTTGACCGATGTATACGTGACCGCAGGAAAATGGAAGTTCATAAACCACTCCCATTCTACAGTGCACAATCATTGTCATTAATCATTCATTAATCGATAAATTTGCATGATAGTGAATTTGAATTTTTAAGCCGCTTCATAACGTAGCATTAGATTAAATGGTTTTGCGTGTTTTTTGCCTGCGCACTGATAATGACGCCATGGATGGCAGAGCACGTGGCTATGGGTTGTGTATATAAGTGTATGTATGCCTTCGAATAAAGTTAGTTGTGAGTTCAGCGCTGTCCTGTGTGTTCCTGCTTTCTGTCATCGTCTTTTTGCGCTGCCCCTTCAAGATGTTCAACTCATTTTTGACATCGCTACGCCGTTGCGAAGCCATTCTCTTTCGACTGAACATCTTCCTGCGGCGGTCGCTTTGGACACACTCTGCCCATTGCCTAGATTACAGTGCTTGGCTTTAAGCCAATCATTGTGGGTTCGATTTGCCACACCACTATATTATTTGTCGCGTTTCGTAAGAGTTCTTTGAAACTCTTGGGAGCGGACGGAAAGAGATGTTTATCTCAAAGTCTAATAATAATGCTTTTGTTTATTTTGTGCCTTTTAGTGTTCTGCATTAATCTAATCCTTACTTCTTATAGTTATACCTTCGTGATCTGACACTAATGAATATGTTGCAGTTCGCACACCATTTGTTAATTTTCTTTCTACCCCCGACTTTTCGTACTGCATAGAGCAAAACGAAAGTATGAACAGCCACCGATCGTTACCTTTTTGAAATAATTCAAGTTCATGAGAGCAAAGGAAAGACGCACTATAAAACAAAACCGTTCGCTGACGCTAATAAATGTCAAGTATGCATGAAGTAAGGCAGATATAAAGGAGGGGGGGTGTGCTTATTTGCCCTTTAAAAGTTCGGTTTTATGACCGTTCATACTCATTGAAAACCTTGTTGCTGCATTGAATGGATTGTGCGACCTATTGAAAGGGAGACAGTGTGGCTAGCAGATTTCGATAATGTATGACTTAAACAGGCCGTGAAACCACGCGTGTGAATGTCGTAAAAGTCGTGCCAGATGCGTTGTTCCTACGTTCACGCCCAAAATGCAAAAAAATCCCGAGCATGTTCGCTGTTCGATCAGGGAAACCTACCGTAAAGTCTTTCCAAATGGCATGGTTGTCTTTTGAATTCCATCTCCAGCTCATCACTTCGCGCCAGTATGTCTTGATACTCAGGTGCAAGGCAGTCCGCATTCCCTTCATACACCTTGAGATCCTGCGTGTGAAATCCTTCCAGTCATGACAGCGCCCGGAGAACTTTCCCACGATTATCTCCATGAAAGGGCAGATATACAACCTAGATTAACTTGAAGCTGGGCTAGTTGGTATTCTGCCTTGGTTGGTTGCAGCTTTATAGCACACGAAAACATATCCGCATACAAACACGCCAATATCACACACAAACATCCAAGAAAGGACTTTCCTCTTAAGGCGAAGCTTGCTTTGCCTCTTCTTTCGACTTTCCCACTATTGCTGTTACTGCCGCTGCTGCTGTCTGGCACGTCGCGTCGGGAGTACAGATGTCATTTACGCGCGACAGGCGACTACAAAAAGCGTGGCTCGTTTACAATGCGTTGCCGCAATGCCAGCTGGAGTTTCCTGGGCGTCTCACAATGCCTTGTGGACGGCTCTTAATTATCCTTGAGCCCGCTGCAAAAGCATTGCAGAAGCAGCAGCGCTGGCCTTGGTACTCACGAGGAACATCCCAGAAGAGAAATACATAGAATGGTAGAGGGAAGGTAGTGAGGAGAGGCAGGGCAATGAATAGAGTCGACGGAGTCACCACCACCTCCTCGTGCGAGACATTAGCAGTAGCAGTACTACTACTAGTAGTGTAATAGCAATAGTAGTGGTAATAGCAATAGTAGTAGTATTAGTATCGGAAAAGTTGACCAATGAGGCAAAGAATGATTTGCTTTAATAAATTTGTAGAAGTGTGCTTTTAAGCAGCGATGAGAGCATGAGGCTGCTCTTTCACACGAGATTATTTTGTGCCTGGTTCCACCAAAATTTTTTTTTCCAATCTATGTATGTAACGTAATCACCATCACACTAACTTGTTAGCATTCCTGCGAGATCGCATTGCTTTGGCGTCTAGTGATGTATTGGAAACTGAAAAGGAATGGTCGCAGAACACCACCAAATTGTCTTGCCGTCGGCACCCCGTGAGACCCGTAGGTAAAGTACACCTTCCAGAAGCGCTTGTATTTGAAATTACCGGAAGCGTCAACCGGTCAGCAGCCGAGATAAGCCAGATACTTTTAGAGTATTGCTACAGAAAAAGTCGTAGTTTCGCTCAAAAGTCGAAGCATCGATGCTTTGGCAAATTAGCAGACAGTTATACTAAGGACGGAAAATCGTTTTATCGGATGTATAAACTTGGAAACATTCGCTTACTAACTGAATTAACAAGCATGGTGTCAGCAGGCACAGGCAAACATGAGCACATCACACTCGAAGACCTCGGGCACTCGCTGTGAAAGCACTAGCGTGAGCAAGCGTGGCAGCAGTAGCGAGAGAAGTGATATTCATGCTGTGTATTCCTTCAACGCAAACCGCGGCGAGAAAACAGCGTATTCCGGCAGCAACTCGGTATTCCGCGGCTGCGCGCCCCTGATCTTGAAAGCGATCTGCGTTGATGGCAGAGTCTAGGCGCTTCGACAGCTCATACCTTTGTGCGTGCTACGTTCTCGCCGCCCAGTTTGTGTTGAAACGATACACGGCACGAAGGTCACTTCGCTCGCTGCTGCTGCCGCGCATTTTCCCGACGTTTTGACCGCGTGCCAGAGCTCATCGAGTGTCATGTGTTCATGCTTGCCTGTGCGCGCTGATACCTTGCTTGTTAATTTAATTAGTGAACGAACGTTTACAATTTAACACGGCCGATAAAAGTACTGTACTTACTTCGTATGGCTGTTTGTTAATTGGCTATCGCAATCGATGCTTTGCCTCACGGGCGAAACTGCGACATTGTTGGTATGTTTTAGGACCGTCTTGCGAAATTTTATTTTTAAATTATAAAGTGCGATCAGGAACGATGGTAAGGAAGCGTAAGGAAATGCGCAGTCTTTTCCAAATTCAAGCAATTTGGTCGTGCACGGCGCAAGGCGACGACTCTGGCGTCGGTCGACCCGCGGTCGTCCTGCCGCCGCTGACGTTGCTGCTCTGTCCTTCTCGGTCAGCGCTCGGATCATGAGACGAAACCGGCACCTTCATAACGAACACGCAGCACGTAGCATGGCCACTGGATAAAAAAAAAGGTGCGGCCTGTCGCGTTTATCAGAAGCGGTGTCCTCCGCCGCGGCGCCACCAGCCGGGACTGTCTGAGATAGGCATAGAAAATGCGCCAGTAATGCGCATGAAACGCCGTCGCCCGACGCGTCCTGGCACGCTCTGTCTCCCGCAACCAGCGCCGTTCGGCCCAGCCAAGCGGCCGAGAACGCAACTATGGCTCTCACGTTCGCTCCCAATGCAGCCCGCCCGACGCGGCAGGCTGCACTTTTTTTTAGAGTGGAGCTCTTTGGCGCTCGTTCCTGCGTTTCGCTTCGCTGTTGAACCTGGCCGTAGGCCTCACCGTAGCCACTGTTGGGCGCTGATCTTGCTGCGCTAGCTCCTGCTGGCATCGCTCGCGCGCGGCGCGAGTCTTGCTCTTCCCTTGTTCTCCAAAGCCGGATCACGTGTACTCGCCTATCTCGTCCCCTTCCTCCGTGCAGCGCCGTTGCGCTGATTCTTGCCGTTACCGTCCACTACGAGCACGGCGTTCCTTCTCCCGCTGTCGCGGCACTGCCGCGGTGCCGGCGGAGGGCGCTCCTTGCCGCCTCGCGCGCGATCCACGGCTCTCCACTCCTCTGCGTCGCGTGGCTGTACGGCCTCTCAGCCGTGTCTCTCGCTTCCCCGTTTGCGGGGTGCGTTCCTCAATGGCATATGTCCCCTCTGGCAGTGCTTGCGCCTGGCTGTCCTTCTCCCTCCTCCAGTCTTGTCCTATTCCTCCCCTTACCTGGCGCAGTGCCGTTCCGGTGAGTCGAAAGACAATTATAGCGTTTCGTCTACTTCTACTCCCACCCCTGCCTTGTGCAGCCACATTGTCTGGGAGTGAATGAGTGTCTGACCTCTACTCAATACCCCTGTTGTCCACCCGTTTCCTCATCCCACCTCAGAAGAAACATTAAATAATAATTGCTAATCTCCCCTCACCCTCTCCGCAGCGGTGACCCACTATAACATAGCGCGATGACACGTCGCCGGAATGCCGGTTAAAACCCGATGTGTGCTGCCCAATCTGAAAAGCAGAACCGCCTCCGTTTGGCACTGAGTGTTCTGTATGCGGTTGCCTGTTCTTGGAAGAATCGCCTTACCAAGAAGCGTAATAGCCTACCAATTTTTTATCCAGCGGCCGTGCCCGTAGCAACGGCCGGAGAAGGTCAACCGAGCGCGCCCCCGCCTACCCTCCTCCACAGAGACGTTTGCCTGTCTCCTCCCCCGCTTCGTTCAACGCCATCTGGACTTTCCTCTAGATGACGTTGTTTTGCCCTGCGCTCCGCGCACTCCTTCGGACTTTCCCAGGAGCGCGATTTTCTTCTCCTAATCCAGGTGCCTTCCTGCTCTGGCGTTCGCTTCCTTCGCAGCCTCAAACGTCGCGTCGTCGATTTCACTGGCGAGCCATGTACGCTTGTGCGTAAAAACAATACGAAGCGCGATAAAGCATGAAGATGCACGGCTAGTCCGCGCCGCGTTTTCACGTCCTTCGTGCGGGTCCTCAGTCGTCGGCGGTGCTGCAGGTGTTTGGCGGCGTCACGTTTTCGCCCGCAAACAACGCGCCTTGAGGCAACGACGCAATTTCCTTCGTAGTCTCCCGAGGAGGAAGAGGAAGCAACTTTATTTTGCAAAGCAGTTTGGAACCTCCCAGGCCCCCTGGGTCCCCGCACGACCCCACTGCACTCTAACGCTGATGTTTAACATGTCAATAACGCTGGCAGCCCGACTGGCGGCGATCTTCTGCCTTGCCGGCTCCGTGGAGCGTAGTGAGATCTCCCAGTCCTCCCAGGTTTGGAGTGGTACCGGCCCGCCGGGGGAAGATAAACCGGGCAGGCCAGGAGTATATGGGTGAGGTTTACTTTAGGCGCATTGCACAGATGGCAACAAGGTGGGATGAGTCGGTAATGGGATAGGAGGGATGGAGTAGGTAGCGTGCGCGTTTGCAGGCGGCGCCATAAGTGTTGCTCCCTGGTAGTGAGGGAAGAGTAGGGGGGGGGGGTGTATATTTGCCACGAGCATTCGCGATGAGGTCAGCGAAGGTACATGCACGCTCCCTCGAGAAGCCCCCCATGAGGTCCGCCTGTGCCCGGTTTCTCGACCCTCGGGCTAAAGAATCGGTGGCCTCATTGTCGGGATTTCTCGAATCCGCAGGCACCCTGATGAGCTCAGCTCTGCGGGAGAAAGGAGGGTTCTGGGTCAGTACGTGGAAGGTGGCAGGGTGAACTCTGCCCCTAGCATAATTTAGCATAATTTAGCAGTTTTAGGATCACTCAGAATGTAGGTAGCACTGCAGCTGCCGAGCGCTAGCGCTATAGTGATCTCTTCCACTGGGTCTATTCCCAGGGGTCGTTCCTGTATTAAGGGAGGGGTTATCCGTGTGTAAGCAACAGCTGTGGCTCCGTGCTGATCACATGCAGCATCTACCAATATTGCGTTCTGTTCATCGCCGTAGCGTTTATGCTGCTGCTCTGGCTTTTCGTCGCTCGCGGTCTTGGTCGGGGCGCATATTACGGGGGAGTGGTCGAATGCGTATCGTTTGACGAATTGCCATGGGAAGGGCTTTTAGGGAGTTATGATTAGCAGGAATGTTAATTTGAAGTTTAGAAAGTATATGTCTTCTGGTAGGGGTGCTGGCTAATTGGAGATATTGTGCCTGTAGGTGTGCTTCGGTTAGTTTTTGTATGGTGTTATGCACACCTAACTCAGCCAGGCGTTCGTTACTGGTGTTTTTGGGCAGACGGATCGCCGCCTTGGTAGCTTTCCTTATTATAGAATTTATTGTTTGGGTTTCGGTTGCATTGAGGTTGAGATAGGGGCGGAATAGAATAATCTACTCATGGTAAAAGCTTGTACCACTTCCGGAGTGTCTTATCCACGCAGGCCGTGAGCTTTATTTTTACTCTGCGTATTAGCTGCATGGTGGCTGCTAGTGTGCTTTTTAAACGTTGGATTGTTTCAGTATTTTTGCCATCTTGTTGCAGGTAGAGGCCCATGACTCGAATGGTGGGGACCTGTGGGACCTCTCTATTGTGCACGTAGATTCTGATACGAGTATGATACGTTTTACCCTTTGGCGGGATCCAGAAAAGTTCAGATTTTTCCGGTGAGCTGGTGAGGCCTACCTTGGTGACTTCGTCCTGTATTACCATTGCGGCTGTTTGCAGTGTTTCTTCTATTTGGGCGTCTGATCCATATGTAGTCCGCAGGGTGATATCATCCGCGTACAGAGTATGGTCAAGATAGAGAATTTGCTGCAGCTTCCATGCGAGCGGAATGAGTACTGCATTGAAAAGGAAAGGGGACATCGCGGAGCCTTGCGTTGTGCCCACATTCGCTAGAGTGTAGCGGCGTGTACGAAGGTTGTCTACGCACATGCTGGCCCTTCGGTTCTGCAGGAAAGCTCTTATGTAGTTGTATGCTCGTTGGCCTACGCCTAGGTATAACATAGCTTTTAGGATGGCCTCGTGGGTGACGTTGTCGAAGCCATTCTTGAGGTCAGTCGCCAGCACCACTTTGGTGAGCGTAGGTATGAGGGGCTCCAGTACATCTGTCGTGAGTTGAAGCATGGCATCCTGTGTGAATAGGCCAGATCGGAATCCAATCACTGAGTGTGGGTATTGACAGGTGTCTTCCATGTGGCCATGCAGTCTAGCTAGGATGACTTGCTTAAAGAGTTTGCCTAAGCTACAGGTAAGGGAAATGGGGCGCATATTTTCTGGTGTAACAGGTTTGTGAGGTTTGGGTATTAGAATAACCCTTTAATGCGTCCACTCCTCTGGCAGTGTGCCGCTCTGCCAATGCTTGTTGAAGATACTGGTAAGTTCTCGCAGGGAGTTGTCATCAAGGTTCCTAAGAGCGGCGTTTGTTATGCGAACTTCGCCTGGCGTGGTGTTACGGAATCTATGAAGTGCTGCTCGGACTTCTTGTATAGTTATGTCCCTGTCCAGTTCAGTATTTGGTGGGCCGGCGAACTCCGATAAGGGATTCGGAGGGTTAGGTGAATTGTGTAGGCTCCTGAGTGTTTCTAGTAGCGCCTGCGTGTCGTATTTATGGTTGCGTGTTAGTCGAGCGACGATATTTCTAGTATGTTGTTGATTTCTCATGGCTACAATTAAATGTTTTAAAAGATGCCATGCTCGAGCGGTACTGAGATTGCCTCTCAGACCTTGGCACATCTGCTGCCAATTCTGCCTACAAAGTTGGCTATAATCATGAATTGTCTTGCAAGCTCAGGTATCTTGTTTTGGAGTTTCTTATTGTATTTTTGTTGAAGGTTTCGTTTCATGAGACTTTCATGTGCTTCTATCATATGGGCCAATTTCGAGTCCATAACTGGGACTTGTTCTTTTGGGCTATATTCCTTGGTACACGCCGCCTGGTCCTCGAGGAACTGTGCTGTCCAAGTTCGCGCATCCACCGGCCCAATTTCTCGGTTTGGTTCCCGTTGTTTTCCAAATTTATCGTAGTTGATTAGCTTATGCTTTATACTCGTACGAGACGCTTGGGGACCTGAGACTTGAACTTCGATAATATAGTGGTCACTGCCTAAAGTATGTGTTGTTCTATTCCGTTCCAAATTGTTAATGCGTCTGCCCATAGTGAGGTCCGGACATCTGTCCATCATTCCTGTTGTACCTTGTCTGGTGGGGCAATCGAAATCATTGTACACCGCGAGCTGAGACTGTTGAGTTTGTTTCATATAGGAACCTCTCCTCTGCCGAAGTTCTCTGGTATCCCGAGTCGATGTGTGCGCAGTTAAGGTCCCCGGCCGCTATGATTGGTGTTTTATTTGCCGCTGTGGCTATTTGCGCTATTAGGTTAGCGCAGCGCATTGCTGGCATACTGGGGGTATTATAGATATTGACGATGAGCTGTTGGATGTCGACTGGGATTACGTCAAGGACTACGTTGTGGACATTATGTGGGAATGTAAATTGAGTGTGCCTTATGAATCACTTCGTAAAGGTGGACACAATTGGAGGACTATCATTTGGTCAGTGATAAGCAGTATATCCCGGGAGCGAAACAATAATTTTAGGGTCCTGTAGCGTAATTAGATCTGGTGGGTGTTCCTCATTTTGTATACGTTGTATTAGCGCTTCTCGTTTACGACGTATGCGGCGACAGTTCCAATGCCAGAGTTTTAAAGGGGGAGGAGTAGACTTCGATTTAGGTGAATCACCAACCATTTTGCTGGCCAGAAGTTTTGGAAGATGAAAGGGGGTGGGTGATTTCGGGTAGGGGCGTCGCCTGCATTTGCTTGGTTGCCTCCGCCACCATGAGGCTCATTTGTGTGCTAAGCTGGGTACAGAAGGTATCTAGTTTGTTCTGTAAAATTTTGAAGCGTTCGGCAATGAGGCAGTCCATGCGAGTTTCGAGTGTTGGAAATTGAGCCTCGAGTGTTTGTAGGCGATTTTCTAGGAATTACTGACACTGATCGCGCATCTGCTGTTGGAAGTCTGCTAGTTTCGCTGTTAATTTTGCCTCAAGTTTGGCTTCAAACTGAGTCTCTATCTCAGCTGTTTTGTCTGATGGTTCATTTTCAGCTGTTTCATCTGACAACGAAATAACTTTTTTTCTTTTCTTTTTGGTAGGTGGTGTGGATGTTGAGGTTTCTGCGGAACATGAACTCTGAGTGTCTAGGGATAGAGGGTGACCAGGAAGTGGCGACGATGGGTGGGTGATTGGTTGTGCAATGGTTGAGGGGTTAGATTGGGTGATGGCCTCTCGTAAGCCTCTTGCCTCCTCTCGAAGGCGGGCCAACTCCTCGTCCCGAGAGTCTGATTTGCGGGCGATTCGTTCTGCCCATGCGAGCTCCTCGGGGGCCTTCGCGGGGGCTGATAGATTCCATTTTGGGAAATCTTCCGGATGTAGCTGCCGTCTTCCAGTTGTGCTCTTGTTAACTGAAGGCTTCATTGTTTGTTGTCGGTGTGTTGCTTTGCCGGAGTGCTGTTTACGCTGCGCAGCAGCGCAGGCCTCGCGTGCTTGCTATCGCTGTCGTAGCTTCGCCCTTCGAGCGAAGCTGTAATTAATGAATGACTGTGCACATTATAGATTCCAATTTGCGAATGCGCAATGTAGCTACCACTGCTTCTTAGAATATAAGTTTCACTTTTGTGTTTGACCGGCTCTACTGAAAGAGGAATGAACAATTTCTTTTAAATCATACATTAGTTCAGTTTTTGTTCTTTTACTCAGAGAGCAATGCACATCGTATGCACACAGGATTTTAAGCATGAAATGCTTTTATCTCCAGTTGTCGGCGACCTTCCAGTGAGCTTGAGCCAAAAGCCAGAGCAGTTATCCGGGCACCCAAACGAGATCACCCGGGCAACCCATAAAAACTTAAGAAAGTGCGGTGTCTGGCGCCTAACCCTTCGTACCGGACCGCATTACATACGCTAGTTACGGCCCACACAAGTTACCAAAAAATATTGCTTTAAAGTTCCTTATGTTTCTTTCACAATATCAATAAAGCTGTAACTTTTCTTACGTTGAAGTTTAATTAGCAATTTCATATAGTGACGTTCAAAAGGCCGATACAGGGCACCATACACTCCATTGTCATCTTTTAGTGCTAAGACAGGTTTGCCTGGGTTCTTCTGAACGCCAGCTGTGCTTGAGTTCTGCGGCGCGGGCTTTGCGTCGCCTCGAGAGATGGCGACACGCTGCGTGACGCCCCCTTCAGGCGCTGCTTCTAACTCGGCCGTGCGCTCTGTCTCCCTGGCGCCTTTCGCTGCATGCCTGTCGTGCCACCTTCAGCCGGCTTTCTTCTAGCTGGACAGCGTGCACATGGATCAGTGCACAGTCTGGCGTGGTGCGGTGTGGAGGGATGTACAGTTGCGAACATGCACTACACCCAATTTAAGATTGTGGCTCGTATCACCTCCAACCAATCTGCTTTGCCGGTTGCCATTCATGTTTTCATCTACTCTTTATTACAGGAGGGCCAGCAATTTATTTAATTGCCGAGTTTGTTTCACTGAGTGACTTTTTGTTTGCATTTCGAAAGTCAGGTGCTCAGTGTGGTCGATGAAACACCCAGAAACGGCGCCGTCAGAAGTGGCCGACGGTCCGATGTGGAGCATGGTCAATAAAGCCGCATTTTCAAGCATTAAACGCCGCTTATTCTGATTCATTGGAACGTCACACTGCATTCGCTGATGTTACTTTTTGTGAAGTTTCGTGTACCAATAGTACGAAGTCAAAAGGAGTTCATTAATAAAATACTGCTTCTTGATCAACGAACTTTCACTGCAGTTTAGGTTCCGCGGTGCCACACAATGTTCTGTTGAAGGAAACAAGATCAGAATTCCGAGTTATCTTACCTTCAAGGCTTCCACGAGCTGCACCTTTTTGGCCAATATCAGCTGGTACTCAAGCTTCGGGTGAATCATCCGTAGCGTGTGCTCTATGCTGTCGTAATTGATATCTGAAACAATACTTCAATCACCACTGAGCCATGCTTAAAGTCTACCGAACTGATCAAATTGCAATGTTCTCCTGGGGTTGTGGCAGACTCTAATGCGTGTTAGGTAAGTACAGGCACTAGCATTCTGTTACATTTAGCACAGTGCACTGTGAGCCGCCGCTAATGTATGTCCTTCAGTGGAGGCGCAGCGTTTCAGTTGCGTTTGTGTTTACTTAGCATCTATTGTAGATAAAAATATAGATTTGGTGGAATGAAACGTTTTTTCTCTTTATTATTTATTATTATATTATTATTATATTATTATTTTTTCTCTTTATTATTATTTATGATTATATACACTTTCTACATAAAACAAAATACTTTGTTTATCGCCGGAATATACACTCTAAAACAAAATTACATCCTCTGAGTCCTATCTTGCCACACAACAATAAACGTCATCTGTCTTGTCATCTGAGATGTCACCCGGTACATCTCAGTAACGAGCGGCATGCGTGTTTTCAGCATGACGCAGCATTGCCGACAGGAAAGTAGTTGAAAAGGCCGCGCCCGCTACTTTTCGGTCGGGAATGCTACGTCATGCTGATAATGCGCATGCCGTTCGTTACTGGGAAGTACAAGGCTCACAGCGTTAAAGAAATGAAATGCGGACAAAACAGATGAAGTTTATCGTTGTGTGGCAAGATACGACCCAAAGGGTGTAATTTCGTTTTAGAGTGTAAAGTGTAAGCAAATGTACACACTTCGGGGTGTATATTTGCCACACAACAATAATCATCATCTGTCTTGCTTGCGTTTCCTTCCTTGAAAACGCTGCGCTCGCTACTTTCCTGTCGAGAATGCTCTGTCATGCTGATAACGGGCATGCCGCTCGTGACTTGGAAGTACCGGGCTCTGCGTGTTAAAGGGACACTAAAGGTTACTATTAAGTCAACGTGGACTGTTGAAATACCATCACAGAAACCTCGAAAAGCTTGTTTCGTGCCAAGGAGAGACTTATTTTAAGAGAAAATGCGTTCTGAAGCGTCCGCGTACCTCTAGCGCAGTTCAAATCGCCCGCCCTCCGATCGAGGAGTACTTACATCATGGTCTCATAGTGACGTTGCGCCATCGGTGAGTAGAACGGCGTCCGCAGACGGCGCTACGGCTTTTCTGCGCAAAACGCGAACGCGCGGCCAGAAACAGAACCAAGACAGAGCCGACAGCAGAGCGAAAGCAGGAGTATGGTGGCTAGCGGAAGGAGAAACGAATTACGTCCTACATTACGTCCCTAGGCACACGGAGAGTCCGTTTTCGTTAAACTATAGGCTGCGGCGAGCTCGCAGCGTGGTCGGCGTGGTCTATGAGAAGCGACGAGCCTTTTCGCACTCGCAACAGGGCATAAAAATGTGCGAATCGACGCAAAACTCGGCCTAGAAACGTGCTTCGCCACAGCCAGGGCTCAATACGACCCAAGCTGGCACGACCCAGATGTCGTTTCCCGCACCGCCACCAGGCGCCGCTACTTTACCTCAAACTCCAGCGCAAGGCGCCCATAAGCTGGTACTTCATTCTATGACGCTAACTTCGACGCTCGTCGCAATGGACCCTGACACCGACAGATTGGCTCGCGATGGTGAGCTCAACTTCAGCGATTTGAGCACCGACGGGCGCGACCTGCTGCTGAGGGCTCGCACTGCCGGCGTCGTTGCGTACTACGACGGCGGCCTCGGCACCGGCTCTCCGGAGCGGGAAAGCAACGAGGGCTTCCCACGACATCACATGGACGTGGCATCCTCGCTGCTTGTTCCAAATGAAAGTTTCGCGAGCCAGCAGAACCCTCACAGCACGACGCGATAACGAAACTACTGAAACTCCAAAGCGTGCGCGGCGCAGAGTCGAACGAAAACGAAACCTTTAGAACACCTATATTACTGAAGGGTAACGTCAAAATGTTACTTTTTCTTAGAATCGAATAGACGTAGACAAGTAGCATCTTTTCCGTCTTATAATCGAATGAAATGATATTTTTAATACGAGTAGTTGAGTATTAGTAACACAAATTATGAGGAGTCCTTTCGTCATCGGGCTAGTACCGGAATGTCGCTGGGGGGTCTCAAATCGTGTCATGCATTTACCTCAATTTCTCGGTTACTAAAGCTCTGTTCGCGATTATATTGACGCCTTAGACGTTCTAGAACATTGCTCTACCACTTTAACTTGAGTTTCTGGTAACCTTTAGTGTCCCTTTAAAGAAAGGAAACGCGGACAAGACAGGTGATGATTGTTGTGTGGCAAAGGGGCGTAAGTTTGCTTAAGAGTGTAAATTTATACGACTACATTGACGCTTGTTTATCTTCGTAATGCGATTAGCATCCTTTTCCTACTTGATGCGTTTTGAGCATATCTATCTATCTATCTATCTATCTATCTATCTATCTATCTATCTATCTATCTATCTATCTATCTATCTATCTCTGGATCGATCCATCCATCCATCGATACTCTTAGGCCCTCGCACTTACCCAAGTTGTCTACCAGCTTAGGCCACTACATGTGAGCTCCTGGTCGTGACGCCGCCATGGTCGCTCCATTGTCATCAGTCCAGAATTATATTCTGACACGTAATGCTCTCGTCGTCACACTTTATACGCCGACGCAATGGACCAAGTTGTCTGATAGGTTAAACGACTCGTCGTCATGATGCCATCGTGCTCGTATGATCTCCGCCATTGCAGCTTTGCACCCGACTCCCGTAATAAAGCCCTCGTCACGCCATCGACGTCATAAAGTGATCACGCATTTAGTCATACCGTCGTCGTGATGCCGTCGGGGTTGTTCCATCGTCATCAATCCAGCTTCTTCATTAAACTCTCGTCATGCCGTTATCGTTACGCTATCGTCCTCATACACTCTTCGTGGTACACTAGTCGGCATGTCATTGTGCTCGTACAATCGCAAAGCCATTTCAGTTATTTTGTCGCCGTCACACTCGTCGTCACACAATTGATGTGATGCTGTCGTGGTCCTTCAATTGTCGTCATTCTAACTTCGTCGTCCGCCTCTTGTGATGCAATTGCCGTCACGCCACTGTCGTCACAGTTGTCGTCATACCATTACAACCAAACCGTTCGTGTCCCGCTGTCATTTTTCCAGCGTTACATAACTTCGGGAAAGTCATACCATTGCCGCCCTACCTCCGTCGATCCATCGACGTCATTGGTTCTGCGTCATTTTATTGTAACCATGCTATCGTCATTCAATCCTGATTGTGTCGCCGTTGTCACACCGTCACCGTCATCGCGAGCGTCGTCAGAGAGCGGCTGTCGTGCATGCATTGTCGTACTGCCGTCGTTATGCCTTCCTCATCATTCCAGCTTCTTTAAACTGTTGTCGTCATGCCTTCATCAAACCATTGTCGTCATACGCTCGCGGTCATCCTGTTGTCCTCATGCCATCATCGTTATCAGTTTAGCGGCAGCGGTAGCCTATTTTATGTCCGCTGCAGGACTGAGCCCTCTCCCTGCGATCTCCAAAAACCTCTGTCCTGCGCCAACAGATTTGGACTAGTATCCGCGAATTTCCTAATTTCATCGCCCCATCTAGTCTTCCGCCGTCCTCTACTGCGCTTCGCTTCTCTCGGTACCTATTCTTTAACCCTAACGGTCCAACGGTTATCTAACCTGCACAATACATGACTTGCCAAACACCATTCTTTTCTCTCTTCTGTCAGTACCTATTCTGTAACCCTATTAGCCCAACGGTAATCTAACCTGCGCATTACATGACTTGCCAAACGCAATTGTTTATGTTAATGTGAATTAGAATATCGGCTATTACCGTTTGTTCTCTGATCCACAACGCTCTCTTTCTGTCTCTTAACGTTACGCCTATCATTGTTCATTCCATAGCTCTTTGTGTGGTCCTTAACTTGTTCTCCAGCGTCTTTGCGAGTCTGCAAATGTCTGCCCCATATGTTAGCACCAGTTGCTTGCATTGATTGTACATCTTTCTTTTCAATCATAGTGGTGAGCTTCCCGTCAGGATCTCACAATGTCTGCCCTATGAACTCCAACCCATTTTATTCTTTTGTAAATTTCGTTCTTATGATGAGGGTTCCCTGTGAGCAATTGACCTAGATAAATGTACTCCTTCACAGACTAGAAACTGACTGGCGATCCTGAAGTCTTGTTCCCTTGCCAGGCTATTGAACATTACCTTTGTCTTATACATATTAATCTTCAACACCGCTCTTACACTTTCTCTGTTAAGGCCCTCAATCATCTTTTACAATTTTTCCCCGGTGTTGCTGAACAGGACAATCTCATCTGAAAACCGAAGGTTGCTGAGATATTCGTCATTGATCCTTACTCCTAAGCCTTCCCAGCCTAATATCCTAAATACTTCTTCCAAGCATGCAGTGAATAGCATTGCAGAAATTGTGTTGCCTTGTCTGGCCCTCTTCTTTATAGGTATCTTTCTACTTTTCTCGTAGAGAATAAGGTACCAGTGGAATCTTTGTAGATGTTTTTCAAAATATTTACGTAAGCCTCCTGTACTTCTTGATTAAGTAATCCCTCTATAACTGCTTGTATCTCTACTGAATCAAATGCTTTTTCGCAATCTATGTAACCCATATAGAGCGGCTTATTGTACTCTGCGGATTTCTCGATAACCTGATTAATGACATGCATGTGATCCATTTGCAGAGTAAACTTTCCTGAAGCAAACCTGTTCCCTTGATTGATTAAAGTTCATTATTGCCCTTATTTTACTAGAGATTATTTTGGTAAATGTTTTATATAATACTGGGAGCGAGCTAATGGGCCTATAATTCCTCAAATATTTAACGTCTCCCTATTTGTGGTTTAGTATAATGTTTGCATTCTTACAGTTTCATGGGGCCCTTGCAGTCAATAGGTACTTCATATATAGAGCCGCCAGTTTTCCAAACATTATGCCTCCGCCATCTCTGATTAAAATGACTTTTATTCCATCTTCGCCTGCCGCTCTTTCCCGTTTCATGTGTTACAAGGCCCTTCTGACCTCATCGCCAGTTATAGGAGGAAATTCTGTATCCTGTTCATTACTGTTTCGAATGGAGTTATTCTAAGTTTTCTGGGTATTGTACAAGTCAGTATAGAATTCTTCCACTGCTTTTACTATATATTCGAGATTGCTGATGATATTACACTGATTACCTTTCAGTGCAAGCATCTTGCTCTGTCTTATGCCAAGTTTCCTTCTCACTAATTTCAGGCTGCGTCCACTTTTTACGGCTTCTTCATTCTTTCTCACGGTGTAATTTCAAATATCACTTATTTTCGCCTTGTTGATCAGTTTTGACAGTTCCGCGAATTCTGTCTTATCTTTTGAGCAGGTCACTTTCATTCTTTGTCGTTTCATTTTTAGGTTCTTTATTACTTGGGAGAGCTTGCCTACTGGTTGCCTTGGTGCCTTGCCTTCCACTTCAAGTGCTCCCTCTGAAGCCATCCTAGTTACGGGTTCATTCATTACCTCTATATGATCTTCATCTCTCTGTTCTAAGGCTACATATTTCTTTGCAAGAACTCGCCTTAATTTGTCTGCTTTTACCCTTACTGCCTCTAGGCTCACCTGTTTCTTCTTGACCAAGTTTACTCTTTCTCTCTTCAAATTGAGGTGAATCCTAGCCCGCACTAACCTACGATCACTGCACTTTACCCGACCTATCACTTCTACATCCCTCCCGGCCACGGCGGCCGCATTTCGATGGAGGCGAAATGCGAAAACACCCGTGTGCTTAGATTTAGGCGCACGTTAAAGAACCCCAGGTGGTCAAAATTTCCGGAGTCCTCCACTACGGCGTGCCTCATAATCAGAAAGTGGTTTTGGCACGTAAAACCCCAAATATTATTATTATTACTTCTACATCCTGCACTATGCTGGGATCGGCAGAAAGTATGAAATCAAGCTTAGAACGACAGAAAGCTGAGCTAGTTGGTAAGGATTCATTATGCAAAATAGAAGTGAGGCGTGCAGACAGGACACAAGAGTAGAGAAGCGGAGAACACGAACGCCGTGCAGTGTAGCGGTGGCCACTGTGGCTGAGCGCCTAAAGAAGCCGGTTTCGAGAGGGACGGACGTGATTACAGAAAGCAGTAATAGCAAAAAAAAGAGTAGTGGTTATTCCGTATATTCATTCAGTGTCGCACAGGCTTAAAAAGTTGCTAGTAGATATGATGTTAATGTTGCTTTCACTGCTCCCAATGAGCTAGGTAAGATATGCGCTGCAGTACAGAATAGGAAGGAGCGGGTAAAAGGCAAAAAAATGAACAGATGTTTGTCCAGTTAAGCACAATAAGAACAACAGTTTTACTGACTGTCGTGTGGGTGTGGTTTATAATATTCCCCTTAGCTGTGGCCAGTTCTACGTAGGGCAAACGGGACAATGTATCAATCAGAGGCTAATGGAACATAAAAGGTCGTTAACCGGTGGATCGCCTTCTAATCTTTCGCTACATTGCCGAGATTGTAACTGCACGCCAGAGTTAGATGAATGCGCGATATTGTACAGGCATAAGGATGAAGATACGCGCCTTATGGTAGAGGCATGGCATATCTATAATGGTGGAAGTGCGTGCGTGAGTCAGCCTTCGATTACTTTACACAAGGAAGAGATTAAGTGCCTTAACAGTTATCTCTCGCGTAGACCGGCACGCGTACCCGATTGACACGTGGTGTTACCATTCCTGAGCATGCGCAGATGAGTTTTGTGTTTTCTTTCTTTTTTTCGCCTCAGTGCTCCCTTCAGTTGATAGTCGGCGCAAGGCGGATTTAAAGTGGTGGCGAAGGCTGGGCCGAAAAGTGGTTTAGCGCGACTGCAGCACAACCAGAGGATGGGGGGCAAAACACTCATATAAAGAAATGATAAAGCTACAAAATTGGAATGTAATCTGCCAATAGAAAAGAAAAAATATATTAGCACCTTGTTTTATGAAAGAGGTAAGTCATTTTATTAAAACCTGGCAAATTTTGTATTTTTCCAACACTCTTGACCTGCCCCCTATTCATGAGTGTGCGGTGCATTACAGCGCGTCTTTGCAGGCCTTGTTTCGATACCCGGCTAACCCGGCCACAGTGGCGGGAGCTTACGAAGCGATTTCTTATCGCCAGCTGTCTGCGATGGCGCGCCTGGTAAAGCGTATGAATTTAGCTCGCCGGTCTCAAAAATGCTCCTTTTGCGAAGTTTTCGTCGTCCTTGTACGTCGCTTCTTTGTCACCGTTCGGTAAGATTTGCAGCCCGCTGCACCGCTGCGGCAGTTTTCTCGGTTTTGTCGTTTCCTTCGGCGTGCGGCCAGTGCGAAGTCTTTTTTCCGTCTTTGCACGCTTCACGCTCTTCTTTTGAAGCGCTTAGCGCTTCATTTCAAGATGAGCTTGCGGCATGTGAAGAAACGATGCTCCGTGGTACACTGCGACAGCGTGGATAGTACCATTGGTGTCACGCTACACCGATTCCCGCTGGACTTTTATCTGGCTATATTGTAGCGTACAGTACACTGATTACATGCTTTACTGCCCCGCGAATGTCCTTGCACTTCACTGTACGCTGTACTTCATGTGTACTTTTGTTGACGTAAAATTACTTCAAATTGATCCGGCTAACGACTAGAAGTACTCTGGAGATGGTACGCCGGCTCAATGTATGGTATTTGCTCCTACGTTGAGCACGTTTGAGGGTGCTAAAGCTGGCTTTAACATTGCCTTGCAGATGTAAACGCACCTGCTGTATTCTTTCAGCTGAAGAAATTAAATGTGAAGAATAATCCCAGTGTGCTCTATGGTCTGTGTTGATGCGCCTACTTATGTCATGTTATGTTTGCTTCAATTGAAGCTGTCGTAGCATTGTTTTCTATACTTTTCAATTTCCTAACTGACAACGTTCGTGGCACTTCAGGGCTTTTTCCTATCTGCACTGTGACTATTGAGATGATTAGCCAACTTAAACAATACTGCTTGTGCTGCCTGTGACATGTATTTTTTGTTTGTGTGCCAAGGGTGTGCTTTGTGACTGTATTTGTTTGGTTGCTGCAATAAACAATGAATATGAAACTATGAAAACCATACTTGCCGTACACTCTATTGCGAACTGTGCACTTGAGCCAGTGCTTTGTGTATCATACCTTGCTGTACTCAAAAGCTCTCAAAAGTACTAGCACCAGTATTTGCACTACGAATCATGCATGCTTCGCCAGTGTCTGGAAGTGTTGCTGCCTTTCTATGCTGCCCCTCCTTTACCAGTCACTTTCATTGCGTTCCCAATTGCACATTAACAAGGCCATAACTAGCAGGAACTCGAGCACATTTGACTGGCAAAGGTTGGGGTGCGCTGAAAGGCAGCAACCTTCGAGAGGTACGGGCTCGAAAACGCGGATTCTACAGAAAGACCGCTTTATAATTCGCGCCAAAAGCATACGTATGCGTGACGTCATTCTACGTCACGTTTGCGTAGTTTGCCCCCCAAAATCCAGGGGGCGCTGGAGTGCCCACGAGCCGCCATTTTTTGGACCAATGGGCGTCTATGGAGCCTTCGCTACCAGTACATCTACCTTGGTCGGCGTTCGTGTTGTCCACTTCTCTACTCTTGTGTCCTGTCTGCACGCCTCACTTCTATTTTGCATATGAAATCAATTTCATTTCCTGCTTCACCCGCAGAGCTTAACCAGGTCCATTGTATGTTGCTACGCTTCCTGAAAAAAGGTGTTCATTATTCGCAGCTTACTCTTTTGTGCGAATCCTACCAGCGTCTCTCCTCAAGCGTTCCTGGAATCGACGCTGTAGTTGCCAATTGCTTGTTCACCAGCCTGCTTTTCCCCCATTTTTGCACTGAAGTCACCCATTACTGCAGGATACTTAGTTTGCACTTTTCTCAGCGCTAATTCAACATCTTCATAAAACTGATCTACTCCCTCATGATGGTGACTGGATGTTGGAACGTAGGCTTGTACTACTTTTAATGCATACCTCTTATTAAGTGTGATTACGACTACTGCTACCCTCTGATTAATGCGGTAGAATTCGTCAATGTTGCCCGCTATGTCCTTATGGATTAGGAATCCTACCCCGTATTGCATCTTATCTGGGAGACCTCTATAGCAGAGGACATGGCCATTTATCAGCACTGTACAAGCCTCACCAGTTCTTCTAATCTTGCTAAGGCCAATGATATCCTAACATTCCTAGGGATAGTTCTAGTAGTAAAAGCATAAATACCCAAGAAAGTGGACGGGAAAACGGCGCCGCTGTAGCTCATCTGGTAGAGCATTGCACGCGTAATGCGAGTACGTGGGAACGTTCCCCACCTGTGGCAAGTTGTTTCTTCATTCACTTTCATTGTCATTAATTTATCCTTTCTTTAATTCAGTTAGCAAGCGCATGTAACTTCCCCTAAGTTTTCCTTGGTGTCGGTGTTTGTTGGCTTCTTGTGATATGATTAGATAGATAGATAGATAGATAGATAGATAGATAGATAGATAGATAGATAGATAGATAGATAGATAGATAGATAGATAGATAGATAGATAGATAGATAGATAGATAGATAGATAGATGTGCCCAAAGTAGGCAAAGAATGCTGATCACCACTAACATTTGCGCACTAATAATTTTACAAAGGTTATCACGAATGTCTGTAGCAAAGCAGTGAGTTGAAATCGCTCGTAAATTGTGCAATGTGGAGGCGAGCAAGGCCTCCACACTACATTGCCTTCTTTCTTAAAGGCTCCGCTAGAACGCGCAACACAAGTAAACGCACCACATACGATGTCCAATCTGATCTTTTTCCGAGTGGCCTGCTTAGCAAGGAAGTCCTTCAGTATAGATATTGTCGAAACGCTGTCGGATTTGAATATTGCTTCGCCACGTCTGAAAAAAATAACAAACATGATGCATCATTGCACTTACCGCTGGCTTTATTCTTGCATGCTGCATAATTAACTTAATCAATATCAAATGCCAGAGAACTATATTCTGACTGATCGCTATGCTTGTGGCGCGGAACTCATCACTGATTGAATTGATAATCCTTTTTTCACTCTCCATTCGTCCTCAAGGTAGATATTTGTTTTCTTTTACAACATTCCCAAGACGTATGAATGACCGTTGGCACTCAAAAAGAAAGCGTCCATTAAAGCATCAGAAGTTTTCCATCGCGGGCTCAATTTTTCGCTCAAGTAACGTATTGCATTTGTCTCAAATGTTTGGTGCTGTCCCGATAGTTAATTATCGGTAAATCACGAGGTTTTACAAAAGAAATGATGAAAGACCTCTGGAGAACATTGGTGGCGCCGTGAATAGCGGCAGCTGTTGCCCGTCGTTGCCAAGGCTTCATCTTTGTTGCTTTATTGAGCGCTCTAATCGACGGGGAATATACTTTACTCCCTGGCGATTTAAAACCATTTGTTCCGGTAACATACGAGTTGAAACAAAAGGACTTCTTATTTCAGATATTATTCAAACGACTATGAACGCAGCTACGCTCGAGGGAACGATGTTCACCGAGCAATATCAATAGAACTAAACTATACTATACGGCTCCATTATGCCGGAAAACAAGAATGCCTAAAGGGCCCCTGATTAGGTCTGGCCGTTTTGAGCTGACAAGCGCAGAGCATACAATGCGCGACAACGATCGTGTCTGCGAAGTATTACATCGCTACGCGCTGCGGAAGGATCTGAAATTTCAAACCGAACGCCGTTTTTTTTCTCTTTACGGCTGCCGCGCTCCAAACCGGAGGATGACGTAGTCGCGGCCCTACGCCTACGTAGTCGTGTCCGCAGTGTGACGTCGCTCGTGGTGATGCGCGACTTCGAGAATTATTCAAGACAACAACTGTTATCTGTGCGATCTGTTGCTTGAACTGACGAATGGAAGTTTAGAGAAATAATAAAACACACAAACGGAATGTGCGCGTGTTTTTTGTTTTACTTCCCACCGAAGCAAGAGAGATGTACTTTCGCTTCGTCTGCTTGTTCCCACGGTGGTGCGGTCAAGTGCTTAGGTACCGAAACTGCCATTTTCTACAGTGCTCCAGCGCGTGATCATGCTCTGCGATCCGCTTGTTCTTGCTCAGTATTCGTGTAGCATTGAATTATACCGCTAGTCATGTTTCCTTGTGCACAGCGGGCGAAATCGTGCGCTCCCCGAACCAGACCACAGCTCGCGCGTGACACCATGAGCGGTATTGCGAGTGCCGAAAAAAAAATTCGAGAAAAAAAAATGAAGGTGGGGCCTGTGACGTATGTGTCACGCGATCCTCGAGGTCCGGTATGGGAGAACGCAGGGATGGAATTTAGCTTGCGAAGGCTAGACGGGCCGAGTGGAGAGAGGGTCCTGCTTAGCAGTGGAGCCCGCCTGCTGAAATTATGGGTTCACGGCATTGAAATATTTCCATCTCGGCTATTAATGGGCCGATATGAAATTTTTTTGCGGCAGAACGCTCCCTAGAGGACATGTTACAACTTCCAGCGTATAACCAAGTTTGCTATGGGGCCTGGTGAGGGGCCCTTTAAACGGACCACGAAATTCTTTTGACGATTTTGTACAAACGTACCGAGTCGTTAGAGCCTGTCCTCGTGATCATCAATTGACACATTTAGGTGCTCCGCGTGAAGCGTGTAATTTAATATAAGGTCTTATAAATGTACATTGCTGCTGATCGCAGCACATCACGCGGCTGAATTTCAAGCCGCCCCTACCCATTTGACGTCACTTACCCCAATGACCTTAGTAGGGCGAGCTATCCGACTGGCTGCCCAGGGCGCGTCATCACATTTTTCCAACTTTATGGTGAAAAAATGTTGTTCGTAATAGTTGGCATGTTAATTTGTTTCTATAAAAGGAAAGTGACAGAGAGAGAATGCACAAAAACAATTTCTCACTACAATTAAGCACGTGCGGCACCCTGAAAGCGTCGTCTGCTTGTGTTACAACGTGCTCCATATTGAAGAGAGCTCCGCGGTCAGAGTCGGTCTCACTCTTTTCGCGAGCACCATGATTCGTTTTTGTTGCCTTGTAGGCTGCAAACGTAGCGACTGGCAATATGTGAAGCTGCGATATCGTGTCCCTCTGCAAGGCAGCAGACGAGCGGACTGGCTGCGGCGCATCGGACTGCCGCTATCCGATCGGCGCCAGAATTTGCATGTTTGCGGCCGTCACTGTACTCCCGAGTATTACTACCGGAATAGCGGTTTGCGAGTCCGGTATTAGGGTAAACCCAAGCGCAAGGGGACAGGGCCTGGCCGTTTGACCATGACGGGATGAGCAGGAGCGCCAATGTGAATGGCCTGCATGGTGCAGCCACCTGGTGGCACAGAGCGCAACCACACACTATAGCAGTAACGAAATGTATTCTTTTTTGCTGCTGGTGTAAAATTTTCGCAGGAGTGTAATCGTTAGCACGTTGTTTTCGTAAATGTTTAAAATGTTTTATACTTGGTTAGAGCAACATTAGCGGTTTGTTTGGCTGGTTAAGCTCTGCACCAACAGTGGCTTGACCGTGCAGACCTATCAGGCCGCTCACATACGTCTACGCTAAAGTTCCTTCATCAGCTTGAGTTTATGTCTCCAGGCATCCATGGAAACGCCCAGCTCGCCCGTGGTTACTGGAACATGAGATACGTTCGGCGCAGCGAGAGAATGCTCGCAACGCACGCTGCTTCGATGGCTTTCGCTTGGGTCGACTGCCAAGCAGCTGCCGGAGAGGTTGGAGACTTCGCGCGCTCGCTCCTAGAGAACCGGAAGTCGACGACACGACGTGCCATCATGACGCAGAACCAGTGAAGGCGGAGCTTAGCCCCGATCACTCGGCCAACGAGTTGAGGAGAAAATGCGTGGCTATGGAGGAAGGTATCATGTTCTCGCCCGTAGCTCTCATAATATGAGTCCTTTCACACAAATTGTGGTGCGAATGATTAACATTAATTTTACCCTATACGCGTCTACAAAATTTCTCCGAACCATTTCCAGGGCCTTGGACACTAAAGGCAAATACTAAGTCGACGTGGACTGTTGAAATACCATTCCATAAACCTCGCAACGCTTGTTTCGCGCCAAGAAAATACTTAGTTTACGAGAAAATTGCATCTTACGGGTCTGAATACATCTACCGCAGTTCAAACTTCCCGCTGCCGGAGGAATCGTGACGTTGCATACGCCATCACCACCCTTTGCTGCCGTCGGTGAGTGAAACGGCGCCAGACAGACGGTGGTACCGAGCCAAGGCAGAGCAGTGGATTCGCCGCTGCAGCCTCTTTTTGGTCAAGTGGCATAAACCCACAGAACACCTATATAGATAGACCGTTCAGGCACCCCGCGACGTCATATGTAAGTTGAATTTTCTGCTACTTGCAGTTTGTGCGAGTTTCGCGAGCCCTCAAAACCAGCGCACCACAACGCGATGACGAAAGTACTCTGAAACGCGAACACGTGGGCGGCGCGGAGTCGAGCGAAAATGAAACCTTTCGACAACCCGCTTTGTTGTCACGAGTTATTTCAGAGAGTTCTTTTTCCTAAAGGTGAAATAGAGCTGGACAAGTAGCATTTTATTTCGGCTTACAATACAAAGCACGGATATTTTTTTGCAACGAGTGGTTTAGTACTAGTGACAGAATTTGAATGAGGAGTGCTTTCGTGATCGCGCAAGTACTTTAATGTCCCGGGGGAGTCTCTAATCACGTCCGGCATTTACGTCAATTTCTCGATTATTAAGGCTCTGTGCACGATAAGATTGGCGCCTCAGAGATTGTCGAGAACGAATCTGTTATTTTAGCTTGACTTAATATTTGCCTGTAGTGTCCCGTTAAGTTTCACAGTTTCGAGTGATGCCACACTACATGACGTGTACGCAGTATAATGTAACTCTGGCAATGGGATCATCTTTAAACATGTCCGTTTTTAATCGATCAAATCGACGGCCGGTTACGGCACCAGCCACAGTTTCGCCATGTTGGTCGTGAGCGTGGTGTAGACATTGCCTCCTCATAAGCGCGCTCTTTGCGACGATTTAGTTTTCGCTGCGTGTGTACACTAACTCGTCAAAGTGCTTGAGGATCTCATGATTATGACTCGCAATGACCTTGTGTACATACAGCGGCGAGCATTTACACAGAAAGTTTGCTCATCCTGCGTACAAATGTCTGCTGATTGAAGCTGGACGGTGAGGCCGGTTAGTTTTCAGCTCTGGTTGATCAGTGCTGCCTACCTGTAAACGCAAGCGAGCAACGTCCCGAGGAATGTGGAGACAAAGTGAAGCGTGGCCGAGTCCGTCACCGGCGGCCTCTCGGCCACCTCCGGAAGGCTCAGCACCAGCCAGGCATGCATCTCGGCCAGGCTGAATGGACCGCAAAGTTTCAGCACATTCAGTGGCCTGCAGGAAAAACAATCTGTGAGACCACAGCAGGCGGGTGTCGCGTTTGTTCTCTTCGAGCCAACTGCTGCTGAAAGGAAGGAACGGCTTTTGAGGTCAGGCAGCGCAGTAAATCACTAAGTTTGTATTATAATGTTCAGGCTGTGCTGAGTTGTCCGTGCAACCGATTGGTACACGCTACTCGTCAGCGGTTCACTTCAACCACGTATTGGCTGCTATGGCAAAGTACTTTCAACATGTGGCGACATGCACCCTTAAAATTACATTTATTTTGCTCTATTTTAATCTAACTAGCACATACTGAGCCTTTTGTACGTTTCTGAAAATTGATTTGAAAAGCTGTGTTACAGCTGCAGCTTGCCACACCCTGACGATTCCGATTTTGAATTTTATCATGAAAACCTGAAAATTAATCTGCCGGTAAAAATGTTTCTAATAATAAAACTAGCCCCCTCCCGCACCCCCGATGCCTCATCTTAAGAGAAAAAAAAAACAGATAATTACTCTTTTGACTTAGTAACCTCGAATACCTTCAAGAAATTATTAAATTTGCCAAGAGTGTTCACGAGCAAAATCTAATAATTGTCAACGTTAGCGTATCGTGATATATTGCATGGTTATTTGCACGGTGTCTCGCGGATGAAAGGAACCTCGATGTTCTCGCCGGACACCACGCCCTCTCCGCTGCCAACACTTTTAGCACTTTAGCACTTAAACCTGTATCCTCAGTAAAATGCCTTGGACTACACTTTCACTGCGACCTTACCTGGAACTCTCAGCTGAATCATGTTTCTAGAAAACCCGCACATTATCTTGCTTAATACACAATATTCCATATTTCGATTTGCTATGACATAGTACATGCTGTGGATCATGGCGTGATTAGATATGGTTCAACTGTTTGTGGTCACTGCTCAGGTCGGTAGAAAAAAAGAGAGAATAAACTCTAACTTATGTTGCGCGTTGAAAATTATTGAATATGATTTGTGCCCTGCACAACGTGATAATATTTTCAAATGTTTGGACTCCAGGATGCTGCCTTCTCCCTGCCAAACCTGTTGCAATAAAACACCTTTTGACGAGTCTGTGCAAAGTACCGTATGTTCCAGTATGCTGTCTCAGGCCAAAGGACCATTACAGAAAAAAAAAAAACACTTTTTTACGCTATATGGGAAATGTATGCCTCTATATAATGCTCCCAAAATTTTCAATCTCTTACACCCTTGCATTTCTGGCATCACAACAAGGTTCACTGGTTAAACAACTACTCAAATGTTTGTCATCTGATTGTTCCTATTGCTTTCTGACATCACATGTTCCACATTACACGGTATATTGATGTTTTTTTTTCGACTGTTGTATTATATTGTAGTCTAAGTCGAACTTTAGTAAGTACGCAGTGGTCCCCTGCTTTCTGTCAGACGGAGCCATTGAAGCCTTTGAGGCTTTGGCTGGCCTGCGGTCAGTACTGTTGTACTAATTGAAAATAAAGATGTATGTATGTATGTATGTATGTATGTATGTATGTATGTATGTATGTATGTATGTATGTATGTATGTATGTATGTATGTATGTATGTATGTATGTATGTATGTATGTATGTATGTATGTATGTATGTATGTATGTATGTATGTATGTATGTATGTATGTATGTATGTATGTATGTATGTATGTATGTATGTATAAAAATGACTTCAAAGTTCAACGGCGTATGTAAAATGAATCAACCTTGACATAGACTTCCATGACTTGCTCCGCAATGTTGCTTTGCTTACACCGCTCTCTATCTTTAACATTGAGCTGAGAATTACTAGAAGTTGCGGCAAGTACGCCATCTAATCAGGCCCCCGGTCTGGATGCGTATGATTAAATAAAACATTGACGTGCTAGGACCTATACTATATATGCCTCATTTTCACCTATTTGTTAAGCAGTTGTACATACTACCCACATTAACTACAAGTGGCCAAGGTGATACCAATATTTAACAGTGGTAACAAATCAGATCACTTTTGTTATGACCCGATACATGTCCTAAGTATTCAAACTAATACTTATGAAAAGTTCCCTGCGAGACCAATTAATAAATTTATAGAGAAGCACACGCTATTCGTCTACAGCAATGCGGATTATGCCAATTTTTGGCGCATCTATTGCAGTCGTGTCTCTCATTCGAATACTTAACGTAGCTCTCGATAACAAGCTCGTCGTATTGGTGTTGCTCGACCTAACTAAAGCATTCGCCATCCCGTAGGCCAGCAGACCACATCCTACTGAATAAACTAAAATACTATGACTTCGAAACTAAAATACTATGGGGTTGCGCCGGGGGAGTTTTCTGCGTGCAGGCGACGGACGGTCGAACGGACGGACGAACGGACGGACGAATGGGCTGGCCATACGCAGCTTCCCTGTAAAAGCAAAATACGTGATCGTTCACTCGCGAAATAAGCTTGTAGATGTGCCTTCCGCTCATGTAATACTTAATTACAATCTTTCAGAGCACGCCACTTCGTTCAAATATCTTGGCTTAGTAATTTCACTGCCATCTAGAGTGGAAAAACCACATTCATGCGCTGTGTAGTAGGCTTTCAGTGGAATGTTAATACTTACTACACGGTCATTTATCATTCTACAAAGAATCACAGGCGTGGACTCTAAGCACCTACCTTGAGCCGCTGCGTAAATAAGAACAAAAGGATGTCTATAAGAATAATAACTCACTTCTACCTCTTTCATCACAGGCATTTCAGTGTACTTATACATAATCACCATCTCCCCGCGTCCCTGTTATTGATGTGATTCTGTGTGACCAGAAATGTGGCCTCACATAATTTTAACTTACCTCCAATTCACAACGTATATAGTGACTGCCAAATCCAACTTATTGGCGCTAAAGTATGGAACTATTTGCCGATGGAACTAAAAAAAGCTCTGAACTTGAATTTCCTAACAGTAAAAATTATTTTATTGCGTAGCATTCTTTGGCTAGGTGCCTGAGGGCATTGTCTGCTTCATTCCGTTCGTGCTTCCGCTTCGTCTCGCAAAAAGACCGTAGTGCCATCTAGTCTTGAATATAAGAATTTCTGTAATACACAAATGACGACGATCATGATTTAATGGCATCTCCTTTGAAACGGGGCGGTGCCAAATAATCACTTTAAAGGCTGCGCGACTAAACCTAAGCTTTTTGAAGCACATCAACCTCCCAAAGTAGCACCAACCAGTGCCCCCCTCCTCCGCTCGGCGCGGGCGGTGGCGCCGCCCGTGCTGGCCCTGCCGTAGCAGACGACGGCTGACACGCTGCTGGAGTTCGTTCGAGCCCTGCTGGGCAGTCTTTTCAATAGAAATCTTCAGTTGGTAACTGGTCATGTGAATGTTGTGTTGGAATTGCGGAAAAAATAGAGAGAAGGACCATTATTTAAGGCGTAAATGCGCACGTTGAGAGTTCGTGTCGCTGAAACACGACGCATGCACGCGGTGTGTTAAAACACGCGCGTAATTACCAGATTTTCAGGTTTTGACTGCGTGAAAGTATGCGTACGTGGTTTCGTAGGTGCACATACGCTGGATATGACGCATGATCCATTTGCTTAATCGGACGCATAAAAATGTTAACGTTAAGAAGTAAAACTCTTAATCCTTATCAGCGGGTCTGCAGTCCTTTTCGGCCTTTCTCGGCCATTATAATAATGCACACAAAACGTGCGAGTAGCCGCTGCTCATGCCTCCAATATTGAGGACGCGTCCGGCAGCAGCCAGGATGGAGGAAAAATGCAAGAGGCCCGTGAAGAGATTTCTCGTTGGTGTTCCGTAATTCTCCTCGCACGGGCGCGGTAGGTTGCCTCAGTCGCGGGGCGCTTTTTTCGTTCCTGATTGCTTTGGTAATCTCGACGATAGATTGTCAATAAATACTGAGAAATAATTACACGCTGTTACAGCTAGTAAATGAAATGTAATAAAAAATACAATCGCGGCGAGACGCCAACTTCTGGCGCAGCACTACCGCGCCCGCGTGGGAATTACGAAACGCCAACGAGGAATTTACCGGCCCACGTACAGCTACGATCAAAGTGCAGGTTAAACCTCACCAGGCGACCTAAATAAAGTTATTCGGAGCCATCCACTATAACCGCCCTCATAGCTTTAGTCGCTTCGGGACGTTGAAAACGTTAATCACCACAAACCAAATCAATACATGCGGACGTACATTCGAAGGTAAACGACAGCATCCGCAAGTCACAGTCAGCCTTCCAAAAGCGTCGAGAATGTGTGAACTTCTGGTGCAGCTCAAAACATAGCATAAGTAAAGTCGCTTTTATGCCACAGGTCAGCTGCAGCTGCGTACACTTTCGCCGCAAGACGAAACTACATGAAACAAAGAGAGCATTCGAAAGAACGTCAACTTAAACGGGCTAAAAGCACGCACAGCATGAACACGTACACTTTTTCGAAGCGGCAGGCGTGAACTAGGCTCAAAAGAAGAGCTTCTGGGGAACCGTGGCACTTCACAAAGACGTGCGTTTTTTGCCACTTCCTCGAAGTTAGCCCGCCCGATTCGATGTATCCACACTGCTTTGTGTGTTGCGCTCGTCGGATGGTAAAGAAACAAGCCTTTTGCCGTCGCTGTGTCGGTTACGGTAACCGAAGGCGCAGCAGCAAGGCATCACATTTATGTTATCGCCCCTAACACACTCGATTTGTTCCGCTTACGCACTCGATCAGTCCATTTGCGCGTGCTTTCGTCGCGCAGGGCAAACAATGGCTGTCGGAGCGCGCTGGAAAAAAAAACTATACAAAAGCGCGGCGGCGGCGCCTGCTTCCACGTGACACTCATTAGCCAATCGGGGAGTGGAGGTGACTGGGGCGACAGTAGGCGTGGAGGAGGAAACGTCGGGGAAAGCGGGGTGGCAGAAAGATATACGAATGGCGCTACTTTTGGAAAATTGAGGGGTTTTCAAATGAATGGATGGATGGATGTTATGAGCGTCCCCTTTAGAAAGGGGCGGTGGGCTGCGCCACCAAGCTCTTGCTATTATACTGCATAATGTCCTACCTAAGTTAAACAATAAAAAAAGAAAAAAAAAACACTATGAACTTCCACAACCAAATTTTCTGATCCCCTATTGCGAACTGTGCTTTGGTACGCCTCCGTTTTTTTGTCGTTTCCCTACTTTTCTTCCACCAATCCTCCAATCGTCTCTTACTAATCCTTATTGCGGACATGTTTACTTTTCCACTGCTCTCGCTGTACCCAAGGGCTTCAAGGAGGCGAGTGCTGCCTAATTCGACCGCTGGGTAGACGTCTTCACATTCTAATAAAACATGCTCCATAGTTTCCCTAGGTTTACCGCAGGCAGCACATGCTTCTTCTTCCTTCTTATATCTCGCTTTATAGGTGCTTGTTCTACGGCATCCCGATCTCGCTTCGAAAAGTAACGAGCTTCCCTTTGAGTTATCATAAATGGTTTCTTTCCTGATTTCGTTTTTTTCCTCTTAAGTAGTTACTCATGGCAGGTTTTTTTTTCTTTGCCGCCAACCATGTGATTATTTCAGCCTCTCTGACTTACCGCTTGACGTAATTTGTTGCTGCGTTGCCCACCCTACAGGCCGCATACTTGCTGGTAAGCTTCCTTGTTCTCTTCCTCCACTGTGAATCAATGCCTTTCCTGTACAGATACCTCAACACTCCCCCAACCCATTTACTATCTTCCGTATTACTCAGTCGTTCGTCACACTCAATTTTACTGCGACGTTCCCTCACTTCAAGACTAGTCCAGCCCATTTCACCCTGCACAGCTTCATTTGTAGTCTTCCCTTGAGCGCCCAATGCAAGGCGACCCACTGACCTTTGGTTCTAATCGAGTCCTGATTGTACCCCTTATTTAAAGCAAACAACCGCTTTTCCGAAAGTAACTCCTGGAACCTATACACCTTTCCACATACCTCGGAGCAACTCGTACCTATTGCATTCCCATAATGCTGTATGCTTCAATATGGCTGCATTTATCTTTCCCTTCATTGTTATCCTGTTTTCCTGCGTTTCCATATATGTATTGCCTTCGTTTGTACATATACCAAGGTATTTATATTCTGTTACCCGATGTATTTCCGGCCCTGTATAGCCATTGTCTGTTCCCTATTTTCATTGGATACCATAACACCTGATTTTCGAACACTAAATTTCAAACCTAAATTGTTGCCTTCCTAATAATAATAATAATATTTGGGGTTTTACGTTCCAAAACCACTTTCTGATTATGAGGCACGCCGTAGTGGAGGACTCCGGAAATTTTGAACACCTGGGGTTCTTTAACGTGCACCTAAATCTAAGCACACGGGTGTTTTCGCATTTCGCCCCCATCGAAATGCGGCCGCCGTGGCCGGGATTCGATCCCGCGACCTCTTGCTCAGCAGCCCAACACCATAGCCACTGAGCAACCACGGCGGGTTGTTGCCTTCCTGTCCATAGATATTAGCCAGACGTTACAAATCCCCTCGCCCGTTAGCTACCAACACAATGTCGTCCGCATAATATAAACCTGGAAGCTGCTACTTTACTACTGTACCCGCCTGTTTGCATGAGAGATTGAATCATAAACAGATGTGGGGATAAAGCGCACCCCTGCCTCAGTCCCTTCTCATGCTCCTCATGACAATGACAATGATGTTTATTTTGCATCAGTACATGACGCGAGGAGCATGCAGAAAAAGCTGCCACATGGACAGCTTGACGAAGCCGCAGGCCCCCGCATTGGCGTTTGCGCGGCGTTAGCGAGCACAAAGGTAGTACATCATTGTTTAGAAATGTCCTTTACACAATATTGAGCATCCCTTCCCATTTCAACGCAAACGATATTTTCTAGGTAAATCTCTCTCAAAAGCTGCAGACAATCATCACCTAAGCCTTCTCCTTCCAGAATATCTCACAATATCTTGCAGTCTACGTTGTCGTACGCTCCTGTATGTCTAAAATGTCCACATACAACTGTCTGCTTTCTACTTTTGAAATGTCAAGACATTGAGTAAGAACAAATAACTTATCATCTAAGCGCCTACTGTTACGTTTCGCCTAAGACGCGCGGTATAGCCGGCGCGGATGCAACGGACGCCGGGGCTTCGTTCAAAGCGGCGGACATTTTGGCCCGTTCAGCGCTGCCGCAACGCCTCCCCGCCAAGCGCGTCCAGGCATGTTTCAATGCCACGTGTCTTCGTGTGTGCGTGTGTGTGTGTGTGCATGTTGGTGCCCACGCTTGTCAAAGCGCGGCAGCCGGGGAGAGGAGCTCCCCAACTGTGAAGCGAGGAGGTCTGACCGGCGCCGGCCCGGCGGATGCGTCACCTTCTAGTCTCAACATGCCCGAGCGGCGCCGTCACGTGCGCCCCATCCAAAGCCGTTTCTTCTTGCCCTCAACTCTGAGAGTATAAAAGCAGCTGCCCCCGGATGCCAAGAGAGAGGCTTCGAATTCTTCCGTCGAGTAACGTGCTCTCCCGTCTCCCCACTTCGGTCGACCTGACCGGCCGCTCTTTTGCGATGCTAGAATAAACAAGTTGTTCTGTTAGCAGCCGACTCATGCTTTGCCAGGACCTTCGGATGCTTCCAGTTGTGCCCCAGGCCGCCAGGCCAACGCTAGCCTTGGGGCTTGCGACCCAGATGCAACAACTGGTGCCAGCGGTGAGATTGCTACAACTGTTTGCCAGCGGTGAGATCGCGACAACGGAGGCCAGCAGCGAAGATATGCGGTCGACTGTATGCTGAGCAGCACAACGACCATCCGGGAACAGTGCAGCGAGCCCTGTGTGATGACTGGTCGCCTGCAGCGGAAGGACTGCGCTGAATTCTTGGCTGCGAGGTTTGGTGAGTGCGAGACTTTCTTCTTCTGAGTTTTGCCAGGCTTTTGTTAGTGTCAGAAACAGAGCTGGTAATTGTGGTTGTCGTTGCTGCCGGGTTAGTTTGCGGCAAGACAATAGTAGGCAGTAGAGAAAGCAGCATTCAGAGCAGCCATGGATTGGAAGTCGTTGCGCAAACCGAAATTGCTGGAGCTTGCAAGAGAGTTGGGTCTGGATGTCTGAGACAAACTCAGAAAACCAGAACGGCTAAGGGCTATTCTTGAGTTGGAAGCTGAGGATGACGAGCTGTCGGAATGCCTTGAGACCATTGAGGAGAGGAAGATGCAATAAGAGCAAAAAGAGAAAGACGAGCGCGAACTTAAAGAACAAAAAGAGAAAGAAAAAGAAGAGCGCGACCGTCAACACGCTTTGGAAATGAAGCGTCTTGAGGTAGAGATGGAACGCGCTCGTAATGGAAGTCAGGCACACGGTGCAGGAGAACGAGTATCGTTCAAAATGTCTGATCTGATGCGGCCGTTTAAGCTTGGAGAGGACATTGGTTTGTTCCTGGTTAACTTTGAGCGAACGTGCGAGAAGCAGGGGTTCTCTCGGGAAACGTGGCCACAGCGCTTGCTCACTTTGTTACCCGGCGAGGCGGCCGACGTAGTCGCTCGCTTGAAGAGAGAGGAGGCAGAGGATTTCGACAAAGTGAAATCGAGTCTGCTAAAGAAGTACAGGCTGTCAGCGGAGGCGTTCCGTCGGAAGTTTCGGGAAAATGAGAAAGGCAGAAGTGAGTCATATACAGAGTTTGCCTACAGGCTAATGTCAAACATGCAGGAGTGGCTCAAAGAAGAGAAAGCGTTTGGTGACCACGAGAAAGTTCTGCAGTGTTTCGGGCTGCAACAGTTTTATAGTCGGTTACCTGAGAACGTGCGGTACTGGGTCTTGGATAGGCCAGACGTTAGTAGGGTGGCTAAAGCCGCCGAGCTAGCCGAGGAGTTTGTGACGCGTCGGGCTCGCGGAGCTAAGGACGGTCAAAAGGGTGAATTTGGCTCCAAGTTTGAGAGGCCGAAGTTCACGCCCATGAGAGCAAGGGGGGACACACGTAGTGCGGATGCGAGTGAAAGCAGTGCGACCGAACGTAAGGAGACGGCGGCGGCCGAAGCCGAACGCAGAAAGCGGTTCGAGACGAGGCAAGCGCGCGTTTGTTATACGTGTCAGAAGCCGGGTCACTTTTCGGCGCAGTGTCCAGAAACAAAAACAAAAGTCGTGTTTTTGTCATTATGCAGCACTGACGAGAACATGAAGCTTCTCGAGCCTTACATGCGAGACCTCCTCGTGAACGGGAAAGAGTGCCGAGTGCTTTGTGATTCCGCAGCTACAATGGATGTAGTTCACCCCTCTTACGTAGAACCCGATATGTTCACGGGCGAGTGCGCATGGATCAAGCAAGCCGTGGAAGCTCGTAGCGTGTGTCTGCCCGTAGCAAAAGTGCTTATTGAAGGACCTTTCGGAGCACTTGAGACGGAGGCCGCAGTGTCATCTATGCTGCCCCCCCCCCCCCCCCCCCCCTAGTACCCGTGCCTATTTTCGGACAGGTCCGATCACCTCCTGCGCGAGAAGGGGCTTTTGTTTGGTGAGGCTAGCGTTCAGGCCTTAACCAGATCGAGAGTTCGGGAGCTCGCTGCAAAGGCGGTAGTTGCGGGGCCGACGTTGTCGAACAATGAGAAAGGGTCGGAGGCGCAGCAAGCTGATATTCAGAGCACATCCGAACTGAATAAAATTGAGCCTGTAGCGTTGAAGGCACCAGATACTCGAGAGGACATGCCCGACACGGGAAAGTTAGAAGAACTATCTGCAGATTTGCTCATCGCGCCTACGTCAGATGGACTTAATAGGTTGCTAAAAGTCAGCCGGTCGGCTTTGATAGCCGAGCAAAAAAAGGATGGCAGCCTAGAAAACATGCGCTGCAATGTCAACGAAGGTATCGCCAAGAAAAATGCTCGTTTTGTGGAAAGAGGTGGGGTCCTGTACCGGAAGTATCTAGACCGCAGGGGAGTGGAGTTCGATCAGCTGATTGTGCCTCAGTGCTACCGTCAGGATCTGTTGCGCTTGTCGCATGGAGGTTCGTGGTCCGGGCACCTAGGAGCTAAGAAGACTAAGGACTGTCTCTTGCAAGAGTACTATTGGCCAGGGTGTTTGCGTGACGCAGACCACTTTGGTGAGGACATGCGACACCTGTCAGCGGGTGGGCAAACCATGGGACAAATCGAGGGCGCCGTTGAAGTTGGTACCTATCGTTACGGAGCCTTTTAGACGGCTCGTTATTGATACAGTGGGACCTCTGCCGGTAACAGCCACGGGGTACAGACACATTTTGACTGTGATCTGCCCAGCGACAAAGTTCCCTGAAGCAGTGCCGCTTAAAGAACTCAGCTCAGTTGAGATAGTCAATGCACTACTGTCCATATTTGCGCGAGTTGGTTTTCCTGCGGAAATCCAGTCAGATCAGGGCACAGTGTTTACTAGCGTTTTGACGACAGCCTTTCTCGAAAGGTGCGGGGTAAAGCTGTTACACAGCTCAGTGTACCACCCACAGTCGAATTCAGTTGAGAAGCTCCACTCCGTCATGAAGCGCGTGTTGAGAGCATTGTGTTTTGAACAACAAACTGACTGGGAGCTGTGTCTGCCTGGGGTGATGTTTGCATTAAGGACCGCGCCGCATGCGGCTACGGGGTTTTCGCCAGCTGAGCTGGTGTACGGTCGCTCGCTGCGGTCTCCGCTTCGCATGGTTCGAGAATCGTGGGAAGGCAGGGGCGACGACCCAGTCGTGGTGGAGTACGTGCTTAGGCTCCTCGAACGCTTAAGAAGGGCACAGGAGTTGTCAGGTGAAGCAATGGCAAAGGCCCAGCAGAGGGCCAAGGTTTATTATGATCGGATAGCCAGCGCCCGTCGTTTTGAGGTGGGCGATGAGGTCATGATATTGCTCACATCGCTAAAAAACAAACTCGACGTGCAGTGGGAGGGCCCAGCACGGATTGTTCAAAAACTGTCGGACGTCAACTACGTGGTGAGTCTGCCAGGAAAACGGAAAGCACAGCAAGTTTACCACTGTAATCTGCTCAAACCCTATAGACAACGGGAAGCAGTGGTGTGTATGATGGTAAACGTTCCCGAAGAGCTTCCGGTCGAGCTTCCAGGACTAGGCTCAGTGACGAACAGGGAAGACACCGATCAAGTCATTAGTGACTTAATCAGTAAAGCACCGCTGTCGCCTGAGCAGAAAACCGAACTACACGAGCTCTTACAAGAGTTTCAAGGTCAGTTCTCTGAGAGGCCTGGTAGGACTTTTGTCCTTACTCATGACATAGAACTTACCTCCCCAGAGCCAGTACGATCCAAGGCGTACCGGGTGTCGCCCCGCCAGCGCGATATTATGGAGGCTGAGGTAAAGAAAATGCTACAGCTCGGTGTTATTGAGGCGGGTGAGAGTGATTATACCTCCCCTTTGATTTTAGTTGAGGTACCGGGCAAGGAACCTCGTCCTTGCGTCGACTACCGCAGGCTTAATTCCATCACTAAGGATCAAATTTATCCGATCCCTAACATCGAGGAGCGCCTTGAGAAAGTTAGTAGCGCCCAGTTTATTTCCACCCTAGATCTTGTCAGGGGTTATTGGCAGGTTCAACTTACAGAAGAGGCTAGTAGGTATGCGGCGTTCATTTCACCAATGGGAACATTCCGTCCGAAAGTGTTGAGTTTTGGTTTGAAGAACGCGCCATACTGCTTTTCAAGCCTCATGGACAAAGTGTTGCGGGGAGAGGAAGAATTCGCTTTACCGTATTTAGACGACGTAGCGATATTCTCCACATCCTGGTCTGAGCATATGGCACACTTGCGGGCAGTGCTAACCCGCCTGCGCGAAGCGGGCTTGACAGTCAAGGCTCCCAAGTGCCAGTTAGCACAGGCCGAGGTTGTCTACCTCGGTCAAGTGATTGGACGGGGTCGTCGCCGCCCCTCTGAAATAAAGGCGGCCGCTGTGCGAGACTTCCCGCAACCGCGCACAAAGACCGATATTCGGTCGTTCTTAGGTGTCGCCGGCAACTGTCAGAGGTACATCCCCAGGTACTCTGATATCGCGGCTCCCCTGACGGATGCTCTAAGAAAAACAGAGCCCCAAACAGTCGTCTGGGACGAGACAAGAGAAAGAGCTTTTAGCGCCCTAAAGAGCGCCCTAACAAGCCAGCCTGTGCTACGATCGCCAGACTACACAAAAGGGTTCGTTGTTCAGTGCGATGCTAGTGAGCGAGGAATGGGCGTTGTACACTGCCAACGGGAAAATGGAGAAGTGGAACACCCCGTCCTGTATGCTAGTCGTAAGCTGACCAGTCGTGAGCAGGCGTACAGCGCCACCGAGAAAGAGTGTGCGTGTCTCGTATGGGCCGTTCAGAAATTGTCATGCTACCTAGCCGGCTCGAGGTTTATCATTGAGACGGATCACTGCCCTCTCCAATGGCTGCAGACCATCTCTCTCAAAAATGGCCGCCTCCTGCGCTGGAGCCTCGCTTTGCAACAATATTCCTTTGAGGTGCGTTACAAAAAGAGGAGTCTCAACGGTAACGCCAATGGCTTAAGTCGAGGCCCCTAACGTAGGAATCAGCCTCAAAGTTATTTGTTACTGATGTTTTAGAGCGCAGCTCTTTGGCGTCCGTTCCTGGGTTTCGCGTCGTCGTCGGCGTTGTCGTCGGCGTTGTCGTCGGCGTCGGCCTCGTAACCAGCTCCGCCCCCCTTTCATCCCCCCAGCGCTAGCAGCGACCGACTGATACCGCTGGATGCCGCTGACGCCGCTAGAGAGTCAAGATAACGTGACTGCATAGAACACCGTCGCCGCCATGCAGAAAGAGTATCAGTCAAAGGCATCAGTCAGTCGCTGCTATCTCTTCCCTCCTCCCTTTATCGTGTTGTCCGCTTGCTGCGCGCGCTTCTGCCCCCATCGTTTGCCGCTGGGTGTACACGCCGCCCCCCTCCGCTTCCGCTTACTGCTGGTTGCTCTCGACGGCGGCGATGAGCCTCCGCTTCGGCGGCGCGAACTGCAGGGTCTTCTCGGCGGCGGCGATGAGCTTCTGCTTCAGCCTCGCTTACTGCTGGTTGCTCTCGACGGCGGCAATGAGCCTCCGCTTCGGCGGCGCGAACGGCAGGGTCTTCTCGGCGGCGGCGCTTAGCCTCTGCTTCCCCCACGGCTGTGACAACCTCGCGAGGCACTTGTATACATCTCGTCTTTGAGAATCAAGCATTGGTGTACCAAGTCGAACATATATCAGTCTATTTCTCCGACCACAAAGCTTCCTTCATGACTGTCAAGAACTGTTAGTGGAGTCTTTGTTAAAGGAATAAGTGTGAAAAATAAAAAAAAAATTCTGTGATAGCGCATACATGTGTTGCTCGATTTCTTTGCCTCAATCTATCCAAAAGGTGAAACAGCTTATTTGCTGCGCTCAAATTTCGCATTAGGAAGTAACGTAATCGTCGGTAATATTTTTCTTCCTGAGGCAGGATTTTTAACATATTGCTTTTGTTTAGTGTTTCAAAGTCATGACGTGCTTTCTAGTGCAATTTTCCAATTTGTGGACGCGTTCTGAGTGCTGCTAGACTACTGTAAGGAACTAGGCAGTAGTATAAAAGGGGAAAGAGCCTGGCATGGCTTAGTGAGGATTGTGTCGTGCTTGCTGATTGAGCGGTTGAGTTTCGGCGTAGTTCTAACGCTTGTTGGGAACGAGAACAAAAATGGCAACTCTCCCGAAGTCACTTTGCAGTGTCCTGTGTGAACCTGAACGTGAGAACGAGGCCTTCTCTGTGCGCTGCGGTCAAGAAACGCCGAGGGACGACCGACTTCGGTTATGAGCATCATCGAGCGACATCCCTCCGGACAGCGGATGCAGTCCCCTGACAATCGGGATCTCCTTCTCCCGGCGGGGCGGTCTGTTACGTTTCGCCTACGACGCGCGGTATAGCCGGCGCGGATGCAACGGACGCCGGGGCTTCGTTCAAAGCGGCGGACATTTTGGCCCGTTCAGCGCTGCCGCAACACCTCCCCGCCAAGCGCGTACAGGCATGTTTCAATGCCACGTGTCTTCGTGTGTGTGTGTGTGTGCATGTTAGTGCCCACGCTTGTCAAAGCGCGGCAGCCGGGGAGAGGAGCTCCCCAACTGTGAAGCGAGGAGGTCTGAACGGCACCGGCCCGGCGGATGCGTCACCTTCTAGTCTCAACGTGCCCGAGCGGCGCCGTCACGTGCGCCCCATCCAGAGCCGTTCCTTCTTGCCCTCGACACCGAGAGTATAAAAGCAGCTGACCCTGGACGCCTAGAGAGAGGCTCCGATTTCTTCCGTCGAGTAACGTGCGCTCCCGTCTCTCCACTTCGGTCGACCTGACCGGCCGCTCTTTTGCGATGCTAGAATAAACAAGTTCTGTTAGCAGCCGACTCATGCTTTGCCAGGACTTTCGGATGCTTCCAGTTGTGCCCCAGGCCGCCAGGCCAACGCTTCCCTTGGGGCTTGCGACCCAGATGCAACACTACCCATACTGAAGCCATTATGAAGTTCTCCCAAAATGTCATTAGCCACTGCCTATGCTTGAAGCTTTAATTTGATTGCCTGCATTGGTAGCCTTATATAACCGATGTAACGGTCAATGGTCTATACGAGTGAATTGTTTCTTTCTCCCCCTTACCCTGATAAATTAATTTCATTCTACTTTGTCGCGAACTGCCCTGTATTCGTCTATCTTTTAAAGTTTTCTTCCACTGCTTTCACCAGAGCTTCCGTACTTTTTGGTCCTAGTTCATTCATCAGCCTAACGGGAACCTCGTCTATCCCTGTGGCTGTGCGCTTAGGAATTTTCTCTTCGGCTTTCTTCCAGTTGAAATTTGTCAGCACCAGCTCCTTTTCCACTTGGGTCTCTTTCGTGCCCTTTTTTTCTTCAAATACAACCTCGTCATTGCCTTGGAAAGATTGGGCTGTTATTTTTCGGATGTAATTTATTGCCGCTTCTCCTCCCTTTCTGTTTTCATCTTCGTCTAGGATATGTTGTATTGTTGTTGAATTCCTGCCTAATAATTTTACGTGATTCCAATATATCCTAGCTGCTGCCTTCTTTTTCTCACGTATTTCTGACAACCAGCGTTCACTTTCACCTTTTAATTTTGCTTGCACCAGTATTTGAACCATATACTTTTTCTCCCGGTATATTTACCATTTATTGTGTACTTCATCCTGCGGCAATTGCGCCATCTCTGCCTGCCTGTGCTGTCGGGATGCTTTCTGTCGTTCAGCGATCACTTCTCGTATCTCCCTGTTCCAACAGCTCTTCGGTTTCTTTTTTTTTTCTTTTCAACGAACATGTTGTTTCTCATTCCGTATTTCTGTCGTTATTACACTTAGAAGCTCACTATATTCCCACTCTTTATTTGGCCATTTACCAAGTTCTTCATCGAGTCTAGGGACTATATTTGTTATTTGTTCAGTGTTCAAATTTGGACTGGTTATTTTGCATTCCTTGTTCTCTTTCTTAACTACATATCCCATCTTCAAAATGATGCGTTTGTGGTCGCTCGCTATGCTGCTATACCCTTCCTCATCAATGAACATTTCTCTCAACTTATAATGAATTCCTTCAGTCATAAGACAGTAATCAATAGTTGATTGCCGGTTTCACACTTCCCACGTTATATGCCCTTCAAACTTAGGCCCTCTATTCACGATAACGAGGTTATGTTGCTCACAAAGGTCTAGCATTGACTTCCCGTTGTTGTGGGTATAGCCATCTAAATCCTGTATGTGGGCTCTCATTTAGTCCTAATAGGATAATTTCAGCACCATTCCCGAAACCCTTAATATAAGCGCTTATGCATTCCACTAAATGTTTATTCTTCTTTGTGCAGTTATTTCCGGTCCACAAATATGTAACGCCCAGCCAAGTTTTTATCCAACTCATTGTACCTGATAACCAAAGATGCTCTTGACATTTTGAATTTACTCGTTTCCATTTGGCTCCCTGATGGACGAGCATTCCGACTCCCCCTACCTTTCTCTCCGACTTAGCTCTGTTGCACCCTTCCCAAGCGTAATTATCAATCACTGGCGGCTCTTTCGTGTCTCTAAGGTGCGTTTCTGCAACCGCATACACCCTTATTTGTTCACTATTTAACTGCTCCTCAATATCTGCCCACTTTTCGTTTCTTCTGCCGCCCTGCATATTTATGTAGCCTATTTCATGGCCCGCTCTCTTTCTTGCTTTGCTCCTTTTTCTGTTATCGACGGCGATGCTGTTCTGAGGTTCCCTTAGGGGACTTTCTTCATTCCTGCGTACTCTGTGTCTGTCCTGCTGAGCGCCCGTGGGCCCCCTAAACAAAGCAACAGCGCGACCACCAAGTCGCCAGCCCACTTCTCGTACCAGCCTGTAATGGAAGTGGATACCATTTTGTTTAAAACCACCACATCCTCTCACATTCCTGTTTACTTCGACAGCCTCGAAGCCTTTCTCTCGGTTCATTTTCCATATCGCCTCATTAGCAGCCACTGCTGCTCTTTGTACGTGACTGTCACGTACAGGCACCTCCGGCACAGTGCACACCACGATCTGCACCTGAAGGAATAGCTCGCGCAAGCCGTCCATCCCATTCGCCAAGCGCTGGGCTAGTCCTGTCCCTTTCCTGTTTAGGACGTAATTTGCCCACCTGCTACTATGACAAGGTTGCGCACGTGGGCATTTTCCGCGAGCTTTTATTTTGCTCGCTCCTTGACAGAACCCAGTGTCTGTCCTGTCCCTTTCCTGTTTAGGACGTCATTTGCCCACCTGCTACTATGACAAGGTTGCGCACGTGGGCATTTTCCGCGAGCTTTTCTTTTGCTCGCTCCTTGACACAACCCAGTGTCTGCCCTGGAAATGTCCCTACCGCCACTCTTTTATCGCCGTTTACCCTCTCCACAATTGCTTCTGAGCACCTAGCCAGGTTTGAGTAGCCGGCGCTAATCACCCTTTCACTCACTCTTACCCCTCCCTGCTTCCCTTTGTCTTTTCCGCGTGATTAGGACTTGACAAGGGCCATTGACCCATGCGCTCCTGCTTTTACCGCGTGGCGGCCTCAAGGTAGGTGCCGCTCTTTCCAGCTAACCCTTCACCACGGTTCACTCATTCCACGTACTTTGCTAGCACTCCCTCTCCTTTCACGTCGGGGGACTGCGTTCCATTGTCACGCACATTCTCGCTCTCAATGGCGGCCATGTTCAGGTTTTCCTCGGCTGCTTCAAGTCTTTTTTCAAGTGCCTTCCGTGCATCACGCTCCCTATTTAGCCCATTTTTGAGCTCTTCCACCTGTTTGACAAGCTCTTCCTGGAAAGCCTCGATTTTCTGCAGCCTAGTATCGACATCACAGTGTGTGCCGGTTCACTCCATTCCCTCTCCATTCTCATCCGTCCCTTCATCTGCCTTGAGGGACTCCCCCCCCCCCCCCCCCGAGCACTGCCTGCTTTGCCGGCTTTCTTGCCATGTATTGCACGGCTTTTCCTGATACAAATACTATAATAATGCAGAGCACGTGCCTTTTAGCAAAAACCGATACGCACAGGATCCAAATCCTCAAAATGTCGCAAAGCAACTCTCACCCCTGTATCAAAAGCAATCAATGCCGCGGAGACCCAAGGTATGACACGCTCTCGCACGCGCTCTCAACCACGCGGCTACGCTCTCACATTCCTACCAAAACACACACAGTAAAACCACTAATAGCTATTAGTCTTGGCACCTCCACGCTATCAATGAAAGGCTACAAACACTGAACGTCCCACTCAGCTGCACGTGTTGAAGCACTTGGCGCGAAAGGACGCTCTAACCATCCCGCAATGTCTAATGTACACGAAACATACCCGAGCATACGAAATACGAGACACAAAAAAGAAGAGAAAAATAAAGAAATAGAAAACCACCCAGTTACTATTTAAAGGCAAAAAAAAATCTGCAAATCAAAAACAGAAGCAAGCTCAAAGCATGCACGAAACTTGTGATTTTGTCGGCGCCACGGACCCCCGAAAATCACGTCCATTCGACACAAAATCTCAAGCTTCCTGCCCATTGTCATTCTGTGGAATTACCGTGCAATTCCGTGCAAAAGCTACTTAAAGCTACTGTGCAATTACCGCCACCTACCAGTGGGCGCACTAACTTCCAACGAGACATTCTATCAGAAAGCCGCCAGGTGTCGACATACATCTGCCCAAACCCGAATTTCTTTCGACACGCGGCCAACGCACCCGACATTCTAGGAACTGCATCGCATCCTGGAAAACAACAATTTATGGAGGAGTTCATTACTTGTATTACTTTTAATATTAAAGTTCTGTTAGTATATCCCACCCCAATAAACTGCACAGTGACGAGGTGTTACCCGCCGCGGACGGTGGCTTAGCGCCTATGGCGCAGCGCTGCTAATCACGAGGTGATCACTGGTGAGCATGGTGAATGTTATTACTATTTCATCGAAGCCGCGGCGGGCGCATTTCGATGGGGCCAAATGCAAAAGACGCCTGTGTCCCATGCATAGGAGGCAAATTAAAGACCCCTTATGGTCAAAATGAATTCGGAGTCTCACTACGGCATGTCTCCTAGCCGAATGGTGGTTCTAGCACGCAAAACCACAGAATTCAATTCACTTATGAGGAACGAAGGTTAATAAGGCCGAAGCTATACTCCGACGTAACGCGCACGCTCGCGGCGAGCTCCGCGACCTCACGGTGGCGAGTCTGGCACAGTCGCGAGCGCTCCAGCGGTGCTGCCTTGTGTATAGCTCCGTTCGCATTTTTTTTGCACTGAGCGCCGAGCTGGGCTGGTCGCGCATCCCAGCATTCCTCGCGTGCAGCGGGCAGGGACGCTATTCTGGACGTTGCGCCATTTTCTTCGATGCGTGACGTAGACGCGACGCGAATAAAATGGCGCTGATGGCCCTATCTTGCTTTCGTAACGTGACGCCAGCTTGACTTTTTGCCTAATAAACTGAAATGAAGGCGCTGAACGTTAGGTTCGCGGTAAAGCAAAACAGTTTTCCTCCACAGTAAAAACAAAGCAGCTAGCCCAAAGCGCATGATTATTTCGTCGAAAACGCTTCTCGCTTCGGTCGTCTACTGCGTACAAGCCGTTGTCTGTTTCAATAGCTAGGATGCGTGTCCTCGAAAAATGGAATGAGTCAGTGTATGTTGGCGCCACCGCTCTTTTCTTCCTTGAGACAACATACGCGACCTACTAGTGGTCATGCGCGCACGTTCTCGGCCACGTTATCGCCATCTCGTGAAACGCAAGTGACTCAGCCCGACTCGGCTTGCTGAGGAACGGCCGAATATCACCGATACCACTGCACGCGCCAGAGATATCCACTAGCGCGACGCAAGTGCCGGCGATGCCATCTCTTGTTCACTTCGCTAGTTACTCGCACTTCGCGAGGAAACACACTTCGCCTTGCGTATACTCCTTTTTATATAGTAAAAAGACGCCGTTGTCATAACTTTTCATTGTGCAAAAAGGCATTAATCTTGATTACAATACAGATGCAGCAGTGAAAAGTGGACAACATTGCCGAAAGTTTGCTATGTTCAACCAATATTATTTAGTATAAACGCGTTCTTTTAAAGAAATGATGGCCCCAAACACAAACGCCAACACCAACCGAGAGCGATGCAAATACTATGAACACGCGTTATGAACAAAAAATTTTCGTGGCGCCAAACGATGGGGAAAATGTGGCGATAAGCCGGTTTCACATGGTGCGATTTTCGTCGCACCGTAAGTGCGATTGCCGTCGTTTGCGAAAAAAATCGCAGTCGCAGTGCCGACCCCCCAATATTCCGCTGCGACAAACCGGTTGGTCGCACAGTCGCACCGTCGCTGCGATCGCTGCGATTTTCCGTCGAAATTGCGCAGAGAGCTATCATGGAGCTATTTCGCCGGTTTGATTTGGAAAATGGCGTCTCACACAACGAGTGCCACGGAGGAAGGAAACTAAGGAGAGGCCCTGACGTCACTCTTTGTGAAGCAAAAGTGAAGCCGGAAGTTGGCGTTGCTCATGGCGATGCTCCGCCTTTTGGGCCACCCTCCTCCCTTGTTTACATCTTTCGTGAAACCACGCCGCGCTGCGTGTGGTATCGCGCGCGGAGCGCGCGCGCTCGCGCAACATCCGGCAGAGCACGGTGCAGGTAACACAGCGCAACAAGACACGGTGACTAACGCAAACCCACCCACACAGCGCCTTTGCCACGGCACGAAACCTACCAGAGCAACACGTGTGAGCGCTCAAAACCATAACAACGCCGCCATTGTGGCCCAAAAGGCGTGGCCATACAGCAAAAAAAATAAAAAAGCAGCACAAAAATGAGAACCTACTACGTCATTTCCGCCACACTTTTCTCCCAGCGCGCGGAGGGGGTAGGGCCTCTCCTTAGTTTCCTTCCTCCGTGACGAGTGCAATGCGCGGAGACGTGGATTGCCCAATTCGGTGCGTAAGGGAGAATAAAACAACTTGTACCGCAGATTCCATTCTCCGATTTCTATGCGTCTGTTGACACGCTACACAGCAAATGAAGTGCATTTTCACGTTTGCTTTGTACGCCTTTGCGAGTTGACAGTATTAGGTGTTCGATCCCCATCAGACGACGAGGTCGTCACAATTTTCTTTTGTTGAGTAGCATGCAAAAATCGCGCTTACGGTGCAGCTTGAAATATTTCACCCTCGGCAAGGGCAAATGAGACAGCAAAGTACCCGAAGTTTCGACGTTGTGCTGAACGCGGTACCGTTCAGTTGCATTTTCTTGTCGGTTTTCAAGCGTGAATTTCCCCATGCGTCTTGGAAGGTGCACCTCACCTATTAAATTTGACAGAGCAAAAGTGTAGGCTATGGTAATGAATTTTCTACGATAGCAATAATTCCGTGGCTTCAATAAACAGCGTCGTTAATTTGTTTTCGATACATGCACGTTAAGTTGCAACTCTTCTCTGGAGAATTTTTTTTTCTTGCATATAAACCAATAAACATTGACTGTGTTGCGGACTTTGTATCTTACTGCACCTGTATTAACATTTGCTTCGAAAGGTAATTAAATATACAGCTAGTAAATTAAGTAAATTATTCGCTCGCTATAGTGGCACAGTGACAACGTACCCTCCTGCACCGTCATGTAAAACTCGTGCAACAATGCTAAAAGCAGGCAAACAGCCTGTTCTTGTGGGGATAAAACAGTAGAAAACGACACGTTAAAGAAAAGTAAATCAAAACTGTGCAGTGAAGTCAGTCAGTTGCATCGCTTCCTGTGAAACTTTTAATCGAAGTACAAGCAGTTCTTGCACGTTCACAGCTGATCAAATGTGGAGAAACATTCAAGCCTTATAGGTTACTAATAAGGCTGTGATCACATATATTAGTGTGCAAACCCATATAACGATATCCGCTGTGATTACTCTTTATAAGTAATGAAATAAATACCACGCTACTTGCAAGAACATATCACCTGAGTATTTTAGAACAAATTTCTGCATTTCAACTATACACAATATGTGGTTTATTCAAGAAAGGACCACAAACTGATTTTTTGCAATGATAAACTTATCACAAATTTTACATACAGGCGAGAAAAATATATCTATAGACAAAAATATTGTCAATTTATTCACCTGCCACTGTGGCTATAGCATTCTGCTGCTAACACAAGGCGAGGGGTTGATTTGCCAGCAATGGAAGTCGCCTTTCAGTGTGAGTCATAGGTAAAACAAAGCTCTTGAACTTAGATTTAGTTCATCACCTTTTATTGAAACCATAAACTTCCAAATACTATTGCATAGAGGGGCATGCTTATGCAAAATTCAACACCAATCGAAACCAAAGGGCACAATTGTAAAACAACTATCTTTCGTGATAATTCGATTGTGTAGACATTCATTGCATCAACAGCACTGCACAAGTAAGCATAATCAAGTATAGCAAGTTCTCTGTCAGGAAGCTGGTTCTACAGATGTATAAATATAAGACATGAATGCTCGTACTACGTCGCACCCATAGCACAAACAAGACCTTTTTCAAGACTTCTCCCTTCTCACTGATATGAGTGGGCCATAAACAGCAGAAAATTTATTGCAGGACATTGTGTAATACCGCTTATGAAAGAATAAAGAGAGTGAAGAAGCTTCTAACAGCAGTACCTCATGCTACTCTAATAAGATGAACGATGAGCAAAAACATTTCTGGTGGAGCACTTAAGTTGAACAGTAACTTTTTGAAAGACAGATAATTCCAGGTGAGAGTTGGAGGTACATTTGCCCATCCACACCAACCACACAGGCACACTACATGAAATACTACAGCCTATGGTGTACTACAGTCTATGGGAAAGCTATCTTATACAGAAATCAAGAATGATGCAACACGCCCTCGACAACACTGCAGACTTTCTTTGCCAGTCTGGTCTCTCGCTTTCTGATAAGTCAGCTTGCATCGACGTCGGAAAAAAGACTAGGATCAAGAACTGCTCCAGATTGCACATTTTGCTCCCAGTAGCTGGAGAAACATACCCGCAAGTCAACATACACAAATGCTCAGCTAGTATAAGACCATGAAGGCAGAGCCAGCACGTGGGTGAAACAATTATGCCATGCCTGGACGCAAATTCTACACCTAGTGAAAAGAACAACCTTGAAATCATGGGGGGTGGGCGAGTGGATACTATGGAAAATCGTAGACGCTGTGCTTGTGTCCAAGGTATGGTACGGTATGAATTACCAGCAGCACACAAAAAAGACAACTAATCGAATACAGGCATCGGGTAATAACAGGTCTTTCCGACTTTACCATGCTTGAAGACCTCTATGAGAAAGAGCAAACGAACAAGCACCTAGACAGAGTATAGTTGCAGCCTGCAGCACAAATTCCTTGCCTAAAGAGCTCAGAACCTGGCCCCAAGACACTATGCCAGCTAGCATATGAGATGCAAAGAGGACCTCCTCTCCCTTCAGAAACAACCTCGGGAGCACCTGAACTTGGAACACAACAGGCCCATACCGTGCAATATGGGGGCAAACAATTAGGCCAGGAGACTATATGCAACTGCCAAACACACAGAGGAGGTTGTTAATCATGAAGATGCAAGCAAACATCAGGTACACATAGTACACTGATGTGGCAATAGCAGTGTGACAATACTATGACACTGCATAAAAGTAAACCCCATATAAGTTAGTACCATTCCAGGTCATCCTACACCTAGAAAAAGCTGAACTGAAAGCAATCAAAGTGGCCCTTGTAGTGCGGATTACACCCTGCACAACACCCTGCACACCTGCATGGATTCACCAGAAACTGTCCAGGCCTGCACATCACACGAGATAGTCGGGAAATCAGGACCTGCAAGCACATTGCCAGAAATTAAATTACAGGATACATAGCCATGCATATATTCCAGGACACAAGCGGGCTTGTAAGCCCGGCATAACAACTGAAAACTGGACGAGTTGGTGTGTATTCATCAATAACTAAAGCGCAACAGATAGATAAGAACGAAGCGTTCTGTGTGTTCACTTTGTTCTTGTCCATCGTATTTCTGTTGCACTATAGTTAATGAATTGACGAGAATGCACAGGAGAAGAATCATACTTCTGCCCAAGGGCCCTGATTTCACATCCAAATCCGCGCGCGCGCACACGCGCACGCGCACGCGCACGCGCACACACGCGCACACGCACACGCACACGCACACACACACGCACACACGCACACACGCACACGCACACACGCACACACGCACACACGCACACGCACACACGCACACACGCACACGCACACGCACACACGCACACACGCACACACGCACACACGCGCACACGCACACACGCGCACACGCACACACGCACACACGCACACACGCACACACGCGCACACGCACACACGCACACACGCGCACACGCACACACGCACACACGCACACACGCACACACGCACACACGCACACACGCACACACGCACACACGCACACACGCACACACGCACACACGCACACACGCACACACGCACACACGCACACACGCACACGCGCACGCACACACGCGCACGCACACACGCGCACGCACACACACACGCACACGCGCACACGCACACGCACACGCACACGCGCACACGCACGCAAATGTTGCAAGGGTGCATAGCATGAAGCAGTATCAACAGGATGACACTAGAGATGGCTGAGCACTCAATTTCATCTGAGGTTCATTGTAAAAATGTGGCGAGTTATACAAATTACCAGACAAAAAGAGACGATGAGCAAAACGAGAACAAGGTGAAAGCAGGAGCCAACGTTTTGACAAGTCTTCTTCAAGGTCCACTTGTCGAGACGTTGGCTCCTGCTTTCCCCTTGTTCTCGTTTTGCTCATCGTCTTGAATTGCCATCTCCCGCCTTCCATTTGTTTTCCCCAGAAAAAGAAAGACATCTTTGTAGGCTGGATAAAAATTGGTGCTTTATGCAACCAAACATAAATAAAAATGCTACAGAAAGAAAATACAGAAAAATTCCAAGTGCAGGAAAAAAATCATTACATTTGCGAATCCTGTATGCCAGCACCTTTCAAGAAACACTGTTGTTATTCCAATTGACAGACTGACAGCTTGCTTATGCAAGCACATTCTTCCAGTTCCATGCCATTGGAAAAACAAGGGTTTCTTGGAAGGTAGCCACGTGTGCACTTGGTGATTCCAATATATTTATTTCCTGGACTTGTATATCTATATGTATTTTCTCACTTCCCATCTTTTATGTTTGCTTTCATCAAGCACAAATTTTTGTCAGGTTTTATTGCTGTACTACTTTCTGGTAACCTTTATAGATCACTGCATTTTCATAATAAACCTTTTAATTAGAAGTTAGCGTACCCTGTTCTTACCGCTTCACACTATACATTCCTGCTACATTGGCCAAGTAAAAGATATTATAAGGTACAGAGCAGTATCATCAGGGTCATTAAAGTGACTTGTTGCAGTCTAAAAAAATAAAGAATAGCCTGGCTGCAAACGGCAATAGAGAAAACATAGGACGAATAAGAAAACCGAGAGGATACAACATACAAAAGTTTAATGTACACGCCGAGTAAATGCTGGCTGCCAAGCAATAAACCAAACATGCACAAAAAGGAGAAGCAAAACTTAATGTGGGTTTCCTGACAGGAAATGTATCTATTTCTAACGGAGCCCATGCTGACAAGATTCTCCCAGCATTTTTAGATCTACCGCTTCCATAATTTCTTTAGGCAGCCTGCACAGAATGCTAGCTCCTTCCTCTACAATGCACGCTCAGATATCGAGAGTGCATTCTAGAAGAAGAAACTAGCATTCTGTGGAGATCGGCTGCCTAGAGAAATTATGTAAGCTATAGATGCAAAGACACTAGGAGAATCTTGTCAGCATGGCTGCGTTTTTTGTTGGGATCTGTATGGACACACATCAGTTTTTGCTTCTGCTTTTTGTGTAACTTCGATTTATTGCTTGTCAGCCAGCACTTACTGGGCATATTCAATAAACTATAATTTGTTAGTACGCCTCATGATCGTCTCGGTCTCTAGCAGAAAGGTGTTCATTCTTTTTACAGTGAAGCTGTATATGCCTAGGCAAAACACTCATGGTCCGATCCCAAAAACCCTAGCGTAGGGGTATGAGCCATTGTTTAGGGGGTTGTGAGCCATTGCATTCGCCTTGCATTATGGACGGATTAATTTCTTGTTGGGTAGACATAGTAATGCTTAACGCCTAAAATTCCTTAAAACGTTAATCGATTCTGCTCGCTCTCCTCTCTAAATCACTACTTGACTTTTTCCAAACCATTATCGATGCACGAGGAGTCACCATGCTCTAGATATCTCAACGTTTCTTGCTCTCACTGATTCCTTTAAACACAGTTCTTTTTTTTCCTTTGAACATTCATCGTGATATAGCCCTCCTTGTTTCATAAGTACGTGCACGAATCGAGTTTATTACCGATAACATTGCAAGCCTCTTCATTCCTATCACGAAGATTACATAATCATGTTTCCTTCACGTGCAATATGGCAAAATAGACACCCCTAACTCGTGTGTGCTACCACGCGTTATCCGCTTGTGGAATGACCTTCCCGATATCACGGTAGCTGAACGTAACAAAGAAAAATTTCGTCACCAGCTTAACACCCATTTTATTAATTACCGATTTACATGCATTTTATTTCTCGCCATGTTTCTGTGCGTTATAACAGAACTTTCAGTGATTACAGTGATTCTCGTGCTTGGTAATACTATCGTACACTTTTTTTGTGTGCAATCTTTAACAGTGTTCTTTTTTTATTATTTCTATAACTTTATGCTGTTTAGAATTGATACATTTTGTGAAGCACCGCTTACCCAATGCCCTTTTCGGGCCTGTAAGATATATTGAATAAATAAATAAATAAATAAATAAATAATCAATTACGGATTGCCTATTTCCTACTTCCAATGTGATCTGGCCATGACACTTAGGTCCCATATTTACAATAGCGAGGTTAAGTTGCTCGTAGCGATCTAGTATAAACTTCCCGCAGTTATCGGTATTACGGTTTAGATCCTGCATTCATGTCACCTAACAGGATAATTTCGGCATCACTCCCGAAACCCCTATTATCAGCATTTAGGCATTTCACTAAATCTTGATTCCTTGCATTTTTTACCGTCCCTAAATATGTTACGCCCAGGGAAGTTTTCTTTCCCCTCATAAACCAAACATGTTAACACTTTGAATTCACTCTTTCTCATTTGGCTCCATTATGTGTCAGCATTCCGACTTACTCGGAAACAAAGGGAGGGCAAGTCCTGTTGCACCCTTCTCAAATATAACTATAAATCGTTGGTGCCTATCTTAAGTCTCTAAGGTGCGTTCTTGTAACCGCATACACACCTGTTTGTTCTCTATTTAACTGCTCGATCCTCAATTTCTAACCACTTTATCTTTCATCTGCCGCCATGCATGTATATGTAGCCAATTTCACGGCGAGCTTTCTTATTTCTTCTTTTCCGCCTTTTTGTGTGATTGACGGCGATGCTAGTCTGAGGTACTCCTAGGGGACCTTCTTCTGCATAATAAAAAAAAATTATGTTTTCTCGTATATTCAAATTATAATCCTACGCTATCATGTGTGTGGGTTTGTGTGAATCGTACTTTATGATTTTATTGCGATAGCCATTATGTGAAAATAAAGACGCATTTCTGCCGTCGCCGTGAGGTTCCGCACAAAGTCTAAGGGCGCCGTATGCTCTACGTGCGAGTGAAAGCGTGCGAGGTTGAGCCAGCGAACCTCCCGCGTGCGAGCGCGGATAGTGCGCCCTCTCCTGTCGCGCAAGAGGCATGGTGTGAGGCGCGGGTGGCGGGGCGTTCTTCTGCGATCTGCGATTTCTGCAGGGTGCGCGTAGTGCCGGTAGCTTCATATGCGCTATGCTATCGACGTTCGTTTGCGTTGGAGCGAGAGAGACATCAAGGTCAATTAGATTGCTTCTCGTGCCGCGATTCCTCACTCCAATATTTTAAGAGAGAGTTTCCGCGCTCATCGAGCCAAATGTATTCATGTTTACTAGTGCGCGCCTGACACCGTGCTTGTTAATTTAGTCAAAACACGTTGGCGGGTTAGTCGGTTTGAATCCACGATAGAATGTGTAAGCGCGACTGAACGAGTTCTTGAAAAAAAAACGACACACAAAGACAGCGCTGTCTCTGTGTCTGTTTCTTTCTAAGTCATTGTTCAGTCGCGCTCACATATTATATCATTGTTAATTTAGTCAGTAAGCGAATCTTTAGGTGTTTACACGGCCGATAAATCTACTATCCATACTTCGTATTGCTATCTACTAATTCGCTATCGCAATCGGCGCTTCGCCTTTCGGGCAGAGCCATGACTTTTTTTTAAGCATTTTACTTTGAGAAATTAGTTAGTTCAGCAACGTCTCTGCGCCACGCAGAGGGCTCGCATGGTTCGTAATGCGTGGTTAGGAACGATTTTTCACTCACAAGACGGTCGGCGCCGGACGCCGACACCGGATTTTTTTGCGACACGGGGCCCTTATCGCTGTCGCCTTAATATAACGTGGAAGTCAACAGAACTGAATGGGCACCTGTCCTGGTCATCGACGGAGTGCGCTCGCCGGTGCAGCGAGAGTGGCCGTATCTGGTACTGGCGCAGTTGGCAGCACTTTGGCTGCAACTGCGGAATGACGTAGGCACGCAAAACGCCCTGCTGCCCTTCGATGGTGCGAATCTTGACCTCGAGCCTCGATGTGTTCGCCTGGCACCGGAACGTGGCGAGCAGGTAGTTGCCACTTGTCTGCACATGACAGAGAGAGTTTCACTGAAGCCATCCTCTCCAAACGCTAAACTTTCCCTCTGGAAACCGTCATTGCTCCGTAAGACAGGAAAGGGTTTAAAACTGAAACGGCTGTCAAGAAGCATCATCTATCTACGCATGCATACTGACAGCGACAGCTTTGCAAGCGATTACGTATCCTGTTCAAAACCGTTGACATTTGCTTTTTACATGATGCATCCGTTCACAAAAGCCCTGTCGAAGCGTGTTTAGCGTGTTGACTTTAAAGCGACACTAAAGGCAAATACTAAGTCAAGCTAAAGTGATAGATTAGTGCTCTAGAATCTCTAAAGCGTCAATATCATCGCTAACAGAACCTTAATAATGAAGAAATTGAGGTAAATGGAGGACATGATTAGGGACTCCCCTGGGACATTCAAGCACTTGCCCGATGACGAAAGTACTCCTCAGATAAATTCTGTCGCTAGTACTCAACAACTTGTTGCAAAAGGCATCCTCGTATTGAATTATAACATGAAAGAAAATGCTACTTGTCCACTTCTTTCATTTTCAGAAAAAAAAAAAACGCATTGACATTACCGTTGACAACGACGCAGGCGGACGAAAGGTTTTGTTTTCGCTCGACTCTGCGCCGCCTGCGCCTTCGTGTTTCAGTACTTTCCTGATCGCATAATCTTGCGCTGATGTTAGTGGCTCGCGAAACTCGCACAAACTACAAGTAGCACGAGAATTCATCTTCCATGTGATGTCGCGGGATGCCCGAGCGGTCTACTCCACTTCATCAAAAAGCAGCTGCAGCGGCGAATCCGCCACTCTGTCTTGGCTCGGTACCGCTGTCTGTCGGGCCCAGTTTTACTCACCGACGGCAGCATAGGGTGGTGATGGCGTATACAACGTCACCATTCCCCCCGTTGGGTGGCGGGAGATTTGAATTTCGGAAAAGGTATCCGGACCCTTCAGATGCAACTTTGTTGTTAACGAAGTCTTCTTGGCACGAAACAAGCGTTACGAGGTTTCTGGAATGGTATTTAAACATTCGACGTCGACTTAGTATTTGCCTTTAGTGTTAAGTCTTACCTTGCACTGCCCTGAACCTCAGTCGCACTTATTTTCATAGGAGTCACTACCGTGCCCTGCATCTAGCCAAGACGTTTACTTAGCTGTACTGAGAGCCATATTAAATGGAGTGTCTTAAATATAGCGAATGTAAATATATTTAATATGGCGCACGGCAGGCTTTTGTGCAAACGCTGCAAATTATCAGATCTAGAGTATCTATGCACAGAGAAGGAAGGTGAGTTGTTCAAATAGCGTACTAGCGGTTTTCTTTGGATTTAGCGTTAACAGTTTTGCATGGCTTCCTAGCTGGTGTGATAAAATGGAAGAAAACGGGCACGCTCATGGGATTGAACTCACCACTGCATTTCAAAGGAAATACTTGACAATGTTGCAACCTACAAGAGCCGGCAATTTCATGACGACTGCCTATTCCGCCTGTATGCGCCGCACGTTATTCGAGAGCTTCATACTCGAAGACGCAAGTGAATTCGTACCCAAAAATCTAATCTCTACTCGTATTTTTCGGCAGGACCCAAGCAGATCACGTACTGAGGCGGAACGCAAGCCTTTTGTATTCCTTTATGTATAGTTTCTATGGTTGACTATGATGACTTCGACATATCTTGCTTCCATATCCTGTGAGTTTAATGATGTAAATGGCTACAAAAGTAAGCAACGCTGCAGTCCTACCTGGAAAGCTTAATAGACGCTGCACGGAAGACTCCCTTTTCGTAGGGGAAACGTTGTACAGTTTTGCCGCAGAAGCGTTTCAGAGCCACGTTCCTGTGGCAAGCGTAGGCGTTCCTGGCTTAATTGAGCGAACGCGGCACGCAACCGGGGGATGAAAAAAGCGGCGAGAGAGATGAGGCGCCAGGTGGAAAGGGGAAGAGGGTATGGCTAAAGTGTGAGAAGAAAAAACGTAGTGCAGTCAGGGTGGACTACGAGATGGCGCCAGATTAGCGTGCGTCGTCTGGGAGGTTTGTCGCCGACGGCTTCTTTGAGTTGCGCCGACGCTAGGCCCCGCACACTCTCCAGATCAACAAATGGCCACAGAGGACGAAAAAATCGACCGCGCGCCTACGCTAATAAAACGAGCATAGTAGAAGCACTCAAGGGATGCCCGCGTTAGTTTCAATATTTCCCGCTAGAGGCTCCGCAATAAGCGCAATTTCATCTTATAAACTTTCTTCCACAATCGCCGAAGCATTTTTATTACATAAAGAAGAGTACAAAATTATCATTGCTAATTGTATATTGTACTTTTTATTAGCAAGCTTATTGTTTTTATCATTATAAACGCAAATAGCGGTCAGCATCATCGATCTTCCACGTGACCTCTGGTCTGGGTTTAATATTTCTACGGGTATTTTCGAGTGCACGGCTGGACGGATTCATTCGTTCATACACTTAGACTGGTTTCTTCTTTGTTGCTGAAACTAGTTTATCGCGCTTCGATGTCTCGCGTTTTTTAATTAGTCCGGCAACTGACTCGATGGATTCCGACAGGGTCATTCTGGACTCGCTCTTGGCTTTCGCCAAGGACGCGCAGCTTCTAGGCTTTGAATATGCCTCCCCCCTCCTCTTCCTATTCCCCAGTATAGGCCTTCGCGCCATCCCTTAATAAATAAATTTTGTCATCACCATCAACTTTGGGTGAAGTGACGTATTTGCAAGCGGACATGTCACCCAGAGAGAGAGAGCCGGGCCTGGTCAAGGGTCGCCAGTTGGCTTCCCGATTCCACTTCCGCGAGTCGCGCCTCCCACGACCAGTTATGTAGAGTGTTGTCTAGCAGCCGCGAGGTGGCAGCCGCCGGACGTAACGAGCACTGGAATGTTATGTGTTCCAATGTCGGTGTTCCTTCGCACCACGGGCATGTGTTGCTGTATTTGTCTGGTTACATTTTGTGTAGCCTGTATAAATGTGGGGAAGTGTTTGTTTGCAGGCGACGCCAGTCCCGTGCTTGCCTTCTGTCTACGTCTGGGTGAGGAAGGGCTTTGGTTCGCCTACTTAGCCGTTGTAATTCGAGGATTTCTCTTGGCGCACCGGGTGTCGAGGTGTTCTCTCGGGCGCTGTGGCCCGCGGCTCGGCCTGTCATCCCTCGAGCCAAGCGGTCCGCCCGTTGGTGCCCCGCTATCCCTGTGTGCGCCGGGCACCAGGTTACGCAATGATCCAGGGTGAGTTCCGTTCCTAGGATGCGGAAGACGCAGCCCGGTAAAGCCCCCCCAAGGAAGAGGCGGCAGGTGTCCTGCGAGTCTGTCAGCACGTAGGCCGATTGGCCTTTAGCTTCCGCGGCGCGTATGGCCAGGGCTATGGCCACAGCTTCGGCCGTTGCAACCGATTTCGTGTGTATGGATGCTGCTGCGGTTGTTCGGCCTTGGCTAGTGACGACTGCTGCAAATGTATTGAGGGTGCCTGTATTCCTCTGATACGAATTCGCGTCTGTAAAGTCATCGCTTCGTCTGGATCGCTTCGCCGCCTTAGTAAGGTGGCTGCCCACGCGCGTCTCCGTGCCGCATGATGGACTGGGTGCATGTGACGGGGGATTGGCGCCACGTGGATCCGCTCTCGGATTTCAGATGGCAGTGGTATTGTTTCGTCGCCGCAATATTGTGGTGCCAATGGATAGTGAAGTCTTTGTAAAACCGAGCGTCCCTGAGGTGTCGTGTTTAGCCGTTGACGCTGCGCCATTAGTGTGGCTGCTGCATATTCCTCGAAAGTGTTCATTCCCAATTCGTTCAGTCGGATCGTGCTTGTGCTTTCAGGCAGGCCGAGTGCTGCTTTACAGGCGATTCTTATGAGCATATCCGCATGTTCGATGTCGTTACGCCGCGTTGTTTGGAAAGGCAGGGCATACGTTAGACGACTAATGACGAAGGCGTTTACTAGTTGCAAGGTGTCTGCTTCGGTCATGCCTTCTCTGCTGCGTGCGACTCTGCTAATAAGCCCGGTTACGCTCCGAACATTGCGTCTGAGATTGGAGAGCGCTATGCTAACGCCGCCCGTTTCTTGAATGCACGTTCCCACTACGCGCAGGTGGGCTGCCCTCTTGATGGGCTCTCCCTCCAAGGTGAGCTGCAGATCAGGAGCCCTGGTCGCTTGGGTATGTCTAGGCCTAATATGAATGCACTCCGATTTCGCTGGAGCGCACCTCGTGCCTGCTCGCCTCATATAGCTTTCAATGGTGTTGATGGCCTGTTGAAGCGTGTGCTGTCGGTTTCCGTAGGACCCTTTGCAGGCCCAGAGGGTAATGTCGTCTGCATACATGGGGCAGCCAAGGTCCCGGTTCTTCTGTAAGTCCAGGGCCATTCTACGTAAGCCGATGTTAAACAGAAGTGGTGACAATATGGATCCTTGAGGGGTGCCCTTATCTGGTAGGCGATACAGGGCAGAACGTGCTGAACCCAGTCCTATTTTCGCGGAGCGGCTGCTCAGGAAGTCTTGAACGTAATGAAATACTCTTTCTCCACACCCGACATCTCGTAGTCCGTCTAATATTGTAGTGTGTGATATGTTATCAAATGCCTTATGGACGTCGAGTGCTAGCAGGATTATGTCCATACTGCCCGGAGGAAGATCGAGCACCTCATCTCTTAATAGAAGAAAGACGTCCTGTGCACAGATTCCTCTGCAGAAACCGAACATGGATTCAGGGAAGAGTGAGTTTCGTTCGATGTGGGCTTCGAGTCGGGATAGAATTACTCGTTCAAAGAGCTTGCCCATGCAAGACGTGAGCGATATGGGCCTGAGATGGTTGAGCTCGCGCGGCTTGCCCGGTTTTGGTATAAGCACGATGTCTGCCTCCTTCCATTCTCGCGGTAGACTTCCGTCCGGTCGCCAGATCTGTTCGTTGAAGAAGTCGACTAAGTGCTGTAGGGCTACGTCACTAAGGTTGCGCTGCATTGCGTTGATGATTTGGTCGGGTCCAGGAGCCGGGTTCTTTTTGAAGGTTTGTGCCGCGGCGTAGAGCTCTGAGAAGGTGATGGGGGCGTCCAAGCTCGAGTTATCCTGTCCTTGGTATTCTCTCATAACGCGTGAAGATGTCTGGGCAGCGCCGGTGTAGGTGCGTTTTAGGTGCTCGAGTAGTTCTAGTTCTGAGCCCTTGTATTCTCCTAAGAGCCGTCGCATGACGTTAGACGTCTCGGTGCGCGTGCTAGTTGGGTCTAACATGCACCGAAGAATGGCCCAGGTCTTCTTGGTGCTGAGGGTGCCTCTGAGAGAGTCGCAGAAGCTGCGCCAATTTTGATTATTCAGCTCCTTTGCATAGGTGTTATCTTCGTTTGCCAGCAGGGCTATTCGGCGCCTAAATTTGCGATTACGCCGCTGTCGCTTCCAGCGTTTGGTGAGGCTTCTGTGGGCCTGCCAGAGGTGGGCGAGATGGCTGTCAACTGCTGGTGCTTCCGTTGTGGTCTTAATCTTTCTGGTGGTGGCAGCATGGGCTTCCTTGAGGAAAGTTGTCCAACCTGCGGCCGTGGCTGGAAATGAGGAAGCAGCCTGCTGTCGTTCTCTATACCTTTTCCAATCAGTGAGCCTGGCCACCCCTAGGGGCTGTCGAACTTTAGCTGTGTCAACATTGATACACAATAGATAGTGATCACTGCCTAGCGTTTCGTCTAGGTTACACCAGGTGACCCCCGTCTCATTGTTGAAAAACGGAAGGTCCGGCGTGGTGTCCCGGGCAACGCTGTTTCCCATCCTTGTAGGAGTGCCTGGCTGCGTAATCAGTACAAGTTCGTGGGACTGAGTTTATCGTAGTAGATTGAAGCCCTTGGCGGTGTCGCGTTGATAACTCCATGCGGAGTGCCAAGCGTTAAAGTCTCAGAGAAAGATTAGTCGGTCTTTCGTTGAGAGCAAGGTAGACACGTGACTTAAGATTAATGAAAAATCGGTCCTCTTATCCCTGGAGGGACTATATACGTTGGTTATCAGGCACTTGTGACGACCCTTCTTAACTGGCCAAATGGTGAGTATTTGGTGGTGGATTTCTACGCCAGGTGCTTTGGCGACAGTGATTGTCAGGTCCTTGCGGGCCAATGCTGCCACTTCAGGGTAGTTCGAATCGCCGTAAGAACGGTAGCCCCCAATGGGCATCCGCATTTTCCCCACTTCCTGAAGACAAATAATGTCAGGTGGGACGAGCGCCGCCTTGATATACTGTGTAAGTGCAGTATGTTCGTTATGTAGTGATCGGCAGTTCCACTGCCAAATTACGAAATTCTCTTGGTCTGTAGGTGTGTAGTTAGCCAGAGTATGGGCTCTCGAAGCGTTCTGTGTCTGGTTACGGTGACCTTTGGATTCTCCGGGCTAAGGCTGCTACGACGTTTTCGCGTTTTTTTTACTCCTTTGAGCGAGTCGTCGACATACCGCTTCAGATTGTGAAGCTCTGCAAAAAAATAATTGTATTTGTGCGCACATATTGTCCAGTTTCCCTTCCAGATGAGTGTTGGGTGTAGGCGTCTGTTCTACAGGCTGCGTTTGTGATAGTGGTTTGGTCTGTGTGTTGGACAGTTGTGCGGGTGCGTTTGTTTTATGGGTTCCTCCGTGCGTCATCATTCTTGCCATTTGTCGTTTAAGCGTTTCGAGTTCATTTTTCATGCTGACCAAGCGTGCTTTAAGTTGTCCGTTTTCGGCAAGTATTTTCTTGTACTCCTCGTTTTGTGTGATAGGTGTGGTTGTGGAGGACGCGACCGCTGCCCAGCTTACCTGTGGATTTGTCAGAACGGAGGCCGCCTTCGGTGCTTTTCCGGATGATCGTTGCGTCTGCCTTGCTTCTCCTCCCTGGACGCGCTCTCGTGCTCGAGAGCGGGATCTGCTCGGGTGAGGTGACGCTGATCTGGACCGGGCGTTCAGTCGGTGTGGAGATGGCGATGGCGTCCTTCCCTGTCGGCCGCGTTGGTCGCTCCTATGGCCGTTTGTGTAGTCCGATTCCTCATCCTCTGAGGCGAACCAGCGTGGTTTTTTCTGCACTTCATTGCTCTTGTCAGTGCTCTTTGTGACGAGGTTTTTTCGGCTGCTTGAGGCGTCGTTGGCAGCTGCGGTCCCCGGTGACGTGGGCCCCCTCACACGAGACACACTTTGGCTCACACGGGTGTCCCTCCACTGGGTTTCTGAGTCCGCGAATTCGGCACACTCGCAGGTCGGGCTGTGGACAGACGTCTGTCCGATGCTCTTTTCCATGGCATGTTTTGAACACCTGAACAGTAGCACGGTAAAGATGGCACAGGAGTTCGCCTCCGTTGTAGTACACCACCAGAGGTAGTGATGGCCCGCAGAAAGTAAGGGCGGCACTCCGATCATTCTTGCTTGGATAAGTTAGACGCCTTGAGTCCGTATACGTATGTTTGCTATGATGGTCTCCGGTGGCGTTCGGGGTGGAAGTCCGTGTATAACTCCTCGGATAGCTTCCTCTCCGGTAGCAGCGTATACGTTAACGTCATGCGAACGTCCGTTGATGGTGAGGGAGTGGACTCGGCGTGTCTGCTCCGCGACCTCCTGACTCGATGTCGAAAGTATGGCGATATTGGAGCCGGGCTTTATACGGAGCAAAAATTGCTCACCTCTTATTCGGTAGTCGCAGGCCGTGACGATCGCTTCGGCGAGGGCCGGCGCGCTGATAGTCTTCAAAGGCAGTGCCTGGTGTGGTCGGATAACTATCTTGAAGTCGTCATCCTTAGGAAGAGGAGGAAGTTTGGGTATGCCTCTTCGTCGTTTCCTTAGTTTCGCCGGGTTAGTGCTGCCCGTTGAGTCCGTTTCTCGCTTGCGCTCTCGAGCCTGCTGCTTCTTTTGCCGTAGTGTCAGGACTGTCCGTCCGCTGGCGTCCCCCGGCGTTGTGGCGAACGGAGCCTGTTATTCCGTCTTCTGTTCTGTCTAAATTTGTTAGATCCATGTTCTCTGCTGCTGTGGTCTCACCTTGCATAGTCGTCGTCGTCTGAAGTTCGCTAAGCGTTCCCGTAGCCATGCCCAGGCAGAACGGTTGCTGCCGTTCGCGTTCGTCACGCGCCGGAGCAGCACCGGCTGTTGCGCCGAGCTGGCGTCGGGGTTATCGACGCTGACCCGTAGTCCGAGATTGTAGGACCGCTGGGCTCCACGAGCTTCACCAAGGGCCACGTGAGTAGCACACCCGTGTTCCTTGTATCCTGACGAGTCGACTGGTTCTCGGTACCGTGGGTGGAAGCACTAGTCTACCAAAAAACACAACGAAACGCAGAGCGCGATGCAAGCAGTATTGCGCGGCTCGGCGCCCCCCACATGTAACCCAGAAAGCCAGGTTTCGGTTGTGAGCCATGCATCTGCATCGAAACGGGAACCGTATTCTGCGACTGAGGACAGCAGTACCGGTGAGTCGTTTAATATCGCTGTCTGAATCCTTATGTAATACTGCTCGCGTTAACTTACAGACGGAGACAGGCTAGCGAACTAGATGCTGCATTATATATGGGTAGTCAGGACCTTCCGTTGCTGCTTCCGAAATAAACTTTTAGTTCGAGGCCAGCACTATAGACACTTTAACGAAAGACAAAACGATATCGGAACGCGCATCACATTTTTTCATCTCGTTGTAGCCGTAACCATGGGTGACTGAGTAGCCGTATCAATATACTTTTTTTCGAGAGCGCCGGCAACTTCTTTCGTTCACAGAACCGAATATATCTTTGATAAACTGAATATAAAGTACTGAATATAATGTATTAAACAGTTGCACGCATGGTACTTCACCCATATTTCGTACCTGATGGTTGCTAATGTTCCTGCTGTTCATTTTGGTTTACCTCAGGACATTTACTTTTGCAGTAGTGAAGTGGCGCATGGCGTTTGTGCAGAAAAAGAATGCATCATTTCTAATAGCTTCATGTCTTTCATGCATTTGCTTGTGAAACCAGCAGCTTGATATCTTCTAGTGTATAAATGAGCGCACAAATGTTCTCATTTGTGATCTTAATAATACTTCAGCTGTTAACATGCATTGTAGTTAGGCAGACACAAATTTACAAAGGTTACAAGAACAACCACGTTAGCAAAGCATAGAAGTGGCTACGTCAGGCGGCTCGACTGATAACTGTAGAAACGTCATTCAAAGCACATCGAATTATTCTCCACTTCCGGCGGCGTTTTCACTACTTCTTTTTTAAATAAAGAGATGTTGATTCATAAATATTTTCACAGACAACGATTAAATTTGTTTATTTTCGCTTTTCCTTTCTGTTTGGCTGTTGCCTTTGCTCTCTGCCTTAGTAAATCGCTTAATTTCTCAACTCTTTGCGATTCTTGTTTCTAGTTGCCAATTTTGCACGAAAAGTTCTGTACAATTAGGGAAAAGCGAGACGAGGTAACGGGTGACAGTCATATTGTTTATGTGTTTAACGGTTATTGTGGGGTCTCAGGATGGACGCAGTTTCGCATGATTTTATTTTCCACCTTATGTTACCCAAATCGCGGCTATATGGTTCCGAGGATCAGCCACCGTCGCGTCGAGTCGTCACTCGAGGAAATAATAAAGCAAAAGGCAAAGTTGAACGCCACTGGCGTTTTCTCGGACCGCAACTCGTTCCACGAGCATACAGACCAGCTGACTACGAACCAAATTCCTTTCCTGGGGCGCTATAATGTTAAGCTATTCCAAACAACTTTTGTATTCCAATCTTGCAATCAGCCCTCCATGATTGGCCAAAAAATTCTCGGGCCACCCCCACTTCGATTGTCTCTCACGCGACGTCATGAAAACCGCGAAATATATACGTCTGATAATCAGTCTGAAAAAAAATCAGTCTGATATGATGTGTGCAGACTGATTATGCCTGGTTAGTCAGAACGAAATAAAAATAATTATTTCTCATTCGATGCCTTTTTCGACATAATACTCTTTCATTGGTCAAACGTTTTCCGGCAGCACTCAGTTCGCCTGTCAGTCACACGACGTCACAAAACCGCGAAAACTCATAGCGCCAAAGTGACGTGCACGCGGAAAGCACACATTAATATGCCGAACAAAACTGACTTTTTTTTTTGAATAGCCGGAGGCTGCCCTGTTCCGAAAGGAATAGGAGATGGCTGCCCACCAATTGCTGTGGCACTATATATATAGCTATACTGGATATTTATCTCCCTCTAATAAACATTTTTCCATGGCACTGTAAACCTTATGCAGCCCTTTCGGCACGTATGGGACGCATTTTGCCAACTCTTCTTTGCTGAGGATCTGTTCTGGCGGCATTTTTAACGCTACGTTGCACACCGCGCGATTTTCTACCATGGACTGCAAGCTAACCCTTACAAAAATGACTTTGGACTGTCTATATTTATTTATTTGAAAATACTGCCAGCTGCTTTTTGGCAGCCAAAGCAGGAGTGGTACATAGAAAATACAAAGGGATACTGTACAAGCAAAGAAAATGCCAAAATAAAATTCGAACGCAGCAAGCTCACACACAGTGCAACACAGGTCATACTTGTACGTTACTGCGCAGAACAATATCTCTGAAACTAATGACACGAGTTGAATAAAAATTCCGTACGAAACGAATTGCGTGCTTCGCTGACAACTGAGAAATAGCCGATAAAAAAAAAAAAGAGTCGACAGTACGCGTGTTCGTTACCTCTTGTGGAAGCCTGTTCCATTCTCTTATCGTTCTAGGAAAAAATGAAAACTGATAAGCGATAGTTCTAGCCTGGGGTACAATAAGGGTAAGTTCGTGCTTTCCGCGGGTACTTCTACACGTGTTAAACTGTAAGTATTTGTCAAAATTCATTTTAGTTTGGCCGTTCACTATCGTGTAAAGCATATTCAGACGGTGTAGCTTACGGCGTTCCTCCAGTGTTGGAAGACCAGACCTTGAACGGAGATCAGATAGTGATACTTGTCTTCCGTAGGCATTAAAAATAAACCTGAGTGCTCTTTTTTGTACTTTTTCCAGCTTATCTGTATCAGTCTTAGTGTGCGGGTCCCAAACGACATCGCCATATTCAAGTAAGGACGCACCAGTGAAGTATAACCAACTAGTTTTGTCTTGCTTGTACAGTGCTTCAGACGTTGCCGCAGTAACCATAGTCGTTTTGAGGCTGACGAAACTATCTTTTTAATGTGCGCACTCCATCTTAAATCGCGAGATATTTCAATCCCCAGATATTTAAACGTATCGACAAGAGTAACGCCAACGTCGTTAATTTTGTGTGCATGCGATAGTGGACTCTTCTTTTTTGTTACGGTCATTTGGGAGCACTTAGGGATATTTAGGCTCATTTTCCAGGTTTGGCACCAGTTAGCAATTGATGTTAGAGAATTACTTAAGAGTAATTGATCATCTTTAGTTTGAATGGCATGATATACAACGCAGTCATCCGCGAAAAATCGGCATTGTACAGCAGTGTCAAGTGAGAGATCATTCAGATAAACAAGAAAAAGTAATGGTCCAAGGACGGACCCTTGAGGTACGCCTGAAAGGACTGGAAGCATTGATGATTTAGAGTCACCTATTTGAACATATTGTTGGCGTTGCGTTAGGTAAGAGTCAAGCCACCTCAGAATACGCTCATTTCTAAAGAGATGCTTTAGTTTTAATATCATTTTGGAATGCGACACGCGGTCAAAGGCTTTTTCAAAGTCTAGAAAGATTATGTCGACCTGGCCACTGTTATCAAGAACTGCAAACAAATCATTAGTAATGTGGAGTAATTGTGTCACTGTTGAAAGGCCACGCCTGAATCAGTGTTGACTTCATAAAAAAATTGTTGCCGTCTAGGAAGCTGCTTAAATGTTTGAAAAGAAAATGTTCTAATACCTTGCTAGCTGTGTACAACAACGACACCGGGCGATAGTTAGTTACTGTGAGCTTATCGCCAGTCTTGTGTATTGGTATAATTTTGCCTATTTTCCAGTCAGAAGGAACTTCTCCTTTCTCCAAACTTTTGCTAAAAATAATATAAAGATACTTGGCACACCACTCCGCGTATCTAAACAAAAATGCATTGGGGATTTCGTCGGGTCCTGACGATTTCCTAATGTCTAAGCTAAGCAATGCTGAAAAAATACCTTCTGTGATTATTAGCTCTGGAAGTTCATACATAGTTGCGTGGCTGAAATCTATATTGTTATCGGCACTGTGCAGAAAAACGGACGAAAAATAGTCGTTGTATGCCGTTGCTGTACAAGTTGGGTCAGTGACGTCCTTATCGTGTATTTTCAATTTATTAACTGGTTCCTTCTTTTGCGTCAAGTGAAGCCAAAACTTTCTCGGATCGTTGGAAAGGAAGTTGTGCATTTTGACGTTAAAAAAAGTGAATCTGGACGATTTTATTTTCGAACGCAAGTCCGATCGCAGCTCAGCCAAGGTGCCGCTATCTCTCTGGTTTTTAGACGATAATCGTTTTACGCGCCGCTTTATATGAATGATTTCGCGCGTTATCCAGGGGCTTCGACGTTTGCTATTATGTCTTTTCGGGATATATTTATTCATGCAATGACGCACTGAACATTTGAAGTGCAGCCACAAACTATTAACAGTTGTAAAGTTTCTGTGACAATGTAAAAAGAAATCATAGTCTTGTTCTAAGAAATCTAATATGCTGACATCGCATTATTAAAATCATAGTAGGGCCTTGGCTTGCTGCGCTCAGCTTTACGCCACAGTTGGCTTTTAAAAAGGACAGAGAAATGGTCGGATATACCAGGCACGATGTCGACAGTATAACCTAGTTGACTGACGTTTTCGGATATGAAGACTAGGTCGAGAATCGAACTTGATACGGCAGTCTGGCGCGTTGGGGTATGCACTACCTGGTGTAGATCGAAGGCATATGCGATGTCTAGCAACAGATCCGCGTGATGGCATGTTGAAGTGGCACACATCAAGTCCCAGTCTATATTAGGCATGTTGAAGTCGCCACTCACAACGCAACTGTAGCGCTTTTTGTTGCCGTATAGAAAGTCGTGTAGTGCCTCCAGCAAAGAAATGTCAGCATTTGGTGGCCTATAGACAGCTCCGATTAGTGCGTTTTGGCCGGAGAGTTTGGCAGCTATCCGCACCATTTCAATCTGCTTATTGTGTGGGACCAGCGTATACTGAGTGCCTTTCTTCATCAGAAGTGCCACACCTCCCCCTCTTGAACAGCGATCATGACGGATAATTTCATGCGTGACAGGTACAACATCTGCATCATCTATGCTATCGTGAAGCCAAGTCTCTGTTACCACGGTGATGTCAGGATCGTAAGCAATGAGTAAACCTTCTAGATCGTCGCTTTTATTTACAATGCTTCTAGCGTTGACATTCATTAAGGATAACGCTCTTCGGTTGTGAGGAACTATCGGCTGAGGTGGGGGGTTGTTTGGATTGCATTGTTGGGTGCAGTCATCCCAAGAGCGTGGTCATTGCCTAGTAGACTGAACAAGTTCGTTCCGGGCCTCATTCCAATAGTAAAGGGTCCCATTGATTCTAACCTTGTCGAAAACGAGGATGACTTTATCCCCATTGGACCTGTTTACTTTGGTACTTGCCCAAAACTTCTTGCAGATAGACTGTACCCTAGGCGAAAAGTCCTCCGAAATACTGAATTCCGTATCTTGCAATTTACCACAGTTTTTCAAAATCCTAAATTTGTCTCTCCCATCAACAAGTTTGAGAATAACTGGACGACGCCTATTCTCTGTTGGCTTACCGATTCTGTGGATTCGTTCAATGCCCACGTTGGGCAGCTTCAACAGGTCGTCAAGGATATCTTTCGATACTGTCCGCTCAAGAGAGGCAATATGCTCCCCTTTTGCTTCCTTTACTCCAAAAATGATGAGGTTACTACGTCTGCTTCGGTTCTCGAGGTCGTCAATCTTCAAAAGTAAGCTGTCAACTGTCTCTTGCAAGGCATCAACTTTACTCGTATATTTGGTGACCGTTGAAGCTATGTTATCCAATTTCCTGTCAATGGCATTCGGTTTGTCGGTAGACTCTTTAGGTTTACTGTTCGTTGTTTGCTTGAGGTCTCGTATGTCGTCGCGTATGATTTTAAGAATGTCTTCAGTAGAAGGACCCGGATTAGATTCAATGTCTCCACAACATCGTAACAAATTAACAAAACAGTGATACATCATCAATGTAAGATCAAAAATGGACCGTGGGCACGGCAGAAGCAAGAGGCATACGTTGTTGCTACGGTAAGAATGAACCAAATGGTCTTGCCTCACCTGCACAATAAACAAGAAGGGATTCGTGAGACGCATGGTCTCGGTGCTTCCGCCGTGCCCACTGGTCATGATCCGTGCAGTGCAGTCCCTTAAGTACACCCATGTAGCAGACGTAGATGACGTTGGTATCACGTGAACGTCTGGTGTAGCTCTCCAACCGCGCAGGCTCCATAGACAATCGTCGGAACCGTGAAACGATGTGTCAAACCCGGCAACTTGATGCGCAGTCGTAGTAGCATTAGGTAGATTGTCGGTGTTCACTTCCTCGGCCGGTACAGGTGAAGCAGTGAAAAGGACTGCCTGCACAATAAACAAGAAGGGATTCATGAGACGCATGGTCTCGGTGCCTCCGCCGTGCCCACTGGTCGTGATCCGTGCAGTGCAGTCCCTTAAGTACACCCATGTAGCAGACGTAGATGACGTTGGTATCACGTGAACGTCTGGTGTAGCTCTCCAACCGCGCAGGCTCCATAGACAATCGTCGGAACCGTGAAACGATGTGTCAAACCCGGCAACTTGATGCGCAGTCGTAGTAGCATTAGGTAGATTGTCGGTGTTCACTTCCTCGGCCGGTACAGGTGAAGCAGTGAAAAGGACGGCCTGCACAATAAACAAGAAGGGATTCGTGAGACGCATGGTCTCGGTGCCTCCGCCGTGCCCACTGGTCGTGATCCGTGCAGTGCAGTCCCTTAAGTACACCCATGTAGTAGACGTAGATGACGTTGGTATCACGTGAACGTCTGGTGTAGCTCTCCAACCGCGCAGGCTCCATAGACAATCGTTGGAACCGTGAAACAATGTGTCAAACCCGGCAAGAAAGTCTATGGACTTTTTATAGACGACCTTGCCTTTCTATAGATTCGGACTTTTGTTGGTACAAAGTCTATAGACTGTCTATAGAAGAAATTCGATAAAGTTTCTATTTCGTTTTGCCTATTCGAACTCTATAGACGGTCTATAGAAAAAAGTGGATAAGGTGTCTTTTTCTGCTTGCGGCGTTAAACGACTCACCGTTATTGTCGTTGTCAGCCGCAGCAGAATCCAGCTCCCGTTTCGATGCAGCCGTGTTCCGAATGGCTCACGACCGAAACCTAGCTTTCGGGCTTACATGTCCGCTTGCAAACACGCCACTTCACCGCAAGATAAATGACGCGAGACAATGACGCGAGACAATGAACTAGTTTTAGCCACAAAGAAGCAACCAGTCTAAGTGTACGAACGAATGAATCCGTGCCGCCGTGCACTCGAAAATACCGGTAAAAATTTTAAATCCAGGCCAGAGGTCACGTGAAAGATCGATGATGCTGAACGCCATTCGCTTTTATAGTGACAAAGAAACACTAAACTTACTAATAAATAGTGCAATATGTAATTAGCAATGATAATTTTGCCCTCTTTTTTATGTAATAAAAATGCTTCGGTAATTGTAAGAGAAAGTTCGTAAAATAATATTGCGCTTATTACGGCGCCTATAGCGGGAAATATTGGAACTAACGGAGGCATCACGAAGTGATTCTACTATGCTGATTCTATTAGCAGCGCTGCGCGGTCGATTTTTTCGCCCTCCGTGTCCATTTGTTGAACTTGAGAGTGGGCTACACCTGGCGCGCGTGCTACCGCTGGCTGTGCGGCGACTCCTCAAGGATTTCCGCGGCGACATGTAATACCCTTAGCTTCGCTGTCGTAGAGAAAGCCCGGTAGGAGAGCCGGCACTGCCTCGTGCCGCCAAGGTCCGGCGCAACACAGGCGGCAGCCGCCGAGCCGTCGCCGAGTACGGAGCCATCGGCATACAATTGCGTCCTCCCCCATAGGTCGTCCTCGATCCTGGCAGCAGCCTCCTGCTGTAAAGCGCAGAGAGGGGTGCGATGCTTGGAGCGGACGCCCGGGAGATCGAGACACACGTGAAGTGGCGTGCGCTGGTGAGGCGGTGGCCAGGTCGGCGGGGCGGGCGGGGGATCAACCACCAGGCAGTCAAAGAGCTCACACGCTGCTCCCACTCGAGACCGGGGTAGGCGACGAAGGAGGGACAGGATGGAGCCTGCGTCCGGGGCACGGGAGAGGCGCTCGAGGTGGCCGAGGGCACGCAGGTCAGCCGACAGGGAGACGGGCCATGCACTAGTCTCCGCGAGCGTTTCCGCAACCCGCGATGCGCGAGGGAGACCGTGGCACATACGAAGCACTCGGCAGTGGTCGCCGTCGATGCAACTCCAGAGCCGGGCACGACAAGGCGGCAGCGCGTAGAGCGCCACCGCGGAGTAGAGCGCCGCCGCGAAAGAAGCAGGGCAGCCGTCGCCGCGGGCGAGCAGCCCGCGCACCGCACTCTCCACTCAACGCGTTTCAGCGCGCAGCCGGCGAACGGCAGCGAACCAAGTGAGGCGGTGTCGATCCTGAGCCCCAGGTACTGCACTGTCAGGCGCCAGGGCAGGGGGACTCCGTCGACGAGCACGCAGCCCGTGCGGCCGCGATCACCACTGCAGGGGTGTATGATGAGCACCTCGGATTTCATCGGCCGATGGCGCGCAGGAAGTCCGCGACGATGTCCAGTGCCGCCTGAAGCCGGGAGCGCATCTCGCCCATCGCAGAGGTCGGCTCGCGCACGTAGAGCGCGATGTCGTCCGCGTAAAGCACAGCGCGCACAGGGAACCGGCCCGTTGTGGGAATGCACTCGATTATGGGCGCGAGGGCAAGGTTGAACAAAAACGGGCACAACACGCTTCCCTGAGGCACACCACAGCTCACAGGACGAGGCGAGCCGACCATACCTGCGACTCGGGACAGCAGATGTTCTGTCGGCGAGGAAGGCCTCGATCTCTATGTAGGCAAGGAGCCTGCCCATAACACCGAGGGCCCGCACGGCCGAGAGGATGGTGGCGTGAGGGAGGCAGTAGAATGCGCTTCGGACGTCGAGGAGCAGCAAGAAAGCGGTATCCCTGTCGAGCCTGGCCTGCTCAAGGGTGCCGACGACGATAGCGATAGCAGTCCGCCGTAGAGCGGTGAGCGCGGAAGCCGCACTGCTCGGAAGGTAGAGCACCGCGGGCATCCGCAATCCACTGTAGCCGGGATAGAGCCGTCGCCTCCATCGTCTTCCCTGGGATAGACGTCAGGGAGATGGGTCGGTATGAGGCAGGGCTGCGAGGTGGCTTGCCACATTTCTGGACGGGGACGACGACAGCATGGCGCCACGAATCCGGGAGGGAGCTGCTGCGCAGGATGTGGTAAACGTCGAGGAGGAGGCGGCGCTGCGGCTCATGGAGTTTGCGCAACATCTGCCGCGTGATCCAGTCTTCCCCAGGGGCACTGTGGCGTCGCCGGCCGCGCGGCAGGGCCCGCTGCAGCTCGTGATGATTGAAGTCACCCTCGCACAGGCTTGAGATCGCCTGTGCGTGGTCCGCCTGCCCCCACATGAACGCCGCCGCGTAGAGCGCCTACAACGTAGCCGTGGGCGCGCTGGAAGCGGGTGGCAGCAAAAGCGTCCGCCAGAATCGCAGCGAGTTGGCGCTCGCTGATCCCCCACTCTATGGCGATGGCCAGCACCGGGAACCGCGGTGTCTTCAGGTTCAACAGGGCACGGATGACTCGCCAGCCATGGCGCTCGTTGCCCGGCTGGGCAAGCGACGAGCAGAGCCCATGATCGTCGGCGCAGCTGACGGGCGTGCTGTCTGCACACTGCGTCCAGGCGGTTGTACAGTGTCCAGTCCTTCGTGGCATCGGTCCGAATCGCTCGCCGCTGAGTGCGACAGCGGGCGGCGCGCACATTGGGGAGCTTGATGTCCATCCTAGAAAGGGGGCCCGGCGGGGACGACCACACGCGACGAAGCACGATTCGCGCAGTCTGCGATGTGCGCGAGGAAATCGCCGCGCAGTCTCTCGGCACAGAAATCGCGGAACATGGGCCAGCGCACGACCGTGTATACACGCGTGGCACCACGACTTCACTTCACTTCACTTTATTTCCTTAAAGACCCTCATGTGAGGGTATTACATAAGGGGTGGGACACATATAGGTTAACAACAGTAAACAGAAAAATGTTGAACGAGTTATACAAACAAAAATGATTATTGTGATGCAAGCGCACGCGTAATTTGGTTAAGGAACATAGATGGGCATGTGATGGCAGCAAGTTCTTGGGGAAGGTCGTTCCAGTCGCAAGCAGTCCGGGGGAAGAATGACGAAGCAAAAGTTTTTGTGTGTGCTCGTGGTCGAGACACCTGCTGCTGATGTCCGGTGCGAAGAGAGAAACGTGGTGGGGGAGGGCAGATGTAGGGTTCCTGTGATAGCTCGGAATAAAATAATTTATGAAATAAGCTCAAACTAGAAATGTGGCGACGAAGTGCAAGAGTAGGTAGGTTGGACTGCGATTTCAGAGATGATATGCTGTTATCAAAAGAGTACGAGGAATGAATGAATCTAGTTGCCCTGTTTTGAACTGATTCAAGTGAATTAGCAAGGTATACTTGTTTCGGGGACCAGATGGGCGATGCGTATTCTAATTTTGATCGAACTAGTGATTTGTATGCGAGTAGCTTAACATGCAGGGGGGCAGAGTGGAGATGACGCTTTAGGAAGCCAAGCGTTTTGTTAGCAGATGAAATAATATTCGCGATATGGCTATACCACGTAAGATCATGGCTAAGATGAACACCGAGATATTTATATGATTGGACAGGGTCGATAGGAACGTTAGAGATAGTGTAGGGAAACAGGAGAGGATTACTGTGACGGTGGAAAGATATATATTTGCATTTGTTTATATTAAGTGTCATTAGCCAGTCGTTGCACCAGTTTTCTACCAGATTTAGGTTATTTTGTAGGGATTGTTGGTTAAAGGTGTCAGTAACTGTTTTGTAAATAACGCAATCGTCGGCAAACATCCGAATATGGCAATCTAATATCTGAGGTAGGTCGTTAATATAAATTAAAAACAAAAGAGGCCCAAGGACGGATCCTTGGGGTACCCCTGAGGAAACTGGTAGTAAGTTAGACATTTGTTTATTAATGATGACTGATTGGGAGCGGTGAGTCAAGAATTCCTTTATCCATGCTAGTATGTCACAATGCAAGTTTAGGCTGGAAAGTTTCAGAAATAGGCGGTTATGGGGTACCTTGTCAAATGCCTTAGCAAAGTCGAGGAAGATTGCGTCGGTTTGGAGATTAGCGTCAAGGTTGGCATGCAGGTCGTGAACGAAAATGGCTAGTTGAGTCTCACAGGAGTAACCTTTACGAAATCCATGCTGCGATGAGTGAAAGAAATTATTTGAGTCCAGAAACTGCATTGTTAAAGAGTAAATGACGTGTTCCATGAGCTTGCAGGGTATTCTGGTAAGTGATATGGGGCGGTAGTTAAGTGGTGAATCTTTTTTACCCGACTTGTGGACTGGGACGACCTTCCCCACTTTCCAGTCGTGGGGTATGATACCTGTAGAAATGGACTGCGAAAATAGCAAGCATAAAAACTTGGTAGACGTGTGGCGAGTGTTTTTTAAGACCTTTGTGTTGATTTCATCAATGCCGGTAGATGAAGAAAGTTTTAACTTATCTATAAGAAGGGATATGCCGGTTTCTGAGAATGTAACGGCTGGCATTGCAATTGTGGGGTCACTGGCTGTCATGAGGGGTCGTGGTTTTTGTTCTTTAGTGAATACAGATGCGAAGACAGAATTAAATATGTTAGCGCACTCAACGTCTGAAATAAAACGTCCAGAATCGTCAGTCAGGGTAACAACGCGCGAAGATTGGGGGTTTAAAAGCTGCCAGAATTTAGTCGGGTTATCTGTAAGTATGTTTGGCAAATCGATGTGGTAAAAGGAATGTTTAGCGTTTTTTACTGCGACCAAATACGCCTCTTCAGCAGCGTAATATTTTTCCCATGCGCAGTCTGTTCTGCTCAGTTTAGCACTACGGAAAAGGCGTTTCTTTTTATTTTCTAATCTTCCCAGTGTCTTGGTGAACCATGGCTTGTGGTGGTTAGCGCGGAAGCTGCATTTGGGAATATATTTATTAGTCAATTCATTCATTTTATGTTTAAACATTGACCAATTTGTGTGGATGTCTTGTTCATCAAATGACCCCTGATATGATGGAAAAATGGCCTCCAATTCCGCGTTAAAGGCCTCATAGTTTCCTTTGTTGTAGAGAGAAATTGTTTTTGGCAAGTTGCTTTTGTTATTGGGGTGAAGTTAAAGCATGCATGAATGACTTTATGATCGCTGATTTCACGGAGATAAGTAATAGTGTTCAGGCTGTCGGGGTGGCTAGATAGTATGAGGTCAAGAATGTTAGCAGTATCTCCGGCGATGCGTGTAGGCTGGGTTACTAGTTGGGCTAGCTTAAAAGTTAAGCAGACATCCATAAATTCACGGGATTCATCCTGTCTAAAAATAGGATAATTAGGGGGACACCAATCTATGCCAGGATAGTTAAAATCCCCAAAAAGAAGAATGTGTGCTTTAGGATGTCTAGTTTTAAGTTCGTTTAAAATGTTGTGAAGTTTACGGGGGAATTCGGGGCTATTGTGAGGGGGTCTATAACAAACGCCAATTAATATAGATACTGGTGTGGCGCGACAAAGGAGCCATAATATTTCGAGGTCTGATGAGATGTTTACGTGGGAACACTGTAGCTTATTGCTTGTAGCAATAAGGACGCCACCCCCTCGAGAGTTTGTGCGATCAGTGCGGAAAAGATTAAAGTTAGGTAGGTTACAAAGAACTTCAGCGTCACTTATGTTATCAGTCAGCCAGGTCTCTGTCAAGATGAGCAGGTTGCTGCCCGTTGAAGACACGAGGCTGGACACAAGATCGCTCTTTGGAAGCAGGCTGCGTATGTTGGTGTAGATAACCGAGAGGCAAATATTCTCTCGAGGGGCGGTATCGCACAGATTAGGTTTGTGACGATGGCGAGGTAAGCGCTATGCTATTTCCGTAACCGTTTCTGTGGCGGCATCGAAAGTGTAGCGTTTCTTTCCGAGAAACAGTCTTGTATCGCAGGGAGAACGGTCCGGTTTTTGCTTTTGCAAATGCGACAAGGTGTTTGCGTGCTTTACGAACTGGAAGGGAAAAGTCTTCTCCAATGCTAAAATTGGTGCCCTTTAACTTGGGCCCGTTTGAGAGGACAGTTTCTTTTGTTTTACAGGACAAAAATTTAACTATAATCGGCCGCTGACGGCCATCTTCGTAGCGGTCCAGACGATGTGCACGCTCAATTTGACATGGGTCCAAGGTTATGCGTAATTGGTCACGACAATGGCGGATTAGCAATTCTTCCGATTCAACGAACGTTTCGCGCGAATTAGAATCCGAAAGGCCATAAAATATCAAATTGTTGCGGCGTGACCTATTTTCGGCGTCATCCAACCGAGCTTCAAGGTTAGTAACAAGAGCAGCAGTCTTAGCGGATACAGATTGGGCAGACTGCAGATCGATTTTGAGAGTTGAAATACCCTGGAAAACACTTTCTAGATCTGCTACGCGCTTGCTCAAATCAGAAATAGTTGTGTCAATAGAACGCATCTGATGTTTAAGGTCCTGTACATCGGTTATTATTTGGTCCTGGCCGGTTGACAACGTCTCCAGCTTAGCAAGAACACGGTCCAATTTGTCAGGACCAGGGTTCGTCTCTATATCGCCCGACAAGAGCAGGAGGGATTTCATAACACCAAAACATTCACCAGCGACACAGATGCAACACTGCAGGCTCGGCAGCTGTACCAGACAGTAGTTGTTAGTTTTTTTAGCGAGAAGGCAGCATGGTTTACGGACCTGCATTGCGAAAGTCAGTGGATGAGAAGGCTGTGTCATGGCACAGCCACCGAGCCCACAAAGCGCAGGCGGGAAGCGGTGCTCTTTAAACGCTGGCAGGAACGATGTTGTCGCTGTCGATTGCGCTTTCCATTCGATGTCGAGGATCCAGTGGGGGAGCGTGGCTTTCGTCGACGCTTCCGAGGCGCTCAAAACAAGGGCTCCGTAGTTCCCGTTGCAGAACGGCATTTCCAGCTGTGGTACGACGACCGAGGAAACGTTGAAGAATGCTGGCAAGACGTAGGCGAAGGTAGTCACGAGTACCTGCATTGCGAAAGTCAGTGGATGAGAAGGCTGTGTCATGGCACAGCCACCGAGCCCACTCGGCCGCGCGGGGGAGATGGGGAAGTGGTCGGATCCAGCGGCGTCCGGGGCGCGCTGCCAGTCGTACGAGCAGCGCTCCGAAACAAGCGCCAGGTCGATCACCGTGGCGGTCCCGCTGCGTCGGACGTAGGTTCGCTAGCCGCTGTTGATGACGGCGAGGCCCGCCGTACCGGCCGCGCTCACCAGGTTCTTCCGCGCGTGTCGGTTCTGGCAGGGCCCCAGCTCCCGTGATGGGTGTTGAAATCGCTGCACACCACGCACGCGCGAGCGAAGCGGCGAGGCACGGCAAGAAGGACATGTCACACCATGACATGACATCGTCCTCGCGCGCCGTATGCTGTATGTGTGGGTCAGAGCGTACGACGGTTTGCCGAATCGCGCACAAGGGAGGAACGCGGCAACGCACAAGGGAAGGCAACGTGGCGCGCGCCGTATCTTGACGGCGGTCTGCAGATAGCCCATACCTTTGTGCGCGCCGTGTTCTCGCCGTTCAGCTTGCGTTGAATCGATAGACAGCGCGAAGGTGACTTTGGTCGCTGCTGGTGGGGCGCTTCCTCACGCCAGCAAGTTGCTGCGTTGCTGCTCCGTCCTTCTTGCATGGCCCTCGGCAACTCGATCGCGAGACGAGCATGGTGCCTCCATAGCGCGCACACAACCCGCAGCAACTGCCCGATGAGGCAGTGCTGCCAATCTCCGAAGTTAGTTTTCCCTTAATTTGGATGAAATATTTCCGCAGATATCCACAGATTTGTGCAAAATGTGGTTCCTCAGTACGCGAATTTTATTTCTGTAATGAAAAATGTTCGTGTTATGCCAATGACAGCATAATTTATATTTTAATAAGATGCTCTTTTTAACGCTCCTGTGCTTAACGGGAAGTGGTGTCGCAGTGCAAGTTCTGCTGATAACACGGCCTCTTAGTTAATGCGATATTGACAGGAAAAGACGCCAGCACGCGGACACTTTGTTCTTGTCCATAATTGTTTGGCCTATAGAGGGACGTGCCACGATTACAATGATCCTTATTCTGAGGGTTAGGTTGGCGCCGGAGATCCCTTACAAGTGTAAGAGTGTCAAAGCAATGCGCTACTGCGCAACAGCAATTTTAAAAAAGCGTCAGACACTTTAGCATACGCTAAACATGGTGAAGGCGAAAGGCTGCGCGCTGACAAGGCATTAATTGAATTACTTGACATTCTCGTTCAAATGCCTTGCCACTTTCTATTTTCTTCTGTTGGTTTAACGCGAGCGCATTATATGGCTCATGAGGCCGGAAATGCAGCTAAATTTATCGTTCGACGGTTCGACGCCCACCCAAGGTCGTGGGTTCCAGTGTCTTAACTCTAGCCTTATTAACTGTGCCTTAATTTGGCCTAATTTACACCAAAGGCCGTGGGTTCCTCCCGCACCAAAAATCGTGAGTTCGACTACCACCAAAGTCTGTGGGAGCGAGTACCTTAACTAACTGTGTCTTAATTAAGAGTACCTTAATTAACATCGGCTTAATAACACCAAAGGTAGTGGAATCGGGTGCCTTTATTAACTCTATTTGTTAACTGTGCCTTAACATCACACTAATAACACCAAAGGTCGTGCGTTTGACTCCCACCAAAGGACGAAGGTTCGACACCCATAGTAGGTGCCATTGAATTTTGCTGACATAATTTGACTGCATAATTTGACCGCATGGTCAAATTTTCGACCCAAGAGCCATCTAAGCCTTTCGCCTTAATATATGAATGTCTTTGTTTGCTTGCTCTATACGGACTAGCACCATTACATTTACGCACTCGCACGTCATCTGCATGCAGCGGATAACAAAAATATGCAAGTAATTTATATCTTTGCGAGAAAGCAAAGCTCGCCCAAAAACATGAACACTGGGACCCCGTGCATAGTTGCTCTGGCTGTGGGTGGTTCCAGGTAAATTTTAGTCTACGCATTCGTAGTCGGCTATTCAATGTCATGAACACATTGCGTGCAGAGTATATATGTCTGCTTATGCCCAGATGTATTCGCGCTGTTTTGTTTAAAAATTTGGCATAAATGTGTTTCGCCGTTTACAGTAAAATATTTAATTCCGAGTGCATAGACATCGTCAGCACAGCTAGAAGCAAGAAAAAAAAATCGTACTAGCAGCTCTTTAAGGGATCCAGGGCATCCACACCCTGTTGTTTGTTTGGAAAGATGCGTTCATTGCGGTGCTGTAGGATCAAGTCATACCTCACAGGCTAATGCGAAGGTAGTTTGAGGTGACTGAAATAAAAAGACGCCGTCACCTCAGCAGTTTAGCCCGTTCAATGTCCTGGCGTCAAATTTCCCTAGATATAAAATCACTTCTTTATTTCCCTAATCAAGGCATAGAATGGTTCCCCAAAACTTCCCCAGAATTAGCCATGCTGATAGGAAGTTTACCAAGCGCGCTTGCCCTACCGTCCTCTTCTGCGAAGCTTCGTATCTCTTCCCCTTCCCCGCTTCGCTCAACGCCACCTAAACTTTACTCTATAGGTGACGTTGTTTGCCGCGCGCTCATATACAAAAAAATGGGTACTGAATTAACAGTGACTGTTACCGAGTAAAAAGTAATTGACCAATTCAGAAAAATTCACTCGCAATTCCGGCCCTGCAAAATGCATGTCCAGCGAAGCAGTTCAAAACCACCATTACAACTGCTGAGGGGGTCATGCGGTGCTTTAGAGTAATAGTGGCAATGCGAATGATGATAATTTTGACAGCACACCGCCACCCATAGCGGTGCTGCAACAACACTGAAAACTGGCTGCTTCTTCCATGTATGACAGGCGACGGATGTCCCTCCTCACGTTGCAAGCTACCGTCGGCGCGGCAGGCCACAGTAATCTTTACCGGGAAACGCATGCGGGCAGTGCCGCGTGCTTCCCATTGGTATCGAGAGCACCTTATCATCAAGTATGGGGTTCAGTTGCTTTATCTGTGCGTGTTCCTTATTGAAACGTATGCTGCTGCGTATGCGTGATTCGAAAATACTATGCATGCACTGCTCGCCTCACTTTGCCGAGTGCTTGAAACTTGTGCCCTACGAGTCGGGGCTCCGGGCCTGGCCGGGATCGGCCCACATTTTTGCTAACGGACGCGAAGAACGCCGACCAGTGAGAGGGTAACAGCGTCGCTGTAAAAAATTACTAGAAATTTATTTTCTTGCAAATAAACGACTACATATAGTTCATTAGGCAACGAGTCGGGACTTATGTGCAGTGCAGGCAAGAGAGTGTTTTGAGACGCACGCACACATACACACGCAGAGATGCACACACATAAAATAATGTCGCGTGTGCCGAAATAGGCAATATTTCACCAAACTAATCACCCGCCCCCGTTGCAGACAGGCTTGTGGCAACATTTTACATCCTGCTATTCATACACGTGCCAGCCGTTGACCGCCCGCTATACAACTTTCTCTTCAGCAACAGTATTGCTTGCTCTATTTACGAGAGAGTTTTGAAAGTGTAAATGAGCGTTATGCAAAGCTCGTGCTCATGAATTTATGTTAAGCACGGGTGCAGACGAGCATGCTTACTTGAGGGTCGCAGGACGTGTAACTGACAACGGCTGAGTTCTTGCTGCTGTCCAAAAGATCCACGGGTACGTTGGACTGCAAATAGGAACGATGTGTATGAGGTTAAACGGCGTGGGCTTCCCACTCCACCTTGTAAATAAATATTCACTCAGTTCAGCAGTCCTTTAATGTATTACAAAGACAACTGGGTAACGTGGCATATATGAAGTAAATTACGTAGACTCAGTATATACCAGTGCTACCATTTGCAAAGTGATTTACCCTAAATCAAAGGATATTAACTCTCATTCAGGAAAAAAGAAAAGATAATTAGGATTTGGCTGAATACATAGTTGCGCTAATGAACCGTTTAATTATTCACTAGGACCTGCCACAGTTGCTCAGTGGCTCTGGTGTTGGACTGCTCAGCACGAGGTCACGGGATCGAATCGCGGCCATGGCGGACGCATTTCGATGGGGGCGAAATGCGAAAACACCCGTGGTACTTAGATTCAGGTGCACGTTAAAGAAGCCCAGGTGGCCCAAATTTGCGGAGTCCTCCACTACGGCGTGCATCATAGTGATAAAGTGGTTTTGGTTCGTAGAACCCCATAATTTATTTTAATTAATTATTCCTGAGGGCACAAGCTAAAGCCAAACAGTCTGTTTAGCCCTAAGACGAGCGTTACGCGCCCAGACTTGCTGTATGCCCGGTGAATCATGTTCGAGGACTTCTGGCAGCGCATATATCTACTGCAGAACTTGGTACCAAGCAACCCTGGGCGTCGCACCTGCCGCATCGTTGCAATCGCAGCCGCGTGAAAGGCGCCCTCTCAAAATCGCATTGCGATGCATGCGACTGAGCTATTTCTAGTCGTACGCACTAGCCGCAGCACAACATTTAAGCGGTCCACTACCCCGTCGCACGCTGTGATTCAGGAACGACTAGCCTTATAATTTATTCATCATTTCCAAAAAACCTGTAATTGGTCCAAGATTATTTTTATACGAGTAAAGCAAACTATAAAATGGTCTTACACGGCTGTGCATGTCATGCGTGCAGCTAGGTTTGCCGAGTGTTCACATACAAGCGAATCTCTTTTGCAGCGCGATATCTTTTGTTTCACATCTGCCAGCATAGTAATGGACGTAATTGTTTCCCCAGCGTCTCTCTGAGCTCCTGTCACGGTGTCTTGTGGATACTCGACAGAATGCGAAAGAACATGGCACGCGTTCCAAATTACGGTGGACACGCCTAGAGTGCAACCTCTTGAGGCGTTGTTCTTGGCCTGCATCTTTGTGTCGTTGGCAGTGCGTGCTCTTGCTAGACAGAATAGCTCTTGACAAGTAGAAAATGGCTTTTTAACCTTTTAAAACTTGAGCCTTCTAACTAAGAAAGGTTTCCATGTCTTCAGAATTGCCGTATATGCACGCAGAATATCATGTTCTTTACTATCGCTGCGGCAGACATAGTCACCTATATGTGGAGGCTGACAGAACCAGTAGAAGGAATAAATATTGCGAACATTTCAGTCACCTTTCATCTTCTTCATTTGTATATTTTCATTATCTTGGCCAGCATCATTCTCTTCAGCACGCGGTCCCGCCGAATAAAGCGTCGAGGTATAACAGCTGCATCGCAAGTGGTGGAGGTTGCTCTTGATCCGTTCGCCATCTGCAACTTCCCTTCGTTCAGGTCGCCGCATGTTTCGCCTTTTTACCGCCATGCCACAAGAAGCGCAGGCTCCGTGATCATCGCCCAACCTCTTTCATGTACCATCAGCAGCGCGACCCAATCATGTTCGCTGGCGTCCGTGGTAACGACATTGAAGGATGGCTGGACAGTTATGACCGAGTGAAGTTAACCGGTGCGTTCATTTTCACAAGGTTCTTAACGTCGCCTTCCACGTCGCTGACGTTGCCAAGACTTGGTTTTTTAGCCATGAGAGCAATTTGCCAGACTTGGCGATGTTCAAACACCAGCTTCGATAGATTTCCGACATCCCAAACGTCCACGAAAGGTCACCAAGAAAAAAAGAATCACTGACCATTACGGGCTGGGTAGTGGGGCGCCGACTAGTGCGGACAAGCAAACATCGGCTCCCCATATCATCAATGATTTCACGAGGTTATTCACCCAAATCGAGGTGAATTGCGCACCAACGAAAGCAGCAAGTTACACGGATTCCGTGGATACCGGATTTATTTCGGTGAGTGGACACTTTCTCAACATTTTCTGCGTTCGAATTCTCAACCTCGGCATGCAAAGGCGGGTAGGCCTAGGGCTAACACCGCAAGTCACTCACTACCGCCATGGAAATCATCACCGGTGAGGCGATATCGCCGGAAGACGCGAATGACCCGGGCTGGATCGCGGCATATAACCGCAAACCACGCAAGGGCAAGGCCAGTCAACCCCAAGGAGCAAGTTCGTCAAGTTCACGTGGCAGACGAAGGGACGGCGATCGCACCGCCGGACCGAACAGTGCATACCAGCGCCTCGTCGCTACCTCGGGACTCCCTCAGCTACCGAGGGACACGTTCTGTATCATCGTGAGACCCCGAGACGGTCTCAACGTGGCCAAATCCATACCAGTGCAGGTTGAGCAAGCCCTGGCAATGGCGGCAGCCCTGGCTCCTCAAGACCTCACGGAAGACTACATATGCCCCAACGTAACTCGGAATATCTTCATCATCTGCACCCCCAGCGAACGTAACGCAAGAGCATACGCCACGATGCAACAAATTCGCATGAAAGACACTACGTATCGGGTCGTGGTATACCCGGCCCCACCCAATAATACCTGCAAAGGTGTAGTCCGAGGCATTGAGCTCGAGCTCACTAACTCCCAACTCCGAGAACTGATCGTCACGAAACGCAACCCCAACGCCTTGGAGGTGAAAAGAATCAAGAACACCAAAGCCGTGACAATCCTTTTCCAAGGAATGCAAGTACCAAGTTACATCTACTGCGGAGCAAGCATTATTCGATGCACGCCCTTTCGCAGACACACGGAAGTTTGCTACAACTGTGGCAACATCGGTCACCCCCGCGGATGTCTGCCCTAACACCAGCACCACGTGGTGCCGGAAGTGTGGCCTCAAAACGCCACCAGAAGATCACCAGTGTACTCCTCACTGCACCCTGTGTGGCGGACCACACGCCACCGCTGACAAGGACCGCAAATGCAAATTTCAAGTCCCTTACATCGTGCGACAGAGACGCCGCCGCAGGCGCAACCAACGCGGCCGCCGCCCCTCCCGAGGACCGAGCGATGCCAGTCACCGCGATTCGAGCGCCACCTCTGGAATTTCCTTCCGTAGGGACCACAAGGAGTCGCTCAGTCACGCCGACACCCGAGCGCCGCAGCGCCCTCCGCAGCAGCCGCTCCCGCTCCAGGGCGCGCCCTACACCCGGCCACCCAAACTGACGTGGGCCGACCGAGTGCGAAGGAAACACCAGCAGCAGCAGCAACGGGACCATCTACCAAACAGGTAACGCGGTCTACATTGCCGGAGCATGAGAGCGATATAGTCACAACACTACGACAGGAACTAGCGGGTCTCCGAGCAACCATACAAGTGCTTACACCGCAGCTTAATGGCGCGAAACAGCAGATTCAAAACCTTAAAGCTCCCAGACAAGCACCACCCCAAGAGACAAACGTAAAAGTAAGCACAGCCAAGCGCAAACCCCCTCCGCTCCCGGAGACCGAAGAGGAGAGTAATGCACCGCAAGATACCCCAGACGAAATTCTGCGCCTTACGCGACAGAACCTAGGAAGTATTCGTACCCCAGCGAATCGTGTAGAGGTTGGCGAAAACAAAGTCGCCATAAAAATTAAAGACAAAGCTAATCAGCCACAACAGATGGACACGACGACGCACCCTTCGGCGCTAATAAATTCTTCGCAAAACCATCATGGCTAACACGACACGGGATACTTTAGAAATTTGGCAGTGGAATTGCGCTAGCTATGCGAAACGCAAATCCTCGCTTGAACAGTACCTCAAAATTTAACCGAAAAAGCCGCACGTAATACTATTACAGGAAATTCTATGCAAAACCCTTACGCTCTCACGGTACTGCACCGTCTCCCAAAGGGGAGGGGACGCCAGGAGCGCCATTACTTCCTGTAGACAAACGACGTCCGGTTGAGTAACGGCGGCGTCTAAACATGCTTGTAGCGCTGCCGCTCTTTTCTGAAAAGAGCGGCAGTTCCGTTGTCATATCTAAGTGATGCCCGTCGTCCGGGTTGTTTGAGTGGCCGCGGCTAGCTACTATTTCGATGTCCGTCGAATCGGAAACAGGCCCTGTTTTTTGACCTTCCTGGCCGTCGATGCTCTGTGGCGACTGCCAGCGCTTTTACACGACGTTTGCTGCAGCTTAGACATTTGTTCATCGACATCAACTTTGTGGTTCTGCTCCTCAGCAAATAATTGCCGTGGAAAATTTTGCAAAACCTGAATTTGTCGTAGTACTGGGTTCATCATTCTTTAGATGTTGCTAATTGTTGTTTGTTGTGTGCACGTTTGTCCCCCTGAGCTGCTTTAGCTTGCCCAATTTTGGTATTTTAAAACTGTGTTTTGAATGCTGCCCTCTCGACTTGAACTTCTTCTACCGTTTGTTTTAGTTCAGGATCTTCAGAAACGATTCTTCGGTACTCAGGGTTGGCGGTTATTGGATCGCCATTTCGTGCCACTCCCGCCCAGCTCACTTTTTGTTCTGTCCAGTCTGCCGCCGCCAATCAAGTCCTGGATGGGGCAGGGGTTTGGAGGATTTGCGGTGGGGTCTGTTGACGAAATGGTAAGATAGTCCTTGCTCTCGATTCTTCTTTCTTCCTTATCCTCTTAATTTTCGCATTTCTGGTCGCGACGTTGGAATGTCCTTTTGAGTTCGCAGTGTAAGGCAGTCGTCGTCGTCTGTATTGTCTGGCATGCCATCTCCGTTTTTGGGGACAACTTGATCGTCTTGGTTGGCGTTTTGCTTGCTATCCAATTTGGGGATTTTGGGTGCTGTCGCTGCGGTGGCAGCTAGAAACATTTTTCGGCTCCCGTGAGATGCTCTTCTCCGCAGGTGGTGCAGGGGGTTGCAGTCGTGGTCTGGTTGGTGCTTCCTAGTGGCGCAGTTGGGACATAATGGCAGGTGGGGGTTCGGGCATACGTCCGTTCTGTGGTCCGTGTGCTTGAAGTCTTGCAGAATTGTATAGTACTCTTGTAAGGAACGCCGCTCCATCCACTCCTTCCTTGTGGAGCTCCCTACATATGGCCGGACGAATGCCAATCGGCTTTTGACGCCCTCAAGCGTACCCCTCAGGTCCGAACCTGTGCTTTGCCATTTCGACTACACCGCCCCTACTTTCGCCTACGGTATCGGCGCTGTTCTTTTGCAACGTCAGAAAAATTCGGAAGGGTGTGTCGTGTACGCAAGTACCACGCTGACAGCTGCAGAAAAAAGCTATACATCACTGAGCGAGAGTGCGCCACCGTTTGGTGCATCCAAAAATTTCGGCCTTATTAGCACTGCCGCCTCTTTTACGGTCGTTACTGATCATCACGCCTTGTACTGGTTGGTGACGCTGAATGATAGACACGTGTCGGTCATTGGATACTTCATTTACAAGAATACGACTTCGACGCCACCTGCAAGTATGGAAATAAACACCAAGATGCTCTCTTTCGTTGTCCCCTACCACCGTCTTCAAACGCTGCTGCTTACCACCTTTCATGAGCACACCTGAGGGCGCGCCTTGTGCAGTTCCTTCGTTCGCACTTCTTGAGTGGCTTCCCTCTAACCATCCTCATACGCTTGCGGATCCTCTATGTTCGCCGATCATCTCGTCAGCCTTACGCTCGGCTCCGTCAGCAGGGGAACTTGAAAATTGAACATTCGATGCTATACCAGCTCGGGGGGAGGGGGGGGTCGCTTCCTCCCGAACACCTCTAAATTCCTGTCATTCCCCGATTACTTCTGGCCCATATACTGGATAGCTTTCACAACGATGCCACCGCCAGTTATTTTGGTTTATATAAAGCCCATGAGCGAATCCACAGCCGGTTCTCTGGCCTGGACTTGCAACCAGCGTAGTGAAATAATTGACTTCCTGCTCGCACAGCTAACTCCGCAAACGACTGACCTCACCTACGGTTGGACTGGTTCAACGTGTACCGTGCCCTGAAGCTTCTTTCGCGGTTGTTGGTATCGACCTGTATGGATTGCTACCCATATCAGCTCGCGGTAACCAATCTGTAGTCACAGCTGTAGACCACGTGACACGGTACAGCCGCACTAATTTCAGGAACCGAAGCGGTGGTTGCAAAGCTATCTTTTTATGTGCTGGAACCCGACGTGTCCTTTGAGTGACTGAGCCAAGACCTTTCTGAACTCCTCGACGATGTTTTCCGTGCGGCCAACACGATCCACAAAACGACTTCCAGCCACCACGCTCAATGTAACAGCCCCACAGAGCACTTTCATCGCACGCTGTGATGTCATTCTACCATCGTCACATTCGCATATAACACTGTCATGCAGTGCACTACGGGGTACTCGCCATTTTTCCTAGCGTATGGCCGTCAACCGATCACTCTCCTCGACGTCTCTTTCTTTAAGGTTCCGATACCCTCGTCGACATCAGCGTGTGATCAGTCCGTTTCGCGCATTGCCCAGTGTCGCCACCGCTCCCACCTCAACACTGACGCCAGTCAACAACACCGCAAAACTCGCAATGATACATTCCACCGTGTCGTTTCTTTCCACCCTAGAGAATAAGTGTTGCTGTGGGCTCCAGTTCGAGCTCCTGGATTATGCGAAATGTTTCAATCCCGTTTTGTCGGGCACTACACTGCTGGGGAACAAACTTCGCCAGTGAATTATCGCGTCACTCCGGTTGTCCCGCCTTCGACGGCTGATACCGTGCCATAGAGATTGTTTCTTGTTTACAGCCTTTCATACGGCGTTCGCTGCCAAAACCAGCGGCCAGATTGGTCACTTTCGTGAACGGGGGAACAGTAGCGCGTGGCCCTGTTGAAAAAAGCGTCGAGGTATAACAGCTGCCTCGCAATATATTCGATAAGTCTAGTTTAGTCTAAATGCCAAATTTACCGGTTTTGTAGATTTGTAGACTCACCTAAAATCAACATTTAGACTATGTTCACACTTGGGAAGCGGCAAGCGGGTGGAAAGGCGAAAGCGAGCGGAAAATATTTTCCGTGCAAGCCCAAGATTTTCACATTTGCTTCGCCACTGCAGCGGAAACCACCGCCGCTTTCGCCCACATCCATCTAGACCGTGTACGTTTGTCCGCGTGGTGGCGCTTTTCATCACACCATTTCAAGTGGTATGTTGATTCATTGACTCATCAGTTATAAAAAGCTATCATTTCGCTCACCTGCGCGTGTAGTTTTTAACTTTCGTCTGCCATAGATGCGGAAGAAGACATAGGTCTGATACTTTTAGCTAGCTGTTCTTGTTAAAAATGGACAATGAGCAAGAGAAACTGTTAAATTTTAAGAGAATGGTAATTGTTAAGCTTCCGGTGAAGCCGAACCGCTTTCTGCTTAACGTGGCGAAAAAATTAGTCCGAGACCGATCGGGCTCTCCGCCAGATTTTTCGCCCGTTTCGCCGCCTAGGTGGGCGGATGTTGTAAAGTTTTGTCGTTTCCATTTGCTGCGAGACCAAGTGTGAACGTAGCCTTAGAATTCTATGACTAGGTGCCCATTTCATTCCAATTCCTTCCGAAATCCCGGGCTCCCTTTCCATTCCCATTCCAGCTGCCAGTCTTGCGCCATCATTCTATTCCCATGCCATTCCAGGTGTTTCAAACTGCGCAATGATTCCAGAGTCATTGCAACTCCGGAGTTTCCACTCCGCAGCGCTGGTGCTAACGCTAGCGATCCAGGGGCCGCACCCGACGCGGATGTTTCTCTTGTGGATTGGGCGCTAGCAATGTGACATATATAAGGCTACATACCCCTTCGTGCATTCATTCTGGAGGATTGGTCAAGAATGGCCACACACCCATATACGTCTGTCTTGCCTAAGTTGTGTGTTCGGGCACACACCCAAGGGTCACAGATACCCAGCGACCCAAGCTGTCTACTAGGCCAGACTGCAGCCAGCGGCCTACCGGGACACAGACCCATCTACTCGTTTTGTGAACTCGGCCAGCACGTACCTCGTGCCTCAAGCTAGCAGACAAACTGATTGACTTCACTGGGTATGTGATTGCGCGATTTGATTTGTAAAACCTTTGTTAGGGAAAACACGGAAAAAGCCCCGAGTGCCTTAAGCATTTGAGAAGGTAGGGGGTTAACTGAGGGGCCTGATCTTTATTGGTCATATCATAAGATGCATTTGAGGCGTGTGCAGGTGACCCATTGCGGTGCGCCAGATTATACAATGTGGCCGATAACGTGTAGCTGGAGAAAGCACTAAGTCAGGCGTCACCTGCAGGACCACGGTGTCAATGGCCGTCTGCAACTGGACGGCGAGCGTGTATGAGGCATCCTGGTGGTGGAGCACGAACGAATCGTCCAGCGCGAAGAAGGGCACAGCCGACAAAGCGCCCTTGTCCGAGTAGGTGCGCAGCTGGTACACCTCGCGCTCACGGCCCACCTTCTGCTCCAGTTGCTCCACCTCTTCCCTGGGAGTGGTTTATTTCAAGCAAGCCTCTGGTGAGAGTCCCTCGGTAGGAGTGGTAACAAGGCGTGTACGTATAAAATTTACATAAAAAAATTAAGTGCACTAAAGAAGAAGACATGAAAGCCATGGTGTTTGCAAAAAAAATGAGAACATTTAGTACTTAACTGCTTTTGCTGTTCAGTTTTAGGCGACGAAGGAAAAGAAAAGCAGAAAACCAGAATCCATGTTTTGAGGCAACATGAACAACATGTGAAATGCGGCAGTGTGTGTCACGTGATAATGTTTCTCTTGATTTCCACAATGAACTTGGTGTGTGCAAAAAGACGGAACATTGGGAAATGGACGAACAAGAACAGACGCTGATGAGGCTGTCACTGTACCTTATGTTCAATGTAATATGATTTTGACATTATTTCGCTACGAGGAAGCTAAAAACAAAGACGTTTAGGTTTTATCAGGAATGCTCTGAATTTTAGACGCAATAAAAAGTCAGCGGCACCTACTTTAGTTTCAGAATCTTCTGCGCCGACTCCGGAGAAATGAGCAGGTAGTTGGGGTCCAGCCTTTTTTCCGCGTGCTCGGCGGACAGTCCGAAGACCCAGCCTGGTGGAAATGTGAACCGAGTATATGAGAGGCGCTTCTCGGCTCAATGAGCCAGTTCTCACCGCTGTAAGTAGTGACCAGGAGTTCGTCATAGCGTGCATTCCCAATGACACCACCTTGCACGGACGTGACGCTTTCACCACAGTTCTGTCAAGTGAAGGAGTCACATAAGTACTGTCAATCAACTGTTGCCACATTGCTCAAACTTGGCCCAGTCGCACGCTGTCTGTGATGGATAATTTGCTGCTCAAGAATGATTCTCACTCGAACATGGGAGCATGTTGAATGTGGTGCTCGCAACTCTCATGGTGTAATAAACGAGCGCATATTATGCAACCGAGTGGTGACGCTGCTGGCGCGTATATCATTTCATTGCCTACCGACACCACAGTGCAACAGTTTTTTACGTCCATCATCATGGTCAAAACAAAAACAAAACAAAGATTCAGTGTATCTTGAGCTCATTGCACATACTGGGTTGAGCATGCATGCATGAGCCTACCCATGAACTTCTGTATGGCGTGAGCACTAACGTTTAGCGTATACTCGTTCACATTTATCGTTTTCATTATTTGCGTGTCGGTATTTTTGTTATTTGTAAGCAGGAGCACCGCAGAGACATTCAAGAAACGCTCCTCTTGCTGGCCTTACTTTGCCTCCGCTGCATTATTTCTTACACACGCCGTTGGAAGACTAATTGTATGCTCACTGATCAGAAAAAAAAGAAACTCACGAGCATTTCCCGTGGTTGCAATGGTTCACAAGTGATCATATTCACAACCGCGTTGTTAGAAATTCAGCCCTTAATGTGGGTGCATAAATACAATAAAGCAATAAACTCGCACACGGGGGTTAAAGAAGCATCTGGATACGTCGAGGGCTTCAGTGAGATCACAGCCAGTTGTTGACCGAGTGTTTCGTATGGAAAAGGTATGAGGAACGCGGTTTACCGCAACGCCACCAAGAACAAGTTCAGGGCCTCAGCAGAGCCGCCATAGCCTCATGGGGTGGCGGCGAACGCAAGCCGATGATTGACGGCCATGCTTGAAAAACTGCATGAATTGATACGGTTGCAGTAACATTGCTCCAAGAAGCATATTCACGCCCATTTTGTTTTATTGATATCAACAAAATTTCAGTGAATATTTCATGCAGAAGGATACACAAAGTGCACCAAAATGTGGGGGGACGCGCAGGTGCGTTTGGGGGTGTAGATGACTGAGTGTGGGTGAGTGTTTGTACAGTGTGCGTGAGTGTTTTTGAGTTTGTAGGTCTTTGTGTGGGCGCGTGTTTGCGTGTGTTTCCATGTTTCTTTTTTCGTGTGTGCTTGTGCGTGTGCGCGCTGGTATGTGTGAATGCGTATGTATTCCATACGGTCGGTAGCGTTTCATTTTTACATGAAAGAAACCTTTTCATAATAGGGGCAGTTATTGAGTATAAAAGTACTTTTCCGTTCACATCTGTTGAAATAGGAACTCCCGAGTAACACATGCAAATAAATGCTTCATTTTATGTGTAAACGTTTTCCTAGGAATATAATATTAAAGCAAATGCTTCCTTGTACCAAATTGCTCTTTCTGACTTCCTTTTTCAGAGCAAGTGCGAATCATCCCGATAACATCACGACGGCTTTCGCACAGGCTCCAAGGTGGGGCGGCGGAGACGAGAAAAATTTTTGCTTTGGTGGAGACCGACCCACAAAGCTAGGCTTGGTGTCAAGGCACCGTACCTTAGACAAAAGCTACTCTCCGCGGCGTTTAACGAGCCATAGCCGCCTTGGAACGCGGGCAATGTACTCGCGAACCAGATCGGCCGTGGAGAAACGTGACGGCCAGGGAGAGACTCGTTCTTTCTGTCACCTCCTGTGGATGACGTAGGGTCAAAGACTGCAAGGTGTTGCGGCTTTGAAACTTGTTCTAGGTGCTGTTACTTACCGTCACGGATAGTAGGCACGGATGGGCACGGATAGTAGGTAGGAAAGGATACCTGAGGGCGGAGACTGTTTGGTTTTAGATATTCCTGCAGTGGAGGTGGTGCCCGCACGTACATCCGGGAATTGTGGACCATTGAGAAGTCAACTATGCCGCAGTATTCAGTTGGCAAACTATATGTGGACATTGGAACATTCGTCGTACTCCGAGAACCAACGAGCACTGGATGAGGGACGAATATTATACGTGACCAAGGACATTTGGCTCCACTGTATCTTCAACAAATTAGCTGTAAAACTAGTGTTCGTGATCTGCGCCTGCTACCGCACGTGATCGCACATCGTTTATTGCGCACTGGTGTCGGTGTCTGCATGCAGGAATTTTTCATCAAACTGATATCGCGAAGCAGAGCTTAGAGGTTCTTCGGAGCTATGTTTGACGGAGATCTGTCGTGGACTCCTAACATGAAGTACGTGAAAACGCGATTGACCACTATTTGTCATTTGTTTAAGTTCCTTGCAGGAAGGACCTCTAGGATGCCTGTACAGTCCTGTTACAACTGCACATAGTGCTTTTATTTAAATTTCTATGGTACAGTCTATCCGTCATATACAATAATTGCGGAATTAATCTGTGCCCAATATAGACTCCAGGGGTGGTCACTGCGGCTCCTCGGGCGCCCAAGTGCGGCTTGCGACTCCCTGGCATCTGTGCAGCCCCGCCCTCTCCATATGCTTGCTTCTAAAGACCAGCTTACTTAATTGTCTAGAAGACGCATGCACACGGGCAACCATTGCGAGTTCGCACCGTCTCGCGGAGATGCAGTGTTAACGTTTCGAAGCAAGTTAAGACCTTTCCAAAAAAATTTGCGAACAAACCATCTGATGAACTTTACGAGACTGAAGGGCATGATGCATGCTAATGTATAATTTGACTTGACGAAAGTTAAGCTTACTGAATGCTTTTTCAAGCTTCATGAACTGGACAGTGATATCAGAACTGGACAGAGATATCCACCAACTCAAACCATGCTTTGAGGTACTAGCCAATCCTTTCACGGTCGATGCGTTGAGTGGCGAATCTTCAGTGATGGGAAGCTTTGCAAGTGATATTGGAGCTTCTGAATGGTGTACCCGGAGCTTCAAGCAGACGAACGACTGAAGATGATCATGCGATCGTCCAAGACTGCTGATTTCTGGCGGCAGGTGCCAGAAGCAAGCTATCCCACGTCAGGCATGCGGGCCAGAAACTTTTTCAATGTTTCATCCATGTAACTTCTGCGAGGCACTCATCTAAAAACAGAAATCGGTGAATTGAATACAGCGCGTGACCCTTACGGGCGATAATCTGGTTCCAGATTGCAACCACGTCGCTCGAGCTGAACATCAAGCTCCACGAACGGGAAAACACAATGCAGAGGTACCATGAGCAATCGCTCCATGAGTGGCATTCGCGGTGACCAAAAGCTTTGTTGGACGAAATAAAAAAAATACCATTTGCTCAATTTTTACTGTAGCACGTGACTACGAAGAATATTTATTATGGCTGTTTGCATATAACTATCTGGCCCTGACATAGAGTACAAGGCACCCCAGACTACATAAACTAAACTCTTCGCCGGAACTCCCACCTGCACCCGGACTTTGCCGAGCCTGATACACTTCTCGTAGCTACGTAGACGTCAGCTTTTGTTTGTCTGGTTCTACGTTTTCTTCTGCATGAGTCCAGTTTAGTAGGTGATATCCTGAAATTTCATCTTTTACTTAATCACTGCCTTTTGTTGCGGTGGCTTCGACGTCTTAGTTCTTGTCAGTCTTGTGCATCTTATGATTACAAACTAATGTTACATTCCCTCCGTTAAGTTCCTATTTCAAACTTCAACCGCCGCATTTGCCCTCACTTTTCTCGGAAGTACACCGAGGCATTAAATTTTGTTCTGAAGCAAGCACTTGTGATTCTGTGTTCTGTAGTGTCACGTGTTTGAGCGTTGAGCAAAAGTAGAGGTAGTTACGTATGCGAAACGGAGCACCGGTTCACCGAGGTCGTTGAAGGAGTATATTTCCACCTGACCATCATTTCTTCCGGCAAGGAGGTCCAGGACTCCGTCGCCTGTCATGTCGTAAGAGCCGAGACAAGTGACACCTACGCAAACAGAGCCTTGCATATAATCAGGTAACAAAAGTATGGCAGCTGTCATACTCACTTCCACCTCCGTTGGTATTTTCGATCTCCCAGACCGGAACTTGAGAAGGCCTGCGTATAGTAACTCAGGCTATAGAGACACAAGAGCAAGGACAGGCGATCGCTTACTTGTCGATCGAAAGGAGGCCGATTTTGCCGTCACTGGTACCGTAGACAACGTCTTTCCCTGTTGGCCCTGTGAGCAACATGACCAATTCTGCACCACCACCACTGTCATGGTCGTCGTCACTATTGTTCTAAGCATCATCGTCCTATTTTATGTACACTGCATGCCACGAAATATTAACTCGTCCCACGCTAGCTCATTGAAAGTTATGCCTGAAAATTTGCTAATTTCGTCACACCACCTAATACTCAGCTCTGGTGCTTCCATTTCCGTGGAACCGAATCTGTAACAGACGAGTAGTTGTCTGTCTTACGCGTTACATATGCTGCCCACCTCCTTTCCTTCCTTTTAATCGGGTACCCACGTTTACTCTCTAAATCGCAGCGCAATATTCCAGATTGCTAACGTTGCACTCAACATCTTTCGTTTAATCGCTCGCTGCGCACTCCTTAACCTTTTCTCCAGCTTCTTTGTTAACCCTTTCAGACGCCACTTTATCCCGTTGATTGAAAACTTGCTTTCACCATATCTCTTGCATCTTCAGAATCATAGTGTACAGCTGCAGAAAATATTAAGAATTTTCAATTCTTTCGTGAGTTTTGTCAAGTTTACAGAATTGCAACTCCATGCGAAAACTCGCTACAGGAGCATCAAATATGAGAAAATAAACTATTTCATGTTTTGCAAAGCTTGAAAAGCACTTATCCAACCACTTGAAAATTATGCCTGGTGCATGACATTGTGACGAACATTGAAAGAAGAGAACCTGCTACATATAGCAGACTGGCACAGTGTAAGAACACCCAACCGTTTACCTTCTCATTCATTTTGCTAAAAAAATTATGGAGGATACTAAAAATTGCAGCACAGTTCCAATAATAAGTGTTTCAAGATGTATGCAACAAATTCTAAATATCATTGCATTAATTAGTGGTTTGCTGTTGATGCATTATTTTGCTGTACACAATTGTATAGACAGCGTCTGAAAGGGTTAACGTGGAATAAAAAAGTTTCTCCCACATATGCTGGTACCGGCCGAATGCAATGATTGTACACTTTGCAAGGATTGCGGCAAGCTGCCAGTAATGACTTCGTAATGCCTGCCGTATGCACTTCAAGCGATGTCTCAATAAAATAATTTAGCTTTGCTTTTCTTCATCCGGGTGTCATGTGATTGACAAACCTATATAAACGACCTCTTGTACAGATCTCGCAGCCTGACTGCCCAAAGTTGAACGCTGGTTCTCTTACAAGGCTGCTGTAAGTTACCTTAGCCCTCTGCAAATTAATCTTCGCACCTACTCTTACAATAAATTTCTCGGCTAACGTCCTGAATAATTTGTTACAAATCATCTCCAGCGTTGCTGAAAAGGACAATGTCACCCGCAAACCACAGGTTGCTGAGATGTTACTTCCCATGAGCCCTCAATTGCGGTGCTTCCCCGTCTAACAAATTATGTTCTTCGGTGACTTCTTTTGTCCGCGTCCAAATTTTCGCTCTTTTTTTTGTACCTTGAATTTTCCCCAGCTCGCTCAGACATCGGTATTAGCAAATATTTCTTCCAAGCATTCTCTAATAGCATTGGAGAAACTGTCTGCGTTCCTGGCCCTCGTTTTTGTAGGTATGTTTTCAGTTTGCTTGCGAAGAATCACGCCAGCTGTGGAACCTTTATATATATTGGCTTATACGTATACTTCCTATCATAAGCCAACAAACACTGACATCGAGGACAACATAGAGGAAATTACTTGTGCTTAATAGATGAAATAAAGAAACGATAAATTATTGGAAATCAGAGTAGTTGAAAAAACAACTTGCCGCAGGTAAGGCATGATCCCACAATCTGCGCATTTTGCGTGCGAATTGAGCTACCGCGGCGCCATTTCGCCATCCACTTTCTTGGGTACTTATGTTTCCTGGTAGAAGCCTGGGAGTGTTAGCCATCGCCACCACCCAGAGACCTTGGCGGTGGGATCGTTCCCCACCTGCGGCAAGAAGTTCTTGCCTCCACTTTTATTTCCATTATTTATCGTTTACTTATTTTATTTACTAAGCAGAAGTAATTTCCCCTATGCTGTCCTTCGTGTCAGTGTTTGTTGGCTTCTTATGACATGACTAATGAATATCGGGCCTCTCGATTAACCCCTCTCTTCACGTATACTTCCTGTAGCTTGTAATGCCTCGAATGCCCGCATAGTTCAGATTAAAGCTGAGTGAAACTTTTAAGAGCGGCCTTCACCAATTGGAGCAGATGAACCGTTGACATGCGCTTTCGACAGTAGTCGATTTTAACAGCGTATTCTGTGTCAACGTGACCTGTACCAAATCAAAGTATGTAGCCACATTTATCACACAAAAGTCTTGCGCTATCTTGTTTTCTCACCTCCATCTCCTTGATAAAGAGTCAGTGCTGTTACAGGGCCAGACACTTCGATCTCGATCTGGCATTGAGAATCCTGCAAAGAAAAATAGAGAGGCAGACCAGAAAGAGCTTTAGTTAACTAAAGTTAAGAGTACTTTTGGGGATTATAGGAGACTGTTTCTTGCAGTCTATGTTTTGTACAAACTATCTCTATATTGTTTATAATTGTGTGAGCTTCACGTTTTTGGCTTGGTCTGCGAGACCTCCTTACCAGCATCAGTGTACAGGACGAAGAGGGTGAAAACAGTCACCACGAGCAATGGGGCGCAGCAGATACGCGAAGTAGATACAGTAATATACAACGATAAAATACGACTACAATCCACCTCCCAAGTCCCTTGCAGCACTGCCGAACCTACGAGGTCTACTTAGAGAACATAGTGCCCACGTTACAGCGACGCGGGGCATGTTAGGGCCTTTGCACATGCACCTCGTATACCGTGATTTCAGCAGCCACTGAGCGGCCGACGCGGTGTGGATGAACGCATCTCGAGGGGTATTCGTATTTTAATGCGTAAGCATTTCTTGGTCGAGTTCCCCAGCCCTGTGACGCGAAAAGTGCAATGCCTTGTATGTGTACAAAAATCCCTAATTTGCAAAGTTAAGACGTTTAACCGTTATGATAGTGTAAGTGTAGACGATTGGTAGGTTGTAAGCGATAACGAACAACTTAAAGCAAAAAAATAAAATAAAAATCGAATACTAATATAAATGCACTGGGCTCCTTAGAATATGCACGGCGAAGCATATAGTAGGGGAGGGTCAACTTAAATTTGTGGGGGACCGAACTTCAGATGTGTGGTGGGTAAACTTAAATTACAGGCTGGGCAAACTTAAAATTTGGAGGATGAGCTAACTTGAAATTGGACATAAGCCAAATCAAATTAGGTGTGGGCCAACTTGAAATTTGAACATGGCCCAACCGAAATGTAGGTGTGGGCCAATGTGAAATCTGGCGGTGGACCAACTTCAAATTTTAGCGTGGCCCAAATGAAGTTCAACAGTGGGCCAACTTAAATTTGGAAGTGGACTAACCTAAATTTAGGGGTGAACCAAGGAGAAATTTGGACGTCGGCGAACTAAAACAGGGGGCGTGTCAACTAGAAATTGGGGGGTGGACTAACTTAAATTTTGGGATGGGCGATGTTTAAATTGGGGGGTGGGCCAACTTAAATTTGGATGTGGGCCAACTTGGGATTTTGGGGTGACCCACTGTGCACTTGAACGCTGCTGAGTGTCCTTCGAGTTATGAACACCTGTCGGGCAAGCGAGCGCGTTGAGCCGCTTGGCGCGTTTTCATTAAGTCATAGCGAGGTGCCACCAAAACGCAGGCAGGAGCTTGAATGGGCAAGGAATGCACACACAGCACAGGCTTGCGAGAGCGACGTGCACTGCGGCAGCTTCCCTGTCGACCGCTGTGCTCCGCCGAGCCGCACTAGCACCTGGCGTTCCGGATTAAATTTGGTACGATTAAACTGAAGGGGTGCGGCGAGAAAATCTTACAATTATCAAGTAAAGCCTAAGCATTCTTTGCAACCGGAAAGGCCATGCAACCGGAAAGGTAGACGCGCATAAGCTAGGAAAAGTAAATAGGCAATTCTACGCAAAAATGAAGTCAGAGCCGCGCCAAGCAATGCTTACGCATTAGTACATACATCTCAGAATTTCTGTAGCTTCTTATTCTCTACGGGCCTTGTAGCTTCCGTAGTGCTGCAAGCGACCTTTGAGATGAAATGCAATACTCGGACAGTGCAGATGATATTGGAGGCCACTCGTCTCACCTAGGAGCTGCAGACAGAATCTGTTTTTTAGGGGGGAGGGTCGTGTTTTCGGGGAATCTCACTGGAGCCTTTATTGTACAAGTCGCAGTGGACAAACAAGGTTCAGGGAACGAGATGAAAAGCGTCATCTACGTTGGTCTTTGTTTACTGCACAAATTTTATGTTATTCGTTGATTATCTTATGTGTGTTGCCAAAAAGCCAAGCGTTGACTCTGAAGAAGACAAGCTCGACGTAAACATTGGCTCAAATAACTATTTCATTAAATATGCGTTATGCCTATCAGTTGTGGGTCTCTTTTTCATGCTCATTATTCACTCATTTTGTATGTTATTCGCGTACGATACGACGGGCAATTCCACTGTCTTCTTTAGCATCGACATTCCCAGTTAAAAGACAACAGGAATTCCTGTCGCAACTGCAGAAGTTTCTGTTGTACGACGAAGTTCCTGACGAAGTTCCTGACGTTTTTCTAGTTGCGACAGTCATTGCTGACGTTACGACAGAATGAATGAATGGTTTATTTCATCATCAGTTCAAACATCCAGTGTTACAGCTGGAAGGGGTGGCGAAAAGGCAACTGAATGCCTGACAATGCGCCAATCCCCGCCCAGACCACGATATTGTACAACACTCCGCGTGTCACTCTGTAAAACATAAATGTAGTAAAAAAGAAAAAAAGGGAAAAAAACAACGAAATTATTGCAGAACACTAAGCCTGTAATAAATCACACATAAATGCAATACTAGTTAATAATACATAATGTAATAATAATACATAACACTTAATGTAATACATAAATGCAGTGGAGCAAAAAGAAAAGAACTAAGCCGTGCTTTTAATAAGTGAACTAGAACATACTTGATATCAAGAGCTTATCGACAAGAAATTTTCATGGCTGAACTTAAGGCGCAATACATTTCTTGAAAAAGTATACAAGAAAATCAAGTCTTAGACAGAAGAGAAATTCTGATGTCGCAACAGCAACATTCTGTCGCGAAGACCAAGAGTTCTGAATCGCAACAGAAACGTTCTGTCGCGACTACAAGAGTTCTGAAGTCGCAACAACAGCTTTCTATTGTGACAGCGACTCTGACGTTACGATAGCAATTCTGACGTCGTAGCAGAAACATTCGGTCGCGACGGCTAAGAGTTCTGAAGTCGCAACAGAAACGTTCTGCCGTGACAACAAGATTTTATGAAGTGGCAACAACTTTCTATAGCAACAGCGTTTCTCATGTCGCAACAGAACTCTCTGTCGGGACTACACATTTTCTGTCGAGGTATTAGAAATGTGCCACTTTCTGACACCGCGACAGAAGCGCTTTCCGTCGCGGCGCTTTAAAGTTGTATATCAGTTTCGCATCGGTGGTGTGCACTGTACTTTTCGCTTGCGCGGTATTGAGTCGTGCTTCACTGAGGACGGAAGTGCTGATAGCACCGACACCAGTATTAAAGTAGACGTGGCTAATTGTTATAATTGTGCCGTGACGACGAGGCACCAGCAACGCCCTACCGGCCTCCTCAAAATCGGCTGCTGATCAAAATCATACCATCTGAGGGAATGGTTGCGTATCCGTTTTGCTTTATTTGGTAGGATGTGGCACACCGCCCTGTGGACTTACGTGTGCCATTACACTGACACATTGGTCAATTTCCCAGAAATGTTACCTAAGCTTTTGCGAAGCGAAAAAGAAGTTTTGGGTTGTTCCACAAAGTTGTGTGAAAAGATGTCTCGCTCGGGTCTCATTATTCTGGTACAGCGCTGCCGTGAGAAGCCATTGTGCTGTCAGAATGAACACTCATCCACGGATATTTATGTAGCTATTTTTCATTGAACACGCGAATTATATGGACACTCAAAAGTGTAAAGCGCGAGAGACAACTGTCGAAATTAGCAGTAACAATCCTAATATTGCTCCTGGTCACCGCTGTATACTTCTGAATTTCTTATTTAATATGGATATCGTACAGCAAAATACATGACTGTCGAAATTAGCAGTAACAATCCTAATAGTGCTCCCGGTCACCGCTGTATACTTCTGAATTTCTTATTTAATATGGATATCGTACAGCAAAATGAATGTTCTAGCACTCCACGATGTACCTGTCGATGGTAACACTTTTGCTCTTCTAGAGATGCGGCAGTTGACGAGGTGGAGTGAAAGCGTATCTTGGCTGTTAAAATGCAAATGTAAACATCAACGCAGACAGAGATTCTTACTGTTCACATAGCCAAATTGTACTCTTAGGGACATGTTCTCGCAGTATGAACGCGACCTTTTCTGCGTGTGTCTTTCATTGTGCCCTCCATTCTCTGACTATGCAGAACTGGTGGATGTCGGTTTGAATGCTACTGTAATAAATACCATGAAAGAAAGAAAAAAGAATTCGGCGTGGTGCAGTGGTAAGATGCTCTGCTCGGAATCCTCAAGTCCGAAGTTCAAATCCCTGGTGAAGATCTTTTTATATTTTTTCTACGTACAGATTTACATAGCCTTAATGAGGTCTTTGTCAATTTTTAATTAAATATTGATGAAGAACTACAGTAATTTCGACTACAGGACGCCAGACAACAGAACTACAGAAACAAAATACGACAGACTTAAATTTCTTGTTGTGCTTTTCAAGCGGGTTTGGTTGATACTTTATTTTTGTGCTTAAGAGGACAGGTAGGCCGTTCCCAAAGTAGTGAAGTGTATGGCTCAATGTGGTTGATGTTCGACTAAATTGCTTAATTAGCTTCATACTGTTAATTTTACATTCTCTGAGGCTACTTCCCTCTTTTTCTCTCGTTGAGATAAAACTCAGTCATTCCACTCTGTTAAGATGGAAGACTAGCGGAACTGCATATAGGGTGATGATTACGTTGATAATAATTATGTTCATTGAAAATTAAGGACATATACCACAATGAATTTGGTTTTCTCACTGTATTTTTGCGGTTTTATTAAATCGCAAACTCCATGCATTAACGAAATTTTTTACTTATTTTGTTGCTTTTTTGGTTTTATTATTTATTATTTGGCTACCAGGACGACTATCGCTTTATGATCGCGTCCATATGTGGTCAATGGCTCTGTGGCGACACTGGAGAAGTTCTTGGCCAACGTGAGACCTATACACGACCGATGACGTGTTGTAGGCGCAGTGATGTTTGTGTAACATTGAATGCCAAATGTTCCCAAGAGAAACGCCACGAACCACTTTCTGTGTGGCCGAGACACGTCTATGTTGAAGTTATCCACAATTACGATGGGAGTGGAGCCCGTAGGAGTGATCCAAACAAACGTGCACACGCTTGGCGTTTGCGGCACGATCTTCGCCCGTACTACGTTCCGCCCCCGCGCATATTCCCGCTTGTGTTCACGACGGTGTTCTTCGTAGGCGCGCTGTTCTTCCGTTGTCCTCACCGCACGCGGCCCACCCAGTGCACAAGAGGAAGGGAAATGAGATAAGGTTACGTGTTACCCTTCAAGAATAAGATTAATAAACGGTACAGTTTCGCCTCTTCTTGCTAACATCATTAATAAAGTCTTTATGAACGGTACGTTTCGAACCTCCCTAAAAAACCGAAAGATAACTCCTGTTTTCAAGAAAGGTGACCGCTAATATAATAATAATTACCGTCCAATTTGTATTCTTCCGTTTGTAGCAAAATAATTGAAAGGCTTCTGTGCCAACGCCTAATGTCGTATTTAAAGAAGTTCGGTTTACTTTCTCCTTACCAGTTTGCCTTTTGTCCAGGGTTGTCAACTGAACTGGCACTCGTTAATTTCACGAACCAAATTAAACTTGCTATTGATGTTGAATAACTATTTGTTGCAGTTTTTTTACCTTACTAAAGCGTTTGACACTAATAATCAAGCCATTCTCTCTCGGAAACTCGACACTTACGGAATTACTGGTCCAGTTTTGAATCTGATAAGAAGTTGCCGAAACACAGGTCGCATGTTGTCGCAGTCGATGGCAAAATTTTCAGTCCCAGGTTGACTAACTAAGGACTACCTGAGGGATCTATTCCAGGCACATTGCTTTTTGTATTATTTATCAATGATTTCTCTCAGACACTTCACCACATTCACTGCTTGCAATATCTGTTTCATGCAACTATATATTCATCAAAAGAAATGATCACGGTATTGCAAGAAAATATCAATGCTGATTTAAATAACGCCAGAATTTGGTGATGGAATAACTATTTGCACTTCAACGCGTCAAAACTATATTTGTAATATTCCATTCACAATTATAAAAACTGGTTCCCGTTGTGCTCACATTAGCACCAGATGGAATACCGGCTACTAACAGCGCCAAGTTTTTATGTGTTACTTTAGACGAGCACTTAAATTTTAATCTTCAAGGCCATTCACTAATACATGAAGTTTCTTTTGGCATCCATGTAATCAATAAAGCCTGTAACTATGTCCAGGGATATATGATTCTTTAACTATGTTATTCCTACATTCACAGCGATCTGTGCTAGTGTATATCATCTTGGGGTAACACTTATTACGGTCACCTAGATGCCCTTTAACACCTTCAAAATTAAGCGGTCCGACTAATGACTTTTAATAATATTTTACGCACTCCAAACCTTTGTACCAAAGCCTCAATACTCTAACACTAACTTAACTGTTGAAACAAAGGCTACCGCTATTTATCTCCAAGCTTAAACGTTCTGAGACCTTAAGTTTGGTTTTTCTGAAATGTTTCCTCAAATATACTAACATTACGAGGTTTTCTGTAAACGATAATTTACTACTTCCCCGAGTTTTAACAAGCTACGGGAAATTAACTGCCGTCTTCTCTGGGACATCATTTTGCAATCCTATACCATATGGAATTAAATCATCATCATCGGTACATATGTTTCTATACCTCCCCAAGAAATATCTACTTCACAAGTCGTACGAAGAATTGCACTAATTAATAATTCTTACATTGTTGTTTTATTTATATTACCTATTACTTCCGTGCAAATGTGTAAATCGTGTAAAATAAAGTTCTTTGTGTTTATGTTGTTCCTGGAAGCACAAATTTTGCTTTCACCTATTGCGGCAACGCTTTGTACAGTGATTTTGTTCTTCGGTTTTATTGAATTCATTATTTTAAAGAATTTTATGAAGCCTGCACTATTTTTCATTTGCATGTGTTTTCCAGCTTATACTAATTGTTGTATATTTTCATAAAACTATATATGATATTTACCTTTCATTTCATTTGTTTGCTTTTACTTTTGTACCATTTCGTTTCCCCTAGCTTTTCTGCTCACATTTACTGCTCACGTATGTCCTTTATAGCATGCTACAATCTATCGTTATCATGTATAGTATTATTTGGCGCCCTTGCAGTTTCATAACAATGGAACCACCAAATGTAATAACGCCACCTATGCTGTTATCATGTACGCAAGAAAATGTGAATAAGCTTGAACTTGCCTATAGAATCCGTGACGTCAAACCGCAATTCATGCTAAACAGCGTCTATTCCGGTTGCACTTTTTACAGCGAAGCTGTTCAGGGTTGCTTCCGCCAAGAACGGGTCCGTGTCTCCACACAAAACTGCCACCATCACGATTGGCTCCACCGTCGTCGTCGTCTTCCACAGCTCGCTCGTTGGCGCCCCATATAGGCGCTACCGCGCCAACGCGCTCGTGCCACTGCTCCCGCGTTCGTCACAATCATTAATAAATAAATAAATAACTTAGCCCGGCTGGCGGCTTCGACCCCATTGGTCGAAGCCGCCACCCTGGCCCCCTTGACAAAGCCTTTAGGCCTGAACATCTGAGCTACGAAACAGGGTTGCCTCCCTCTCGGGAAGCGTTGGGGTGGGGGTGAGAGCTGAATTTTGCTGGCAGGCCCGCACCATGTGATAACTGTCAGCCACCTCTCCACAGTGTTGGCACCAGGCAGGGATCGCAAAAATGTTTCATTACTACCGCGCACCTAGCTTTCTGTTAGTGTATAAGCGAAGTAGGACGCGTTCGTTCGCTTTCCCCAGTCTCTTGAATGGGGCTGGGTACCGGCGATGGCTATCGTTATCACAGGTAGCAATGCCTTTGAAAGTTAAGGGAATTCCGCTTTCTCGTTCGAGGACCTCAAGGGACGCCCGGTAAGTGGGTGCTTGGTCTGCTGCATCAGCAGCTTCATTCCCTTGAAGGCCCTGATGGCCAGGAGTCCAAACTATACAGCGGGAGGTGAGATCTACATCCATGATGCAGTTTCGCAGTATACGTTCGGCCAGTAGGGTGACCCAACCAGCCCTATATTTACGACACAGCCCACGTGAATCCGTAACGATATATTTAGAATTAGAATCCGAGGCAGCTAAGGTGATCACTACGTCCTCTGCTTGCGTTGTACGTGCCGCACGAAAAGTGAGACCATCTACCTGTGTTCCCTGATGTAGGACTGCTGCAGTATACCAGCCCCGTGGTTTGGCCCAGCGACATCTACGTAGTAAACTACATGTTTGTTGCCATAGTGGCACTCCAAAGCTTTCACCCTAGCCTGGCGGCGTCCACTTTGGTCTTCTGTATCCATGTTGGTTGGAAGAGGTCGAACTCGGATGGCGCTTCTCCGTTGTTCTGGCACTCTGACACTTTCCTGTATATAGAAATAGTGTTAAGTGTGTAGTTGAGCAAGGAGTGGTTGGGCTGATGGTGTTTGGGGTAACCTTGTGTGTTCATTTGTTAGATGAGCTTCTTTGAGCTCATGGAAGGTGCTGACCATTCCAAGATCGAGAAGTCCCTTGGAAGCGGATGCCGGGAGATCAAGGGCCCTTTTCATCGTTTTGTGGAGGATAACCTCTACCCTGTCTTCGACGTGCTTCCGCAAGTGAAGGTAGGGTACCCAATGCGGCATGCGGTTTATTAGGAAAGCTTGAGCTAGCCGCACGGCATCCTTGCTTCGTAACCCTCTCCTCTTGTTAGAAAATCGGCGCACCATTCGATCCACCTGGTCTCCAATCTTCCAGAGCTTGTCAAGTGTAGCGTCGACCTTTCGCTGATGGTGTATAAAGAGCCCCAGAATTTTAATCTCCTTAGACTCGTGGATGGGGCCACTGGCTAGGGTTGAGCGGATGTTTGTATTGTCCTTAGGGGAGCCCTAAGGTGAACAAATTCTGGCTTTGTCGGTGCATATTGGAGGCCACAGTGCTCCGCGTGGCGATCCACTACCCGCGCTGCTGCTTGCAGGCTCTCTTCTATGTGCCTTAAGTTGCGTTTGGTGGCACAGATCGTGATCTCATCAGCATACAACGCATGCAGTATGCCTTCAGTATCCTTCAACTGTGTCGGAAGGTGTAGCATAGCTAAATTGAAGAGCAGTGGGAGCATAATTTACGTAAATGACCTGCGTCGCATTCCGGACTCTCCTAAAATAATTAGGTACGCCGATTACACTAACATTTTTTTTACTGGCGCTTCAATTTCTAACCTTGAAGGAAGTGTAAATACCTACCTAAGTAAGCTGCCTTGTTGGCTTAAAATCAAGAAGTTACGGCTAAACGTGAGCAAAACTAAATACATATTGTTTGCACCTATCAATAAGCCACGGTATATAAGCTTAAATGTTTGCTTTGAGGGCCAGACGCTTCAGCAAGTTAAGGTTCAAAAATTTCTGGGCGTATGGTTCCAGGAAGACCAGTTTTGGAATGAACACATAAATAAAGTAGCATTAGAATTAAGCAAAAGTGTTCGATGTAGTTACAGGTTAAGTCGATTACAGTGAACTCCCACTTGAGTGAACTTCAAGGGACCGAAGGAAATAGTTGACTTAACTGAAAGTTCACTAAACTGAATATTCACTAGACCAACATAAGACATGGCACACAGAGTCAAAAGTTTGAAGTGCAATTCACGGAGCAAAAGATATGGCATCCATAGTGTTAGAAATGTGTGAAATGGAATTTGTACATATCAACAAGTACAAGGTTCATAACAGTTATAATGCTGCCTTTCTCACTTAGAAAAAAAAACTGTAATCTTCTTCTGCACTTGTACTGTTAAAGCACAGGAAGTAACAAAACTGTCCAAAGAGTCAATGCTTTTGTACACTTCTTGCGGCACAGCTTGCTGTTGAGACACAAAGTCTCTCAACTTTATAATGTACCCTACAACCTCAGCTACAACCTCATCCTTTCAGGTTCTCGCTGCCTCTTGGTCAGCATCCTAGCTTTCGCCGCAAATACCAAAATGGTGTAAGCCATCCACTGCTTGCTTCGAACCCGCGAACGTCCAAAAGAAGAGAAAATTCCTTCGCTTTGCCCTGTATTATCGGGCCGGACACTGGAATGTTTTGAGATCGTAGGTCGCGATGCCATACCGCAACGGCATCGTCCACTTCTTTGAAGTACCCCGTGCAGAGTCGTTTCCTGGCCGGATTCATCGAAGTTTCTCTTTCAAGCTTCGATTTTTGTTTTACAATCGTTGACAACGTCGACGGTGCAATTCCATAGTCCTTTGCAAGGTCCACTTGCCTTTGACCGTTGTCCAGGCGCTGAAGGATTTCCAGCTTGTCCGAGAGAGACAACCGCTTCCGTTTCGTCACACTCATCTCGAAAGTGGGTACGCGAATTGCCGTTGTTACGTAAAACTGGAAGGCTGAACGGAGCCGATGAAAAACACCGCATGTGGGTTGTAAAAAGGAGCCTTGGTCCTCTGAGCGAGTTCGGTAAACTGAAATATTGACTGTTCCGAAATTCGTTTAAGTGAAACTTTTTTCCATAGAATCTATAAAGAAACTGCCGGGGATTCTTAAAAAGTTCGTTATTCTGAAATATTCGATAAACCGACGTTCGTACAACTGAGAGTTTATTGTATTACCACTTTGGCTCAAGAAAGCGCTATATTATACGCTATTCTATTCCAGGCTTAGTTACTGCGTGTTGATTTGGGGCACAACGACAGCACATAATTATACCACATTACTCACTTTACAAAAAAAGGTACTACGAATATTTGAGGGATATTATGGTCAGCCGCAAGGTCTCAGCACGCGTCCGCTATTTACAAAACATTTCATATTACAAGCTAACCAAATCTATTATCTCAAGCTTTTTCTGCATATCCAAAATAATAAGCTCAATATGTTCAATATTGCCTCCGTACACAAAGTATAAGAACACCAAAAATTAGAACTACCTATGGTCGGCAGCATATTGTGCATCAAATAACCAGTCTGCTTAATAAACTTGGCAACATTCTAGACCTAAATAAACAAATTTCCAAAAATAGGTTTAAACAAATTCTTTTAGAAAATTGCATTGATTATGTTTAATCGCTGTTTAAGTGTTCATTACAACTTCCATGTGTATTGACTTTTTTTATCTTACTCAATGTGCACTATGTGTTTTATTTCTGAGCACACATTGTTTATTTCTTTTTTTGCTGCTTGTCACAATATATGTATGTCGTTCTGCTTGTTTTCTTGACTCTGTGATATTTGTTTTTTTGTTTTTTATACCTAGAGACAATTTAGATTGTTCAATGATTATCTTATGTTAATTATTGTATATTGTTTCTCTACTTGTATTGTGACTGCTTGCTGAACTGTACCTCGGAGCAAAAGCCTCTGTCAGGCTTATAGGCTTTTGCTTTTGCTTCGATTTATGTTGATGTACAGAAAGAAATCAATAAGTAAACTTAAAAGACCACGCCTTGTGGTGTGCCCCGCGTACCCATTTGATAGGGTCCATGTTCGGTGTCTTGAATAGGCATCAGTGAAGCCCGATCTGTCAAGAAATCTTTTATGTACCTGAAAGTGTTGCAGTCGCAGTGTGTCTCATTGAGGTGAGTTGGTATGACGCTGTGTTCGACGTTATCGAAAGTACCCTTCAAGTCCAAATCCTTGAAATTATGAGGGTGCTCGATAGGCTGTATTAGATCTCTGTTAAGTTGGAGCACGATGTCCTGTGCTGACTTATGTAGACGAAATCCGAACACCATGTCCGAGAAAGTTTTACGGTGTTCCATATATTTTGAGAGTCTATCCCGAGCCAGCGTTACCATCTTGCCCACACATGATGTGAGCGAGATAGGTCTTAAGTTGCCTGTGTTGATTTCCTTTCCTGATTTAGGAATGAATGTAACCACTGCTGTTTTACAATCAAAGGGAACCGGTTTCTCGCCTTTCGAAATCGCGTTAATGTATTCCAGAGGGCTTTATATGCCGGGTCAGGGAGATCGGCCAGCAGTTTGACTGTGACCCTGTCCCTATCCGGCTCCGCGCCTCTGAGCATCTCCACCAGGGTCGCCTTCAGGTGTTATAGTTGGTACGGTTGCTTCAACTGCGAATCATCTTCGCCTGCGGGAAGTAATTCCGTGCCTTTGAGGTCCTGTTTCAGGCACAAGTACTCGTCCCGTAATGTGCCGGCCAGTTCTGCCGTGGTGCCTTTCATGTTGTGAAGTGCGCGTTGTAAATATCTTTGTGCCTCGCCTCTTGACTGTGAGGGGTCAATGAGTCTGGAAAAGTTTCCATATCTTCTTACCAGACATTTTTGTAGCTGCTGTGTCGCACCGTACCATCCAGTTAGCGTTAGTCAAGTCAGAGGCATATTCCATGGCCTTTTGGGTGAGCTCTACAATTCGTCTTTTGAGAGTACGGTTCTGTTTCTGTCTATGCCAGTCTTTGGCTTCCCAGAGCCGGAGTGGACAGTTATCCAGAGGTGGGCAGTCCTTCGGTGTCTGGATGTGCTTCTCGTTTTGTTTGAGGGTAGAGTTGAGTGTTCGTGCACATGATTCATGTCCATGTTCAAAGAGACCGGTGAATGGTAGGGACTAACGGAATACCTGCTAGTCTGGGTGGGAGCCGGGCTTGAGAAAGTGGCCTCTATAGAGGTCGCGCATGTATTAATATGGTAATGCTAAAATTATCGCGGCCGAGAGGGTCCTCAGTGTTGTGCCATTCGATGTACTGTACGTGTTTGGAGAGCGTGAAGCAGGGCACGAGCCCCTGGTAACGGAATTCCCCACACGCTTAGGGTCCACCAGGCCGGTTTTGAGGGTGATGCCTAACGTTGACACAAACTCTGCTAGTTTACGCCCAAGTGCTTCATCCTTCTTGTAACCCTATATTTGACTAGGAGTGTTGAAATCGCCCACAATCAACAATGGGTCTCGACCCGCCGTCTTAAGCGCCCGACTAAATATGTCGGACATATTGACATGTTTGAGTTTGGGTGAACAATACATATTAAGCATATGTACTTATGAGTCAGAGTGCAGCAGGGGAAGCACAGTGACCGTTGTGTACGAGTAGGCCAGATTAACGTATAGATACACTTCCTATACTATTTACGATTTGTGTACAAGGATACAGTTGGATAGGTCTTTCTGAAATGTCCTTTAGCCCGACATTTCGGCAGGCGCACCAGGTTCTCGCAGAACCACAATGACTGCTAGGAATTCAAGAGTTTCGAGGTAGAGGCGGAAGTGTGCTCTTTTACGCCGATCACGGAATCATCGAGAATACCACTGTATTAATGATAAACGTTCAAGTTTTTGCTTGTGAGGCGACTGATTATTCCACTGGGCCATGTTGCTGACTCAAGGCTGGTTGGTCCACCACACCCACTGGCATAACTGTTCCGACACACTGCACAGCTGCTAAGGGGGTATCATCAGTGTCATCGTCATCGACAGAACAAAATATCTTTGATGGTTGGCTCACCTCCTTGACAGGTCCTGCGCGCTTAAACAATTTTGGACTGGTCTGGATCCAGGCCTTGATGTTTTTCGTTACTGGTACCAACACCTATTGGGTTATAGGGGCTGCAGTTTGTTGCGACTGAGCTTGAATGACCTGCGCAATCAGACCGGCGAGCTGGGCGATTCGTTCGGCCATGGTTTGATCAAGCGTCGTTATGCGGCTTTCCATGTTAGCGGTTACAGGGGACTGCGACATCGGAGCACAGTTCGAGCACAGAGATGTTGAGTCGTCCCCCTCATCCATTGTTCCTGGAACAAGCGGCTCTGCCTTAGCTTTTTCCAGTGCATTGAGTTTTGTTGCCAGCTACGCGCCCTGACTTCTGAGAATTACTAATTCTTTTCTCAGCCCGAGTACCATAGGGGAGGGTTGGAGAGGAAGTTGAGGCAGCCCCCGCCAAGTTGTTCACCTGTGGTACTGTTGGGTTATTGCCAAGCGGTGAAAAATCCTCGGCCTTGAAGGCTTTCGGCTTGGCGCTGGTCCCGGACTTTACAGGTTAGCGCTGAGAAGGCTGATTCCGGTCGGCTTGCTCCGACTTGCTCTTCTTCTCGTTGGTAGGGGTTACGTGGCTCTGCTGGGTCTTCTTGCCCGTCTTCGGAGGTTGACCCCGTTGTTTCTGCGTAGGTTTCTCCTCGCTATAGCTTCCAAAACTTGCCTACACAATCTGCTGCGCCAGTGAGATGGGCCACTCCCCAGATCATGCATGTCGGAATGCACTCGTGTTCTGTCAGGCCTTGGTCCGAAGCTCCAACGCGCTGACCACAGTATCCACACCATCCTACGTCCAGGTGAGGGCAGTTGTCCTCACTGTGCCCCATTGTGCCACATGTAGCAGGTGGGGATCGTATTTTTGTATTCCCTGATTGCAGGACACTAACAGTTCTAGTGTATGGAACACGGTAATCGTCGGCCCGCGAAGGTCAGCACGGCTACATTGGACGCACCAACTTTCCATATGAAGGGAATATCGCCCTCTCACCATTCAAGCTTAGGCTTCGAGATGCGGAGGTTCCGTCAGCCCCATACACGGACCACACATTGGCACACTTCACCATTTAGTTTCACATGGCCTCAAAATGTGAAGGAGCGTTCACCCACTTTCAAGGTAAAGTCCTAGGCAAGCTTGTCCACTGCTAGCACTACTTCTGTTCCACAGACGATGTGATTTCGGTCCCAGAGCGGCCAGACGTTGACAGCAGCTCCTGCCGCCCCACCCACATAGCGAGCCACTGCTGCTCCCACTACTCCATGCCGAAAGGTCGTCTTGAGGTCCAGAGTCCCACGCGGCTTCAATATCACGATCAGATCCTCCGAATTCATTTTTGGTGTCTGCTCCAGGCGCCAGGTAGTTGCCGTCTTCTTGTTCAGCGGCAGCACAGCGCGAGCACTGGCGGGCTTGCCGGGGTGGGTGGGATTCCCAGATGCCGTGAGTGACGTCGTCGATGCCCACGCGACGTCACCCTTTGTCGCTATCTTATTCTGCTGGCGTCTCCGGCGGAGATTCACCAGCGTGGAAAGACACTCTTCTGTAGCTGGGAGGTCCTCGTCGTGCGATGAGTTTCGTTCTTTGAATTCGGTTGGTTGGAGCTTGATGGATCGTTGGTTTGTTTTGGCTGGCACTTCAGTCCTTCAGTTGGCAGCACAACTTCATTCTATATACTGTCCATATAGTCTGTGCATGTAAGTTGTGATCTCGTCACTGGAATTTAAGATGGTTTCAAATTCAATCTTTGCGTGCTCTTCTCTGAGATGAGGCTCCATCACTGCGTCTACATGCTTTAGTTGCTGCTAGGCAAACTGTAGACGTTTTATGAGAACACTCGCCTCTTCTAAAAAGACAGCAGAATTGACGCCAAGAAGTTGGGCCGCTTCTTTCGCGAAAAGCATGACTTGAATTCCGATGACTTTACGTCTTTTCTCTTCTGTTTACCCATCCTCGTTGTTCAGTGAATCGTGGTCGGGTCCGGTCAATGGTTCTCTATGGTCTTGTATAATTCGTTTTCGAGGCTCGGCAGCAATAATTTTGTTGTAATACTTAGTTGTTGATGATCGTTTCAGGACGGCACTGCCGTTTGATGTTATACTCTCGTTTATTCTTCAAGTTACATTTGTACAAATAAGAGCAGTGAATAAAACATCTTCAGATCTTGTCCCCGTGGCTATCATAACATGCTTTTGCATCAGCCCCTCCGAGTCGTTCTGCCTCCGTCCGCTCTTCCCACAGTCCCGCCGCCTCCCCGAGCCGTCCCACCCGGCAAGCCAAACCAAAGCCGTAACTTGAGGTGAGTGTCGGGGTACGGGGAAGCCGTGGACGGACGGAAGCGCTGTTCCGTTCTTACGGCAGACCGTCTGGACTATCTCAACTCACGGTGAGAACCAGAAAACCACAACAAAAGATCACCAGTTAGGGCTAATGTCTCAACCATGCTAATCGCTCAAACTCGGTCAATCCGCCTGGTGTTCCGCACTCCGCCTTGGTACTCGACTCCGCCTAGCGGACGGCTGTCTGGTGGCTTGACGAACACTGGCAACTTGGCCATTCGCATGCCAGCTCATTTCTCATTGGCTAGGTTGAGGTGGACGGCACTGGGCGTCTTGACAGCAAATATGGCGCTTGCTTGAAGTGAAATGGGGACGCGAGGCCTGAGCTACAGCCGTGTCAGAGTCAGTGCAGTTTGCTCGCTTTCGCGATTTTTACTAAAGTTATCCAGCACCCACGGAGATATTCGTGGACCGCAGCAAGCCGGTGTACCCTTCCGGGCCTCTCAGTGCGTGCGAACACCGGCAGAAACAGACGGATCGCAGGAAGTGTGCGTTGTGTTTGCGAGAGCGTCGCAAGAAATATTTGAAGCCGCCGACTTCGTGATTTATTGTGCCATGCTTCGCGTGTGCGTTGCTAACGAGAAGTCCATCACATACACGTGTATTCTAAGCAAGGTACATGTCCAGGGCGCTGCGAAATGAAAAGTGTCTGATCGATGCACCCAGCATGCAGAAATTGTATGTGTTCTGTATATGTTGTTCGCCGCCGCGAAGTGGTGAACGCTAGTCCTTTAAAGCTTCCACAAGTGGTGATAGGAACAGTAGCGATAAACTTTATTGTCTCGTTATGTCGCTGTCATTCCTCATGTGCGTGTGAGACGTTTTGCCATCTGCGATGCGCCGTGGTGGTCACGACGTTTGAACAATCTATCAATACGAAGATACAAATCACCCGCCGTGGTTGCTTTGTGGCTATGGTGTTGCGCTGCTGAGCACGAGGTCGCGGCATTGAATCCCGGCCCCGGGGGCCGCATTTCGACAGGAGCGAAATGCGAAAACACTCGTATACTTAGGTGTACGTTAAAGATCCCCACGTGGTTAAAATTTCCGGAGTCCCCGCTACGGCGTGCCTCATAATCAGATTGTTGTTTTGGCCCGTAAAACCCCATATTTAAATCATTTATTTAAAATAAGATGCAAATATTGCTTTATCTGTGCGATGTGTCGCAGCGGTGCTAGGCGTCGCACGCGTGCTATTCGGTGGTCGAGGGGCGACTTGCCGTCCTAGGCAGCTGTCTTCGGCGACAATTTCGAGCGCGTGCGTGTGTTACGTGCTCTTGCAAGCTGGCGCTAGCATAACTACAGAAAGTGCGCCATCGCGCCGAACACAAAACTATAAATAGCGATATATAAAGAATTCTCGGACGTCTAACTTTCGGCGATACTATCGCTTTCACGTGACGTAGCATGCCGCGCGTTGGATGATTAGAGAGATTTTGCACAACGAGCCAGTTGAGCGCCCACTGAGAGTGATGGGCTCAAAATACGTCCAATGTGGCAGCATGACACGATTGCAATACATTTTTGGAAGGGAGCGCAGGTGAGTGTGCAATGCATCGAACGTGATTGACCGCGTCATCGCAAGACATGCGGCCACAGAACAGAATGTGAAGAGCCGCGTTATCCCCACAACGCGGAAACGCACTCGCATCTTGACAAACGCGCCAGTGTCGTCTGCTGTTTTCGATAGTTGCCAGCTGTCAACAGACTTCGCGTTGTCCAATCAGAGTGTGCGTGCGATTCACCAAACTTTGTGACATGATCCGCCCCGCGGAACGGACAGGAGGCTTTAGCAAATTTGGGCTATAAGAAAGCTACCCAGGGGAGACTATGTCAACGTTCCGCTCATACCGGTGGCTGCCTACCTTTCTGTGGTAAATGGCATACTTTTGAAGGAAACGAAATTGGTGATACCGACAAACATGCGCCGAGATTTGTTGTAGCGGATTCACGCAGACCATTTTAGCCAGGTGCAAAGTGTAAAGCTAGGGCTAGACCGAAATTCGGCGCAACCCATTTTGCGATGGCGGCCGACGGTAATGAGTTTAGCACTGAATCGATCTAGCGGTATTACCACCGCCAAAAGAAGTTACGTAGAAGGCGTGTACTCCAGTGGGATGCGCTTTCGCTACTCTCTATGAACACTCAGCGCCATCTACCGCCGCAGCCACGAAGTATGCGCGTGACCTCCTAAAATGTTTGGCGCGCCGGTGCGTTCCAACGTGGAGAAACGCGTCATGTGGCAGACGGGCTCGTCTCTCGCACTTCTTTCTGGACATGCTGCGCCATCTAGGGGCACTGCCGAGAGGTCGGCGCTTGACCTCCAAGAAGAGAAGCGGGGCGTGCCGGTGCATGCCGAGAAGTGTTGCCACACATGCTCAGTGACCTAAGTTGGTTCATCGAAGAGCGGCACATAGCCAGCGCGCTTATGGCGCCGCGCTCCCAAGCATTCGCGTAAAAGCCGTTCATAGAAAAGCGGCCCACAGCCAGTTTGTTAAAGCGCAACCTGCTGAAGCGTCAAAAGGGTTCCTGCTTGGTAAAACAGCGTTAAAACGTGTGGGGATGCGAGACTCTCACGCATCCCCTGATATCTTGTTTTCCCGCGTAGCTCCCGTCTCTTGCAATGCGGCTTCGCCACGTGGCCTGGGGCCCGCAGCGGTCGGTGTGGTTGAAGCGCAGTGCGAGAGATGACGCGAGTGTTGCGCTGCTAACGCCACCTACCGGTGGGGTTACTCAGGCGCGAAAAGGAGAAAGCACGTCCTCGGCGCGGCGGCAGAAGCACGTCGGCGCGGCGTCCCGCGCCTGCGCCGATCCATGCTTCTGCGAGACCTTCTCGCGTGGCCTCCTTCGAACGCGCCACCGTTCGCGTTACCGTACGCGCGAACAACCAGGCATTCGGATCCAGCATGAGGTGAACTTATTCGCTCGCTATCCGGTCGCGGTGAGTCGGACTTCCTAGATTTGTCGCGCGCCCATCGGCATGTTTTGTGGATAGCAGCTCGGCTAGCAGGCATTGATCTATGAAAGGTGCAATAAATGCCCTTGCGATTGTTTGCACTACTGTGTTGCCATTCCTTTGTCCCAAGAGCACGGGAGAAGAACCCCACAAACGAGGAGAGAAAAATACATTTTATTGCGCAATTTGTAGAAAAGAACGAAGGGGGTGATAGGACAGAATGCACTCTGTGCACTATACCTCTTTCCTGTCAGCTTCCCCCCCCCCCTTTTTTTCCCTACGAATTGTGCACTAGAAATGTGTCACGCATAATGAGGGAAACTTGAGGCATATATTTTGTCATTGTAGAGTGGCACCTTTCAAGTGGCCCATACCTGGTTACCTAAGTTGGCGCCATAGACCCACATTGAAGAGCGGCAAATACCTACCAGCACGTTCCCAGGGGCCCAAATTGCCACCAAATAGGTTTGTTGAAGACCAGCACATACGGAGTGGCACAAATCTAGTGCTCCGAGTCGGTGTCGGATAGTTTAATTCAACAGCGGTACTTGCCCAATCCCGCAACTACAGTGACGCACTGCACAGTTACCCAGGCAGGCGGAAAATTGGTTGGTTGGTTAGATAGATAGATAGATAGATAGATATATAGATAGATAGATAGATAGATAGATAGATAGATAGATAGATAGATAGATAGATAGATACCCTCCGGAAAGTGCGTCAAGAGAGAGAGAGAGAAAATAATGCAGAGAAAGGCAGGGAGGTTAACCAGAGGTAGTTCCGGTTGGCTACTCTGCGCAGGGCGAAGGGTTAAGGGGGATAAAAAGAGAAACAGAGAGGAAAGGGGAGATAGAAAGAAAGGGAGACAAGCACGAACAAAGCGCGTACACTACAAAGTGGTAGGGGGCGGCATTCTTGAGTCTGTCGTGAAGCGCCGTGGACCGCAAGAACCTTAAAGGCCGCCCCACATTCAGCGTTTTCTGGCGTTTTGTCACCCGGCGTCGCTCGGCGGCGACGCTGAGGCTGGCGCCAAGCCAAAACGTCGTGCTCAAGGGACACCAGATCTCGCCGCCGCCGTCGGAAGCGGCTCGACAGCGCCGACCAATCAGCGCGTGGCAGGGCGTGGCCGCGCTGCTGGCAACTATTGCAAGAAACTTCCGCAGATTCGCAGTTCGCGCCGCCATTGCTGTTTGTTTGGTCGATTCAATCATGCTACCGGCGAACATCGATAACGAGCTTCTTATAGCCATTGTAGAAGCAAGGCCGATATTGTGGCAGACCAAACACAAGGAACACAAGAATCGTGTTAAAAAAAACGTTTTGTGGATTGAAGTCGCCGCCATCGTCCTGCCGGGTGTACCAAATGAGAAGCAGGAGCTTCTTTTTTAGCAGCAAAAGCTGCTGCCTTCTTTCCATGATGTGGCGTATGGCGTCTAGCAATAAAAAGCACCTACTTCCCCCTCTATCATAGAATAAAGAACCCTCGATGCTCAGCTTCGCACGCCGACGCGCCGACCGCTCGTGATGTTCACGCCGATTATTGCTGCCAGTTTTCTGAAGCTTAGCCTTGTGTAATTTTTCTACACAGCCCTGAATATTTTATTTAGCGTAAAACTATGCAAAAGGCATAAGTATTGCATTGAAGAATACTTATGACAGCTCTTTTCATTGATATTACACAATTAGCTTAGGAGGTATCTGGTAAAATAAATCTGGTCACATTGTGCGACGCTGCGCTGGCGCTGGTCCGCGTGCCGCTCGTGTGGCTGGACGCCCTCTCTGGCGCCGTTTGGCGCCGTTTGGCGCAACGCCAAAAAACGCCGGTAGAAACGCTGAATGTGGGGCGGCCTTAATAGCGCGAGTAAGGCCTTCAACGCGGATGTTCTTTCGGAGCATTGGCCTAAAGCTTTCAGTTCTGAAAGTGGACCATTGTCGAACTGGGCCAGTACTCTGCACATCACTTGTCTGTCAGCACTGTACCGCGGGCGGACACAGATAATGTGTGCTAGCGTCTCGTCGATGTTACATGTGTCGCACGTGGGGCTGTCGGCCATTCCTATGAGGAAAGCATATGAGTTTGTAAAGGCAACGCCTAGCCACAGACGGTAGAGCATGGTCTGTTCACGTCGTGGTAATCCAGGCGAGAGGTGCATCCGTATGTTCGGAGACAACGAACGCAATCGACACATGATGAAAACATTCGAGTCCCACAGGGGCAAGGTACACTCACGGGACATCAAATGTGACAAGTACCCTAAGAATGCTAAAGCATTAAAACCGAATCATTGTCACCTTGCCGCCATAATGTAAGGGTGATCATGCCTGACCTTGAGCACCCGGAGAAGCCTGTCCTGGCAAGCGAGCACGGGTACCAGAGCTCTGAGCTTCTCCACGGGCAGCAGGAGCATGTCGTTGATGCGGCCACTCGACAGGAAGTAGTTCTTGTCCTGGCATTCGAAGTAGTGGTTGTAAACGTATTCACCGCATACCGCCAGGTCGTTGCCGCACACGCTCCTGCAGGAAAGGGCGGATAGCACAGCGCTCCGCTCAGCACGCAGCCCAACGTGCGAGGCCCCCTGGTTGGTCTCCTGAACACGGTGAAACCACGCGCCAGCGATGGAAATGTAAGCGCTTATTTATGTTCACCGCCTGGAGAAGGTTCTTGCGCGCACTTCGTCACACGTGGGGCTCGCGGAGCAATATGGCACGAAGAAGTAAGCGTCTTTGCCTTCGTAGTTTCGGTGATAAGAGCTAGCTTACGTGCAGCATATCTATAGGCGTATTTAAGCGCTACAAACGGAGTTAACAACCACCCTGAATTTTCTGCAGTGTATTAATTTACATAATATGCTTATAAAATAACATGCAGGGGCTGCAGTTATTCTCGAATCTAGATGAAACTGCACTCTTCGTTGGATGTACCATGACAGTGCGGGCGCACTGCACACGCACCTTGAAGAATGCCTTCGATGGTACTTAGAAAGCATGCTGAACATTTCGAATTTCTTTCTTATATCCTCCTAAAATCGCAGTGAGAAAGAGGGCGTGTTCATATGAAGTTTGCGACGAGAAAATTGAAATCAAGTGCAGAGCCTTTCTGTTTTCTACACGATAAACGGCAAAACGTATACTTAGTCAGCTCCGTCCTACACGCCTTATCCCAACACCTATATAAGTCACCGCTTTCCTTCTTCGTATTGCCGACATCGTTTTATTCTTCACGCAGCTAGACTTTCTTTAAAAAGCCCTAAGCAGGAAGCACAAAAATGTAATTTGTTTTGCAAAGCAAGCCACAGAGTACAACAGTGCGCCTTCGGTCATATCGTTATCTCAGAACTCTCAATGAGCCCATTTCTGCTGCGGTTACAGTGACAAAAACAGTGGTGGCCTGCTGATTGACGCGTCAGTAGTGGATAAGTAATCTAGATCTAGAGCACGATTTTTCGAGCACTACAACCGAGAAAAAGTTGACTATAAGCACTCTGCAAGCGAAACCAAATTCACAGTAGAGTCAATCAGTCTACCTACTTCGTAAGATTCGTTGCATCAAGCGCGGCTTAGGGGCTGTCACGCAACGATGCATATAACTGAAGTTGCCGCACCGGCGTTATTTATTTATTTACATGTATCTTACAGGCCTTCGAGAAGGCATTGTGTAAGGGGGGAAATACGGTAACATATTAGTATGGAATCAGGAAAGAAGGAACATCATTATAATGAAAGGAATATTCGTGCAACATGGAAAATTAATACATTAGCAAATACAGTATGTAGAGCAATAACAATAAACGGTACACAAAATAACATAATAGCATAATAACATTATAAACGTTTTTGCATGTGTACAGTAGTAAGTATAATAAAAAATTAGGATCACTGAAATTATTTTATGAATTTATTGTAAAATGTAGGGAAGACATTAAAAGAAGGCAACACGTGTTAGACGGTTGAAATGGCATATTGATCAATTAGAGAATTGCGAAATGTACTGTGTTTAGATTGGCAAGCGATTTTATATCGGGTGTGGCTATCACGCAAGCGGCCCGATAACAAGCCAGGGTCCCCTTTCCCTTTGCCTCGCTTTAGCCGCAGCTAAAAAACGAAGCGCAATAAACGGCCGGGAGTTCTTTTTCCTTGCCTAGCCTACTGATGTGTGGTGGCTCTGCTTGAAGCGAGTGACACCTAATGTCAGAAGCGGCCCCGTCTGCCCATCAGGATCGTTCCCATAGCCTAAGCAATGGACAGCACAGCGTCAAACTGCCGGGACCACTTCAGCTGACTGAAATGTCAGAAGAAACTGGCTTGTCTTCAAGCAGAAACTGCAACTGCTCCTGACAGCGACATTGAGTGACAGCCGAAAGACGGCAGCGGTAAGAGCAGCGATCCTTATCAGCGCTGCTGGCGACGAAGCACTCGACATATACAACAACTTTAGCTTCAAAGATGATTACGATACGCTGCTCAAGAAATTCGGCAGTTACTTCCATGAAAAGGAAAACGAAGTCTACAAAAGGCACGTGTTTCGTATGCGTGTGCAATGTGAGGCCGAACCATTTGAGCCGTTTTAGCGAGGTCTGAGAACTCAAGCTAAGCACTGTAATTTTGGCGGCCTCAAAGGATCCATGGTACGTGACCAGATTATTTTCGGTGCTAATAGTACGGCGCTCAAAGAAAAGATGCTCCGAGATAAGTCTCTCACATTTCAGAAAGCAGAAGAAATGTGCAAGGCGACGGAGGTTGCCGCAAAGCAAAATTACTACATGGCGCAGAGAAAGTCTGCAAGTAGACTACGCCGTAAGAAATGAGCCTGGCAAAGGAAAGCAAATTTTTTGTAAGCAATGCAGCCGGACGCACACGCCACGACAATGTCCAGCTTACGGGAAGCACTGCCACGCGTGCAACAGAATGAATCACTTCTCGGTATGCTGCAGAAATTGCCAAGTGAACCAAGTACAGGAAGAGCTGGAAGGTGATGAAAATTTCCAAGTTTCGGACGTCAGCATATGCGGTGTCAAAAAGCAAGCAGGGCTAGATTGGATGGTGCGAGGCGAGATTTCCGGATGCCAGGTCAGATTCAAAGTTGATACAGGCTCCCAGGCAAACCACCTCCCCCTCCGCATTATTCAACGCATCCGCTGTACAACGTACCTGAGCAAGAGTACAGCGGTCCTGACTGCCTACAACGGCACCGTTATCAAGCATGTCGGCATCGCCACAGCACCCTTGGTCATGAACGGAGCGAAGCACGAGACAAGCTTTTTTATTGTGAAAAAAGGCCGACGAGCAATCCTTGGCTTCAACACATGCCTGCAATTTGGCCTCATCTCAATAGCTGTGGACGCGTTAAACAAGATGGGCACGAATCACTAGAGCAAACTGTCCCGCACCTTTTCTGTGGAATCGGCTGCGTGAAACGACACTACAAGATGGTGCCTAAATGCAGCAACCAAACGGAGCACCTGGTGGTAAAACACCGCTAGACGTCCAATGACACGCCATTGCCTCCACTGCAGCAAGGAGACATGGTACGGGTTCGCGACGGCCGCCAGCGCTCGCTCAAAGCGATGATTCTCCATAAGGTGAATCCTAGGTCGGACATAGTGAAAGCGGACAACGGCCGCATTCTACGGGGAAATAGGCAACACCTGCTGCGAACACGAGAACACTACAGGGTAGTCGACGGCAGCGACGACGGCGATGTGGACATTAGCCTCAAGGCCAGCAGACCCTCAAGGCCAGCAGACCCACATGGCTGATCATGACCGGCGGTCATGATCAGCCATGTTGTGGACATGCAACAAGACTCAGATCGCAGCATACGGCTGCTGGAAGAAACATTGCAGCAGTTCCACGCAGTTTAACCCGACTATGCACTGGCCCTACGCAATGCCTCTATACCTCTACACCTATACCTCTATACCTCAATGCTACGAAATGCCTCATGACTTCGAGCGTACACGGCTGACATACGATGCCAAAATTTTCCGCAAGTTTCTTAGTGCATTGTCAGACCTGATTTCTTCGGAGAGGAAAAGATGTATCAGGTGTGGTTATCACGCAAGTGGCCCGATAACAAGCCAGCGTCCCTTTTCCCTTTCCCTCGCTGCAGCCGCAGCTGTAAAACGAAGCGCAATAAATGGCGGGGGCTCTGATTGAAGCGAACGTACAGATCTGGTACAGCGTTCTAAAAACGGATCGCACGGGGCAAAGCGGACAAATTAAAAGCGTGTGTGTTGCCTTATTTCGGGTGTAGCTGAACTGATTGTTCAGTCTTTGTGACGTCGAGGATGCTTCTTTAGTGTTTCATAAGGTTAGGCCAACTGTGTAAATGAATCTATGAAATAACAATAGACGGAAGGACAATAACGCGGCGAGTAGTTAGTGGTTTTGGCGAGAGATCGAGCTTTATTTGGGTTACTCTTGACTGGTTACTACAATTTTTTTAATGAAACGGCTCGCTCTATTCGGGATGCTCTCCAGGAGTTCGATGAGGTATCTTTGGTGAGGAGACCATATACAAGAGGTGTACTCAATTTTTGGCCGTACAATAGTTATATGAGCTAGTTTTCTTAGTGGTGAAGACGCACTTCTTAAGTTGCGGTGCAGAAATTCTAATAGTCTGGAGGCGTTAGCTGAAATGGAGGTGATGTGATTAGTCCATGAATGATTGTGCGTTAGGAGCACTCCTAAGTACTCAATCTGTGATGTGGTCAACTATGTTAGAATCCAGTTGATAGGAAAAGTGAGATTTAACAGTTTTTCGAGAAAAGGAAACTAGTTTGCGCTTCGACACGTTTAGGGACATCAGTCACGTAGCACACCAATCACTGATATGTGCAAAGTCATTTCGGAGTGCCGCGGGGTGAGCGGAACAGTTAATCGAACGGTATACAATGGAGTCGTCAGCAAATAATCGTACAGAAGAGTCATTAATGTAAATGAAAAAAAGAGAAGAGGTGCGAGCACACTGCCTTGAGGTACACCGGAGGTGACGTCAGACAGGAAAGAGGAAAAGTTAGCAAGAGGGAACTGTTCGCGCTGAGAGAGAAAAATACGAATCCATGATAGGGTTAGTGAGTCAAATTTAATTGCACAGAGCTTTGATATCAGGCGATAATGGCCTACACGATCGAATGCTTTCGAGAAGTCCAAAAAGATTCAGCCAATTTGTTTATTACTGTTCATATGAAAGTGTAACTCTGGCGTGAATTCTAGTAGTCGGCTTTCGCAAGAAAATCCTTTCGGAAACCATGCTGTTTCGGGTAAAAAAGTTATATTCAAGATGAGAATATATATGGGGTGCGATAATGTGTTCTAACATTTTGCAGCAAATGCAAATTAGTGATATAGCACGGTAATTTTCACTGGAGCTCTTGTTGCCTTTCTTATAGACGGGCACTACTTTTGCTATCTTGCAGTCTGTGGGAAACATACCAGTTGTAAGGGAATGGTTAAGTGGGTGTAGCAGAATATTGTTCGATACTAGTATTGTGTTTTTTAGTATTTTGGAATTTATACCATCTATTCCAGAGGATGAAGACATTTTAAGGTTACCTATAAGATCGGCTACGCCTTTTAAAGTGATAGTGATGGGAGCCATGTACTGGAAATCGAAATCGGGTACAAGAGGTATGTTACAACTATCTTCTCTTGTAAAGACGGATGTGAAGAATGAGTTGAATGCTGTCGGACATTGACTGTCAGAAATAGGTCAGTTTTTATCATGCAATAAAATAAAAGCGCACTTATTTCTATGGTTAACTACGTTCCAGGATTTTCTTGGATTGCTTGTAAGAATTCCTGGTAGGTCTTTTGAAGAATGTTTATCCTTGGCGACCAATAAAGCTGCGCAGTGCTCTTTTAGATGGCTTCTGCATTTATCCCAAGCGAATGTTCTTTGTACGCGCATCAGGTTTTCATATAGGCCTTATTTCTTTGTTTTGCATTCTGTGAAGAGTTTTAGTCAACCATGGGTTGGAATTATCGTTAGTTATAGTAACAAGAGGAATATGCTTTTCAATTAATGCACGCAACTTATCTCTGAATAGAAGGCAATTTTCGTTGACAGATCTGCTGGAAAAGGATGGCTCCAATACGTCGATAAAGTAGTAGTCTAATTCTAAGTTGATGATACTATAATTACCTTTATTGTAGGCTCTAATATGCTTTGTTGTGAAACCGGTGGACGCGCATGGAATATCGATGGTCACTTGGAGTAAGTGATGATCATTGAATCCATCTAAGTTAAATATGTGACAGTTTTTGGAGCTGTTGTTAAAATGAGATCCAAAAGATCGGAATTACGAGTCGGTTGATTAACTACTTGAGATAGTTTCAAATCTAATGTTAAGGAAGTAAAGCTTGTGCACATATGACACGATGAGAATAAATTAACCGAGTCAATTAAGGGAAGATTGAAATTTCCGTTTAGATACATTATATCTCCCTGATACAGACCGATTATTACTTTGATACTATCATGTAATGCAGTTAGGAAGGAAAAATCAGAATCCGGCGCACGGTAACAGTTACGGAGTAGTACATTCACGGTTGATACAGAGCAGGCCACCCAAATGATTTCGTGGTTAGTATGGGTTTGAACAACAAGAGATACGGTATTCTTTTTAATTCCTACCATGACACCGCCACCTCTTTTCTTATCACGGTCGCGTATGTATATGTTATAAGTTGTGTTACCGGAGAAAATTTCATTGCGAGTTATTCCAGGGTTTAACCAGGTTTCGGTAAAAGCAAGAGCATCCGAATTACAGTCGTCAAGAAAAGAAGAAACAAGATTGCACTTTGACATAATACTACGGATGTTTCTGCCGATGATAAGGATGAGGAAGTAAGGGTTTGGTTTGGTTTATGCTGATTGCGCACATGCGTGTTGTGCCGGGGCTATTTATTGACCATGAAGACTGCATCAGTTGCGAGATCATAGGTGTAGGACTCAGAGTCTATGCGCATTCGGTAGACGTGCAACTTAAACGCCTTGTTTTTATTCTTAGCAAAGCTAATCGATTTCCGCCTCACTTGTCGCGTTGCGGGTGAAAAATCCTCGCGGATTGAAAACGTTGATCCCCTAAGTTTAGACGCTGAAGTCAAGACACGCTCTGTGTTTGAAAAAAGTGAAATTTTGCTGCCTGCGTTTTTTTTTTGCGAATGCTTGCCCAAACGGTGCATGCGCTCAAATTGTTGACCTGTCGTGGTAACGCCAAGTTTTATTGAGCAAAACTTGATAATTTTTTGCTCGGACGCAGCCCAATCTTCTTTTGGATCATCATCTATACCAAAAAGAAGAGATTCGAGCGGTGTAGTCTATTTTCAGCGTGATTACATCCTGAAGATATTGCTGTCAATTGCTTGGAAACATCGCTTATAGCATCAGAATTTGTCCCGGCTTCGGCTGTGGAATGCGAAGAAATGGCGGATTCTAATTTTATTATTTTTGCACTTAGCAGCTGCACTTCGTTTTCTGCTGCGTCCTGCTTTTGCTTCGTCTCCTTGAGTTCTGCAATTAAAACAGCGTGACCATTTTCAAACCTTCGAATGGATTCTAGAGCCTGGGCAAATGCACCAGGTTCAATTTCGGGCATTGGAAAAGGATTTGGCTCAAAGTCTCCATAAATTATGAAGAGAAGGGCAGATAAAGCATTGTCATGTTGGAATACAATAGCAAAAACCGATTAAACAAATCATTAAGTTCTACAGGGCACTACACCGCACATAAACAGTAGTTACTGCTCCTAACACACGCCGCATTATTGAGGTAACTGACCTGCAAAATGAACCAGCGGGAGCATGCCATTCCCGATGCGCCCTCGTACCCAAGGTGCGCTGTCAATGGCTATCATTTAAGGCTTCCGCACTCTGTGTCGAAGGTAGTTGTCGCACGCCCGGATTTCCAGTTCGTGAAGCAAGCTTCGTCCAGAACCAGCTTCCAGCGCTGTGATGCAGAGAGCGGTAGCGATAAAACAAGACAAGAACAGACCGCCCAGGAGATAGCGCCCTGTAACATGACCCAGCGTGAGCGTGCCATTTCCGATGCGCTGTCGTGCCCAAGGTGTGCTGTCGATGGCTGTCATTTAAGGCTCCCGCACGCTGTGTCGAGAGTAGTCGTCGCACGCCCGCGTTTCCAGTTGGTGAAGCAAGCTTCGCCCAGAACCGGCTTCCAGCGCTGTGATGCAGCGAGTGGTAGCGATAACATGACACCAGAGTGTTGGCTAGGATGAACAAGCCAAGAACAGACCGCCCAGGAGATAGCGCCCTGTAACATGAACCAGCGTGAGCGTGCCATTCCCGATGCGCTGTCGTACCCAAGCTGCGCTGACGATGGCTGTCATTTAATGCTCCCGCACGCTGTGTCGAGGGTAGTCGTCGCACGCCCGAAGGTTTAAAGACCCTGTTCATCATCGTCATCCCATTTTATGTTCACTGCAGGACGAAGGCCTCTCAGTGCGATCTGCAATTACCTGTGTCCAGCGCCAACCAATTCCAACTTCTACCTTCGAATTTCCCCATTTCATCGCCCCCACCTAGTTTTCTGCCATCCTCGAGTGCGCTTCCCTTCTCTTCGTACCCATTCTGTAACTCTAATGATCCACCGGTTATATAACCTACACGTTACATGGCCTGCCCAGCTCCATTTTTTCTCTTAATGTCAATTAGAATATCGGCTATCCCCGTTTGCTCTCTCATCCACACCGCTCTATTCCTGTCTCCTAACGTTACCCCTAATATTCGTTGTTCCTTGTTCCTTAACTTGTTCTTGAGCTTCTTTGCCAACCTTCAAGTTTCTGCGATATGTCAGCACTATCAAAATCCATTGAGTGTACACCTTTCTTTTCCATGATAGTGGTAACCTTCCAGTCGGGATCTAGCAATGTATGCCGCAAGCACTCCAACGCATTTCTATCTTTTGTAAATTTCGTTCTCGTGATCAGGGTCTCCTGCGAGTAATTGACCTAGGTAAACGTACTCTTTCACGGACTCGAGAGGCTGACTGGCTATCCTGAACTTTTGTTCGCTTGCCAGGCTATTAAGCATCATCTTCGTCTTCTGTATATTAACATTCAACGCCACTCGTGCACTTCCTCTGTTAAGGTCCTCAATCATTTGTTGCAATTTGTCCCCAGAGAGACAGAGTAGTCATAAAGGAAACACAGGGAGGTTAAGCAGGCTGAGCCCGGTAGGCTACCGTGAACGGGGAAAGGAGGAAAGGGGATTAAAAGAAGAGAAGCAAGAGAGAAGTTCGCTCTTTGGACAGTTACACAGACAAGCGTTCATTGCCCAGAGTTGCTGAACAAGACAATGTCATCTCCAAACCAAAATTTGCTAAGATATTCGCCGTTGATCCTCCCTCGTGCGCCTGATGATCAATGACGAACGATTTACAAATTGAGAGCTCTTTCTTGATTCGATGGATGGCCGTTCTTGGTTGGTGAAGCGATTTCTGTGGTTAACTACGACAGAATCTGTTATTATCTTTAAATTTTGGACTTTTCCGAATGTTTCAAAAATGTTTGGATGGCCAATTTTGTGCTTTAATTTTACTGCATAGGGCAGGTGCGTAGGTTTGTTCGCCAGACCCGATGGATCTCGGCGCTTTCTTGTGCTCGGTAGTTGTGAGTTCCCAGGAAGACTACCAGAATAGAAGGAGCACTGGGACGCCAAATTGCAGTGTGTCATCATAGTCTGCTTTCGGAGAATTCCCGAAGTCGCACTTAAATGCGACGCTTCAGGCAACCTGACAGCAGACAGCTGGTCACCCTTAGAGTGGATCTCTTGGCTGCGGAGAACGCTGTTGTGTGGCAAAATAGCAATGGACATTCTTTGGGTGCTTCCCTCAAGGCGACCCCTTAACCCGCCGTGGTTGCTCAGTGGCTATGGTGTCGTCGTACCCTATCCGTCGTACCCTATCTTTTATCTTGGTCCCCAGTTCCTAGTGAGATATTATACTTGTCGACGCTACTCATCGCTTTTCATCCGACAGGAATTCACTTCAGCACATGTTTATATGCTTGCATAGTGGATAGTGGCAAAGGCACGCAGGAGTTAGCGGTATACTGTTGCGTGTGCATAATTATCAGCAAGTCAAGTGGGAAGCTCAGTAGCGGTAGAAGCACTGACCTGGCAGTCTATGAAGTACTCTGATTGCTGTCGTAATGTGATGGTGAAAATTTGCTGCGAGGAGCTGCTGAGAAATCGAAGCACAGTGAAAGCGACAGCAGCCACTGATCGGGGCTGTTGCAATAAAGGCGTCGCCGCTATCAGTGTACTCATAGAGCACGCATGCACTCGCTGTTTTCCTGGTCGCAACGGTGACCAGCTGCACGGCGTGTGTTGTGCACTTGGGCACATCCTTTATTTGCTAACAGCGAGCCTAGATTTGCGCTGCGCTTCCTATTTCTACCACGCACCACACCTTTCGAGAAAGAGTTATCGCCATTCAAGCTTATACCTTGATGGTGGTGGTGGTGGTATAAACTTTATTTTATACCTTGATGGACATTCATTCTATGCCACGGATTGTCAAAATGCAGAAAACGCCCATTCCTACTCAGAAACCTGTGTGGGTTTCCTTTGTAGCTTCGTGCTACATTCGGGTGGATGACAATTGTTCCCTTTCATGGTACTTCCTCCGCCTTGCGGGATTCCACAGAACTGATTTGTCATATTCTGTGCCCCTATGCTTCGAGTAGTCGATTAATTCGCCCTCGGGCTACGGTCTGCTAGCATATCCTGGTTTGCTCAGGTGGTAAAGCGAGCACCCCGGCCAGGCGTTGGTCCCGCATTCGAATCTCGGACCACGACGAATTTTTCTCAACTGCGAAGCGTTCTTTCTGAGAAACTTGTGTGGGTTTTCTTTGTACCTTCGTGCTAAATTCGGGTGGATGACAATATTTCCCTTGCAGGTGGAAAATCGTTTGGCATTCTTTTGAGCCCCTTAGTGGACTCGCTTTCTGCTTCTGGCTGGCGGAGAACGCCATAAAGGGAGCTCAGTGTGGACATATTGAATGGTCGATTTAGAGTGCTCTAGAGCACTCCCGTGGTGTTTACACTGGGCTGGTTAAAATCGAGCATTCAGAACGCGTTCGCCTGATTCATTCAGAGCGCCACGCTCCAGCTCACGGTCCTATGGTCTCCTTGTGCATTAAAATAGACTCATCCGTGTAAACACTACAGGCGTCTCAATGTTCTTTCGTTACTTCATTTCGAGTAGAATTTGGTTCTGCCAGAACCATGACTTCAAGATGAGCGGCACAAAATGTTAGATTGCTGCGTCAAGTTGCAAATCAAACGTGCTAGACTGCCAAACAATGCTTTCACTGGACTGGACGGCCGGCCCTGCGGTGTAGACGCGCGAAGCCGATGCCTCAAAGCTAATTGCTTAGCACGGCCGCAGTTGGTGGCTGTGGACGAAGCAGGACTTACATGCACCGTATGTTGTCTGTCAGGTTGGTGTCGAACTTCAGGAATTGCTTTCCTTTGCGCGTGTAACCAGTGATCTCATTGCCTGCCGCCACAAATATCTTGTCCTGGATGCTGCCGATGGCCCCGCCTAGCTGAATGCAGCTCACACCTTTGCCAGGCAACGTCTTGAACACCGTCTGCAGTTGCGAGAATGGAGCAACGGAATTGGAATCAGGGTTCATAGGACGCTTGGCCCGACTATCAGGAGACCACGATAGGACAAAGGAAAACTCGTGGTCATTCTGCTTAAAGACAGATAAAGAAGCAGCTTACACCTTTGAAAAAAATACACTGAACGACTGGCGGGACTGCTCCTCGTCTGTAAACAAGTGACATTGGGTACTTACTTCAATGTGCCCGTGGTTAGCCCCGAATGAGTGAACGACTCCAGACTGACTACCGACGACCACCTGCGAAAAAAGTGTCACATGTTAGTTCATCATAGCGCTCCTAAGCGTGAGACATACCTTTTGACACCCTTTAGGCTCCGATGAGTGCGGAAGGATCTTGGTGGCCCCTGGGGACGTCCCGTCAACCTGACAAGAGTAATTTATTTCCATGGGGCTTTATGCATGCTAAATATAAAGCTTTTACAAAGGCTGTAACTCAACCACTCATTTAACTTTGCATGGACAATTGTAAATGTTCACCACATTTTATTTAAGTTATATCTTGATGGAAGTTTTAGTTCTCACAGGAAAACCAATCATATTCTGCGCAGGTTTCAAAGGGAGAAAGACGGAAAAATTGTTCAGTATTTACCGGCTATTAACCATTCTACACACTCTATGAACATTTTACATGCTTTGGGGCGTATATTTGTAACACAACAGTAAAGGCCGACATCTTTCGTGCTGTTTGCTTTCTTTAAGGGAACAGCTGTAACAAAAATTAAAGAAGGACATTTTTAGTGAATGTGTTAATTAAAATTGGCACATCTTCTGAACAAAATTCAACATCTCGTTTGTTTTGGTGAGAAGTTCTTATGATTGAAATTGGTAATTTTGTAAACAAGGTGGTTGCTTGGCACGCCAATTTGTTCAGTGACTAGTGACTAGTGACATTTCCATCGCGGACAAATCAAAGAAGTTTTTAGGCATGTAACATTTACGAAATGAGTTGCAATAACTTCCGAAGCTCGCTGCCGATTGTACCTACTGAGATGCCCTTTTCTGCTATCAAAGTGAGCGCATCGTGCACGTTATTATTATTCGAAACACGAATAGTAGCATGGGCTCTGCACCGCAGAGAAAAGAAATAATAATTGTCTTGCGAAAGGGAAAGAAAATGCGATGTGACAGTTTACGGTGTCACGCGCGACATAAGTAAAATAACGTAGCGACAACAGTGGCTAAGTTCACAATACGGATCTTCATCATGCAAAAAAGGTCGTAGTTCGCACCCATCTATTTGCTCTGCATTCGCACTTATATTAGTTTTCGCGGGTTTTTGTTCGTACTCAAAATGATCGCGAGCGCGGATTCGCATCTGCTAAATTACAGGTATTGCAAGTTCGACGGCAAACGGTACGTCAGTAGGTTTCCCGCGCGAAGTTGTACGAACATGCCTAACTGATCGCAGGCAGAAGCTTACGCTGTAGCTTAAAGGAGGCGTCGTATAAGCGCTTTCCAACCATAGAGCCAGGCCCTTCTAAAGTTGCATGTCTTACGCGCGTTTACGAACTATTGTTTGGCGGCCCGTCTCGCCACTGATAATTCGCCTTTGAGCGAAAGTCTCAGTAAATGCACCCTCCTCACATACGAAGTCTCAGCCTTGCGCGATGCATCAGTACCAGGTCCGTCTCGTTCGGAAAGACTTCGCCGATGCTTTCGACAGACCGTGAGTTGTTTGGAGTACCGCCTTGAACACGCTACTAGTGAATTCCCGGTAAGCGCTGAAAGTTTTTTTTATTTCTTCTCATTTTCTTTTTTTTCCACACTACATTTAAGTATTGTTCAAGTTCGCCGAAGATGTATCGTATATCTAGCCGCATTCATGCCCGCATGCGTACGGGTGACTCTGAAACCACGATGATGGAACCATTGAGCAATACTATGCCCCTGCGCACGTGCGACTCCGGAACTACGAGACCGGAACCGTTTAGAAATCGTTACCCTTCTATCGCGGACAACTCAAAGCAGTTTTTAGGCATGTAGGATCCTTTGGGCTGTACTTGTCGGTGATAAGGTTGCCTACCCGCCTGCGGGATTATCTGACTGAGCTATGGCGAATGCTCGGCTGCCATAGTCGTAAGTTCGAATCCCGCCATAAGTTTGTTTCTTTCTCTCTCTCTGTATATATATATATATATATATATATATATATATATATATATATATATATATATATATATATATGATGGTGAGCTTGCAATTCAGCTCCTCTAGGGCACAACTTCTGCAGGGTTGGAGTGACGCCTGTCACCGGCAAAAGATGCCGAAATCGAGTGGGGCTATTCTAATCCACGTACAACCAAATTAGGAAGGCCCACAAAACTTCAACAATACACTCCCTCACCAGATCAGGAATTGGCCTCCCTGGTGCAGTATTCGGCCACCCCCTCATAGATGGCTAACTAGGCTGCGGAGAACCTGACCAAGAGGGCGGTCAGAACTGTAACGCTGCAGAGGGTGCTAAAAATCTCTGGATCCGGACAGGCCCCCAATGGAAACTGATCCTTGCAACGTTTAACACACGAACTATGTCGAGTGAGGCTACGTTAGCAGTACTCTTTGAGGAATTATCAGACATCGTTTGGGATATCATCGGCGTTAGCGAGATTAAAAGAACTGGTGAGGCTTATACATTACTGGTTAACGGACATGTCCTCTGTTATAGAGGTATCCTAGATACGGAGCAATACGGGGTAGGATTCCTAATCCATAAGGACATAGTGAACAATATTGACGAATTCTACAGTATTAATGAGAGAGTAGCTGTACTTGTAATCAAACTTAATAAGAGGTATAGACTTGCTAAGAAGTATAGCTAATAAGAGGAAAGCCTTGGGAGCTATGCAAAGGGGAAAGGCAGCTGGGGAGGATCAGGTAACAGCAGATTTGTTGAAGGATGGTGGGCAGATTGTTCTAGAAATACTGGCCACCTTGTATACGCAATGCCTCATGACTTCGAGCGTACCGGAATCTTGGAAGAACGCTAACATAATCCTAATTAATAAGAAAGGGGACGCCGAAGACCTGAAAAATTATATACCGATCAGCTTACTGTCCGTTGCCTACAAAGTCTTTACTAAGGTAATTGCAAATAGAATCAGGAACACCTTAGACTTCCGTCAACCAAAGGACCAGGCAGGATTCCGTAAAGGCTACTTAACTATAGACCATATTCACACTATCAATCAGGTGATAGAAAAATGTGCGGAATATAACTAACCCTTATATATAGCTTTCATTGATTACAAGAAAGCGTCCCGGTGAATTCGAATTCGAAGTATTCGAATGTTTCCACTGTAAGCTTTGCTGCCGTGTTTCAGTCTCGTAGTAGTGGCCCCATGATTCGTCCCCGGTCATAATTGCAGGCAAGAAGTCGTCACGCTTATTGTGATACTGGATCAGATGAGCCAATGCAGCACCGAACCACTCCTTCTTCTCACGGTAGTTAAAAATATTGAGCATCTATTGCGCACACAAGAGCCGATAATCGAGATTTCCATGAATTATGGTGTGAACCGCACAGTGGCTGATGTTCGCACGCTCTGCCAGTTCATCGATGCTTATCCTCCGTTCTTGTCAAATCGGTTCATCAACCTTTGCAATTGTGTAGGGGGTGATTGCACGGTGGGTTGGGCCCGGTCTTGTATCGTATTTGCAACTTTCACGTCCTTCTTTGAACCATTTGCTCCAATACGTCACAGTCACCAATGAAAAACAATGTTCAATGTACATGGTAGCCATACGACGACTAAGTTCTTTTTGGGAAACACATTCAGCTGTCGAAAACATGATGACACCATGCTGTTCAACTTTTGAAGCGTCTATTATGTCGCAGAACCATGTTCAACGCAGTGTATTAGAGCATTAAAGAACATTTATCCTCACACCTGTCTGTCATTTTTGTGAATGAGAGATCCCTGTGTGCTACGCGCGTGCTCGCAGATAATGAACCGAATTCATTATTGCGCGGAATGGGTTGGCTCACTTTCATTTGACTCGCCCTCGTGCGTTAGAAATGCGAAGATACAACGAAATATACGAACGCGAAGCTACAGCTTGATAAAGGTAAAAAAAGTGTTACTGGAAACAAGGTTCACTGCAAGTATACACAAAACTTCGCAACGAGATATCTACATACACGTAAAAGTCTCAAATAAATCTAAGCACCTAAGAAAAAGTCACTGCATACATATCACCCCGTACTGACCATCGCCATAAATTGAGCGTTCCACACTGTCGCACTAACCTATTTTTTTATTCATTTATTCCTAAAACTACCCATGAAGGGAATCATCTGCCGGCCTCAATCGTTAACATAACTCATATATCTGCTTTTAGAACTACTATTGAAGAATACTTTTGGTAATCCGCACTTTGTCATTTTCTCATTTTTTTTATTATTATAGCGTGTTATCTCCACATGCTGTGTATTTCGTTCCACTCCCTTCTGTAATGCCTTCGGGCCTTGAAGGTACAAATAATAAATAAATAAATAAATAAATAAATAAATAAATAAATAAATAAATAAATAAATAAATAATGCGTCAAACAAAGGAGATAAACGTCTTGCGCAATAACAAATCAGAGAATCCTAAGGCTAAGAAATCCTAAATCCAGCCCGAGTTTGCAAGGTTCGCGCTGAAATGCCTGTCTTTTCCAGCGTGAAAAAGACGTTCTCGACAAAATCCAGAATGATTTCCGGCGCAGGGGGTTGTTTTGGTAGGCGGTGCAGGACAGCACGAGAAAACGTGAGAGGGGGCTGAAGCCCAAAAGCTCCCCCTTCCTGGTTACGCCCCTGAATGGATACGTGTAGGTGTCTGCAGGATTTAAAGAAAAGAAAGCTACACGGAGTGGAAAAATAAGGCTTCACGAGAAAACAGAATGTAAAAGCAGCATAACTATTAATTAGCCTAAAAAGTCGATTCCGCACATTAGCCAGCTGCAAACTGCTAAACAGCAAAAATGCTTCACTGTACCGATCATCACTTTTCAGTTATTTAGCAATATATAGCTGTGCAGAAGCGGGCGACATCTTGTGCTTATTGCCAACATTTTCCATTCACAAATAAATAAATAAACACTAATGATACTATTCAGAGTACAAACGTACGTGACATTAAACGTTCGTGTTATGCAAGAGTGAACATACAAAGTGCCAGCTGATTACGACGCCACGCTAGTTGTTCTTCCCTAAAAGACACTTACGGTGCTGTCAAACAAGTGATCGCAATCGCAAGTTACCGGATAACACGCGCATCATACTGGAAGCATTACTTTTGCAGTTTGGTGACAACACTTGCTTGGAACTCTGCATGCTATTGAAGAGGCCGATTCATTTCGTGAAACATCGGTGGCTCGCTTTTGTGCCCACGGCGCAGGCATGCAGAGAGCAAGACGACAGTTGTCACTCGCAGAACCGACAAAGCTCTGTCGACTAGGACATCTTCATGTCCTAGTGGAAGCACTTTCACAAACGCAACTTCACGAACAAAGTCACACCTTACACAGGGATTCGCGAACCGGACGAGCGAAACCGCCGTACTGTGACCACTCCTCCGCTCTGTGTATTCCTCGTACCCCATTGTCGCTTGAACAATCGGCCATTCCTTGAGCAGCATTGAAAGCACTCCTTTAGCTGAAGCGGACAGTAAATATCAAGGTAGGTCACCCCAATTTCCTGCTTGTTATCTGGAAGCGCTAAACGAGCACAGATGGCGACACCGACGCGATCCCTTTCACCGGTAAAGAGTGCTTCCGTCGGCAGCGAAGCATTCACAGGCGCGCACGTTAAACAGTTCGACGACGACTGCACCTTCGCGTCATCGCACGCAAATGAATGCGATGACATTCGTTGAGTGCCCTGATGTGTCGGTGAATCTGTAGGCAGTGCACGGGCGATGCGAGTGGTCCGAGAAGAACACGTGGCGTCTAACAACTTGCCCCGCGGCGGAACGACGGTGAGCGAAAACACTGTGAGACGGCGAAGGATACACTTCCGAGGTGATACAGTCACATAATTGTACTGCATCGATAGACGAATTGCGAGTGTGAAACTAAATTATGTTCGGACAACTGTACGGAGGTACTTGGTTTAGTGGAAACGGAAGTCACAACACCCTCGACGGATCTTGGTGGCTTGTAGTCGCAAAGACGCCATACTAAATTGGCATAGGTTATCCTTCGCCATGAAATCATCACAATGAGCGAACATGATTGGCTGGTACATTTATACAAGTTGGACAGTGGTAGATTTGCTTTGTAATTGTTAAGTTGTCACCGACAATATATACTGTTCCTTAAAGCACACTTATTGTGCTCCAGAGTGCTTGAATACGTAATTCCTTGCAAAAAAGCATAATCGACCCACACACTTTGTACTTAGCATCCTCATTATCAATCACCTGCCCCTTATTTTCACCAATTATAAACAGTTTCCTTCCTCCGCCGAGGACATCTAAATTGAATTCTAGTGTTTTAGTTGCCAAAACCGCGATTATATTATGAGGCTCGCCGTAGTAGGGGACTCTGGATTATATTTTCACCACCCGAACATCTTTAACGTACCTTCAATGCACCGGACATGGGCGTTTTTGCATGTTTCCTCCATCGAAATGCGGCCGCCACGGCCGGGATTCGATACCACGACCAAGTGCTTAGAGCGCAGCACAATAGCACCTAAGCCATCACAGCGGTTACCGAGTGCACTTGGCAAACCTACTATGAACCTGGTATGCATCACAAGAAGGAAAGCAAGTTAATATTTTCGCCACACATTACACTTATTATGCTGTACATTATGGCTAACTGGCAACTTGATCTGATGTAGAGCCATCTCGAGACATTTGGAAACATTTGGATACCAGTCCTATAACGCTTTCAAATACTTGCTTCAGTAATTTTTTGAATACCTCGTAATTAGCGGAATTTCTAAGAACATGTCCTGCACAGGGCCTATAGGATGCCACCTATCACCACGTAAATGTAAACTTTGTGGTATACTGTCTTCTTTCAAGACATTAGATAAACTGCTGGTGTGGTTTGTGAACAACCCTTGTAATGACTAGAATGATTGTGCAAAATTTTCCCTTAAGGTTGCAATTTAACTCACTCAGTTTTAACTTCATTCGTACATTACGAGCAACATTCTTCATTTAAGCAAATATGAACGTGCCTGGCTTAGTTCCCCGAAGGAATTATTAGAACTGAGTACTCGCATCGTATAAGGCATGATATAGAAGAAAATGAGAATGCGGTAATGATTTTCAGCAGTTATGCTTAACAGAAACAATTGGAAATTTCATTGCTCGTCACCCATAAAATGGCTCCCATTTCCTCTAAATATATAACAAAAAAGGTTTTTGGTGAGTCAGTTCTGCGGAAAAAATTGAAACCGTTTCATATATGTTGCGTTTGAAGACGTAGAAAGCGAGGGTTCAGCAATTTTTGTTTAGCACGTGATTAACCCATAAACTTGAAAATCTCTCTAGTCATCACACCCAGAATGCTGCCCCCTTCGTTAACATATAAACTCACTGAACAATCAAATCATTTCGTAATACCACGCAAACTCGCATAGAGCGTTTTCGTGCTCTCCAATTCGCGCTAACGGCATCGCTGAAACATTCTTGGCAAATGAGCAAACGCCATAATTAGGCAAAATTTTCATTGAAGGCTCATTAGACAAGCTAACAACGCGTATTGGCGCTTAATGTCTTGCTTGCGACATTTTGGTCCCTCAGTAGTAAGAAAATCCATGTGACGAGAGATGATTCGCTCACCTGAACGTAGTCGGAACGGTTGAGCTCCAAATCCATGATGAAATCTTAACACGCGATCATTGATGAGATCTCCATCGTACAACACGAGCCGGTTTTGCGGCGTCCTTGGAGTTGCGAGCGATTGATTATCCAAGCAGTGTGTGGCTGCGGCGGCGGCCGTCTCGCCGTTGCCAAAAACACTGCGGTGGTTGCTATGTGGATGGGCTGAGGTGCTGTTTTACTTATTGGCCGTTCTGTGTATGGCGTGTGTTTTGAAAGTGCCATGCAACACTTTTGACCCTCGTTACGCACGGGGTGTATGTTCCGCGGGACGGGGTCAAGCATGATGCCAGTGCTGGTCTCCCTGGTAAGCTAGCTTTGGTCGCCGGTTCATGTCTGGGTTAGATTCCCGCTTCTTCTAAAATGCCGATCCCTGGCTTATTGGATGAAAACCTCATTATTTGAGCCGCTGCGTGAGCTTCTATTAGCTCATCGTTGGTGTTATGGAGTCCTAGCTCCAGAAGCTTCTCAGTGCTTGTGGACAGCGGAAGTCCGAGCACGCGCTTGAGGCCGGTTCTGATTATGGAGTAGAGCTTGACCTTTTCCGCTTTAGCCCAATTAAGGTACGACGCGATGTAGATAACATGACTCAGGAAGAGCGCCTGATAAGCTCTGAGCAAATTGTCCTCTTTAAGACCGCCTCTTCGATTTGAAACGCGGGCTATAAGTCTTAGGGCATTATTAGCCTGTCCAGTGGGCCTGTTGAGGGCCGTCGAGTTACAGCCCTTGGCATCAATGAGGAGACCTAGAATTTTGACCGAGTCCATTTCTCAATATGGGATGCCCATTTTTTAGCTCGAATTTCTGTCGGCAGGGTTCCCAGAGGCGCCAGATTTCTGACCCCCTGTCTGGACTGGCGGTATAACAGTAGCTCTGATTTAGCGGGGTAGAGTTCAAGGCCCGAGTTTGAAAGAAAACCTTTTGTAGCCTTCAATACACTTTTTAACGAGTGTTCGAGCATGGCTAGCGATCCGCGCCGCGCCCAGATCGTGATACCGTCCGCATAAATGGCGGGACCCACGTTCGGGATTGCAGCGAGGCGAGTGGTGAGTTTGTGCATGGCTACATTGAATAAGAGTGGGGAGAGGACCGAGTTCTGCGGGGTGCCCGCAGCTGCCCAGTTCGTATTGTCCTCCCGTGACCGTGCCTAGTCGGAGGTGTGCGTTTCCATTCGCGATGCAAGATCTGGTGTAATCATGAAAACCGCAGACCTAGGTTAAGAGAGGAAGTCTCCGTGAGGATGCGTTTATGCGGGACCTTGTCGAAGGCGTTGCAGAGGTCCAGTGCGAGGATCCCTCTCACATCGCGAGTAGTGTTACCAAAGATTGCTCTGTAAGCAAAAGCGTAGCGTCCTGTGTGAAAAACACCTGTCTAAACCCGAGTAGGTTGTGTCTACAGAGCTGCTTCTTTTCAATATGTTCAGTAACCCTGTTATGTGCCTCGTGATCCGCAATTTTGGCGATGCATGATGTAAGGGAAATAGGCCGCATAATATTTATACGTGGGGTTTTTCCTGGTTTGGGTATGAGTACCACTTTTGCGGTACGCCAGTCTATCGGGACTTGTCCAGTTTTCCATACCTAATTTATTTCCGCCGTGACTATCTCGATTGCCCTATCGTCTAGGTTCCTGAGGAGTCTGTTCGTGATTCCATCAGGTCCCGGGGCTGATCTGCCATTTAGATTGAAGAGAACGTGTCTGATCTCGGACACGGTGAAAGGTTCGTCTAGATCAGGTGCCGAGAATCCCATGTAGCTTACGCGCTCTACCAGGCGATCCGCGTCTTTGGCGAGGGGTAGATAAGTATGCGCTTAGTTGTTGACTAATTCCCTGTCGGTGAGACCGATTGCGGTTTGCTTCTTTATGAGGCTATCCGTTGCAAGGCTAAGGGTGTCCTTAGACTGTTTATCGTTGAGGAGACTTTTCAATAAGCTCCATTTGATACCTCTTCGCATACGCCCGTCCTTTTCGGTACACTTCTCACCCCATTGCTGCCGGGCGAGCTGGGCCGAATAGGTTTCAATCTCGTTGTTAAGGAGCGCGATTTTCGATCTGAGTCTACGATTAAGCTTTTGTGTCTTCCCCGTGGCTGAGAGGGTGTGTTTGGCCTCCAGAAGGTGACCGAGTTTCGAGTCCATTTTAAGAACTTCAAGATCCGTAATGATTTTTTTGGTTGCTCCTTTAACTGCCATGTTCAGATTGTCTAGCAGATCTGCATGCGTCTCGTCTAGCGGGACTGTTTCATTACTGATTTTTCGAAAAAGGTCCCAGTCCACAAACTCATCTCTCGCGGGTGGTCTGGGTTTTACACGCAACAGAATTTCAAGCACGTAATGGTCACTCCCTAGCCCCTCCTGGAGGTTGTCCCACCTGCCTTCGATACCTCGGAGGAAGGTGAGATCGGGGGTCGTATCATCACTGACCGAATTACCGGATCTAGTGGGGAGCCTTGGGTCTGTGACGAGTATTAAGGCGAGCTCTGCAGCGTTGAAGGGTAAGTTCGTCCCTTTTGCACTTTTGTAACCGTACCCCTATTCCGTGTTGGGTGCGTTAAAGTCACCCGCCACAACGAGAGGTGCACTTCCACCACCCTAGACGTGGTGCCTAGTAATGTTTTGAAGACTCTTTTCCTGTCCGGTGGTGCGCTGTACACGTTGAGAATGAAAATGTTAGAATTATGGTTCTGTTGGAGACGATCGTTATTAACTGGGCATTATTAACGAGGCCTGCTTTGTACGCGCGGACCTCGTGCTCAACGAACGAGATGTTCTTTCTGATTAGGGTGATTAGGTTACATTGCCTGAATTTATATTTTATCAACTCAGGTGCTTCGTCTCCATTCCCTAACCGCCCGGACTGGGCACCTAGCATTTTTGCCTTCAAGAGGGCTAACCGCGAAGCTCAAGAAAAGAAATGCGACTCATTCGAACTGACGTTGAAGCGAAAACGTTGTTCGTCTAAGTGGCGCTTGAAAATTCGTACAGTTGCGGTTGCGAAGTCGTACAGTTGCGGCGCGCTGCAGGCCGGTGATGCTCATATTTCGCGTGCCCTCTGCTGAAGTATGCGGCCTGCTATCACTCCGCCTTAAAGAAATGGATTCTCTCGTGCTACATAAAATAACATCGGCTCTTTTCCCATTGACGAAATCCGCGGCGTGTTATTCGCGGGACCTATGAGGATTAGAAAGACTGGCACCACCTAATATTCGCTACATGTGCGGCTCCTTGCAGGCATGACGGCATGTGGTGTTTATAACGTCCCCGCAGTCTCGCAGCTGCATACATATCGTTTTCTGCGGTGGTCAAGCCATCTAGATGTTTCTCTGATGAGCGTGGCAATGTGACAGCTTATAATGTTTAATGACGCGCAGGAATTCCACATTACAGCGCTGTCAAAAGCGTTCCCTGTCAGTGATAGAGCATTAGGTACGCCGTGCTAGCAATGGATCAGACTCCCTTACCGCTAAAGGTTACCAATCGATTCAGCTCACTGACGCATTTTTGCAGCTTCTAACCACGGCTCAGCGGCCCACACAGGATGCGTTGTAGCTGCCTATGCTGCTTATGCCAGCCGAGACAACGCGAACGCTGAAGCAGGCAAGTTCATTGCTTTCTATTCAGAAATGCTGGCCATCGCTTTCAGTTAGTGAGGACAAGCCACACTGAGTCAGTCACATTGGTTGAATTTTGTGCTTTTCTTATTTTGGGCAAATGGTTATACTGCTCCTGCATAACGAAGGTCCATGAAACACGAAGAAATTTATGGCGTACGTTTTTTGTCATCGGAAGCATATCGTGAGAACAAGACAGAAATAGACGAAAGCATGTCGCAGTAGTTGTTTACATTAGATATGTGTAGCCATGGCAGATGTCATACAGACTTGACATTACTGCTCTTTGCCTTCTATGTGTGTGACGCGTGTGGTTTGACTTCACAGATGCAGCTTTTCGCAGTTGAGGGAAGTGTCACTCAGATTATCTGCAATTCACTAGGGAATGCTGCAGCGTTTCTGCTGGGGAAGACATATTGCGTTTCCGCAGCAACGTCCACTAACTCTAATAGAAGCAGTCAAGCGCCGTAGGCATGCTGGAATGAGTTCACTAAATTTTCCTGCGTTTACCTTAAATTTTTGTCTTGAGCGTTGGCTCAGGATTCGCCAATGACACTTTGTTGCCTCAGGTCCTGATGACGAGCGAGACAGCTCTGTTTTTAGTTTGTGTGCCCGTCTCATTTTTAACGTGTGACGCAATGTTTGTACTGCTGCTGCACAACGCAGCTTCTTGGAGCTCATTTGAACTTATTGCATCACTATTCTTTTTGGCAGAATCCGATGGAGATGCTGTCGCATGAACGTTGTGGTAGGGAGATGCGGAACCGGATCCAACTGGTAAGCCATATATTGTTTTTTATCGAACCCTTAAGCTATGTGTAGTCATGACAAATATCACCCAGACCTGAGATGACTGCTCTTTCCTTTCTATGTGCGTGACACGTGTGGTTTGACTTCACAGGTGCAGCTTTTCGCAGATCAGGGAAGTGTCACTCATATTATCTGCGATTCACTTCAGAATGCTGCAGCGTTTCTGCTGGGGGAGACATATTGCATTTCTGCAGCAACATCCACTTACTCTAGTAGTAGCAGTCGAGGGCCGTAGGCATGGTGGAACGAGTTCACTCAATTTTCCTGCGTTTAACTGATATTTTATCCTTGAGCACTGGCCCAGCTTTCACACATGGCACTTTGTTCCCTCGGGTAGTGATGACAAGCGAGACAGCTCTGTTTTTAGTTTGTGTGCCTGTCTCCCTTTTAACGTGTGATGGAATGTTTGTACTCTTGCTGCACAACGCAGCTTCTTGAAGCTCGTTTGAACTTATTGCATGACTATTCTTTTTGGCAGAATCCAATGGAGATGCTGTCGCATGAACGTTGTGGCTGGGAAACGTGGAACCGGATCCAACTGGTAAGCCACATTTTGTTTTCATCGAAGCCTTAAGCAATGAGAAATGTTACGCAGACCTAACATGACTGCTCTTTGCCTTCTATGAATGTGACGCGTGTGGTTTTACTTCACAGATGCAGCTTTTCGCAGATCAGGGAAGTGTCACTCAGATTATCTGCGATTCACTAGAGAATGCTGCAGCATTTCTGCTAGGGAAGACATATTGCATTTCTGCAGCAACGTGCGCTTACTCTAGCAGAAGCAGTCGAGTGCTGTAGGCGTGCTGGTAGGAGTTAACTCAATTTTCCTGTGTTTACCTGAGATTTTTGCCTTGAACAGTGGTCTTGCTTTCACATGAATTTCTAGCCTGAGGTGCAAATCGAGACAGCTCCATATAAAAAATTGTTATCTGTAGGTTTCCCTAGGCGAACAAAAGTCCTACTGCAAGTCTTGTCACTTGTAAAATGTGTGTGCTTTTTTTCAGCTTTAGGACATCTGACATTCTGCTTATGACGCTGCTTGATAACACAGCATATTGGAGCTGAATGAAGTATCAATTAATTTATTGCTTGGTTGTTCATCAGATGGAGAGGGCGAGATGGAACCAGACACCACTGGTAAGCAGTAGTTGCTTTACATTAGAGGACTTTGCTGTGTATATGACAAACGCCACGCAGGCCTCGTATAACTGCTCCTTGCATTCTGTACGTATATTATTTGGGTGATTGTAATGCACAAGAGCTTGTTTTCGCAGATCAGCTATATGTCACCAAATATTATTTACTTTGTACTCGGTGAATATATACGCTTTCTGCAATGAAGACATAACATTCTTGCAGCAAAATCGAAGTACTGTCCTCCATGGAGGCGAGTGCAACTCCCCTACATTCAACTTGGTTTGTCCTCACAATTGAAATTGCTATGCATGCTTGCCCTTCATACTGGCATCTTTTACATCCGTCATTCGCAAACTAATATGTCTTAGTCGAATTCAGTGTTCATCTTTCTAGCTTTTCAATTACGGTAACACTTTGTCCTTGTGTGCTACTTGTTGCATCCTGGTGCCACAATACTTACATTACTTTTAGCACAGAACCGCTAGCCACCTCTTTGGACCCCCTGAAGAACCTTACCACGGTCTCCGAAATGTGACCTCGCTCATCTGGACACCACGTTTCGGCAAGTGGACCCATTTTAGAACTTTCGCGGGGCATCTTACATATCGACGCCGGCGGCGGTCCGGCTAGGCCTACTGGCTATGGCACCTCCCGGCAGAACGGGCGATTGGCCGCGAACTGCTCCCGCACCTGAGGCGGACACTTACACCGGTTACGACTACCACGGCAAGCTGTGGACTACCATCCAAACCTCGGACAGCAGATCGGAGCTGTCCCAAACCTTTAAGAGCACCGCACTTGCTGCCGCGGTGGCATGACGAGAGTGGGCGAACGACGCAGCAATGGCAGCTGCTGACGCGGCAGCTCGTACCCGTTCCACAACTCTGCAGCCGCCTGCGACGCGCTCCGCAGGCCCGCAGCAGGGGAAGAAACCCATGTGGCAAGCTCTGCCGAAGCCAAAACGACGGATTTCGTCGTCATTCTGAAACCGAGGGCTCAATTGTCTATCATCACCGTTTTTCCCGAGAACGGAGCCGGCAGTGCGCTCATCGCCCACCTTAGAGCAAACGCCAACCGGCTGGTCACAGAAGTGATGGTGCGGGATCAAAACCTCATCCTGGCCTACACCCCGAACCCACTTATTACAGACAGGCTGATTGGTGCACTCACAGTTCCCTTCTCGGTCGGTTCAGTGCCCCCTTTTCGAGTACCTACGCAGGGACACCCAGAAATCTTGCTACGGAGTGGTGACAGTGCGTAGTACCGACTCCGAAGCCGAATTTAAACAACTGCTCGACTGGCCGGAAGGCGACATACTCCATATCCGGCGATTAGGCACCTCCAACAAGGCGAAGCTCACCTTTTCCGTCAAGGTGAAGCCCAGGTACGTCACCTAGGAAGCCCTGCTAATCCCGGTACAGGCGCACAAAAAGACCGTACCAGCATGTAGCCAGTTCGGATCTGTTGGGCACTGCGCCGACGCCTGCCCTGGGCCTAAGCCGGACCTCTGCGGCACCTGTGGCAACATGGTGCCACTCATGGATGGCGCTCGCGCACCTCACGAGTGCACACAAGAGTGCGCTATTTGCGCCAGACCCCACGTCACCGGGGACCGGAGCTGTAAGCAACGATACAGGGCTCCACCACCCGAATCCTACATCCCTCCACTGGAGAGCCAACCCGGCTCCACGAAACGCAAACGCCGGCGACCACGGAAGCCGAGGCCACGCGTCACCGGGGCTTCACGGCAGGGGACTCCTTCTCCTGTCACCAAATCTCCTCCACCCACGCATCTTGGAGTGGGGGCCCCCGGGCCTTCCAAGCGAGGCCCCACTACGCCGGGATTTCCCATCGAGAGGTCTCCATCGAGGCAGGGCCCACCTGCCTCCCCCACTTCGCACCCGCGGCCACGCGGACTCATGCTGCCCAAGGGGAACTCACATGCGCTTCCCGCATCCGACAAAGACCCCAGGTGAGCGCCATGGCTAGGGCAGCCTCCCCACCGCGACCTCCCCCCCCCCCGAACCCACCCAAACCGCCTACACGTCCCAGTCCCTTGTGGGAACGAATCGAAATTCCATAACTTAAGGCTCAAATGGCCTCGCTAACATAGGCAATGGATGCGCTCGTGAACCAACCGCCCCCACTTCCTACCTCGACACTTTGCGGGCTAGCAACGGAAGCGATAGGCAGGGCATCCTCTGAACAGAGGGATTTCGCGGCACTCCTCGCTCCGGTTGAAGCGCGGCTCAGCAACCTGGAAGCCCCAATGGCCTCCATAGTAACCACTATCGAGGATAGACTTGCTGCTGCCATTCAAACCGTATTCGACCGCATCCCGGGCACGACAGTGGCCCAGCTGCCACAAATTGTTTCCTGCACCCGTTTACCCGCCCCCAAGCTTAAACGGGTGAATAAATTTCGGATACAATGGCCACTACCTCATATAGCCGAGCCTGATCGGCAGCCTGTCAGTTTGACTACAACCCCGGATAATAGCCCCAGAACGAGCAGCGAGCGCCTATGGATTTCTCTGCTCTATAGAGGCCACTCAAAATTCTTATCCCTAAGATGGCGGGCCATGGCCCTAAATCCCGCTGCACCCGCGCTAATTCGGACCCTCTTACAATCCTTCAGTGGAATCCGCCTCTTTATTTTCCTGTGCTGCCTTCTGCCGCACGCCGATGAAAACGTTTTGGGAGGGTCGCCGGACTTTCGCCGGTTGATTTGCGTACCTGCGCCCACGTTGAGTGCGCGTCGGTTGTGCGTTTCGTGGATCGCGAATCATCATTAAGGGCTTCTTCAGGACAATATGTCGTCCCTAAAGCCATGTAGCACTCAATGACTACTGGGTGAGCAGGCCTGAGTGCGCTGTTCTGGAAACAGTGCGGCCGATAAGGGCACGCTGAGTTCCGTTTGGCGGCACGGCTGCCTTGGAATTTGTCACTGATTTCTGCACTTCGACATCGCTTTTTGCATTCTTTTTACACATTATTTAGACGTATCGCATATTCAAAAATTCTTCGAGCGCAGCCTTCTGCGTCGGCTTTATTCGAGCAGTGCACACGTTTACATCGACATCTACAGCTGCAGGTCGTTGTTATCGTGAAATATTGTGGAAAAGGTCCATCGCTGATATGAAATAGTGTCAAAATGTATCAAAACATGCATATCTGCCCATATGTGCCATGTTGTTACACCCTGAGACGAGTAAATATGAGCGGCCGAACCACTTAAACAACGGCAACTGTGATCCAGATACATATAGTACGGGCTGTTATTTAACTCATTCTCGCTTTTCTTTAACTCCATCATACTTACAGTTTTAACGTGCCATGCTCGCATAAGCGCTCATTTGTAGGCCATGTTGTTCTCTCACGAAAACGCGCGGATGCTATCGCTCACACGGCGTCAATTGGTGTAAATGAGTGAGGCGGTTGTTTACGCTGCTGTATACCGAATACACAGTTTCTTGTTTGCCGCTTGACGCAGAGGCAAACAGTGCATCTCTGAAATTGAGAAATGTGTCGGCAAAGCAACACGTACAGGCCCACCCATATACGTAGCGAATGCGACCGAAAGCTTACAGGTAGGGTGAGGTAGGTGTTGGCACATGTTGTGGTCGCACCGCTGGCGCGAGTCGTTGGGAACTCGGCGCTGACGCCCGTTGTTGCACCTGGGTCGCAAGCCCCAAGGGTAGCGTTGGCCTGGCGGCCTGGGGTACAACTGGAAGCATCCGAAGGTCCCGGCAAAGCATGAGTCGACTGGTAACAACAAAACAACTTGTTTATTTTAACATCGCAAAGAGTTGGCGGTCAGGTTGACCGAAGTAGAGAGACGGGAGTGCACTTTACTCAACAGAAGAAATCGGAGCCCTCCTTTGGCGTCCGGGGGCAGCTGCTTTTATACTCTCGCAGTTGAGGGCAAGAAGGAACCCCTCAATAGACGAGCACGTGATTGTACAATGGGATAAGGTGACGCATACTGTCGTGGCGCCGCCGGTCGGGCACAAAGAGGAGAAGGTAACTCCTACTGTCGTATCGCCTCCGGTCGGGCACAATGGCTGGGAGGAGAAGGTGACTTCTACTGTCGTATCGCCTCCGGTCGGGCACAATGGCTGGGAGGAGAAGGTGACCCCTGCTGTCGTATCGCCGCCGGTCGGGCACAATGGCACATACACTCACACACGCACATGAAGACACGTGGCATCGGAACATGCCTGGACGCGCTTGGCGGGGAGCGTAGCGGCGACGCCGAACGGGCCAAAATGTCTGCCGCTTTGTTGCAGTCGCGCCGGCTAAACCGCGCGTCGTAGGCGAAACGTAACACACAGCTCTGTGTCGCCGCTTACCGATTATTGTGTACGCGACGTGCGAAGTGAAGTGTAGCTGATTTCAAATCGCTAAGGCCAGAATTGAACTATAAAAGCAGTTTCGTTCCACCTAACTGCTCACATTTCAGTTCAGGTCCGCCGGTAGGTACCCGCCGTGGTTGCTCAGTGGCTATGGCGTTAGGCTGCTGAGCACGAGGCCGCGGGATCGGATCCCGGCCACGGCGGCCGCATTTCAATGGGGGCGAAATGCGAAAACACCCGTGTGCTTAGGCTTAGGTGCACGTTAAAGAACCCCAGGTGGTCGAAATTTCCGGAGTCCCCCACTACGGCGTGCCTCATAATCAGAAAGTGGTTTTGGCACGTAAAACCCCATAATTTTTTAAGTTCCCCCGGTAGCGAGTGCACGAACTCGACGGCGCCTGGTTCACCTTCGCTGAACAAGATCGATATTGGCTCAAACTTCGTGGGCACGGCTTGAAAGGGTTAAAGCTTGTGCATTTCAATTTGGTAGGCGTGCTTGACTCATTTTTAGCACGATTAATTATATATACAAGCGAAGACGCTGTCGCTATTGTGTTGTCGGTTCGACTGCCGATCGCGCGGGGTTCGGTCGAACGATGGTCGGCACGCTGATTTTGTTGGTGCCGTCGACAAGAAAGCCCGTCGCAGCACAACTCGCGCTCGTTGGTTGCGTCTTTGTGGATCTGGTATGATAAAAAGGTTTCAGTGGCCCACAATAGCCGGTCGATCATTGGAGTGAGCGTCTTGTCGGTCTCGTATCGACCCAGTGTTGCCGGGCCTTACGAGTACGTGCAGTCAGGAAGGAACGCGCTGCCACCACCAGCAAGCGAGGACCGACGCTGCAAAAAGACTTCGTCAACAACGTGATGTACTTAAGTGTCGCCCAAGTGTAACACACGGATTTTTCGTTAATTTAGCGAGCCATTCATGAAAGGCGGCAACTACCTGGCTCACGGTGCAGTCCGGACAGCTCGGACGATGCCCTGACCGCTTTCTCTTTGAAAGTAGAGTTGCCGTCTTACGCTACGCACGTTTTCGGCACCGCACCGACGTCGAGCTACCGATAGAGTTTCAACGCGGTACACGGCACGAGTGTTTGCAGTAGCGCGCGCCCGAGCGCTTTTTTTTCGGGGTACTTCGCGGCGCGCGACCATTCCAAAACGTTTCGCGACTAATCCGCTAGGGCAGCGCGCATGCGCCGTCGCGCCATGAAAAAGGTGGATTGCCGGGGATTTCGAGCCCTTACGAAGCGGGCTGCTCTCCGGCTCCACCTAGAAACCTATCCCCATTTACCTGCGGTAGTTGCTCTCCAGGAGCCAGGCGAGCACGCCGCCCTTACAAATCATACCATGTATCAAAGGGATACACAAACCGCTATATGCGTGCACCGTAATTACACCGCCAACTTGGTGGATCTAGAATGCGACCCGCCTTACTCGTATGCTATGGTGACCCTCCTCCGACTTAGGAAGCAGGACCCATCGATACGCATTCTTAACATTTACAGTTCACCGAAACTGCCCAACATTACTTACACCGACATTTTTAGTAAAGCACGCGCGGCGGCAGGCAAGGAACCACTGGTCATAGTAGGTGACTTTAATGCCCCAGTACCCATTGGGTTTGCCATCAGGAGGAACGACGGGGTAGAAAATTGGCGGAATTCGTTTCTACCCTGGGTTTTACCCTCTTGACGGACCCTACACACCCAACACGCATTGACAACTGCGTGACTCGCGACACATGCAGCGACCTCACACTGATCAAAAACATCAGACACACAGATTAGCTCAACACCGAGGGAACCCTCGGGAGTGACCACTGCATTGTCCTCTCCCCAATCCGAACACACCCCCTTACCCGTCCTTACCAAGAGGCAAAACTCCCCGACTGGAGTAAATTCCGCTCGGAGTAGACCAATTCGATCCCCATAGTCCATCAGGGCTACGCCACCTAGTCTCAACACCTCGTGTCGTTACTTCGTCACGTTGAGCAGACGGGTTAACTCTCAGAGGCCACACCTGCAGTGGACAACCACTTCTTGCGCCTCTGGCAGGCTCGGCACAGCCTAGCCAGCCGATGGCGCCGAAAGAAACACAACCGAAAACTCAAACTACGAATCGCAGCCCTCACAGAAGAAGCGGACGAGTACGCGGCCCAGCTCGCCGATTCTAACTGGGTTACGCAGATGTCAAGTCGTAACACCTGGCGTCGTTCTAGTGCTCTTATAGACCATAGCCAAACACGCACAGAAATATAAAAACACTTACAGCGTGCACTTCACGCATACGTGGTAGACGCGGAGAAATTGGCTCAAGCGCACAGAGATAAATATCTCGGTCACCAACGGGACCCCCTCGGACCGGTGTACTCCTATGCAGGCATGCAGAACGCCGACCTGGACCGTTCCTTCCGACTCCACGATCTGGAGGCGGCCCTGTCCAACATGAAACGAGGTACTGCGCCAGGGAGGGATCGAGTGACGGTTAGGCATTTAGCCCACCTCCCTGACTCGGCGAACCTTCACCTCCTCGACTATTTCAATCAGACCTGGGAGGGGCTTGAGCCCCTACCGATTGATTGGAAAAGAGCCTTGGTTACTTTCATACCCATAACAGGTGAATACATTACCATCGAAAGTCTAAGACCCAATTCCTTAACCTCCTGTGTGGAGAAGCTTATGGAATGCATGGTCCCAGATAGGCTCTCTGAAAACCTGGAAGCCCAACACACCTTTGGGGACACCATGTACGGTTTTCGCCCACACCGCTCTGCACAGGACATTCTCATGCAGCTATACCGGGACGTTATCGAAACCGTTGAGCACCTCAGTGATGACAAGGTAGTCCTCAGCTTAGACCTCAAGGAATAAGGCTTCGATGACGTCTCACAGAAAAACTATGGGCATAATGCTTTCAGGTATCTTCGCCAATTTCTCATGGAACGGTAGACATACCTCCGTATTCAAGACAAGGAGCATGGCGCGTGCCCCCTCTACGCGGGGAACACCACCAGGAGCGGTCCTCTCTCCTCTTCTGTTCAACCTTGCCATGGCTAACCTCCCCCCATTGCTCAATGACGTTCCAGGCGTGCAGCACGCTATGTACGCTGACGACATCACGCTATGGGCAACCCAAGGATCTCTTGGCAGCATCGAGACGTGCCTGCGACAAGCAGTGTCGGTAGTAGACGACTACGCCCGTTGCTGCGGTCTCGATCGCTCACCTGCCAAATCAGAATATCTGCATCATCGCCCCAAACCGCACTAATAGAACTTTCCCTGCGTGCCGGGCCTATCCCGGAACGTGAGGAAATCAGAGTCCTTGGGCTCTTCATTCACACACACCGCAAGATTGACATAACCCTGCGTAAACTGCGCACGGTAGGGGATCAGGTGGGCCGTATGGTCCGCAGGGCTTCGAATAAACGGAGAAGCCTGCGGAGAACGGATGACCTGCGCCTCGCCAACGCTTTCGTGACCAGCGGGATCATGTATTCGACCCCCTACCTGCGTCTGCGTAAATGCGACGAGAATACACTCGACTGTATACTCCGCCAAATCTACAAACGTGCCCTTGGCCTCCCCATCTCAACATCTAACCAACGTCTCGCAGCCCTGGGCATGACAAACACATGCGGGAAACTTAAAGGGGCTCATCTCAGCAACCAGTAGCTGCGACTTCGTACGTCGCAGGCTGGGAGAAACCTCATACACCGTTTACACATCTTCTACACTTACCCAGTAGAAGAATGGACGACGATGTCTGAAGACTGGCGTGGTGCCCTGCCCAAAAGATGGCTAAGGGGACCCATGATGGTAGGTGTATAACGCGGGCTAACGCCCTACAGCAAAGCTATAGCTCACGCACGGGGATCTTCCACACGGACGCATCCGGCCCGCAGCACGGCGGGTTGTACACGGCCGCTGTTGTTCAGGAAAACGTACCTGTGCAAGGGCTCACTTTTCGAGCACCCGAAACCAAACGCGGAGGAAGTCGCCATAGCACTCGCCGCAGCTGACCCCACATGTCGGATCATCATTATCGACTCACGGGCTGCATGCCAAAATCATCTCATCCGCGGTTGCCTCACTGAACGCGCAGCCCAAATTCTTAAACGATGCTACTATCTAGATCGTCCGAACCCGCGTACAATCATCTGGACCCCTGGCCATACAAGGCTAGGTGGGAATGAGGCTGCCGATGCCTCAGCCCGCGCACTAAATTACCGGGATCCTTCTTGCCCTCCATCGCCTGATGTTCCAGCACCCAATCCGGCTACGTCCTTCAAAGAAATCACGACCCTGTACGAATCGCACAGGCTCAGATTCCCACCCCCGGTATCGGGCCTAAACAAGACGGACGAGCGCTGGCTCGTCCATCTCTACACCAACACGGTATTGTGCCCAGCAATACTCAAACACTTTAACCCGGCATTCGCCGGGGCCTGCCCACACTGTGACCATCCGTTCGCGATCCTTCCACATGGTGTTGTGACCATCCTTGCACATGGTGTGGGTCTGCCCCTCAAACCCGGTGGTCCCGCCACATCCCTTCCCAATTCCCCATAAACTGAGAAAGCTGGGAAGCTGCCCTGCTCAGCTGCTCGACCCTGGAGGATCAATGTGCCCTAGTGGCCCGAGCTCGTGCTGCAGCAAAAGCCGCAGGGGTCCCGGATTAGGGACCACTCCTAGACTTTGTGAGTGGCCGGCCCTTAAGGCCGTCCCCAACTCTCTCCTGTCAATAAAGCTTTTCACCAACAGCGCACAGTCTTGTCGCCTGTTGCGTAGCCACCGCATCAAGTGGTCGGTGGCTGACTTCAATACGCGATAGATGGAACTGAACTGAAAAGCAGTTTCCCTTGTGTTAATTCTTCAGCCTTCAGTTCATTCATGCTCATCGGTTACACTATAGCCTAATCTCCGCTGAACGGAACTGCCATCGATTCAGCGTTTGGGCCGCCGGTGAGGATTGATGTTGGTGCGTTTTAATCGTGAAATCACGCTTTGACTCATTGGAAGCATGCCTAATTATATATAGAAACAGGGTCACTGTGGCTGTTGAGTTGCATTCAGTGTTGTAGTTTCGCTTAGCAATTTATGGCACGAAGACGGTCAGCCGGCTGGTTTTATTGGAGTCCAACAAGGTTTGTGACCGGCTGGCTAGCTGGTGTTTCGTGTTACTCTAAATTACAACGCACACCGGGACAGGAAATATGAAGCACTGCCCTCTTCTTTCCTGTCCCCTGTGTGCGCTGCAATTCATAATACATTATTGTAGTCGCTGGCAATGAATGCTGTCACACTGCAACGGTTCGCCGTCGTCACTGGTGCTGCGGTTGTTCTAAAACTAAATTCACAAAGAGTCCTCTCCCGCTCTTGTCCCCTGGTCTTGGGAACCGCGCTCACAGACGTCAGGCGACAGCGCTCATTATCTCTCAAGTCTCTCCCTTTATAACCAACCGCCACCGACAACAACCGCACGTGACGTCACTGCACTAACCCTTTAAAACTAACATGCCGACGATGACGAGGCCGCCTTTGACGAAGATAGGTCGTCCTGTCGAAACGTTGGCCAGCCTTTCTGAGGCACCTTATCCATGTTTATAAATTTTATACCGCAGTGTGCTATTCCATCTGTCAGCCCCTTTCTTGATTTTGGACTGCCTATATTAGAGAAGTCATAGACTGCACTAAGTGAAGAAGAATTTGGCCGCAGCTCTTACCGCCTACGGAGACCGCTTAAAAGCGCTTCCAGGAAATAAAGACACCGACAAAAATTTATTACGAGCGAAAAGCGCACAGTTAGGATTTCGAAGGGATGTGTGCAAATTTGCAAGCTATTGCCTGCCATGTTCATGTGACCGAGTCGTAGCTGCAGGACGCTGACTGTCGTGTCGCAACCTTCACTCGCCTGAACATCAACGCTGCGACTGTATTTCGCTGCCACAATTGCTCGCGTACGTAGGCTGAAGCAAATGGAAGTGAAACGAAAGGAAATCACACGTAAGGGCCCCGTGACTTTACTTATCTTCCTCCTCAACTCTTCCCGATCAATCGCAAAGTTTTCAAGTCCACAACAATAATCAGCCGCAGGAGGCGACAGAACACAGTTGCTGAGCCAGTTGCGGATGTTTGCGCGAAAGCTTCACTAACAGGCGCTCTTTGTCTGCAACAGGAAAGTCCTTCTTACAAAAGGCTTGAGAATATTGTTCCGAAGTGCTCTGAATCTAAATTCGAAATGAACTGTTAGGAATACCGCTCTTTTCGACTCGGAAATTCTAGTGCGGGACAAGTCACCATATTAACAATATAACATGCCTTTTCTTGAAATCTACCTGAAACTGACACATTTTATTAGTTATAAGTCAACGATATCACTCGTTAACAAAATATTGTTCTTTCGAATAATATTTGTCTTTATTGCGTGAAATGGCACAACACAAAGCGTCATCAGTCTTTTTTTATTCATAGTTTTGTAGCACAATGCGCGCCGTAATGGTGTGATAATGCTTTGAACTTGACGAGGTGTTATTAGATTACAGCAGAGAGGCAGGTTGAAGAGCCAAGAGTGTATCGCACTGAAAGTCCAGAAGCATTTTTTTCTCAACGATGGTAAATCGGTACTCCTAAAACGTTAGGTGGAACACGCAACATTGGAAACCGCTTAGGCATTCGTCAGGACCGCGTGTATGAAGTCCCGTACAGTCTTGACCCTGATTTCACTCGGGACCGCTGCATGCACTATAGATCTCCGCCATGCGGAGCATCGTGACAGAAGCCGTATAGTCCCGGGCGACTGTTGTCACTCGCCTTTGTGATAAGCCGCCTGCCAAATGTCCGCCAGGCAGACGGCCGAATGAAACCTATAGAAGAGCATGAGTGGGATCGTAGCGTGCCCAATAAAGGACCAGAGGTTCCCGTAGACTATTTTGGCAGCAATCAAGTCATCGATGTGCTTTTGCTGCACCGTAAACACAACCCACTGCGTGACATTCAGAATGAGCAGGAAGGTGATGATCTCCCGACCGGGTTTGCGGTAGCGCAGCACGTGCGAGTTGCTGCACCTTCGTAGCCCGTCGACAAGCACCGGTGTCTGGATGATGATCTGCACGAGCGCCACCACCCGAAGCACGATTCGGAAGGTGTCCGACAAATGAAGTTCCGCCATTATGCACAAGATTGCGTGAATGAAGAAAAAAGGAAGCGGAATAAAAAGCAAGAAGTTGTCCAGGAATGTAACGGGGTGTGCATTTTGGTCCAACTGAATCACCTTGAAATAGGCCACGATGCTCGCCAGCAGTCCCAAAGCAGTGAGAATGCCTTCCTGGCAGTTGTAGATGGTTCCACCAACTACTCTGAAGTTTTCTCCCTGGAGCACCACGAAGAAGATGATGACGGTGATTATGGACGTGAGGAGGACGAGAATGCCGGAGAAGAGGCCCTTGTTGGCCGCGTGACAGTCTGCGCTTATGACCACGTTGCTCTCATAAGTTATCTCGTGGTTGCCCTCCGGCCCGTCGATCTTCTGTTCCAGGTGGTGCGACTTGGAGTGCAGGTGGACGTTGCCAATGTTCTGCCACACGATGAACCACACTCCTGCCAATATAATACTGAACTCGATGGTGCACGGGTAGAGGTAGGCCGCCGAGCTGAACGTTGGGCTGTAAGGTCCCTTGCAACCGCCGGCCGTGGTTTGGTGTGGCTGAGAGGCTGCACGAAGAACATTGTACAACGTGCTATTAGGTAGATGAGTCTTGCCGACAAAACATTTGCAATAAATGTTGCAATAGGCAGACTTGGCAAGTGGCACGTGCCCTTATGGCAGTGCACTTAATTCAAAGAATATTCTAGCATGTGCAAATAAATGGCGCAAGTTGCTGTGTGCATCAGTGTTTTTAGTACAGCTTTAGCCTAAGTGAGATCAAATATAAAAGAACATGGAAATGTGTAGAAAGAAAACAATGCTTAGGATTGCGAGCATCCATCCATTTTAGACGTATCAAAAGCTTCTACAAGACCGCTACACTCTAAAAGAAGTGAGCGAGAATCGAGCAACTGGCTCTGTTCCTCCTTCTGGACAGCGAGTTCCTCTTCTGAGAAAGTTTCACGCGCCGCGCCCTCTTGCGGCAATCGTAAGCGGAGGAATTGAACGGGACCCGAATCGAGTCACACGGTTGCGCCGCGATGTGCTCCGCATCGTGATTTCATCGGCTGCGATCTATCGGTCTACGAGCACCATGGGCTGCGCGGGCTCTACTTAAACTGATCTGTAACAAGTATAGCATGTAGGTGCGTCGAGCGCAGGTAGCTTCGGGTGCACTGTGTTTTCACCGCTGGTTCGCCTCGAGCCGAGAGGCAGCACGAAGGTCAATTCGCTCGCTGCTGCTGCCGCTCTTCCTCACGCCGATGTTTTGACAGTTAGTGTCAGCGCTCATCGAGCGAGAGGTGCTGATGTTTGCCTGTGCAAGCGTTACATCATGGCTGTAAATTTAGTTAGTAAACGAGTGTTTACGAGTTTATAGAGCAGATAACGATACTGTATTTACTTCATATAGCAGTCAACTAATTTGCAATCGCAAGCGATGCTTCCTCTTTCGGGAAAAGTGAAGGTTTCTTAAATGACTGTTGGAAATGTGCTGAAAAGTAGTCGCAATAGTCCTTTATAATTAGTTGCATTGTTTTCTTCAGTGACTACATTCATGATGCCTAACTATACCGAAGTAAATATTGCTGCTGCAAATCTATGCGACTGCATTGCAGTGTTCGATATTCAATTGGATATTCGATACTTGCTATTGGTATAGGATTAGTATTAATGAAGTGACATTTAAGCACCTCTGTCTTTTAATAAGTGCTCAGTTATTGTTGCGTTCAGTAATAGGTAACAGTAATCAATCACATTTTCAAAGGAAGTATTTGTAACTGTGATCGGTTACTTATCTTCCATGATGCGTACAAGTCTGGTGTATAGTAGAGCAATTCGGAGGAACAAATGAACCCAATCTAATCCATAAATAATACGGCCCAACGATTTCCTTTAGCCGTGGCCGATACATGCAAACTATGAAATGCGCATTCCCGTTACTTTCCATCGAAAGTTCATTTTAGCGTGCTCTGGCATTGCCTTAGTACCCCGATTGCCCGAAATATTATCTCAGACAGGAAGTTTCCCGCCGCGAGTATCAAATAGGCCTGACTAATGTGCTTGTGGAAACCACCAGATTTGCGCGCTCCGAGGAACTTCCTTGGCAGAGGCACGCAAACTGCCACGGCGCAGAAGTAGCGCGTCCTACCTGATAGGTATGTATGCGATTTAAGCAAGAAAAAGAAACTAGTTATAGAAGCAATTATAGACAGAATAAAAGATTCTCCTGCGTAAATAAAGCTCCAGTTTGCTTGTTCAGAAGTCAAGTGCTATATATAAATAAATAAATATATATATATATATATATATATATATATATATATATATATATATATATATATATATATATATATATATATATATATATTGAACGATTCACAACTGTGCCTTCGGTTATATGATGTTGCCTGTTGCTTCTATATACCTTGTAATAATCTTGCGCGTGCCTAGAATTAGCCATATATTATGAAGACAGCGCACATGATTAACATAGTTGAACATTCGCGCTCGTCGGTCTCATTTCTCGTTTTGTGTATCGATGCAGATGTAAGTGGTTGACTAGCGGGCGAGATGTTCTTCGCTACTAAACAAGACAAAGTATTAGGCTTCTCTTTCGTTCACTAATTCTGTCCCGACTGCAATAACGTTTGCAGCAATGCTTCGTCAAGTAAAAACCCAAAAACGAAAGTGCACAAGGTGCAAATATATCTTTAGAAGCAGAAAATCTCCAAAGTTTAAGCCGAAAAATAACATATAACCTAAAGTAGCTTTTGTTCTTGAATTTGTTTGTGCATGCTATAAAAAACAAAAGTCCAATAATTCCAAACGATTACCACTGTCGCATGGCAAGACACTTCTTGCGTGCTACACATAGCTCAAATACATTTCCTCACTCAAGCCATCACTTGTCACAGTACCAAAGAAAAGCAAGTTCTTAGATCACCGCGCTTTAAAGAAAGTACTGAAGAATGCTGAAATTTGTGTCTCAGTCACTTCCCTTACAGAAGCGTTTACCTGCAGAAACACCGGGTGAACACTCTTTAGACATTTAGCAAACGCTATTTACTTCAGTTATTGTAGTACTCATAGCAGCTTCGCAGTATGACCCAATGGGTGGCATTGTACCGTTTGATAAGTTTCCGTGGTGGTGGTCGCTGTGATGGTGAGCATGGCTGCTCATTGCGTCGTCGACTATAGTGCTGAACCATGTGTGGAGCGACGTCGCTATTAGGTGCATCACGCCAAATCTTGCCACTTCCTTAAATCTGTTGATTACAATCTGTAGGGGAAAAAAAAGCCTTGATTGTACACAATCTGCGGCGGCATCTTAGGCATCTACACAACAGGACTTGCATTATATATATATATATATATATATATATAAGGTGTCCCACGTAACATCAGCCAAACTAAATTATGCAAATTCCACGTAGCTGGACAGAACTAGTCTAATGTTGTTTTTGGAGATACTCGGATGTTTTTCATTACGCCTTATTGCATAATTAGTCTTACTTATTTAACTTCTCAAATATGATAAATTGATGAAAACTGGCAATAAGAAAAGTGTTGAATAACATGAAAAAATTGCCGGCTCTCCCATAATCGAGAGCAGATGTAAGCATGAAATAGCAACCGTTAAAGCAGATTGGTTGGAGAGGATACAAGCCACAATCTCAAAATGGGTACAGTGCATGTTCACAACGGCACACACTACCACACCACACGGCACCACGCCATAGAGTGCATTGGTCCATATGCACTGTTGCGACTAGGGTTGGCGTTCAGGGCAAGAACAACACTAAGCCCCTCAATCGCTACCTCAGATTGTAAAGATCAAGGAAAAATGGTTTTTAGCTTAGTTACACGGCTCCAGCCCACTCCATGCAGGAGCAAGTCAACAGCCTCAGTTCACATCAGGGCCCTATTTCGCACTCTAGGAAAGTCTCCGCTTTTAATGCCGTCGTCTTCCCTATGCAAGTAGACTAGGGAATCTGAAGACTGTCCAGCAGCAAATCACAATCGCTGAATCCGTTTCGATACCACGCCCATGCACGCAACAGTTCGGATTAAATCCGCCTCCGAAGCCCGATGGTACGGAATATGCGGCAGTGGCAGCAATCTGTGAATCCAAAGTCTCGGTCGTTGTTCGGTAGCATTAGATGCCTCTCCCCCCTTGATCCTAAGTTCAGCTTCTCAGGTAAAGGTGGGGTTGGTGGCCTTTTGTGGACCAGTCAACAGTCGGTGTCCACGCTGCGTTGACATCAGTATAGGCGTTGATGGATGGGTGGTGGTTTGCCTCCCTGGAAAACGTCTAATTGCGAATCCCAGGTGGCCTTCGTTGTTCAGTAGCATTGGATGGGGGGCCCCCTTGATCATTAGTCCAGGCTGTCAGGTAATGATGGGGTTGGTGGCCTTTTCTCGACCCGTCAACAGTCGGTGTACACGCTGCGTAGACCTCTGGATAAGCGCTGATGGATGGGTGGTGGTTTGCCTCGTGGAAAACGTCTAATTAACTGCGAATCCCAGGTGGCCTTCGTTGTTCGGTAGCATTGGATGGGGCTCCCCTTGATAAGTGGTTCAGGCTGTCAGGTAATGGTGGGGTGGTGGCCTTTTGTGGTGTTGAGACGCAACAAACACCTCCGCCACCAAGAGATTCAACCTGAGGGCGACCAGGTGTCAGGTTGCGCCAAGTGTCGACGTTCGATCGCGGCCTCGGGGGTCGTGATGGCTGATGTTACGCGGCCGCTCGAGGGCTCAGCCCTCACTTCGTTGAGTCCAGTTCCCTGGGAATATACAGCCACACACTCGTCGGCGTGCCCGAGCGACACACCTGCCGGACGCTATGATCCCCGTATCGCTTTGCAATGCTCGACGCCTCTCTCTGTCTCTCTCCTTTCTAGACGTGATCAGCTCTCGGCAAGAAAGAAATAGGTTGCTAATTCAATATTCTATCTATTCTATATTCTCTCTCAATATTCAATCTCAAACACGTTCCGGAAAAAATACTCTAAGGTCGTTGCCCTGGCCCAGCCCGTATGCATTATTCTTATTCCGGTGAAATGCGACCATCTCATCCGTCTCCCATTTCTTTCCGACATTTGCTTCAGCCATGCAAGGGGGCAATGGTCACTCTGGACCGTGAATTTAGCGCCTTGAATATCGCATCCTAGCTTTTCAATTGCCCAATCCATGCAAAAACGATTTCTCTGAGGTGCTAAAGACCTCATCTGGTGGTGTCAGTTTTCGACTGCGGTACCGCACAGGATGCGCTTCACAACTTTCGTTAAATCTGGGCAAGGATGACACCCTGGCGACGATTGCTGGTGTCACACCAGAGAATGCATTTTCTTCAGAAGTCTGGCACGACACGCAGAGGTCGTGAAGACAAAGGGTGGCGAAACAGGCTTGTTGGTTGGGTTGGTCATCATTCAAATGTATCTGTATAGCCCAACAAAACAAGGACACAAGAAGAGCTTGTCGTCGTCTTCGTTTCTTGTGTCCTTGTTTTGTTGCGCTATACAGATACCTTTCAACGTGGAGACAAGGCTTTCTTCTCCAAGCAATTGTCCTTTTTCGAATAAGCTCCGCTAACCTCCACTTTCGTGCGACTGACGCACTAGCCTTTTCTTTCTGTGGTTCACAAAGCACCCGCAGTAATACAAAAAGAAAAGAAAACATGCTGCGTAAATTACACGCTTGACATTACGCGAAAATTCGAGCCCATTTCTAATTTCTACCACGCACGCTCTAAGTGATACTGAAACGCTGCCATGTGATCAATACACGTGCGAGACACACACGAACGCTTTGCATCTTTGTATCCGAGCACGACGCGCCTCACAGGGACAGTATTAACATGTTCTAAATCGTGCGGTTAACAACGGCTCCGCGAAATAACGCGTCTTTCTTCCAAAGCAAAAAAAAAAAAATATCTCGCGGCCACTTATGAAAACTGAACTGCTGCTCAAGCGTGCCCTACAGGTTTCTAAAAAGTAACCTAGACTTGGTGCTTCAAGAGCCTCTAAATATATATATGAAGCCTATCTCCTGAAAAAAGAACAACATATCGAAAGAACAAAGTCTCCAAAACTTATGCGCGCGAAGACAGTCTACTTAAGAATATACTTGAGTTCATAAATCCAACAATCTAAACAAAGTTCGAAGCTTGCTTATCGGAATGTTTTCTCGATCACAAATGTCTAACATGACTCTAAAAAACAAAGAAACAAAGAAACTGTGGTATCCAGAAAACCTGTATCGCTGTTATTCATTGTGAATAGCCTACGGCTGCGTCATCTCTTTGAGCCGTACTCGAGCCGAACGCTGTCTGAAAGTTCTTGTCAAACTTGTCAAGCAGGGAACAAAAAGGGCACGTATGCCATTCCCCTCACTGCAGAGCCCCGACACCTTTCGCACTATCCACCTGCCTCTTTGGCATTGCTTTCAGTATGCACTGCTTGGTATGACAACTTCGCGTCGCCTGACCGCCGCGCTCTGCCGTGTCGTACAGGTTACACCTCGAAAAGAAATAAACGAGGGGGAACCTAATTCCCCCGGGCTTTTGTGCTCCTCCGCGCCGAACGTCGCTTTCTTTTCAACCTCGTCTGACGACTAGGACGCGCTCTGACTCGAGACCTTCCAACCAACACGCGCGCCTTTCTAAATCTTTCTCGGCGCTCCCCCACAGGAGTTAGTGCCTTTAGATTTAGTCGGTCGCGTGATCTTCTCTGCCGCAATTCTGAATTTGCAACGCCAGATTCTCTTGGCACTTTCTGTTGCTCAGTTCTGAGCACCTTTCCTTTCTTTCCATTGGCAGTTCCTCAGCCTGGCCAACTTTCTGAATATCTGTCCCGGAAGCCAGAAAGATTTCCTCCTCCGGCTTAACTATGCCTCCAGAGCTAGCTGTGTCCTCCTCTTTCTTTGTACAGAGTCATCATCATCATCCTGGTTACGCCCACTGCAGGGCAAACGCCTCTCCCATATTTCTCCTACTACCCCGGTTCTGTACAAATTGTGGCCATGTTGTCCCAGCAAACTTATTAATCTCATCCGCCCACCTATCTTTCTGTCGCCCCCTGCTATGCTTCCCCTCCCTTGGAATACAGTCCGTAACGCTTAATGACCATCGGTTATCTTCCCTCCTCATTACGTGTCCTGGCCATGCCCATTTCTTTTTATTGATTTCAACTAAGATGTCATTATCTCGCGTTTGTTCCCCTCGCCCAATCTGCTCTTTTCTTATCCCTTAAAGTTACACCCATCATTCTTCTTTCCATAGTTTATTGCGTTGCCCTCAATTTAAGTAGAACCCTTTTCTTAAGCCTCGAGGTTTCTGCCCGGTGCATGAGTACTGCTAAGACACAACTGTTATACATTCTTCGGTTGAGGGATAATGGCAACCTGCTGTTCATGATCTGAGAATGTCTGCCAAATACACTCTAGCCCATTCTTATTCTTCTGAGCATTGCAGCCTCATGATCCGGATCCGGGGTCACTTCCTGTCCTAAGTAGATGTATTCCCTTACCACTTCGAGTGCCTCGCTACCTATCGTAAACTGCTGTTCTCTTCCGAGACCGTTATACATTAGTTCAGTTTTCTGCAGATTAATTTTTAGACCCACCCTTCTGCTTTGCCTCCCCATGTCAGTGAGCATGCATTGCGATTGGTCCCCTGAGCTCCTAAGCAAGGCAATATCATCAGCGAATCGCAAGTTACTAAGGTGTTCTCCATTAACTTTTAACCCCAATTCTTCCCCATCCAGGTCTCTGAATATCTCCAGTAAACACGCTGTGAATAGCTTTGGAGAGATCGTATCTCCCTAGCTGATGCCTTTCTTTACTGGGATTTTGTTGCTTTCTTTATGGAGGACTACGGTGGCTGTAGAGCCGCTATATATATCTTTCAGTATTTTTAAATACGGCTCGTCTACACCCTGATTCCGTATTGCCATCATGACTGCTGAGGTGTCGACTGAATCAAACGCTTTCTCGTAATCAATGAAAGCTATATATAAGGGTTGGTTATATTCCACACATTTCTCTATCACCTGGTTGATAGAGTGAATATGATCTATTCTTGAGTGGCCTTTACGAAGTCCTGCCTGATCCTTTGGTTGACAGAAGTCTAAAGTGTTGCTGACTCTATTGGCGATAAATTTAGTAAATACTTAAGATTAAGATTATGTTGGCGTTCTTTCAAGATTCCGGTACGCGCTCGAGGTCATGAAGCATTGCGTATACAGGGTGGCCAGTTTTTATAGAACAATCTGCCCAGCATCATTCAACAAATCTGCTGTTACCTGATCCCCCCAGCTGCCTTCCCCCTTTGCATAGATCCCAAGGCTTTCTTTTCTTTTTCCGGCATTATTTATGGGATGCCAAATTCTTCTAGACTATTCCCTCTTCCATTATTGTCGTGGGTGCCACTGGTACTGTATAAATCTCTATAATGCTCCTCAGTCACTTGAACTATCTTATCCATATTAGTAATGATATTGCCGGCTTTGTCTCTTAACGCAAACATCTGGATTCTTGCCTATTCCTAGTTTCTTCTTTACTGCTTTTAGGCTTCCTCCATTCCTGAGAGCATGCTCAATTCTGCCCATATTATACTTCCTTATGTCAGCTATCTTATGCTTGTTGATTAACTTGGAAAGTTCTGCCAGTTCTATTCTAGCTGTAGGGTTAGGGACTTTCATACATTGGCGGTTCTTGATCAGATCTTTCGTATCCTGCGATAGCTTACTGGTATCCTGTCTAACGGAGTTACCACCGACTTCGATTGCACACTGCTTAATGATGCCCATAAGATTGTCGTTCATTGTTTCAACACTAAGGCCCTGTTTCTGAGTTAAAGCCGAATACCTGTTCTGTAGCTTGATCCGGAATTCCTCTATTTCCACTTTTACTGCTAACTCATCGATGGGCTTCTTATGTACCACTTTTATCCGCTTCCACCTCAAGTCGAAGCTAATTTGAGATCTTACCAACCTACGGTCACTGCAGCGCACCTTGCCGAGTACGTCCACATCTTGCTGATGCCAGGGTTAGCGCAGAGTATGAGGTCTATTTCATTTCTAGTCGCGCCATTCGGGCTCCTCAACGTCCACTTTTGGTTATCCCGCTTGCGGAAGAAGGTATTCATGATCGGCAAATAATTACGTTCTGCAAACTCTACTAATAAATCTCCCCTGCTATTCCCAGAACCTATGCCATATTGCCCCACTGATTTGTCTCCAACCTGCTTCTTGCCTACCCTGGCATTGAAGTCGTGCATTAGTAGAGTGTATTTTGTTTTGACTTTACCCATCGCCGATTCCACGTCTTCATAGAAGCTTTCGATTCGGTGGTCTTCGTGTCTGGATGTAAGCGCGTAGACCTGTACGACCTTCAATTTTTACCTCCTATTAGGAGTCACAACAAGACCTGCCACCCTCTCTTTAATGCTGTAGAATTCCTGTATATTACCAGGTATATCCTTGTTAATCAGGAATCCGACTCCTAGTACTGGTCTCTCCGCTAAGCCCCGGTAGCACTGGACGTGCCCGCTTTTTAGCACTGTATATGCTTTATTTGTCCTCCTAACCTCACTGAGCCCTATTATATCCCATTCAATGCCTGCTAATTCCCCCAACAGCACTGCTAGACGCGCCTCAGTAGACAACGTTGTAGCGTAAAACGTTGCCAGATTCAGAGTCCAATGGCAGCCTGTCCGGATTCAGAGATTCTTAGCTTTCTCTGCTGCGTGATAGGTCTGTTCGCCGCCGTGCTCAGTTGCTTCGCAGCTGCTGGGCACGGAGGGCCGGGGTTTGATTGTTGTATTCATATGGGAGGTTGTGGACAGTTATTGCACCAGGGTGGCCAATCCTGCTCTGGTGAGGGAGTGCTTTACCAGTTCTGGTCACCGGGATCAGGCCGGACTCCAGGCCTGTTTATACGATTTGATCAACACGCGGATTTCTTTCTTTTCTTTAATCTGGTGGAAAATTGCGTGGCACTGGGATTATAACCATGGTCCTTTCCCACGCGAGGCGGATGCTCTGCTTCTCCGCCACTGCTGCACTCTCAACTTCCTCAACCTATGGTTAATCTTTAGACAGAGCTCTGCTGCCAAGAGCAACAGCGTCTCTTTCTTTAACACTGTAGTGTCCATGCTTTTCGAGAGCTGACTACAACTTCCCCTGCATTGACAGCACTTCTCAGTAGCCATCAACTGCAGCCCATTGCCGGATAGAATCTTGTCCTTATCGTCCGGCAAAACGTACTCGCTCAAGCACTCACCCAAATTCGAGCTTGCGAAGGCCGTGCTTCCAGGAGTACCCAGGTCCACCGATCCCATATCATGGAACTGGTGACCATGAAACTGCCTTCTGTTGCTCTTCTTTCCAGATTCTTCGAGTCGTCCAAGACTCCACGTTGTTACTGCGACGGTTGTGTTTCCCTGAGCCACTAAGAGGAGGTCTGCTGATTCCGGATCCGCAGAAGCCGCTCTTCCATCCATAGTTTCCCTCGATCTTGCGAAGTTCGTGTCTCCCGGAGCAACGTACACACGACCACCGAACCCGGATCGTGAGGACTGCCTTCTTCATCTGATCGCTGTCAACCGGTTTGTTGAGGCTAGGCTTGGCCATCAGGGCAAGGAATCCACCATGCACGACCAATGCTACGTTAGGTTGTAAGAATGAAGGAAAAAGGATTTATTAGCTCAGTTACACGGCTCTAGTTACGGAAGCCCACTTCATGCAAGAGCAAGTTAAACGCCTCAGTTCAAATCATGGCTCTCTGTCGACTGCTGGAAAAGTATCCGCTTTAACAGCATCGTCTTCCCTAGGCCAGCCGACTAGGGAATCTGAAGACTGTCAAGCAGCAAATCACAATCGTCGACTCCGCTGCGATACCACGCCCATGCTCGCAACACTCCGCAGTAAATCCGCATCCGAAGCCCGATGGTATGGATATGTGGCATGATCGCCATCGTTGTTTGGTAAAATTGGATGGTGCCTCCCTTTCATCCTTAGTTCAGGCTGTCAGGTAACCGTGGGGTATGTGGGGATTTTTCAGGCCTGTCTAGAGTCGGTGTCCACGCTGCGTTGACCTCAGGATAAGCTCTGATGGATAGGCGGGTGTTTGTTATGTGGCAAACGTCCAATTAACGCCTTTGTGATGATGAGACGTAACGGCACGCTGTCCATCTAGAAGAAAACCGGCTGAAGGCGGCAGGACAGGCAGCGAAAGCCGCCAGGAAGACTGACCACTGTCTAGCTTGAACAAGAGAAGCGCCTGAAGGAGGCGTGACGCAGCCTGGCGCCACCTCTCGACGCAACCCAAAAGCTGCGCCACGGAACTCAGGGACCGCTGGCGTTCAGAAGAGCATAGGCAACCCTGTCTCAATGCTAAATGATGACATTGAAGTCTATGGTGCCCTGTATGTTTCTTTTCAACGTCGGTATTGAAAATGACAAACAAAATTTCAGCGTACTAGAAGTTACAGCTTGAGTGATATCGTGAAGAAACATTATCAAGAACTCGGGAGCAGTATTTTTTACCTATTACGGCAGTAACTACCGTATGTAATGCCGTCCTATACAAATGGTTGGGGGCCAGAGACCACATTTTTCTTACGTCTGCACTAAAATGAGGGGCTCGATTTCGTTAATGTGAATATTAGCCAACATACAATGAAGCCAAGAAAAGCATCGGAGAAATTCGCTCTAATTGAAATTGAAATGTAGAAAATAAAGATTACAGCGTCTCTTAAGATCCTTTTTAAGAGGTGAATGGCGAAAGCCTACTCTTCCTCCTCTTATCATTCGCCTCCTTTTGAGCCTCTTCTATTTCTCTGCTTTCTTTTAGTCATTACTGTTCACTACTGAGCATATTTAGTCATTTGTAATCAGTTGTGGTCACGAGAAGCCGTCGTTAGACATGTTGGTCATATCTTAGTCATTAGTAGTCATTACTAGTCATTACTAAGCATTTTTAGTCATTTCTAATAAATTTCAGACGTTACAAGCTATCGTTAAACTAGTCATTGCAAGTCATTTCTGTCATAATTAGTAATTACTGGTCATTACTAAGCATCTTTAGTCATTTATAATCAATTGTAATCATTACAATTCGTCGTTAGACATATTGGTCATTTAGTAGTCATTAGTAGTTATTACAAGTCATTTCAGTCATTATTAGTCATTACTGGTCGTTACTAAGCATTTTTGCTCATTTCTAATCAATTGTAGTCGTTAGAAGTTGTCCTTAGACACATTGGTCATTTCATAGTCATTACTAGTAATTACGAGCCATTTCAGCCATTAGTCATTACTGCTCTCTAGCAAGCATCTTTAGTCATTTCTAATCAATTGTGTTCATTACAAACCGTCGTTAGACATGTTGGTTATCTCGTAGTCATCAGCAGTCATTACAAATAATTTCAGTCATTATTAGTAATTACTGCTCGTTACCAAGTATTTTAGTCATTTCTAATCAATTGTAGTCGTTACAATTCATCGTTAGACATATTGGTCATTTCGTAGTCATTAGTAGATATTACAAGTTGTTTCAGTCACCATTAGTCATTACCGGTCGTTACTAAGCATTTTTAGTTATTTCTAATCAATTGTAGTCGCCACAAGTTGTCATTAGACACATTGGTCATTTCATAGTCATTACAAGTAATTTCAGTCATTATTAGTAACTACTGCTCACTAGTAAACGTCCTTAGTCATTTGTAATCGATTGTGGCTGTTACAAGCCGTAGTTGGTCACTTTGTAGTCATTAGTAGTCATTACAAGTCATTAGTAGCCATCTTAGTCATTACTACTCATTTCTAGACATTACAAGTCATTAGTATTCTTGATTAGTCATCACTAGTCATAATTAACCTCTAACAATCTCTATTATAACGTTATCATTTGCGAACTGTCACTGTCAGTCACTTTTCATTCTTTAATCTGCCTTCATATGGCGTGATGATGTGGAGGCTTACTAAAAGGGGTTCTACTTAACTTCAGGACTACGCATCGAGCTATTGAAAGAAGAATGATGGGTGCAACGTTCAAAGTATAATAAGAGAGCAGAGTGGGTGAGGGAACAAGCGCGGGTTAATGAAATCTTAGTTGAAATCAAGAAATGGGCATCGGGAGGGCATGTAACGAGGAGGGAAGGCAACCGATGGGCATGAAGGGTTACGGACTGGATTCCAGGAGAAGCGTAGCAGGGGCGGCAGAAAGTTAGGAGGAAGGATGAGATTAAGAATTTGCAGGGACAACATGGCCACAATTAGTACATGACCGGGATAGTTGAAGAAGTATGGGAGAGGCCTCTGCCCTGCAGTGGGCGTAGCCAGGCTGGTGCTGATGACTTCCTCATCATCATGACTGGATGTTGGAGCGGAGGCTTGTACTACCCTTAATCAATACGTCTTATTAAGTTCGATTACGGCTGCAGCTACCCTCCCAATAATGCTTTAGAATACGTCATTGTATCCCGCTATGTGCTTATGGATTAAGAATCCTACCCCGTATTGTTTCTTATTTAGAAGACCTCTATAGCAATTGACATGTCCCTTATTCAGCAATGTATAAGCCTCAACAGTTTTTCTGATCTCAATAAGGCCGATGATATCGGACATCATCTCCGTTGTATACATGCGAATGCCATTCGATTCGAATGACATTAAATCTTCCCGTGTGACAGGGGTATTAGTTTATCGGGGTGACAGCATAGCGGTTCTAGGTACCCTTACTTGTCTTTCTATGGACGTCGCTGACGAATCCCCCATCCGGTAATCAGTGCAACAAAAAGGCGACTGCGATAGTTTACTGGGGACCATCGGTGGACGAACATGTTGAACAACAACTTGTAAGAACCTGTGTTGTTTGCCAGTCCCATGAGATGTCCGTGGGGCTAATTGGAGCACCTCTGCAGCCCGCAGGTTTTCCCAAAACACCTTGGGAGAAGATTGCTGTCGATATTATTGGACCTTTGAGGAAGCTCCCATTGATTGCCGTTTTGCCGCGATGCTTATATTATCACAGCAAGTGGCCAGAGATCACTTTTAAAAGACACTATTCTACTGTAATGGTCAAGTACATGCTGGTAGAATTGTTCCCTTGCGAGGGCTATCCTATTGAGATAATTTCCGACCAAGGACGACAGTTTGCCTTGGGGGAGTTGGAAGCTTTTCTTCAGAAGCGTGGTATACGTCATTGTTTCTCTTCCGTTTACTATTCACAGGCAAGCGGTCTCGTAGGACGGTCCAACAGAGTCCTGAAGTCCTACGTGCAGATGGTAGTATGTGAGTGGCGTGGCATTCGCACTGTCGTCACAGACTACATGGTCGACTACAGCGCAGTGCTCCTCCTTCGTTCTGCGGCGGCAGCCGCACCCGCCGTCTTGGTGCACAGACGACCCGCCACGCTCGCGACATGACAGCGTCAGTCTACTACCGGCTGATTCTTTTTGCGGAAACCTCGCACAAGGCTACGAAATCTTGCACCAGGGTGCAAAGCAGAAACAAGCTTCTTTGAAGCGGTATACCGACAAACGTCTCAGAGCCCGACCAAGACACTTTACCGTCGGTGACTACGCCTGCCCAAGGGAGGGACAAGCCCACGGCAAGATTTCCTCACAGTTTTCGGACCGCATGGGGATTATTGAACGGCGAGGACAAGCTTCATTTCTTCTGGAAGGCGGACGAATATGTAAGGCTTCCAAGTCTCATGAAATCTACCCAGAAGCTGCGGGAAAGTTGATAACCAACCATTTTTAGTTTCCTAAAGTGGACGGTGCCTTGATCCCGACACACATTCTCTACAGGGAAGTGCGTTGCCTGCAGCCGAGCTGCATGTGACATTTATGTCTACATCGTGGAAGCAAGAAAGAGCACAAGTGCAAAACTGAACCACAGCGTACGGAGCCATCCTCGCAGCACCAAAACACCACTGCACCTGTACCAACGGCACGGAAAGGCGCTCTACTGAAAAAAGCTAAGTTAAGGAATTACGACCTACGGAAGAGGTAGTGTTTTTTCATTTTAGCAGCTAGGAAAATATCGCATAGTGCAAAGTCGATGAGCGATGATGAGCGGACTGTGATGAGCGAGGACATGAGAGGACATAAAAGATGTTCATCGGCACATGACGTGTCGGCCTTGTGTGAGCTAAGACTACAAGCGCTACAGCTAGGCAGGTTGGTAAAGAGAGGATGGTCCCTGACGACCCTTACTTGTGTTACACATTAAATGGGAAATCTACCGTATATTATGCAGTTCATCTTATTATTTGCAAGACTGCAATCTGGTAACAGAAAACTTGTTCATTAACCAATCATTGCGTCCACAACCAGGAAAGTGAGTTGGGACTGTAATTTATTCCACTGGTCTCGACGTTCCTGTTGACATGAGTGGTGGGGGCATACACCCGCAGCGAGGCGTTGACCATGAATCGGGTGGCTAAGGGGCCCCTAAACCAGCTCCGATATTTTTTTAAACACTGCAAGTAACCACGTGCATCAACTGCAAAATGCCATCACGATCAACGATGCCAAACGCTGCAGCGCTTCGCGCCGCGGGCGCGCAACGAAAAACAAAACAAAAAACAAAAACAAAAAAAAACTCACAATCCTCTGCTTCCTTCCGGGCCCTTCCGCTATCCCCAACGCTCGTCGTGACGTCACCAGGGTGTATCCAGGAGCAGACGCTGTTGATTGGTCGAACAAGAATCTACGACTTTCGGTTAGTCTGCAAGCAGGTAGGCGCGCTCCCTGCTCTTCCTCCTCATGTTGCTCTTGTGCGCACTTGCGAATCGGTAACTACGGCCCACAGCGCAAGTGCCAAATCGCTCGCGTTCCAACGCAGCCGTGCTTAGCGGTCTTACCAGCTGCACGAAGAGAGTCCGACCGTGTTTCACTATGGCTAGAAGGCATCCGTGCGCGGAGTATGGCTGCAAGAGCGCCGAATCGAAAAACGAAACGACGCGACATCGGCTGCCTCATGATGGCGCCCTGCGCCATGCCTGGCTTGAGTGCATTGCAGTTCCGGCAGAATCAAAGCGCAATGGCGAATTAAGTGTTTGTGGGTGCCACTTCGGTGCCGCACGCGCACCTGCATTGACGACGCCATTAGCGCGGAACGGGCTAACAGCCAGTGGGCGAAAACAGAAGAACGTGCCGACCCATATCGTCGCCACGATCTAGGCAAGGCAGCGACGGCGGCTGTTCCAGCGGAGGCGCTTAGGCACGGCGTGTCACCGTACGGATCCAATATATTGGGGAGCCTTTGTAGACGTGCGCGCAACACCGGGTGCGTAGACGCTTCGCAGGAGCACGGGCCGCCACGCCAGCAGCAGCTGGTAGCCGAGATGCGCGGAGTCACGGCAAGCGGAAGTGAACAGTGTCTTGAAAAACGCGTTGGCGATGGCGCATGTTACGTGACATTTGGAGGAGCACTTGGCGAGGATGAGACCAGCCGATGAAGGGAGAGAATTGAAGAGCGAAACGAGCGAGGGCCGCGTTTCGATCATGAAACGCTTGTAACTCCGCTGCATTACTGCACCATTTCGAAATGTTTCCATGGGTACGTGTTCGTGTGACTCGTACACAACTACAAAACAACTAAATTACGACCCCTGGGTGGTTTAGGGGCCCTTCAAATGAACGGATAAACAGAAGAGAATGAAAAATTTGGAACTTGAAGATATATGTGTCAGGCAGCTGCGCTTTCTTTTTTTTTTTTTTTTTTTTGCCTGGCGTTGACTGACCCGTGGGACAATGAGACGCGGTATGTGCAACCCTTCTTTCACATAGAAAGAAGAAAACTTAGTTCTGTGCCCCATTTGATGCAGCCAGTCAGTGCTTGCAACTTGTAGCGCAAAACCTGTTTCAACCACGGTCAGCTGCCGCGCTTATGCCGCGGGCATCAAACCAACTAACTTAGATATGCGAGAAAGAGTACAGCGTTACAAAACAGCTACTTTAGTTTATCAAACTCATAAGCTTTGGTAAACTAAGATTGCAGCATCATGCTGTCAGAAATAAAACGCAGTTCACGATTAACATTACAAAATTTGTACTTACATTCGAATACTTGAATATGATGAATAGCTGGTAAAAAGAATACACCGGCTTCAGCGAGTGGAGAAGGATGCTCATGATGTCCTGGCAGTTTTCAGGGTCTCGATTCCAGTCAATTACATGCTTGGAAAGCATTAGGCCTTCGTGGATTATGTGCCCGGAACAAAACACTGCACGGAAACAAAGTATATACACAAATGAGAGAAGAAGGAAAACCGAGGCGCTTGATTTTTATTAATCATCACTATAAAAAGCCAGCAGACAATGAATCCGACGAAAGCATCGGGGAAATTAGCTCTGGAAAAAATGGAAATATTTCCTCTGTTAAGGTACTGAATAATTTGTTGTAACTCGTCTGCAGTGTTGCTGAATAGAGCAATGTCATCGGAAAACCAAAAGTTGTTGAGATATTCGCCGTCGATCCTTACTCTTAAGCCTTCCCAGTTTAATAGCTTGAATACTTCTTCCAAGCACGCAGTGAAAAGCACCGGAGAGGTTTTGTCTCCCTTTCTGACCCCCTTCTTTATAGGTATCTTCCTTTTCTTGTGTCGAATTAAGGTAGCTGTGGACCTTCTGTAGCTATCTTCCAAGGTATTAACGTAAGCAGTCTGTTCTCCTTGATTACGTAATGCCTCTATGACTGCTCCTCTCTCTACTGAATCAAATATCTTTTCGTAATCTATAAAAGCCATATAGAGAGACTTGTTGTACTTTACGGATTTCACGATTACCTGATTAATGCCATGGATGTGCTCCATTGTGGAGTATCAATGAATCAATCAATCACTCAATCAATCTTTATTTTCATTCTGTCATTGATACACAAAGAAGGACTGTGACAAAACGCGGTTTGTCAGAACAGCTTGACTAGGCCACAGCCCCATAGAAAAATTTAGGAGCGGTAACAGCACTACCGTAAAATAAATGAGAAGTTGAAACTTAACATACAGCGTAGTACTATAGGGCACGGACTAAGTAATCGAAATATAAAGTTAATACAGAAAAGTTAAAGCAGTTTTTATAGTCGTCATAAAAACAAATACAAAACAGTTTCTTAGAAAAAATGAATATCTGAAATGCTATCAAATTACAAATATCTAGAATAAATACACTGAATGTACAGGAAAACTTAATATTGAAATCGACTTGTTGCGAACAGTTGCATCCAACCAGAGGAAACAATTGAATACGGTTGTGGATTTGATAAACGAGACAAGGTTTATAATAAAACAAGTGTTAAGTAGTAGAAATCTCAGAGCTATACATCACTGTATATAACTTGCGGATATCCTGATATGAACAATCCCTTCCTGAAGCCAGCCTGTTCCCTTGCTTGACTAAAGTCCAGTAATGCCCTTATTCTACTGGAGGTTATATTGGTGAATATTTTACATAATACCGGGAGTAAGCTAATGGGTCTATAGTTTTTCATTTCTTTAACGTCTTCTTTTCTGTGGATTAGTATAAAGTATGCATTCTTCCAGTTTTCCGGGACCCTTGCCGTCGATAGACACTTCATATAAAGAACCGCCAGTTTTCCAAGCATTATGCCTCCTCCATCACCTTCATCATCATCATCAGCCTGGTTACGCCCACTGCAGGGCAAAGGCCTCTCCCATACTTCTCCAACTACCCCGGTCATTCGCTAATTGTGGCCATGTTGTCCATGCAAACTTCTTAATCTCATCCGCCCACCTAACTTTCTGCCGCCCCCTGCTACGCTTCCCTTCTCTTGGAATCCAGTCCGCAACCCTTAATGACCATCGGTTATCTTCCCTCCGCATTACATGTGCCGCCCATGCCCATTTTTTGTTCTTGATTTAAACTAAGATGTCATTAGAGAGTTTTAGCTCAGCGGGTTTACGTGTCGCTCCGCTCGCGGTCTCCACCGTTGCGCCAGCGGAGCGGCTCGCGAAAAAAGAATTTTAGCCCGGCGGATCACTCACCCGCTCGAGCGGAGAGAGCGGGGCGCTCTGCTTCCCCACCTTGTGGTCTGAATAGGAGTTACTGAGAAATGAATGTGAATTACGCTTGCTTTTATAATGCAAGAAATGTTGAATAAAGATATATTACCTGTTCTCAGTACATTATTTTTTAATAATATACTGAGTACTAATGTACGGGTCAGCGCCGCAGTCGCCGTCGTCGATGCAGAACTGCCGGCGTTCATGTTCGCGGCTGCCATCTTGCATTTCCCATACACGCCCGCGCGCGCTGCGTATACCCTCCGCTGGGGAGTGCTTTCCAGCGGGCGTAAACGCTGCTCCGTAAAACCGCTGGCCGCCTCAGCGTCGTGCGCATGCGCAGTCGTGTCTCCGCTCGCCCGCTCCGCTCCGCTGGCCGTAAACCCGCTGGGCTAAAACTCTCTATTAACTCGCGTTTGTGCCGTCACCCAATCTGCTATTCTCTTATTCCTTAACGTTACGCCCATCATTCTTCTTTCCATAGCTCGTTGCGTCGTCCTCAATTTAAGTAGAACCCTTAACGTAAACCTCCAGGTTTCTGCCCTGTTGGTGAGTACTGCTAAGACACAGTTGTTATATACTTTTCTCTTGAGGGATAATGCCAATCTGCTGTTCATGATCTCAGAATGCCTGGCAAACGCACCCCAGCCCATTCTTAGCCTTCTGATTATTTCACTCTCAAGATCCGGATCCGAGGTCACTACCTACCCGAAGTAGATGTATTCCCTTACCACTTTCAGTGCCTCGCTACCTATCGTAAACTGCTGTTCTCTTCCGAGACTATTAAACATTAGTTTTCTGCAGAATAATTTTTAGACCCAACCTACTGCTTTGCCTCGCCAGGTCAATGAGCATGCATTACAATTGGTCCCCTGAGTTACTAAGCAAAGCAATATCATCAGCGCATCGCAAGTTATTAAGGTATTCTCCATTACCCCTTATCCCCATTGCTTCCCAATCCAGGTCTCTGAATACCTCCATTAAACACGCTGTAAACACGCACCTTCTTTGAATAAATCGACTGTTATTCTATCTTCTCCTGCCGCTCTGCCTTGTTTCATGATTTGCAAGGCCCTTCTGACCTCATCGCTAGTTATAGGAGGAGTTTCTGTATCTTGTATATTACTTTTTTCTAATAGAGGTATCCCGATTCCTCTGCGTACTGCACAGGTCAATATAGAATTCTTCCGCTACCTTTACTATACCTTCGAGTTCGCTGATGATATTACCCTGCTTATCTTTCAGTGCATACATCTTGGTTTGTCCTATGGCAAGTTTCCTTCGGTTTCATTTCAGTTTCATTTCAGGATGCGTCCATTTTTTACGGCTTCTTCAGTCTTCTCATGTTATAATTTCGAATATTACTTACTTTCGCCATGTTGATCAGTTTTGACTGTTCCGCGAAATCTATCTAATCTGTTGAGTTGGACACTTTCATTTTTTGTCGTTTTTTATTAGGTCATTTGTTACTTGAGAGTGGTTGCCTACTGGTTGCCTTGGTGCCTTGCCTCCGACTTCAATTGCTGCCTCTGAAGCCAGCCTAGTTTTCATTCATTACGTCTATGTCATCTTCATCTCTCTGTTCTAAGGCTGCATATTTGTTTGCAAGTACCATCCAGAATTTACGCTTTTACCTTTACTGCCTCTAAGTTGACCTATTTATTGTTGACCTATTTTGCCCCTTCTCTGTTCAGATTGAGGTGAATCCTGGCCCTCACCAGCCTATGATCACTGAACTTTACCCTACCTATCACTTCTACATCCTGCACTATGCTGGGATCAACAGAAAGTATGCAATCATCAAATTCATTTCTTGTTTCACCTTTACGGCTTTTCCAGGTCTACTTTCTGTTGCTACGCTTCCTGAAGTAGGTGTTCATTATGCGAAGCTTATTTGTTTCTGCGAATTCCACCAGCACATCTTCTCTAGCGTTCCTAGAATCGACGCCGTAGTTGCCAAATGCTTGTTCACCTGACTGCCTTTCCCCCACTTTTGCATTGAAGCCGCCTATTACTACAGTATGCAGAGTTTCCATTTTTCTCATTGCTAATTCAACATCTTCATAAAACTGATCTACTTCATCATCCTCGTGACTGGATGTTGGAGCATAAGCTTGTTTTACCTTTAATGTACACCGCTTATTATGTGTGATTACGACTGCAGCTACCCTCTCATTAACGCTGTATATTCGTCAATGTTGGACACTATGTCCTTATGAATTATGAATTTTACCCTGTATTGCTACTTATCTGGGAGACCTCTATAGCAGAGGACATGACCGTTATCCGGCAATGTATAAGCCTCACCAGTTCTTCTCATCTCACTAAGGGCGATGATATCCCAAACAATGTCTGATAGTTCCTCAAAGAGTCGTGCTAAGCTAGCCTCACTCGACAAAGTTCGGCTTTTAAAGGTAGACAGGGTCAGTTTCCATTGGCGGCCTGTGCGGAGCCAGAGATTTTTAGCACCCTCTGCTGCGTCACAGGTCTGACCGCTGCCTTGGTCAGTTGGTCAGGTGGTCCGCAGCTGCTGGGGACTGAGGGCCATGGGTTAAATGTAGGAATTATTAGGCAGGTAGTGGCCAAATACTGCACCAGGGAGGCGAATTCATGTTTTTGTGAGGAAGAATACTTGTTGAAACTTAGTGGGCCTTCCTAATTTGGTTGTACCTGGATTAGTATTGCACCACTCGCTCTCGGTATCTTTTTCCGGTGTCAGGCGTCATTGCAAGCCTGCAGATGTGCTGCACTGGATGAGGCGATATTCAAACTCACCATCGTTAGATTAAAAAAAACGTATAGTAACATTCGGACTTTCGATTATGGCAACCTAGCAATCAACATACCTCAGTCAGATAATCCCGTAAGCTGTGAGGCTACCTTATCGCCGACAAGTACAGCCCAGAGGGCCCTACGTGCCTGAAAACTTTTGATTTATCCGCGATAGATGTGTACCTCAATATAGAGCGATTTCTAAACGGTTCTGACTTTGTAGTTCCGGAATCTGACTTTCACAGGCCGCCGTTAACTCGTCTTGGCAAACCATAGAGGTGTAACGACGACCTTTGACAGTTGCGAACACATCCTCGTGATCTACAGCAGTACCCACGGAAACCCCCGAAAACGGATATAAATGCAAATGTAGAAGGAGTAAATGAACGCAAACTACAACCTTTGTTTTGACTTGATGAAAATATGTATACGAACTTTGCAACTGTTTTCGTTACGTTATTATTTTTCTTATTGTTTGTGCAATACTGGAAACATTCCCATGGAGACTCCGGTGTTTCCATTCTCACCGGTGTTTACGTTTCCAAGCACCGGTGTTTCTATTCTCATGGAAACTCCGGTGTTGACACTCTCGTCAAAGTCTTCGGTACTGGTGAAATCATGCATTCGGTGCCTAGGTTTAGAAACAAATATATTTTAATCCCAGCCATGGTCGAATACAAAACATACCTCGCCGCACAAGATAACTCATATTGTATCCGAACCTCGGTTCTTGCCGCCTCCGCTTGAGACGAGATTCCGGAAGGCTGACATATGGCGCGCTCCTGTTAGAATCCCACTGAGCTACCACTGCGGCGAAGCTGGTCCTCTCTACAGGATGTGCGAATACCGCCGAGCGGGACTTCAGGGGTTTTCAGTAAACGCTCATTGCCCAAGAAACGGTAAACGCCCTTTTCAAATCCAGGAGTATTTGTCAAGGTGGAAAAGCCCGCCGACTTCACAGCAACATCAACCTCGGCCAACAAAGCCGCTGAGGTGTCGATGACCGAGCCCGCGTCCATCCTCAAGCTCCCCAAGCGACGCTCCCGAAGCGCACGTCGGGAACACTAATACCGGCGACCTGTGGAGGTCAGGCCGCTGCCGACGCAAGAACAGAGTCTGCAGCGCCGATTCTGAAATATAAGGACGGACGCGAGGGCAGTTGCGGAAAGAGTGAGCTTTTTGACATTTATGACCAGTGACCAGTGACCAGTGACATTTATGTGTGTTTATAGACGGCTGCGAAAATACTGATTTAGTAGACACAGGCGCAGACCGTTCCGTTATGAGTACAGTACTTGCCAGAAGACTAAAGAAAGTGCTGACTCCTTGGAGAGGACCGCAAATTCGAACCGCGGAAGACACCTTATCGACCCGGTGGACAGGCGCACTTCTAGAATCGGAATACGCGGCTTTACATACGTCGCTAGTTTCATTGTCCTGTCAGAATGCTCAAGGGATTTAATTATTGGAATGGACATTTTGCAGGCGGACGGCAAGGTAATCAACCTGCAGGAACCTTGTGTGTCGTTCTCAATGAAGCACGCCATCGCGCCGTTCTACTGCGAAGACCAATTTTATGCACTTCAGATTATAGACGACGACGTCATGATAGCCCCAATATCGCACATAGCTGTCGCCGTAAAAAGCAGAGTATTCAGCGACAATTTATTTATTTATTTATTTATTTATTTATTTATTTCAGATACTTTCCTGCCCCGAAGGCATTACAGAAAGGAGTGGTAAGTGAAAAAATATAGTACATAATTGTACAATAATAGGTATTACAAAACGGCAGAAAATACAACAGTCTTGAAGTTGTCAACGTCAGAAATGGCAGCGATGGGAGCAGGAAGGTCGTTCCAGTCGGCGCTGGTCTTAGGAATAAAAGAACCATGACACATTTTTGTTCTAAAAAAATGAACACCAACATTAAACATGTGATCGAAACGGGATGAAATGTATGAAGGGCGAGTAATAAGATGATCCTTTAATAGTGGGTTGGGGTGATACAGCCTGTGGGAAAGACACAGCCTAAGACAATTACGGGGCAATGAGAGGTCCTGTAAAGTAAGTGTGGTTTTTATGGAAGTAATGCTGGGCGTAACGGGAGTAGTTAGATAAGATGAAACATGCTCCGCGATCCTCGATGGATTCTAGTTTGTTTATTAGTATGATTTGATAGGGATGCCATACTGCGGATGCATATTCTAGCTTTGGTCGCACTAATGTTTTGTAGATGGTAAGCTTTATCGGCACAGACGCAGCAGAGAAATTTCGACGCAAGAACCCGGTTAGCGTTATTAGTCACGTGTTTGGTGTGCGTATGCCATGATAAGTTACGTGAAATATGGACACCTACGTATTTGTACGAGTTGACGGATTAGTATAGTGAAATAAGTAAACACGCGTGTTGTCAGAGTTAGTGCGGCCCGATACATGCATTGTTTTACATTTATTAACGTTTAGTCGCATGAGCCATTTGTCGCACCAGTTGGATATGCTTCTAAGATTTTCTTGAAGCTTATGAGAATCAGTGTGGTTAGTTACTATGAAGGAATGCACACAGTAATAAAGGGCTCTTACTCGAAAAAGGGATCTGTATGGCAAGGGGTCTTGTTCGGCTGCGTAACGGGTTTTCGAATGCCTTTGTGACTAATCTTGGAAATGAAGTCCAGCATGTTGCGAAGGGAACCGTCATTGCTCGCCTTAACGATTACGTACAGATTTAATGAGTGCAGCATTCCGGGCAAGTTGGTAATCCATTACTCAAGTATTATTGCGCAACAAAAAGACACGGACGTAAGAGAAAGACACACCAAGCGCAAACTTTCAACTTTCAGTTGAAAGTGTGCGCTTTGTGTGTCTTTTTCTTTTAAGTCCGTGTCTTTTCTTGCGCAATAATACTTGAGTAACGCACAGATTACGGATTTGAGCCCTTCCGATGCTGCACACTCAATTCTGACAGCGTAGACTCCATACTCGCATCCATCAACATCGATGCAGCGCCATCACCGAACCAGAAGCAGCAAATAGAGAACCTTGTACGAGAATTCGCCTCGTGTTTTTCAACGACATCAAAAGTTCAGAGAACATCCATCGTCAAACACCGTATCATTGTCGACGAAGCTGTGAGGCCTATTTTCAAGCATTCCTACCTAGTGTCACCGAAGGAGCGAAAGGGAGAGAGAGATCATCAGCAAATAAGTGGAAGAAATACAGACGACGTAATTTAATCATCGACCAGCTCGTTGGCTTTGCCTGTGGTGCTGGTAAAGAAAAAGGATCAGACCTTGCGCTTCTGCGTTGATTATCGAAATCTGAACGTCGTCACAAAGCAGGATGTCTATCCACTTCCGAGGATCGATGACACCTTTGATAGACTACGGCATAAGCGGAGAGTTCTCATACACTGTTTCTACAAGCTGGGTGATCGTTGACAATTTGCGTCTAAATCCACGTTGATTAGGATTAAACAGATTTTGGCCCTCAAGGTAATCAAATAAACTTGCCGTATTATATGTTCTTGTATTTTACAGCATGTGGACGCGATTGACATTGGTCTGTAGTTTTAAACACAATGTTTGCTTTCGGTTTTTGAACAGGTATACCTTTTCCTCTTAACCAGCATGAGGGCAATTTTCGCTTCTCCAGAGACAAGTTAAAAATAACGTTTAAATATTTAGACACCCATTCGGCTTAACCTAATAAAAACTCATTAGGGACACTATCGGGACCAACAGACTTTTTTGTGTCAATGTCTAGCTAGAGCGACAATATACGTTGCTCAGATATAGTGATATCTGGCATGCTCTACTGTTCATGGATATCTTCTGCGCAGAGGTCTGCGCTTTCAACTTTAGTAGGCGTAAAAACAGAGTGAGAAATCTCATGACATCTTGCAGCAATTTCTGCGTGATTGGCAATAACGTAGCCTCCGAAATCTAAGTACTGAATGCTGTCCTTCGTTGGAGCCATGTCCCATCAGAAACCTTGTGGTGAACATTCCTTAAAAGAAGGTATCGTCGCGGAAAAATATCCTTAATTGGCTGAAATGAACTTATGCTTAAGTAAGGATGATTCTTGTGAAATATCAGCTTCTTTTTTTGGGTTGTTTCTTTACACGCGTTTTAATTTGCGCTTTAACTGAATAATTTCCAGATTAACCCATGAGTTTCAATTTCTGACAAGTTTTGTTTGGCGTGGGGGTAGAAACTTTTCCACAATAATATGTTATTCTTTTAAATTCCGTCCACAAGGTTTCAACGTTATCCGATCCGTCGAAAGAGTAATTTTTTATGTAGTCTAAAATGCTGACGTCGTCAGCATTGTTGAGATTTCTAACGAGGATTTGTTTGCTTTTCTTATTTTTACATGGTAGGCTATTTTTTACACCTAGTAAAACAAGCTTGTAGTCAGAAAGTCCTTCTTGAATATGTATCTCGTATTCGTGTATTCCTTCATTTATGAACACCAAGTCTAGCAATGATTCTCTCGTGGGTCCACTTCTAGTTATCTAATGCACAACTTGCGTTAAGTTTTTATTGAACACGATGTCGAACAAGGTATCGTAGTTTGTAACGTCAGAAGAGCCACTTTCAAGGCTGTCCCGCTGTATGCCTGGCAGATTAAAGTCTCCCGCTGCGCTGGCAGGTACACTGCAGCGCAGGTAGTCTTAGTTCCATTTAAAGAATGTTAGAGGTGCATATGGGGGACTATATATTCCTCCAAGTACGCAGCAAATACTGTTGAGTTTAAGCTTCCACAAAATACTTTCGGTTTAAGGACACTCATTCGTACGACACCAATTCCTTCTTTGAATATGATTGCCACGCCGCCGCACGCGTGTTACGATCTTTGCGGATAAGCCCATAACCAGGGGGAGGGGGGACTATTTCGGAATCAGCAATTTCGGCGCGCAGCCAAGTCTCCGTGACAACGAAAACATGCGAATTATACTGCATAAGAAGATGCCGAAGCTCAAGTGTTTTGTTTGCTATACTTCGCGCATTTACATTGATTAGGATAAAAATTATCTTTAGCCAACGGAAACTGATCCTGTCAACCTTTAACAGCAGAACTCTGTCGAGTGAGGCTAGCTTAGCAGGACTCTTTGACGAACTGTCAGACATTGTTTGCTATATCATCGGCCTTAGTGAGATTAGAACTGGTGAGGCTTATATATTCCACAATAACGGCCATGTTCTCTGCTAAATAGGTCTCCCAGATAAGAAGCAATACGGGGTAGGATTCCTAATCCATAAGGACGTAGTGGGCAACATTGACGAATTCTACAGCATCAACGAGAGGGTAGCAGTAGTCGTAATGAAACTTATTATGTGGTATAGATTAAAGGTAGTACAAGCCTACATGCCAACGAAAAGTCACGATGATGATAAAGTATTTCAGTTTTATGAAAATGTTTAGTTAGCGATGAGAAAAGTGCCAACTCAATACAGTAAAATGTCAGTTGTACGAACGTCAGTTTATCGAATATTTCAGAATAACGAACTTTTTAAAAATCCCCGGCTGTTTTCTTATAGATTCTATGCAAAAATGTTTCACTTAAACGAATTTCGGAACAGTCAATATTTCAGTTTAACGAACTCGCTCAGAGGACCAAGGCTTATTTTTACGATCACAACCGATGCCCGCCCTCATCAAACCGCCGCTCCAGCGGCAATGTAACGCCGCTGGCGCTACAGCGCCCCTCAAGAGGCGAGGAAGACGAAGAAGAGATGAAGAAGAGGCGAAGAAGACGAAGAGACGAAGAAGAGGCAACTGCCGAGCCAGTTTCAAGCCCTATAACTCTAGCTGAGGTTGTATGGTGCATTGGAAAGCAGAGAATTTGTGTCTCAACAGCAAGCTGTGCCAGAAGAAGCGTACAAAAACATTGACTCTTTGGAAAGTTTTCTTACTTCCTGTGCTTTAAAAGTACAAGTGCAAAAGAAGATTACAGATTTTTTTTCTAAGTGAGAAAGGCAGCATTATAACTGTTATGAACCTTGTACTTGTTGATATGTGCAAATTCCATTTCACACATTTCTAGCACTCTGGATGCCTTGTGTTTTTCTCCATGAATTGCATTTCAAACTTTTGACTCTGTATGCCATGTCTTATGTTGGTCAAGTGAATATTCAGTTTAGTGAACTTTCAGTTAAGTGAACTATTTCCTTCAGTCCCTCGAAGTTCACTCAAGTGAGAATTCATTGTATACTGTAGTAATGGACGACTTCAATGGAAAAGTCGGGGAAAAGCAGGCTGGTGAACAAGCAATTGGCAACTACGGCGTCGATTCTAGGAACGCTAGAGGAGAGATGCTGGAAGAATTTGCAGAAAGGAATAAGCTTGGAATAATGAACACCTTTTTCAGGAAGCGTAGCAACAGAAAGTGGACCTGGAAAAGCCCTAATGGTGAAACAAGAAATGAAATTGACTTCATACTTTCTGCCGATCCCAGCATAGTGCAGGATGTAGAAGTGATAGGTGGGGTAAAGTGCAGTGATCATAGCTTAGTGAGGGCTAGGATTTGCCTCAATTTAAGAGAGAAAGAGCAAAATTGGTCAAGAGGAAACAGCTCAACCTAGAAACAATAAGGGTAAAAGCAGACAAATTCAGGCTGGTACTTGCAAACAAATATGCAGCCTTAGAACAGATATATGATGATGACATATAGGTAATGAATGAAGCCATAACTAGGCTGGCTTCAGAGGCAGCAATCGAGGTGGGAGGCAAGGCTCCAAGGGAACCAGTAGGCAAGCTTGTCCCAAGTACCAAAGGGCCTAATAAAGAAATGACGACGAACGAAAGTGTCCAACTCAAGAGATAAAATAGAATTCGTGTAACTGTCAAAACAGATCAAGGCGAAAATAAGTGATGTTCGAAACTATAACGCGAGAAAGACTGATGAAGCTGTAAAAATTGGACGCTGCCTGAAATCAGTGAGAAGGAAATTGGCATATGACAAACCAAGATGTATGCACAGGAATATAAGCAGAAGAATAGCATCAGCAATCTCGAAGGTTTAGTAAACGCAGTAGAAGAATTCTGCAGTGACCTGTACAGAGAAGTCAGGATACCTACATTAGAAACAGAAACGAAGAGGATACAGAAACTCCTCCTATAACTAGCGATGAGGTCAGAAGCACATTGCAAGACACGAAACAAGGAAGAGCGTCAGGAGAATATGAAATAACATTATATTTAATCAACGATGGGCGAGACACAATGCTTGGAAAACTGGCGGCTCTTTACACGAAGTGTCTATCGGCTGAAAGGGTCCCAGAAAACTGATAGAATGCAAACATGGTACTGATACACAAAAAGCGAGACGATAACTAATTGAAAAATTATAGGCCCCTTAGCTTACTCCCCGTATTATATAAAATACTAACCAAAATATTGTCCAATAGAATAAGGGCAACACTGGACTTTAGTCAACCAAGGAAACAGGCTGGCTTCAGGAAGGGATACTCTACAATGGATGACATCTATGTCATTAATCAGGTTATCGAGAAATCTGTAGAGTACAACAGATTACGAAAATGCATTTGATTGAGTAGAGATTCCAGCAGTCATAGAGGATTTAAGTAGTCAGGAAGTACAGAACGCTTACGTAAATACCTTGGAAAGTATCTGCAGAAATTCCAGACCTACCTTAATTCTACTCAAGAAAAGTAGGAAGAGACCTATAAAGAAAGGGGTCAGATAAGGAGACACAATCTCTCCAATACTATTCACTGCGTGCTTGGTAGAAGCATTCAAGCTATTAAACTTGGGATGCTTAGGAGTGAAGATCGACGACGAATATCTCAGGAACCTGCGGTTTGCCGGTGACATTGTTGTATTCAGGAACACTGCAGACGAGTTACAACAAATGAGTTAAGACCTTAACAGAGATAGTGTAAGTGTGGGGTTGAAGATTAAAACGGGGGGGGGGGTGCAGAAGACAAAAATAACCACGAATAGCCTGTTAAGGTAACAAGAGTTCAGGATCGCCAGTCAGCCTCTAGAGTCCGTGAAGGAGCACGTTCACCTAGGTTAACTAATCACAGGGAACTCTGATCATGAGAAGAAAATTCACAGAAGAAGAAAACTGAGTTGGATCGTATAAGGCTGACATTGTCAGCTGCTGACTAGACGCTTACTATTATAACTGAAAAGGAATTTGTACAATCAGTGCATTTTACCAGTGCTGACATATGGGGCAGAGACTTGGAGCTTGACAAACAGGCTTGGGACCATTTTAAGGACCGGGCAAAGAGCGATGGAACGAAGAATGTTACGCATAACGTTAAGAGACAGAAAGAGAACGGTTTAGATCAGAGAGCAAACGGGTGGAGCCGTTATTATGATGGACATTAAGAGAACAAATATGGATCTGGGAAGGTCATCTAATGCGCAGGTTAGATAACGGTTAGACCATTAGGGTTAGAGAATGAGTACCAAGAGAAAGGAAACGGTGTTGAAGACGGCAGAAGACGAGGTGGAGTGACGAAATTAGGAAATTCGCGGATGCTGGTTGGAATCGGTTGGCGCAGGGCAAGAGTAATTGGAGAACGCAGGGAGAGGCCTTCCTCCTGCAGTGGACATAAAGTAAGCTTATGAAGATGATGATCTTTATCCGCTTCGCAATGTCAAACAGACTCCTCTTCACTTACATGCTGCCGGTCAAGTTTCACTCTGCGCCCACTTTCATTATCCCATCCAAACGCCTCATTATCAATGAAAGCCCTGTCGTGCACGAGCCGTACCTTTACCCCTCTTTCCCTTTCCATTTCTTGCTCGCCCATAGGTCCCTGGGTTTTTGTAACGTTGCTTGTGAGTAATCATTCGATAAAGAAATTTTCGTTCCCTACAGCTTCTTGCAATTCCTAAGTACGGCCATCTTTCCATTATAGTCAAAAAATCTTATTACAACTGCTCGTGTTTTGTTCCTGTTTTTCTTGCCGAGTCTGTGGATTCTTTCTACAGAGGCACCCTTCACATCTAGTCGCTGTGTCGGCGTTGTCGGTCCTCCAAATGAGTAATTCCTTGTTGCTACTAAATCGTTAATTTCATCTCGTGCGCCATTTTTTGACGTTCCTTTCTACTTTCCTGCACGTTCCTTAGGGCAGCTCCTTGATTTCTAACTTGAGAGTACCTAGTTCGTCAGGAAACGCGGATTGGTGTGCTATAATTTCGCTCGCATCTTTTATAAGCTCTTTTTAGCCTCTGAATAATTGTTTAAGCATTTGTGGTGTATCTTCTCTTCTTTGTGCCGTAACCTATTATTTCGACTCCTTATGATATAGCCGGACTATGTGGGAATAAGTTCTCTTGACAGGCGACAACTTTCACCGCCTCGTGGCGCCGCGAAGGCTCAACTTTCTGAATGCGCGCAATGCCACCAGACGTCCAACGACGCACTCGCGGCACTGACCATGGCATGCCTGGTAGCCTCCGGGGTTCCGTTTACGCTGGGCAGCAGCGCAGCGCTCGCGTGTTTGCTATCGGTGTCATTGCCTCGCCTTTCGAGCGCAACTAATGAAAGAATGGACAATTATGAACCGGTATTTGCGAGTGTGCAGCGAAGCTGCCACTGCTACCTACAGTACACGTTTCCCTTTCGTGGTATGACCAATTACTTCAGACAAGGGATGAACCAATTTATGAACTCTATCCTGGCTGCCTACACGAAATACATATTCATATTGAGGTCCCACTGAACAGAGTATATATGAATTGATCTCGTCTGAGGTGATTCTGCTTCCAAACGTGCCTGTCGAATTGGTTTCTTTGAATGCAACCCATTCCCCTGCGATTTACACAGACAAACGGCATCAAGTTGTTGGAGTCACCGAATACCCACCGAAAAAAAAAAAACAAACGGCTGGTCCCGGAAGGGAACAAGATGTTCAGATTAGGCGCCTATATAGTAAGCAAAGTACAGCATTGGGAGAGTGTATGAGTTGGACTAGTCGCGCTGATAATAACCATGGGAGAGAAACTCACCGGCCATGCCGGTTTTGAGGAAGAAGCTCCCCGAGTGGCGTCCCTTGAGGAAGCGGTAGTGGGGCAGCACGTGGTGCTCCTCTTCGTCCGACTCGTCCTTGCTCGTCTCAGCCCATGGGTACTGCTCGTTGATGACACACTCGGTAGTAAACGAGAAACGGTCGGCCAGGTCCTCGTACTCCTTCAGTTTTTTCTTGATACGCGCTAGGATATGGAGCTTGTAGCGCGTCAGGTCCACGTGCAGCACAACCAGCCAAGCAATGCCTACAAGGCACATCACGATGCCGTACACCTGAATGGAAAGTACAAAAAGTCATCAACCAACAACAGGCCGATTCTCGAGCCGTTTACTTTATTTAATTTATATGAACTTCAATTTATTTTTCGGGACAGCTATATAGGCTGATCAATGCGTTTGAATATGACCTCGTGGCCCCTTGAATAACAATGTTCCCCCTCAGTAGCAGTAAAGGCAGAAAGCAAGTAAAAAAGTAGTCTATGTCGAACTCAAGACATGTCATTAAGTGTCAAGACAAAATGGAGCATGTATGAAAGCGTCATGACACGAAAGCTCGAGAAAGGTGGTAATCATAAATGCGCTTTGTAGCGAACAGATCGTGTAACTGAATGCTGATTGCGTTCCCAATATACTTCATGCCTCCGTCCATCGATGGCTTTGTGTGAGGCTATTCTAGTTGACTATATGTCAGGGCGAAATACTTAGCGAGTGGCAGCCGTGCAAAATGTTTATATACTGGTCAATGGTGGCTCACTACAGTGCACTTATCAACGTATGCCACGTTCCGAGCTGTAACGTCAAGTATCTAGTTCCATCCCGAGTGATAAATGTAGCTGCAACACAAGCTCCTTATGCAGCAAGGCGTGAGACCTCGCTAGTTGGTAATCGATGACAATGTGCTCAGCGACACTGCGGACAAAGGACGGAAAAGAACGTTTGAGACAAGCCTTGATTTCCAACTGAACTTTAGTACCGTAAAACACATACATTGGTCGAGCACGCGTGATCACAGCCTAGAAGTGCCGATGCATGATGCCGAAACTCAGTGATGTCTCAATGCATTGAGATGCAACAGCGCAAATTAATACGGCACACCACCTACTGCGCATTCCGCATATACAGAAAAAGTTTCTTTTGGAACAATGCAACCCATGGCTTACTGACGTAATTTTCTTCAGGAATAGCCGTGGCTTCAATGATCGTCCTGATGTTATCACTTGCCTGAAACAATATAGAGCAAGAACGCTAATTATAATCTAAAGCAAGAAATACCCACTCTCACCTTTCTGCACTTCGATACTATGTTCCCGTAATCTCGCATTCCGCTAGACTGCCCTATGCGTACCTCAATCCACAGGGGACGAAAATCTCGCATACCACTACCAATGAGTAGTCATTGTGTTTACGATAATAAGGTTCATTTGAAAGCTAGCGGTTCACTCCGTTGTTCCTTCCCGCCTTTTGTCCGTAGTTGGGCTGTGCACATTATTTTTGCACACATAGGCAAGCTCCTTACTGAGCTTCTCACACAGGCTTCTGCTGCATGCAGGCTCGTTACCTCCTTTTGTGCCACAGAGTAAGCTGGAAACCTAATATAAAAGTGCGGATTTGCACACGAAAGTACTTTTATTCGCCACATGTACAGGGTGTTCCAGATAAGTCGGGCCGTACTTTAAAGAAATCTAGGGGTGAGCTGCAAAAAATGCAACCAACTTAGTACCGTTCGCTGTCCTCTTGAGCGGCTCAAAAGTATTGTTTACTAGGAGCTTACGTAGTTATTTACCAAGAAATAATTAGTCAAATTCGAAAGTAATAATTTAACCCAAAATCTGCACTCTTGATGTTGTACAGTCTATTGAGAAATTTCAAAATTATTTTTTTCCGTGTTGACAGCTATAGTGGTTTCAAATGTTCCGGGCTGTAAAAGAGCGCACGACTTTTAGAAAAAGTACCGCATCAATACGCATGGCAACATTAGCGCTCTCAAACGTGCAATGGAATAATGATAGATCCTGCAGGCCGACCGAAGGCACAGACAACTAGGACCGATAGTACACAGCGGTTTTGGCGTCCGCTTTTGTCGAGCTATATTGTCCGTGGAAGTGATGGACATGCGACCGCACGACAATTCTTGGAGATTTTCTAGTGTTTTTGCTGTTGACAGGCAGCGTGAAGGGCGAAGAGCTTTCGGCTGCTGTTGGCAATGTATCGTCGAGGACGGGTCTGGCCATTGCCTAACATTTTTACTTGCGGCCTATTCATGCCTTCGGTCTCCGTGCGCGTCGATCCTTTCTTGGTGGAATGTCTCAGGGCATTAGAGAGTTCAGCATGTTTACGGGCCAGCGGGCGAGTAGAGACGCCTTTGCGCATGTGCGGTACGCTTGGGTGGCAAGCGCGTTTACGGAGGGGGGCGTTCGCTCGCTGGTATCCTGTGCCCAGCGCTGCATGTACAGCGGACCAGCGTCTTCACGAAACAAACATGGCGACCACCCGCACGAACAGCGGTGTGTCGCCGGTGTCGTCTTCAAACGCAGCGCCGACTCGTGTGCAGGAGAAAAAGCCTCGGACGTATTTCACCACTGAAGAGGACCTCTGTATCCTGCGAGAGGTTTCAGAAACAAGGCCGCTTGACGAAAAAGTCAAGTGGATGACCGCGATCGAGAACCTGAAGCGTTCGCACTGATCTCTTCACAGTAACTCCAACCTTGTTCGACAGGTGGCACAGCAAAGCGTTCGCCCTAAAGCTCCTTAAACTTTGTAAAGTAGCCCCACGCATTGAAGACTGCCGCCTCCTCCTCGCGCGCTCCGACCAAGGCCGACGCGGCATCGCTATTGGCTTAATGGCATCACGTGGGCCCTCGCGCCGGTTTTGTTTGTTTACAGGCGCGCTTCAGTGCCATTTTCGCTTCAGGAACGTCCATGGAGTGGCGAGGAGCGCATGATGGTGCCGTTGCTGTTCCGTGTTGTTTTGGTTTGCGAACGCCTTGAACTAAGTAAGTGCGACGACGTTTCCGGGCGTTTTCTGTCACCATAACTTGCTGCGCCTTCGTATTCTAATATAGTTTTAGCAAAAACACGAAGCTGTTCTCGATACTGTCCGGTAAGCGCTACGGGTTAAGAACAAAGACATGGATTCATCCAGTTGGGAGGAAGAGCTTCAGACCAACATTATTCACACGACTATACGAGGTAGGTGCGAGTCTCTCATAGTATAGTATGTGCAAGTATAGTATGGGTATGTGTATAGTATACTACGTGGAACATCCTTTTTCCCGCAGGCGGCTTTCTTTATGACTAATAAAGATCGGGTCCTTAGTCAACCCCCTTTTTTCTTGTTTATTACATAACGACGGTCTCTAATCCGGCAACATTGATGCCTTCAGGTAGCATGTGTGGGTTTATTGACCGGTTGCCTTCACCCAATAAGATCACGTTCTCGTGACGCCAGCGGAAGAAAGGATATTCCACATCCGCCGCCAAGGTCTGCGAGTGGTGGCACTGGCTAACAGTCCCAGCGGTCTACTAGCAAACATAAATACCAAAGAAAGTGGATGGGGAAACAGCGCCCTGGTAGCTGAATTGGTAGAGCATAGCACGCGAAATCCGAAGGTTGTGGGATCGTTCCCCATCGGCGGCAAGTTATTTTTTCATCCACTTTCATTTCCATTAATTTATCGTTTCTTTATTTAGTTTATTACACACAAGTAATTTCCCCTGTGTTGCACTTGGTGTCAGTGTTTGTTGCCTTCTTATGATATGACTTTAAAGTGAGTGTAGGTTAAGATGCGGCGGTGGAGCACTCGCAAAGAAAATGTGCGGTCGCCCTCTCGTTCACTGGCTGGTTTAGTCACCGTTCGCTGGTTCGTTCAGTCGTTTGCTTACTCGCTCCTTCAACTATTAGCTCGTTCGACTACTATGTCTCTGGGACACACGTAATGAGACAACAAATGGTGCCTCAATGCGAACGACTGCATCATTTCACTTACCGCAATTTCGGTCGCGTCATAGCGCGGCAGTTCTTTGCGCGCTCATCACTTCACTAAAGCCATACCTCGCAAATGTTATTTCGGAGCGAGCGCAACCGTCCGCAATGCATGCACCTTAGTGCAACTCGGTTCGCGACAAGTACGTCACTTCGTGAACGGACGAGCTACCGCACGATGAATTGTTATTCGTGATGAGTCACTAACCTGAAAAAAACAATGCACTTGTTTGAGCCTGAACGAAGCTTCGTTCCCGCTTCGCGAACGAATAATAAAAAAACAGATTTAATTTTGTATATACGCAGAATCCTGCCTCGATGATCGGCCGCGCCTATTACTGTCAACGTTGAGGCACGAGAAACATAATAGCACCATGGCCCACCTCTGAGCCTTTGCGTGTGCTCAGAAGATTGGCAAACACGCACGTTGGTGGCACTGCAGCTTGTAATACTCTCTCGAACCTTCAGAGCAGCGATCGTTCGTGCCCTCTGTCCGCCTTTGTACGTCATGGTTGATCTGCGCCGCGAATTCACATGGTAAGGACGGCGCGGATTATTTAGGCAACTGAGGGCTTGCTCGAGGTCAGGATGGTAGCATTCGATCGTACCTGTGTTATTTGCAGCCATTCACAACAAAATCTTGCGACACGCACTTGACAAATTTTGCGCACCTATTCGTAGCGCACGCGATACACTCCGACTCGTCATGGCACAGCATTACCGCTCGTTCGCATATTTTTTTTCAAAATAGTTAACAATAAAAAAAAAAAGCGGCCGTCACTGAGTTTCCATAACCGATCGTTCAGAAAATATATGCTGTACACGAAGTTACTGGGAAGAAGAAAGCCAACGCGAAAGCTTAGAACGCATCGCTCTGCCATGCGCGCATTCACTCGGCCAAAGGTCGTCTGCTACGCTCGAGCAGTGTAGGCGGCACCACGGCCGAGGAGGGAGCGTGAAAGAGAGGAAAAACGAAGTGAAGGCAGAGGAGGAGAGCGTTGTTACTTTACGAAGCTTAAAGGATTTATTCGGCCCCCCAAACCCCTCATGCCCGTAAATGAGCTAAAAGTAACACGATCTCCCATGCCGGCGCTTCTTCTCGCCGCTCCTCCCGGGCGCACTGCCGGGTACAGCTAGCTGAGGCTCCCAACGTTCGCCCCCTTTGGTGCGAAGTGCACTGCGCGCCTGAAGGAATTGGTTGTTGCGTTTATGACAGGAGAGGTTCATAAAGGAGTTACTGCAATAACTACAGGTATCCACGTTGCACTGCTTTATCGAAGCCCCTTCCACTGCGACCACTTACACTGCGGTGTCAACGGTGTAGGTGGTGTGCTCAAGCGAACTAACGGATAATGTTTTCTCGAACAGGGCCTTTTTATCAGTCTCACTTGAACTTCAACACAAACTAGAGATTTTGGAGCAACACACGTTTTGTATGTAGATATTTCATCATCATCAGCCTGCCTACGCCCATTGCAGGGCAAAGGCCTCTTCCATAGTGCTCCAATAACCCCGGTCATGTGCTAATTGTGGCCATGCTGTCCCAGCAAACTCCTTAATCGCATATGCCCACCTAACCTTCTGCCGCCCCCTGCTACGCTTCCCTTCCCTTGGAATCCAGTCTGTAACCCTTAATTACCATCGGTTATCTTCCGTCCTCATTACTTGCCCTGCCCATGCCCATTTCTTTTTCTTGATTTCAACTAAGATGTCATTTACTCACGTTTGTTCCCTCACACAATCTGCCCATGCCTTATCACTTAACGTTACACCCATCATTCTTCTTTCGATAGCTCGTTGCGTCGTCCTCAATTTAGGTAGAACCCTTTTCGTAAGCCTCCAGGTTTCTGCCCCGTCCGTGAGTACTGGTAAGACACAGCTGTTATACGTTTTTCCCTTGAGGGATAATGGCAGCCCGCTGTTCATGATGTGAGAATGCCTGCCAAATGCACCCCAGCCCATTCTTATTCTTCTGATTATTTCAGTCTCATGATCTTCATCCGCGGTTACTAATTGCCCTAAGTAGATGTATTCCCTTACTACTTCCAGTGCCTCGCTACCTATCATAAACTGCTGTTCTCATCTGAGACTGTTAAACATTAGTTTTCTGCAGAATAATTTTTAAACCCACCCTCGTGCTTTGCCTCTGCAGGTCAGTGAGCAAGCATTTCAATTGGGCCAATGACTTACTAAGCTAGGCAATATCATCAGCGAATCGCAAGTTACTAAGGTATTCTCCATTAACTCTTATCCCCATTTCCTCCCAATCCAGGTCTCTGAATACCTCCTGTATACACGATGTGAATAGCATTGGAGAGATCGTATCTCCCTGCCTGCTGCCCTTCTTTATTGGGACTCTGTTGCTTTCTTTATAAAGGACTACGGTGGCTTTGGAGCCGGTATAGATATCTTTCAGTATTTTTACATATGGCTCGTCTACACCCTGATTCCGTCTACACCCTGAACGGAAAAATATGCGAATAATGAACACCTTCTTCCGCAAGTGGGATCGCGGAAAGTGGACGTGGAGGAGCCCGAACGGCGAGACTAGAAATGAAATAGACTTCATACTCTGCGCTAACCTTGGCATCATAAAAGATCTGGACGTGCTCGGCAAGGTGCGCTGCAGTAACCATAGGACGGTAAGGTCTGGAATTAGCATAGACTTGAGGAGGGAACGGAAGAATCTGGTACATAAGGAGGCGATCAATAAGTTAGCGGTAGGAGGGAAAATAGAGGAATTCCGGATGAAGCTACAGAACAGGTGTTCGGCTTTAACTCAGCAAGAGCACCTTAGTGTTGAAGAAATGAACGACAATCTTATGGGCATCATTAAGGAGTGTGCAATCGAAGTCGGTGGTAACTTCGTTAGACAGGATGCCAGTAAGCTATCGCAGAAGATGAAAAATCTGATTAAGAAACGTCAAGGTATGAAAGCCTCTAACGCTACAGCTAGAATAGAATTCGCAGAACTCTCGAAGTTAATCAGCAAGGGTAAGGTAGCTGACATAAGGAAGTATATTATCGATAGAATTGAACGTGCTCTCAGGAACGGAGGAAGCCTAAAAGCAGTGAAGAACAAACTCGGAATAGGCAAGAATCAGATGTATGCGTTAAGAGACAAAGCAGGCAATATCATTACTAATATGGATCAGATGGTTCAAGTGGCTGAGGAGGTCTATAGAGTTTTATACAGTACCAGTGGCACCCACGACGCTGATGGAAGAGAGAATAATCTAGAGAGATTTTACATCCCTCAAGTAACGCCGGAAAAAGTAAAGAAAACCTTGGGAGTTATGCAAAGGGGGAAGACAGCTGGGGAGGATCAGGTAACAGCAGATTTGTTGAAGGACGGTGGCCAGATTGTTCTAGAAAAACTGGCCACCCTGTATACGCAATGCCTCATGACCGCGAGCGTACCGGAATCTTGGAAGGACGCCAACATAATCTTAATCCATAAGAAAGGGGACGCTAAAGACCTGAAAAATTATAGACCGATCAGTTGACTGTCCGTTGCCTACAAAGTATTGACTAAGGTAATCGCAAATAGAATCAGGAACACCTTAGACTTCTGTCAACCAAAGGACCAGGCAGGATTTCGTAAAGGCTACTCAACAATAGACCATATTCATACTATCAATCAGGTGATAAGAGTAATATGCGGCATACATACAACCCCTATATATAGCATTCATTGATTACAAGAAAGCGTCTGATTCAGTCGGAACCTGAGCAGTCGTGCAGGCTTTACGGAATCAGGGTGTATATTTACCTTTCACTTTCTTTATAACACATAAGAATCCGTTATAAGAATACAGAAAAATACATAAGAATACATTATAAGAACCGATGCTGGGGTAGTACTTCCATAATCTGTCAAAGGCGCGTTAGCTCGTACTGCAAAAAGGCTTGGTAATGCATCGGGCCTTAATTTCTTGTTGCCGTAATTCCGAAGGATTTGGCTTTCAAATTGGTCTTCGGTGAAGTGATCCTAAGATGAATAAGCTAAGATTTGGTGTGGCACAACATTTTGTGAAATGATACAAGGCACGGAAACGGGGGGGGGGGGGAATATACGCCCTGACATTTCACAAATAATTTCGAAAATAAGAACTGTTGATATGTCAGCCCGCCATGTGCGTGACCATACGAATTTTATCAACGTCGAACGTTGACAATGTTCTGGGTCATTGAGGAACCCTTCGTTAGAGGTGTCTTTTACCGGATCTATTCGCGTTAAAAATGTTTCAACCAGCTTAGATTTGCACGAAATCTTTAACCCAATATATTTTCGGCTATGTTTAACTGAAGTCTGCATTCTGATTTATTATGCGCGCAGATATGGGGTATTCAAGATATAGCTGCAGTTACTGTGCCTATGCACAGTGGTGCCTAGGTGCCTTTGGTGACAACCCCGGAAATACAATTACGCACACCAAAGCGCGCTACATCATCGAACAGCGGGGGCTCAAATGACAACCGTCGTTTTAGTCTAGAGTTCGTCAGCAGACTCCAACTAAAAAAAGATACGTCTAGCAATACGCGTAACTTCAGAGATAGACCTGCACAGCTAGCAGCGTCAACGAAGTGGCCGGTTTAACATTCATTCATTCATTCACAAAACTTTATTAGTGTCCTGAAGCCCGGTATTTTCAGACCGAGGCGGGCCGCGTCCATGTCGGCACCGCCAGGCCGAGCCTTATGGCGTCATCATGGACCCTCTGGACAGCCCGTAGCTGATCTTGATATCAAGAGCTTGTTATCAACTTGTGCCAGTAAAGCCATTTTTCTTCGGGGTCGGCGAGAGTCGCGGGACAGCCCGCCAGCATGTGTCTGATGTCAATGATGCCATCGCACACGTTACATTCTTTCCTAATTTCTCTTTCGGGGTGAATTTTATTTATGAAATACGGAGTGGGGTACGTCCCGGTTTGCAGTAAACGTAGCGTCACTGCCTGAGCCCTGTTCAATTTTACGTGTGGCAGAGGGAATTGCCTACGCCCCAAGTAGTAATATTTAGTGATGTCGTTGTAAGTTAGTAACTGATCTTTATGTTCCCCGGAATGGTAGTGGGCGGCGGTTCGGTTCTGACCGGCACGGCAAGCAAGTCCTCGTGCCAGGTCGTTCGTCACCTCGTTGAGGTTGGGCCGAGTCTCGTCCACTTGTCCCATATGTGCAGGAAACCATCGGATTTCTGTTTTGATAGTTTCGACCTTGTCGATAATTTTAGCCGCAGTCCCAGCTACATAGCCTTTGTCAAAGCTCTTAATTGCTGCTTTGGAATCGCTATAGATGAAAGACCATTTACGGTTCCTGATGGCTAGAGCAATCGCGGCTTGCTCCGCCACCGTGGAATCCTTAGTGAAGATATGAGGCGCGAATTTCGTGCCTGAGCCCAGCAACAGTTTCAACTACAGCGAAACTAGTGCGCCAAGCAATGTGCGTGGACTCATAATAAAGCCTGCCGAACCAGAAGCGTGAACGGCGAGACTCGAACAACATGAAGACTCGGACAACATGAAGCGCAGCTGTGGCACTTGTATACGCAACAGTACCACCGGCGTCCTTTTGTTTTCCTTCTACTTTCAGCGCACGCAATGCCACTACCAGTAGCAATTTTCGTCCGCGGGAGCGGCTGAGTTGTGAACGTTCTGACCGCCAGGGCGGCGCTGTAGGTGTCGTGAAAACTCCAGCGCTGGTTCCCCATAACTCTATAATATCGTTGTGCGTGAACGCGTAGTCACGTGGTCATATTTTAAATATTGCGCACTTTCTTTCCAGCGCTGAAAAAATAGAACCGCAGCACGTATTATCACGGAAAGAAATTATTTGGATAGTTCTCTCTAGGTCCTACATATTCTACCTTCAATATCTTGCGTTTCAATCAATGATTATATTTTGGTTAATTATTGGTCATTAATTACCTAAGGAAATAGCGAAAATTGCTTTCAGTTGCTCACGAGGACAGCGAATAATACTAAGTTGGTTGTAGTCTCGTTACTCGCGCGTGCATTTTTTTAAAGCTTGGGCCTGCTTGGCTGAAACATCCTGTGTGTGGATCACGGCCCCACGTATTAGGCTACGACACAGAAAAAAGGCATGTAGCGGTCAGCGAAGAGTTTTTGTGCAGCTTTTATCAATTATCGAATGCTCATCTTCTTGACTGTACACAGAACAGATTTTCAATACAGAGCAAGAAAAGAGCAGATGCATATAATACACCTGCTTGAGCCGCAGTATAGAGAAATTTGCAGAGCTTTCTCATAGTTCAGTTCAGGAATTCCTTCTCGATTACAACGAAGGTTAATCTTTTAAGAATGAATAATCTGCCAACAAAGCACAGCAAAACATGCTATATTCGCACAATTCTTTCATCAACCGCTACAATGCGTCAGCACTGCCACAATCACACCTAAAATGCTATCTCGTACAACTTCGTCACATATTCAACAGACAATTCAATTTTATTTGTTTTCAATGTACTTTTAGCTTCTATTATACGCACAAACGAATTCTACAGTATGACTTCCTAGCGAAGAAACATTTCTTCTACAAAAAGTCCGATTTGCTTCATATTGTAAATTTTTCTACTGGTTAATATTAATATAAATTTAAATAAAAACAAATCGCGTATAATATTTAGGAAAGAGTAGTGTCTCCGAATTACAGAACATAAGTTGAGCAGCTCCCGGTAAGAACAATATTTTCTGTGCAAGTTATTCTTCACTAAGCTTCATTTACGTCTGTTCGCGGTTTAAAGCGTTGTCATGGCACCAACGTTAAAAAAAAAAAAAAGATCTGTTCAGGTGGCACTTCGCGTATTGAGCCAAACAGCAATAATCTTTCTCGAAAAAGTTGGACATGGTTGACAAAGCATGAGGTACAACTTGAGATGGAATGACTGATATGCATTCGAAAAGTGTTTTTGTAAGTTGGATTGCATGTAGGCTTACGTATGCTTTCATTGATGCCCCCAAATAGTGGGTCCAATGTATATACTAGGCACGACTCGCGAGCTTCCATGTCTTTGTGCGGAGAATCCAGTTATAATAAAATTGCAGTTTCGCCCTTAACGCGAAGCGGTGACCCGATAGCTGGCGAAATATAACGCGCAGTAAGCCTCACTGTTTCGTGCAGTATTTGTTTGAGTGAACATTCACAGGCGCGAGTGATGAATACGCTTTCGAGAAGTGAATAAATGTGAGTCTTATTCGCTTACGGAAAGCGCGCCCTCCTGTGGTGATACTTGGCTTTCGTCCTCCTCTCGCGTCGGTCGCTGAACTCTGTCATAGGTCCACTGCGTGTGTGTCTGTCTGAGCCTCGCTTAGTAAAAGTTTAGTTGTAAAGCTTAGTAAGCTTAGTAAAGTTTAGCTTAGTAGAATCTCGGTAAGTCCGAGTACGAGTGAACAGTAGGAAAAATATTCTGTGAGTGCGTCTGAGCCAGTTTAATCTTTCATATACATCACCAATTTCAATTCGGAACATTTCATGAGGGGGCTACAGAAGTCACCAGAGTTTATTTAGGCACACTCAGAGCTAGAAAAAAATATAGGGTGACGGACAAAAGAATCATTCTTGCTAGCCCTTCATGAGAATCACCGCCATCGTAGGCCACCTACTGCTTACGGAGACCACGGCACCAGTTATACTTCGTAGTGACACGTAAGCGATATAAGAACACTAATGGGCACCCTGTTCAGATGCATCTCTTATTTAATTTATTTATTATATTTATTTTATTGTTTTTGTATTATGTATTTATCTTTTATGAAAGCAATTCTTGGCGCCCTGTTTCAGGCAGAAAAATTCTGCAGCCATCTATTTTTTTTATTGTTATTTGATAGTTAAGTAGCAAAGCCATGAAATATTGTTGCAATACAATTCGGTTGTAAGCGGCTGTGTATGAAAGGCAAGGCAGGAAACAACTTAGCTGTCATGCCAACGGTACAGAGGACTTACCTCGTCATACTCCTTCATGGAAAACAAGTGACCATGGTAGGTTGATGTGAAAATGCAGCCAAGGGTCACGATGAATATGGCATAGATGAGGCTCAACATTGTCGTCAAGTTTCGTCTGCATTGGAGAAATATGCGAAACACGTTTTTGTCAAAAACCGTGCTTCTGTTAGGAGAACCATATATAAACAGATCCTGACTAATCATGTCTTGTACTGCGATGCACGTGATCTGGGAAATATAACAACGGTAGGTTAAGTATGCAACCTCTTGTTTCATAATAGACTTGTAAAAGTAAATACACAGCGCATTGTGGTGTCGTCTCCCTTCTGTCCTAGTTCGCTGGCACTAAATGTGCCTTGCAAGTCAGTTTACCAACACGCCGAACACATGGCAATGCTAAATACACAGATTACGCAGTTCCCACGTAGTGTGGGAATCGAAGCTGTCTTTGTTGCTTACGTTCATTGACGATATTTGGCGGTGATATTGATGCCCTACGACAGTCGTGAGGCCACGGTAAATGTTACCTGGCGTACCCCAGTTGTGTTTGTCTGCGTAGTACACAGAACACACATCGACACGGGTTTGCCGCAGGCATTGTTGTGCGCCATTGTTCGTCCCCTGCGATTAAGTGAGCAGTGTCATTCCCTCACACGGGCGCCGCCATGCGGGCGCACGGCAACGCGTGTTGATTTGCTGGACAGCCGCTTACGTGTCGTCGCCTTCGCGTTGCGGTGCTTAGGTGCGCTTTAGCGTCTGCACGCCCTGCGTCAGTTTTGTTCGCATGTACAAATTTTCACGGCGTTTATTTTTCAGAAATAGTAGAAACGTGCCACATCATATACCTTAAACTAACATTGTTGGTGTTTCTCCGCAGCTGCTGCCATGTATAAAAGCAGCGTTTCTTTTATTCAAGAGACCCCAAACGAAACATGCTTTAAGACGGCGCCTTTCCCTTTCGCCCCGATCATCCGATTGGGGCGAGTTGCCCCGAACGAAGAGTGCATCACAATGCGTTGGCGGGCTAGTTGAGAGTAGCGCCTTGTCCTGTCGTCTTTCTTGTGTTTGTCGTTTTGCGCTAAACAAAGTATTCGAAGAGTGCATATTATCCACCCGTTTTGCCAGGGCGTTGCCTCCTCTTTCTACCATACTATCTCCGCACTACGCTGTTGCACGCGAATACAAAAGTAAGCGCTGCATCTTCTGCAGCGCTTACTTACGATTGCTGTTTCAACCAATATTATAACTAATAGGAACTCTCCTCTTCCTGTTGATCTTTTTTTCCGTTCCTATACGCAATACGCGTCTATCTTCAAACGGTAACTTTAACTTGCCCAAATGTCGTGATGTTTATCGCGAAATATTATTATAATTCAGCGGAACTAAAATTTGGAACATGAACCCCCTTGCAATAAAAACTGCACGTAATTTCGACTTAGCATGTAAGTCATTTTTTCTGTCTATGCAAGGCCTGTGAACTTGGTGTCTATTTAGAGACATTGTTGAGATTATGCTCACTATATTTTAGTACATATTATAGATGTACTTATATATATATATATATATATATATATATATATATATATATATATATATATATATATATATATATATATATATATGTAGGCGTTTTTGTTTTTCTTTGCGTGATTTTTTCTCCTCTAGCTGACCTGTGCATATTTTTGTTTTATATTGCACTGGACCAGCCACTAGCCATTTTAGGCTATCGGCCCAAATAATCTTTGCACATATATGTTCTGTTGCTCTTGAAGAATAATGTTTCATTAATTGACTGAGTCATTGATTGAGAGATTGAATGTTTTTGCGAGGCTAACGCGTAACCACAGCCGTTCAGAAGGCATTGTGTTGATGGCCAGGGAGTCCCAGAGGCCACTGTGACAACGACCAGAGAGCTCCAGAGGGCATTGTGGCCGCCACAATGCCATCTGGAGCTCTCTGCAGGTCATTGGTCTCTGGCGCACGCAATTTACGCACGAATGGACTGACAGACACTTCTCCCGCATCGCTATTATGTACACCTTCTCAACCATGCCCGACGCAGCGTGCAAGACAACGACAGCAGCAGCAGTGGCAAAGTCGAGGGAAAAAGGCAAACCTTAGTAAGCGTGAGGCGCATGTTTCACATGCTTCTTTAACCCTTTGCCACTTCATTCCTTGCCTAAAAAGCATGCCTGAGTCTCCGCCTTTCCTTGACCCACTCACTCTGTTGCAGCCTTCCCACACAAAATTGTCAATAACAAACGGCTGCTCCAAATCTCGTGGATGAGTTTCTGTCAAGGCGTACACACTAATAGCTTCATCATTCAGCTACGTTTGCATTTCCATTCATTTTTTCTGCTTCAGGCCAATCTGCATGTTTATGTAAAAATTTTCGCGTCTCTATTGTTATCCTCTGTGCGTCTTTTCTTAATTACTTGTGGTCTAATTCACACCTTTGTTGGTGTTTCGCTAAATTCAATACTTAATCTTTCTTCTTGATTGCCTGGGGAACACTTAACTCGGCTACTACCCATGCCGCGAATTGATGTCCGACCGCTGTTGCTACACTGTCGCCAATGTCTATCCTGTCTTACGCAAAAGTGCCTTCGCGGTCTGCTCAGCGGACTTCTCAGTGGATGTCAATTACCGTAAAATTCATTATCTCAGCTAGCGTTCAAATTTCCCTGTTTACTGGAAGCACTGCCTTTTCAATTGAATACTGCCATTGAAGAGGTGGCTTTGTGTGTCGCGCTTCAGAGTGTGTTGTGTGTGACCCGCACGCATTCCGCAAAGCTTTGCACTCTCCGCTTGTAGCTTGCTTATTCTTTTTTTTATCATGTCACTGGCAGATTTATTCTTTTAACCTAAGTGTTTTTGTTTTTACGCCGCCTCCAGTCTCGCGCCTCTCGTCCTCCGTCGATCAGGGGCGGACCCCATCGCCGGTCGGCAGTCGAAGCATCCGCAAATGCGTGCGGGGTGGGTTTGAAATCGCTCCATCCCCCCCCCGGTTCGGAAAGTGCGAGCACATTAGCTCACAGATTGCCGTACGTGGCGTTTCCTGACGTGGCTGGATGAGGATGTCGCGTATCTCGTCCATGGCTTGCAGCGGCAAAGTTTGGAGCAGGACTTCATATTTGCGAAACTCCGACGCGACGCGATGAACGCGAAACTTGTTCTCATCGTGTAGGACCCACAACGTGGGATTGGTGAGCCATAGCTGTGGTGGGCTAATGGTAGATACAGCTCCTATGACACCCGCAGAAAGTATCTGGCTGGTTGCAAATGTAATCGCGGGTAACAGCAAAATTAACCCATTCAATAATCATGGATAGTGCCCACAGTTTTAGTGTGTGGCAGTGGAATTGTCGCGGATTCGACAACAAAAAGGCATCGCTGCGCCAATTAATTAGATCGATGGGGGTCAAACCAAAAGTAATTATGCTGCAGGAAACTTTAGCGGACGAAGTAAAGCTAACCGGGTACAAATCGGTATGTAGAGAAAAAGATTCCGGAAGGGGATTGGCCACCCTCGTTGACAAAAAGCTACCCTTTATCGAACACGATATCCATCTCGGATTGAGTAAAATCGAGTATATCCTCGTAGAAGTCGTACTCAAAAGGCACAAGGGCAGGGCGCAGAGTATCTTCTGCCTGAACATTTATAGCAGTCCCACCTACAAGAAACAAAGCTTTAGGGCACTTTTCAACAAGGCACTCGCAGTCGCAAAGAGCTCCCCGCTCATCATCGGAGGGGACTTTAATGCCCCCTACCAAGCGTGGGGATACGCTTGGAATACAAAGAAAGGTGAGGGGTTATGGAACCTTGCCACGGACCTGGGACTGTGCCTGATCACCGATCCGGCTTTCCCCACCCGCTGTGGCACGTCAACGTGCAGGGACTCTACGCCCGACCTAACTTTTGTCAACAACTCGGAACAAGCTAGTTGGGAAAACTCGGGCACCGATCTAGGCAGCGACCACTATATCATACACATAGGTATAGGTATGCCGAAACAAGAGACTAGAACATTTCGGTGCACGGACTGGGACCTTTTTAGGAAAGTTAGAGCGAAGAGACTAGAATCGGAACCGATAGAAGCGGGCAGACAGTCCTTCCAGACCTGGATCGACCAGCTCGAAGAGGACCTCAGGGAGGCCACTAAAGAAATTAAGACCGAAGAAAACATAGAGAGCATAGACAGTAGGCTCGCGCATCTGATCGAGGCCAAACAATCCATTCTGCAAAGATGGAAAACGCAAAGACTGAACCGAAAGCTCAGGAAAAAGATAGCGTTGCTAAACAGACAGATCGAGGAGCATTCGAGAACGCTCGTGAAACAGCAGTGGGACGAAGTTTGCCACTTGGCAGACGGCAGAATCAAACATGGAGGCAGTTGGAACATCCTCAAACATCTGTTGAACGAGAGCGACACTAAGTCAAACAAGAGAACAGCAATTACAAAACTGGTACATCAAGTCAGCCAGTGCACGACTCAGGAGGTAGTCATGAGACAGCTCGCGGACAAATATCTCCCGCTCGAACAACCGGGCGATAGCGACGAACGCGTGGAGTACATGGGAGGACCGTGCGAGGATATGGATCGCGATTTCACCGAGGGTGAGGTACGGGCCGCCCTCCATGGTCTCTCTAGTAGATCGGCAGCCGGACCCGACGGTATTACCAATAAACTCTTAATGAATCTAGACGATGAGTCGATCACTTTCCTGACGGATCATTTCACCTAGTTGTGGAGAAAGGGAGACTATCCGGAGGAATGGAAGATAGCTAAAACCATCCTCATACCAAAACCGGGCAAACCACTCCATCTGGATAACCTACGTCCAATATCGCTTACATCGTGCATAGGTAAAGCTATGGAACACGTTATTCTTAATAGACTCACTAGATACGTCGAGCAAAATGACATACTCCCGTATAACATGATCGGTTTCCGGCCCGGACTATCGACTCAGGACGCCATGCTCCTGATCAAACACCAGCTCATACACGTTAGCCCGGTGCACGCGAGAGCGATTCTGGGACTAGACGTCGAAAAAGCTTTTGATCGCATAGAGCACAAGGCCATCCTCGAGGTCCTGTCCGAGCTGGGGTTGGGCGAGAGGCTATACAGTGTAGTCAAGGCGTTTCTGGGCGGTAGGCAAGCGAGCCTCACGCTAGGTGAACTAAAATCGAAGGTGATGAACCTGGGAAACAGGGGCACCCCGCAAGGGGCCGTACTTTCGCCCATGCTATTTAATCTAGCAATGACCAGAGTCGCGAGGAAACTGGAGAGTATAGAAGGTATACACTTTGCAATATACGCCGATGATATAACCATATGGAGCGCCAACGGTAACGTAGGGCAAACGGAGACCAGACTGCAGGAGAGCATACACGCCGTGGAAAGCACGCTAGGCGAGATGGGACTCAACTGTTCGGCGGCAAAGTCGGAGCTTTTGGTCCTAAAACATCGACGCAGGGGTCGCAGACCCAGGGGCTACGTCCCCGGGGACGAACCCAAGATTATGTTACGCTGTCACGACGGATCCGCGATCAGGCAGGTGGAAAATATTAAAGTTTTAGGCTTCCACATAGCAGCGGGAGGTACCAACATGAATGCCATTCAACACATTTCAAACAAGACGGACCAAGTCATCAGATTACTAAGGAGAATAAGCAACAGACACAGAGGCCTGGGTGAGGACAGCGCTCTAAGGCTAGTGCACGCCTTCGCTCTGTGTCACTTCACCTACGTGGCAGGTCTATTTAAATGGTCGCAGGCCGAGCTGAACAAGCTAAACACTCTGATCAGAAAGTTAGTGAAGGCTACCCTAGGTATACCCATCAGCACCTCGAACGTGAAGCTCATGAACCTAGGCGTGCACAATACGATAGAAGAGATGGCGGAAGCGCAACAGATGGCGCAGCAGGAAAGACTGACGAAAACGCGAGCGGGCAGGCTTATACTCAAAGCGATAGGGACAGACGCAAATAGATCGATGAACCCGAAGGAATCCGAGGTAGAATTGAGCGGGCAACTTAGAGACGCGATCAGAACCACCCCCCTCCCGAGAAATATGCACCCGGAACACAACGTTAGCAGGAGAAAAGCGAGAGCGAAAGCTTTGTTGAAAGAAATTGAACAGCTAGGACAACAGGCGGCCCTTGTAGACGCTGCCTGGGTCCAAGGCAAAGAGGCCTACACCGCCGTGGTGGTCGACAGCCGGGGCGAGGTACGGGACGCCGTCACCATCTTCACTAAGGATTCCACGGTGGCGGAGCAAGCCGCGATTGCTCTAGCCATCAGGAACCGTAAATGGTCTTTCATCTATAGCGATTCCAAAGCAGCAATTAAGAGCTTTGACAAAGGCTATGTAGCTGGGACTGCGGCTAAAATTATCGACAAGGTCGAAACTATCAAAACAGAAATCCGATGGTTTCCTGCACATATGGGACAAGTGGACGAGACTCGGCCCAACCTCAACGAGGTGACGAACGACCTGGCACGAGGACTTGCTTGCCGTGCCGGTCAGAACCGAACCGACGCCCACTACCATTCCGGGGAACATAAAGATCAGTTACTAACTTACAACGAGATCACTAAATATTACTACTTGGGGCGTAGGCAATTCCCTCTGCCACACGTAAAATTGAACAGGGCTCAGGCAGTGACGCTACGTTTACTGCAAACCGGGACGTACCCCACTCCGTATTTCATAAATAAAATTCACCCCGAAAGAGAAATTAGGCAAGAATGTAACGTATGCGCTGGCATCATTGACATCAGACACATGCTGGCGGGCTGTCCCGCGACTATCGCCCACCCGGAAGAAAAATGGCTTTACTGGCACAAGTTGATAACAAGCTCTTCATACCAAGATCAGCTACGGGCTGTCCAGAGGGTCCATGATGACGCCATAAGGCTCGGCCTGGCGGTGCCGACGTGGACGCGGCCCGCCTCGGTCTGAAAATACCGGGCTTCAGGACACTAATAAAGTTTTGTGAATGAATGAATGAATGTAGGTGAGGTCGTCTGGATTTGATCCATAGAAGGTCGCGTTCGCAGTCCGGGTCACCAGTATGCGTGAAATCGCCAAGCACAGTTAAGAGTACGGGCGTTTTATTTGTGTTCCTTCACTTGACATACTCCATCGTTTCTCACTCCTCTTCTTCCTCTTTTAAGCCATACCCACTACTCGCTCATGACTAAAACCAGTGACGCGCCGGAAGAAGAAAAGTTTGCCACAGGATGAAACCCAGAGTGATGAAGAGGCGCGTTTGATCGCTTCGAACGCTCGTAGGACACCGCTGTTGTCTGCTTCACTTATCTTACGGCACACGGGCGTGCTGGCAAGCTTGAATGGTCTTTTCTGCGAGAGCGTTTTGCAGCATTGACATTCCGCCACGCAGTTCTCTTGTGGTGACGAAGCGCGAAAGCCGACGCCAACTCTGACGCCGCCTGTAATATACACTCGCAAAATGGCGAAATGCATTTCTGAGATAATGCCTGGGCCAGCTTTAATGGCACGTGGTGCACTTGAGAGAAAACGTTAAATTATAGTGATCATTGGAAGCGAAATTTTGATTTATGACTTAATCGTTTTAGAAAAATCGGCGAAAATTGCTAAGTGCGACACAAAACTAGAAGCACGAAGTTTACGTATTAGTAACTGTTCAGCATAAAAAAGTATTGCAGTTCTGTAGTTTGCACCTGTCAGAACACCTAAAGCGAACAATCTTGGACATATTAAGTTATATCTCACGTGAATTTGTTACAATGCATACAAATGTTCTTCAAAAGTCATACTCACATAATAGTGGTGCAGTCGAGAGCCATGAATAATACATTGAATTTGTCTTGTTTAGATGTACTATTATGTACAATTTACAGAATTGTGATATCGTTTTTCATTGCTGAGTTAGAGAGTAAAGATGGTTTCCTTGTCCGCAAATAAGCAGTTTTCAAAAATATTTATAAAAATTGACGGCCTACACAAGAGCATCTGCTTCCATCATTCACTATATTTGCAGTTTTTCTTTCGAATGCAACAAACCTAATCAAATCTGGTGCTGTGGTTGCGAAAAAAAAAGAACGATTTCTCAATTCCCATGTGTTTCGATAGGGGATGCCGAGCTAAAGCTCCGTCTTAAAAATAAAACCAAGTTCGCGTTTAAGTTTTTGAACACTTTACGTCAGCAGGGCAGAGACTTGTACACTGTGCCGATAAAATTCACAAGTCGATAATGGCAGTCGACCCTTGTGTAAAAGCGGGCGCACGCACTGAATGCCACTGGCATTGGTCGAGCTCTACTCCAATGCCGCACTGAATGCCACTGGCATTGGTCGAGCTCTACTGCAATGCCGCACTGAATGCCACTGGCATTGGTCGAGCTCTACTCCAATGCCGCACTGAATGCCACTGATATTGGTCGAGCTCTACTCCAATGCCCTTCTACAGGTTTTCCCGCTCAATTTAATCCATGCGCCAGTCAATTTAATCCGAGCGCCACTCAATTTAATACAAGCGCCACTCAATTTAATCCGAGCGCCACTCAATTTAATCCCAGCATCACTCAATTTAGTTCAAATGCCAGCCAAAATAATCCAACCACCAGTGAACTTATTCCAGGCATAATGGAATTCGAGAACCTTTGAATATCAAGGCTTCTGAAAATTTGCGAACATATTATGAGTTAACACCTTGAAAATGAAAGAGCGAGGTGAGAGACCAGCAGCTTTCCTGCCACGTGACTAACGACAACATTTGGAGGTTTCTTATTTCCTACTTCGTTATGAGAGCGATAAAGCAGATGACAGTTCTCGAAATTAATTGAAAGGAGACGTCAGCACGAGTACGTTCAGTTAATAATACAGATGCGATTTGGTCATGGCTATCAAACGGAACAATAAAGAGTGATTCAATGATAATCACTGGGCCCTCGCCGGGAGGCTTCAGTTGCAAGCGAATACGATTCACTATTCTACTGCGATATTCGCAGCCTCCAAGCAAACATCTCGTCATCGAAATCACTAAAAGACTCATGAATAACATGTAATTGCGTAATACACCTAAATGGTATGGTCGAGTCACTAGTGAGCATAAGTGAAATACAATGCGCAGTTCAGGGTTCTCGGTGTTCTGCAAAGCATTACGTCATATATATCAAATGAAATGCGATGACACGAGTGACTGCCTATGCCTGCTATAAACTCGTATGCTTAAGTCACTGGTGAATATTATTCACCTATGGTACTGTCACTGAGGCAGCTTCCACTCCTGAGTACCGTCAGTAGTATCAATCAAGCTGTAGCTGGATGAGCGCTCTTGTGTTAGCACTGCCAACTGATACCACTGAGTTTTTGGTGGTCACTAATGATGCGCTCACTGTGATGTTCTGCAACTTTCATGCGTAATAGCGTGATAGATATCAAATGAAACATCATTCAGACGGCGATTCAATAACTATAATTTAATAACTGTAGGAGATACTAAGATTGAGTCATTAGTAATGGAGAATCACCTTGTGTAGTGTGATGGTCACAGCCATCATTCATGCATTTCGTCAATGGTGTAAATGAAAGTGTCAATAAATTAAACTTTTAATCAGTCAGCATTGCTAATTGACATCACAGAGCCATTAATGATCACTAGCGAAAAGATCTGTTCGGTGTTCTTGTACTTTTATGCAGCATAACGTCTTGCATGTGAAATGATAAGTAATTTGGACGATGATCTAAGATTAATAACCTGGAGATACTAAGAATTAGTCACTAGTAATCACGAATCACTTTGTTTGGTATGACAGGCGTCGCCAACATTCGTTCATTTTGCCGCAGGTATCAATGTGTTCCCTTAACTACTTTCCTCTGAGATTGCTGATGTGATCGAAGTACTGGCGGTTAATGGTGACTATTCACTTTAACTTTCTTGACTACGCACAAATCACACCTTCATGGACATAAAATGAAAGGTTGCTCAAAAGGTGATTCAGTTACGACAAGTTTGAGCCAGTAGTAAATATCAATAAGCATTTAGCATTATAACTCCTACTTGTCCGTGCTGCAATTGAGCAATTGTTTCAATAAATCACCAATAATTTGAAGAATATAAAGAGCATCAGTGACTCATTAGCAATAAAAAGTTATCTAGCACAGTTCTGTGATGTCGGGTAATTACAATCCTTCACTCTAAGAATATACCATGAAAAGTCTTTAGCAGGGTAAATAGATTATGGTGTGTAGGATCTCATATGCTTTAATCCCTGGAGATGACCGATCACATCACATCTCCTGTACGTCGCTCATATGTAAACTGCGGTAATACTCTGTGAAGTGAACACAACGTTTACGGTGCTTTACAATGCGCACGGTAGCTGTGACGCGTACAGAACGTTTTCGCCGGTCTGATACGTTCAGAGAAATGATACGTTCAGAGAAATGATACTTTCCGAGAGAATGGTCTACTGTTCCAACAAATTTCTTGAAAGAGCGAATGGTGTGATGAGTAAAAAGGGCGACAAGAAAGGACAAACGCCCAACCGGTCTGGACTGGACACATAATTGCTCAAGATGCAATCGGTAAGAATGGCTTTACAATAACAAAACAAGAAAAAAGCATCACGCCTCTTGAGAAGCAAGCATACCTGTGTGCACTACAATCTGGGTATTGCAATTTTCCTTCGCTTAAAGGGGACCGTACTAATAACAGGGTGAATAATAAAAGCTGAGAACTGAAAATTTTGTTTTGCTTTGGCGCGTTTTGGGTACATTATTCCTTTCAGGGAGAGCTTCATCAATGGCTGATAAGAGTGGCGAATCTTGAACTGCGGGAAAGTTTACTCTCGCAACCGCCATGAGCATGCCACTTCCCTGTTTCGACTTTAAGAAGCCTTTCAAATGGCCCAATGAATTTCGCCGTTTAAATATCACAGTTACGCTTCCGGTCTTTGCCATAGGCTACTGAGTAGGCAAAACTAGGAACATCCCTATATAATGGGCTCGCAAGAAGCCAGGCACGTTCTGGAAAAGCCAGGCTTCCGAGAATCAAAATGCTTTGATGTCGTAGAGCAAAAATTCAAAGTAATTTTTATTCATCTACCTAATAATGTGTGTAAACAAGTCAAGTTAGACCAGTGAATGCAAGAATGAGAAGCGAAGCATGACTGATACTTTTCGAATGTGTCTCGTGCAAATTTCGCAGAAGGTTCAAGATAGCGCAAGCCATTTCTTGCAGTGCGCGAGCAGACGATCACTGAAGTTGCAGTTTTCTGTGGGGTGTTACCCCGATTGTCTGGATATCGTAAATGAGACACTTCTTTATATCGGGTAATAAAGAACCTAAAAGCTTGCGTCTGGGAATTATGGCAGCGTTGTACAACACATAAATTCTTCAACTAATGTTCAAGAGGAAAGACTACCGTTCTAAATAAAGCAGACGGCATGCTTCTAATTCTGTCAGGGGCATCGCACTTCCGTGCACACGACAGGCAGATGACCAGCGCCGGGCGTTGTGTGATCATATAGAGACGCGTGCCTCATTTTTATGTGAAGTAAATATTTTGAGAATTTGTGACATAGAAGCAGACAAAATGCGAGCTGCTGGACGACCAAAAAAGAAGCCTGATGAATAGAAGTACGCTCGCGTTTCTGCCGTGGATCATTGCCACATCATCGATGCGCACCGACATGGTGGTGACTTTAAGCAATTAGCCCAAACACTGGGAATAAATACAGAGACTGTGCACTCGATCGCCGCAACATATCGCGAAGCAGCCAAGAAATGTAGTGGCTCGTCAAAAAAGTTTGGCCGAGATGTGGTCGAGACGCTGCATGAAATCGTAGAAAAGAATCCATCCTTCACGCTTATGCAAATCAGGATGTCTTTGACAGAGAAGTTTCACAGTACCAGAATGAGCAAATCGACCGTCATTCGGCTTCTCGATGGCCATGGTTATACACGTAAGAGGAAGACTTCGCTCGGGCCCTCTCCGACGCGGCCTATTCAAATACATGTAAAACGCGAGAACGTTTTTCTGAGATAACCCCGGGACCGATTCTAATGAACTTTGTTGAATTTGAGAGAGAAAGTTAAATTATAGTGACTGTTGGAAGCGCGATTTCGATTTATGTCATGGATTTCCTTATAAGAATATTCAAAAATTCCAAAGTTTGAAAAAATAGAAGCACGAAGTTTACAAATTCATATCTCTGCATCACCCGCAGATATCGCGGTTCTGTAAGCGGCATCCATTAGACCATTGAAAGCGCACAAATTCGATATGTCATTTTATCTCTTACGTGAAATTGTTACGTTATTTACCAGGGTTCTCCAAAAGTTTTATATCCATATTACTAATTTTTTTTTAAATTCATGTGTAACATATGAATTTGGTCCGCTTTAGATGTACTATTAGATGCAATTCACAGAATTGTATTATCATTTTTCGTTGCTCAATTACTGAGATGTAAACAGTTTCGTTTTTTGAAAACTCTTGATTTCTGACAAATTCTTATGAAAAATTGCGGACCTAAATCGAAAATTCCAAACCAACAGTCACTAGATTTTATGCTTTTCTTTTAAATGCAACCGACCTCGTCAAATGCGGTGCAGTGGTTGCCGAGAAAAACGAATTCTCCTTTTCCATGTATTTAGATAGGAGCACCTGAGCTAAAGCTTCCTCTTAAAGGTACTCTAAAGGTTAATATTAAGTCAACGTGGACTGTTGAAATACCATCCCAGAAACCTCGAAACGCTTCTTTCATGCGAAGAAGAAACTTATTTTAAGAGTAAATGCGTTCTGAAGCGTCCGCGTAACGCTAACGCAGTTCAAATCGCCCGCCCACCGATCGAGGAGTGGTGACGTCATGGTCTGAGAGTGACGTTGTGCCGTCGGTGAGTAAAACAGCGCCCGCAGACGGCGCTACGGCTTTTCTGTGGAAAACGCAAACGCGCGGCCAGAAACAGAGCCAAGACAGAGCGAGCCGACAGCAGCGCTAAATGGTGGCTAGCGGAAGGGAAAGCGCGCGAGATAAGCTGGTTCTTTATTTTATGACGCCAACTTTGACGCTCGTTGGAATTGACGACCCTGACAACGACACATTGACTCGCTATACTGGGCTCGACTTCAGCGATTTAAGCACTGATGAACGTGACCTGCGGCTGAGAGCTCGCGCTGCCGGCGTCGTTGCGTACTACTACGACAGCAACTGTATGTCATGGCTGTACATATTCGCACATTTGTAAATTTTCCTTCGTGAAAGCCAAATGCCGCCCTCACCGCCCTGCCTTCGACCTGCAGTTGTTATTTCGCTTCGGGGAATGCAGCAAGACCAACGAAACAGCGCTACGGCAAAGCATTGCTTCGAAAGACACTCCACACGACCTCAGTAAGTCGGCGTTGAACTCGTAATCCTCTGGACAAGAGTGCAGCGAGCACACTATGCGATTTTTCTGCTCTTTGCCAACGCGCTGTGGCAGAGGTACGGCACTTCACCACTTCGAACGGAGAGGTTCACTCGTTGGCACACAGTGAAAAGTAAAGCTGGATTCGCCGCTGCAACTGCCCTTGGCCAAGTTCCGGGGACCGCTCGCGCATCCCACGACATCACATGGACGTGACATTCTCGCTGCTTGTTCCAAATGCAAGTTTCGCGAGCCAGCAGAACCAGCTGACCACGACGCGATAACGAAACGACTGAAACTCCAAAGCGCGCGCGGCGCAGAGTCGAGCGATAACGAAACCGTTCGACCACCCATACTATTGAAGGGTAACGTCAAAATGTTAGTTTTTCTTAGAATCGAACAGAAGTAGACAAGTAGCACCTTCTTCGGTATTATAACCTAATGAAATGATCTTTTTAATACGAGTAGTTGAGTACTAGTGACATAAATTATGATGAGGAGTGCCTTCGTCGTCGGGCTAGTACCGGAACGTCGCTGGGGGGTCTCAAATCGTGTCATGCATTTACCTCAATTTCTCGGTTACTAAAGCTCTGTTCGCAATTATATTGACGCCTTAGACGTTGTAGAGCATTGCTTTATCACTTTAACTTGACTTCATCGTAACCTTGAGTGTCCCTTTAAGTTAGTTACTCAGAGGCCGGTTGGGACCGTAACCACACTGATATCAAGGAAGAACTACCGCAAGCTTGCTCAATGGCTTCAAAACGAGGGTACCACAGCCACGCGGTAATACATTAACGAAACGAATTTCAACGTTTTCTGCGCACGAAGGTATGACGATATTTCAATGACAATGCCGAAATTATGACCATAATGCACAGCCGATAGAAGAAAAACAGTGGCATGAGGACAATGGCATGACGACGAGTGCCTGATGATGATGGCATGACGATCACTATTCAACAATGGCTACCTGCCCACGACGTATGCGAGATTCGAATGACCAGTTTGAAGTGATGACGACGGAACGACCATGACAGCATCGCGATGATGGTATGACAGCGAATTCACGACGGCGACTGTATGAAGATATTGCAATGACGATGCCGAAATTATGACGATAATGAAAAGCCGACAGAAGGACAACAATGGCATGAAGACGAGTGTATGATGACGATGGCATGACGATCACTGTTCAGCAATGGCCACCAGCGGATGACGGTAAGGCGAGATTCGAATGACCAGGTTGGAATGACGACGACGGAACGACCCCGACGGCATCGCGATGATAGTATTACAGAAAATGCATGACGGCGACGGTATGACGACATTGCAATGATGATGCCGAAATTATGAGAATAATGCAAAGCCGACAGAAGGACAAGAACGGCATGAGGACAATGGCATGACGACGAGTGAATGATGACGATGGCACGACGATCACTGTTCAACAATGGCTACCAGCCGACGACGGTATGACGTGAATCGAATGACCAGGTTGAAATGACTACGACGTAACGACCACGACGGCATCGCAATGATGGTATGACAGCGAATGCATGATAGTGACTGTAGGACGACATTGCATTGACGATGCTGAAATTATGGCGATACTGCAAAGCCAACAGAAGGAAAATAACGGCATGAGGACAATGGTATGACGACGAGTGCATGATGACGATAGCATGACGATCACTGTTCAGCAATGGCGATCAGCCGACGACGGTATGACGAGAATCGAATGACAGGTTAAAATGACGACAATGGAACGACCACGACGGCATCGCGATGATGGTATGACAGCAAATATACGAGGGCGACTCTATGACGACGACGCTGTAGTGACGAAGACATGACAATGGTGCGTGTCATAATCGCGGTCAAATTACGAGAGCATGATTACGATGCAATTACGAAGAATGACGTCTATGGAACGATGGGAGCTGAAATGTGTTTCTTTCGCTACATATGTTGTGGGGAGGGCAACACCATCTGGTGGTGTTTTAGGGACTCGAGTTTGACGTCACCGAACGGTCCTTTCTCATTAGGGAAAGCGCACGCGTCACCGCGCGCGCTTTGAGCACGACATGGCGCGATCTTGCGCGATGCCCGAGCGGCACAAACAGCGCTAATGGCCCGACACTGAGCTTGCCTATCACCTCTTTCGCTGCGCCACTGGTACGCAAAACTTGTCAAGATTTCGAATTAATTGAATACTTAATTAATCATGTATTCATTAGCGATGTAATTACTTGGTTTCCATAAATATACAAGCTTATGGAGGATATAAGAAAAAAAGTTGCAACAGAGCAACTTGAGTAATCCCTAAACCTTCTCGCGACAGCAGCAGCAGAAGCCAACACATGGCAAAAATGGAGGGTAAGAGAGAAAGAACAATAACAAAACAAAAACAATAAACGTTCTCATGCAAGTGTTCATACCCCAGATAGGAATAAAAAAATACAAAACTGAATAAAAAGAAGCCTACTTATACAGAGATTAAGGCTAACACGCACCAAAGTAATTTATTAACTTGATTTTACTGCAAGAACAAAGATCAATACCATCGTTCATTAACTCATTTAACAAATGCGGTAAAGTTTATGAAAGCTTTTGTTTCGCATAGTTGGTACGTGGGTATGGCACAAACCAATATTCCAGAAATCTTGTAGCATAATAGCTTCTATTTCGTGTCAAGTTGGCTATAGACTTTGCGCGGTTAATGTTTTTCTGGCACTGCTTACCGTAAGTTAACGCTAAGGGAAAATTGAAGAGATCGAGAGCTTTAAGTATCTTTAGATCTTTAAATAATGAATCAGTTGGAAGGTCAAATGGTACTTTGCACACAACACGAACAGCTCTCTTTTGAAGACCAAAAATGCGATTAATATTAGTGGCAGATGTTGTGCCCCAAACCAGGCAGCTGTAATTTAGGTGGCAAAAAGACAAAAAAAAAAAGAATTATAGAGCAGAAGTTTTACCTTCTGTGGAATCAGTTTAAAGTGAAAAGAGGACCTGAAACTTCAGAAAGCTTGTTTGTTAAATAATTAGTGTGACAATTCCAAGCCATGTCATGATCAAAGAAAACACAGGTATTAATGGAATTCACGAGCATGATTTTTGAAGAGCCATGTATAATGTCATCTTTCAGGAGAGCATTCTTATTCTTGGCATGAAACAATATCGCTTTAGTTTTTCCTGTGTTGGTTTTCGGCCCATTTTCGACAGACCAAGTATATAATTTTTTAAACACACAATTCGCAACTGTAAGCAGTGTTGCAGCATTACTTGAAGAAAACAATGCGGTTGCATCATCAGCATATAAAATAAACTTGGTGTGGAAATGTACATTAACGATATGATTAATAAAGATATTAAAGAGAAGAGGGCCTAAATTGCTACCCTGCGGAACGCCAATATAGACTGGTTTAGCTTGGGATGAAATGTTATTCATTTGCACAAATTGGCATCTCTGACACAGATATGACCTAATCAAGTCTAAGGCAATGACATGAATACCATAGCAATTCATTTTATGTAACAGAAGCTCATGGTTAATACAATCAAAGGCCTTGCTAAAGTCTATAAGAATGCCTAGAGTAAGAAGGCCGTTATCCAAATTATCTAAAATGATTTCTTTTTGCTGAAGCAGGGCAAGTTGAGTAGACCTATTTTTATGAAAGGCAAATTGACAATCGGTTAAAAAATTTTTGCTTTCAAGGAAATCAGAAGTGCGTTGAAAAATAATTTTTTCTATAGCTTTTGTAAACATGAGGAGAATAGAAATTAGTGTATAATTTGTCAACAATTTCTTATCTCCTTTCTTGAATAAAGCTAAGGCTTTTGCTGTTTGCTTCTGACGTGGGAATACACCGGAAGAAACGCAGATATTGTAGACGTACATTAATACAGACGCAATAAATCTAGGACGTATTTCGCAGGTTTAATTTGAATATCATTGCCATCACAAACGCTGCTGTTAGTGAGTACACTGAACTTGCATATTATGTCTGATACGTTTGTTGGATGCAAAAAAAAAAAACTGAATCGGAGCAACCAACGGATATCTAACGACTAGCATTCTTGTTGATAGGTGAACTTGCAACGCTGGTAAAGTAATTGTTAAACGTGTCAGGTTAAGAACACGTCTGCAACTACATTGCCATTTTCCAAAATACCTGTTGGAGGCTGATATTCAGCCATAGAGTTTCTCACTACATTACCTAGAGGGAAATCTGGCGCTGCTGCGCTGTGGTATGAATGGGAATGCCGGTATATTGTGACTTCGGATTGGCATCGTTCTCGTAGAGACAGGACACCTTGAAGACGCGCTTGGCAAATATCGTTCCGTCTGTCACAATGATTCACTTTCTACTAAAACAGCACGTGAAAAGCTGTTTTAGCTTTATTATTACGCGAAAACATGTTTTGTTTAACTGTGAGAACTTGTTATTGTGTGTACGACTACATGTTACGTAAAAAGTATCAGCGTGCCGCTAAAGTTGGAGGACAGACGACAAGGTTCGCGCTCGCTTTGAAACAGTTGGCCGTCTGTTCTTGCTTTTCTTCGCTTGGTCATGCATTGTGGGTTAGTAAAGATGCAATATGTGTGAATGGAAGCCTTTTATGAAGATTTTACTTTGAGAGCGCGTTATTTGCGCAGCCATAGTCACGTTTTAGACGAAGCCTTTTACAACACCAGCCAACACGAGCCTCGCAGACACATATACCGTCATTCCCATGACGGCACGGTGCCCCCTTAAGAAATTCCCATAGACGGTGGCGCCAGATTACCCTCTAGGTGTTATAGTGAGAAACTCTATGTATTCAGCCACACGATTCAACAAAACGTTGGCCCGCTTCCACAATTTCCGGATGCCATTTCAGCAGGATTGAAAGTACTCGAGATGATAGCGGTCTTTAGCGCGGAGCAGCTCGTTTGTTAATTGGTTCCGAAATTATTTAAGAACCTGCAGGTTATGTGGATTCCGGGTTTTAATGAACTTATTATATAATTTTATTTTAAGCTTCATTTTACGCAGCCATTCTGTCGGGATCCAGGGTATGCGGATTTTCGAACGCGAAGGTTTGGTACGAAGTGGGAAATGTTTTTGTAGCAAGCCCGAAAATTATACAGGAATGTTTCATCGATAGCAACTGCATTATCCGCAGCAAAAACATCGCCCCAGTGAATCAGACGTATTGCATTTCGGAACTGTGCAAGCTGGTGCATTGTAATTGGTTGATAAGTGAAGTTACATTTGTTTTCTCTTTTATTATTACACGCCAAAACCCCGATCTCTTTACGAGGCACGCGGTAGTGGGGAGCTCCGGAATAATTTCGACCACTTGGTTTTTTTTTACGTGCACCTCATGCAGGACATGCGTTTTGTTTTTGTTTTTTCGCCCCCGTGTAACGGCGGCTGTCGTGGTGTCGATTTGATCATTTGCCAGTGGGCTTATAGGCGCAACTACGAAGTCACAGCGCCACTAAGAACACTTTAATACAGGGAGGACAGGAGTGACACGGATAGCGCTTTTCCATGCATGTCCTGTCATCTTTGTTACCACCCGTCGTGCTTCAAGTCTGCTACTTATAGAATACCAACTAGCCCGCCCTGAATTGTGTGCACACGCGCACACGCACAAGCGCGCACGTGTCGTAAAGAACAGAAATGAAGAACAAGAAACGTACCATAAGTGAAACGGCCCTACGACCTCTAATGCTCCTATCAAACGATACATAAAGTCAATCGTCGCTTGCGAGAGCGCTCACCTGATAGCCGACCGGTTTGACTCGAGGCTTTCTTCGGAAGACGGGGGACGGACGTGATTGGTGGAAACGCTGTCCGGCTGCAGGTTGCGCATGCGCAAGCTCATGTTGGTCGGTGAACTGCGGCCGCTCGAGCAAGGCTGGCTTATGGTGTAGATGTTTCCGTTGCATTTCTCGTCGTTCAGCTGGCTCCCGATTGCAGTACGCAAGTCCGGAAGCGGTTCTCCCATGCTGCTGGGCGAACTTCCTTGCTGCGAGAAGAGCGTCCGTGTCAGGGCCGTGGCGCTCAGAGAGAGGCACCGCGGCGCGGTTGCTTTCCTGTGGAACAATGCTTTCTGGCCGGCTAGCTGGTCATGCATTCTTCGTTATGTTACAGCTTACATATAGCAAGACAGGACAGGGCCAAAGTGCTCTCCCTATTCCTTCTTGTTTTTTTTTTGAAACATGTTTTTCTACGAATTTTATCAGAAACTTGACAAAGAGTCCCAGAAGCTATGAACAGATCCTACGTAATAGGCCCAAGCCCACCAAGAACTTATGATGAACTACATGGACAGATGCTCCCAGTAAAAGGTGACCTACACGGCATCAATCATTTAGAAGTTTATTTGTAGAAAAGTCCAGCGAGAAAAGTGACGAGAAGCACCATAGTTCATTGCATCGGCACCATCATATTGCAAACAATGGGTTGCATTTCAGAAGCTGTTCTCGTTATACAGGGCGAGTTTTCGGACGCAAAACACTGGAGAAACGGATGCAAGGCCATTGTCTACGGCTACCTTCCTTTTGATGCGAAGAACAGTGCGCGCTTCTTAATGCTCCTCAAATTTCCTTAAGCACGCACAGGCGTACACATTCACTTCGCCTCTTTCCGTGAGAACCCGATATACGGGTATACCCAGAGTCGCTGCTCCCTTGAGTAGACATGCGCCGAGGTGCGTCATTTTGGGCTCCTAAGGACTTTTCACTTTCTTTTCGTTTTTTATTACTTTGCGAGCACAAGTAGATTGCTCACGTCATGATCACGAGCCTGGATTTCCGCTTCCGTGCCATGTTTTTCTATTCATTACTCAAAATACAGCATTTGTATATTATTAGAGTTACTGCATAGGCTCCACAAAGGGAGTCTGTGCAGTAAATACATCAGTTAAAGCCTGCCCTCTCACCCCGCAAAAAGCAATTCCCGCCACCTCACGGAAACTATAGCTGTTTTACCGTCATGTTCAGCGAATTTACCATAGAACTTACTCTCGTCTATGACTAAAGGAATATGCTGTCCGAAGCTGTTCGGGCATTATAAAAGAAGAGCAATATTTTCTTATCACAATGAAAATATTAGTCCCTTCTGCAGAATGTGTTTTCATAAGTGATCACGCCCTCAGGATCTCGGTACTTTCGCTGTTTAACTAAATTCGGCATTATACAAGGTGTATCAGCGAACATATTCAGATTTTTTAAACTGCCAGTGGAAGATAGCACAATTTTTTTCCATGAGCGGGTCTACTCGAAGAGGCGGACATTACCTGCACAAAAATTGAAATGCATAATCAACTAATTAAAAATTCAATAATTAGGTTCTTAACTGATTGCCTTTGGCGCATATTGCAATTAGAAGTTCCAGCGGGTGAGTCTGCAAGGTAAAAAAAAAAATTGTGTGGACGATACACGAGATATGCGCCGTCAAACTTGCGGTGAAAATGCACTGTTGTTCCACTTATTTAGATAAAAAACGTCGTTTTATTCATTGAAGCAGAAAAGTAACTGGAACGCCCATGCGTTTCCCCGCAAAGTTGGGTAGTTAATATGCCGATACTAGTGTCATCCTGGGATTTCGTTCCAAGTGGATCCGCCTCGCCAACTCTACGGCTAGAATTTATAAATTCTATCTGCCACAGACAATTCTTAAGCATTTTCGTAAGTGTTGTCTTAAACACCCGGTATACGTCAGCCCTTATATCTGCGCTTCTGAGAAGAGCAGGATTGGAAAAAACATTGCGAGGAATGGCGCAGACTCCTCGAGAAGAAAGTCTAAAAGAGCAGGACATCACAAGGAGACACTTTCAAACGTATTTCGTTTAACTGTAGCGAGGGCCTTAGGGGCATCCGCTTCGTTCTCCGGAGGTACTGAGGTTGAACCTTGGTGCCTCCACAAATAAGAAATTCGCCGTATTTTTAATGTGTGAAGTTGTCATACGGCGTGTTATACTTGGTGGGTTTCCCTGCTTGTAAGCCGGCCTCACGTACAAATTTGGCGTGATTTCGAAGGCAGTTACCGATCACCGGCGGCGATTTTGCTTCTTAGAACCTTCGAGAGGGCTCTCGAAGGACCACTGCTGCCTGGAGCTGCGTCCCCCAAACGTGAACCTGGGGTCTATTTATTTATTATTTATTATTTATTTAATAATACTGTCAGCCCATGAAGGGCCATTGCAGGAGTGGAAAATACAAACACATACAAGGATACAGTATGACAACAAAAGCAAGTAAATGAACAACTACAGACATTTCAGCAGGGACGCGAATCAGTTTAGATTCTATGCACCTTACAAACTTCCCCCCCAAAATAAGAAACAAAATGAACAGATACACCTTTGGCAAATTTATGATATACATATTAGTTAGCGGCAAAAAGAATAACGTGTAAACTTTGCAAAAATTCCTCAACGCATGAGGCCGACATGACAGAGTCGGGGAGCGTATTCCATTCGGTAATACCTCTCGGGACAAAGCTGTACTTAAAACAGTCATTTCTGACTTGAGGGGGTGTGATGTACTGGCTATGACGATGTCTGGATATTTCATCTGTCGAGATTTTGAAGAAGTTGTGTTTGTCGACAAGCAAGTGACCATTAATGATAAGGTAAATTAGTTTCAGTCGCTCATACCTGGTACTTAAGTCTAGCGGAGGTAAGTCGGCAAGTTTACAAAGTTCAGTGGGGGATTGGCAGTAGCGATACTTGTTAAATATGAACCTTGATGCTAACCTCTGGATCCTGTCAATCTTTTGTTGGTTGGATTTAGTGTAGGGATCCCATACAGCTTTAGCATACTCCAAGATAGGACGTATTAAGGATTTATAGGCTAAAATTTTAACCTCAGGTGTCGACGCACTTATATTCCGTCTTAGGCTCCAGAGCGCTTTGCTGGCCTTACCACATACAGCATCAATGTGTTGATTCCATCTGAGGTCAGAAGTGCACGCTACTCCTAGATACTTATGTTTATCGACTCTGCTAATAGTTATACTATTTATGTTGTAAGGGTAACGCAAAATTTTTTCTTTCTCGTTATGGACATAACAACAGACTTAGCTGCGTTTAGTTCCATCTGCCAGTCATCACACCACTTTTTAATTATTTGCACACTAGGCTGTAAATTGGCCTGATCATTACTATCTCGAATTTTATTATACATCACACAATCATCAGCAAACAGTCTGACAGGGACACTAATATTACTGGGCGAGTCATTTATAAAGATCAGAAATAAAAGAGGACCTAGGACACTTCCTTGCGGAACCCCGGGGCACAACACGGGAAGGGCGTGATGTGCACGCCCCGAAATCAACGTATTGTTCTCTAGAAGAAAGGTAAGATGAAAACCACTGAGTGATTGCGGGTCTCTGAAATACAGAATTAATTTTTATGATTAACTTCGGATGGGACACTTTGTCGAATGCTTTCGCAAAGTCGAGGAAGATTATGTCTGTTTGACCACGGGAGTTTAACGTTCCAGAGAGGTCATGTACAATTTCAATGAGTTGGGTGGTTGTTGAGAGCTGTTTTCGGAAACCATGCTGTCCAGGAAAAAACAAGTTGCATTTGTCCAAGTAAGAAACTAATTGTTTATTAACAATGTGCTCGAGGAGCTTAGAACACGCGCTAGTAATAGAAATTGGTCTGTAATTTGCCACTTCCGCTGTACTGCCACTTTTGTGTATAGGTATGATTTTTGAGCGTTTGCATGCTACCGGGAAGCAACCACTATCAACAGAGGACTGAAAAATATTATTTAGGTATTTAGAGTTCCATTCTGCATATCTACGTAAAAATTCATTTGGAATGCCGTCAGGACCAGGGCTCTTCTCAACATCAATATTCAGCAGAAGATTTAAAACGGCTTGTTCATTGATTTCAATGTCTGCAATGGGTGGTCTAGCAGCTGTGTAGGCTTCATGAAGTGTATGCCATTATCTTTAGTAAAAACGGATGCAAAGTAAGCATTAAAATTATCAGCTTGCATTGCAGCAGTACTGCAGGATTCTGAGGATAACGGTTTTGTGGATGGGTTGACATACCGCCAGAACTTCTGCGGCGCCTCTTTAAGGAACTTCGTAAGTGTAACATTATAAAACTTGTCTTTAGATTCTTTTATAAGACATTTCAGGTCATGGCTCATGTGTTGAATTGAGATCTTCTTATTAGGGGTTGGATTCCTCGAACAGTCCCCACGTTTTCGCCTTAATCTTCTCTTTAGATGTATAACTTCCCTTTTAATCCAAGGATTTTTCCTTTTAATTCTTTTATAGCGCTTTGGTATGTAGTTTTTAATGCAATCCATGACCGTTGCAAAGTAGTAGTCCCATAAATCATCTGTACTAGTATTAGACTCAAAGATATGAACAAAACGGTCTAAAGAACGCTCTAAAAAGTCTAACACACCAACATCATTGGCAGAGGAAAACTTGAAAAATGTTTTATGAAGAGCACATGGGTATGGTACAGGTCCTAAGCTTAGAAATGCTTGCACCATTTTATGGTCCGAAACAATCTTCTCCGCCTGTCGTAAGATTCGCGACACCAGAGGCCACATGACGGGGTTTTGTGACGCCCTCGAACTTCGTGCTTATTGTGGGCGTCCGTCGCCAGCAGGGTCGCAGTCTCACGATCTCCCCCAGCTGACAACGAGGCCCCAGAGCATCATCGACCTTTTACAGAAAGATATAGGCGTGTCATAGGAGGGATAAATAAAAGCGAAAAGGTGAAGGTATGGAGGTGTGCTGCCAAAAAATAAAAAAGAGTAAAAAAAATAAGACAATCCGGGGAGACCTAACACATCTCATGATAGTGTTTAAAAACAGCGCTAGCGACACAGGACATAGAGCGCTGGCATTCCCTTTTCCGTGTGCTCTGTCTGTAGTGCTGCTTCAAAGCGAAAGTGTTACTAACCGCGTCGAGCCGAGTTGCGCCGTTGCCAGCAATTTCACCTCCATCTTACCTCAGCTGCAGAGTAGCCTTAGCAACGCATCACGTGATTCGCCGCGCCGAGCTCCGCCGCCGCCGCTGCCTTGTCGCATGCGCTCTCCGCAGGTGGGTCATCACCTGACCACGTGACTCGCCGCGCGCTTTGCTAAGAGGAGCGCCGCGCTCACCTAGCCAGTGCGAGCTTGGCCATGGATGAGGCCGGGCCGCCTTCTGTATGCGTTCTGTGAGACACCCGGTCAACCCGCCAGAAGCATTGAATCTTACAACTGCGTCATCTGCATTTGTCCGGCCCTTCCTTCTCTAGAGAATTTTCCCTTTATAGACATTTTTTTTCTAGATGGAGATGATTGGGCTCGGTGGCACCGAAAGAATGCGGTCAAACCCTCTGCTTTTCTTTGTGAAGTTCTGTCTCCTGCGCACTGCATACTGCCTGGAGCACAACATGTTCAAGGCGGCTACGTGCAAGCATGGCGATCTCATCTGCCATCAAGCTGCTGATCAGCTTCTAATGCGCCCCATCAGACCACCTTATCATACAACGACAGCAAGCGAAGAGGGCGCCACGCAGCTTCTGCAAGTGGCGATGCCGTGCGGAACGAGTATAAAGGGCCACCATTTGGAATACGCGACCACTCGGCACGGTGGCACCGAAAGAATGCGGTCAAACCCTCTGCTTTTCTTTGTGCAGGTGAGAAAGGATTACGGCAAGTGTTACCGTTCAAGCGATCATTTTCTACTAGAGCTGCCGTGCCCACGGCTGTGTTGCTGACTTGATGTTTTTTGCCTCCGGAAGTTGCTGCTTTTAGGAGGGGACATTGAAACTAACCCCGGGCCCGAAGTTGCTCAAATCTTGAAACAACCTAAGGAAATCGCAGCTGATATTAAGGATATCAAAGAAAACCGCCTAGTAGATATTGAAGAAAAGGTAGACGCTTTCTCGAAACTTGAAGGCAAGGTCATTTTATGCCAAAACAGGCTTCTCATATTAACGAAGTTGTTCTGACCCTTCAAAAGAAAATAGACGAATTGGGGAACCACAGTAGAAGACATAATTTGATTATTTTTGGCCTAGCAGAATCAGAGAGGGAAAACGGCGAACCACTGGAAACAGCCGTAAATAAAGGTGTCTTCCAAGAACTTCTCAAACTGAACCCGATAGCTATTCAACGAATACATAGATTAGGTCGTCCCTCCAAGAATAAGAAACGACCTGTCATCCTGAGATTGTTCGATACGAGAGACGAAGCACTAATTTTTAAAGAATGCCACAACCTGAAGAACACTACTACATCAATAAGAGAAGACTATTCGCGAAAACTTCGAGAAGCTAGAAGGAAGCTGTGGGCAAGTGCGAAAAAAAACCGCGAGAAGGGTTATAAAGTTTCCTTAGCTTTTGAAAAATTATGCATCAATAGGACAGATTATATTTGGTGCGAAGAAAAAAATGAAAGAATTCCTGTTAAAGAACGACGCACAAAAACCACACCGCCCAACGACCCGCCGTTACGCGCAAGCTCAGAAATAGGCGCGAGAATCACCGATGATCCGGGCAATGTTTCAGAACTTTCATGTTTAGAAATCTTCAAACCTGCCATCCACAGAAATTCAGTTTCAGCCAACGATAAAAGTCTGCGTATTGTGAATTTTAATGCTCGTAGCGTTGTGAACAAGACAGATTCCATAGAAATTCACTTGCTACAACACGATCCGCACATCGCAGTCATAACGCAAATCTTGTTGCGCAGCGATATAACAAATGAACTTGTTTTTTCACCCCATTACAATGTATTTCTTAAGGATAGACTGCGCACAGGCGGAGGTATAGCCGTTCTAGTTAATGATCAAATCGGTGCCACGCTTATCGGTGATACTCCTGAACTAGAGTACCTATGCCTCAGGTTATCGTGCTAGGGTCAATGCTTTGTGCTGTTCGCATATTATAGGCCACCTGATGCTACACCGGATTACTTGAGTAAACTTAAAGAGCACATGTCTCTCTACTAAATAAGAAAATGTTTCTGATCGGTGATCTTAATTTGCCTGGTGCCAATTGGGAGCTCCTCCAAGCAAACAATAAGGCTGATGCAAATGCTAACATTATTTTTGGCATAAATGCTAGCACATGATCTTATTCAAGTGGTTAACGAACCTACGCGTGTGCAAGGGTCATCATGTTCTATGTTAGATGGTATTTTTTAAGCAGAACCTCTTCCGAGCATACTGTGTCAATCGAAGATGGCTTATCTGACCATTACCTTATTGCACTTTCCTTGCCCATTGTCAAAACTACTGTTCCTAAAACTGCCAATACCAAATCTTTTAAAGATTACACCAGAGCGGATGACGCCAGCATAGTTGACTACGTGGAAACTTGCCTTGCGCGCTTTGCAGATAGTGGTAGTGATGTGACCACACTTTGGACCGTGTTTACTACAATGTGCAGGCCATTGCATTGATACTTTCATACCCACTAAAACTAAGAAAGTCAATAAAAGTACACCTTCGATGACGCGTGGAATATTACAACTAAAGCGCAAAATCAAACGAATAAAAGAGCAGCATCCACGCACTATCGTTATCACGGAGCTCCAACAAAAAAGGTGTCATGCGCCGTGCGCGATTAAAAAATTTTTAATTTTTCCACAACATTGCCCAACCTTATAAAAAACGCACCGGATAACTTTTGGGGATACCTTGGCAATAGCAAGAAGACTATTACAGAAATTGCAGTTAATGGAACATTTCTTAACGACTTGAATGCCATCGCACAATATTTTAACTATTATTTTCATAGCTTATTCTCCAGAGCACGATCAGGCCCATCTTTGAGTTCTGCAGTGTTTGAAGAGCATGAGGCGAACTTTATATCTTACCATTTCATTGTGTCTATGTTACTCAATTTAAACACCAAAACAACTCCTGGCCCTGACAACCTCCCGAATGTGTTTCTTTGGCGATATGCCGAAACTGTAATTTCTTAGTTGTATTATTCAGAGCATCTTTGTTGTGCGCGAAAGTGCCTGAGATTGGAAGATGGCTCGTGTTGTTCGGGTGTTTAAGAAAGGCGATCGATTTTTGCTCGACAATTACCGCCCCATATCATTAACGTCATCTTGCTGCAAATTTTTCGAGTACACAATCGCAACTCGCATTAATGAATTTTTAGATGAACACTCCATACTAACAAGTGCTCAACATGGCTTCAGAAAAGGTTGTTCCACTACCACACAATTAGTAACAATAATTGATTCAATTGCCAAAGCTTTGGATGCCAACGGTCAAATCGATGCAGTGTTTTTGGACTTCAGTAAAGCATTCGATAGGGTAAATCATAAAAAGCTAATTTGAAAATTAGGGACATTAACCTTCCGGACATCAAAATTACCTGGATTACGAACTATCTGGATAATCAACAACAGTATGTTTCAATTGACGATTACACCTAGGGATATCTTCACTTCACTTATTCACTTCAGCTGTTCCCCAGGGCAGTGTCCTGGGTCCATTGCTCTTTCTTTTATATATTAATGACATTCTTACCGTCGTCAAACCGGGAACATAAATAAGGCTGTTTGCAGATGACTGCGTTGTATTTCGTGCTATTAAGTCCGTGGATGATCAGAAGGAACTTAACTCTAGCTGGAATAATATATTCTTGTGGTGAGAAGAATGGGACATGACTGCAAACATAGATAAAACTGTCTCTCTTCGCATAACGCACAAAAAGAATCCCCTGGAGTACACGTATCAAATGGGATCTGTTTCATTAAAGCAAGTTGAGACTTACAAGTACCTCGGCGTAGCGTTCACTAACAAATTTTCTTGGAACCTTCACATTGACAACACATGTTCTTCTGCTTTTCGGAAGCTAACCTATCTGCGACACAAACTAAGAAATGCCCCCTCACACCTTAAGCTACTTACTCACTTACCTAACCTATATCCGGCCAAAACTTGAATAAGCTTGCGATGCATGGGATCCCTATACTAAAGCCAATGTTAACAAACTTGAGAGCATACAGAGAAAATCTGTTCGTTTTATTTATTCCAAGTTCAAAAGTTCGGATTCGCCGTCAGAGTTGATGTTAACTAACGACATTCCTTCGCTTGAACAAAGAAGACAGAAACACAGGTTAGATTTCTTACGTAATCTAATTAATCACAAATTGGCTCTGGACCCTTCACTATATGTAAGTCATCTCTTCACTAGGTATACACGACACCATCGTCCGGATACACTGACACCTATCTATGCTAGGGCAGAATGCTATAAGTTTTCCTTCTTTCCCTGGACTATTTCTGAATGGAATTCGCATCCCGCCCCTTACAACATGTGACTGTGTTTTATGTAAGTTTTCATTGTCTTTTTTTGTTTTTGCATAGAAGGTGTTCTCCTTGCCGTTGAATGAGCAAGGCAAGTCCTCGACTCTGAAACTCCCTTGCCTTTGATGTGCCCTTGCCTTTCATGAGCAATTCCCTTGCCTTTATTTACATCGTTCTGTTTGCACCAGGAATTGATTTAGGTATTGTGTTTTGATCTTTTTCACTAAGTGTTTCTGTGAGCAATATATCATTGTAAAGTCTATATACTTTATGAGTGTATACGAACGTATCTTGTATATGTCTTGTACTCAATGCCTGCCCGTCCTGCAAGGACCACAATGGACCACAAAAATGGACTAGAAAAATGGTCTGCAGTATGTACTAAATTAATATATATATAACTATTACTGACCCAGCCATTTACGCATTTATTATGTGAATGTTTAATTGTTACAATAGCCTTGTTACAGTTGTTACAGAATCCGTGAGTCCTCTCATCAATCATCAACATGTAACTTGTCTCATGCTATCGTGTGTAAATGGCTCGCCAGTGGGATAAGCGTTATTTCTTGCCTAACGTAGGATTGTTACGTAAACTAGCAAGCATTTATTGTGCATGAAAATGCTATGTTTTGTGCCTGGAAGCAGTTCAGAGGGCTATGTCACCCCTGCGAAATGCAGTTTTCACGCTTCACGCTACGATTCTTCACACCTGTCAGCAGCCAAAATTGGCCTGTCCGCGCCGGAGTGAAGGTCCGCGCAAGGCTACGCTTCTTGTCAGCCGCACAAACTGGCATGACCACGCCCGAGATCGGTGTCAGCGTGCGTACTTTCCCTGTTTGTGTCCAGTGTGCGTTTCCGACCGGGCTCGCCGATAGGGGCTCAGCGATACTTTCGGCGCACCGAAAGGGACGCCAGCTCACCGATAACATCGGCGCATCGAAAGGGGCAACCATCACACCGACGCCGGGATTGTTCTCCTGAAGTCATCTGTCTCCAGACGCCGGACTGGTGGAAACCATGAACGACGCAGGCATAAAAAGCGGATCCAGACGGCGGAGGAAGAGAAGGACGCTCAGAAACGGTGTGACCCGGACATGCTAAGACGCTATCATAGTGCGCTCCGATATTTAGAGCCGTTTTGTAATTTCAACCATGTACATTTCTGAATATATTCCTTTTTTTCTTCATTCTCTTATACGCGACTCGGAACTCCCGGCTCCTGGTACGGCAGCATCGATAGAAACTTCGTTGGCCGCACGGACTCCCGACTTCACAACAGTGGTAGTCAGCGGTGAAATTGACCTCACGGAACTTGGGATCATAACAGTGTTTGCATTAAATTACCACCCTTTATGCGCTGCAAGTATCTTTATCAGCTTTAAATATCAGTACTGCTAGTGCCTTCAATGGCAGTAAAACATGAAAAGTTTACGTCCTTGTAAGCTGTCTCTTTTTGTTATGTAATTACAACTACGTATTAACTGATCAGCAAGTATAGTTGCCATGTACGAACCGGTGCGCATACAGAATAAATTGCTAAATTTACTTTCATGTTAAGAAGGAAACAGCAGAGTGCAGGAAGCGGTCTTGTAAAGCAAATCTAATGCATGAAATAAAAGAAAGTAAATGAAAGGCGCAATACATTAGCACGAGCAAGCCGTTTATATTTACTTCGTTCTTCTGGTTATGCGTGTCATCTCGTGCTTATTCTATTTTGCAGCACGTTTACGTTCGTCATCTCACATTTAATTAAATACCTACGCTCACAAAAGTGCGCGCTGAAGGTGTGCCTGAAACAGGCCCGTAAGTGCGGACCATTGCGGTGACAAACCTGCAAGCACAGAAGCGAATGAACAAAATCTGCGTATTTACAGCACACAAACGCGTTTTCTGAGTGGCGAGTCACTACAGTATGATCTTGCAGTTACGCAGTGTATTATAGGAGCCTAATTATCGCAATGCTGTCTAATACAGACCAAATATCAAGCGCACAGCAGACGCCTGCCGCTTTGGCGCAGCTTGCACATCGGGGAAAGCCCACGGGTGCGAAAAAGCCGCGCGGTGGCGTGGCATTTCTCCGGAAAAGCTTCATCCTCCCAGTATTCTAAGTCACCCTAGCATGGGTTGATATAATCATGGAACGTAGGCGCAGGGTCGGACCATAAGTGGGCATAAGCGTCTCATCCGCGCACCTGCAAGCACTTGTCGCGTACGGGGAGAGGGCGTGAGCGTCCGAAGGAAGAGTAGGCGCCACTGGTGCACATACGCACGCACACACACGGCATGACTTCCAACGGTCGTGTCTCAGCGACTCGTCGGCGTCTCCCTAAAGCCGAGAAGCCTTTCCGGCCCTTTGGCACCGTCTGCAAAGGTCTTCCCATGCTTGATTTTGAATGTCTGCGCTCGGCTAACAGTTGCCACACAAGCGAAGCGTAACATTAGCTATAGTGGAAAATGAAGGTCCAAGCTGAACACTTTCTGAGAACGTATTCTTAAAAAACCTGTACCGGGATATTGGTTGAATAATCTGATCGCATCATCGTGCAACCTGTCATTGTATATTTCTTGATTTCTAATGTTTACTCATACCAAGCGAACTGCTACTAACAATATTATGTATTAATTATGTTAGTGTTTTAGTGTTTACCATTGTATAAATTACTTGGCTGTGCTACTTTTGTGTTTATATGTATGCTCTCTCTGCAACGATCTCTTGTGAGATCGGCAGTACTCCTTAAAGAACAAATAAACGCTACGCGACTCCCATTCACCTCCTTGAACAAATTCAATCCGCGCTCTTTTCGCCGCAGGAAGGGAAATATTAACGCGACAGCGTTAAGGAGCTCGTGTCGCAGAAAAGCCGGAGTCGTCGGCGTCGGTGTCAGCGGCGTTGGCCGTGAGCGATAAATCCCAGAAGGCACTTCATAAATAAAAAACATCTTTCAAGATGGGCTGGTGGGAATCGAACCAGGGTCTCCGGAGTGTGAGACGCTACCACTCAGCCACGAAAACGGGATAAAATCGCCTCTAGTGAATGCGGTGTTGCCTTATAAACGTGCCGTAGAAAGTTATACTGCGGTCTATATCGGTAATTATGGCCATGTAACTTACAGAAGCCGCAGTTTCACGAGTAGCGAAGTACGTTTCCGCTACATTTCTTCTGCGCTCTGCACACACGCAGAGCCATCTTGCGGCAAACACAGAAGACCCCCTCCTCGCAAGGTACGGCGCTGCCCCGACACGTGGCGCGCCACTCGCCCCATGATCGCGTCCGCCTTCATGACGCGTCGGGGCTTGGCTATCTGTGCCGATCGCGACGTTTGGCTGGCGTAGCGCGTTTGAGTAGGCGGTGCGAACGGGGTGCGATAACGCTATCGCGTTCCACTCTCGAAGGCGAAGCTTAAGCGTCCTCAAATTTTTTTTCCACCGTTGGGCCCGCCACAACACGAGGTTTCAGCGGAAGAGCCATTCGCACCATACATGTGACAGCAATGTGGTACGTGCAAGTTTCGCAATGCTGAAGAAAGTGGCCTGGGTTGAAATCACTTCCGACTGCAGAAGACAGCCAACACAACACGACAAAAGAAGAAAAAAAAAACAAAACGAACAAACTCTAATATTCTGCCGGAATGCACTAAATCGCTTCCATCGGGCAGGCTAACAGCGCTCTCTCATTGTTTCTCAAGTATTATTACACAGTACAAAATACGATAAAAACACATGCGCGAATAGCAGAACTTTGTTATTTAATGTCTCAACTCGCGGAACTTCATGAAAGCTGATCCACGCCTCCCGAGCGCCGAAACTGGGAAGGCGAGTGTCAAGTGACGAGAGGAAGCCCGCAAGGCGTTTGGGATGAAAAGATATGTCTCTACGCTTAGTTTTTTCAGTCCTGAAGAACCTAGTGAAATGGTGAAATGCGAAAACACCCGTGTAATGAGATTTAAGTGCACGGTAAAGAACCCCATGTGGTCTAAATTTTCGGAGTCCTCCACTACGGCGTGCCTCACAATCAGAAAGTGCTTTTGACTCGTAAAACCCATAATTCTTTAAACTAGTTAATTGGAACTTTTTCAGATTTTAGTTTACTTTGGTACCAAAGCAGTTTTGGGCGGAAATATCAGAAACATGGTGAACAACCCAAAATACCTGTAATTCTAGAATTCTCACCAGTAGGCACGTCGCTCTCAGCATAATAGAATCCGTTGACTTTTGTGTTTGTGCTATCGTTTGAGACTTTCCTTCTGGTTTTGCCAAACGTCATTATATTTGAAAAGTAGCACTGCTAAGCTCGAGGACACGGGTTCGATCCCCGTCCGCGGCGGCCACACTTCCATGGGGGCGGAATGTTCAAAGTTAATCCGGAGTCCGCCATTGCGGTGTGCCTCTTAATCATATCGTTTTGGAATTTAAAACCCTGGAAATTATTATCTGAGAAGTTCGCTGAATCATGCGTAATGCATACACTATAAAGGCTAAATTTTAAAATAACCTCCCCCGCTATCCCCATCTCTTGCTTCGCCTACGATCACCGGAAATGTACTTGGTCTAGTTCCAATGGCCTGCTCGCCAGCCTGATTCGTGAAGATCGCTATTTGTTTTTGCTTCTAGCAGGGCAACAGAAAATACGCTGTCGGTGTATGTTGGCCGTGAGCGAAAATTTCCGATAAAGGCAATAAATAAATAGACGGTAACTTGAAAATAAAATTGCGGGCCGGAGATTCGAACCCAAGAACTACGAGTTGCGAGATCAGCACCGTTAACAGACCCAGTCACTATCTTTCCTTTTTTCTGTATTGTCATATTCAGCCACTGTCGGTCGATGGTGCGCACGCTCTTAAACGGGGTTTTATTTGAAGTTCGGACTCGACTTATGCACATGCCTTCGATGCTGCGTCCACTTGCTCTTCGATAGGGTCCTGCCAATAACAACCTCCCATGATTTCCAATGCGAACGTAGCACGTTTATACTATCGCGTTCCATTCTTAAAGGGAACTTTAAACGTCTTCAATTGTTGTGCTAGTTGTGATATACTCACCCACGTATTACAATACTCATGTCTACTAACGCTCACTCATTCACCTTCGTACTCACGGCTGCTAAAACTCACGAGCACTTAGATTCATACCGTCATTCACCCTCATATTCAGTGTCACCTCAACTCACAAGCACTCACTCACATTCACACTCAGCTGCACTAAATAACTCAGATTCACGCTCACCTTCACTCACCCATGTTAACACTCACCCACCTTAACGCTCCCCTGCACTCATACACAAGTTCACACTCACCTCCGCTCACTGACAAACACCACGTTTACACTCATTTCCACTCATACTCACAAGCACTCACTCACGTTCACATCCAGATGCACTCACTTCACGTTCCCACTCACACTCACAGTGCTCAGTTACGTTCACACTCAACTCCGCTCTCACTCACTGGCACTCACACTCACTTCCGCTCAAACTCACTGGCGCTCACTCACACTCGCACTCACACTCATTGACACTCACTCGCACTCGCGCTCACCTTCACTCACACTCACTGGCATTCAGTCGCACTCACCCCCTTCAGGGCGGTCTCGCTGGTGATCTGACGCGTCCGAACACTAACAGCTGCGTCACATCGCTACAATATGTCACATGAAGTAGAAAATCCGGTGAGCGAGCGGCGGTGATATCTGATGGTACCAAAAACTACGCGACCAAGTGCGACGTCACGCTCCCGGCGCTGGACGTGTTGCGAATCACACTACGAAATCCCACAGTGAACAGCCACGGCATCGGACGGACGCTGTAGCCCACACCGAACTAAGTGACTTTGCCTAATTCAAAATTCAGTTGGCCCACGGTCAAAACCAACCTGGCCCACTTCCAAAGTTGAAATGGCCCACCCTCAATATTGACTTTGCTCAAGTCGAACACATGACCAAGTGAAAAGTATCGCGCAGAAGAGACAGAGTGTTTTCGCATTCAGTGCACGTAAGGAAACTTAAAGGGCCCTGCACCACCTTTTATCGAAGTCTCGAGAAATGTATTTGAAGTTAAATTAGACTATAGCTGAAATACTTGGCCGCAACAAGTTCTTCAATGCGTTCAGCAGAAGCCAAGTTATTGGCAATGAAACACAGCCTTCGCGGTGCTTGGACTTCTTCAATGATTTGCATTGTGAAGGCTACGGCAGAGCGAGTTGTGCCCACAACGCTCCGACTACTGAAAGAGGGCAGTTCCAATTTGGTTTTCTTTGTGCATATTTGGATATACATTTTGGTGCCACTATTTTCGATTTCGGCACACACGACGCGCCAAGCGTGCGAAACGGGGCTGTCCTCAGTGAGCCGGAGTGCGTTCGGCCATCGCGGTATACGCTACGCAGCGGACCACAGCTGCATGCAAGTGCAGCGCGCGCTTTATGCACGAGAAGGCTCGAGTGCGCACTCATACGCTGCTGTCTGGCTGTGGTAAACAGTGCGCACCGGCTTTGTCTTGCACCAGCTTGACGGACGCATATTAGCCACATCATCCGAGCTGCGTATTTTTTAGCGCTATCAATAGCTGATTAGGAAGCGAAGTCTGCCAAGGCGTCTAACCAGGAGCGGCTAGGAGTAAGCGCATGCTGGCGCATGTGGTCCGACCTTAAGTTGCGCGTGGTTCGACGCTCGTTGAGTGTTGAAAACTAGCCGAAATTAGCGAGGCCTGACGGCTACGACGCCGACAAGCAGCGTGGCCAAAGTAGGATTCCTACGCGGGCGGCCGAGCGTGACCGGACTCTATTCGGCTTCTTTCGGAAGTGCGTAACTATTACTGAAATTTGAAAGCACGTTTTCGCTTAACTTTAGCCTGTTTATTAAACTGCGGCAATAAATATACAAAGTAAGAGTAGGAAGAAGCGTATGTGGCAAACACCCTTCTTGATTGACGTCGGCTATCCACCAATTGCAGGCGCGTATGGGAATGTGCTATATTACGAAATGAAGCGTCCAGCAAAGAGTGAGGAGAAGGCTTCTGTTGAAAAGAGAGCAAAACGAGAGCGAAAAAAATATAAAGGTGACCTTGCGCTCCGCTTACAAGATCCATGCGCCCCATATGACTGCAAAATTTGGCTTAGATGTTCACAGCAGCGTAATTTCTGCCTGCCCGGGCTTTGTTTCTTCGCCAAGCCCCTGCGGTGGCTCAGGGTCCCTTTCAGTGCCTCTGTAACTTTTTGGTGATATGATACGGGACAATTCTCGACGTTGTCAGTCGGCAAACGCTACCCTGGCATCCTTCTTGCGCTGCGGAGTGCAGGTTCATCGTGCCCTTTCCTGGCCGTCGCTGGCAGGGCAAGCTTTGAGTAAACCCATTCCCGCATTACTGATGGCCAATGTGGGGCCGGTGGCAACCTCCAACCGACGACTATAGGCACCCTACACCCATCGTACGGAGCAGCCAATGGTGTTATAACATTGTAGCTTCCTTATCTATGCTCCTTTTACACGGGACGCCTGCATCGCTGCAGTAAGCAGCGCCACTTGTGGCTCAGTCATTGTTCGTAGCATGTGAAGTAGACCATAACATGCACCAGGAAATATGTAAATCGCATATGATCACGTTCTGCTGTGGTTTGAAAAGTGGCACAATTCTAAATCTAAATCTAAATCAATTCTAAATCTGGAGCTTTCAGCGTGAAAAAAAATATTTCCTCCAGAGTAACCAATTGGATGTTTACAATGTAAAGGCGGGCGAACAGTGCCTTTCCTGAAGTTTCAGTGAAGCGTTATGAGCTCGAGCGTACATGAGAACACATGCGTACAGGGGGGCACTTGCGCCGCCGCTCTCAGAACAGGGGAAAGGGTGAAAGTAGGAGATTTGCCCCCCCCCGCCCTTCCCCACGTTTTTAATACCGGGTACCGACCTTTTCATCGTGCGAAGAGGATAGGGTGCACGGTGAGCCTTTCCTCCTCTCTGGCTTGGGCTACCCGGCGCGGCGCTGCTTGAAAGTATTCCTGTCGCGTGCTCCAGGACAATTTCGAGATGTTCTAGATTTTACTTTGCGAAATTTACGCCATGTCCGTTCATATAAGGTTGTCAGGGAAGCCTTTCGGTGCATCGGTAACTACAGTAGGCCGAAATGTGTCCTGGGGGCGCAAAAATGTGACGCGCACAATCAGCCGCGGTGTGTGTATATGTTGCGAACTATTTTGCTTATATCGGTTCTAATTCAACAAAGAAAACCGGTGTCTCTGTATTATCAGCATTGAATGGCAAATCCGCTCACTTTCTGATCGCTTGGCGTAGGAAGTAAAACATAAAACATAAGAGTGCATGCTCGTGCACGGCCAACCTAAGACAACCAAAGAAACATCTAATCAGCAGGCACTATCAAATATTTGTGATACACAGGCATCGTTCTCACGCATTTCAAGTCTAGTAGGCTTGAAATTACAATATGTCTACGCTAGCCATCCTGCATGAGGCCGATGGCGCTGCTCAACACAGCAATCACTGCAGTTGGTGTACCAGCGTGATACATATATGAGCTGCGTGTTTCAGCATTGCTTTCTGCTATGTATACAGCTACAATATATGAGAGGGATCGCATTAAAAGAATGCGATGGCTATCTTTGAGGACAAAATTTCCGTAATACGTGTGAGTGCGTCGTAGCGAAAGGAAGGAACACAAGCGAAAAAAAAAAATTCGGTTATCATCCTCTTTCTCGAAAAAGCAAGAGAAATCGGGCTAACACCGCAATACGACTTCGCATAGTCATGCCACAAAGCGTTTATTATTATAACCGCTGATATATATAACGATATATAACTGCTGATGCCGTATGTTTGGACCATGCTCTACATAGAACAAAGATATCTGTAATCCAGCGTCTACCACTGCTAAGGACGCTAACGCAGCTCGTAAACGGTCGCTTTGCTGGACAAGCTTAATTCAGACTGTAAGGTATGCTGTTATTACTAGCCAAAACTATTTTATTCATGGGTCCAAACCTCATCCATCGAACCAAGTAATCACGCAATGTAACCTGTAGCGAACAGTCTGAGCGCTTCTCAAAGTATAACAGCACAGCTCCAATCTTAGCAGAACAGTACCCACGCTGTTACGATTGTCGCGTATGTTTCATTTCTACCAAACGGCAACTTAGAACTACAGGATAATACTGCAATAAGGTCACATTAGTGAATGGAACATTCAGAAATACACAATTGATCTCCGAGGCTGATCGTAGGCTCAAACATATGCGCGCACACATCGCGCTGCATGCTCCGTACGCCTCAATGCCAGCAGAAATACCTACTTGAACCACTTCAGTGCGTCTCGCAGAACTGTTTAGTGCTTAGAAGACGCACTTCATGCTCAATAGACCGCGCGAACGCGAAAAAAACACCAGAGACTATCGCCGAACGTATACTTGCCATGCAAAACGGAACGCTCGCCCAAGCCAGCATGCCGACTACTCACAGATGGCGCCACTGCGTAGCAATATGGTGGTGCCCTTGAAAAAAACGGTGTATACGACGTCTAGAGTCCCGACCAAGATCACTCGAGTCCACAGAAAGCCGCTTGAAGCCTCCACCGGCTGCACGCGGAGTCTTGTTCGCATTGGTTCTTCAGGACACTCATCACCGGTATGTATATACCACACAGGGTCTACTCGGTTCCAGCTGATAAATTTCCCCCACTCAAGCTTGCAGTGGTCCTTCAGGACTTGCTCTAGGTATCGATTTGGGCTACTTGATTTGTCATACTAGGAATCTCAATAGTGCAATTGAGTCTCCCAGTACTTACAAGACTGCTTTCGTTTATTTAGACGTGAAAGGTGTTCTCATGGTGAAACAAACCTTGCCAGCGGATATGGAACATCGTTTCTGCTGCAGGCGTCAGGAGTACATTATCTTTTTCGTTGGAGGCAACTCGTTAATAAATCCACACATGCTGCCTCAAAGCATCAATGTTGCCGTATGCGAGAACCTCGTCATGTAATACACGAGAACAAGGGGGGTTAACTGAGGGACCCTATTTTTATTAATCATATCATAAGAAGCCAACAAACAACGACACAGGAAAACATAGGGGAAATTACTTGTACTTAAAATTGAATAAAACAAATGAAAAATTAATGAAAATCAAAGTGGATGAGAAAATAACTTACCGCAGATGGGGAACGATCCCACGTCCTCGCATTACGCGTGCGATGCTCTAACAACTGAGCTACCGCGGCGCCGTTTTCCCATCCACTTTCTTGGGTATTTATCATTTACGACTACAACTATCTCTGGGTGTGTTGGCCAGCGCCGCCACTCAAAAACGTTGGCGGCGGATGTGGAACATTGTTTCTGTCGCAGGTTGTAAATAAATACGATCCATCGTCACAATATATATATATATATATATATATATATATATATATATATATATATATATATATATATATCGTATGAACGTTTCTATCCATGATCGAGTTGATATAAAGGCACCCAAGAGGAAAGAATGAACGTGCGATGTGCGAAAGGTCATTATCTGAAAGCTCATCTATATATATATATATATATATATATATATATATATATATATATATATATATATATATATATATATATAAAGAGAGAGAGAGATATTGCCCATCCGTCGTTGTTGCTCAGTGGCTATGGTGTTGGGCTGCTGGGCACGAGGTCGCGGGATCGAATCCCGGCCACGGCGGCCGCATTTTGATGAGGGCGAAATGCGAAAACACCCGTGTACTAAGATTTAGGTGGACGTTAAAGAACCCCAGGTAATCGAAATTTCCCGAGTCCTCCACTACGGCGTGCCTCATAATCAGACCGTGGATTTGGCCCGTAAAACCCCATAATTTAATTTTCTTTAGAGATTGCTTGGCCCTCACTCAAGAAATATATAGTTGGAACGACACTACAAGACGCGCCGTGAAATGCGCTCGCTGAGTGCGGCATGCCTATATCTTGCTCCATGTCCTTGAGAGGTTGATATCGGAAGTTGGAAGGGCGCGACCAGAACTACTGAATCGTCACTGGGAACCGATGATGTCTAAGCTTGTCTTGTAATAGCTGATATTCCTCATTTCACAATGAATCAACCCAGAGGAGATGCGCCATGCCGCTGTACTTTGTTGCACTGACACTAAGAGAATATCGAATTGTTTCTGCAGTGGCGACAAAATTAAAGGAATGTTGGTGGCAGGAATGTGGGTGACACCACCTAAAGCAAAATAAAATTATTGGGTTTAGTATGCCAAATCATAGCGTATTTCACTACCTATAACTACATGAACGTCGAAAAGAGTGGTAGCAAGCATGGCAAAACGCGGAATGCAATAAACAATACATCTTTGGATAATTTAGTGTTTGGGATTATTTAGAAATTGGGAAATGGATCAAGTTAAAATGACGAACTTTCGTGTCCGTATCACAGGGGATCTTCATGTCTTAGCAGCACTTGCCGTCCGGCTAGTCTGTTCATGTGTGACATTAAGGAGGCAGATGCAGGAAAGTTACGACATGAAAACTCGTTTGGGCACGCCGCCTGCCTTACTTCTGTTTGCTTCCTTAATGTTCATTGTCATTATCACTATGTATACCTATATTTTATTTGGCACAGACGCAACTGCAGTCTGAATGTTCTACAAACTATGGTTTTTCGCTCGCCTTCGTACAGCACGTTCGATTCGTAAAGAGCAAGGTGGTTACTCACCAAGTGTCCACAAACAACGGCAAAGACACAGACCCTCGCCCTCGCGGCGCTACTCAAATTCCAGCGAATGGTTCACTGCCGTCCGTCTGCCTATATGCATTGCCGCGGGCCTTTTTCTTCACAGGCAACAAATGTGGCCGATAGGAAATATTGCGTTAAAAAATTTTCAACTTTGAATTAGGGCTTTCGTGTGAAAATAAGAAATTTCAACAAATAATTGGGGACCTTAGCCGAGAAAGCTGGCAAGACAACAAGAGTCAATGATCGGCAGTCAGCCTCTAGAATATGTGCAAAGGATACGTTTGTATAGGTCGCTTACTCACGGGAGATTTACGAAATTTTCAGATGAATGAAAATGAGTTGGAGCGCCTACAGCTGACATTATCGAAGCAAGATCGGCAGCTTTCCGCTGCCTTTGAAAAAGAAAGTATGCAATCATTGCATTATATGAGTATTAACCTATGAGCAAACATGGAGTTTAACCAAGAAGCTTGAGAACAAATTAAGCACTGCGCAACGGATCGATAGAACCAACAATATTAGGCGTGACGGTAAGAGGCAGGTAGACAGTGGTATCGCTTGCCGAGCAAACGGGTGCAGCCGATATTCCCGTTGACATGAGGAACGAAAAGAAATGGGGTTGCCATCTAACGCATAGTACAGATAGCCGGTGGTCTATCAGAGTTGCCTAATGAGTGGCAGAAAAAGGGAAGCGCAGTTGAAGTTGGCACAGGATTACGTGGTATCAAGGTATAAGGAAATTCGCAGGCACAAATAGGAATTAGCTAGCACAAGACAGAGGTAACCGGAGGACGCTGGAAGAGGCCTTTGTCTTGCAGTGGCCGTAACAATTGGTTGAACATGTTGTTGATGACGATGATGATAAAAATATTGTTTGCGCGATGACATGTGTTCAACAGGATACGATAAGCCTCAGTTTTTTTATGCAGTCACTGGTAACAGATGCTAGTGACAAAATGGTGCACAAAAAGATTTCACCCAGAATATGCAACAAGATTATACAAAAGCCACATCTACTGTTCCGTAAGAGAGCACCGCGGCCTTAACACGCAGCCACATTTAGGAAAAGGCATTACTCCGTCGGTAACGCGGCAAGAAAGGCACTAACCTCGCCGATGTACCTTTCCAGCATAAGCGCCAAGCGTGTCCTCCAGCCCACCGAGAATCGCATCGATGTCGCACTCAGCTTCGCAAGGGTTCGTTCAGCTTTCTTGCCAAAAGTTCCGCGCCGCGTCGGTACGTAGTCACTCACGTAACGTCCGCGTCTGCAAGCACCTGGCGGTCGCGCTCTGCTCGCGGGACAATCGTGCCGACGACGTGACTGATCTCGGGGCAGCGGCGGACGCGGCCGGGAACCCCGTATCCGCTTTGCCGACGATGACAGCTTCGCCTGAGCTCAGCGACATCCTGTGGAATTTGTTGTCGGCTTCCGTTGGGGGGACTGCCGCCGGAGAGCGTTGTCCGAGAACGGTGTTAGCATGCGTGGTCCAGAAATCCTTGTTGGTATTTGTATTGTTATTATAAAAGCACTATTCCTTAATGATGCAACGTTTTCAAACGAAACTGCAAACGGAGTTCTGCTGCTGGTGCTAATTTACAGAAGGCCGTATTTTCTATGACAGCCGTCTAACCCAAGTCGGCGCGTGTCTGCCCTCCGATGAGGCGATGTCCGATTGCGCGTTTTTAGCGCTAGCATTCTTAGGGTATACTTCACGCATTTTCCAGGGGCTGCCTATGTGCGGAATTATCTGTCTATCTATGTTTGTATCTAACTATTTTCCTGCCTACTTGGGTCACTGGGTATACTCAGTGGTGGAATGGGTAGCACATCGTACAGCTGTGTGAGGTAAGAGGTTTTCACTTGGGTCACTGTGTATGACGAAATGTGTACATACGTGCCAGTATTCAACGAAACTTTTTCACGCCGACATAGGTTACTGTACACGCGAGTCTGGTCAGGTACTGCTGTTCGAAGAAACACTTTGGTGTCGACTTGGAGTACTGGGTATGAGCCACTATAGGTCTGCGCTCGCCTCCAATGAGGCAAGCACAGACCTAGTGGCTCACTCCAATGATGGGTAGATGTGTGCCGCTCTTCAATGAACGTCTTTAATGATAACTTGGGTAGCTATGTATGTTCCCGTATGTTCCAATGGGAATGTGCCACTATTTAATGACAGATAAGATCGCTTAAATGTTTTCGATGCTGAGCGGGATCGCACCAACGTCACAAGACTTCCTAAAGGACAGCAGCCCGACGCATAAGCAGGCTGTGGCGAAACCTGACTGGATATGTGCCACTTTTCAATGAATGTCATGCGCACCAAACGCTTTAGTGAGTTGCGCAATGAATGGGCTACGTATGTGCCGCTCTTCGATGAGTTGCTCACCAACTTGGGTTACTGAGTATGTGTCACTGAGTGTACGGCAAGCGAGGAAACAAACCTCACCGTTCGCAGGCACCGGCGCGCTATGTTTCTCGTCTCGAAGACCACGCGCGCACATCGCGGCAGAACCACTAGATGCTGCAGCAGGTCCAGAAAGAAGCGCGAGAGAAGAGCCCGGTTGCCATATGATGCGTTTCTCAGGAGCCATGGATTTCGGAGGCTACGCACAGACCTCGAGGTGGCGGCGCTACATGGCTCCGTGTGCGGAAGCGTGAAAGAGGAGTACCGCTGCAGTGAACGCCTCGCCATACCTCGCTTAGGCGGTGGCCATACGTTGTGTCACTAATTCAGTCAATGCTAACGCATTACCTTCGACAGTATTCGTGGAATCGGTTCTGACGCATTTTCTTTTTTGGGCGCTGATCTTAGGTGCCCGCTTCTGCGGCGAACGTCAGCGTAACCGAGCGAAGGAGCCCAGCGAAGACGAAAGCGAACGCAGATCGCAGCGGGGGATGAAAGTCGCGAGGAGAAAAGAGGAGGAAGAGGGTGCAGCCGAACAACGCCCGCTGTCTAGCAGGCGTTGAGCGTAAACATGAGGCGAAAAATAGAGGAGGAGGCAATGGCGAAACGTAGGAAATAAGCATGTGTTGCGGCGAAGTATGGGAAGTGCGGTGACCGCGGCGGTGCTTGTGTCGGCGTAGTGCGGAGAGGGCGCTAGAAGGAAGTAATATCAGGTTCGACCTCGCATACAAACAGGCGGGTACAGTAGTAGAGCAGAAGCTTCCAGGTTTATTTTATGCGGACAACATTACGTTGCTAGTTAACAAGCAGAGTGATTTGCAACGTCTGGCTAATATCTGTGGACTGGAAGGCAATAATTTAGGTTTGAAATGCAGTTTTAGAAAATCGTGCGTATTGGTATTCAATGAAAACAGTGAACAGACAGTGGCAATACAGGGCCAGGAAATACCTCTGCGAGAAAATATATACACCTTGGTATAGGGATAAACGAAGGCAATAGATATATGGAAACACAGGAAAAATGCAATAACAGTGAAACGGAAGAGAAATGCAGGCATAGAAAATGAAGCACGGAGCGCAATGGGGATACAATAGGTACGAGGTGCTCCGGGGTATGTGGAAAGGTGTAATGGTTGCAGGACTTACTTTTCGAAATGCGGCTGTTTACCTTTAAATCAGGGGTACAATCAAGACTCGGTGGGAACTGAAGGTCAGTGAGACGCCCCACACTGGGCGCTCACGGGAAGACTACAAATGAAGCTGTGCAGGGTGATATGGGCTGGAATAGTTTTTAAGTGAAGGAAGCCCACAGTAAAATTGATTGTGAATAACGGCTAAGGAAGATTTAAGAAAGTAAATGGGCTGGGAGAGTGTTGAGGTATGTGTGCAGGAAAAACATTGATTCACAGTGGAGGAAAATGACTAGGAAGCTTACCAGTAAGTATGCGGCCTGTAGGGTGGACAACACAGCAACAAAGGAGGTCAAGTGGAAAGTCAGAGAGGCTCAATTAATCTCATGGGTGGCGGTAATGGAAAAGAAACCTGCCATGAGTAACTACTTAAGAGGAAAAAACGAAATCAGGAAAGAAACCATTTATGATAACTCAAAGGGAAGCTCATTACTTTTCGAAGCGAGATCGGTATGCCTTAGAACACGCACCTATAAAGGGAGATATAAGAAAGAAGAAGCATGTGCATGCTGCGGTAAAACTAGGGAAACAATGTAGTATGTTTTATTAGAATGTGAAGACACCTGCCCAGCGGTGGATTTAGGCACCACTGGACTCCTTCAAGCCCTTAGGTTCACTGAGACCAGTGGAAAAGTAAACATGTCCGCAATAGAGATTAGTAAGAGGAGATGGGAAGATTGGTGTAACAAAAGTAGGGAAACGACAAAAAACGGAGACGTAAAAAAGCAAAGTACGCAATAATGGGTCAGAAAATTTGGTTGTGGGAGTTCATACTGTTTTTTTTTAACCTAGGTAGGATATTAGGCAGTAGAATAGCAAGAGCTTGGTGGCGCAACCCACCGCCCCATTCCATAGGGGACGCTCACAATATCCATCCATCCGTCCACGTGGTGCCGTATGAAGAAAAAAAAAATGTACGATTTCTATTGCATGCACCCCATGTATGCAGCCTAAACAGCTTCGCTGGCAATAAGTCCTCAAATGAATGTTGCCGCCCGACAAATTCTTTTTATATTGTCCCCTTGCCAAACGTAGGAAAAGGAAAATGCTCTTGGAAGACATTCTCAGTTAGCCGTCACGCTTTGAATTCACAATTCACTACGACTAGGGGCACTGGCCGACTGCTCCTGTTAATAAAATGTGCATTCAATACCGGACACGAAATCTTCAGTAAACAGAACAGGGCAGCGACATCACAAGTATAGGAAAGGACATTCGATTGGGGGGGGGGGGGGGTCTCTAGCCGGCTCACGCTTGTAGCTGTTCATTTCGGATACACATCGGAGTTCATGCATATCTCCTCTACTGAGCAGTCTACTCAGCAGCCTAATCTATAAAAATGCACATTTATCTACACGGTGAACGTTTTTACACAAAAAAGGGTTTAAATAGGCTTGTCGCAGAGACGGCACTCTAATGTAAATTCGGAACTTTTAAAATACGCATTTTTTCTGCGTACCCGATAACAAGCGCGCTTGCAAAAACAAACTGTAGGGTGTTTGAAGGCACCCCAACCAAAGAGTGAGGCATACAGGCTTAATTAATTCCTGATTTAACACCCACCATGAAGGGTGCCACGATGGATGTACAGCCTTTACACCGGGTATGCTAGGTAGCTTGAAACGAATTTGAGGTTGTACACCTTATAGATGAAGGATACGTAAGGCTCATTGCTAATTAGAGTCGTGTGAACCTACGCATCTTTTCAAATTGAATAGTGATATAATTGTACGTGTCTATGCATATGCATAGCGTATATATATATATATATATATATATATATATATATATATATACATACATATATACGCGTCCCTACGGCGTGCGGCAAAGACGTCTACTACGGCGTCCGCGATTCGCGTGGCCAACGCCGTCGCAAGCGCGGCGGTTGCGTCCACTCTGTACGGAGGGGCGGGCGCGGTGGACATCAAGGCACCCTAGCAGCCGCTGGAGAAGGACCTCCCTGGCCTCGCGCGCCACAGGAGTGGGCATGCATCCGTTCCGCGTTTCTCGCTCGCGCACGCGAGATTGAATCGCGTTGGCTTGCTCACCCCACATGCTTTCACTCATACGGAACCTCACGGCGACGCCAGCGGCACAAACGCTCCCGCAGTCTCCGTACAACGGTTTCTCGAGTATTCTGGCAGCTCAATTGACGCCGTACCTTTTTTGCACACATGCTTCAAAAAGTGCAAATTTTAGTCTATGAGTATCAACCCGTTTTCTTTTTTTTATTTGAAGAAATCATGCAGAAACTCCCATTTAGGTATCTTAGTATGCGTAAGCATAGCCAGAAATTTCAGTTGGCCCACCCCCAAATTTCATATCGGCCTGCCCACACATCTCAGTTGACCCACCTCCGAATTTAAGTTTGGCTTCCCTCAAATTTCAAGTCCGCTCACGGCGAAATTGATCTTGGCCCTCCCGCGAATTTAAGTTGGTCCACCGGGAAACTTAAGCGGGCCCGCCCCCAAAATTCAACTTGGCCCACCCCTCTTCGAGCCCCCGTATTCAAGAACCCAACTTAAGTTCAAGTCCATGGCTCAGTTGATCTGAGTAACGCCTGCCGCGAAGGCGCGCAGGACTCTCATTGCGTTTCTTCTGGCGCCATCACGAAAGGCTTCATTTAAATTAATTCTAGCATGGGCTTCAACAGAAGTTGGGTTTTAAATAAGGAGTTAACATAGTTTCACCATGTAATTTCTATGGAACTCTATGTGTCCTGTGAACATTCTGTCTGATCATTTTCTTTTTTTTCCTTCAATTGTTCCTTATCATATGCATCTCTCTCTCTCTCAAGCTACAAATTATCTATATTTACACTGTCATAACGATTGAATGTCATCGAAAATAACATATTTTTGTGCTGATAGAAGGCTGTACACTTTGCACGTGTTGGAAAAATTTTTCAGAGGAAAGCTTAGGCATTAAAGTGCGCACTACTGCTCAAAGAAGCAAAACTGCGTCGATATGGTGCAGATCGGAGTACACGACATCCGCGGTAACATTTGCGCGGTGTGAAAGCTTGGGAATAAATATTCCGGATACACCGTGTCGTTCGGGAGCCTCTCACTTACGCCACAAAGGCGCGCGCGCAACAGCCCGTTGAAGTTTGCGTGACCGATCCGGTGCATCAGTATCATCACTACACAACATGGCAGCTGGAAAGCCGTGCAAAAAAGCTTTTTTCTTTCACTGAAGCGATTTCGCCCACCGTAGGCGTAGTACCTCATGACGGGCTGTAGAAACAGCGCCAAGGGAGTGTGCCGTTCTTAACGACGTACTCACGACGGGAGCTAGCCTTCACCAAATAAACCACATAATATGTACACTACGACGTGTATTAATTCGTTGCATCGAAAATGGCACCGGAAAGGCGCGCTTTTCTTTTGCATGAAAGGACAACAAAATCGAAAAAAAGCGCTGTCACGTCACGGCGGTACACTCCAACCCGAAAGGGTCCGCGCGGCGGCGGGAAATTTCGGGGGATGGCGCCACGTTTAAACATTGATGGGCTTAGCTGGGGCTATCTCATCTGTATTCTCCCACTTCAACATTTTTTAAAAACTTGTACTGCCCTCACGATGCACAGGCACAATATATTTAAATATACGCACAGGAAAAAAATTATTACATTGCTGCGTCCAAGTGCGTAAACGAGACGTGCCGATCGGAAGGAAAACAAGAGGGCAACGACGATTCTGCAGCGGTCATTGCTCCTGTTCGTAGCTTGCTGTTCAAAGCTTGCGCAAACATTTCCACGGGATCGTAGCAGTTTGGTGGAGGTGCTTGGTACACCTCATAACGACATAGACTACTCTGTTACAACTTCGTTAAAGCCGTCGACTTGTCGGGCTTCCGCCACCCTTACGTGACATGCCTGAAGAAGCCTGCCAGATTCCTGAAGACTCTGATGACATTCCGAGGCCAGCGCCTGGTGTTTCGTGGTAGTACTACAGGGTGCCACTCGCTTTCGGAGGAGAAGCCAAAAAAGATGTCCAATGTGGTGTTTTCTTGTAAAGACACAGCGCTAGTCTGGTACAACAACCATGCAGACACCCTCACTTAATGGGAGTTTTTCGTCCTGGAGGTCAAACCGTGTTTTGGAGATCAGTGCAAAAAAGAAATGCGCCTAATAGACGCTTTCCGCAAAAGGGCTCAGGTTCCCGGCGAGGCCTGTACAGTTTATACAGAAGAAGTGCTAAAACTGCGCAAAATAGTCACCTCTCGAAGGTCCGAAGATAATAAAGCTGGACTTTTGTTGAAAAGAGTACCTGAAGACGTCTACAAATTGTGCCGTCTACAAATTTTACCGGGTGTGCCGTCGCACACCCGGCATCATTGCCGCCAACTCACTGCTGTTACGGTTGGCGTGTAACCTCCCGGGCAAAAAGGATGCTCTACCACCATGCCTCATGGAAAGGAAGGATGGATTCCTAATTTGCCATGGTTGTCTCGAGTGGATGACCGGTCTGGCAGGGCCCCGTAGTGCTTACAGGCCCTTTCGTATGTGTACATGCCTAAGCGAAACGAAGAATGGAGTCCTAATTCGCTGTGCTTGTCTGGAGTGGTTAGCAGTCTGGTGGACGCCCCGCAGTGTTCACAGGCCCCTTTGCGTGTGTACGTGAAAACCGTTTCCGTGAACCAACGACGCGCGAAAAGGGAAGTGATCAGCTGCCTATGATTCCCACCAACTGTCAACACTTTCCGAGAACCAACGTCGCCTAAAAGAAAAGTCCACAAAAAGCGGAACCTGCTGCAAATCCACGACGAAGACTTACAACGGCACCTGCTCAGTGCCACCAGCGGAGACACGTGTGTGAGCACGTCAACTAGGACAACGGATCAGTGGCCTATCCACAACCAGATGCCCTTTCCACGAACTGTCAAACTCTACAGGAGAACTTCCGCGAACCAACGTCGCCTAGAAGAAAGGATAAACGCCTACGATACCGGACCTGCTGGTTGCCACCTGTGATGGCGGGCTCGTGCAATGTCAACGGGTAGATGGGTGCCGTCGCCAAGCACCATGGGACTCAGTGCATGTCACGTGACGTTGACGTGAACAAGATCCCGCCTACGATTTTAGTGGGTCTACTTAAAGGACTCCGCAATGACCTTTTATTACTTCATTGTCTTCTTTTTTAATATTTCACCAACCATTAAATAAACCGTGCAAGTTTCGCACCAGAAGTCCTCTCGTTTTGCCTGGTCGTCATGGTATACCGGATGCCTGCAGCCCGCTGACAACGCCACGCTACCCAATAGTAACGTCGGTCGAGCTTCAATAAACAGGCATTGCAACAACTCGGCAGCAGTGGGGTACGCTACCCTGGAGAACACAATAACTGGTTGGCAGCGATTGAGATACGCTACCCTGGAGACCCCAATTTTGGACGACATCTAAGATATCGTCTCCTCTTCGTCCTGGTGACAACGTTCGGAAGGAAGGTATCAGGATTCATGACTGCACATGGTGAGTGCACGGCTTTTCTTCACTAAGATATGACTTGTGTTTGCGTATTTTGGGGGGAAAGTGCAAAGCAGTGATTTTTCGTTAACCGTTGATGGAAGTTTTGAGTACGTCGAGGCAGTTATAGAGTGAAGAGTTAGCAGCACTAAGGGCAGCCATGAACTTGAAGGCATTAAAGGAGTCGCAATTGTTGAGTTTGGCCAGAGAGTTGGGCCTCCAAATTGCCGAATTAAAGAGAATGCCTGAGATCATTGAGAGGGTCGAAGCGAGCGGAGCAGACGACGGTGAATTGAAGGAACGCCTAGCGATCATAGCGAATAAGCAAGAAGAGTGCAAGCAGGCAACACGTGAGGCAAAAGAAGAGCGCGAGCGGGCAGCACGTGAGGCCAAAGAAGAGCTCGAGGTCGAAATGAAGTGCCTAGAGACTGAGCTCCTGAAAGCTCAAAATACTGAAAGACCTAGCACAGAGGCACGTGAAAGCGAGCGCAGAATGACAGACCTGACGGCATCCTGCGCAGTAGGAGGGGACATAGGTCTTTTTTGGTGCAGTTTGAGCACAAGTGTCAGAAGGCAAAATTCGCGATGAACACGTGGCCACAACGGTTGCTTACGTTGCTGCCACATGAGGTAGCTGATATCACCCGCATGGGGAAAGAAGAAGCAGAGGATTTCGATGAAGTCAAAGCGAATCTGCTTAAAATGTATATATTGTCAGCAGAAGCATTCAGGTGAAAATTCAGGGAGGTCGAGAAGACCAAAAGTGAGTCCTACTCAGATTTTGTATACACCTTTGAGGTAAACCTGAAGGAATGGCTCAGAGAAGAGGGTGCATTCGGCGACGCCGAAAAGACAGTGCAGTGCGTTGCTTTAGAACAATTATACCGCCGGCTGCCAGTAAGCATCAAGTATTGGGTTCAGGATAGGCCAGGCATAGACGCTATCACGAGAGCGGCCAATCTTGCTGAGGAGTACGTTATTCGCCGTGCGCTCAAACGCAACGAAGCTGCTAAGAAGGAGGTCAATAAATACAGACCCGACAAGCCAGAGCGATAGTCGAAGCCGAATGAGTATAAAACAATGGAAAGGTCATATTTGGTGAAACATAGTGACGAGAAGGGCAACGGAAGGGAGGAGTCCCTCGAACTGAGGGCAGAAAGGCAAAAAAAGTTTTCGAGGCAAAGGAACCCGTAATTTGCTACAACTGCCAGTAAACGGGGCATATCTCCGTGGGACGCGAAAATCCCAAACTACTGTTGATGTCACTAACTAGTAACGACAAAAATCTGAAATTGCTGTAACCGTACATTCGAGACGTCGTGCTAAACGGCAAACCGTGTAGGGTGCTTCGCGACTCGGCAGCCACAATGGACGTGGTGCAGCCGTCATACGTAGAGGAAGGCCAGTTCACGGAAGTATGTGCTTGGATAAGGCAAGCCGTAGAGCCCTGCAGTGTTTGTCTCCCTGTGGCCAAGATTCATATCGAAGGCCCTTTTGGAGTACTGGACACTGAAGCCACCGTCTCGGCACATCTCCCGCCTCAGTATCCATATTTGTTTTCTAACGAATCCGAGGATTTGTTGCGGCGCAGGAGAATCGGGTTTAGTGAAGGGATAGTGGAAGCCATAACTAGTTCCAAGGCAAGGGAGCTCGCGGCCAAGGCAGTGTACGGAGGCCCAGTGATGGAGGAAAGAGGTTTGACGGAGGATTTGTCAACCAGCACCAAACAGGACAGCCCTATTGGGGATATTGCGGAAGGTACACTAGCTAATGAAGAGATCAGGAAAGCACCGGAGCCTGAATTGTCTCGAGAGGCCGAATGCAGAAAACGTTATTGAATGTAAGGCCTGCCTCATTGACTGCTGAACAGGAAAGAGACTCCACTTTGAGTAACCTAAGGGCAGACGCGAAACAAGGTGTGGCCAAACAGAACGTAAAGTTCCGAAAGAGGGCAGGCATCCTCTATAGAAAGTACACCAGTCGAAAGGGAGAGCAATTCGACCAGCTCGTGGTGCCGCATCCATGTCGTGAACAGCTCCTGCACCTGATTCACAGGGGCTTTTCGACTGGGCATCTGGGCATTCGTAAAACAAAGGACCGCTTACTGCAGGAATCTTAGTGGCGTGGCTTCTTTCGAGAAGTAGAAGTATTCATAAAAAGCTGCGACACATGTCAACGCATAGGCAAGCCCGGAGATAAGGCTAAAGCGCCCATGAAACTTGTTCCCATTATCACGGGGCCGTTTCGCGGGCTCATAATAGACACAGTGGGACCACTTCTTGCAAAGCAGTCTGGCTATCGGCATATTCTTACCGTACTATGCCCCGCAACGAAATTTCCAGAGGCGGTGGCCCTCAAAGAACTAAGGTCGGTGGAGATCATCAAAGTGCTTTTGTCTATCTTCGCGCGAGTAGGGTTTCCCGCAGAAATCCAGTCAGATCAAGGATCCACCTTTACGAGCGCACTGACGTTGAAGTTTCTGGAAACGTGCGGTATTACAATCATTCAAAGCTCAGTGTACCACCCGAAGTCAAGAGCGGTAGAGGAAGTCCATTCAGTCATGAAACGGCTTTTGCGAGCCCTTTGTTATGAGCACAAAGCCGATTGGGAAGTTTGCTTGCCTGCAGCAATGTTCGCTCTTTGAACTGCACCGCACGAGTAAACGGAGTTTTCACCTTCACAGCTCGTTTAGGGTCGCTGCCTTCGGTCCCATCTTCGCGTTGTTCGAGAAGCCTGGGAAGGCCGTGCGGATGACCCTTCGGTTGTGGCATACGTGCTAGAGCTGTTAGACCGACTGCACACTTCTCAAGAATTAGCAGGGCAGGAAATGCGTAGGGCACAAAACAATGCTAAGCATAACTATGACAGGACGGCTCGAACGCGATGGTTTGAAGTTGGGGAAAAGGTAATGATCCTGAAAGCCTCATTGAAAAACAAACTGCAGGTTCAATGGGAAGGACCGGTTGACATAATTCAGAAATAATCTGAAAGAAACTACGTAATCACCGTACCGGCAAAACGAAGGACACCACAATGTATCACAGCAATCTACTTAAACTCTACCGGCAGAGGGAGGCTATTGTGAACATGTCCGTTAACCAACCTGAGGAGATACTTGTCGATTTTCCAGAGTTAGCATCAGTAATGGGGGCAAAAGACATTCACCAGACCATTGACAAGCTAGTGGAGCTGGCGGAGTTGACTCTCAATCAAAGAACCGAACTGAGGGAGCTCGTGTTTGAAATTAAACATGTATTTTCAGACACACCGGGTAGGACCAGTGCGATCGTTCACGATGTCGAGTTAACCTCGTCGGACCCAGTTTGTTCAAAAACTTATCGCGTTTCACCTCGTGAATGTCAAGTCATGGCCACTGAAGTAAACAAGATGTTAGAGCTAGGTGTAATCGAGCCAGGACAGAGTGATTAAACCTCTCCTCTTATCTTGGTTGAGGTCCCAGGAAAGGAGCCGCGACCGTGTATCGACTACCACATCCTCAAATTAATCACGAAAGACGAGACCTACCCAATACCGCATATCGAGGAAAGGCTTGAGAAAGTGAGCAGTGCTAATTTCATCTCTACGCTCGATTTAGTCTGAGGGTACTGGTAGGTTCCGTTGACCGAGAGGGCAAGCCGGCTTGCGGCGTTTATTTCCCCGATGGGAACCATTCGTCCGAAAGTCCTCAGCTTTGGATTGAAGCATGCTCCATATTGCTTCTCTAGCCTTATGGACCAAGTGCTACGGGGAATGGAGGACTTTGCACTTCCGTATCTCGGTGACATAGCAGTCTTTTCATCATCATGGGCGGACCAATTGCAACACTTGCGAACCGTGTTTTGTCGTCTACGAGAGGCCAGCTTAACTGCCAAGGCTCCCAAATGCCAATAAGGGCGCGCGGAGGTAGCTTATCTAAAGAGAGGGGAGAGGAGTATTTTAATGACTGGAAAATGTAGAGAGGTCGGCCGGATATTGGAGCATCTGGCCTGCTACTCTACGTAAGGGAAGGGGAAGAGGGGAAGAAAAAGGGTCACAATGGGGGATGATAATGGGAGGAACGAAGTGAAGGCGCCACACCGCATATCAGGTTCTGGCACTGCAGATCACCGAGCTACTTTCATGCGCTCAAGAAAAACCCCACCGCATAGCGTTCAAATGGATCCCGGGACACTGTGGGCTCAACGGTAATGAGATGGCCGATGCTTCAGCAAGACGCGCCCTCAGCAATGGCCTGCGAACTGTAGTGCCATTCTCCAGACCGGACATCACATGCCTCCTGTCGGAATTAATGAGGAGTGCGACGAGAAGATACTGGACCCAGCCAGACGCTCGTCACGTCCGCCTTAAAAGGCTGGATCCCGATATGAAATTTCCCATTCTGCGTGGAATTCCACGCCCTCATGCATGCCTGTTACACAGACTGCGATTAGGCGTCGCCTTCACGCGCAAATATTTGCACATTATTGGACGCACAGACTCCCCGGACTGTTCAGTGTGTGGTATTGTAGAGACTATAGAACATGTGCTCGTGGTGTGCCCTGAGTATGCGCGCGAAAGACTGACAGTGGCAGATACGTTGAGACATTTACAAAATGGACCACTGTCGGAGGAACTCTTGCTAGGCGCATGGCCACAGAGTTGGCAGACGACAGAGACACTGCGTGCATTTTCACGTTTCCTAGGTGACACGGGCCTGGACTCAAGCTTATCTAAGTCATGTAATAGGGCAAGGCCATCGTCTCGGCCTTCCGAGGTTAAACTGACTGCAATAGACAACTTCCCGCAACCACGCACCAAGCGGGACATCAGGTCGTTCCTTGGCTTGGCAGGTTATTAGCAAATATATATACAGCGTTATTCCGAGATTGCAAGTTCTTTAACAGATGCTCTCAGAAAAAAAACCACGAACGGTAAGGTGGGATGACGAAAAATAAAAGGCTTTTATTATGCTAAAGAAAGCACTAACAAGTCAGCCAGTGTTGAACGCGCCCCACACTCTAAATAATTCATTCTTCAGTGTGATGCCAGCGACAGGGGTATGGGGGTGGTGCTTTGTCAAAAGAGAGATGACGAAAACGAACACCCTGTACTGTACGCCAGTAGAAAGCTTTAACTTCGTGAGGCAGCATACAGTACCTCAGAAAAGGAATTCGCCTGCGTAGTATGGGTGGCGCAGAAGCTAGCTTGCTCAGTTGCTGGTTCAAGGTTCACCATAGAGACTGATCACTGTCTCCTCACATGGCTGCAGTCCATGTCTACGAAAAAAGGTCGTCTATTGCACTGGAGCTTGGCTCTTCAACAGTACACCTTTAATATTCGCTACAAGAAGGGTAAGCTTAACGGCAATGCCGACTGTCTGAGTCGTTGCCCCTAGCGTAACAAAAACCTCACGCTCACTCGGGTTTCCGTGACATTTTTACGTTTGTAATTTTTTCCATACCTTCTTTATTATTGCGAAGTTGTAGTCAATTGTTAGCTGGTTTTAGTAACCACGTCTTAAAGCTTTCAAGAAATGGCTGTTTATAGTGTTCAGGGGGGGAGGACGCGAGAAAGGGATTGGAAAGCAGTAGCTGATTTTCTTTTTCTTCTAAAGCCTGGTGTATCTTAGAGGAGGGTGGCCTTGTGCTCGCTGTTTTATGGTAGTGGGTCCGGCACTGCTCTGGAGTGTTTGCTTGCCCAAATAGGAGATAACAGTTGCGAGACCTGTTCGCAAGTCCAGTTTCACCAGAGTGGACCAGAGAGAAAAGACACGAGCGCCACGGGGACTGATGAACGACTCCCAGGAATCTACCAGCTAAGAACCAGGGTTTCGTCACCCCTGAGGGAAATTCTGCTATTGAAATGCCGATCCCTCGCCCAGTGGCTTCTGGCGCCTACGCGTCGAGATCTTCCTCCCCCCCCCCCTCTGGAGATGCTGTTACGGTTGACGTGTAACACCTCGGGCAGCAAGGATGCTCTACCACCATGCCTCATCGAAACGAAGGACGGATTCCTAATTTGCCATGGTTGTCTCGGCTGAATGACCGGTCTGGCAGGGCCCCGCAGTGCTTACAGGCCCTTTCGTGTAAGTGCATGCCTAAGCGAAACGAAGAATGGATTCCTAATTTGCTGTGCTTGTCTCGAGTGGTTACCGGTCTGGCGGACGTCCCGCATTGTTCACAGGCCCCTTTGAGCGTGTGCGTGAAAAGCCTTTTCGCGAACCAATGACACGCGAAAGAGAAGTCATCAGCTGCCTACTATTCCCACGAACTGTCAACACTTTCCGAGAACCAACGTCACTTAGAAAAAAGGCCCACCGAAAGGTGAACCTGCTGCAAATCCACGACGAAGACTTAGAACGGCACCTGCTGTGTGCCACCAGGGGGGCACGCTTGTGAAGACGTGAATTGGGACAATGGATCAGCTGCCTTTCCACAAGCAGACGCCATTTCCACGAACTGTAAGCTCTACAGGAGAACTTCCGCGAACCAACGTCGCCTAGAAGAAAGTATAAGCGCCTACGACCCCGGACCTGCTGTTGCCGCCTGTGATGGCGGGGTCACGCAATGTCATCGGGTAGAGTGGGTGCCGTCGCCAAGCACCGTGGGACTCAGTGCATGTCACGCGGCGTTGACGGGAACAAGATCCCGCCTACGATTTTAGTGAGCCTATTTAAAGGGCCACGCAATAACATTTCATTACTTCATTCTTGTTAATATTTCACCAACCATTCAATAAACCGTGCAAGTTTCGCACCAGAAGTCCTCTCGTTTTTGCCTGGTCGCCACGGTCTACCGGATGCCTGCAGCCAGCCGACAACGCCACGCTACCCAATAGTAACGTCGGTCGAGCTTCAATAAACAGGCATTGCAACAACTCGGCAGCAGTGGGGTACGCTACCCTGGAGAACGCAACACCACACGAGCTGAGATACACGGCCGTTTCGACCGCATGGCAACCGATGGTTTACGCAGCGAATGTGGAACACAGATTTATCCCACAGACGAGAGGGTCCAAGAGCTATCGCGATCCTGAATATGACCAACGCCATCGCAGAACCACTCTTCGCGGCGGCCCCTGCTGGCTATGCGGTCGACACCAACGTGCCTGAAAACACTGATGAACGTCGAAATTGGCGGCCTCTGCCTGCATACTTCCAATGCGGTGTTGCGGGCCACGTAGCGAGGTCTTGCGATCGCCGCCCAAGAACGTGGAATGGTCGATGAGCGAGGACCACATTTCCAATGAGAACAACTGAACCGCCGCACCACACGTTTTGGTCAGCCGGCGCTCCTGCTGGCAACGATTTCTAGCACAGAAGCTTTCGGAGTCGCTCGCCGGCATTTGACAGGTGTTTGACATAACCACCATCCTCTCCTGCACCCCTTTTACCTCCATCGCCAGATCTTGCGACGGAATTTGCAGTTATTCCCCAACGAGCAGAAAGTGATTTTGGGCACTGACCTTTTGCGACAGTGTGGTGTGACCATCGATTGCCGCACGGGTGAAGTTTTCGTCGATGGTCATGTTTCGTTCGAGGTCTTACAGGAACTTTACAATCAAGGTGAAAATTGTGTCTCTACACAAACTGCTGCGCATGCGTCTACCGCTGTGTGCGTTCCTGTTGTATGTTGCGGCGAAGTTCCAGACAGTTTCGATGCCTCCGTAGAGCCAACGCATCTAAACTGTGTGAAGAAGAGCGTTTTTGTCTCTCATTTTGCAGTCTAACTTGTCAACGGCCGTACCGGCTTGTGGAGGGCCAACTGCTCAGCAAACCCGTCTTGCTTCCAGACAGCTTGAAACTCGCCCACGTTACAGTATACAGGTCTTCGTCCGTAGCCGCACTAACAGATTCGGAGTGTGAACCTGCTGACCTTTGACACGCAGACGCCAAGCTTCTGTCTATGATTAGCACATGTCACGCGTTGGAATTTCTGTAAACTTCCCTCTCCCAGTCTCAAGAGCACGTCTCTGGTCAGTTCGCGAATCTCGCGTCTCATGTTCCTCTGCTAAGTGACGCAAGTTATCAGTTAGGCGGGCCTACCCCCGCGCAGGCTGCCTCGCAGCCCCAAGTTGTTCCCTCGCCTTTTCAGTCCTGTGCTTCCATTCTTCAGCAGTTTGCAGCCACGAAGCCCAACCGGCCTTCCTCTATGTGTCACCGACCAATAGCACGGCTACCAATTCTCATTGAGCATGGCGAGCCGCGATTCGTGTTTGGTAATGGAACTGGAAGAGCTTGCGCTCCAAGCGGGGATACCTGCAGCATTTCATTCGGCCCTCCGACAGTCCAGCCGATGTTTTGGTCCTACAGCAGGCCGGCACGCCGACCAGAATGGCGGGACACACCGCCTTTAACGAGCCCACTGATAAAGGCTCCCAACCAGTCACCCCATTTTTCTCTGGCGCAACCTCGCTCCGTTCCAGCACAATGTTGCTGCCTCTGCAGTAGCCCATACCCGGGTCGAAATTCTTCCTAAACGCTGCACAAGTCGCACTCTGTTCATGCTCACTGTCTGCAATCCGCCTAGTGACAATCGCTCTAGCCTGTCGCTTCTGTTTCGCAGAGTTGTGCACATGGCCGGTGTTCACAGGCTCATAATCGGTGGCGATTTGTATGCCCCCGACACCGCGTGGGGCTATACCAGATGCGAGCATAATGGTACTAAGCTCTGGAAGTCCGTCCAAGGTCTAGACCTTACCATCCTTAATGACCCCTCACATCACACGCGAATCGGGAAGAGAGTTTCTCGTAACACATCTCCGGACCTGACCCTAGTAAATCACCTGTCGCACGCTAACTAGACCAACATCCTCCAGAATCTGGGCAGTGACCACGATGTCCTGCCTGTCACCATTCCTACGACCCGGCACAAACCTCGTGCCTTCGTTGATTCTTGCACAAATTGGGACAAGTTCCACCGCTTTCGCGAGCATAAGGCCCCAGCAAAATTGCCGACTTCTTGAGCAGACTGCATGCACTCTTGCGGTCGCAAAATCACCACAGCTGAGCTCCCGGGGGAGCCCCTGACTAGCCCGTGCTGGACTGCCACCTCGCCCATCTGTGGGCTGCTTAAGCCGTGCTCCAGCGCTGGTAGCATCCGCGGAAACGCAATCGAACCATCCGGCTCAATATCACGGCGGTAGAGCGCGAGGTTGAGAAGCATGCCGCTTTCCTAAATCACACACAATGACATCAACTGTGCGACAGTCTTATCGGGCAGCTGGCCCAGCAGAATTTCTGGCATCTCCTCAATCCCGCACAGATCAAAGCCGCGTCTAAATCCCGCCTTCATCAATTGGTTCATCAATTTCCTGGCACCAACGCGGATCTTCTTCAGGAACTGCAGCAGGGGCACCTGAATCTCCATGTAGATAAGACCCCATTCCCCCCTATACAGTTGCACCTAATGCCTTGCTCGATGCTGACATAACAGGAGCCGAAATTCTCGCCGTTCTCGGCCAACTTCGCACCACTTCGGCCACCAAAGCTTACAGCTTTTTAACAAAATGCTGCACAACCTTGACGCGCCATCTATTGCAGCCCTTACTAACCTGATGAACCAGCATTGGTCATCGCACGCTGCCTCACGAATGGAAGCACGCTACCGTCGTGACTTTCATTCCGAAGCCTGGCAAGACTCTCAGTTTCTTGAACCTTCGCCAACGTTCTTTGACATCTTGCATTGGAAAGGCCATGGAGCACGCAGTGCTTGTTCAGCTCATCACTCAAGCGGAAGATAATGACCTCTTCCCCAACAGAATGTTTGGCTTCAAGCGCCACCTGTCGAAGCAGGGCATCACGAACTAGTTGCAGAACGATATCCTGGGCAGCCGCTCTGCGTGGGTTACCAGTGTCGTGCTGGGGCCCGATGTTAGCACAGGATTCCACGGTGTGTCGTCTCCCTCCTTCATGGCCAATTTACATTTGATCAACTCGGCTTCCCGCGCATGCAACTCTGTCCATATGTTTCCGCCAACCGTACGGTAGAGCTGACCCTCGGCGAGCTCACCAGTGATTGTATTTCTCTCGGAACGCGGGGCGCTTCTCAAGGGGCTGTTCTTTCCGCGTTCCTCTTTAATCTGAGTACGTTTAATCGGAGTACGTATGCCCGCGAAGCTGGCATCCATCTCCGATACCTCCCACTCCCTCAGATGATAGCATCTAGGCCTGGCTATGGTGGGTACATTCAGACCACCCTTGAAGGGGTTGTTCCGACCGTCACATATTCAGGCCATGGAGCTTACTTGCTCACCAGCAAAGTCCGAGTTTGTCGCACTTCGCAAAAAAGCCAAAAGTTCTACTCAGCCTCCTCCACCGCCTGTCAATGTGGACAAAAGCAGCCTCCTTCATGCGCTTTCCTTTTTCTAGCCAGAAAGTGCGCTGTCTCTCTGGCGTCTTTCGCTGCCTCTCGGGCCCTGGTGCCATATCTCGAGGTGTCTCAAAACCCGCGTCGTGGAACTGATGGATCGCTGGAGTGCAAATGAGCACAGGAAACTCTGTCTCGGTGCCAAAAGATGGCACTGAAGTGCTTGGTGTCCTGTATGTGCCTTTTGAACGTCCGCTACTGGAAATGACAAATAAAAATCAGCGTAACAGAAGTTAGAGCGTGAATGATATTGTGAACAAGCATTAGGAAGAAAATGGAAGCAATATTTTTTCTAACTTGTTGGGGCAGTAACTAGCTTATGTAATGCGGTCCCGTAGAAAGGGTCGGGGTCCTGAGAGCGCGTTTTCCTAAGTGTTGACTGGTCGTCCGGATGAACTCGCTCTTTTTCTTGCAACTTACCCGGATAACCGCTCTGGCTTTTGACTCAAGGTCACTTGAAGGTTGCCGACAACGGGAGCTAAAAGTATTTCATGCACAAAACGAAGTCACAGCCGAGGCAAACAATGCCTATGCATTAACAGACAATTGCCAAAATTCCTGTACCTTTGTTTAAAGAAGCTAGCCGACTAACAATAATTTCTAATGGTTTGGATAGCCATGATTAGAGAATGAGTATGTTTCTGTATGCTCACCTCGCTTCAAATTGCACTGCGTGCCTTTGTGTCCCTGAAAAAAAAAACCTGCAGCCTTCAGCGATCACATTGGTGGAGACTTGTATAAATGGTGTGAAATGCACGTGGATTATATGTGTCTCACTATTGCTTATCTTTCAAGAATGCAATTCTAAAGAGTCATGAAAAAAAATCTTCAAATAATGTAGAATATTTAATAGGGATAGAAACGTCTCCACTTGTATGCAGAGGTCGTAATTATAAATAATTCACTCAGTAACCGAGATGAGGCCAAGCCAGATTCACTCGAAATCAGTTATGCACAGCAGCGCTTATACTCGAATTCACAGCAAAAAAGAAAAGTAGGCTGTAGTATCGCTGGAAAGGTGAAGCACTATTAGTGATAGAGATGTATAAGACAATTACATGAAAGAAGATTTCACCACCGAGAGACGCCAGATTCTTGGTGGTGCGAGAGGACTCAGGCTGTGAAATTGAACTGTACGCTACTATGAGGCATTGCAAATGCTCAAACAAGGCCGTGACTGCAGTGAACAATTTTTCGAGGTCACACGAAGTTTCGTCAAGTGCAACACTTATTAAAGAGAATATATATATATATATATATATATATATATATATATATATATATATATATATATATATATATATATATATATATATATATATATATATATATATATATAAGGAGAGCGAGTGTTTGGAAAGGTGGTTTACCGCCTATGCCTTAATCCATGTTTTTTCACCTTCATTCACTTCAGCTTCAGTCACTTTACTCCACCTTGTGTCACGTTAATCCAACTTGTTCTACTTTTAATCATGACAAGCGCCTCGAAAAATAGAAGAGGCAATCTCCTGACATGCAAATATACAAGACGCTTATCTCTTCCTGCCAGTCGTTGTGGACAACGCAAGCTTTTCTGCCTCATTCAGCTCCTCTCTAGCTGTCATGCTTCCCTACTTTTCTCTCTTTTACTTTGGTATCTGATCTGTGGGCTAAACGTCAGTTGGTGCACCATTGAATAATTTTCCTGGTTGCCTTATGCATTTCCTGGCGGATGTAGATGATATATATCACACGGCACTTTTACGAAATAACAGCTATATTTCCGCATCATTTATTAGAAATTCTTCTGGCCCTGCTGCTATGTTCATGCTTGTCGTATAATTTTTCACATATACTTGATATTATTCTTCGCACACGCATACACTTGACATAAAAAACAGCTTGCCCGCAGGCACAAATGATATACCTCTGTATGAACAAGGCAATGGAACGTACTTTCGTTCAACTTGGGGGCCAGCGGAGGCCACATACAGGTGGCTTCTACCAAGGTTGGGGTATTGATCATCTTCTACGTCGCAGCAGCTGCAACCTCTGTGACGCCTGTCATCTCTCCCTACATTCCACATCGGTCGTCTTTCCTTGCGTACACGACTGGCTGTGCACCTGTCGAAGTGCCTGTTTCGCTTTCCTTCGTGCAGCTTTGTTCCGGTTGTTCGCTTTCTTTCTCTCTTTTTTTCCCTCCAAGTTTGCATTCACGGTTCTTTTCGTTGACTTTGACAGAGCCAATGCACGTGTTGGCATTCTTCACGACACTAAATGTACATTATTTTTTTTCTTTCTCAAAATGCACAAGTTCGTAAAGTTTGTACTCACGTTTTTGTTTCCTCTAGCTCGCTACTTTCTCTTCTTACTGAGAAAATGTATAAATTGGAGACCCCGTGCTGCAGTCGCACTCTTGAAGGACGCCAGACCCCGGCCGAAACGCCAGTGCAGTCCTGTTATTTTTTCTACGTGCTTCTATTCTTTGAACTATATATATATATATATATATATATATATATATATATATATATATATATATATATATATATATATATATATATATATATATGTATATATATATCCTCTAGTAGCAGTTGCACTTGATGAAAGTTCGTATGGCCTCGAATAATTGTTCAGTCAAGTAACAGCCGTATATGCGTATTTACAACACAGGACGAGTCCCCTCGCTCCACCAAGAGACTGGCGTTTCTCGGTGGTGAAGTATTCCGTAGTGTAATCGTCTTATACTTTGTTATCACTATGCTTCGCCAACCCGGCGAAACTGCAGGCTCTATTTTTACAGTGAATCTGTAAATAAAGAGGCTGCATCTGTGGGCAGAAATGTGTCCACGCCCATGGGCAAGAATGTGGGCCGAACCCGGAGGTAGTTATGTGGGTAACAGAACTCTGTTAATGACACTTTAATGGAGGGGGGCTTCGGCATCACCAAGGAGGTGGGCTCTGCTCCCCCCCCCTCGGGAAACTCCGAAAGGGGCTCGGGCCCCGGAGCCCCCCGTAGTCGGCGCCTATGCAGAGGCTATCATTCCTGCTGGTCCTTTCATTCCCTTTAAAGCACACCCTGGTGCAGAGCCCCGTCTTCCCTATATACACACTTCCGCATGATAATGGCGGGAGTCTGTATACAGGGTACAGCACATATAGGGCATGGTGCACCAGTCCCGTTTCTCGTAGAACGGGTGTGGTGTACCAGTTTCCGTTATCATAAGCAAGCTGCATCAGCGTGCGCTTGAAAAAGCACGAGAGAACCAGCAACAATATGATAGGCTGTCGCACATTGCAGCTCATTGTGGCAAATGTGGCTGCAAGCCCTGTTTTAAGCAATGAACTAACATTCACCATCACATTAATAAACTCATAAGGGAAATAGTAGAAGCGTCCCGTATTTGTGAAGCAAACGATGTGTGCATCAGTCACTATTTAGTGTCATTATCAAAGAGTGAATTGAATATTCTTCATAAAAGCTGGCTGAGCTTAAACATATTCATGCGCGCATTTTGATGTCTGGGCTGCATAATCATGCTCCTGGTTACATATTGCACTTGTTCTTGCAAAAGATTTTTGGAGAGCCCGTGGCATAACCGTCTACAAATATTCAGCGACGATTACGATACTTGCTAATGCAAAATTTGAGCGCAGTGCTGTATGTGTTTTCATTTCGCGATATATTGACTCGCGCGGGCAATCTCTCTCGTACGGCACATTGCAAACGGAGCAAAGTGTGGCGCGACTGCTTTCTAATCGGGAGAACGCGAGAGGCAGCGCGTGGGTGACGCGTGGGCGCTATTCACAAGAGCCGTCGCAGACAGAGGTCCGCTACTGCAGTGCTTTCTTTCCAGATATGTTGTCGGCAGACACGCTCGCCGCATGTCATCGGTGAACACAAGACGGCGCGTTACCCTGGTTACATATTGTAGGGGTCGTCGCCACGGAGCCCGTCTTGCGCGGCACTATGCTTTCTTCTGGCGCTTTCGCCATAGCCTCCTTCTCCGCTTTCCGCTTCACGGTTATGCTACACACTCCTCCGCTTTCATCTTCGTGCTCTCTTCGCTATCGCTGTCTTTCATCCCCCGCTGTGTTCTGCATTCGTTCTTTCATTTTTTGTTGTGCTCATTCTTTCGGTTACGTCGCGGCACGCCCAGTAGGGAGGCTGACGGATGCCGACGCTAAAGGCAGGAATGGGCGCCCTAACATCTCGGCTCAAATACGTGTTCTTTGAATAAACTTCGCAGTTGCGATTCAGCGCCCGTCCTGTCGTCTTCCTTATTGTCCGTGATTTGGCGCGCTGCTCTTAAGATAAAGCTTCACCAGCTTGCTTGCACAAATGTCTGTTCTCCTTAGAGTCAAGTAAGTCGCGCTTGTTCAAGGAAAGCAGTCAAGCTCGCCACGGGCATCCCAGTCTACTCGTCGACGCAGAAGCTGCTGGACATGGGTGCCCACAACACGGTGGAAGAGCAGGTGAAAGCACATCTTTCCCACCACAGAGTAATGCTGAACCGGACAGAGCACGGCCGGGCCGTCCTACGCAAGGTAGGATGACAAATTGAACTGCAACCGACAACGGAGCCGCTCCCCACAACATGGACAGACATTAGTAAGACCAAGCCCCTCCCTCGGAACATGCTGCCGGGGAGGAACAATGAGAGACGCTCTGCGCGGGCCAAGGCACTGGCTCGACAGCTGGAAGAGGACCCCGAGGTTCTGTTCGCGGACGCCTCGCTTCCCAAGCACGGCACCAGAGAAACGGCGGTCGTCACCACCATCGATAAACTGGTCACAGGCGCGTCGATACGGACGACGAATACAGCCGAAGCAGAAGAAGTGGCCGTGGCCCTCGCACTCGCACAACCGGGAGTGAGGACCGTGGTCGCAGACTCCAAGACCACCTACGCAAGCTACCGCAAGGGGAACGTCTCTCCCGCGGCACTAGCGATCCTCACCAAACGCAAATCATCGGGACGGGCCGTTGAGCTCGCGTGGATCCCGGCTCACTCGCAAGTGGAAGGCGACGCACTCGCCGACCACTATGCCCGAGAACTGTAAATCCGGGCCGAGGACGAGCCAGAGCTACCTCATCCCGTGACAATAACAAAGACATAACCCAAATGTACAGAAGCGGCAGATGTAGGCTTCCCCGCCCGCATCCGCAACTCAGCCGAAGGCAGCAAACGATCGTGCGACGCACGCAAGCGGGGTCGCTAGCGCATCCCGTGCTCTTGCATAAGATGTTCCCAACAGAGCATGACACTTCATGCCCGTTTTGCAGACGATCAGAAGGCATCCTAACACACATGCTTGCGGAGTGCACTAAGCTCAAGTACCCCCGACCATCCCTCCCCCCCTCTCCCCCCCCGCCGCGGTAGGAGACCTTGTTGTCCGGCCCGGCTTACCGACTTAGCTCGCGCTGGCGGCAAGGGCCAGGTACTGCTGGACACATATGGAACCTGAGAAGAAGGTTCCACCTCGTATGGGGCCAGCGCACACCAACCTGTACGATTTGTGGCCGTCGCCACACGCGATGGAGCCCTACACCACGCCTGCAGCGTCACTACCCCCACTTCCGAGACGGCTGAAGAAGTGGCCATCGCCCTGGCCACTTTAGATCCCACCTGTCACACCATAGTGTGTGACTCTCGCTCAGCCTTTACTAACTTCAGCAAAGGCCGCATTTCTCCCCAAGCTCTTCACATCCTCTGCCAGGCACCACACTCTAAAGACAGCATAATCTCCCTAACATGGATCCCGGCCCATGCGGGCCCTGTCCACCCACACCTCCCCAATCTCAACGAGGTCACCCACTCCATTGCGCGAGGTCTAGTCAACCGCGCCGGAGTCACTGGAGATGAGTTGAACACCAGGGACAGTCTGACAACTTATAACGATCTCGTTAAGGCCTTTCACCTCAGTCGCCGAATCTTCCCCCCGCCTCACCCAAAGTTCAGCCGGGCGCAGGCTACCACCCTGCGTCTACTACAAACAAACACGTACCCCTCACCCGCCCGCCTCCACCTTATATTTCCGGACGTCTACACTACCCCCAACTGCCGGTGCTGTGGAATTCACCCGGCTACGCTTCCGCATATGCTATGGGAGTGCCCAGCACAGTACACCCAGACTAACACCACGACTCTCTCGTCGAGGTTGCATGAGGCTCTGCGGAGCTCCGCCCTCGACGACCAAACCTGGGCGACCCAGCACGCCCGCGAGGCGGCGGCGAGGCAAGCCCTCGACGTCCCTTCGTGGGAGGCTTAGGCCCGGCCATCATAAAGTGCTGGTTCTACAATAAACGTTTATTCCTCCTCCTCTCTCTTGTTCACTTACGCATCCCAGAGTTTTGTCGGTGTCGAGCAGTAAGTGAAGTGGGCTCTCGCCTGTAAGTGAGCTCGACTAATAAATGAGACACTAGGGCTCGTGCCCTAAGCTGGGTGCCAAGGCCCGCAGCAGCGGGCACCTTCGATCAGCTGCAGCGACTGGCGTGATGTGATGCGATATCACTGCATATTAAACATAAAAACGACGGAAGAGGCAATAGATTAACCAAAATGTAAAGAAGCGTGAGGACTCTCGTGAAAAGCCTCACAAGTACCAAGAGAGATACTTTTACCATCCCGTCGCGCGACCCAACGACTGTGACGTGGCTGAAGTCCCGAAACCCATGACGAAATTATACTGCTGTCTCACAGGCACTTAGGATCACGATCGAGGTCGATCCGGATCGAATGTTTTGACACAGGAATTTTCGACGACCATTTTGCACGATCTGAATTCCGTAGATCGCATTGTAGGCTGTCGTTTGCACCGTCATGCTGAGCGAGCTCAACCAACTGGATCCGAAATTTCGGACCATGCAGAAGCGGTCATTCTTGATCGCAATCGCAAACTTTGGTGTGGATAGGACTTGATTACGATCGAAAATAGCCGCGCTGCACCGGTATCAAGGAACGATCGAAAGCCAAAGCGATTCAAACGGCCTCTGCCCCCCTCTCGCAAAACAACTCGCGCAGTCAAAGTGTCGCACAGGAGGGTCCGCGTTGTTTTTAAAAATTGACCACCTAATCATATGACGGTGCTAGAGCGCTCAAGTGCTTGCAACTTTCTACTGTGGAAATCTTACTGATCAAGCGCGCGCTGTCAAACAATCATGCGAAAGCACAATGTCCGTTTCATGCGCCAATCAGCCGACGCTGAATTCGTCACTCAAAGCACGTCGTAGTAGAGCTGCACCGATTTTCTCGTCGCCACGAGGAAACTGTACCGATTGAGCCGCAAGGCGAAGCAACAATGCTACTACGAATAATAGCAAGCTATAAAGAAAATTGCTAACTTTCGCATTCCAACTTTTTTGATTCTGTGGACTGTGGTTATCGATGCCTTCCTGTGGTGCTCTTCGCACCATTTACCCGGGAAGTTGTAGAACTTGACAGGCGGATGGACGCTCCAGGTGTTTATGCCACTATTGGGGCAGTTCACCACGCAACGGAATCGGGCTCCTTGTCTAACCGGCTGTCGAAGCATCGCGGAACAACGGCGACACGAGGAGCATTGCTGCAAATATCTCTAGCATCGCGAGTGCCTCACGGTGCCGGTGACCTGATAGATGGCTTTCCTCTAGGGTAAGAAGTGGCGTTGGCGTCTATCGGCATACTTGAGGTAGGGAGCTGTATAGTAACGGCTATATGACGACGACGGCATGGCGAGAACTAGATGACGAAGATGGGCCGACAACGATGGTATGACCACCACGATGACATGACACTGAATGCATGACGATGATGACGGTATGACGACGATGCAGTGGTAATGAAGGCATAAGAACTTCCTGATAATCACGATTGAATTACGACAGCATGGTTGCGATGGAATGGAGGAGGAATGACGTCAATGGAACGACTATGGGCGCAGTTGGTCGGTTTCGCCGCCCGTAATCCGGGTAGGGCGGCCCATTCTGCTGGTGTTCCATACAAGGACCCAAGCTTTGAGATCACTGTCACCAAACTGTGCTTTCTCAGTGGTGAAAGCGCACACGTCATTGGGCACGCTTCAGGCAATGGAAGCATTTTCTAACGTGCTGCCTTCTGCGCCTGCAAACAGCGGCAACAGCGGCAATAACAATAAACTGAACACTGAGCGTAGTGCCTGCTTCTTACCTCTCGTGATCATCTCATTCGCTGCAGACGGTACCATCGGCACGAACCTCTCCAACGAGCAAAGAAAAGCTAAGGATTTAAAACACTGAAACCGTTTCCGCACATTGTAGCCTAATATCCGTAACTCCGGAATTCGTTACATTTGCCGCGATATCGTCCAATCAAAGCTGTTTACTATGTCCAGGGTCACGGTGGCTCTTTCATTTGGCGCTGTGCTCAAGTTTCTCGGTTGTGGCGTCGAATAAAGGTGTTTCTTCGAAGTCAAGAGAGTCCTTGCTGCCCGATGCATTATATTGACTGGTCTCAGGGATTTGAGTGACAAAACCACAGAAATAGTTGCGCTGTGCGTGGAAACGTTCGGCTTTCTCGGCGAACCGCATCACAGTATTTTTGAAGGACTAAGAATTCTTCAACCTAGCCGGGAGAAGTTGGTGTGCAGCGGGCCTCTACGAAAATCCCTTGTGCACAGCTGCTGCAGGGAAGATACTCAACATTTTCGACTTTCGTAGGCAACTCCGCGCTGCTACTCGTGCGGTCACATATCACAGAACATCCCACATTATATAGGAAGTAACGTCTGTCATCTTTCCAGAAGCTAAATATGCATATTCTGCAATCATAAAACTAAGCTAAAAACTTTAAATCAGTGTCTCTTCGGATAAAAGCAAATGAGAGTTCCGTTTGTGAGTTGGGGTCCACCTTTCTATGTCGTTCGCCGATCAGTGTGATAAGTTCGTCTCCGTCTGATGAACAGCGCTTATTCGTGTTCGCAGTACGCAGTTTTGAAAGTACAGGGTCCGTGCTTGAGGACACAGCAGACACCGTAGGGAGCCTCAAGTGCCTGTGAAACGTGGGAAGAACAACCAAACAAGTCAAGTTGCCTCCAACAAGTTTCCAGAATTTTGCGCTGGTTTAGTATGACAGCCATATGTATGATATATTCTATAAACGCATGACTTATAGGACGAATCGAACCAGATATATAGTAGTTTAGCTGCGTGCACAGCGCCGGAAACTAGCGGCGCTGTGCGCAAACCTGGAACTGTTTGCAACAGTACCTACTACGAGCTGAAGTAGAGAAGCACTTCGCTCTGCTCGCACTGCAGAGCACGGCATCTAATGTTGCCTCACGGCTAACGCGTCCCAAGTGGGATCTGTACTTCAGACCACGTGCGAGCTGTAAGTGTGCCTGCGGCCAAAAGTGCATTCCTGCTTGAATATTTCTGCTGTTCACACTGCTCAGAATATTAGTACGACTAAGGCTTGGGGAAGAAAATAGACTAATAAAAGGAAATTGAGCTTATGCTTACACTACTATAATTTACTAATGCACCCGCCTAAACGATAGTACACTCCCCGATTTGAAACGCCCGCATGATATGAAAAGATATAAAAAAAGAAAGCAATGGTTTACTCTCAGAGAAGAATCAAGTCGGCCTGAATCAAGTCTTTCTAACGAACCAGTATAGTGTCTATCACCTTTTTTCAATGCGCAAGTTTCTTATCGGTGTTCTCTCCTATGCGCCTCGTCAGCTATGTCCAGGAAACGATGCAATGATACAACCACGTCCTTCTAGCACGATGACACGCATAATAGTCGTTCGCAATCAGGTTTTTTTTTTCTTTTGCGGGCTTGTGCGTGGCGGCATCATGACTGAAAACTACGTGTCATTGAGCACGTGCGGTAATACCTCTGTGGCTCCAAGCTGGTTCTCGGCGTGGCTTCTCGCATACTATACGCTCCTTTGCTATTGCTTTGACTGCGTAAACTTTCCCGTTAGTGTTTCTATCATTTTCATGCGTTTGTAAATGCTGGAAATATGAAGTCAACAGATGTTATATTTCTGATATTCCTCCTCGAACAACAATCACCGCTGACAGGGAAACAATCTCGCGAGTCAGTAGCAAGTAATCGCGCCGAGTGAGGAAACTGAAGCCGACGGAACTTTAAAATCAAACTACGGCCTCACGGCTCGCTTGAAGAATGACTGGGCCGCCGTGTAGTCAAAGTCAAGTTTCATGTTTCGCTTACAATTTAACTCACTCGATCTAGTGTTGTCCACAAAAATATGACAATTTTGCCCACAAAGCAGTTACTTTCGAATGGTACTTTCACCCTGCTTTATCACACTTCTCAATCGTCAATAACTATTTGCACCTTCTTGCACGAGAGTCGCAATCTCATGAGTCGCAATCGCTTTTCACGCAACCAAAAAACTAAATTTGCGTATTGCTGCTCAAAGCATTTTTGAAAAGCATGAAAGCATTTGCAAAACGCAACTTTTTCTGTGAAAGAACATGTGGAGGACCCTGTTTTCAAGGCATCCACTGGCCTGCGCCTTATTGCGCTTGTGCGCGTGTACGTCCTTTTCTTCGTATATTTAAGCTGCGCTTCATTTACTCATTTACTATGCCGAAAAGCCCTAACGTTTATAGTTTTTACTCCAATTTAGACGATACAGCATGGTGCACCTCGCATTCTATAGCGCATGAGCCGCGTCGAAACGCACGGCCGTGAGCGAACATCGTCGCAAACGTGTTCACACACAAACGTGTGCCCCCCTCCACTTTCAGAAGAAGATGGGGGGGGGGGGGAGGCAAAGTAGGCCGTTTGCCCCCTCCCCCTTTTTCTTCCTGGAAAGCGGGCACTGTGCGTTGCGCACATTGCACGCAAGAAAAACATCAGCTTAGGCCACGCTTTCTTTCAGAACAGCACCTACGTAAGTATGCTTTTTCTATTACGTATGCCCTGCTTGGCAAGCTAGGATTGCCTATCTGGCCTCACCGCCACACGATGTAGCAGATGACGCCCGACCGGCCTTGCTAAGCAATTGTTCGTGGGACAAGCCACCTTAAATATTGTATGCCTTTCCCTGCCGGGCCGACAAAAACCAGTTTGAACTTCCACCGCCATCAGCCCGTGCTTGTTGCGTGCCGTCTAACCTAATCATACATGAAAGCACAAAATGAGCATTGCTTTTGATAGACTTCTTGCATTACGCCGACAACACTGTGCGCGCTTCATTATCGCGAAGGGTAGACGTGTGGGTGAGCGCAGGACTTGCACCGGACATTTGTAGGCTGCGCGGGCTCTGCTATAGGCCTTGCAGACCGTTCGTTCGTATTTCAAGCTAAGTGTAACCATTAAATGCAACTAAAAGGAATGCGTACAGCGCACATTTGGCTAGTTATTCGTTTTTCAAATTGAAGTTTGAAGAAAATTCAGCGACGATTACGATGCTCCCTAAGGTGAAATTTGATCGTAGCTCCATACGTGTTTTTATTTCGCGATATATTGGCTGGCGCGAACAATCTGTTTTGTGCGGCACATTGCAAACGGAGCAAAGTGTCGCGTGACGGCCTCGATAATCGGGAGATCACTGAGGAAGCGCGTGAGTGAGGCGTGGTCGCGATTTCTAGCAGTCGCCGCAGACAGACATCCGCTGATGCAGCGCTTTGTTTTCATACATGGTATTGATGGACGCCCTCGCTGCATACCGTCGGTGAAAAGACCACGGTGGGCTACTCAGGCGCCATCTCGTAGCGGTCGTCGCCGCCGAGCCCGTCTTGCGCGGCACTGCGCTTTTGTTCTCACGCTTTCGCCATACCCTCCTCCTCCGACTTTCGCCTCATGGTTCTGCTGTATCCTCCTCCTCTGTTTTCGCGCTTTTTTCACTATTTTTCTTCCCGCACCGCGTTCCGCTTTCGCTCTTTCATCCTTCTCTGCGCTCGTTCACTCAGTTAAGCCGAGGGATGCTGACGCAAACCACAGGAACGGGCCCCTAAGAGTTGCGCTCTAAAGTGAATAGCTAGCTCCGTCGTGCGTTGCGCGCCACTTTCCTAAAGCCATGATGGCGACAACAGGGATGTTTCTTGAGCCAATGAGGATATTATCGCCAGCGGTGGCTGCGACAAGCTTCCCCGATCGTGTGGCCGAACACTCAGCGCTTGCGAGGCCAATTCGGCCGTGCTAGATGACGGCACTAGAGTGCTATACCCTTATATAAAATATCGCAGCATGTCGTGCTTCCTTTATCGTCTAATTTGCTATGAAGAAATCGATATCGCCGCTAGCCTAGACGAAAAAGCCGTAGCTCTCTACCCGTCGCCGGTATTACATTCAATGACGCCTAGGCGGCGCAAGCGTGGGTACATGCCGAAATATATCCTGCCTATCCTGTTGTGTGAATTCACAGGAGCATGTTATGCGATGGACATCTTATGTGTATATATGTCAAAGCAACGCAGCAAACTTATTGAATTCTGTAGCAGAGCCCACAATCTTCCTGCGCTCTCCCGCACGTCTACCGTTCACAATGGTGGTGGGAAACCAATCTGCGCACAGTATTGCCGGCATGCAGCAGGTTTGTAGGTTACTGGACTGTTATCAATTTTGCGAGTTTGGTGATTTCGTCGCTAGATTTAGCGACTCTCTTGTCTATTTAGTGACCAGTGACTATGATAAGCAACTTGGACGACCAATTGTCGACATTTTAGGGCATTAAAGTTAACATGAAAACTGTTTACAGCGCAAACACATGCAACCACAAAGTATAAGGGACAGGACACAGCGCTTGTGTCCTGTCCCTTATACTTTGTAGTTGCATGTGTTTGCGCTGTAAACAGTTTTCATGTCAAGTATGCACCAACTCGCCCAGGAAGAAGTTTTAATCATTAAAGTTAAGTGGCTCATAAATGGCCTTCTAGAATGTAGTTTATTATTCAAAAGCTTCATGCAAGCAGCCAAATCTCACAACGCATATAGGTTCTGTGGCGATGCTGCTGCAATATTTGGCTTCACAGTGTTGTTATGCTTCATCGCACAGTGATCATTACAAATTTAATATTGGGCTACGAAAATTCCGTGCTTTCCTGCTTTACAAAACCGATTTGAATGGGTTTAAAGGCTGCGGGTTCTGCTGTATTATTAAAGGAGTTCCGCTGGTGGACGTTGGCAAGCATAGAGGTAAACTAATTTAGCAAAACGAATCAGTATAAATTCATTGTTCAGATTTAGAGCACAGCAGGTGAATAAGACAGGTAGACTGCATAAAAAAGGCGTACATGTTGGAGTGGCTGAGCTCTTTCACGCGCATCTGTACAAACGCTTCCGTTTCTGACAGCGGTCGTACCAGTCAAGACTTCGTGGCCGCTTTCAAGATCAAGAGTGGAAGTGTAGTATTTGACTTGTATAAATCGCGGGCAATTACCATCATTGCATTAGGAACATGCGGCGAAGCGCCCGTTCTGTTAAAATTTAGTTCTTCTTTCATGAACGTTGCGAACCAGGAAAACTGAGGGATACTGCCGCCTATAAGTGCATTCACGTGGATTTATTTGTTTTTTTTTCAATCATGCTTTATTTATAATCATACAGTGTAAGGATAAACGCAGAATTTAGGCTGTCATTATCCGTTATCACACATCAGCAGTGACACTGAAAACAAGCTTCATATGCGTAATACGGGAGTAGGGGATGTTGAAATCAGTGAGAAGAAATAAGCATGAAAGCAATGAGAATATGGATCCTGAAATGTATTTGGATATCTGTCGTACTTCTTTGTGCATACGTGCCATTATTCCGTCAACAATAATTATACAGCAGCTCCGTCACACCGCTACACCAATGTCCCGCACTGTGCAATCCTCATGATCCCGTGTTGACTTTCGGCATAGCAAATGGTGTACTAGTGCAGAAATGTAAAGATAGTATGGCATTAATGTTGCCACGTGTGAGGTGCACAAACATAAGCATTGCACGAGGTTACAAGTTGCATAGGATGAATGCACTATATTATGCGCTGCATTTAGTTGTCAATCATTTAAGTAACCGCTTAACTAGAGCTTCACTTTGCATAAATTCCAGGTAAGCATATTATCTGGATAATATATTTGTCTTAAATACTGCTGCGAAAACGCCACTAAGTGTGAGGAAGAGAAGTATGACCAAAAGCCACGTCATCTGTCCCTACGGCAGATCTACGGATGTATGTGAATACTACGGCAACACAGCAAAATAAAGACCATCAAGAGCGTACCAATGTGCGGAGCGTCTGCTCCCGTCCTTGTCGACGCGAGGCTGCGCTCGACTCCCGCGCAAAATGCAGTGTAGCGTTGTTCCGGGCGTGACGGCACCGAGGACACCTCACAGGCATCCTCGCACTCCAGCAGCGGCACGCGTAAGACATCGCAAAAGCTCCGCGGACACGCACACAAAAAAAGGAAGAGTCGACCAAGCGTGCCGTTTTGACATCATGGCAGGAATGACCGTGTTTCAAAAGGAGACGACGCATAATGTCTCCACCGGTTATCATGCGTGGAAAATCGCTTGCGCACTCACATTCTTCAGCCGCTTGGGGTGCTGCTTCTCTTCTTGCGAAGACATATCGCAGCAACATCTAACCCGTGTTTGTGGGGCCTCGCCACTAGGGCAACCATTTTTTTTTCATGTCTAACAAGCCACAAGTAAAGCGTGAGTATCTCTCTACGGACGTAATATTACCTCCGGTGTCGTTCACAATAAGCAAACATTCATGTGCGGCTATAATCCCCAAATATGGACAGGTTGGATGCGCGAAACGTTTTATTCTACAAAAAAAACAAAAAAAAAACAGGCACAGTCCCGATCCTCGACATAGCCTTTTTAAATTGGAGTGCGTAAGGTGAGAAGAAGAGAGAAAGCTTTTTCTTTTGGCAAGAAAAACGACAAAGTCTCCGCCCCCCTCCCCCTCCAGCCTTTCTTTTGGGCGAAGGGGCGCTGAGAAGGAGCATAATTTTTTATTCAATCAGAAAAATAAAGAAAGACATAATTTTGGTGAGAATTCACGCGTTTATATAAGCTGCGGGGGTCACGAACTTACGGAAAAAAACTTTAACTACTGCGGCCCCGATCGTTCGTATCCTTAATTATCCAGTCGCGCAGTTTGCGTTGTGCACATGCAATGCTGCTTCTATATTTAGAGTACTGTACGAAACCTTTGCGCCAGCACGTTGATAGCTTAAGACGATGCAAATTTCAACCGCTCTCAGTGAGCAGCTGATCGACTTGGCATTTTTCTTCGCTGAAAAGATGTTTGAATCAAACTCGAAATCGTGTCTTTGCCGGTGTAGTCCTCAACACGCGAGACCTAACGCTAATTGATCACACTCGAGCACCAACGCGGCTGGCAGTCCCGAGCATGGATACTTTCTTTGCAAGAAGACGCGTTTCACAAAGTCGGACGTCGCCACCATGCTCGCCTGCCTGGTATAAAGCTAGCAGCTCCGAGAGCTCATCCTGTCGTCGGACACTCTCTCCTGGATGCATTTCCACTGCAGTCTAAGACTGCCGAGATGTTTCGTTAGGATGGGCTTTTAAGCAGCAAGAATTTATTTCTTGTTTGCCTTCTCTGTGTTCATGCAAATCTATGAACCATTTGACAAGATGTTCTGCCGCATGCCCGAGAAAACTAGCAAAAAAACTTTGTCACCTTCAACAGAATGGTCTTCATTACCAACAAAACTGAATGGGCTCGGCAGAGAGAGAAAACGAGGAGTAGGATTGGGCATGCAGTAAACGCTGCTGAATGGCGGCAATGCATTCTAGCTGAAATGACTTGTTTTCTATTTCCCTTTTTGGATGAAGGGTCGGGCGTCGAGAAAGTAGGGCGCACAGTGACACACATGTTTGAGGGACGAGAACTGATGCACGGTAGGTTTTACAGCGAAGCTGTGAGCCTCTAGTTGGTCGGAATTTTTCGTGTCCGTCAGAAAAAAAAATGAACCGAAATAAAGTGCATATATCCTTTGTAATCAGGCATACACCACACAGCTCAGTATTGATTTCGATAAAGAAGAGCCCAACACTAGCGCCAAAACAGCATTATGGATTATAAGGCGCCCGTGAACAATGCGAGGCACGTTCTTCTCGACGCGTGTGTTTCCTGGTAAAGATTACGGTTGCATAAGCTGTTCCGGTCGGAAAGGGGCAACAGCAGCATGCGAATTAGTCAGGGACGTCACATAACTTCATATATAAAAGGGAGACCTGCTTAGCAACTCATTAAGTTCATCGCAAGACAGCTATAGGTAGACCACGCAAAGACTCCCGAAGAGCAGTGTGAATACGATCGTCGAAGAGTGCCGAATCGTAATGCTCAACAACGGTGTCCTGCTAAGACTAGGCATCACAATAAAACATTTCATACCCCCGTCGACGGCACTTCAGTGGTTTTGTAACAGCTTCGCTCGCCATACACTTTCGCAGGGTCGGGATGGCTAGTCAACTTGTTTTCCTTTGAAATATTGCTGCATTATTGTATCACTTCCCCCTTCTGCAAAATATTTTTTCCAATGCCTCACACCCTCGTATGACACGGACGATTCCTGCAAAAGAGTGTGGAATGACCCGGCGCATCGCACGGGCCTCAAGTATACGTGCCGCTTTAGCGGCCGCAGACCAATGAATAATTACACGTTCTTACTGCGAATTCGTTTTACTGAAGAATATCCGTTTGAAGGTTATACTTCAATCATGTTCACGATGGAGCAAAGCATACGCAGAGCGGGCCCGCTCATGGGCCCGCTTTGATGTGTGGTATCTGATGTGTGGCAGGCAAAAAAAAATCGAGTTTTCCGTGTGACGAGTTGTCAGGTGGTACGAGAAATCCTCGTACTACATGGCCGACGACAAGTTGGCGTTGCTGGCAATTTGCCTACGAAGAGTTGGCCTATGACGAGTGGTTCATGACGAGTGGGCCTAGATCCGCACAGGTAGTGACGACGGCTAGATGAGGAGCGGCAGTGCCCTCAAATATTCAACTCATCCAGTTGCGTAGACACGCAGTCTCGCAATTGACGCGGTGCGACTGAAAGGAGCCTTTGACAGGTGCACACCTCCACACTGTCACCGTCCGACACGATGCGGAACGCGGCACAGGCGAGCCTTGGGTGGGATCGTAACGAGCTGTTCCTACAGGCAGGGCACCTTGCCTTCTCGGAACGCCAAAGTGACAAAAGGCATAAGGTTACTAAGATAGGTGCTAAACAAGCTGCCACGGCGGCGGTGGCTTTTTCTGTACTTGGGCATTCTGTACTTGCTGGCGGCGGCCGCTTGCTCAAGTACAGGATGACGCCTGGAGCCTTTCGAATATAAATGAACCAGCCCGCTTGCCATCGCAGACATTGGCTTACGTCGACATCGTGTCATCGCCGCCAGTTCGTAATGATGACTATGTTGTGACGCCGACCACTGACACCTTCCTCACCCGTGGTATCACAGAACAACGTACCGTTCTGTCTATAGTGGTGAACCGCACTTGCCTTCCTGTTGTTCATTTCAGCGTGACACTGCAAGTGCTGCCCCGAGGCACTTCACTCGCCTTGTTCTGCGCCTGTGTAAATACAAAGTGAAGCATTCACGTTAACGCTTCCCGGCTTATCAGCGGTTCTGGCCCTGACAGCGCCATTAAATTGATGATCGATTTTGACTTTACATATCGGCTGACCGAAGATTACCCCACGTTTTGCTATGTTACAGAAGAACTTCAGTTTGAATTAGTTGGTGTTTAGTGCATGTCACATTGACCGCAAATAAAGACGCGAACAGCGGAAGAGAACAAAAAACAAAACAGGCGGCAACTTTCAACTTTGAATTCACGACAACCTGTGGGCATATATAGATAAATAGAACATGCGCAGAACGTAGCAAACAAGAGAACTCATCTGCCTAGCGGGGCAACCAATTATAAAAAAAATATATATTACAACGGGGGTGTTTGCCTAGCAGCACTATTTCTAGGTTGTAGTGGTAGGCTTACACAGGTCGTTATATATGGCGAAACAGGGAAGCCTGGCAATTCTCGTCGTCTTCTCTTTCACCAGCACAATGCCCACTGCCAAGTGCCTTCAGTACAATCACTCCCCACCGAAAGAGTAGCCATCCTGGCGACCTAAGGACAGGAGAACACAGGAAGGTCATGGCACTGCTTGAGCCAGGAGGCGTGGACAGTTTCCTGGCCGCGACGACGCTGGTCGAAAGGCGCTTGAAATTTTCCGATAGCCCAAAGGATGGCCAGACATTCCATCTCAGTAACCGAGTAGTTCGCCTCGGCTTTCGTAAGGGTTCGGCTGGCATACGCGACGACGTATTCTTCGAAGCCATCCTTGCATTGTGTAAGAACAGCGCCGAGCCCGACACCACTAGCGCCTTTATGGATCTCAGTTGGAGCAGAGGGATCGAAGTGTCGCAGTGCTGAAGGAGAGGTGAGAACGCGTCCCAGTTCTTGGAATGCGTCGTCACACTCCGGGGACCAGACCGAGAGGTCAGATGAGGTAGTTGACCGCAGATGTTTGTTTCAGTACCCGATAAGGACTGTGGTACTTGGAGAGCAGCTTCGAGGAAAGACCTGGAGTAGAGGGCACCCACAACCAGACCAGCGAGCCAGGAGCAAAGCACGTAGCCGTAGTGGATGAATCGTGGCGATGCGTTTGACCCCACTGGTCATGAGATGTGAACGAACGAGCGAGCTGGCGACATTCTTCGACGTAAGCAGTTGCTCTAGAAACAGTCGTCCAATCCGAAGCATCCGGCCGGTAAGGTAGAATCGTGTCCATAGTACATGAAGGTTCGTGTCCGTAAAGGAGAAAAAAAGGAGAGAACCCAGTGGTGCTTTGCGTGGAGGTATTGTAAGCGGAGGTGACGAAAGGCAGAATGCAATCTCAATTCGAGTTGTGAGATGAAACATACATGGCCAACATGTCGCCAAGGGTGCGGTTGAAACATTTTGTCCCATTAGTTTGAGGATGATATGCCGTGGTAGTGCGGTGAATAACGCGACACTCCTTTAGCAATGATGAAATGACGCTGGAGAGAAAAACACGACCGCGGTCGCTCAGTAATTTTCGAGGTGCTCCATGGCGTAAAATCAGGTGTTGAAGGATAAAACTGGCGACGTCTTTTGATGTCGCAGATGCTAGGGCTGAATTTTCAGTGTACCGCGTGAGGTGGTCGATAGCAACAATGACCCAGCGGTTGCCGCTTGGAGTGTTTGGAAGCGGACCATATAGGTCAGTGCCGACGCGGTCGAACGCGCGCGCGGGGCATGGTAAGAGTTGCAAGGGGCCGGAGGCCTGTTGAGTTGGTGTCTTGCGTTGTTGGCATATATGGCATGACCGGACATACTGGCGAACCAAACGGTACATACCGCGCCAGTGGTACCGAAGCTGGAGGCGAGAGTATGTCTTTAATGTACCAGCGTGGCCGCATTGTGGGTCGTTGTGGAACGTGGCGCAGATGTTGGAGCGGAGGTGTCGGGGTATAACAAGCAAGCAATTGCGGCCGTTCGAATTATAGTTGCGGCAGTGCAGCAAATTATCCCGAATGATGAAGTGCGCGGCTTGACGACGGAGCGTCCGAGAGATCGGCGCTGGCGACTGGCTAGCCAGGAATTCAATAAGCGAAGAGATCCATGGGTCTTTGCGCTGCTCTGATGGCATGTCGGAAATATTGAGGGCGAAGGCACCGGTGGTGGAAACAGATGAGTGCACAGGACCATAGGGAAGGGGTGACCGGGATAGAGCGTCTGCGTCTGAATGCTTTCGGCCTGAGCGATAAACAACGTGGATGTGGTACTCTTGTAGGCGCAATGCCCAACCGGCGAGCCGACCAGTTGGATCTTGTAGTGAAGATAACCAGCAGAGGGCATGATAGTCGGTCGCGATGTCAAATGGACGCCCGTACACATAAGCAGGAAATTTTCCGATAGCCCAAAGGATGGCCAGACATTCCTTCTCAGTAACCGAGTAGTTCGCCTCGGCTTTCGTAAGGGTTCGGCTGGCATACGCGACGGCGTATTCTTCCAAGTCATCCTTGCATTGTGTAAGAACAGCGCCGAGCCCGACACCACTAGCGCCTTTATGGATCTCAGTTGGAGCAGAGGGATCGAAGTGTCGCAGTGCTGAAGGAGAGGTGAGAACGCGTCCCAGTTCTTGGAATGCGTCGTCACACTCCGCGGACCAGGCCGAGAGGTCAGAACTGCCGGTGAAAAGCTGCGTCAAGGGGGCGATGATAGAGGCAAAGTCACGGACGAAGCGTCAGAAAAATGAGCACAGGCCGATGAAGCTGCGAAGATCTTTCATGGAGGTTGGTTTAGGAAACTCGGATACGGCGCTGTTTCGTAGGGTCCGGGAGGATACCGTCTTTTGAATCTACATGGCCGAGAATAGTAAGCGTGCGAATGCCGAAGCGGCATTTCTTCAAATTTAGTTGCAGCCCTGTAGTGGAGAGCAGTGGCGTAGCCAGAAATTTTGTTCGAGGGGGGCTCAAGTTGCAACTCGGCTTCCTCTTTAAAAGGAAGCTTTAGCTCGGGTGCTGCGATCTCAATAACCATAGAAGAGGAATTCGTTTTTCTCAGCAACCACTGCACCAAATTTGAAGAGCTTTGCTGCATTTAAAAGAAAAACTTAAAATCTATTGACTGCTGGTTTCGAATATTTCATTTACATTGTCAATATTTTAATAAAAATTGGCCAAAATCGCACATTTTCAGAAAACGAAGCTATCAAGTTTAGAACTGTTTAACTCAACAATGAAAAACGATATCATAATTCTGTGAGTTTCATATAATAGTAACATCTAAAGTGGACAAAATTTATATATTACACATGAATCTCAAATGAATTTAGAATTATGGAAATACGTATTTTGCAGTACCCTTGTACACAACGCAACCAATTCACGTAAGGTACAAATTGACATACCAAATTTGTCCGCTTTGTTCTTTACAGAACCGCAATATCTGTTCTTGGTGCAGAGATATTAGATTGTAAACATTGCGCTTCTACTTTATTTAGCTTGGAAATTTTTCGAAACATTGTAAACAAAATTCAGGCCCTAAACTGAAATTCGGCTTCAAATAGACACTACAATTTGACTTTCTCTCTTAAATGCAACAAAGTTCATTGAAAGCGATCCAGAGGTTATCTCAGAAAAGCGTTTCTGCGTTTTACATGTATTTGAGTAGGCCGCGTTGGAGTTGGGCCCGAGCTAAAACTTCCTCTTAAACAATTTGTCGAGGGATCAAATACATGAATAATAATTGCATTGCCATTGCCAAAGATGCTGCAAACGAATTCTTGTACGCTACGCACTGTCAAAACAAGCAAGTTATGTACCTTTTCATAAAACAATATACTCGCATGTGCCAAAAATATTGCCCATAATAACTGATATCAATGCTTCCACGTTTTTTGTCTAGTTAATAAGAATACATCACGTGAACTTTAGAACTATATCAGTTCGAAACTAGCAAAGCAATGCATACCGTTCATATGAAAAATGCAAAGGCCATGAAATGAACAAGTTGAGGAGAAATATGTTAATGTCATTGTTTGTCATATATCTTTGTCATTCAAGAACCAAGTTTACATTTTTGTACATATGCAACGGCCAGGGAAAAATCTCAATGATGCTGTCATTTGTTCCAATGTATTACGCAGTAGCAGCTGTCACCGGTCCTGTATTGTGAGTAATTGCACCGAAATTATAGTCGCAACAGAGAGCACGTATGAAAAGCAGGAGTTCTGCAACGTGTATGATGGTGAGTCGAATGAAAGTGAGCCAATGCAAATATACGACAAACGGGGTACTTTATTTAAAAGTAGTCACCATGAGCATCTAGACGTTTGTCCCATTGACTAACGAGTCACGTGATTCCCGTCTCATAAAAATCCTTGGTTTGCTGCTTCAAAAAGTCTGTAGCTGACTCTTTTATGTCATCGTCCTACACGAGTCTGGTTCCCTTGAGCTGTTTTTTTGGTTGCCCTAAAGTGTGGAAGTCCCAAGGCGACAGGTCTAAGCTGCCTGGTGGATGTTACATCGTTTCCCACTTGAACTTTACCAGTTTCGTATTAACCACATCAGCGAGGTGGGGACGGGCATTCTCGTGGAGCAAGATGACACCATTACTCAATTTTCCACGGCGTTTGTTCTTGATTGCGAGACCGCAGCCGTTCCGGAGTTTCACAGTATCGGAAACAATTGATAGTCTCTCAAAATTTAGCAAATTCTATCCGTAATGGTCCCTGGCGACCGAAAAAAATAAGGTCAACACCTTTCCGGCGGAAATAACCGCCTTTGCTTTCTTTGGGCGCGGTGAACTCGAATGTTTCCACTGTAAGCTTTGCCGTTGTGTGTCAGGCTTGTAGTAGTGGCACCATGGTTCGTCCCCGATCACAATTGCAGAAAAGAAGTCGTTACCCTCATTGTGATACCGGATCAGATAAGTCAAGACAGCGCCGAGCTTATCCGTCTTCTGGCAGTGGTTCAAAATCTTGGACATCGATTGCGCACGCAAGAGCCGATAACGGAGATTTTCGTGAATTATGGCGTGAACCGAACCGTGATTGATGTTTACACGCTCTGCAAGTTCATCGATGCTTATCCTCCGTTCTTGTCTCATCAGCTCAACAACTTTGCAATGTTCTTGGAGGTGATTGCACGATGGCTTTGGCCTGGTCTTGGATCGCCTTTGCAACTTTCACGTCCTTCTTTGAAACGTTTGCTCCAACACTTCACAGTGGACAATGAAATACAATGTTCAACGTACACGGCAGCCATACGGCGACTTTCTTTTTGGGAAAGACCTTCAGCTATGAAAAACTGCAAGGCAACACGCTGTTCAACTTTTGGACTGTCATTTATGTAACGCAACTATGCTCAACCCAGTGTATGAAAGCATTAAAGAACCTTTATTCTCACTCCTGCGTGTCACTTTTGTAAATGGGAGATGCCTCTCTGCTTCGTGCATGCCTCGCAGATAATGACCCGAACCATTATTGTGCGGGGTGGTTAGGCTCGCCTTCATTTCATTCGCCCTCGTACATTAGAAATGCGAAGATACAATGGGATATACAAATTCGAAGATACAGCTTTATAGAGCCAAAAAGTGTCAGTTCAATTAATGTTCAGTGCACCAATGCACGTGCACACAACACCTGGCAACAAGATATTTAAATATACGTATAAGTCTCCAATAAATCTACGTATCTAAGAAAAAGTCACCTTATATAATGCGTCAAACAAGGTAAAGAAACATGTTCACAGAATCCTAGATCCCGCCCCCATTCCATCCACTCCCCCCCCCCCCCCCCCATGTATTGCGCGCGACGCGCTTGCTGCCCGCTTCTCTCCTTTGCGCACACACGACTGAGTCACCATCGTAGGCTCACCAATTCAACCCCCCCCCTCCCTTAGGCTTTCACTCGTACATACACAATGCGGCACTCGGTCACGATGTTATCGCCCTCGGACTTTATATGAAACATGAAGGCGACGGCAGGAATGCGCCTGGCGTGTCCATATAATTGGTATCGGAATAATATAATGAGAGTATCCGGCAACTGAAGCGTCCCGTGGCCCATTACCTTTTACCTTCCACAAAAGAAGAAGTAACAAAACCAAACTTTCACCATGCGACATTTCGCTGCGCAGCAACAATGTATTTCTTTTTCCTCTTGTGGGGCGAGGCCACCAAAATGAAGAAACGCAAAGGAAAGTATGTTGGCTGCAATCTAATACCTACTTTGGGCACCTAATGTGGCTACCGAAGGAATATCGAAGAAAACGTGAGACGCTTGGTCTACCGAGAACCATACGCATACTGCTCGGTATGCTACACCTGCGAGTCAAGACTTAATGGAGAGTCTGAGCTCAAGCGAACGCGGTGCAATCCGTCGAGTCCCCACAGTGATGGCGGCGAGCGACCATTGTTTCTTTTTCTCGTCTGCTAGCCACTAAGCGTCCAAAAACTCTGCCAGGTGAAAATCCACTCGGCCACAGCAAACCGAACAGGCACCGAAGTGCGCCGTGCGGTGGTCGGGTAGCACGAGAAAAACGTATGCGCTCTGGCTGGCTCTGGCAGCTCGCGGGTAGGGTAGCGAGAACGAAAAAATTGGAGAGGCTCAATGTGTCCGCGCGAATAAAAGTCAAAGAAGAAAAAATAAATAACTACGTAGTTACCTTGGCTGGCTTTAGTGTCTTGACATGGTTGCTTTGGCGTAGGTGAACGAAATGTTGGTATTTTTGTATGTGACATGACGGCACAAATGATCCAGCACAAGGCTTCGTCTCATCGGACCTCGCTGCATGCTTTTTTATCTTGTCTGATAGTGGGTTGATTTGGCTTTTCTCGTTGCATGTTGCGATGTAAGGGTTTAGAAAAGTCAATGCACCTTTGTCGTCAAATGTTCATAACAACATTAAACCCAGAAAGTTCTGCAATTGAAAATCTAAAGCACAACTTTGGAAATGTCACTGCACCTTTCACATCAAAAGTTTATAAGATTTATACCCATAAAATTTTAGAATTGAGATGCATGCGCTCCGTAGATTCCGCTAGGCGCCGCGGCGAGCCCGTTCGCCATCAAAATGCCCTTGAAACTTTGTGCTCGGATGGGGCTGATTGCGTTATGTGACTCCCGGTATATGGGCGTCGTCGCGAAATCCAGCTCGACTTCGCAATGTTCGCGGTGAAATGTCTTTTCGAGCGTGAAAAAGACATTCTATATATAGACAAAATCCAGAATGATGTCCGGTGCAGGGGCTGGCTTTGGTCGGCGGTGCATGTACAATTCGAGCATTGGACATGGAATTGGACATGGAAAAAATTTCGGGGGGGGGGAGCTGAAGCCCCATATGCCCCCCTCCCCCCCTGGCTACGCCCCTGGTGGAGAGTCACGCAAGGACTTACTCGAGGCGGCAGAGGTGCGACGCAAAGTCGGTGGAAAAAACCACAATGTCATATAAATCATAGAGCCACGTTTACCGCTGTAGCCTTCAGCCCTCGAAGAACGGTGTCCACATTCGCTCGAAAGTGGCAGGCGCGTTGCAGAGGCCGATCGGCATGACGGTAAATTCATATAACCCATTAGATGTTACAAAGGCTGTCATTTGGCGATCGGCCTCTTCCATTGACACTTGCCTGTACCCGGAGCACAGATCCAGCGAGGAGAATTCAGCTCCCTGCAGACTGTCCAAGGCATCGTCGATGCGCGGCGGAGAATAGACATCTTTACGCGTTATTCGGTTAAGGCAGCGACAGTCGACGCAGAACCGAACGGGGCCCATCTTTTGCTTTAACGAGGACAACCGGAGATGCCCAGGGACTGTTAGAGGGCTGGATGATGCCACGCTTCAGCATGTCCTCAACGTGCTGGTCGATGGTACGGCGTTCAGCGGCCGACACACGATACGGACGCTGGCGCAATGGTGTTTGTTGACCGGTGTCGATACAGTGAACGACTGCGGACGCTCGGCCCAAGGATGGTTGGTTAATGTCAAATGAGACACGAAAACGTCGGAGGAGCTTGATGATTTCTGTGTGGTGCGCAGGTGTGAGTTCTGCGTTGACGGCACGAGAGAAGACGTCTACTGGGGGATCAGTCGCGGAGAGAGGGATGACGGCACATATCCGAAGTGATGCCGTATCACCAAACATGGTGGCCGGGAGAACGCAATCGAAAGCTTCAGAGGTACCCAGACACTCGCCGCGGAGTTGGGATGATGGGCAGGCGGACAGATTGCACACGTAAAGGGCAGCAGAACCTTCGCAAAAAGTGACGACAGCCAACGGAAGCAGAAGGTTCCGGCGGCGCGCACAAGTGGCCGACAGCGTAAACACAACAGATTAGTTCGCAGCACAATTACATGACACATGGACCAGAGCGGCGGAGAAAGGTGCGATATCGATGTCAGAGGCGACAACAACTTTAGGAGAGTAATGGTCGTCAGGGTCAAAGCACGGCACTGATAACGTAAGTTCGGAACGAGTGCAGTCGATAAAAGCTTCATTGACAGATTTCATTTTCATCCAAGAAAATAACGTCGTGCGAGGCACGAGCTAGGACGTCAAATTCGATAACAAACATGACGCTTTGAATGACGACCCGGGCTGTGTACGACACTGAAGACTGAATGCGATGCGAGGTTGCCGTACGCAGAGAAAGAGAGGTAAGCGGAATGGTCACTTTGTTCAAATTGCGGCAAAGCTTCTCACTAATGATAGAAACGGCGGCTCCGGTGTCGATAAGTGCGTGTACGGTGACGCCGTCTACGGACAGTTCAATTTCGTTCGCCGTGGAAGAATGAGGCCTTCAAATGTTCGACGTAAACGCGGTTCTTGCCTCTGGAACTGCGACTGTTAGTTTTCCTCTCGGGCTGGGCTGGGTCGGCGAACCATCGCGGAAATGGATCGGTGACGTGGTTAAGGCAACCGGCGTGAATCGAAGGGGTAGCGACTGTAGGATGAGTCCGGAGAAAGGTTTGATGGGTCTTGACGGGGAGGTCAAGCAGGCCTGTAGCTTGTAGCGCCCCCACTATCATGTAAACGGTGTATGCGACGGCGGCAGAATCGTGTCAGGCGGCCCGGAAAATGGCAGTAATAGCATATAGGCCGGTTATCAGGTGTACGCGACAGGTTGACGACAGGGGCTCCAGCGGACGAGTAAGGGACGGCAATCGGACGCGAAGGTGGCGGCGCCACACGGAAGGTGCCGGTGTCCCGGTAGGCATCAGGAGCCTGAGGAGCGTAAGGCCGGGCAACAATGTCAGCGTAAGTTAGCGGTCCAGCTGTAGGCGGCGGAGGAGGAGCACATGGCAGCGCCGCGGCAACTTGCGTCTGAATGAGGTGACGAAGCGAAGGAGCCAAGATTGTCGACGGCTCGGGTGTGCCATTCGCCAGAGTGAGTTGGCGTGCAACTTCCTGATGGATGAACTGCTTTCTGTCTGGCATTAAAACAGAGAGCTCGGCAGCGCCGTGGCCGAAATCCAACGGAGATATGTCTGCGGTGTCCTGCTGAGCAGCGCGTGTTGATGCACGCTGCTTGCGCAGCTCGTCGTACTGCTCACAAAGGTGAATGTCCTCGGCAATCGCCCGGGGACTCTTCGCGACGAGGAAGGCATGTCATTGATGCCTTTCACGACGTGCTTGATCTTGTCAGCTTCGGCCATAGATGAGTTGACGCGCTTGCAGAGCGAGAGCACGTCCTCAATATAACTGGTGAAGGTCTCGTCCTGGCGTTGAGCTCGACCACGCAAGCGCTGCTCAGCGCGAAGCCGGCGACGGGCGGGACGGCCGAAGACCTCTGCCAATGTTGTCGTGAAAGCCGACCAGGTGGTAAAATCGGCTGCATGATTGCGGAACCACAGGTTTGCCACATCAGTCAAGTAAAAGATGACATTTGTGAGCTTGGCGCAGTCGTCGCACTTATTATAGGCGCTTACAGGGTCATATTCGGCGAGCCAGTCTTCGACGTCGTAGTCGTCTGTGCCGCTAAATATAGCCGGTTCGCGCTGCCAGATGACGCCAGAGCATACGATGGCCGGGGGCACGGGAGCAGCAGCCTGGGACGGTCCCGGTTCATCCATTGAAATAGTTGATGGTAGCGTCCGACTATGGAGTTCTAGGATGTCGAAGAGAAATCCAGCAGCTCCACCTAATACAACGGGGGTGTTTGCCTAGCAGCATTAGTTCTAGGTTGTAGCGGTAGACTTACAAAAGTCGGTACTATGGCGAAACGGGGAAGCCAAGCAATTCTCGTCGTCTTCTCTTTCACCAGCGCTATGCCCACTGCTCAGTGCCTTCAGTACACTATCTCCGATTGAAACAACCTAACGGATGTGTCACTAACACAGTCTTGACCTTTCTTTGGCCAGACTTGGCCAGACATGTCTATGTTACTTTGATATTTTCGACATTATCGGCCCTCCCCTGGGTCAAGCTGCTCGTGTGATTCGTCGCATAAATACCGGCGATGCGCTTCCTATTCATTGGTGCCCATATCGGGTGTCCGTGCGTGAACGTCAAATTATTCAAATTGATGTCGACTAGATGCTCGCCAAGAACATCATCGAGCCAGCTGCAGTCCCTGAGCGTATTACTTAGAAATATCATGGAAGACCAACTAGTCCGCGCCCAAACCTTGTTTCAGAAAGAAAGACGGCACCGCGAAAAAACTGCGGTTGCGACTGCCGATGGCCTCTACGAATTTCGAGTGCTTCCTTTCCGCTTGTGTTCAGCTCCAGCAACTTTCCTGCAATTGATGACTACGGTCCTCGCCTACTGAAATGGCGGACTTGTCTTGTGTATCGTGATGACGTAGGAGTCTTTTCAGTAACATTTGAGCAACATGTGCTACCCACCCATCTTGATAATTTATGGTTTCCTTCTGATTGCTTCTTCCTCTGACAAAAATCTTATTTTCCAAATTTAGCGTTCAAATCGTAAATTCCTTTGTTTTTATCCACCTAATCTAACAACCCTGCTGCTCGTGGTCGAACCTGTTTTGTGGGTATGTGCCGCAACCACATAACTCAACAACGACAAAGAGCCAAGTACCACCGACATTTTTGTCAGGAGCCAGCTGCTCTCAATAAACGACGTCAGTTCTTTTTGAAGTTACGTGACAATATATATATATATATATATATATATATATATATATATATATATATATATATATATATATATATATATATATATCCCTTTGAAGATATGTGGCAATGTATACATATATTGTGAGCGCGAACTATGTACTCCATCATCGTCTTCATCTGTATATACCCATCCTCATGATCATCACCATCGGCTTGTCTGATTGGCACTGGCTCGCGCGGTTGCGTTGAAATACAAGGGCTCTGCTTTCCTACCGGGCGTCGTCTTACAAGTGGGGGAGCGTGCATTGATACCCGCCTCCTTTTGCTCTGCCGGTCACTCCTGGAGCTCTGCTGTGGTCGCCGGTTGTGCTCTCACGGTTGTGCACTCACGGACGCTTCCACTTCTGCACCCACCCCGGCTCAACTAGCTGGGCCTACTTGGTCCGTCAACGCACTGCACCGGGACCTGAAGCCTTTTTCTGGCCATCGCGGCGAAGACGTGGAAGACGGGATAGACCATTACGACAGGGTGAACACTTACAACTATTGGTACGAGGCAGACAAGCTCCGCAATGTGGCTTTTTACGAATGCAAGGTTGCTAAACCGTGGTTTTTCAACCATGAACGCTACTTTCCTGATTGTTCAACATTTACTGAGCAGCTACGTCAGATATACGGCACGGCTGCTGGGCGCTCCAAAGCAGAAAAACAGAAGCTTGCTACCCGCATCAAGGGCGCAGACAAATGTTACAACTTCTAGATTGAAGATGTCCTTGCTCTCTGCCGTCGCACTCAGAGTAACATTTCGGAAGAGGACCGCATCCGCCATATCCTGAAGGGCATCAAGTTGCCTTTAGCGCTCTGGCCATTCAGAGGCCTATTGCAGTTCGCGATATTATCCCGACATGGCATCGCCTTGCCACGCTCTCCTCCTTCCGTCTTGCACGGGCCTCCTGCAGCGCTCGCCTTATCGACAATGACGAATTGCGAGCGCTCATGCGCATCATTGTGAAAGGAGCTTCACAGCCACGCTCCCGCCAACACAGCCATTGCTCCTCTTCGCGCTCCTCCGCCCAATTTGCGCGAGATCATTAAAGAAGAAATGGAGTTCATGACAAGTGTCACACGTGCCCAGTTCTACGAGCCTACTTGTGGGCCTTATGCAGATATTGTTACGCTGTCTCCGGTACTAGTACCATCTGCATCTGCTGACGTCTGCGACCACCTGGCCTCGATTGCAGCGCAGGCCCCTGCACAATCCTGCTACTCTAGCGGGCGTCCTGCCCACCCAGTATGTTTCTACTGTGGCATTCCTGGTCACATGTACCATTTCGGCCGTCGGCGCCAGCGAGATGAACGACGTAGTCATTCCGCCTATGAGAGAGACCATGTTCCCAGATCCGACGCCTACGTTCGGGAAACCTCCATTTCCTCGCCACGTCGCTCACCCTCAACCCCGCTGTCCCATGGCATGTCTCCGTCTGCTCGCTCACGCCGTCGTCCTTTTCAGTCACCGTACCGCCGTACTTCATCGCCCCTGCGTCCTACCTCCATTCCTCTCGCTAACCATTCGGAAAAATAAAACCTGCAGTTTTTGGAGGAGAAACTGCTTGTTCGCGAACTGTCACAATTCCTCCGACTCGCCCGGCAAGTTAACTCGCTGTTTGCGTGGAAGGTGTTTCCGTCGACGCGCTTATGGGTACTGGTGCCGCCATCTCTGTTATTTGTAGCGAACTATGCTTCCGTCTCCGAAAAGTGCGAGCTCCGTATGTTGGCCCGATGTTATGTGGCGCCAATGACAGCCTGATTTATTCTACCCGACAGTGTATCGCCCGTGTCCTCATAACGGGGTTCACCGTCATATCCAGCTTACTGTGCTTTCGTCGTGCGCTCATCCGATCTTCTTCGGCTTTGATTTCTTGTGTGCTGCGTCTGCTGTCATTTCGTGCGGACAACCACTTATATATATTACGGACACCGAGCTCTCTGATGATGCTTATTCCTCGCCGCAGCACCTTTTCAGAGCAGCAGATTTTGTCCTTCCACCCGGCTATGTACGTATTCTTACCGTTAGACCAAGAAACAATAAAGGCGGTTACACAGTCGTTTCCCCTCATCAAGCCTGCATTTTGTGGGGAATCGCCATCGCCTCTGGTATAGTGCGTCTTTCGAGCGGCTACGCCAGTCTGACCGCCTACAACACGACACCAGAGCCACTTTTGCTGCCGGAGGGGTCCCTTGTGGCCATCCTTATCGACGTCGCACCAGTATGAGTGATCACTGCTTCACCTGTTTCGTCCCTCACACACTGTATGCCCACGGAAGGTTTCAGGCACTGCTCTCAGGACAACTGAGTTCAGATCTTAGCTCAACGCAGACTCATGCCTTGCTGACCATCTTAAGGAAACTCTAAATATGATTTGATGTTTGTTCGGATGGCTTGGGTCAAGCAACTGTGGCCGCTCATAGCATCGAAAGAAACGGGTCCTGCGTCATTCGCCGCCGCTTGCAGTGTGTCGGCCTCCGAACGCAAGGTTATTGAAAAGCAAGTCAACGACATGCTCGCAAGGAAAGTTATACGGCCTTCCGCAAGCCCTTGGTCTTCGCCACTCGTCCTAGTTGTAATAACGGACGCCTCGGGACGTCTTTTTGTCGATTATAGTGCACTACACAACATTACCCGTAAGGATGTCCATACAATGCCATGTATTGACGATGCTTTAGATGCCTTAGAAGGTGCCGATTACTTCTTGAGCCGCGACTTCGGCTCTGACTATTGGCATATCCCTATGCATGAACGCGACAAAGAGAAGACGGTTTTTGCAACACCTGACGGCCTTTTCGAATTAAATGTGACGCCTTTCGGACTGTGCAATGCGTCAGCCACATTTCGACGAATGATCGATAGCATACTGCACGGCCTCAAACAGAAAACCTGCCTTTGTTACCTGCAGGACATTGTCACCTTTTCGTCCAGCTTCTCCCAGCACCTGGAACATTAAGATGACATTCTCACGGGTCTAGCCGAAGCCAGTCCGCAGGTCAATACAAAGAAGTGTGGCTTTGCGAGCCGCAGTATAAAGTATTAGGTCACGTTGTCAGCAAGCACGGCACTGAGCCAGATCCCGACAATGTCGCTGTTGTACTGCATTTTCCCAAACCAACAAAAAAGAAAAAAGCAACTTTCTCGGATTAACGTCTTACTTCCGTCGCTTTGTTAATGACTTCGCTACTATCGTAGCTCCTCTTCACAAACTTCTGACCTCGTCCACGTCCTGTACCTGGACGGATGATTCTGAAGCCGCCTTTCGGACTCATCAGCGATGACTCACATCAGGACCAGTGCTTCGTCACTTTGATCCAACATCCTCTACTATCCTGCACACTGACTCAAGTGGGCATGGCATCGGCGCTGCCCTGCTGCAGCGGAATAACACGTCTGAAGAGCAAGTCGCGGCCTATTTGAGCAGTACTCATTATCCTGCTGAACGAAATTATACCATCACTGAACAAGAATACCTTGCCATCGCATGGTCCATACAAAAGGTTTACCCCTAGTTATATGGCCATTTCGCAATTGCGACTGAGCATCATGATCTGTATTGGTTATCCTCCCGAAAGTACTTGTCCGGACGCCTCGGCCGTTGGATGCTGCCTCTACAGAAGTACGATTGCACTGTCACATATAGGTCTGGCAGACAACATCAAGACGGTAATGTTTTGTCTCGCTGCCTGCTGTCGCCAAATGCCCATGGTTCACCTTCCATCTGTTCGGCACCATCCAGCCAACCGACCAAGACGATGGCTATTAGCCCGATACGGTTCGTGACCTCGATAGACATTCTTTTATCAGAGGACCTCGCCTCCCTCCAACGTGCACGTACGCACTGCCGCACCATTACCGATCGGCTCACTGGCTTCTCCCGTCCTCCCAAAGCCGCTTAAGACGACAACTTGCACGTTTTAAACTACATGGTGGACCATTATTTCGGCGAGTTTACCACCTTACCGGTAACCGATGGGTCCTGGTCATCCCTCGCTCACTTCGAATACAAGTTTTACAAGCCTTTCCCGACGACCTCACGGCTGGCCACTTAGGATTTCGCAAAACCTACGACCTCCTAAAGACTGGCTGTTTTTGGCTTGCCCTGTCCACTACTGTTGCCAAGTACGTCGGTTCGTGTACGCCACGCCAACACCGAAGACGTTCCACATCCCTTCCCGCCGGCCCTTTGCCACCACTGCGTGCTCGTCCGTTCCCTTCGAATTCGTGGGAACAGACTTATACGGGCCCCTTCCGCTTAGACCCGCTGGTCACCGCTGGATTGTCACCGCCGCGGACCGTCTGACTCGCTGTGCTTAGACGGCAGCTCTTCCTTCTGGTGCTGCCTCTTAAGCCGACGCGTTTGTCCAGGACGCCGTTATCTTGCACCACGGTGCGGCTCATGTTCTTCTGAGTGACCGTGGCAAGACATTTCTTTCCCATGTTCTTACTTAAGCCCGGCAGGCCTCTAGCACCATCCATAAGCCCAGATCAGTATATCATCCCCAAACAAATGGTCTTACTGAGCGTTTCCATCGAACTCTGTTCGACATGATCTCCATGTATGTTAAACCCCACCAGAAAAACTGGCGCAGTATACTCGTACACGCTTTCGTCACCATGCACCGTTTTTGTCTTGGACACCACCTTTCTCTCTGCGACTCCGGTCCCATCCACATCTCTTCCCAAAGAGTTCGCCGCCCGGATTGCTCACTGCAGGTAAACGGCACGCGCCAAAACCACAACAATCAGGACAAGAGAATAGTCCGTTGTGATGCGACGGGTCATGTCATTTTGTTCAGCCCAGGCGATGAAGTCCTCCTGTGGACACCCGTTCGAGTACCGGGCTCGGAAAAATTTCTGCAGAGGTATCTCGGCCCGTGCGCCATGCTTGAAAGAACATCTGCCATAAACAACCGCGCTTGGCTACTGACCGCCGCTGCCGCAGAACTGAAATCGTTCAGGTCTCTCGCCTGAAGCCGTAGCTTCAGCGTTCGAACCATTTCTAACTTGCTGCCATACCGACCGCTTGCGTGAAAGGGGGAAGTTGGTGTGAGCGCAAACTGTGTAGTTCATCATCGTTTTCATCTGTATATCCTCATAATCCTCATAATCATCATCATCGGTTTGTCTGGTTGGTGCTGGTAGACGGGCTCGCGCAGTTCCGTTGATGTACAAGGGCTCTGCCTTCGTACCGGACGTCGACTTACAGTATGGATATTCTGAACATGACGGCAACGGTGAAGGCTTGCCTAGAGTGTCCATATAATGCCGCAATAAGAAGGTTTATTAGCAAAATATATTCCCCGATGAATTGAGTTGTGCGGGAATACGCGTTGCGCTGGCTCCGAACATTTACTACTCGTGCACTAGCCGCGATGTCATTGGACAGATGCTCGTCGTTTTTCCTCACACGTGCGCTTTTTCGACCCACCTTTAAAGGAGAAGAGTAACAAAGAGCGGCAATACAGAACTCAAAGAAAAATGCGCAAATGTTGGTAAATCAATTCGATTAAAGAAACTATGTTTCTGTAGGCGGAACTCCGTATTATGATGCATCACGAAAAATATTCAAGTCGTTTTTCAAGCATGTCAACAAAACCACCAGGCGAACAAGCTTTAATACCCTTGATAATGAATTATATTGTTTGTTTGCTTGTGGTAATAAGCGATATCCGAATGTATCAGTTTGGAACCTGCATTCAAATAAATAAATCATTGTATTGTTTCGCATCTAAACAAAGAATGTAAGCTTGCGGCTGTTTAATCTCAAGCACTCATCGAGTGGGTGAAAAAACTGAACATTGCCTTCGTCTTGATTGCATCTTCGTTGCCATCGCCGCAACGTCGTCTTCAGGTCTGCCCGGCGGCCTACATCGGGCAAGACTTTGCGCAGTCCCATACGAGCCTACGTAGACAGCGACCCGCTGTCCGGTCTCCGCCAGCAGTAGCGTTTCTTTTTTGCGGGTACGGTGGGCTCAGCCGCGCCAAGCAGCGCCGGAAGAGCATTCCCAGCCGTGATGCCGCAGTCTCCGCGTGACTGCTTTACTGCGTGCCGGGACATGTTCTACGGACTGGAAACGTGTCAAGGTGCCGTCATTCAGGAGAAAGAAATAATAGACTAAGCTAGCACGTGCTGCGTTACGGTGTACGCGTATCCTTTTAGTGTTGACAACGGCAAATGCTGCCGCGTTCAAACCCGAGGATACGCGACACTAGATTAGCAACCAAATCTTCCTTTTTTTTCAATATTGACCATTGGGACTCAGCGGCTTGGCACGTAGACGTTTTGCTCGCCAAAGCGTTGTATCGGGAAACGGTGCTTATAGTTGGCGCGCCAGAGAGCAGGTTCTGCCGTCAGCGTTGCCAGACCCCATTCACACTGAGTTTCTCAGCCACCGACTTGAACATCCAGCTGTTTCCTCGATAACTCAGTGACAGCGCACGTCTCACTGCAATGACCGATGGTTACCACAGTGTGCTCAGTGGCCCGGTGAGAGGGTGACACTACGAGGTCTACACTTCACTTGACAAACCTAACTGTGGCAAGTTGTTTTCGAGGCAGAGCAGAGAAAAATTGCAAAAAAAAAAAAAAACCATGAAGAGACGGGGAGCGCCATCATATAGTTCCGAAAGGAAATCAGCCACGAAATATGGCAAGAAAACACATGGCCGAAAATGTTTCTTTATTTCGACTACAGAAAACGGGCAAGCCGTAATGATGATTGCAGGCTAAGCAGACACATGAACCGCGACACTTGACACTCAAGGCAACAATAATGACGGCTGGCTCACACGCGTAGAGTCATTATTTATGTGGAAGACCTCCGTGATTTCAATGACACCTAACACCAATGTCTTAAGAATGCAATGGTGCCTTAAGAACCCGCTCGCCGGCGTAGACACGGCAGTGAATATATATGTGGGAATATGCAAATGCATTGACCGAATTTTCGTGTTATTTTAGTCTTCCAAATAATCTAATCAGTATTATTAATGACTAATTTGGCCACTTTCTTAATTTTTCCCTTGCGCCGCTCCAAAGAAAGAAACCTGACTTGCCTCCTCCGTGGTCGGTTACGAAAGGCGTCGCCCGATGTTTGTTTTGACCCTTCACAAGGCCAAAGCGTCCTTTTACCTAAACATTTCCTTACAGTTTTCCAACCAATTTACTACAAAGAACCTGCAGAGCGGCCTTGTGTGACCACACGCAGTCATCAGCATTGTCCTACGTTTCTACGCGCCAATTTCTGATTGGAATATTTGAGTACATGATTCAAAAAGTAAAATGAACATTAACAATAACTGACGGTATTTTCAAACAAACGATGTCTTTACCGGCCGTAATGAACACACCACGAAATCAAAGCTATCTCGTTTCTCCTCCTTTACCTTCTTTTCAGTTTCGTTCTGTTGTTTCCTTATTTCATTCCTTTCGACTTCAATACAGAGTATTTCACGTAACTCGAGCCCAATAAAAAAAAATTTGCAAATACCACGTAGCTGGATCGAACCAAGATCATGTTGTGTGCCGTCGCTTGGGGATATAGTATTTTCTTTTTTTTCATTTCGTCTAATTACACCATTGGTCATAAATGCTTATTCAACTTCTCAAATATTATATTTACATGAAAAGTGGCGATAAGTAAATTTAAGAGCGCAACATGAAAAGCTTCTCATACAGTTTTCTATTGCTCAATATGTGCTACATAAGAATGTTTTTTTCGAGCGCGAAAGAAGCCCCTGATTACACGCAAAATAGCCGCGCGACTGCCCGCTCAAGGCACTTTGCATGTATTCGGTGGCTTCTTTCGCGCTCGAAAACCACTTCTATGTGGGTCATATTCAGCAACACAAAGCTGTATGTGAAGTTCTTCGTGTTGCTCTACAATTTTCTCATTGACACTTTTAATCTAATTATAATAATCGAGAAGTTCACAAATTTATTAGGATTAATTATCTTATTAGGCAAGAAATAATATGAGTCCTCCAAGCGACGGCACACAATATCACCTTGGTTCTGTAGAGCTACGTAACATTTGCATATCTTTAAAGTTTGCTACCTATTAAGGGAAACACCCTATATGCTGCTCTCTTTTATTTGCTCGACGGTCATCGTCATATCTTTTCAGCCAGTACACTCTTAAGCAAAATTACACCCTTTTGCCACACAACGATAATCGTCATCTGTCTTGTTCGCATTTTCTTTATTTAATGCGGCGAGCCCGGTACTTTCCAGTAACGAACGGCATGCGCGTTATTAGCATGACAGCATTCCCGACAAGAAAGTAGCGGGCGCGGCGTTTTCAAGAAAGAAAACGCAAACAAGGCAGATGACGATTATTGTTGTGTGACAGAGATACACCCAAAGGGTGTAACTTTGCCAAAAAGTGTAGCAGTGAAAGCTCATCTAAAAGGTATTCTGCTGAAACCCACCTCGCTTTTTTTCCTTTAATATTGCTCATTTTAAATACATTACTCCAATCACACGGTTGAGAGTGCGGTGACTATGAGTTGGACAAACGTAGAGATGTTTCCCAACTCTTGTATGCGATCACATGTTTTCACCTCTCCAACTTTCGCCCGAACGATGTCGATTTCACTTCCAGAGTGATTTCCTAGTCACTAGTAAATTAAGAAGCAGCATAAATATATATATATATACGTATAGATAGATAGATAGATAGATAGATAGATAGATAGATAGATAGATAGATAGATAGATAGATAGATAGATAGATAGATAGATAGATAGATAGATAGATAGATAGATTTTGCTATGAAGTCGTTTGGTATGACGTCAACCGTGTTCCTCGTCGTTGCGCTCGCTTCCACTCGCTTCGCCAGCTGCGTCGCATGCCTGATAACATGTCGAAGGATTGAAAAGGAGAGCTCACGTGCGCCGCAACCACAGTTGAGGCAGCAGTATGGACGGCGACATTTCTGATACGCAGGAGGAGGTCTAGAATCAACATCGGATCGATATGAAGAGGAAACGAATCGCCCAGGAAACACGAACAGCGCGCAGAACGACTGGCTAAACGCCACAACATAGCTAGACAACCAAACTAACCTGGACTTGCCATCAAGATTAACCGAGCCTAACCATGCTATGCCTTAGCTTTCGCTACGCATATCCTGGCATAGCCGAGCTAAGCCACTGCCAATTTTTTATTTCGGCATCATTCGCTAGCGCTGTAAAGCAAAAGTCGCAATTTCGCGATAAGGCGAAGCATCGAATGCGATAGAAAATGTGTAGACAGCTATATGAAGTAAGAATAATAGTTTTATCGACTGTACATACGTTGAAACATTCGCTTATTAACTGAACTAACAAGCATGGTGCCAGCGCGCACAGGCAAACATCACACTCAAACATCAGTCAAACATCAAACATCACAGGCAAAACGCTGGCATGAGGAAGCGCGGCGGCCACAGTGTAAGAGTTGTAGGACGATCTCACCGCTGGCATCCAGTGGTAAGGTTTGTAGTCGGGCATGAACTATGTGGCAGCTGGCCCATGCCGTGGTCCAGCTCACCCCGCTTGGGACGTGGTTGTAGGGAGGAACTTGCTCTCATCGAGAACTAGGAGTACGGGATTTGTTTATATATTTACGTTAAACAGGAGATACATTCGGCAGTCTAACGTGACTCCCAAATGGAACACGCAAGACGAAGCATGCAGCACACCAGCACACAGATCCAAGCACACTGCTTCTCGAGCACGAGCACACACTAGCAGCCGACAAACTGCTGCTTGTAAACGCTCGGTCCTTCCTAGATCCCTCGGTGAGGGAAAAACGGCCGTTCAACCTACTACCAATTCGGAGCGTTGAAAGACATCGTAACTGACCCGCCTTTGAGGGGGGGGGGGGAGAGTTTGCACTATTCCGCACAAGTTTCACTGACCACGCCTACGTGAGTAAGTTCTCGGAGACATGGTGTTTTTCCGCGAGCAGGCGCCTCTTCATCCCAGTGTTGACTCTGCAGACAATGGCCGCCGTGTCCGTCCATGACTTCTAAGTCCCGTAAGACGGCTGCCAGACGTCTTTCCCGAGGATTTACACCGCTTCTAATCAAGCCGTGGCGATCACGGCGAATCCACGAACAATACTTGGTCCGCCGACCGCGTTTAACCATAGCGGCGGCGCTCGCTTGGGGACACGGCGTATTGTTGTTTTCCCAGAACGAGTCATTGCAGCGGGCCGGGCGCGTTCCAAGGGCTGGTACTCCGAATATCGCCAACCCCACCGCTGTGGCTGGCAGGGAATATTTTGTAGGCTAGTATCCTTGCAGGCCGTTCGTAACAACAGCAGCAACGAGTGAAATGACCTTCGTGCTGCCTCTCGCTTGAACGCAAACTTAGCGGCGACAATACAACACTCACGAAACCGTCGACGCACCTAGACTCTGCGCCCAAAGTGCGATCGCATTCATGATGGGCGCGTGTCGCCTAGGGTCGATAATAAGGATGAATAATGAACAGATTAATCAACTGAATGTATCCCGCAAAACGACTAATCTTTATCGACGCCTACCTCTTATTTAATCGACCTAATTGACTAAACCTGTTGGATTAATCGTTTTCGAAAGTTTTACAGGAGCGGCGCGAAAATATTGAAGTCGTACTGGAATGGCGTCGCAGGCGCAGTTACTGTGTTGTAGAGCAACTGTCGACTCTTCCTCCGAGTCTTGACTGATGCCGAACCGAGCGCTTCCCTTCTCCAACACTGCGCACGCCACCATGCCGCCCGAAACCGGAAGCTTGGAATGCCCTCGCATTTCAAGGCATATACAATGGCAACCAGGTCCTTGGTCGTCGTGCCACTTCCAGTCCGCAAAAGACCTGACACATCATGAGCGCCGGTCTGGAGAACTTATCTGACACAGCGATGGAGTTTATGTCGATTCTACCAAATCTATGGCGTCCGAGCGTCAATTCTCGTTTGCTGGTTGTGCGGCCATTCAAAGAAGGCGTCCGTTTCACGCGAACATGCCAGCTAATTGACATTCCCTAGCTCGGCAGAAAAGAGAATGTGGTTTAAAATAGTAAACCAGTAAATTTCTTTTTCCCTGTGCATATTGCAATTACTTGTATATTTCAGTTGGACTTCACGTTTCACTTTTGACATTTTTGTTATTTCTTGTTTAGCTGTACTGTACAGACATTCGCTAGTATCATGTATCTTATGTAATTCGGCACCAAGTGCCATCTTATAACGTATAGTTTTATCCTTTAAAAACTCACTAGTGCCAACTCTATTTAGTCTTCAACAAGTTAAGGATTATTTTTACCAAGATTTTATACACTTCTGTCTCAAGCTTGCTTCCACCTCTAAAACAATCCTAGAAAAATAGATAATTGTGTTTCAACGTTCTTAAAAGCGCCCGGGAGAAATTTCAATCAATAAATAAATCGAAGAAAAACCTTGCATCGAAAGTGATTTGAAAGGCTCGACAGGCCAATATGATGAAGATTAATCGTTCATCGAATAAAAAAAATGAATCGACCAACCCCACACTCCAAAAAAAGTTTACAGAACCAATTAGGCATACGATAGTATGGACGCCGGGACACACGGGAGTGGTAGGGAACCAAGAGGCGGACAGGATAGCTCGAGGGTACACTTATTACCGAGCATCCAACGTAGGCGACCTCGAGGAGACCGAACCTGTACCCCAAGACTATTCGGCGATACTAAATTACTGCAATGGCTGCAGAAAGCGGTATCCACCACCACACAACTCACTTAGCAGAGAGGACTCTGTCGCGTGGAGGCAGCTACAAACGGGCTCGTACCCGAACCTAGACGTACTCAGCAAAATTTATCCCACACAATACAATGACAAATTCCCCTGGTGCCACGAAACACCCACGCTGTATCACATAACGTGGGCATGCCAGAAGATAGACGTGGTACCCGTTATACCAAACCCGAGTGCGGAGCAATGGGAGGGCGTGCTCTCCAGCGATCGCCAGGTCGACCAAGAAGGTCTGATTCGGCGAGCACAGCTGGCAGCAGCATCCAGCAGAGCCCTGGACTAAGGGCAACCGACCGTTGTGCTAGAAGATGGACGATTCCAACTGAAGACCGCAAAAGACCAGCGAATCTAGAGCTGATAAAGTTTTTCACTCACTCACTTACACTCTTTCGGTTGTATTTTGTACTCAAACAACAATCGTCATCTGTCTTGCCCGCAATTCTTTTCTTTAACGCTGCGAGTCCGGTACTTCCTAGTCACGAACGGTATGCGCGTTATCAGCTTGGCACAGCATTCTCGACAGGAAAGGATCGATCGCCGAGTTTTCAAGAGAGGAAACGCGAGCAAGGCAGATGACGATTATTGTTTGGGCACAAGACAAGCCCCAAAGGGTGTAAAATTTTTTTAGAGTGCAGAATGGCTGCGCAATGCGCAATTGCTGCCGGAGTCAAACGCCACTCCCCCCTCCGTCCCCTCCCCACAGTGGCTTGCGCGCGACAGAAGACGGCGCGCTTCCTCCCCGCTTTTATCTCTCTCGCGCGCGACATTGAGCCGCCATGGAGCCACCGATGGTAGGCTTCTCTCACACGCTTTCACTGGCACGCTCCGCAGAGGGCGCGCGGCGGCGACAGTGTTATCGCCCTTGGACTTCCTACGGACCGTCGTGGCAACGGCGACGCTGGCGCCGTCGACGGCAGAGATGCTCTTGCAGTGTTCATACAATTGCTATCCCAATGAAACATGAACAATGCTTGACAATATTGGTGTTATCGAAGGGGTACACAGACATAAATATTTCATTAGAATACATGTTCCGCTGGATTAAGATATGGACAATTGTATGCATCTCTTTTTGTGGCACGGCATTTAGTTAACCTCTTCATATAAGCTTCTCTCAACATGAGCGCTGGATTTGCACTTTCTCGCAGTTCATACAGCGAATTGCAGCGGATAAGAAACGATGAATTTATTTGCTTTCTGTAGATGCACTGAAAGCGGCTGCCTGCTGTAGATCCGTACATTTGGGGATGCCACAGCGCACACAGATCGGCCGAAATCAACAGTCGGTCCTGTGTCTTTTGCACCATTCCCAAATATGCATAAAAACCAACTCGACCAATCGTCATGTTCTTCCCAATTATCGTTCGGACAAAGAAGCCTGCACGAAGCGGCGACAAAAGTCAAGAATCGTAGACAATGGTGGAAACTGCGCTTTTATGTCGGCAGTGGTTATAGGGTGATCCATAATTGCCATCCTTCAAATATTAATTTGCTCTTTTATCGTATCTCGTTTGATCGGACTGAGAGCTTTCTATTGTCAGATGCTGTATGCGGTGCTCTGTCTCGTAGAGTTCCCCGCCAGTAGCACCACCGCGAGGGCACACACTGACTGAGGTTGTCTATTGGTGCACACACCGAGGGATCCAAGTTGTATTGTTGCCATGTCAGCAGCAGCCAGCGTCGGGTAAAGTGGGGGAGGCAGAGAAAGCTTCGCGTTAAAAGGTACTCGCGCAGCCCCAATCTGTCGGAGACGATCATCGCGCCTCCTGATTTCTCATATGCAAAAGGAAAGGTCGTCGGTCCTGCATTTGGAGATTGTCACAAGCAGTTTGTGAGTAGAACTGCGGAGCGATTACCAACCTCTAGGTTGAGTACCTACCATGCCTGCCGAAATGCCTACTGCTGGTTAGATTACTTGGAATACCGCCGAGGTATTACGTCTGTTTGCATGCTGGTGTTTCATTTGCTGCCTACATGCAATGCTTGGGGCGTCGTAGGCTTGGCGCGTCATAGGCACCAAAAGCGGAACTCGAGGCGTATAGGTTAAAATGAAATCTCAACTGCGCGCCACGTTCACGTTTAGAAGGCGCAGCCTTGTGGGCATGCCCCACTGCACCATAGCCTTCGCAGTGCAAGGCATTGAAGAAGGAAGGGGAGTACTGCGGAAGCGGTGTTTGGTTGCCATTAACTCCGCTTTTGCTGAATGCATTGAAGTACTCTTTGAGGCAAAGTATTTCTGACACAGGCTATTTGCACTTCAAATGCGTTTCTTCACTTCGATAAGAAGCGGTTCAGGGCGCCTTTAGGAATTACTGCGACTTGAAGAAATGAGAAGAAAGGAGGTTAACCGAGGGGCCCGATTTTCATTAGTCATATCCTAAGCAGCTAACAAACATTGACACCAAGCACAACATAGGGGAAATTACTTGTGCTTAATAAATGAAATAAAGAAACGATAAATTAACGGAACTGAAAGCGGATGAAAAAACAACTTGCCGCAGATGGGGAATGATCCCACAACCTTCGCATTTCGCGTGCGACGCTCTACCAATTGAGCTACCGTGGTGCAATTTCCTCATCCACTTTCTTGGGTATTTATGTTTCCTAGTAGAATCATGGGAGTGTTAGCCAGCGCCACCTCTCAAAGACCTTGGCGGCGGACGTAGATCGTCCGTTCTGCCGCAGGCGTCACGAGCACGTTATCTTTTTGGGTGAAGGCAACTGCTCGATAAACCCACACATGCTACCTGAAGGCGTCAATGTTGCCGGGTTCGAGACCCTCGTTATGTAATAACCCAGAAGAAAGGGGGTTAACCAAGGGGCCTGATTTTTGTTGTTCATAGCATAAATAGCCATCAAACACTGGCACCAAGGACAACATAGGGAAAATTGCTTGTGCTTAATAGAGAAAATAAAGAAGACAGTCCCGGTCGGGCAAATGAAGAAATGAAAAAGTGTCCGTAGGGGATTTATTCGCATTAACGTCCTAGGTGTCTATTGCGTTCGAGACATATCACTAGTTGGGCTGGTTGGCCAACATCAGGTGTAGCGTTAACAAAATGAAACAAATACTGAGTTCCCTGGTTTGCCGATCTGAACATGCGCATCCATAAGGCGTGGCACGATATCGCGCGTCGTTTTACTGTAGTTCCCGCCTAAATCAGGTTCCGAAATCTGCGTCACCTGTTTCAGCTTGTGCCGTCAATAAAGTAACTTACTACATGTAGTTCGTTACTGAAAAAAAATGATTCAGTTACAGTGAGCGTTAGCGAGTAAATATGTAATCTTTCAATTACAAGAGTGCCAAGAAAAATATCTTTCACGGCTCGTGGATGTTATGTTCCGGAGAGGCGGTGAAGGGAGCGGCAGCCCGAAGCCCTCGCTTCTGCTGTTAGTGTCATCACACTAATTACATATGGGCTTATGTCGAACTGAGAGCCACTTAGCAAATCTCCGGTCTGTGTAGATCTAAATGCTGGAAACAGGGAAAATGCCAATAGAGAGGGAGACAGCATCGCTATTTTCATTGCGCAACCCAGCAAACCTCCAGACGCCATGACAAACCTTAAGGCTATTGTACGCCACCTCGTACCTACGTGACGCGACGGAAAACATTGCTTTAAAGCGGTTCTTATGGCACTTGAACGTGAACCAAACCTCTCAGCAAATGCTCATAGAAAGGCTTCAGTCCTAATGTTTCTACGCATGACGATATGCTTTTTTGCGTCTGGCACGACGTGTGCGAGCAGCGCAGCACAGCACAAGCGCGCACTATCGCGGCCATAGACGTCAAGGCTGCCTTGGACAGCGCTTCTCAAAGAGCCATCCTGTGGAGAAGCTCTGGGGACGGCGCCTGCGGAGGACACGCATTGCTGCGTTCGTCCGGCGATGCGCGAGAACTGGCGCTTCTATGCAAGCGGCACACAGCGGCCGATACAGTCCCCCCCCCCCCCCCATAATGGGGAAGCATAAAAAATAAAAAAAAATCGCAGCAACAGCGTGTCATTGTTCATTGGTCGGCGGCCGCTAAAGTGGCATCTACCTAAGTTCCCTTTAAATTGAGAGTGATGGAGGGAGGTAGATGCCACTTAATGTGCAGTAGTTACCGTGGAGATACCGCAGACTTCGTGGCTGATTTATTTTTCTTGTTTGTAAAACCAAGAAAACAGGCATATAACGATTTTGAGCACTTCTTCTCGCAATAATTAACAGGCTCGCTGTGTAGAATTGCTGGAGATTATGTTCCCAAAGTGAAGCCAGGCCTTCTTGGGTGTGCGAGTATTATACAACGGGCGATGAGTACAAGATGCGCGGTGTGCCTCCGCTCTGGCTTGTTCGATCCGGCGCCACGCTGCTTGAGTCTAATGCTTGCTGTAGAACGATTGGGAGATATTTTAGCGCGTTCTCTGTGAAATTCACGTAACGTCAATTCATACGAGGACGTCGTATTTGCGTTTTGTAAACTATTTTGACTGTATTGGTTAATTGAAAACTGACCCTTGCAACGGTTAACACCCCAACCCTCTTGAGTGAGGCTAGCCTAGCCGGGCTCTTTGTGGAATTATCAGACATTGTTTGGGATATCATCGGCCTTAGTGATATTAGAAGAACTGGTGAGGTTTACACATTGCTGAATAACGGATACGTACTCTGCTATAGAGGTCTCCTACATAAGAAACAATACGGGGTAGGATTCCTAATCCCTAAGGACATAGCAGGCAATGTTGACGAAGTCTACAGAATTAATGAGGGCGTAGCTGTAGTCGTAATCAAGCCTAATAAAATGTATAGATTAAAGGTAGTACAAGCCTACGCTCCAACATCCAGTCACGATGATGAGGAACTAGATTAGTTTTATGATGATGTTGAATTAGCAATGAGAAAAGGGCAAATTCAGTATACTGTAATAATGGACTTCTTCAATGCAGAAGTGGGGCCAAACAAGACTGGTGAACAAGCGATTGGCAACTACAGCGTCGATTCTAGTGACGCTAGAGGAGAGATGCTAGTAGAATTCGCAGAAAGGAATAAACTTCGAATAATGGACACCTTTTTCAGGAAGCGTAGCAACAGACAGTGGACCTGGAATAGACCTCATGGTGAAACAACAGATGAAATTGACTTCACACTTTCTGCTGATCCCAGCATAGTACAGGATGTAGAAGTGATAGGTAGGGTAAAGTGCAGTGATCATAGGTTACTGAGGGCTAGGATTCACCTCAATTTGAAGAGAGAAAGAGCAAAATTGGTCAAGAAGAAACAGGTCAACCTTGAGGCAGTAAGGGTAAAAGCATACAAATTCAGGCTGGTTTTTGCAAACAAATATACAGCCTTAGAACTGAGAGATAATGATGACATAGAGCTAATGAATGAAACGGTAACTAGGCTGCCTTCAGAGGCAGCAATTGAAGTGGGAGACAAGGCATCAAGGCAACCAGTAGGCAAGCTCTTCCAAGTAACAAGGGACCTAATGAAGAAATGACAAACGTCTGCATTCTTATATACAACAGGTGCTTGTGATAGCGTGTCAGCAACTTCATGTCTTCTGCCGGACTTCCACATGACAGTGATGTTAAAGTCGCCGACGCCAGCGTGCCAATCGTCCAGAAGGGTATCGGAGTTGGCCAGCCAGCACAAAGCGTGATGATCGATAATAACTTTAAATGGTCGCCCGTGGAGATACGGCCTTAACTTTGTAGTAGCCCAAATGACTGCGAAGCACTCCTTCTCTGAGGTGCAATAGTTGGACTCGGCGCGTAAGAGAGCGCGGCTGGCGTAGGCTATAACTCGTTCAGTCCCGTCTTGCCTTTGCACCAGGATAGCTCCGAGCTCCGATACCGCTATTGCTTGCGTCAGTACCTACTTATGTGTCAGCGCCCTCTCGAAATGAGCGACCATGGGAGGAGAATACAATGGACATTGTATCTCCGCAAAAGCGTTCGGTTGTTCATCAGTCTAGCGGAATGGTGTGTCATTACGCGTAAGGCGAATTAAAGGGTCTGCAATCTTCAAAAATTTTCGATGAAGTGTACACCTTACGCATACGAGCCTAAAACTTCTCGGACACTTGTCGGCTGGAGCTGGAACAGCGGCTACGGCAGCAGTCTTCTCGGGATCGGGCCGACCTCCAGCGGCGCTCACAACGTGAGCGAGGAACTTCAGTTATTGGTAGCCGAAGTGACACAACGGAGGCTACTACCTTGTCCGAGGCTGCTGCACACGCTTGAGTGTGAGGTCAGCCGATTGAGTGGCTTCGAGTAGATTCCGAAGCTGACGAAGATGCTCGTCAAAAGTTTCCGAAAAGACGACATCATCGAGATAGACGAGGCAGCTTTTCCATTTGAGATTAGCGAGAACGGTATTCATCATTCGCTGGAATGTGGCTGGAGCTTAACATAGCCGAAAGGAAGTACCCTAAACTCGTAAAGGTCGTCCGGAGTTATAAAAAGAAGTTTTCTGGCGGTCTCGCTAATCTAGTTCAATTTCCCAATAGCGGCTTTTGAGATCGATAGAGGAGAAATACTTCGCGCGCCTCAGCCTGTCTAGAGAATTCTCGACACGATGCAACGGGTAGATATCTTTATTTATGACGTTGTTTACCTTCCAGAAGCAAATACAAGACCGAGGCGTGCCAACTTTCTATGTCAAGAGGCCTTATAGTTCAATGAATAAAACGCTCAGATAGCAGAGCACCTCAGCGAGAGGACACAGAGCTTCGGCAAAACAGGCACAAGGCTTCCCACGACTCGTCGTCGTCTTTCTCGAAGCAATGTCTGCTGCTTGTTCTTCCCCTGTACAATTGCCTCCCCGGAGAAGAGGAGCCGTCTCGGCTACCTACGAGCAAGATAGTACAGGTGGATCAAAGTACGGCTTGAGCCGCTGAACGTGCACGATTTCGCGCCCTCGACGGCGCTTATCGGAAGGCGGCTCTAGGGGTTCTACCAAATAGTTCACAGGAGACGTTTGACTGACGACACGGACCTTGATACTTGGGCATAAGCTTGGGTGAAAGTCCAGGGCTTGTAGCGGGAACCCAAAGCCAGACTAGTGAGTCAGGAGCGTAGGGTGCCGGAGAAGAGGGAATATCCCGAAGGTGCTTCTGTCGGTGCTGATCTTCCGAAGTAAATGTGCGGGCGAGCTTTCGGCACTCTTCCGCGTGTGCAGCAGCCTCGGACAGGGTAGTAGCCTCTGTTGTGTCAGGGCGATAGGTAAGGATGGTGTCCATTGTGCTGGAAGGCTCGCGTCTTTAAAGAAGAAAGAATGGGGAAAATCCTGTAGTGATCTGTGTGGCGGTATTATAGGCGTGCGTCACGAAGGGTAGAATTCGGTTCCAATTGATTTGGTCAGATACGACTTACATGGCTAACATATCGCCAAGAGTCCGGTTAAAGCGCTCAGTCATGCCATTAGTTTGCGGATGGTATGCAGTAGTGGTACCGTGAATTACGTTGCATTCCTTGAGCACGGCTTCTATAACATCAGACAGAAAGACGCGGCCTCTGTCGCTCAGCAACTCTCTGGGGGCTCCATGGCGAAGTATGATGTTACGTAGAAGGAACCAGGCAACATCCCGCGCTGATGCGTTGGGCAGGGGCGAAGTTTCGGCGTAGCGTGTGAGATGGTCTATCGCCACTATCACCCAGCGGTTGCCATCTGAAGTACTCGGAAGGGGCCCATAAAGATAAACTCCGACCCGGTCAAAGGCCCGTCCTTGACAAGGCAATGGTTGCAGTGGAGCAGCTAAGGCATGAGGGGTATTCTTGCAGCGTTGGCAAGCGACGCAGGAGCGGACTTATTGGCGGACGAATCGGTACATCCCGTGCCAGTAATAACGAATTCGCAAGCGCGCGTATGTTTTTAGTACTCCTGCATGAGCGCATTGCGGGTCATCGTGAAACGCTGCACATATGTCCCAACGTAGATGCCTAGGAACCACGAGAAACCATTTGCGCCCCTCCGAAAGGTAGTTACGACGGTATAGGAGCCCGTCACGAACAGCAAAGTGGTGTGCTTGGCGACGCAATGTACGGCCAGTAGGAGGAGCTGATGGGCCTGAGAGAAAAACCAGCACCGCAAGAATTCATGGATCCTTCTGCTGCTCCGAAAGCATATCGGTGGAGGTGAGGGAGTACTCGCATATTTGTACTTTCTGATGATTGGGCTGGCCTGACACTGGGGAGAGAGACAAGGCATCCGTGTCCGAATGCTTACGGCCACAGCGGTACAGCACTCGAATATCATACTCTTGGAGGCGAAGCGCCCATCGAGCGAGGCGGCCTGAAGGTTCTTTCAAGGACGACAGCCAGCAGAGTGCATGGTGGTCCGTGATGACGTTGAACGGGCGGCCGTAGAGGTAAGGACGAAACTTAGTTATGGCCCAAATGATAGCCAGGCATTCTTTTTCTGTAACGGAATAGTTTGCTTCCGCTTTCGTGAGTGCCCGACTAGCCAAGGCAACAGCGTATTCATCGAAGCCAGTCTTGCGTTGTGCAAGAACAGCGCCAATGCCGACGCCACTGGCATCCGTGTGTATTTCTGTCGGTGCACTTGGGTCAAAATATCGGAGTATCGGGGGTGAGATTAGAAGACGACGCAGCGTCGTGAATGCGGCATCGCAAACTGGCGGCCAGGTCAAGAGGTCGTGGTTACCCGCGAGAAGCTGCGTCAAAGGCGCTATTATGGTGGCAAAGTTGCGGATGAAACGACGAAAATAAGTGCATAATCCGATGAAGCTGCGGAGTTCTTTTGTGGTCTTTGGTGGTGGGAATTCGGCGACGGCTTGGAGTTTGGTTGGATCTGGGAGCACACCATCTTTGGAAACAGCTTGACCAAGGATGACTAGCTGCCGGGCGGCGAAGCGACACTTCTTTAAGTTGAGCTGGAATCTAGCATCGGGCAAGACAAGTGAGCACGTATTTGAGTCGGAACAGGTGAGAAGAAAAGTCCGAGGAAAAGATGACAATGTCATCGAGATAACAAAGGCATGTCTGCCATTTGAGGCCCCGGAGGATGTTATCCATCATTCTTTCAAACGTTGCAGGCGCATTACAGAGGCCAAAGGGCATCACGGTAAATTCATATAAGCCGTCAGGCGTAACAAATGCTGTTTGCGGGCGATCTGCGTCAGCCACCGGGACCTGCCAATAACCGGATCGTAAGTCTAAGGACGAAAAGAATTCAGGGTCTTGGAGGCAGTTCAGTGCGTCGTCGATACGGGGAAGAAAATAGACATCTTTCCGGGTTATCTTGTTTAGTCGTCGATAGTCCACACAAAAACGAATAGTCCCATCTTTCTTTTTCACCAGCACTACCGGAGAAGCCCAGGGACTGTGCGATGGCTGTATCATGCCGCGTCGAAGCACGTCTCCTACGTGCTCATCAATGACACGGCGCTCCGTCGTGGACACACGGTATGGACGTTGGCATAGAGGCGCATGGCTGCCGGTGTCGATGAGATGAACTACTGTGGAGGTACGTCCTAAACATTGTTTTTGGAGGTCGAAAGAAGTTCGAAATTGGTTAAGGAAGTCGACGATCAAGTCAAATGTCAAGAGGCGTTATAGTTCAATGAATAAAACGCTGAGATAGCAGAGCACCGCAGCGAGAGGACACAGAGCTTCGGCAAAACAGGCACAAGGCTTCCCACCACTCGTCGTGGTCGTCTTTCTCGAAGCATTGCCTGCTGCTCATCATTCTCCAGAGCACTAACAAGAAAAACTGGCAATGACCAGAGACTAACTACATGAAGGCTGTATCACTCAATATTAAAGCATTTTATTCACATCCGTTTGAATCGCATGTCGTTCGGTTGGGGAAACACGATAAGGCTGTTGCCGTATAGGATGGGCGTCGTCGTAGTTGATGATACGGTGTTTCGTAATCGATGTTTGATGCACCTTGGACGACCGTGCAAAGCAAGCTTGGAACTCGAGGAACAGCTCCCACAGGGGTTGTTTGTTCTCTTAAAGAAGCGTTGGATTGATGTCGACGTTGACTAGAGGTGCTTCAGCAGTGCCGATTGCCTCGGAAACAAAGCACTAAGTGACATCGGCTATCGGGTGGCCGTAGGCGATGGCAGTACCGAAGAATAGGTGCCTGTTTTCGTAGCTGAATGTTGTGACAAGATCCTTACAGTGGCCAACAGAGCTGTAAAAGGCTTCCTGCGACGCAGGCATCTTTTGAAAGCAGGCAATAGCGATGGCTTCCTACGACCGCTTCACCGAGTAATAATCTGCCAAACGCAACTTGAACGACGACACTTGCACGCCGTGGTAACGTGACAACGTCGTCTATGACAAGAAGAGATGCTCGATGGTGGACGGTGTCGCTCGTCGATGCAGCGCTGTTTGTTGAGAATGTTACGAGGCGTTGTCGAATGCCGATGATAGGTCCGTGCTCTCTGAGAAAGTCCACGCCTATGATTAGGTCTCCAGAACACTGAGGGAGAATGCCTAAGCTGGCAACAAAAGCAGAGCCGCGAATCTGTATTCGTGCCTTGCATATGCCGAACGGTGTGACGATCTTCTTTCCAGCTGTACGAACTTGCGTTCAATTATAAAGCGTCGTCACTTTCTTCAGAAGGGTGGCTGGCTTTTCGCTGTTTATTGAGTAACCCGCTCCGCTGTCCACTAAAGCGGTCACTTCGCGACCGTCGAGCAGTACAGGAATATTCAAGGAAATTCTACTTGCGGAATCAGCAGGTACTCTCGTCGTCGATGTATCGTCGGTCCGGATACGCGTCAGTGGGGATCCGTGAGCGCATCCAGACTGAGTGGCCTCGCCCCCGAAAGTCTTTGCGCTTTGTTTTCCGGGCGTGGACTTGGCGACCGACTCTGCACCACGCCGGTCGAATACGTACGGCGAGTCGGAGAGAACCGCCGCGGCGATGGGGAGCGTTAATGGTGTCATGCTGATGAGGATCCGCGATGCTCGGCAAAGGTTTCTTCAATTTCAGGAGCACGCTAGCTGTGTCGCGGAGAGTTTGCTCAACAACCGCGTAGTCCGAGCCCTCGATATGAGCAATCTCGGTAGACATGCCCAGCTTCGTCAAAGTGAACCAAAGGGGATCGCGATCAGGTGCCCGCCGTACGTCTGAATTCCTTGGAGCCTGGCGAGGGCTGTATACGAGGCTGCTTGGACGGACGGTTGCATGGCCGGGTACGCGGTGCGAAGCGTGGAGGAACGTGGGACAGGTTGCCTCAAACTTGCAAATAAGACATTCGGGGATGTCGGTTCGTAAATGTTGAGCTTCTGTGATGAAGGGTGATTCTCACCGCATGTTGGACTACGTCACAGACAACGCTAGGCAAAGAGCTGATCATCGGCTGCGAGGGTACCGACAGCTTATGAAGTTCTTTGCGGATTAAGAATTGGATGAGCTCCGGAAAAACAAAACGACGTGGCCCCCGAGAACTCCGAAGAAGTCCGTAAGTGAGGCAGCATTCATTGGTGTTGGTATGATCTGGCCCGCTGCCGAGGAACCTATTCTATGCTGACGGTCTCGGAAAAAAAATGCTGACAGAGTCTTCGGAGGACTGCGGACAAGACAACCGAACAGCTGCTCTTTCACTCCGCGCATAAGGTATTTCAACTTCTTCTTTTCCGACATTCTGAGGACGGCTCGTCGAAAGGTACGCGTCATGTCCTCGATACACATTGCGACACCTTCGTTCTGCATCTGTATACGGGACTTGAAGTCACGCTGAGCTCGCTCTCAGTGATCAGGGCTTGCATACGTCTCAACAAACCGGCGTTTGGATTCTTCCCGTGAAGTTAGGGCGTCTGCACGGTTCTCATACCAAACACGTGTTCCATCATCAAGACTGAAATATACGTTTTCAGTTTCACTGCGTCGTTCCACTTGTTGAACGCAGCAACACGTTCATAGTGCATCAGGCAACCTTGACATCGTCACGTGTGGCGCCGTGGACGGGATTCGGCGTTCGCGCATTGAGTAGCGTACAATGAATCGGCGTTGTGCCTGCCATACCGGTTGGGACAGACGGCACTGCCATTGTCTCTGGGAGCAGTCCGAACTGGGGGCTTGTCCACGGACCCTTCTGCTGGCGCGGTGTACAGGCATAACCACCGGTATGCCTCATTGGCTAACGAGTGAAGGGCGCTGGGAGGAACTGCGCAAGATGTTGGCTCACAAATTTATATTGCTCGAGAGTGATGGCCACTTCAGACGCGGATACCCTCATGCGACTTTTCATTTTCTCACTGGCCCTGTCGCCAACACGTTGATAAGCCGCGCTCCGTTGGCGATGAACCCAGACCGCAGCATCGCGGTATTCAGTGTTCGTAATCATTTGAGCCTATTGTTCGTACACAACCTTTCTCGCCCATTGAGTGAGTTTTCAGTGTCGCTGCCAGATGCGTCGACAAGAAAACAAGGGTAGATTACCGAATGAGAATTTGAAAAAGAATACTTAGACCAAAACGTTAAGTCTGCACGCATACTATGCTCATCATTTGTTGGCTTTGGGCCATACTTCGGGAAAAGGGTGTCGTATAGACAACGTGCCAAGGGGTGCAGAGGACGCAACGAAAGAGCCAAGCGAGCCCGTTGTATTCTCTGTGTTTGTGTAGTGTTGATAAAATTAGGTAAGAAAGTAAAGTAAACATAATCGGTTACCTTTTAGTAATTGCTCAATTTTTAGAGGAAGTCATTACTAATAGTAATCAATTGTTTTTGTAGTAAGTAATTCCAATCATAATCGCTTACTCTTTTTTTCCTTATGTGCACATGTCTGGTTCTAACTTCCAAACAAGATATCGCATTTTTTCAGACCTCACCGAGAGTATATACGAAGCGCAATATCTTACGAGCGATTAGAATTTAGAATATTGCTGTTCAGGGAGTGGATGGGTTCGTCTAAGAACAAAGTAACGCGCCATCCTATTAGGCGAATACGTATTCCAACATTTCAGGTATGCACGAAAAGGTGGGCGTGCTTCAGACCGCCGCGCGGGTAGACATGCCGAAGAGCAAGGAGTTAACCATGTACAACATCACTGTTACTCCGTAACGTACTGCTGTAACGTTTTTAGGCGCAGGGGATTATGTGTGCACAACAGGCCTCGAAAAAGAACACAAAGGCGGACACCATTCATTCTGTTAGCGCTCTTTGTGACGGGCCTGTACCAGCAGTGTTTGCTAAGATAACCTTGGACGCATGTGGTTATTAGTGCGCTGCTCAACTGAGTTGACACTTTTGGCATATGTCCTGATGTCATATTCGCAAACCGCAGCAATGACAATAAAGGGATGCCCAGGAGCTTACTATATTAGACGCTGTTAACAGTTCTTAAAAGATCCTCCCAATTGCAATTCGAGTTTCACGAACAGAGAATCTTCGACAATGTAATGCAGCTTTTCATAACTTTTTAACTCGAATGTGAAACCAACTGAACTGGACAACGTTATTGTGGTCCTGATGGCTGCACGCAGCGGGCGTCTCCCACGTAGGCACCGACAGGGCGGGCCACATGCTGGTCGCTTCTGACTCCCGATAGTCGGAGCTAGAGTCGGGAAGAGCTTTTCTACCCTGCCAGAGCATGTGTGCGACCAACGCACAGTAGAATTGTGCCCCTGAAACTTTTGTGCCCAATTACTCTGTAACAGAACACAAGCGTAAAAGGATAAGGGATAAAATGATAAGGGATAAGGGATACTCGTTAGAGTAATGAGGTTTTATAGCCCTGCACACACTCTTTGAAGGCCTTCAATAAATATATTATGGTAGCTTTGTTTACCGTGGGGGTTGGGGCTCGAAGGGGTACCCGCCGTAGCCACGGTTTATTTAGGCCGGCCAGCCATGGTGCTACAACGAGATCTCGGGAGAGCGGCCGCGGGCTCCGGTCGAGCGCGAAGCGCGTTTCTATTCTTGAGCTACCTGCCTGCGAGCCCTCTTCTTCGCCTGCTTTGGAGGCAATGGCCGCGCCGTGACTACCCTATCTCTTGAATAGCGAAAGTCCTCATGGGGTTTCAGTGCGGCATATTACTTTGTTCTTGTACAGGACCCCCTATGTCAATGTGCACAGACTTGAAAACAGTGTATCTTGTGCGCTAGCCGTCTGTTCTGCTGTATTAATGCGAATAATTCTTTGTGAAATTCAGCTGTTGTGAGACATCTGTCTGTCTGTCTGTCTGTCTGTCTGTCCGTCCGTCCGTCCGTCCGTCCGTCCGTCCGTCCGTCCGTCCGTCCGTCCGTCCGTCCGTCCGTCCGTCCGTCCGTCCGTCCGTCCGTCCGTCCGTCCGTCCGTCCGTCCGTCCGTCCGTCCGTCCGTCTGTCTGTCTGTCTGTCTGTCTGTCTGTCTGTCTGTCTGTCTGTCTGTCTGTCTGTCTGTCTGTCTGTCTGTCTGTCTGTCTGTCTGTCTGTCTGTCTGTCTGTCTGTCTGTCTGTCTGTCTGTCTGTCTGTCTGTCTGTCTGTCTGTCTGTCTGTCTGTCTGTCTGTCTGTCTGTCTGTCTGTCTGTCTGTCTGTCTGTCTGTCTGTCTGTCTGTCTGTCTGTCTGTCTGTCTGTCTGTCTGTCTGTCTGTCTGTCTGTCTGTCTGTCTGTCTGTCTGTCTGTCTGTCTGTCTGTCTGTCTGTCTGTCTGTCTGTCTGTCTGTCTGTCTGTCTGTCTGTCTGTCTGTCTGTCTGTCTGTCTGTCTGTCTGTCTGTCTGTCTGTCTGTCTGTCTGTCTGTCTGTCTGTCTGTCTGTCTGTCTGTCTGTCTGTCTGTCTGTCTGTCTGTCTGTCTGTCTGTCTGTCTGTCTGTCTGTCTGTCTGTCTGTCTGTCTGTCTGTCTGTCTGTCTGTCTGTCTGTCTGTCTGTCTGTCTGTCTGTCTGTCTGTCTGTCTGTCTGTCTGTCTGTCTGTCTGTCTGTCTGTCTGTCTGTCTGTCTGTCTGTCTGTCTGTCTGTCTGTCTGTCTGTCTGTCTGTCTGTCTGTCTGTCTGTCTGTCTGTCTGTCTGTCTGTCTGTCTGTCTGTCTGTCTGTCTGTCTGTCTGTCTGTCTGTCTGTCTGTCTGTCTGTCTGTCTGTCTGTCTGTCTGTCTGTCTGTCTGTCTGTCTGTCTGTCTGTCTGTCTGTCTGTCTGTCTGTCTGTCTGTCTGTCTGTCTGTCTGTCTGTCTGTCTGTCTGTCTGTCTGTCTGTCTGTCTGTCTGTCTGTCTGTCTGTCTGTCTGTCTGTCTGTCTGTCTGTCTGTCTGTCTGTCTGTCTGTCTGTCTGTCTGTCTGTCTGTCTGTCTGTCTGTCTGTCTGTCTGTCTGTCTGTCTGTCTGTCTGTCTGTCTGTCTGTCTGTCTGTCTGTCTGTCTGTCTGTCTGTCTGTCTGTCTGTCTGTCTGTCTGTCTGTCTGTCTGTCTGTCTGTCTGTCTGTCTGTCTGTCTGTCTGTCTGTCTGTCTGTCTGTCTGTCTGTCTGTCTGTCTGTCTGTCTGTCTGTCTGTCTGTCTGTCTGCATCGAGATGCTGTCGGGGTTGTTCAATTTGATATATGTCAGAATAGGCATGGGGTGGCACTACAAGCATGCTTACATAACAAGAATACATGTCATTACATTAGTGCACGACATATTTGTCATGGCGTGTATATCATGACATAAATGGCATCGATGACATGATGCCGTCGTGGTCATTTCTTTGACATAATATTTATTTATTTAAAGATACCTTACAGGCACCTAGAGGCATTGTGTAAGGGGGGAAAGTACACTCAGAGATTATACAATAGTTAGAATACATATGAGAATGCATGTACAAAAATACAGTGTAAGAAAGGTATGAATTGATTTCTTGCATATCTTGACATGGATGACATGACATGTCATTACATGAATGACATGCGTATCATGACATGAAAGAGGAAACATAAAGCGCTTGTCACGGCATGTATGCCATGAAATAAATGGTATGATGGTACAATTTTGTCGTGGTTGTTTTTTAACTTGATTTATATCAAAATATGAATGACATGGCTTAATCTTATCACATGAATTACATGCATGCTATGACATGAACGCCATAAATTACATGGCACTAATGTAACTGCTGTCATGTCATACACGCATCACGCACATCTCGACACACACATTCTGATGTATATCCCGTTAAAGGAATGAACATGACGCCGTCGCTTCATGTGTGTGATTTATGTGATTCATGGCAATGACGTCGCGACACGCATGTTCATGCATTCATGTCATGAATATCCTAGTATATAATTTCTTAGATGATGGAACTGACATGAATGAGAGCCATGCATATCATGACATGGATATCATAAATAAGATGATAAATGGATTGAATGACATGAAACACATATTTAGCTGGATATATTTTGTATATGCGTGTTATGACATGCACGCATGATATCAATGACATATCATGCCGTGTATGCCATAAAATAAGTTGCATAGTTGCCAAGGTCTGTATATGTTAAGCATGACATGATTTTCATGAATTTCATGACATGCATGAGAAGAATGATATAAACCCATGACATGTATGGATGTATGCACTGCATGAGATTACTATGATATGAGCGTATGCCGACCCAGTGGAGGAAGTTATCCACTAAGTTGGGCCGATGATATATGCTCGTGTTCGTGATGTGGTGATGGTCGTTTAAAGAATCGTCATTCCTGCTTCGCAAAGCGACTTGCACCTTTGATTCTCGCGGGCCATCCGCGCTCGAGCCAAGTGGCTCGCATAAGGAGATCCCGGCACCTCGCCAGCAGAACACTGGGTGGTGGCTCTTCAGACAGGAATTGAGAAGCATGTTTCCAGCAAAGGTTAACTTCCAAACGCCGCATAGCAACGCGGCGCCTCCTAGTTCCTCCCAAAACTCGTACCAAGCTTTCACGGTCCTTCTCGTCTTCGCAGCTTAATCAAACATCGAGGCGTGCTCTTTCCTGGTGCACAGAGGGTCCAAGTATGACAGCGCTGCATAAAGTTCTACTCCGGCAGCGTCACCATGACTCGGCCAAGGCCATCAGCGGCACCGCGCCGCTCGCCGGTTTGACCATACAAAAGGGTTTAGGCTACAGTGTCACCGTCAAATTATGTGTAAGTCAAGCGAAAGCTTCACAAAGACAGTGGTCATGGCGATTAGCCGATGGCATGCACAAAGACGGCGTCAATGCTTCCCTTAAACCAAGGCTAACTCAGCGAAACCACTGGTCGGGTATAAATAGGCCTTAATTAGTCTGTTAACAGAGTACATAATTGTACTCCTACTTGCAACTACGTTCGTGATGTAGGAATGCTTGTCATGCGTTCATAATAAACCTGAGTTGAAGGACCCTTCTTTTCCGTCTGCCACCTTCTTACTTACTCTGTTAGATCCATAAACGTAATCTAACTCACCCAATTGCCTATTCTTACAGCTGTGTCTTTCGCACCTACTAGCCAGGTTGTGAAGGCATTCTGCTGCAGCGTCCGCTCCTTCGGGTAGCCTTTACTACGCGAGCGTTCTTTCATTCGAATGAAAAATGAGCGGACACTGGCAATGTGCAAGCCTACACACGGCATTGCCGGCTGGCGTCGCTCGGCGTCGCATAACCGGGTCGGAATACGCGCAATGAGGAAGCGCTTGCCTGTCCGATGGCGGAGAGGCTTCCCGATCTCCTGGAGCGCACCTTACGCGGCCGGTCGGCCTCACCCAGCCGTCCTGAGCAGCTCGAGCTGTGCGGCCGGAAGTCGGAACCACGCCGATTGGCTATCATGACGGCCATGGGGATCTGGGTCTTGCCACCTGCTGGCCGAGACATGTTCTCCAGACAACGCGGCGTACTTTTTCAGTGGTGAATGCGACACAAATCTGGAAAGAAATTCAGTCGTTATTGCGAAACGCTCGCGCTGCAACGTTTGATCATGAATACAGCAGTTACTTTTTGCCCAAGAAAACTGCACGTCTTATGTGATGAAGATAAGACGGGACTGTGCTTTGGCGTACGGGTTGTTGTAGTTATACGTTTTTGTGTCGCGAAAGTTGACATCACTCGCGCTCAATCTCAAACACAGCAACACCAATTTGCCTTAAACATGACGAGCCGGTATGGGCTGCATACAGTATGCCCGCTGTGACAGCGGACTGACTAGCTTCATGCTGTTTTGGCCCACGTGCGTACAATGTCACAAATCAGAGCCTGAAATTCTGCTGCAAACTAAATGCAAACGACTGCTTTCAGTACGCGATGGTGATGTCACGAGTAATCGTTCAACGTAGAGCGGTCACCACAAAGAACTCCGCTAATATAGACATATGTGACTTTGGACATATGCAACCGCCACTATACTCGACAGTTTCGTCGCTTACTATGCATAAGGCACAGCCATTGAATATATTCACTGCTGAGCCTTTGCGACATACGTTTTTTTTTCTTAATACAACGTTCTATAGCAACATCGATATTGGCCAATTAAGAACCCACATTGCGGTGAGGTAAGAGAAACAATACGTATATGATGTCGACTCCCACCTGCAGCGACAACCAGGCGCAGCAGTCGCCTCAGTGGAAATGCTGACCTCGTGGTGCACCACCGTTTCTGTCGAGACCTCGCGCGACAGGTCCCCGTTGCGGTAGGCTCGCCGGAGCGTAGCCGAACCAGTTGTCTGTCAACCTAAGCGGCGCATGACGGAAAGCGGGCTCTACCCGACGGCTCTTATCGCCCCCGTCTTTGTTCGTTGTCTACATCCTCTCCCGCATGTCGACTATTTTTCTGGCTCCGATAAGATGAGCACTTTCTTTCTTTCTGGCAGCTAAAACACAATGGCCTCTCCCCGCAGCTTAGTCGGCTGGCAATCAGCGGCAATACGCCTATTGCATACCCTTCGCCAATCCTATGCAGTACTCCCAGTTCAGCAGTTCACACAAATTTGCCACACAGCTTTCCAACGATTGGCAGATTGCAAGAATTAGAACTTGTCTTTATTACCTTTGTGCACTGGCCTGCACCTCTCACTTCTTTTGCTTTGAGCGAATCTTACTTCCTGCGAGGTGAACTGTTCCATTATTTTTGTCCGATTAAGCCAGTGGATATTTCGGAAATGGAAAGGTGTAACAGAGTTCACTTTCTTCGCCGCAAACTTCCGTTAATCCAGCCCCAGATATGAAGATGAGCGGCCCCGTTAATAAAACTTTTGTATTATCTGACCTTGTGCTATCGTGGTTACAGTAGGGGCTACCAGAATGCCTGCAGCTGAAGTTATACTATTAGAGTTTCATGCGATCCTGTCACTAGTCTTGCGCTTAATGCTGTTCAGTGGCTGGATCGAGTGTCGCGCTCTGATGTCGGAATAACATCAATGCGAGGCAATCCTGACAAAACTATATTGCGTTTTTCTGTTGATGGGCGAATGCGGAGGAAGCGATTAATAGTGACATGGACTACGTTTCTATATACATGTTGCTACAACAGCCACACTTTCATGTAGATGTCCAAATGCTTCTAAATTACACACCCACACACACACACCCACACACACACACACACACACACACACATATTATATATATGTATATATATATATATATATATATATATATATATATATATATATATATATATATATATATATATATATATATATACACACGGGGTGTCCACCTCAGCCGTAGCCGACTTTAAAGGGACACTAGCTACAAGAAGAGTTTCACAGAGCAGAACTGGTGCAACACACAAGCGGGAGACAGCGTCGGCTTTTTTCTAAGTTGACGGACTTTCTCCGAGCTGTAGAAGCAAGCGCCACAAGAAAAGTATCGCGTCACAAACACCTGAAAATTGTGTTTTCAAATGGGCTCAACAAAATAGACAATAAGAATAAAGAAAAGGTAGGAACGTTAATCCGGGCTGAACCCCGTATGTTAGCCTGCAGTGCAGGAAGAGGAAAGGAAAGCAAAATATTCTGGTATTTTCTTTATTGCTTGAAATAATTTGCACCTTAAATACAAAACCTTGCGCGCACAGTAGGTATCTGTACCTAATGGCTAGTAGTGAGATGATTTACAAAAATGGAATTGGCAGTAATCTAATAGTTGAATCTAACGGCAACAAAGTGGCACTCAGGAACAAAATACATTAAAACACAAAATATGAGAGTGACGGCGAGCAGTTAATTAGCAAACAGAAGCTCACTCTTAAGAGAACGTGCGAATGTCCAGCGTTGATGTAACCAGCGTTGAGGATGGTGTCTTGAGAAATCACACGGGCGCTTTTGTGGCCTTCTGCGGCTGTAATATGCAAGAGACCATGGTCTCAAGATTTTGCTGAAGGAAAAGGACTTCCATCTAGCAGGCTTAGAGCTGTGGTCTATAAATTTTCTACAGCTATCCCTCGCCAAATGAACTGTGCTAGCTCATGATCGCACACTGAACCCGGTTCCTCAGAAAAGGGCAGCACCGGCACAGGGGCAGCTTCGTTTGCCGAGGCCTCGCGCTTAGAGGGACCGTTGATCCCCATACTTGCACAAAAACGAGAGAACGAGCTTCGGACCGTTTCGGACTTGATCCGAATGGCTCAGATCGAGCTTACAATTTGAAAATATTTAAACACTGTATTCTAAATAGTCTTCCATCATCCAACGCCAGCTCTCTCTGCACATCCAACATCCTTGTTAGCAGTTCAATACAAAGACAACCTTTTTCGAGTGGGCTGTACTGTGTTTCCAAGAAGGTCCGGGAATAAATTGATTGGTTCCCACAGAAAACAATCGGAAACACTAGAACGACCGTCTCGTAGAAAGGAAAGACAGGCTAGTCGTGCGATGCACCCCCGTGCACATCCTGGCATACCTTGGCAATACCTTGACATACCGCTTGGCTTTCCTTGAGCCGGAACTGCATTTAAATTCTGAACCACAACTGGCACGCTCCGCTGTGTGTAATGTCTCATCCAACATGGACCAAGAGTTCTAGAGAAATCGTATCAACTGCATATCAGCGGTAGTCGGTCCTGTGCCCTAACAACCAGTATTTTTTTTTCTCCACAATAAATGCATAATTGTTTTTATTTGGTCAACACTTATTGCGATATCAATTATCGTCGTCGTCGGCTTTATGTTCCGCATAAAGTCCAAGAGGGACAACACCGCGCATTGTATGCTGCATGTGCGAGTGAAAGCACGTGAGAGAAGCCGCCGATCGCGCGTGAAGGAAGAAAGCAGAGAGCATCTTCCGTCGCTAGAAAGGCGGTGGGAGGATGAGACCCATACAAAAATCAACCTTTAATATTTTTAGAACTCTTTCCAACTTTCTATCGACTTTATTAACATCCTATGTTTTTTTACTTCCTGTTAACGCATGTTACAAGAAAGTTGGTAGGCTCCGCTTTTACTTTTTTAAAGAAAGATTACTAAAAAAAAGAACTTCAAGGAAGTTGGTAGGCTATGTTCTTACTTTTGTTTCCCTGTCTTTCTGTCTATTTCTTCATCTTCTCACGAAATTTTTTTAAAAGGAAGCTTCAAAAAGTTTGCAGGCTCTGTTTGTAGTTTCGTTGGAAGAAAGTTTGTGTAAAGAAAGTTGGTTGGCGCTGTTTTTAGTTTTGTTTAAAGAAAGTTATAATAATTGCACTTGCTCAATTTATTCGCTCATTTAACACTGCGATAAAGAACCATAACATACAAAATTGGTAACACAATAATTAGTACGAATACCAGAGTGTCATAGTGATAATTCGTTTCTACACTTTAAAAGGAAGGAAGGAGACGATAATATTTTGCTGCGCATGCGCATAAAATCAGGAGAAGCAAAGTGTAAGATTTATTAGCCTTCCTCAGTGTAATTCTCTATTGATGACGTTTCTTATACTCGGAAACATATTTTTGTACATTATGAGTTGGACCCTTTACCTCTCCGATTGAGGCGAAGGCGTTACCACTGCTCCAAATAAAACAGTGGAACTATTGAACTTCTTGGCGTAGGCTGTTTATTATTCTTCGCGACGTTTTTTTGGTTTTTTCATTTCGGCTTCTTAAGAAACCTCTCCTCGACTATTCTGTGCAATTCATTCGCAAAACTTGACTGTCTAACAAATGCAGTACATGCGGTCGCTGTTAGAAGCGCCTTTCTTTTCATAACTGCGGGAGATGGGTGTGTTGAGATTTGCGGTCGAAGAGATGTACGACAGCACGAATCCCGTAAATGCTTGCTTGGGTGCACGACTGAATAATTGACGATTGTCAGTTGGCTGGGTAGGGAAAGTTGCGTACCTAGCACGGCCGTATCTCTTTGTTCGCGCGTGCGTGCAAAGAGTATAGTTGTTGCATTTCGGCCGAAGCTCTATCTGCTGTAGCACACCGCCATCGCCACGTTTGTTGTCTTTATTCCTGACTCTCAGCGGAAATATGGTCTCACTAAGTCAAGATGCGGGCAAATATTCTCGGAAAGACGACACTTGGCGACATAGGAAGCGTGTATGTTTGCGGTGATCATGAATTTGTACTCGGTAGGTGTCAAAGAAGCCTGTAGGTCGTCCGCCATTCCAAGCAGACGGAGCTGCACGGACGGAGCGCTGATTGGCTCGTCATCGAAAACTAAAATTCGCTCATGGTACGGTTTGAATCCTTGTATATCCTTTATAAATAAGGAAACCTACCCGCGTAGTGTAAGCCCAACAAGTGGGGCCTAAATACATGCCCTCCTCCCAACTACGATTTGCTTTGAGTAACAAAAGCTAATCTCGAAGGCAGTGCTTTTGCAAACTGCATGCGCCTGAAGTGGATGCGAATCTTGGAGGCGAGATCCGCTTCGTTAACCGCAGTGTGGCGCCGCTGCAATGCTAGGCCAGGGCTATTGAAAGGGCCCACAGGCGCTCAGGAGGACAGAGGAGATAGTAATTAAGAAGGTCCCATACGGGAACCTCAGAATAGCATCGCCGTCAATAACAGAAAAAGAAGGAAAACAAGAAAGAGAGCTCGCTATGCAATAGGCTACATCAACTTGCAATCAAATTAAAGCAGCATGCATAGGCAGAGAATTATGGAATTTTGGGAGAACTTCAGAATGGCTTCACAGTAGGTAGGCGTTTGAATGATAACTTATTTCTTCTTACTCAGTGTATTGAAATATCAATAGTTGAAAGCGGACCGATATGTGACCATTTTAGACATTACAGGAGCGTACGACAACGTAGACTACAACATTTTGTGGGATATTCTAGAACGGGGAGGCTTAGGCGACGATAGTCTACAGCTTTTGGGAGAGATTTACGTAGAAAATACCGTTTGCGTTGAATGGTAGGGACAAGGAGCCAGGAGAAAGTTGATATCAACTAGGGACTGAAGCAAGTGTGTCCTTTATCCCCGCAGCTGTTTATGGTGTGCATGGTGAGGATGGAGAGGGCGCTAGAAGAAAGTAATATCGGGTTTAATCCCTCACACAAACAGGCGGGTACAGTAGTAGAGCTCCACCTTCCAGCCTTATTATGTGCGGACGACATTGTGTTGCCAGCTAACAAGCAAAGTGATTTGCAACGTCTGGCTAATATCTGTGGACAGGAAGGCGAGAATTTGGGTTTGGAATTTAGTGTTTGAAAATCGCGTGTTACGGTATTCAATGAAAACAGTGAACCGACAGTGGATGTACAGGGCCAGGAATTATCTCGGGTAAGAGAATATAAATAACGCGGTATATGGATAACAGAAGGAAATATATATATATATATATATATAGATATGCAAACACAGGAAAAAACAATAAAAGTAAGGTGGAAGAGAAATGCAGCAATATAGAAACATAGGGTGCTATGGGGATACAACAGGTACGAGGCGCTCCGGGGTATATTGAAAGGTGTAATGGTTCCAGGACTTACTATGCGGTTGTTTGCCGTTGTTTGCTTGAAATCAGGTGTAGAATCAGGACTCGATGGCAACCACAGGTCAGTGGGAGGCCTCGCATTAGGCGCTAATGGGAAGACTACAAATGAAGCTGTGCAGGGTGATATGGGGAGGAGAAATTTTGTGAAGATCGACTGAGGAATATGGAAGGAAGTAAATGTCATGGGAGAGTGCTGAAGTATTTCTACAGGAAAAACATTGGTTCGCAGTGGAGGAAAAGGACAAGGAAGCTTACGAACAAGTATGCAACCTGTATGGTGACAATGTGGCAACAAAGAACATCAAGTGCAAAGACAGGTGCTGGACAGATCCATCCATCCATCCATCGATCCATCCGTCCGTCCGTCCGTCCCTCCGTCCGTCCGTCCGTCCGTCCGTCCGTCCGTCCGTCCGTCCGTCCATCCATCCATCCATCCATCCATCCATCCATCCATCCATCCATCCATCCATCATGGAACACGATGGCTGTGGCCGAGTGCTCGTTGCAGTAAGGCGGTAGTTGAATTATATTTTAGGAGTGCCGAGGGAAATGTGCTCCTTATCGTGTGCATTATTCATCGCAACACCTCCGGACTCATGAAACGCTATTATTTCACCGTGTTTTTGATGCGATGCCCAAGTGTCAGCAGCGTCCTACTACAGCGCCTGTCCGAGCTGCCTTCACGCACTCTCTCGTGATAAGCCTGGTACTGGTGCTTAGAATCATAGTGTACTGGAAAATTTGTTGAAGTTTGTGCTTTCTTGCAGCTGGGATTCATCGGAAATTCTAGTGTTTGCGCCGGTAAAGCGTCGGTGCCACGGTACCAGTGAGACGAAAGAGCGTTTGTGGGCTACGTCTTGAAAGGTAAGCAAGTTTATCACTTGCGCGAATTTTTGTAGCTTTTGTTTCATGTAATGCGCTTTGTGTAACTAGAGCAGGGCGCTTTCTGAGCGCAGGTGGCCCATGTTGCTGTGCACATTTAGCAAGCAGTTTCACGAAAGCTTCCTCTGATGTTAGTGTGCTTTTATTCTGCTGGGAAGCATGCTATCCGGCCTGATTTCTATGACTGAATGGGCACAGAACTATGGCGCACTGAAAGTTACGGCTTGTTCGGTAATTTTCTGGAAAGAAATTCTTTGTTATATAGGCATTCCTGCAAGTGCAGTGCATGTGTAATGTATACGCCGATGTGTCATGGGCTTCGCGCATTGGCAACCGATTGCTATGTTTGACACTTGAGCAGATATCAGCTTGTATGATGATTGTTTCGTGTATACAGTTAAGTTTGAAGGCCCGCGTCGAGAGAACCTGTCTCTATTGTTTATGTTCTTGGGTGTCTCTTCGTATTTGTCTTTTTACTACAGGACAGATACAGGCTGATATTACAATGACGAGGTTTCTTTTTAATCGACACATTTCAATCATACGTGGCCTTTACTATATATTTCTTTTATTTACAATACTGCTATCTCATTTGAGAGCGTGGCAGCCGGCTGATACAGAATACATGTATATCAGTATGCATCTAGGCGGAGCAGTTAACTGAAAAAAAAGGAAAATAAAAAGAAAAAAATTGCCCAAGGATGGCAATATAAGAAGGAAGCTGAGTTCAGGAACAAGAATGCATGTTTTCACATGACAGTTAATTAACATGATACTAGCAGTGAAGAACATGTAAGTAACCAGTTATACATGAAATAGGAGCAAACTTAAAGATAACACTTAACGCGTCAAAAAATTTGTAAGTTGTGTTAACAGATGCGCTTAAAGCATATAAAATTTGAGAGCGAGAAGAAACGAATTGAAAAGGATAAAGAAAAATGGGACGTCGAAAGCAACACAACTCAAGATTGGTGACGATGATTCATGCGATAATAAATTATTTTATTTACGGACTGCAGCTTCTATTGTGAGGTAAATTCTGACAACGATTCGATGGCGGTTATAGCAGGATCAAGTCGGTTCCATTCAGCTACTGTAAGGGGGAAGAATGAATACTTAAACGTGTCGTTGTTGCATGTGTATTCTGTTAATGTGTACGCATGTTTGTTACGTGTTTTTCGAGCCTCATAAAATGAAATGTACCTGGACACATCTGTCTTATAGTTATTTTTAGAAGCTGAAGCAAGTCTTTCAGGAGAGCGTGTTTTGCTCTCGTAGATAGCGTTTGCAATGCAGACTGCGTTAGAAGATTAGTCGGCGAGTCAGCGCGTTTATATTTGTTGTGAATGAACCTTATAGACTTTCTTTGTACTGTTTCTAATTTTGTTCTGTTAGCCGTTGTATGAGGAAACCAGACTGTGTTTACATATTCGAGAACTGGCCTAACGAACGTTGCGTAGGCCAGTAGCTTCGTTTATGTCGTAGAGAGCGCAAGGCTTCTTTTGAGGAAGAATAATTTGCGTAGTGCTCCTGCGGTGACCTTCGACATATTCGAAATATTCCCAAAAAACCTGAGGGCCTAGAGTAATGCAACTCCCAGGTATTTATCTTGTTCAACTTTAGTTAGTGGTGTGCTTTTGATCTCATACGTAAAGTTAGAAGATCTTGTTTTCCTTTTTACGGCCATGGCCACAGACTTTTTTACGTTAACTGATATCTGTCAATTAGCGCATCAAATAGCTAGAGTGTTGACGGATGTATTAAGTGCGATGTGGTCGCTATAATTAGTGATTTCACTATAAATAGTGGAGTCGTCGGCGAATGGTTTTATAGTACAACCAATGTTAGCTGTGATCTCATTAATATAGATTAGGAACAGTAATGGCCCATGAACTGAGCCTTGGGGAACTCCGGAAGTAACGGCGACAGTGTTAGATAGCATTTTTTCACAGTTTACAAATTGTGAAATTTTTTTATCCAGGCTGAAAGGAGCCCTTTCCCAAGAACACTTTCAACTTTAGCGAATTATTTGTTACGGCATACAGGATCAAATGCCGTAGATAGGTCAAGAAAATCAAGTCAGTCTAGCCTCAGTGGTTGACAGTAAGTGCAATATCATGGACTAGTTCTGTTAGTTCGCTTACTGTTGATAAGCCACTGCGAAAGCCATGTTGGTAGGAAGACAAGAAGCCAATGTTCTCTTGAAAAACCGTTATGTGCTTTAAGATTATGTGCTCTAGAAGCTTACAGGATGTACTAGTTATTGAAATGGGTCTATAATTTGAAATTTCTGCTGTCTTGCCTGATTTATGTATAGGTATTATCTTTGCAATTTTCCAGTTGTTCGGTAGTTGTGAAGTCGTGAGTAATTTACGAAAAATTATGCCGGGGTATCTACTGCACCATTCCGCATACCTTTTCAGAAAGTCGTTAGGTTTGTTGTCAGGACTGCAGTCCTAAAAAAGGCAGCATGCTGCCTTTTTTAGGGGCAAGATTAAGCAGAAGATTAAGTATGCCAGCTTCCGTAATGTCTCATTTGCCAATAGTTACACACTGTCTGGTTAGAATGGCGGGAATAATGTTATTGCCTGCAGTCAATACTGATTGAGCGAAAATGTTATATGCGTTGGCTTTTCCCAGTTACTTCCTCTGGGCGTAAGTGGGACGCTTCTCTATAATTGGTGCGAAAGCGCCTCCAGAACCTTCCGGGATTACTAGTTATAAAGCTCGTTAATGTTACATTAAAATAATATTCGTTTGCACGCTTGGCTGTAAGCTTGAATACTGCGATGGAATTAGGAAGTTTCCTGACCCTGGATTCGTCTCCTCCTTTAATTTTTATTGTCCTACGTGATCTTTTCACACGGGGCTTTGTCAGAATTACTTCTCGGGTTATCCATAGGTTATTTTTTTGCGGCCGCTTGGGTTTAGTAGGCCCGTAGTTTGGGACGAATTAGAGCACGATAGATTTGAACATACGCCAAAGGGAATTTACGTCAACAGAGGCATTGGAACCCATTTCGGAAAAAGGCTGGAACTCGTGATCAACGTATGTTAGTATGCTATTGTCATCAGCGTTTCGGAAGTCGGTTACTATTGACATAGGAAATTGGGCAGTAATACCAACAAGTGGTAGTACGCATACTGCTACGTCATGATCTAATATGCCATGGATTACGTCAGTTCGTACATGGTTAATATCGAAATGATGGTGGATATATGTTAGGTGAAGAATATTCTGACTAGTTCCCTGTGAACGCGTTGGACGTGAAACGATCTGATGAGGATTGAAGGTTAACATGAGATCAAATAGTACATCCGAGGCTGCTGACGAGTGGTACATGTCATTCCAATTGATGTCAGAAGGATTAAAATCACCCATACGGGCGATGCGTGAACCATGGGTGTCACGTTGCATGTAGTCGTGAATGTACTGATACACGCGTCACTCGAGCTCGGGCTCCTATAAACGCACCCTAAGACAACGTTTCTACCTTCGCAAAGCAATTTAAAAAATTGCGCTTCAGCGTCTTTTATCTCAGGCAGAACGGTAAAAGTAAAACATTTTTTTATTAATAACGCCACTCCTCCAGCGCGTGTGGGACGGTCTTTTCGGATTACGGACTAATTTGGCAGCGTGAACTCTTGATCAAGAATGTCGAACGTGAGCCACGTTTCTGTTATAGCTGCTACATCAGGTTCATAAACATTTATCAAATTTTCAAGTGCCTAGGGTTTGTCGACTACGCTTCTAGCATTTACTGCGAAAAGTGTTAGTTCGCTGATCTTGCGCTTTGGCGAGTTACAACTATGCTTTTGTGTTTTCCGGTGATGTTCGCTGCTTTGCCGGCGCGGCGATTTTCTGCCCCCTTTCTGAATCGTTTTTTTTTTCTTCAAGCGGCACCTTGTCATCCTGCTCGTTGCTCCAAACATACAGGCGATTGTTAATGTATAGTTTGTCGAAAACAAGCGAAACCTTTACATTTTCTTCCCGATTTACCTTGGCGCAGTTCCAAAGTTTTCTTCCGATGTCCCGCACGCGTTTTGAAAAGTCTTCTGCAATAGATAGGTGAGTGTCCTTAAGTTTGTACCCCTTTTTTCAGTATTGCATACTTATCTCTTGAATCTAGAAATTTGAAGATTACAGGCCGAATCTTGTTAGGTTCTGTTCTCCCTATCGGATGTATGCGTTCGATGGCTACTGCTTTGAATTCCAGAGGGCCTTCGACAACGTCTTCATTCACTGTGCGTTCTAGTGTCAAGGGTGTCTCTCCAGTGGCTTCTGGTAGCCCGTATATTATCAAATTAGAGCGTCTGTTACGATTATCTAGATCATCGATCTTATATTGCAATGATATTATTACCGAATTCGTGCTTGCTATTTGCTCTTGAGAAGAATGGGCTTTTTGTTCTAGGCTTGTGAAATAGTTCAATTTCTTATCTATTTCAGCTAGATGATTTTCCTTAATGTCTTTAATAGCTGCGGCTATTTCCTTTAATTGTTCACCTATTTTGGGGCCGGGATTAGTTTCGATATCTCGACCAAGTAATAGAAGCTTTGGTATAAGCACAGCGTGTTCAAACACGATACCACACAGCCTTGGGCACGGCAGCATTAACAAGAATGGGTCACTAGAGCGAATACATTCTCCGTATCGGTTTCTCACCTGGAGAATGAAAACAAACGGATTGTTAGGTGGCTGCATTCCCTGAGTGCTGTCGTGCCCAATGATCTCGGCTTGCGTGTGATCGGCTTTAATAGGCGGGCTGTGAGGTGGCGCGGAGCACTGGTTGTGCGCCCAGCGATCTGCGCAGGTTGCCGACGAACGGTGCAGCACAGAATCCCATCACTTTATCAGCATGACATCCGGCACGTGGCAGTTGGTCACATTGAAAATCCTTGTTATCCCTGTCATTCCTCGTGGTTCAAGGCCCGGACAGGCGTAAAACAGCAGTCCGAGAACAAGCTGAAGAGTAAAGACAAACGGACTGTTAGGTGGCTGCATTCCCTGAGTGTCTTAAGAACAGGATGTAAGCTCTGAGTGAGTGACTGAATGAACTTTTATTGGGGCCAGCAAAACGCGATAAAACGCTAACCTAGCTAATCCCACGACGGGACTTGACAGATCTAGCCTACCGGCCCCATCGCGGGCGCGCTGGACGGCAAGGATTTGGTCCTGAAAAATAAGACTTCGCAGGAGCGCGTCCCACTCTTCCTTGGTTAACTTCGGGCCCAACTACCAGGACTCCCAGTGCATGTGAGACAAAGTTGCAGCCTCACCACAGGCCACGCAAGAACAATTCGGGTAAATCTCAGGAGATATGCTGTGATGTCAACATTGACATGGGTTCGAATAGTCAGTCATCGAATTCTCTCAATATGTCTATATTATCGAACGGTTTTGTCAACTTAATCACCACGCCTACTAGGGTTACACCTCAAGGCCAGTCAACTCTGCATTTATTTATCACTAATTCTTTACAATCAAACATTAAATCCGGGGTCTTATCTTCTTCTATCAGTGACCATTTGCCGGTGTTTGTGTGGTCTAAAATAAGCGGATTAAGAGGAAAAAAGTTCCCACCACTGTCATACCAATTAATTACAGGCACAACTCTGAAATCTTTTTGTGATACCCTTTTGACAGTAGATTGGGATGTGATAACTAACCTAACAGATGCCAATGAGGCTTACAATATGTTCATTCATATATTGTCCCGCCTATACCACCACAGCTTTCCTTCCAGGAAACGTAGGAAAAGTAGAAAAACCCGGAAACCATGGATTACACCTGATTTACGCGATGAAATGAAAATGAGGGACAAGCTATACCAACATTTCCTGCACACGCGATCAACAGATGACCTTGACATATTTGAAAAGTATCGAAACAATTAAACTAAGAAGTTACGGCATGCACGCACAGTATACTACTGATCTTTTCTGGACATCGGAAGCTATAAACACAGTCTACTATGCGCGAGGTTGAACCGACTTTTCAATCGTAGTGATTGCCACAAGCTTTTATTGCAGTTACAAATTAATGGCAAAGAATTATCAGGTAATGAGGTAGCTGATGCATTTAATATTTTCTTCACAGATATGGCTAGTACTCACGCTACGACCTGTAATGCTAGTAAATGTATTTGCACTAACAATGAGAACACAATATACCTTCAGCCCGTCACACCGAATGAAGTTGCGTTAGTTATAAAAACCTTAAACAATAGCAGCGGTTGTGACATTGACGGTTTTCAAGTGTGCCCAATTAAACATGTAGTTGAAATCATTGCCCCAATACTCACCCATATCTTTAACATGTGTTTGGAATCGGCAATTTTTCCAGTGAAGATGCAGTCTGCGAAAGTAACCGTTCTATATAAAAAAGGAGATCGTAATGATTTGGGAAATTACAGGCCGGTATCTATTTTACCCATCTTTTCAAATGTGTTTGAAAAAATTTTGCATTCGCGGATGACAAATTTTATTGAAAAACATAACCTGTTAACACCACACCAGTTTGGTTTTCGTAAGAAAAAGTCAGTCGAGTTAGCATTAGTAGAGCAAAAAGAATATATAGTAAGAGAGTTTGAAAACAAAGCTATAGTCGTTGGTATATTCGTAGACTTTTCTAAGGCCTTTGATTCAGTTGATCATAACATTTTATTGGAGAAATTAAACTATTATGGAATACGAGGAGAGGCACTATCTCTTGTCAAATCCTACTTATCTGATAGAACATGAATTGTGAAAATCGACACCTTTACTTCTAAGGCTAGAGCTGTCCATTGTGGAGTGCCACAGGGAAGTATTTTAGGGCCTTTGCTTTTTAATATATATCTGAATGATATCGTCAATCCTAACTCTCAGGCAAGGTTCATTATCTACGCGGACGACACGAATATTTTCTTCACTGGTAATAACATTCATGTTCTTATAGAACAATGCAACAATGCAATGATATTTTTAGAGGAATGGTCGAGAGCGAATTTAATGAAGATAAATGCAAACAAAACAAAAGCAGTTATAATCAGACCGAAAAACAAGCAAATACCTCCCCATCAAGACATTGTATTAAACTCAAGGAGTATTAAAATAGTCGAGACTTTCAAATGTCTGGGTGTCTTCTTTTCAGCGAACATGTCTTGGGACACTCACGTCAAACACGTTCTAAGCAAAATAAGTAGAATAGCAGGTGTAGTAGGCCGTATGAGATACATTCTTTCCATACGTATTAAACTCTTGCTGTACAATTCACTTTTCCAATCACATTTAAACTATGGCCAATTAGTATGGGTAGTACAACATCCACCAATCTAGAACATAGTCACCTGTTACAAAAGAAGTATCTCCGCCACGCATATAAAGCTTCCTACACAGCATCGACAATAGCCTTCTTTAATATTTGTGGTGTGATCCCAGCTCACAATCTCTACAGATATCGTCTGAATCATGTCTATAAACTGGAAATCCATCGAAATATCAGCAACCTGCGTACTGTAGACCAACTTCAGAGAAAATCTACAAATTACATTACAAGACACTTTGATGATTGGTTAGTACCAACATTACGTTCAAACTTTGGGAAACAATATCTTAAATACATAATACCAACACTGTTAAATTACTGTAATTTGGTCCGATTTGATCTTTTTACGTCATCATCCAAAGAACTGAAACTGACGTATACGGTTTCGATGTAATATCTGGTAGCGTTATTTATCTGTGTTTTTGCATTTCTTTGTTGACATGAAGCAAAGTGTGAGTGAGAAACATGTCACTGAAGTTATGTATACAGCTATATATATGTATGTATATTATGTGCGCATCTGTTATGCTGCCTCCCTGCAAAAACAGGGATTGTAGACACGTCAAGCTGTTGAAGGACAGCTTTTTATTTACAGTCCCTCCATCTGTAAATATACAGGATGGTAAATAAACAATTTCATTTCATTTCATTAAAGAGACGCCGAATTTGGGTAGAAGTTGGTTTGCAAGTCTGAACGTGACCGCCTGCGGCATCCTTAGTTTGGATGAGGCGGCGGGAAAACCCTTCTCTCTAAGTAAAAGAATTTAGTAATTTCATTATCGCCCGAGCCGAGAGAGTCGCCTGATCTGATGGCAGCGCGGTCGGTAAAGCGACGCGCAGCCTCGTGGGCAGACTCGTTGAGGGTCAGAGGAACCCCTTCAATCGCCCCGACGTGGGCAGGGAACCAAACGATGGAGTGTATGGGTGTGTTGCCGCGTTTGGCGCCTTTCATAATTTGAAGTGCCAGCCAGGCTGTCCGGCCTTTCTGGAATACCGTGACGGCCACTTTCGAATCGCTACACACGCTGCTTCTGCGACTATCTTGCATGGCGAGTCCAATGGTCACTTGCTCGACCACCTCGGGGTATTTCGTCTAGACCAAAGCACAGTTGATGACTTACTATTCGTGGCGGCGTCGACGAAGCTTGATTCGATCTTGTCCATGTATATTTGCTTCAGTATATTCGGTGCTCTTGCCTTGCGATGACCTGCATTGTGAACGGGATGAATGTTGCGGGGCTACGGGGTGACGACGATCTTCTCCCCTATTTCTCTGCGGATGTGGGTGTTGCCAGTGAAGTTCTTGGTGGGGCCAAGTCCAATTTTCTCGAGGATACGCCTGCCGGCCGGCGTAGTGGACGGCCGAGTTATCTGGGCCCGTTCCTGAGCCTCGGCTATCTCCTTCGTGGTGTAGTGCATGCCGGAGCCGAAGGAGGTCCTCGGTATGCGTTCTGACGGACAGCCCGAGGGTTCTCTTGACGAATTTGGTAATGAGGGCATTAAGCTTGTCCCGCTCGGCTCTGAGCCAGTTGTGCATGACCACCGTGTAGGCGAAGTGACACAGCACAAAGGCATTGATGAGCCGAAGCAGGTTGTCTTCCTTGAGGCCACGATGTCTGTTCATGAGCCTTCGCACGACGCGAAAAGCGTTGTCGGTCTTCCCAATGACCTTGCGAAACGCAGTGCCGTTGCCGCCACCTGATTCGATGAATATACCCATGACTCTGATGGTGTCGACCCTGGGTATTTGATCGCCACTACGAGTGAACAGGTGAATGCCACTTTCCGAGACCGGTTTCCAGTGCTTGGGTTGGCCCGCTATTTCTTTTCTCTAAAGCAGAAGCTCGGATTTGGTCGGGGAGCACCTGAGTCTGGTGGGTAGCATGTAGTGCTCCGTGACGTCTACGGCCTCTTGCATAGCGCTTTCTACTTGCCCTTCGCAATGGCCGGTGCATCAGATCGTGATGTCGTGGGCGTAGATGGTGCGTTTGATACCTTCAACTTGAGCCAGCTTCCTCGAGAGGCCAACCATGCAGATTTGAAGAGAGTATAGGCGAAATGACCGATCCTTTCGGCGTGCCCCGTGGGCCTAGGATCACCTCTTCGGAGACAAAGTCGTCGATGCGCCGCTTGGCTTTCCTCCCCGTCAGAAACGAACGGACGTAGCTATACACACTGGGTCACAGCTTGTGGTCCGCGACGGAGGCCAGAATGTATTCGTGGAGAACGTTGTCAAGCGCCTTCTCGAGGTAGAGACCGAGCAGGGCCCTGGTGCCCCTGGGGCTCCATCGATGATTTGATGTTGCATCATCTTCATGGTGTCCTGCGACGAGAGGTCGGCACCGAAGCCAATTATGTTGGGAGTATAGAGGTTGTTCTCTTCGAAATATTTGCTTGGTCTGTTGAGGACGACGTGCTTCGCCACCTTCCGGACGCAGGACATGAGAGAGATGGGTCGGACGTTGTCCACGTTCGGAATCTTGCCGCGTTTGGGGATGAGGACGACGTTGGCGGTCTTCCATTGCTCTGGGACACTGCCCTTTTTCCACGTCTCGTTGATCTTCTCGGTGAGGTGTTCGATCGAATGGTCGTCAAGGTTCCGCACTATCTTGTTAATGTTTCTATCGGCACCTGGCGCAGGCTTGCCGTTGAGTGCAAAAATCGCTTGTCTGATTTCCCCACGGTGAAGTCTTCATCCAACTCCGGAGGGGCTGGGCCGAGGTAGTCAGGAAACCGGACTTTCTTGTCTCCGTGCTTTAGGGGCAGGTAGTTCTCTATGAGCTTGGCAACGAGCTTGTTACCGGAACAGGTTCTGGTAGCTTCGTGCAGGGCTCTGCCGAGCGTGTGTCTCTGACTGTATCTGGCGCTGCCCTTGTTGAGGAGATGTTTGAGCATGCCCCAGGACTTGCCGTTACGCATCTGCCCATCATTCGAGTCACAGACCTCATCCCTTTTCTGCTTGCGGAGAGTCCGAGAGTGATCTTCAGTGACATTGTTGAGCTCGGAGATCTTTTTCTTCAATCTTCGGTTGAACGTTTGTCGCTTTCATCGGAAGAGCAGCGCCTTCTTTGCCTCGATCAGATGGGCTAGCCTGCTGTCCATCTTCTCTACCTCAAGGTCGCTGGCGATCTTCTTAGTGGATGACTCGGCGTCGCTCTTGATTCGCTCGCACCTTTGCTCTAGGTCTTTGCGGACTGGTGCGTTTTCGTTGCCGCAGAGCTTGCGAAAAAGGTCCCAGTCCGTGACGGGGAGCTCTCTGGATTTACTTCGGGCGACGTCGAATTGTGTCTCGAGCACGTAGTGGTCGCTAGCGAAATCCATTGCGGTGTCACGCCGCACGGCTCTCTCGACGTTCTTCACCAACGCCAGATCGGGGGTGTTGTCCCTGATCACGGAGTGGCCGATTCGGGCAGGGTACGCCTTGTCCGTCATGAGCGTGAGGTGCATTTCGTTGGCGTTCTGCCACATACACCTGCCCTTGCTCGTGTCGTAGACGTACCCCCCCTCCCCTTCGGTACGGGACGTTGAAGTCCCCGACGATGACCAGGGGAGGGGTGCCGGCCAGGTCGACGGACTTCTTGAGTATCATTTCGAACCGCTGTTGCGAGTCGTTAGGATTGCTGTAGATGTTGAGTATAAACACGCTGTTTCTCCGCTGGTTGCGTTGTCTCGTGTAGAGCAGAACCTCCGCCATGACGTATTCGATCTTGGAACTCGCCAGCTTCAGGTCGTGAGAGAAGTCCGTAACCCCCTTGTCAACTAACGTGCATATTCCCCGACCTCCTGGCTGCACGGAGACGGCCAGATAATCAGGGAGAGATGAGGCAGAAATGAGGGCTTTCTCTTATGCTATTACCTGTGGTTTGTTAGCTAGCGATCTAAAATATTACTGCAACGGAGCCCTCTTATTGGAGTACACCCTGCAGTTCCATTGCCAAATTCTGAACTCATCTTTGGAACTATCCATGATTAGACAAATTTTCTGTGGTACCCGGTGTAAGCACAGGTGCACGTAAAAAGTGCCCCCTACTCTGACGCGCCAATGTGCTCGTAGCCCTGATTATAGTCCCCGATGCGTTCGGAACAACGACCTGCATCTGATTTGCGGACGTAGTGCTTGACATCACCAGACGCTCGAGGACGTCCATGCGATCGGACAGCGCGCCTAGGCCTTTCTTCGGGTCCCCTAGGGCGACCTGCACCTGTCCTAAGCCTTGCTGTAACTGCTACACGCTCTTAGTGAGCGTGGCCAACATGCCTGTGATCTCATTAGTTTGCGAGCCTTTTTCTTCCTTACTGGAAACTGCTCTACGCTTGGCAGCCCCTACCGAGTCGCTGGCCGGAACTGGTGCTTCGATGGCCGCTTTGGCCGAAGCACTCTGACGGATTACCAATTTCCTTATCTCTCTCATTTCGCTAGCCATCTTTCTGACCATTTCTTTTAAGTCCGCGTTTTCCTTCTGAAGGCGCGCTACCTCGGCGTCCCAAGCTTGCTCTGGAAGCAGGTCGCGTGATCTCCGGGAGGGTCTCGCTTCGCCAGCAACCATATCGGCCCAGGATAGGGTAGACTTTCTCTTCCTCTGCTGACCGGCTCTGGAACCAGACCGGGCCCTGGAGACAGAGCGGCTCCTGGTGTGGCTTCTGGATCTGCTCCTGGACCTGGATCTGCTTCTGGACCTGGAACGGCGTCCGTGAGGCAGAGAGGGCCTTCTGGATCTGGAGCACCCGCGGAGCGACCAGCGATGGCTGGGAGCTGTCGCTTGCCTTTGGCGAAGGCCGGAGACTTGCTTCTATTGGCTTGGGATCGTTCCCCGCGCCTGCGTCGGACGAGGTGCGGCGTGTGGTGCAGCTGGTACAGGCGAAATTGTTTTCAGAAGCGGGAGCCGGTCTTCGCTGCTTACGCGTTCGTCGTCATCGTCGTCCTCCCAGGATGTCAGCTCTTGCAATCGTAGGTTACGGCAGTACGTAATGAAATAACACTGCGATTTTGTAGCGATACTTACCACTCGATGCTTTGCCGCTCTTATGGCCTACTGTTAAAGGCCGGCTCTTCCAGTACTTAACACGGGCCGGGGCACTGGTGAGACCACTAACGAAGAGCGAAAAGGAATAGTAGTGCTACAAAATCGCGGCCTAGGTTTCAGAGTACTTTTACGAGCTCAATAATTTTTCTTACTCCTATGTTACATGTTTTACTACATATCTGAGTTTTGGTGATGATTGTCCTCGTAGTCTGATGTTTGCTGCGGATTTCGTTCCTTCCTGAAATTTTACTTGTTGCAAAATAGCAATGTAATCTCATGAAATATAACGAAGACACATGTGAACAACCAGACGCAGATTAATGCAGCTGTCTCTCGGAAGCTCTTCTTGCAATTCCACATGACACTGGTAAATCACAAATGTCCAGGTTCACAGCACAATAAATAAACATTTCTTACTGTTAAAGGCTATGGAGATTCCGGAGGCATCCCTCTATCCCGCTGGAATCTGCTGCACTGCTGGAAGCTGGACACCACCAAGATAAAACATCTGATCTGTGTGCTTTCACAAAGAGTCCAAAACTGTCACTACCTTGCGAGTTGTAGGATGCGTTTGCGTAATATTAAATCATTTTAGTGTATGTTCAATTTTCAGGATTTCTAGGGGCAGATCAAGAGTTATACCTGTTGTTGATCTGGAGTGCACTCAGTTCAATGAACTTACCTAAAAGAGCCTCCTATGAGTACAATGTACTCGGAATCTTCAGTAATTATGCCTGATAGACTCCACATAGAATCTATATCTATCAAGCCAAACTGCCTTTATAAGAACCGCGAATTCAGGTTTCGTACCGTGAATAATGCACTCTAGAGTGTCTAGAAAAATCTGTTTTATAAACACATAGTTTAGGCAAAAAGTTCTCACGCATAAAAGTTGTATCATCGAGAGTTTCACGGGAGCCTGTCTCTCGGGATGAAACATGACAAAGAAACACATACACCAACCAAACAAAACTTTGAACGCAAGATACTCCGGCTTTCATATGGAGGTTTCTTCCCAATGGGGAAAAAGTAGAATTCTCTGTTTAAGTAGGTTTTAGCATTTGACACAAGCACCGCGCATAAGATGCAGGACGGTTCCTTGGTGTCAAATGAGCGTGTGTCCTGCTGATTGTCTCTCTAGGGATTCCGGGCACAGGCGTGACTGCCAGTTTCCTTCCTGGCCGATTACACTGCAGTTCATCCAGTCCAGTTATCCAGTCATCCAGTTAGCCGTTGGTGCGTTCTCTGCCAAAGCATTTGAGGCCATTCTTTTTGTTATGCACATCAGTCTGATGTTGCCGTAGCCGGTGTTTAATGTTGCCCATCTCCTCCATGTGGATAGCACCTTCGTTATGTCCAAAGCCCGAAATTCATGTCAGTAAAATTTTTGATCCGGTTTGTTAGCTGAATAGTTGTCTCGCTGGTTTAGCAGGGTTTATCACTGGGATTGCTCTCTCATTGGCTTAGCTTCTTGCCGGGGCCTTATGGCATTGACTTTGTATACAATGATACTTTGCAGACACATTTGGCATTTATATGAAAAAATTGTTTACAACAACGGTAACGTATATCTATAGGCACATATATGTGTCAATAAAATGCTCGAGCGTCATTTCTGCGCATAGAGAAAGTTAAGAAAAAGTATGTTTGCCAAGCACCCAAGCTGCTACTAATGCTGACATGCCAAATATGTTTTTTATCGTCCTGCGTAGGATGCGAAGCTCTCTACTCTCCTTACAATCATGCCGTTGTGTTTATTCTTAACTTCTAGAAATATGTGCCTATAGTTGAGAAAAGAAACGATGTTACTGCATTTGTGCAGCGGAACCACTTTCGATTTCGTGATTAAGGCACACTTTTCGGTGTAACTTACACAAGGACTATGAACACAAACAACAGGACGCGCACATATATGTCTATTATCTCTCAAATGCAATGTATAATACTCATGTAACACACTATTATTATGAATATTCTATAGCTGAGCAGCCTAGGCAGTTGCGTTTAGTACTGATAACTATACTGTTGCTAATTACTAGAAAATTGTAGTAACACGGACTGTTTGAAGGATCTTTCAAGCCTGTCTGTAAAGGTTTATATTGCGTAGGAGATGTCATCGCATTTATTGGTACTTAGGCATGCCTGGTTGAAGCCGTTTTAAGAACTTTGAATATCCTTGCCTCAACCAATTCATGGCTACATCACACACTTGTGTGATTCCTACATATAACAGGTGCATGTTCTGTGCAGCAGTATACCGCATAATTCGTTTCTTCGGCGCTGTTCCAACGCCCACAAGGACCTCGCCCAAAAGAAGCTTTCGGCCCGAGATGTGTGAATTCCATTCTAAGCACGCATGGCAACGGAGTCAGAATTTTTGCTTTCATTGTAGGTCATTTCAAATTAAATTCTTTTGTATGATTGTTACATGCTGCCTCGTCCACACACACTGACACAATGCAATAGACTGTTCTATTTCTGCATGTTTTCCTCCCTGAGGCTTGCGGCAAAGCATCTTTATTTGACCACGGGGTCATGAAGAATGCATTATCGTCGCGGCTTGCTTGTGGCTTCTAAAGTCATGTATGAATGGAGTGCAAACTAAATAAAATTGTTTTAAAGGATTTTTGTGTTTTGCTAACAGTTTGCTGTAATTTGATAGCAGACACACATAACCCGCACATGTTCAAGGTTACATGAGAACAGTACCAGATGCTTTAATAAAATTCTGGAGAAAGCGCAAGATGTCACCAGGATGTTTCTCAAACACACAAAAAAAAATTACCGACGATTACGTTACTTCCTAATGCTAGTTCGTCTGCTAGTTCGTCTGCTACGCCTGCCCGTGGTTTACCATGTCCTCGCCATCATCGTCGTTGTCGTCCTCGCTTTCGTCGTCCAGCGGCGACGATTTCCTGCATGTGGCAGTCACCGCCATATTAGACGTAGCCAATCACTTTCAATTTAACCCACTAGAGAGCAGCGACACGGATATTGCGGCCGGCGGCGGCGAGGACGAACCTCAACAAAACCCTCGCATCGGCCACGTTCAATGGCAAGACACAACAAATCGGCGTTGAACGTTGTGGCCTGCATTTCTTTTAACCAGTAGCGTGTAGTAGCGCTCTCAACTCTTCGCATGTCATAATCCTTCTCAATTTTCACAACGTCTTAAGAGTAACAAATCCTGCGGCATATATATGCAATGTATCCGTTGTGTTTATAGGCATGGTAATTGCCATGCTTCGATGTACCTACATTTAACCTGGTTTTCGAATTAGCGATGCTAATTGCTTTATTTGCTTTATATGCCGGTCTAACAGCAGACAGTTTATTTATTTATGTTTCCCTCAGGGTACAGTTTGTAAAACGGAACTACAATGCTCAGTAACATCGGCGAATTGCAGCGTGCGGAGCCCGCAGAGCGCACGTTCCAAGTTGTATCGCGATTATCGCATGTGCCAATGTGGACACTGCAGGGCAATGGAGACGCAGCGCGAGTCGGTGTGCTGCACAGAGCTTGACTGTGTGGACGCACTCCGGGGCAACGAGGCATGCATCACAAGCCACCCCACGTTTGTTCAGGCTTGCCTGAACGTGCATGCCCTTAACCTTAACCTTAACCTTAACCTAACCTTAACCTAACCTTAAGTTTAACCCCGACCCACACATTCCGACAATTTCAACACGCCACCATGTCGTCTTCTATGCAAGCTTCGCTAGCAGTTTGCGTATACATATCTATATGGAAGGTTGCTGATGCTTTGTAACCACTACGTTATTCGTTGGAGCAGCCTGCAGCGATCAGTGTGGTATACGCGGCGTTCCTGCTACTATATTGACCCACTGAATCGACATTTATTCAACTAACGAAACTTTCCAAAGTTGTCTGCGTTAGAAAAGTCGCAATATATGACGGACACACGAGCTGCAGAAGTGATAGCTACTAAATGTAATTCGAACATGCTGAAAGCATAATTCTGTTATGAGGAAACACAGACAGATAGATATTCACGCGTATGCCCGAAACGGCGTCCTTGAGACATTCGTCAAGGATATCCGAAACAGGGCTATGCCCGATATGCTCGAGGCGTCCGTTGGTGGGATATCCGAAACTAGCCGTCGGGCGGATGTGCTATTTCTTCCCGAAACGGTACACGGTACATGATTCGGATGTCCTATTGACGAACGTTCTTCACTGGGTTGCTACAGACAGCAGCTGCTACGGCGACGAGCCACTTGGAACGAGCACATAAGGGCATCTCGCCATTGGAAGCTCACAAGAGAGATCACACGGTGACGACCATGCCCGCATATGTTACACCGACTAACGCAGCGAAAAGATTGGTACACAGAAGCTCACATGCCCTTTTCGAGAGAGCCGAGAAGCCACACGTGAGCTGCTTGAAGCCGCGAAGAAACACGAGGCCGCAGCAGTATGGGCAGATGAGGATCGTGAAACCCTTAGTTTACCATATCAGTTACCACTAAAGCGTCTTTTGAAAATTATAGCGGGAGAACGTTCGCTGTACTTTAAACCGCTCCTGTATACAGAGCCTTATTGCCAAGATTGTGGTGCTTTAGCCACGCTCGAACACATGCTCTGGTCTTGAGAAAGAATTGAAGACTCGGCGATCAAGGATGCGTCCAGGTGGGAGGCTGCACTTCGCAGCCCGTACCTGGATGAACAATTCTGGGCTGTCCAGCAGGCTCACAACGTGGCCGTGAGGCTTGGCCTTCCGGTCCCTACGTGGGAGCGGCCCGCTTAGTGGTTAATTATCACTACTTGCAGGACCAAATAAAGACGTGTCACTAAGGGAAATCGTCACATACACAGCGACAATAGACCGGAACCGAACGCCGTATACAGCGTTACTAATTTTACCGTGTTTCCTTAATCGCCAATTTCGGTAACGCCAGCGCAGTGTCTCCCAAGTTGTGTGCAGACATGTGGACACTCACCGGCTGGGAAGCTTTGGCGGGCATGGGAGGGCGAGAAAGACGGAAGCCCGAGAGGCGCAATCCGCGGCAGAAGCCTCACTAGGGCCGACTGCTGGGTAGTTGCGCGGTTTCCCCTAATTCCATTTCTCAACCAAGTACGTTGTGGCACAGCCAGTGTGCTCCGTGCACGGCCAGCAATTCGGCACGTACAGGTATGGCCGCAGTTGTGAAGACTCAGTAGGACGACAGGTAACCGTTCTGCCGTCAGTGATCTAGTTTGCGCTCTTGCACATCGTGTCGCCTCGCAGATAGCCTCAGTTTTCCATTCAGCTTCCTTTTCTTCTCGCACGTTAAGTAACAAACGTGTGGAAGATGGATCCACCGGAGGCTGCAAACCAGCGACGGAAGTTTGGATCAAGGTTAGTGTTCAAAGTGCAGGGTGCTTGTTGCTGTGATTTAACAAAAAAAAACATTTCTGTGTGAGTGCTATGGCCTATATGCATTAAACATAAGTACAATTTCGCAGCCAAACCGTGCAATATCTGCAACATTAGAGAATTAGGCTATCGCTGAGACTCTACTGAGCATAATGAACTTTATGAAAGCGGAAGAAATCCATTCTCCTTGCTTAGCAGTGGATAGTGCCATGTTCGAGGCAAAGTTAAGTATGCCGGTTCAACGGTAACTGATGCGTAGTCTAAATGTGTACTGAATGAGAGAATTTATTAGTAGGAAGGCCAGGTCTGCTTGAGCTAAAAATCATTAACCTGCTACTGTGCATCGTGGCTTACTTAATGTGCCGAGTGCAGTCCGGTGCTCTTAAATAGGCCATAAGGACTCTCAGGAGTTGCTTCTGCGCTGTCACACCGCGCGGACAAAATTGTACTTTCATACAAGATTTGCATTACAGTGCATGCCTGCGCAGAAGCGAGTGTTTGTCAGGTTGACTCGAAGCGAGGGCAGTCGCAAAGTCGCATAGTGTCAGGCACTTGGCAGCGTTCACAGACTGCATGACCAGTAAGATGGAGGTCGACAGACGCACAGGCAGGAATCAACCGACAGGCGAAACGGGCTGCGCACGCCCGGCTGGCTCTCTTGCACTTGGGCGAGAGAAAGAAAGCTGGCAGATATTTGTTGTATTTGAAAGTGAGCAGCTGGTGCAGCCTAGAGGCATGTCCAAAATGTATTTAAAAAACAACAATGCAAGTAGTGTGGGGAGGTGCACACCCAGGCTGTCACCTTCGTTTTTTCTGCGATGCTCCTCCAAAAACTTAGCATCGAATTGAGCCGGTGTAGTGCACTGTCCGGAGCACTGGCGCTGGCCGTTCACTCCCGCACGTGTCCCGAAGAGGAACAAGCAAGAAGTCTCTGTGCATGCCACCCTTTGCCGGAGGCTGGAAAATGATCAGAGGGAGAAATTCGGGACGACAGCTTCCAGAAAGGATCCCGTGAATATAGACGACAGATGGCGAGTTGAAAAGGAATTGTGCTAACGGAAAATTCGTGATACCCCATTTGGGCGGGAAAATTTAATGACACCTAAAGCGAGTGCACTTGGCCGTTAGTGTTACTCGCAGGCTGTGAGACGGAAAAGTTTACAGTTACGTCGAGTGCGACTGCCGGCAACTCTCACGTTCGACGAACCTTACTGCTCGTAAGTGCTGCGCCTCTACGGTGCTAACTGCAGAGCCAGCGCTGATTCACTTTTTTGGGATTTTAAATGTTACGAGCACGGCATTGTTGAAGCTAAAACAAACTTGAAACGTTCATTTTCGACCCCCGTCGAATGGTCCTATGCGGAGTACGCCATTTCGACCGTCCGGATTTGGAATTGGTTCCTTGCTGGTATTATTCATTACGAATAGAGATGTTAATAAGATTATAGTACCTTGATTTTAATTGCGAATGTTCTTGTAAGTAAACATTATTCTCGTAATGAAACAGTAACCTTTTGTAAAACTCAAAATGTTGCAAATCATGTCAAGCCTTATGGTTTCACAAATCGTCAATGTCATCATTCCCAAACGACACTTCGTTTTGTCATCTAGCACTACGCCGCCCAAGTGGCACTCAGCATGGCGAAGTGCACTCCACTTGCTCCAAACGTCACTAAATTTTCTATTGGCCTATTATTCTCGCTTTTTTTTTCTCACACTTCTTGCCGTAACTCGCCAATATTTCACGCATTGCCACACGACCTCCTACGTGGATCACATCTGCACACAGCGTTCCTTTTGTGAAAGGCTGGTGCGTACTTCACGAAGGGCCTTATTCATTCTCCTTCGCTGAACTTAGGAGCTCGTTGAACCTGGCCTCTCCAGCATATGATTCGACGGGTTTTTACCTAGCGTTAATCAAAACAAGCGAGAAAACGAAAAAGAAAGAGCACACGAGGTTAACGCCGTTCACCGTGTCCTTTAAACACAGCGCTGGCTGTTCCTACATGGAAAGTCGAATATTCGTCGAGCGATGTGCACTCTCGGTGACGTTGGCGCTATCTATAACGGTCGGAAATAGTCGTGAGAATGCTCTCCAGAGCTGCTAATTTTCTATTCTACGTGTACCTCTTAACTACATTCGTGGTATCTGCAATGTTGAAAACAGTGGTATGGCAAAATCAAACTTAGCGTAACAATTGCAATCCCGTCAGGCGATGACACAGTGGGGTCGTGCTAGTGAGGTTGGCGGTTCAATTTCTGGCCGCGTATGAGATGAATTTATTTAATAGTAGTACTTGAAAACGTCCCAGCTGGTTGCGAAGGCCCGATAGTGTAACTCATAGCCGCGCCCTGTTTTGGGGCCTATAATGGTAGGAAGTGTCCGAGACGAAGCACATTGCGCTGTGGAGTGTCCGTGACACCACACAGTTGGAGATGACAAATTGCGCGGCTTTACCAAGAAGTCTTTGGCTTCCGAAAAACAATGAACCGCCTAAACAAAAGTAGAAAAAAAGAAAAGTTTATTGCGAGAAATGACACGTATTGTACGCGTGTTCCAGAATTTTTCTGTCTGCGATGGAAATTGTTGTGTCATATTGGAATGGCTTCGCGTGACGTACTACGTACTTTTTAGGCCATCCTAATAATCAAATGACTCCGTCGCATCGCTTCAACGAGGACTAATTCCGAATCATGGCGTCCTTTAACAAGCGATCGTCGAGGAGAGGCTGACGACCGGGTTGCATTAAGTCACTCAGCCTACTTGGTCTACGCGCCTGCGCAAAGGCGCATCTTTCAGGGAGCGTTGTGCAGTGTACTTGCTGGCATGCTCGGCCGAATCACAGCGCCGGTCTCTATTTGCCGGCCAGCAGGCGCAAGGAGTCCGAGCTGTCCATTCGCAGCGAGGACGAGAACACGTCGTCCTTGTTCCACTTCACGTCCAAGGTGCGCTCCATGAAGCACGGCATTGCCAGCAGAAAGCTGACCCCGTTCGAGAAGAAGTATCTGCTGGCGGCCGAGCATGGTGACATACCCACCGTCACGAGGTACGTGCTGCCGCCTCTTTCTGAACACTTTTGAGAAATGCGTTTTCAAGCTTCCTTTACGTATACGGCGGCTGGGCTCCCATCTCACACCCACCCCCTGGGTATGGCCCTCACTGAGCAGAGAAAACGCGGAAATTGCGCGTTCGGCTCAGGGCCACCGGCCCCATAGCCCAATGGTCGGTCCATCAAGTACGCGACACACACATGCCAGAATGTCACCCTTACTACGTTTTTTTTTATTTGTATGATTTTTTTCTTTGGATGCACGTTGGCACAACCAAATAGGGGGTCCGGTTCCGCGTGGCCCAAGTGCACCTATACCGCTGGACACAGTCACGCTCGAGTTAGCTGGTTATGGATCAACACCCCTGGCGAAAGTAGGCAGATGTTCGAGTTTTTAATTTGATTTGACCGTATTACTTAAATGAGAGCTTTTGAGAGAATTTCGAAAGATACCAGCGGTCTTGGTTCCTGTTTAAGGGATTTCCGCATATTGGTAATACGTGGCAGTTAGTTTAGCCAGGTCAGGGTTCCGTAATATCCACAGTGGTTTGCAGCTGAGACTCACCCTACCAGGATCCTAAACCTGGCCAAGACGCGTGCGGACCTGCTCGAGCTGGACATCAACTGCGCCGATTCGCTGGGTCGCACCGCGGTGCACATGGCCATCGAGAACGAGAACTTGCCGCTACTCGAGACGTTGCTCGCTGCCAGCGTCGAGGTTCAGGACAGCCTGCTGCACGCCATCAATGCCGAGTACGTCGAGGCAGTCGAGCTGCTCCTCGACTACGAGGAGAACACCCACGTCGAAGGCGAGCGATACGTAAGTGTGCAATTCACTCAGCGTGTTCGCAACCGATAACGGGACCCTACAGAAATATTCAGTTGTGGCGCGACCCACCACCCCGTTTCAAAGGGGACGCTCATAGAATCAATCCATTCATCCTTCCATCGTAACTCATAGGGAAGCTTCTTACTTTTCGACACGCGATCAGGGTGCCCTACAATGCGCAGTTATAAAGCGAAATACACCAGGAAAGAAGCATGTGTGTCTTGCGGTAAAGCTTCGGAAACGATGGAACATGTTTAATTAGAACCTGAAGATATCCACCCAGCTGTCGGTTTAGGCTACTTTTGCCTCCTTGAAGCCCTTGGGTTCAGGAATAGCAGAGGGACGGTAAGCATGTCCGCAGTACAGATTAGTAATAGGCGATTAGATGTTTTGTGGCAGATAATTAGCGAGACCACAAACAATGAACGAGTACAAAAGTTCTTAATAGTGGATCAGAAAGCCGGGAATTCTTTGTGTGTGTGTAATTGAGTTTTTCAACGGAAGTCTGCCAGGACGGGATAAAACATCACAAGGAAAGACGTACACCGACCAATTAAAACTTTTTAAAAACATGATATTTCAGCTTCCTTACGGAAGCCTTCATCACAATGGGCGAAAAAGGCTGAAGTGCCTGTGTAAATAGGTTTTAGCATGTGGCGCGAGCATCGCGCGTAATACGACGCCAGGATTCCTTCGTTTTGATTGAGCATGTGTCCAGTTGATTGTATCTCGAGAGACTCCAGGCACAGACGTAAATTCCAGTTTCTTTCCTGGCCGATTTTAGATGTCGTCCTGTCAATAGTGTGCGCAGTCGTCGCTGGGTGTTCTTCCAAAGCACTCAAAGCCACACCTTTCTCATCCACATCGTTTTGATGTTGGCGCTGCCACTGTTTAAGGTTGCCCGACTCCCCGATGTAGACGCAATGGCAATCCGCACAGGGTATCTTGTACACAACGCCAGAAAAGGCTTCGTTCGGCAGCTTGTCCTTCCCGCCAACGAGCGCGTGCCTCAGTTTGCGCACAGGAACGTGAGCCACCTCAACGTCATATTTACGCAGCACGCGTGATAAGGTTTCGTTTATCTCGGGCATGTAAGGAATGTTAGCGCGTTTCTTCGGACGGCCACTGCCAGCTTAGAAAGGGTTGAACAAAAGATGTTCCACATCATTCATTACCGCAAGGGGTTAACCGCTCGTCGAAATAGCTTTCCAGATTGTCTGCCCATCGGAATTGTCTTGAGGTTTCGTGCAAATGCGGCCCGCACAGCCCAACAGGGAGGCAACTATTGGTCTCTTGTGAGCGTCAGGATAAACAGACCAGAAATTCAGGTATCGGCCATTGTGTGTACTATTCCTGAAAACGTTGAAAGAAAGCACATCATTGCTTCTTTTTACCAACACATCGAAAAAAGGCAGTTTCTCGTCTGCCTCCATACACACCATGAAATGAATGGCTGCTTGATTGTTTAGATGCGTGGTGAAAGCGTCCAGAGTGCAGTGCTTGATTGCACAAAAACAATGGTCAACATAGCGTAGAAAACTTCTTGGTTGATGGGCTGAGAGAAGCGAGCGCGGGACTTTTCAGGCAACCAATTGTCAGATTCGCAGCAGTCACCAAGACAGAGGCACCCATTGGTGTGCCTTGAACTTGCTTGTAGACGGCCTTATCAAAACATCCCATTGCTTAAGAGCCCGGGATAAGCGGGACCTTATCAGGCGTGCTGCGTAAATATGACGTTGAGGTGAGTCACGTTCCTTTGTGCAGCAAAGTGAGGCCCGCACTCGTTGGTGGGAAGGACAAGCTGCCGAAGGAAGCCTTTACTGGCGTTGTGCACACGATACCCTGTGCAGATTGCGATTGCGTCTACATCGGGGAGACGGGCAGGTTTGAACAGCGGCTGCGCCAACATCAAAATGATGTGGATGAAAAAAGAGTGGCTTCGAATGCTTTGCAAGAACACGCAGCGACGACTGCGCACAATATTGACGTGATGAAATTTATTCTAATTGGCTAGGAAATAAACTGGAAGTCACGTCTGTTCCTGGAGTCTCTCGAGATACAATCACCAGGACACACGCTCAAGCAAAACGAAGGAACCCTGCTCCCGTATTACGCGTCGTGCCTGAGCCACATGCTAAAACCTACTTACGCAGGCACTTCAGCATTTTTCGCCCATTATGAACAAGGCTTCCGTAAGGAAGCTGAAACATCACGTTTTCAAAAAGTTTTACTTCGTCGGTGTATGCCTTTCCTTTTCATCTTTGTGTGTGTTTGGGGTGGGGGGAGGGGTAGACCTTATTTTAAAGCATACGAAGGACATTAGGAAAAATAAGAACGAGAGCTTGCTGGTGCAACCAAGCACCCCGTTTCAAAGCGGCCGATCATAGCATCCATCCAGCCATCCGTGAGAGAAGAAAGGAGACCATTATATGCGGCTTTTTACACATTACCGGTGCTTATTACACATCACCGGCGTAACCAACTAACGCCACAACGTGTTCTACTACAGAACAGTGTAAACTGGCAAATAATTTATTACGATTGCAACAAACACTTCGAACAGTATTAGTAAGATCTTGATGAGGGCTAGTTGGTTCATACTAAGAACTGAGGTGAAACAGCGTGAAAAAGACGAGGACACAAGGAAACAAATACCATGGCAACAATACCATACCAGCGCTTGTCTGTGGTATTTGTTTCCTTGTGTCCTCGTTTTTTTCTCGCTGTTTCACCTCAGTTCTAACTTCGAACAGGCCAGCTAGCTATGCGGGTTGTGCACGCCGACGGTCTGGTGGCGCGGCCTCTCAAAGTGCACTCGGCGAGGGAGGTAGCCGTCGACCGTTAGTTTTCTGCGTCATATCTCGTACATCTCTGATTCAGATTTTCAGAGTGAAATAATTAGCCCTGTTCGCATGTGTGTGGTTTCCAAAGCTTTAATGCTTGCCGAAAAATAATTGTTGCGTGGTAGGTAATCATATACCTGCACAAACGTACCTGCGACACGATTATAATAATCGCTAACGAGGTCTCATGAGTGGGAGCAACGGCAACAATAGAGTACCGCCGTTACGTGGGAAATTTCGTGTTTTTTGGCGCTTATTGCACTCGATCGGGCTTACACGATTAAGCGATGAAGTTGATTACGGTCTACCCATGTTGTGGTTTGTCTGCATGCAGCACGGCGTGTTAAAGGAATGTCGCTTAGGTTCAGAATGCCGCTACTCCATCTTGTTGCGGCATAAAGCTGCTGTGGTTTGCGAGGACTAATTTTATTGGTTCTTTGTGATACCCGCTAAATTGTCACACCAGCTGCATATCTTGAAGTTCTCCAGGATGCATTTAATGCATGGCTTCACGCACGTTTACCTTTCGGTAGTTGCTTCATGCAGATCTGTTGATTTTTACAGCGAAGCTGGACATGGCTAGCTGATTCGTCCGTCCGTCGCCTGTACGCCGAAAACTCCTCCGGCGCAACTACATGCGCATGCGCGACCAAAAAAAAGAAAGGGAGGCGCGCGATTGGCTGTACCAGTAGGGACGTCGTTGCTTTCCGTCGCAGCCGAGGACACGTGCAGGAGTTTCTCTCCGGCTCTGAAATGGATAGGCCACGCGTCGTACGTTCTCCTGAGGAGCAGCCAGCTTTGATCAGCAACGCCACGGGTAGAACCGGGAATGAGCTTGTCTACACCGTGCCGATGCTGGAGCCTGGGCACAAGAACAGGCTCGTACAGCCGAACGCAAGCTGCAACTGCGTGCCGAGGACCTGGCAGCCTACCAAGCCATCGTTTAATGAACCGTCGTGATTAATTCTGTGACAAACACCGGGGTCGCACATTTCAGCTTCGCTGGTTAACCATCTGTACGGAGTGTTTAGGCGGTGATTTTTTAAACATATGATGGTGACCTGATCCCGGAGATGTTGCAGCCTAAAAATGTGACTCGATACGTGCTACTGGATATGTGCCCCTCGGATGACTGGTCGGTCTGAAGAGTTCCGCACGTATATGCGATTCAAGTGACCTTGAGCCTAAAGCCAGAGCCGTTATCCGGGCATCGTTGAGAGAAAGAACCAGATCATCCGGGCAACCAGCCGAAAATTGAGAAAGTGTGGTCTCTGGCCCCCAACCTCTTATATAGGACCGCATGACATATGCTAGTTACTGCCCAAACAAGTTACAAAAATATTGCTTCCGAGTTCTACTTAATGTTTGTTCATGATATCATTTGATCAAGTTGGAACTTCAAGTGCGCGGACGTATATTTTTCTTTTCAGGAACGAGGCTTTGGCCTCGCTTCGTGTGTAAGGGGCTTAAAGCATGCTGTATTCTATTGGAATGAATACACGCAAGTACTTCTTTAGGTGCTTTATTGTTTCCCCGAGCACGCCTTCGAAATTGAAGGTGCTCCGGAAATGCGTTAGAAAAGTGGCAGTGCAGGATGGCTGCTGCACAGGGTTCGATTTTCGCGGTGCCATGTTTTTGCAGCACCATGTAATGCTGTCTTAGCGGGGTTACCACGTACAGTGCATTTTTGCATTTGCATTTTGTACTCAATTGCATTCCTATTTACCTTTTACGACGCAGCCTAGGCCACAAAGGACTAAGCCTGGCCTTGGCGCCAGCGCCTGTCTACCTTGGTCGGCGCTGTTCCGCCTTTAAATATAAGGTGTGGCTCCTTTCTTCCGTAACAGATTGGAATAAAAAATACTGAAAACCTGGCAAGGCTGCAACGTTTCACGCTCCCAGCCAGGTTACTAAAAAATTTCAGATTGTGAAAACAGCAGCGAGAAGGACAGTTGGCCGACGTACGCAGCGGAATTGCATCGGCCGTGATGCGCTAACTGGCACTTTAAATTCACCTGCGCGTTTGGGGACTTCGTTGACCAGCGCATACATTTCCATGAACAAATTCATATTTAGAATCTCTTTGAGGCGACTTCGACTGCACTTATTCAGCTATTCAATGCATATTCATCGGTGGCAAGATCGCTACAATGCGCGGCGGCATCGCGCCTTGCGTAAGCGTTTGAGTTATGTCTGCACCCATGACCTGTGCCTATTTTGAGGTGCAGAAACAGTAATATAGCAAGGATTGAATAAAAAAAAAGCTATTGAGGCATCGCATTAGTCAACAAAACGAAATCGCTACTTAACGTACTTCGTACAACTAGGCTTCGCTGGGCTTGTCCCCGGGACGCGCAGGCACGTATGCGGACTGAGTTCTCCCAAACGCCGGTAACATCGTGTAAATGTCCGCTCTCTTCATACAGGCCCACGCCTGAAGTTTGACACCCGAACAAAGGAGAAATCGCTGCCGCGAACTTCAGCCATCCTTGCTGGAAAATGTTGTCGACTGCTACTACACCCCAAGCGTGCTTTTGGTAGCGTCCGCTAGGTTGCTATCAGTGGCGCCTACGTAAGCAATACACTACGCCTATAGTTGACATTCCTGAGCGTTCCCTCGAAGAGGAGAGAGAAAAGGCAGGGAGGTTAACGAGAGGTGAGTTTCCGGTTTGCTACCTTGCACTGGAGTAGGGAATATAGGGATTGTAAAGGCGACCACAAAGAGCGGGAGGCAAAAAGGAACATGAAACAAAGGAAAATAAGAAAAAGAAAGAGAAACAGGTAAGAGAAAAAGTTTCATTCACAGGCGTCCACATAGGCCAGTCGATCTCAAGAAGCGCAGTAGCGCGTGCATGGCCTTCCGAGGCGATGTTGGCCCTCTATTGCATGGCTTCCCACATTTGGCACATACCGGTTACCATTTTTTATTGCCTGTGCGAGATGCCCAGTTGAGAGTGTGATGCCATCAGAGTAATTCTCATAGTTATGCGCGCCTATTATGGGGAAGTGCTGCCATCTCTTTAGCAATACGCGAAACAGAGGTGAAGTAGATTTTGGGAAGCGATGTGAAACTCGGAGGGGGCAAACACGAGCAATTGTTTTTTTTTCTCTGAACATTTTCGCCTCATAAACATAGAAAAATTATTTTGTCATATTTGCTGGTCTCATCAATCCAAACCTAAAATTAGTTTTCTCAATTTCGTCCGCAACTACAGCAGAGAACCCGAAATCGGTATGCAATATTTGGCACAGTATGAACTTGAAAGAGAAAAAATGGTAGCGTGCTGCGTCTGTTCAATAGCCCGAAGCTGCAGGTCACTCTATCACAAGATGGAATTTTGTCGCCCGGTACCGTCAGGGTGAGAATCGTCTACCAAACCGTCGCCTGAAAAGGGAAAAGGAACTGAAATTTAAAGGACGTGGTGCTTCAAAGGAAACCACAAGCACGGTAGATGACGTGTATTGATCTATCGTGTGTACGTTTGTACGATAACCGCGCCGTGAAATTTCTGTAGAGCTTTGTTGGGAGATATCCAGTCCAAAAGACTAAGCGCTGGTTCACCTCTGCCGAGGAGTTTATCGAAATTGATTGTCCCAGCGTAGTAAAGGTCTACAACAGACACATGGGCGGGGTCGATCTGCTGGACTCACTGCTTGGACTTTACCGCTTGCATATCAAGTCGAAGAAATGGCACTTTCGAAGTTTTACGCATATGCTAGACTTATCGGTAGTAACAGCATGGCTATTGTACAGGAGGGTGCAGGAGCAGCTTGGGAAGAAACAAGTACTACCGCTGGCTCAATTAAAAACAGAAATTGCAGAATGCCTTGCCTCATATGACAAGTGCCTACCCAACAAGCGACCAAGAAGGCTTTCTAGTCAGGGCATAGAATTCCAGGTTCAAGCCAAAAAAGCACAGGGACCAGCTGCCGCAATGCCACCCAAAGACGTCCGATCTCACCAAGTCGGCCACTGGCCAGAATTTGATGAGAATAGACAAAGATGTAAGCGGCCTTCTTGCAAAAAGGAGTGGTCGGTAAGATGCAGGAAGTGCAACATTCATTCGTGCGTGAACGCAGCAAACAACGGCTTCATTTCATTCCACACATCGCGCTAAAAATACCACCATCCGTGAAGTTTTGTTTTTCGCCCGTGGCAGCAAGACCACTCGGCGAGCTTCATGGTGTCCCATATTTGGCACAAAGCTGTATCTTTATTAATACAGTTGTTACAACGGTGAAAATTTTTGTATATGTGTTTGTTCATTCAATCAATAATAAAAGCTGAAAAAATAATTTTTAAAACGAATATTTATAATTCATGCAGCAGAGGGTTTAGTGGTGCCGATGTCTTAAAATTCTTTCTTCCGACAGAGGCTGGTCGTGTGACTGGTTCAGCACGACGGAAAGTGATTGTCTCCGCACACTGTACTGCGGGCACTGGAAAAAGACATGACGAATTGTTCCCGCGTCGCAGAAATCGCCAACTGCTGCGGCGTCGGCCATCCCTATGCGGAACACGCAGGTATTGGTAAACCCGACGCCCAACCATAGTCTACACATAAGGGTCGCGTCTCTGCGCGGAAGTCTTGGTGGAAGTCGGTGGCTTAAGGTTGGATCCACGGTATATAAAGGGGGGTGCATAATGTTATTCATTCCACTCTGATGTAGTACACTGGCGTGCAAGTAGGTGGAGCATCCGTGCACCATCTGTCCTAGACAGCGGGATCGACAGGCGGCTATTTTCTACACGAGCTGAACGAGCAGCTTTATCGGCACATTCATTGCCGATGATACCATAGTGACTTCGTAGATACTGAAAAATTATCTCATGTCCTTTCTCAGTCAGGTGGTGTATGGCTTCCGTGATTTCAAATACCAACTGTTTATGCGGACCACGCCGTAAGGCTCACAAGAAACACTGTAGTGCCGTCTTCGAGTCCTGAAAATCGACCATTTGTGTCTTCGTTTGTCATTAATAAAACGTAATGTGACTCGAAGCGGAGCGAGTTTGCTGCCACTGACGTCGTCAAGTGAGAAGTTTTCAACTTGATAGTGGTGGTTTTTACTGGTGTGATGGCAGCTGCGGTAGAGCTCTTCGGCAGGATGGAGCCGTCGGTGTATGTGTGGGTGTAAGACCGGTACTTCTTATTTAATAGCAGTAGAAGACGACGACGAAGTTACTCAGTGCTAGAACGCATATGTTCCAGCTAGCCAGTGTTCGTCAAATTTTCATCTCTGGGGCGCTTTCCGCTTCCTGGCTTGAAGCGATGGACGCAGAACCTTGCGCAGGCTTGTGCAGCCAGAAGTCCGCAACCGCAAGTTTTTCCGTGACTCAAAGCACCTCGTCAACCCCCTATGAAGGCCAAAGAGAGCCTCCTACTTTAGTGGCCATGGATGCAGAGCCTACTTCCGGCCCGTCTGGCCAGAGCTCAACACTGACAAGCTCCTCATGGAAACGAGGCACCTGGTGCAGCACCAGCGAAGACACAGAGGTCTACTCTATCACAGGCAACGACTCATCGGATGACGGCTTCGTGTCGGCGAGGAGCCGAAGGGCTAAAAGGAGGCTCATCCAGGCGTCATCAGCAGCGAGTACATCAACCATGCAGGCAAGCAGTGAAGGCTGGCCGCAGACCATCCTCTTCATGCAAGTGCATTCTTCCGTCAGCCTTCGAGCATTGAACAAGCAAGCTATCTCTCTTTTTCTTGAGGGAAAGGCGCTAAATGAAATCAAGGAGGTCCCTCTGAACACACTAAACAATGTTCTAGCTGTCGACAGAATCCGTGGAACCACGCTGGTGAAGCTACGACAGATAAAAGATTTGGTCAACATAAAAGTACGACTCGTCATACACAGAGATGGGGCCTACACTGCAGATGCAATCTACGATAGTGACTCGGCAATTTCAAAGACGGACCTGCAATTCTGATAAAACCGGCATACGAAGGAGTGGTCATCACCCACGTATGCCGCCTTGAATGCAGCCGTTGCGTGAACATTGTGTTCAAGGGTTATTCCATTCATTCGCACGTAAAGGTTGTTCATTTCAGGCATGTCGTACGGAAGTTGGCCCCAAAGCTGCTTTAAGGCCATTAGTGCTTCAGGATCGGGCATATTAAGGTCGGCTGCGCAAGTTCCACAATGTGCCCTGGCGCGTGGAGTCGCACACCGTAGACATCTGCCATGCAACAAACTTTATGTGTGGCAACTGTGAAAGCACCCATGAAACGACATCTAAAGAATGCCCAAGAATCAAAAAAGGATTTCGAAGTTCCGAAGCAAATGGTCAGGACTAACTCAACCCATAGGGGAGCCTCACAAAAGATTCGGCGTTGACGTCGTCATCGAAGGAAATGCTCTAAACAGGGTGGAGTTCGTGCACCGCTTGCGCCGACGCCATCACCTTCAAATAGAAAGCCCGAGAGCGCAGGGAAGCCTCAAACGGAAAGGGCTTCCCCCGTGGAACAGTGGCCAGCGCTCACGAGCTCTCAGTCTTCTAAAGAGCCTCCACGCTCAACTCTCCCATCGAAGCCCACTTTTGTAGGTGAGGCTTCAACAGTTGACTGCCAATTTATTCTCGGGCTCAGCATATCAGGGCTATGCTGACAAACATGTATACCCCATCTGCACGAAGTGGGCTACTAGTGCTGGTCACGCTGAGCCCTGTCCCAGTAAGCCTTGAGTGAAGTCATGGCTGACAATCACCAGTCATTTCGTAAGGACTGTCAGAGAACCGCCAATCCTTCAGTCGAACGTGATAGGTCTAAGATCTCGCATCGCCGATTTTCATCAGTTTGCTCTCTCTAACCGATTCAGAATAATTGTCATCTGTGAACCAAGGTTATCACATCCAATAAGGCTATCCGGCTACAAGATAATGTTCTCATCAAGCGACTGTAAATGTAGCAAGGTCCTCGTGTTTATTCACCGTGAGCTCACTTACGTCGTCCAGCCTGTGAAACCTCATGACGACAATCAGTATGTGCGCATGACTGTTAAAAATAAAAAAGTCACCTTTGCAGCCTTGGGGTGTATCTGTCCCCATCAAGACAATATGACATCAAAAGACTAAAACACATTTTAAAAACACAACCTGGTGCGTGGATTATCACCGGGGACTTCAACGCAAACTATACCATTTGGGGAAGCTCAAAGGTTAACGCGATGGGACGACGACTAGCTTCATTAGTTTCCAACAATGGCCTCTACCTGCTGTGTGACGCGAGTTGAAAATTTCTGCTGGGAATAACGTACATCAGCTGCCTCGATTTGACTTTCGTCTCCCATAGCTTCGCCACACATGTTAAGTGGTTTTTAGACATTGAAACGCATGAAAGCGACCACATCCTCACTTACCTCAATATCAAGGGTATGTCTAACACGTGTACGTCCACCACGATACGAAGAATAGATTGGACTATTTTTAAATCTCAGATTGAGGACGTTTGTCACAAAAGCCTTTCATGTGGACTTGAGCAAGCTGTCAAAAAAAGCGGCCCAGACGTGCGCGCGTGCACTCACGTGTTCTCCAAGGTGCTCTGAAACCGGCCTGGTATTGGAGCAGCTTCGTGCGATTCGCCGTCGTGCTGAAAGAAGATATCGACGCACTAAGTCAATTCACGATCTAAGGACAGCCCGGTGAATCCAAAAGAAGATACGACGCTGCATTGATAGCCAGCATTGATAGCCAGCATTGATAAAAACATTGAATATATAACCACCAAAGCATCCAAAACCCTCGGTTTCATTACGCGTAACTTGTACTTTGCAAATCAGGCGACCAAACTCTTAGCATACAAAACTTCAGTTAGATCACTACTAGAATATGCCGGTTTCATCTGGAACCCGCATCAAGCTTAATTTGCCGATAAACTGGAATCACTTCAAAATAGGGCTTCTAGGTTTATCACAAGGAAATACGCTCGCTACTCAAGCATCACAGATATTAAATCATCTCTAAATTTAACTCACTTGAAAATAGAAGACTTGTCACCCTGCTATGTCACTTTAACAAGCTCTATCGCAATCCTTCACATAATCCCGTTCACATAATCTAACATAATCATAACATAATCACATAAGCCTTTCACATAATCTCATATCAAACCAGCACATCGCATTTTCCCCCGATTAGACCCCTGCTTCAAAGTGCAACCCAAGATAGCTCACACAAAACTTATGCGTCATTCGCCATTGTTCGCTGCCTTTTATCATTGGAATAAACTACCTGCAGATATCGTTTCCGAAAATAATTACGACGCATTTGTGAACAAACTGACCTGCTTACTTTGTGCTGGTCCTTAAATGATTATTATGAGAAGTGTATTCTTTGTACATTGTCTTGAGCATTGTGGTCCACGTGTGCGCGTCTTCGCAAACATTTATTTTATCCAGATATGTTCCCTGTTTTTCTGAGCGCTTGTTTCTTTATGCTTTTCTGATTTTTCACTGTGTTATGCAATATGATCACTTTATTGGGGTTCTTTAAGCCCCTATGTAATGCCCGTAAAGGGCCCTTAGGGTATGTGAATGAAAAAAAAAAGAAGATGCACAGTGGTGGTCAAAATATCGTGCGTCGCTAGATCCCCACAAATCACTAGCTCAAATGTGGAGTACTGTGCGAGGTCTACGTTCTCTTCCGGAACAGCGCTTTTCGTTTAAGGCCGTAGCACTATCCGAGTGCCGACAAGACACTGATGCGGCCGAAGATTTCTTTGCAATGACTGCGGGTCAGTCAACTTACACAGGTTCGTTTAGATTGAACGATATCCCAGACTCACGAGATTCACACATGAATCTGCCTTTTATAACGTAAGTCCTTGACGCGGCGCTCGCCCTATGTATTCGGTCGTCGTCGCTTGGTCCGGATGACATATCTTACTGTATACTGTGTTACCTTGGTGAACGGGCACGAAATGCACTTCTTGATATCTCTAACTATAGTCTTAGCAGGACGGCAAGGCTCCTCAAGGTCGGAAGACCAGCCGCCTGGTACCGCTTCTTAAGCCAGGCAAGTCTCCCTTAGAAATTACTTCATACCGACCAATTGCGCTGGTAGGTTGCGTCGGGAAGGTAATGGAGCGAATGATCCTCGCCAGACTGGAGTGGAACCTCGAACATTACGAAATATACCCATACGCCATGGCTACCTTTCGACGTCACCGATGTTCCCCGGACAACATTATCTATCAAAAGACGTGTGAAAGATTCTGTCGCAATGTTATTAGATATAAAGGAAGCCTATGACGACGTTCTTCATGACGCCATACTTGAGGAATGGGTCGGCCTAGACGGTAAATCACGTCTTTGGACACGCAGTTATTTATATTGGCGGACTCTAGTTGTTAACACTGAAGCTGGCCCAACCTCGCAATAGTACACGCACCATGGAGTTTCCGTAAGGTGTGTCCTGAATCCCACGTTCTTTAAACTTGTACTCACTGGTCTCGTGGAACGACTGCTGAACACGTTGAAAGTATCAGTGTATGCCGACAACTTCTGCGTGTGCGCATCTGGTGTGACACGGCCGCCGGTACGCGCAAGGCTTCAAAAAGCTGAGGCGTTAACGTCGACGTACGTAAATGAACAACGCCTCAAGATCTCGCCAGAAAAATACGCATTGGTGGCGTTTAGCCGAAAGCCAATGAGATCATACGATGTCTCTATCGACGGTCAAAGCATATCTTATGTCAGCACGCACTGATTCGAAGGCGTAATGATCGATCGTGACCTCTCCTGAAGTCCTCATGTGGCCTGCTTAAATAAGCGCCTAATAGATGCGTCTAATGTGTTCAAGCTTGAAGGAAAAGCATGGGGTACGTAAGTTCATGCAATGATGCAACCATACAGGACGCTCTTTCACGGGTATTTGCGATACAGATTGCCTGCGTTGATCAGCACCTGCAAAACTAATATACGCGTATTCAAAAGCGTCCAGGCCCAGGCACTTAGAGTGTCTTGGATTGCCGCGATGTTCGTCAACAGCTGAAACAGTTGCAATTGCACGCGACTGCCCAGCCGAGACCGATATAGTCATAGCAGCGCTCAGAGAACACGTAAGACATCTTGCTCGAGCCCCTGCCCATCATCTAGTCTCACTGTCAGAGGATCGACCACGTACCTGCCTCTTTTTGTCAGACAATACTGTCCTATAGTGCATGCCTTCCATCGGGTTATACAGCTTCAGGGAGAGCTCCGGTTCAGCCATGGTGCTTGGCTCAAGCAAACGTTCGACTAATGGTAGCATTGCCATTTGTTGGGCGTGTTGGTAAATTGAAAGCATATTTAGCGCCAGCAAACAAGGACGGAAGGGAGAAGACAACACAATGCGCTTACTAATGGTACCAGGAACACGAACAAAAGCACAACTCTCCTCTCCAGCACTCAAGCAGCTTTCACTCATCTTGCTGTACGAGACATAGAACGAGCATCATCATCTATATACTGACGCTTCAACCACGGTGAGCGAGTCAGCAGCATCGGTGATCATTCCTGCAAGAACCTCCACCGTAAAGATTCGACTGTCTCACCAGACAACATCGACTGGAGCGGAACTCGCTGCTATTCTATGTGCACTTCGCGTAATTTCTGAGGAACTGCCCATCAAACGGAGCGAGTTCTTCATTGTTTGGTTTCTGCGTTACGTGGCGGACCCCATGAGCAACTAGTTCTAGAAATCAGACTACTGCTTCAGTACCTCGTCTAGCAAGGACACGCTATTCCGTTACAGTCAATTCCAAGCGACCGTAACATAATACGCAATGAACATGCCGATGCAGCAGCACGATCTGCACATGAGGACGGTTTTAAAGACCATACCATTCTCAAAAACAGACGCAGCAGTGAAAATTCGTGTGCTTGGAAATGAAGCTATCAGATCTTTATGGAACACACCAAACTTGGAGCACAGATGTCTGCGCCAACTGGACCCATTCCTTCAACTTGGACCCCCATCTGGATTCTCTCAACTCGAGACAGCAGTACTTTGTCAACTGTGGCTTGGTGTCGCTTTCTCAAGATATTTTGCCTTCCGAGTCGGTATGGACGAGAGCACGGCTTTCAGTCACTGCGGCGGCCAGGAGACTATAGAACGCGTACTTTGCCACTGTCCTCGATACAGCGCGCACTGGCTGTCGCTAGCGGCCATGTTGGCACGCCTTGACGACAGGCCACTTTCAGAACAGACAGTCTTGGAAGGCCGACATTAACTATCGTCGCATCGAAAGTCGGTCAAGGCTTTGTTAATCTTTTTACGTCGCAGTGGCCTATTATAAAGACTATAATTATCCCGTCTTTTTTTACGCCTTCCTTTTTGTCCCCGCTCTTCTTTCCGTCTTTACTTCCCCTTTCCTTCCCCCTAGAGCAGGTAAGCAAACCGGAATATTTAACTCTAGTTAACCTTCCTGCCTTTCTCTCATTTGCATCTCTCTCTAATAGGACTAAGTTTAGCTGATTAAGAGCCGGCGATGACTAGCGGCTTTCTTCCGGACGCAAGGTCTCGTAAGATTGATCTTTAGTTGAATGAGGCACCAAGGAGAAGTCGAAAGTCTCGCGACAGGTGTGAAGCAAGGTGGTATACCTTCCGTGTGGGGATGCCGTTCGGCAGAACGAGACACGTGGTCTATCCGCAGGTAGAGAGGCTAGATGGTGGCAAGGAGTGCGGGCAAAGTGCTTTAGGTGTACTCTTAGTGCTTCAACTGCGATACGGGTATTGATGAGGTGTTCTTTGGCAATTGCATTGTTGCCACCGTGACGCGCTCCGAGGAAGACCAAGACAAATCAGTAGTTCATCATTCTGAGTGATTTGAATAGTACGCAGGCTTGTTTTACTTGCGTTAGTCAATGCTGCCAAGCTGTACCGCAAAACGCGCTTGTGGACATTCCCCAGGTCTTTCCAGCGAATAACGACAGAAGGTGAAAGATGCCTGTCAACCGCTTCTTGTTCAATACATGTAAGCTCCACGAGGTATTTGTGTCAATTATGACACCCAGGGATTTGTAAGACCGTACAAATGGTATCATCCGCCCATTGATTAACACACTGTAGTGCGTCATGGGCTTAGGCATAAATGCCACAAATGCATATTTATCCAATGAAATCTCCAGGCCTTGATCGGGGAGTTAGACTGTAGTTTCAGTGGCAGCTTTCTGGAGCATTGCGTGCAGCTCTAAGGGTGTCACTCCGGACGCCCAAACGCGTATGTCGTCCACGTACATTGACAATTTAACTGTGTTTGGAAGGTGATCAAGCGTGAGGTTAAACAGCGTAGGGCTCATACGCCGCCTTGGGGGAGGCCACAGTAGGTATAATATGTAGGAGTGTGGCCGTCCTCGCAGCTTACAAAGACATATCCCATAGAGAGATAGCTATGTATCTATCAAAATATCCGACCACCGAGGCCTCCCTCTTCGAGAGCGGGGAGGATGGCTTCATGTGTAACGTTGTCGTACGCCATTTGACGTCGAGGAAAAACAAGCGCAGGGACCTTTACACCCTTTTTGGTACTGAACATAGGTAACCAGGTCGGCGACCCTATCAATCGATGGGCGGCCACGTAGGAAGCCTGCAATGACAACTGGGTAGACGTTGTCGTATTCCAAGTACCACGCCAGGCGTCCAAGGATCATCCTTTCCATTACTTTGCCCACAAAGCTCGCCAATGCATTCAGGCGATAGTATAAAAGCTCCAACGGAGACTTGCCTGCCTTCAGTAGCGGAACTACGCGACTAGTCTTCCAGCTTGTGGGAAGTGTGCGAGTTAGCCAGGATTCCTTACACATTTCAAGCAGAAGACTCCTCGCCCGCTCACCCAGATGACGCAGAGCTCTGTAATAAATTCCGCTAGTTCGTGATGAAGACGTACGTCTGCATAAAGCTAGCGTGGCCTTGAGTTCATGGATGGAAAATTGGAGATCCATGCGGGGGTCACGTGGTGGCGAATGGAATGTGATAAGTTTTTGGAAGCTGTGAGTTGCCCGAATAATCTCGCACATAAGTATACTGCTACATCAATATCTGGTCGCTATTGGAAGGGGGCCAGAGCCTTGAATGGAAACCGCTGTACGGTTGGAGTCCTAAGCCTTCGCACCTTCTTTCGTAAGTGCTATAGGGGCTTACGAGGGCCTAGCCATTCACAGGAAGCCCTCCAGCGCTGTGACTCCATTTTATCTAACCGGCGCGGGATCTCCTTTTGTAGGCGGCCAGCAGTACGTAGGTCATCCATTGACGTCGTGCGTCGGCCGAATCGCTCGAAGTCGCCGTAATTCTATATCAAATTCAGTGAATTTCAAAGGGCACATTAGAGTAAGCGTATTGTGTTTCACTCTGCTCTTGATTGTGTTTTCCAAATTATGTAGTAAATCACCCTGACAGAGGTCTTTTATAGCAGACGGGAATTTGGTCCTGTCGACTATTTGAAGTGAATCATTTGAGTTGGAAGAGGAAAGTCCTCTGATCTTGACATATGCGGGTATATGGTACCTGCAATGAGTTTCAATGTCGGTGAAACATCCATTACGCCTGACGAGACTTCGCGAGACGAAGGCCAAGTCAAGAGCGGCATGTGGAGCCCCGTAGAAATGTAGGATTGCCGTCATTTAAAACCCAGAGTTCGTTGTTGGAGGTGAAAGATGACAAGTATCTGCCTTTCGCATTGTTTTTCGTACTTCCCCAGAGTGCATGATGGGCGTTCAAATCCACGATGATAATGCCTGGAGCAGGAAATGTTGACAAGATGTCTTGTAATTCTTGTATTTTTTTACTGAAATCTACTTGCTGGTGATGGGTAGGCACCCACAACAGTAACGGTAAGTCTTTTCTTCTTTGATGTTAAGCATATGTATTGGTTATCGTCATGAGGCGGTACAGGCTGAAGAATGTAAGTGAGGTCACTGCGAATAAACACGATAACCTTGCTGCTTTCACCAATAGTTGGCGACATAAATGATTCTTAGCTGGATTGCCTCATTCAGTTCGATAACTTCTGCTCGCAGATGATGATGATGACGATGAACTTGGCTTACACGAATTGTCGGAAATCGGCGATGCGTGATAGGAGTCCCCGGGAACTCCACTGGAAAATTGCTTCTTTTCGGAGCTCCTCCAGAAAAGGTTGTTGTTGGTGAGCCATGGTTTACTCAAGGGTTGCAGCGCCGGACTTACTGTGTCCATTAGTTGCAGTACACTTCTGGAGGACATTGTCTGCATGTTATTCAGGAACACGTAAATGGCATTAATTAAGAATCGTAGTAGTGATACCACTTGCTGATCTACATGTCGTACCCCATCCTATGTAGCAGCTTGCTCTACTGGATGTGGCAGCTGCTGTTGCTCTTCTATAGGTCGGGTACTTGAAAGCGATGGCCATTCATTTGAAGAGACATTTAGATGTTTTGTACTGTCCAGCGCCAGCGTTTGCTACGCTGCAGGTGGCGACGTTACTTGAATAGGTATTCCATTTTTCGAAGCAGTCGAACTCCTACGTGAGTACCGTCTAGGTCGACTTCGTCTACGTCGCACTGTTTCAGCGTCCACCTTGGGGCTGAATTATCCCTAACAAATTCTTTGAGCACAGGAAGTTCTTTCCTAATTTTTGGCAGTCTGGAAGAAGGACTGTGAGTGCCTTCACAGTTAGAGCACTTCAAAACAGTCGCACTACAGTGTTGTTCTGAGTGGGGCTCGGCGCATCGGGGACACATGGCAGAATTTGTGCAAGCGCCCTCGACATGGCCGATCCTCTGGCAGTTATAACATTGCAGCGGCTTTGGAACAAATGGCTGAACCGGGTAACAGAAATGGCCAACCTTAACTTAGGAGTGAATGGAGTCACCCTTGAATGTTAATATCACACAACGTGTCTTACCAAGAAGGCCGGCGTTCAAAATAACATTTCTCACTCGCTGGTTTTATGAGCACTGGAAGGTCTTCATCGGGGATCTGAATGTCAATGTCATAAATGTCTCCTAAATTGGTGGTGCCATCCGCTGGGACAACGGATCGAACCTTTATGTTACCCAACTGCGTTACATGCTGCAGGAACGGCTCAAAAACGGCAAAAGGAAATGCAATAAGGAGAGTCCTGATCGCATTATTTTTACAATCTACATGAGCAATGTAATTCAGCCTTGCTGGTTATTCAAGAAGCTTGGCGGCTTCTCGAAGGTTTCTGTGGGCAGACTGCGTGACAGTGCCCACAAAACAGTTATGTATCTTCTGTCTCTCTCTCTCTCTCTCTCTCTCTCTGTGTGTGTGTGTGTGTGTATGTGCGTGTGTGTGTGTGTGTGTGCGTGCGTGCGTGTGTGCGTGCGTGTGTGTGTGTGTGTGTTTGTGTGTGTGTGTGTGTGTGTGTGTGTGTGCGTGTGTGTGTCTGTGTGTGCGTTTCTTTTATTCTTTTTCTCTCTCACCTATCGCATCCCTTTGCCCCTTCCCAGATACAAGGTAGCCAACCGGAGATGATCTCTGGTTAACGTTCCTGTCTTTCCTTTGCCTTTCTCTCTCTCTCTCTCTCTCTTGGCGGCTTTTCCAGTAAAAGGTTTGCGATACGCTACGTTATTAGGTGCATTTGCATAGCGTGCTTAAGAATGGACTATTAAAGCTCTTACACTCAAGTAGAGAGGGCGTATTAAAAATTTTTCCAGCCATAGCTAAACCAGAATCGAAAGCATTGTTATTGAAACAGAAACCAAAACAGAGCTAAACCACGCGTCTAAATTCTCGGAAGACAAAATTATAGGTCTGACGAGCCGCTCGGGGCGCTGGCAGCAGTGCAATAGCCTGGGCCGCAGGGCCCTACGGGAGTGTCCGCTCTTGCTGAATATGTTTATGTCAGTCCACTATCGGGGCGGGGGTGGTTCCGCCGCGCATCATACGTTCGGCCGAAGAACAGCCAGCGTTTCATTAACGCCGCCTGCTGCTTTAATGGCTGCACACGTGCAGGGATTGCTCATGAAAATAAAAAAACAAGCAATAGAGCCGTTGAACGGAGAATCCTTCTGCGCCGCCGCGCTACTGACGTCATTGTCTCCACCAATAGGAGCCATTTCTCTAGGTAGCGCGAGAGGAACGAGTGTTTCTCGCGTCATAACACTATCGGAGCTGCGATGGGTCGGCCGCATGTCGTGCGTTCGGCCGAAAAATAGGCGTCGTTTGATGAACGCCGCCGGGAAGTCGCTCGAGAAAGGGCTTGTTTTCGACGTGGCGACTTCTCCGTCAGGGAGGGTGAAGCCGAGGTGTTACGACAACGGAGAGCCGCGGATGCCGAGGTTCACTTGCACCCCTCTTCAATGTACAGGAAGGGTGGTCAATTTTTTTTGTCTGTATAAAATTATATGTAAGACTTAAGACAAAATACGCAAAAGACATTGGTGGTGCCACCCACTGCACGGTTTTAAAGGGAACGCTCATTGCATCTATCCATCCACCAACTAGAGTGCCTGCATGCTATCACTCTTCTGGCGGCGAGGAAGAGAGCAGCATTCAGGCACCCTACGTATCACCTCGGCAGAACACGCCAGCGACCAGTCGGAACAGCAACCGCCCCGTGCTTTATGGTGCGATTATAAAAAAATCACGTAGTTTCGCGCAAAAGACGAAGCATCCATTGCGACAGAAAATTATTTGACGGGTATACTAACTACTGATGGTAGTTTTATCAGCCGCATAAACATTAAACATTCGCTTACAAACCAAATTACCAAGCATTGTCTAAGGCCCGCGCAAGCAAACATGAACACTTATCGCTCGATGATAGCGGTCATTTCATCTCAGAGTCCTGGAGTGAAGAAGAGCGGCCGCAGCAGCGAGAGAATTGTCCTTCGTGCTGTCTCTCGCTTCAACGCCAATTAAGCGGCAATAACACAGAGCACAAGAAGCTATCAGCCCTCGACGGGCCTAGAATCTGTACTCACCGCAGATTGCTTTCAATATAGGGCACGCCCCCGGCCGGACTCAGCCGCGCCCTCCCCCTCTTGCTGCCTTGCGTGCGATGGAGGACGGCTCGCGTCCTCCCCGCCTTCCTCCTTTACGCGCCCGAGATCGAGTCGCCATGTCCTTCTCGGCTAACCTGCACGCTTTCACAGCACACACCGGCCGTCTGAGCGGGGATGTATCCTCACTTGGCTTGCACATTTGCCCTTCGCAACGACTGCGTCAAGTAAACCAAATGCATTTAATTATAGACGACCTAAGTGTAGAGTGTTTTGGCAAAAATAAGCGCTCTTCGACGAGCTCGGGCTGGATGGCCGTCGGCCGCGGCGTCCGCCGAGCTTGGCCTAGCGGCTTGTGGCTAGCTGTCAGCAGAGCTGCCAGTCGACAACGCGCCGTTGTGATGTGTTTTGTCACTTGCAGAGTCATAATTTTATTGAGAGTGTTTGCGTAAAGCGAAGCAGTGTTGTGCAAAGTGGTTTATATAGCGTTTCTCGACGTGGATATCAAGTCTTCAGAGCCTACAAGATGGGGCGCGGGGCGCAGCTTACACCGCGCTAGCTCGTTCCGATGCTCCTACCACGTTGCCCGAATCGTCGGATCGGACGCCGAATCGCACCGTGTGTCTCCTGGTTTAGAATTTTAGCTTGTCCTGTATTTCGGGTATGCACAGGCGGACTGGGCCTCGGGGCGGAGGCGTCCTGCATAGTGCAGCCACCTGGCGGCGTAACACTCAAAAAGACAAAAACAGCTAATATTGCCGTCCAAGTGTATTCTACTTCGCTGCTGGTGCAAATTTTCGGCAGTGACGTAATCGTGTTGTTGCTGAGTATTTACATCAGCAGCAAAGTAAAATACACTTGGTTGCTCCAATATTTGTTGTGTTTGTCCAGTTGAACTCTGCGTCACCAGGTGGCTGCACCATCCGCTCACGTTTATGCCCCCGCCCCTCCACCCCAACGCCCAGTCCCCCTATGTATACCCGAATATCGGGCAAGCTAAAGCACTCTGTTATCGCACTTGGACTTTACGCGAAAGAGCATGGTGACACCGACTCCAACGGCGGATATGTGCCTGGAGTGTCCGTGTAATTTCCATCGCAATAAAACCATACAGAACGCGATCAGACATCAAAATGCAAAGAGAGTCCGCGCCGCGTTCTTGAAGCGAAAAGCTTCGCTACGCTAGTCGACACCGCGTCGCGCGAGCCGGCGTGTGTCGGAATTGGCTCCGTTTGTTTATCGCGGAGGCCGACTATACAACCGCTTGCCAGAGAATAGGCGTGCGCATTCAACATGGAAGGAGAAGAGAGTGATACTACCGATACAGAGAGCTGTGTTTATGGCTGTACAAAAATCGCAAGACAATGTGCCCAACAACGATGAATAAAGAAGTTTAATAATCCTGCATAACTTATGATATATATCATTGATAAGCAATTTGCATAACTACACAAGGCACACGTGTAGCATAACCATAAGCACACCAAAGCATATCCATAAGTGAAACCGTTAGCATAACCATAGGCTAAATCATAAAGCATAACCATAACTTAAACCGTAAGCATATCCATAAATTAAACAGTAAGCATATCCATAGGCTAAATCATAAAGCATAACCATAAGCTGAACCGTAAGCATAACCATAGGCTAAATCATAAAGCATAACCATAAGCATCACCGAACCTTTTCGCTTCGAGATATCCAGGCTTAACCTTAGCTAAGCCCCAGCCAATTTTTATTCCCTTCCTGCAAGTGCTTGGTGGGCGCCACGTTTTCTCTCGATAAACGCGCGCCAATGACGCAGCTTCGCCTCAGAGTAACCCGCGGTCGCGTCTTATAGGGCGCCTTCGAAATTAAACGTGCAGCAGCACTGTCCTTGCATGTTTTCTGTCGCTGTGGTTCATTTTTCCTACGATCAAATTAATTAAATAAGTTGAAGAAGTTTAGAACTTTAGGTCTGCTGTGAGGAAATACATTTTTGAAAAATACTGTCTATAAAAGGACACTTCTTTATACTTACATTCCTGTCTAAGTTGTACATGTCAATTGCTCAAGTTGTGCTTGTCAATGTCATTGTTAAGTATTATGTCTGTTGCTCGCGCGCGTTAAGGATAAAAGAACACTGAGTTATATTTACCTTCGTGTCTGAATTACCTATGTTAATATTACTATTATGTATAATGTTTGCTGCTTTTGTGTGCTCGCGTGCTGCGTTTTATATCCTAAGTTCACTATGGATCCGGGACTAGCCAATGGCTATGGGTCCAGTAATGCTTTCGTATTATGTAAAATATGTTGTAAAGAATGAATGAATGAATGAATTATTGGACTGCGCATACTCAGGACTTCCATTTATCGCCCAGTCCATTTATGAATGCGCAATGAAGTTGCCATGCTTCCGTAGAACACGTTTCACTTTCCAGTTATTAACAATTCTTCCGAAAGAGGGAGACACTAATTTGTTTTCTTCTTTCGCTCCTATTTCGGCTGTGTGCCTCTTGCGGGGTTCACTCTTCCGAGTCACCGATCGTCTGGTCAAGGTCAACCTCTTGTTTTTCACAATGTGTCTCTCGGTGCCTTTCTATCGGGAGCTTCCTTCCCACAGTTGACAAAGCAATCCTGCGTGAAGTCTTTTTGTCTTATCCATCGCGTTCGTGTTGTCTGCGAAATAATGACATGGAGCCTTTGTGTGCAGTAGCGCAGCTCCACCACGCTGACGACAGTCGCCCTCTATGCAGATTGTGTTGGCACTGCCAGCACTCGTCCATGTCGCTCAAAGCGGTGACGCCAAAAAACCGATGCACGCTCGCGCTTCATCGGTCGTGCCTGGCAGAGAGACGTATACGGGTTGCGCGTTCTATGGCATGCTAGACTTTTCTCTCTTAACAATGAAGCTCTGCTATACGCATAAGGGAACTATTATTTAGGACTAATTACTTAACCGTTATCTTCAAGCACCCCTCACTACGTAGCACAAATAGAAACAACTGAATTAGCGAATTTTGTTATATTCGCATGTTTTACAACGAAGCTGTTTATGGCAAGGTTGTGGGGGATCTCGTCTCCGTGGGCGTAGACCAACAATTTATACTCCTCTCAACAGCCGACGCCTCTTTCCCAAGTTGTGTATAGCCTTCGCCGTAAGTGTCGTCTCTCTCCCGATATTGCGCCATACCGTGGCGCGCGCTCTACGGCGGCGCCTGTGCGGCGCAATATAGCGCGCCATGATTGGCGTAGCGGTGCTATAATAAAACGTCACTGTCTCTATCCACCAATCGTGTGTGACCGGTTCGCTGGAGACTTGGCTGCGGTCGGCGGCGTGCGTGATGCACAACAGCGTGAAGCGGCCGCGGGTGCGTTGCGGCAGTCCTCCGAAGACGTGGACCAAGAGACTGTGTGTCGGACCTGTCGCGATCGAAACGTTTGCGTTGCATGTCTTCGGGAGGATTAAGACCACCGACAATACATCCATCGTCATCGTGGGAGATTTCAATGTCGATGTGAGCAGACCCGACGGCGCGTGGATACTTTCTTTCATGGAGGAGCGCCTTGGCCGCGAGTGTTTCACCGATGCCACTGTACTCACCACTCGCCACCGATCGCGCATTGACTTCGGGAAGGAGATTAACAGAGTGAAAGTGGAACCACTTGCCCTGTACCACAGTGCCCACAATGCAACGATTACATTGGCCACGAAATAAATTATGACAACCGGGATCATTGAGTAAATGTCTCTTTATACGCCCAATAGCCAACTCATAATAGTCAAATTCAAAATAGGAAATACCCAACATAGGAAAACCCCAGCATAGCAAAACGAACCATAGCGCCAGCTTCGCTGGACTTCCCTCTTCATTCACAGAGTGGATGGGCTCTGAATATTTTGCATACTACATTATAGTTGGCATTGTATCTATACTCCTCAGCCACTTGAACTATCTCATCCATATTAGTAATGATATTGCCGGCTTTGTCTCTTAACGCATACATCTGATTCTTGCCAATTCCTAGTTTCTTCTTCACTGTTTTTAGGCTTCCTCCATTCCTGAGAGCATGTTCAATTCTATCCATATTATACTTCCTTATGTCAGCTGTCTTACGCTTGTTGATTAACTTCGAACGTTCTGCAAGTTCTATTCTAGCTGTAGGGTTAGATGCTTTCATACATTGGCGTTTCTTGATCAGATCTTTCGTCTCCTGCGATAGTTTGCTGGTATCCTGCCTAACCGAGTTACCACCGACTTCCATTGCACACTCCTTAATGATGCGCACAAGATTGTCGTTTATTGCTTCAACACTAAGGTCCTCTTCCTGAGTTAAAGCTGAATACCTGTTCTGTAGCTTGATCTGGAATTCCTCTATTTTCCCTCTTACCGCTAACTCATTGATCGGCTTCTTATGTACCAGTTTCTTCCGTTCCCTCCTCAGGTCTAGGCTAATTCGAGTTCTTACCATCCTGTGGTCACTGCAGCTCACCTTGGAAGCTCACCTAGCGTTGGAAGAACGCTAACATAATCCTAATCCATAAGAAAGGGGACGCCAAAGACTTGAAAAATTATAGACCGATCAGCTTACTGTCCGTTGCCTACAAAGTATTTACTAAGGTAATTGCAAATAGAATCAGGAACACCTTAGACTTCTGTCAACCAAAGGACCAGGCAGGATTCCGTAAAGGCTACTCAACAATAGACCATATTCACACTATCAATCAAGTGATAGAGAAATGTGCGGAATATAACCAACCCTTATATATAGCTTTCATTGATTACGAGAAAGCGTTTGATTCAGTCGAAATCTCAGCAGTCATGGAGGCATTACGGAATCAGGGTGTAGATGAGCCATATGTAAAAATACTGGAAGATATCTATAGCGGCTCCACAGCCACCGTAGTCCTCCATAAAGCAAGCAACAGAATCCCAATAAAGAAAGGCGTCAGGCAGGGAGATACGATATCTCCAATGCTATTCACAGCGTGTTTACAGGAGGTATTCAGAGACCTGGATTGGGAAGAATTGGGGATAAACGTTAATGGAGAATACCTTAGTAACTTACGATTCGCTGATGATATTGCCTTGCTTAGTAACTCAGGGGACCAATTGCAATGCATGCTCACTGACCTGGAGAGGCAAAGCAGAAGAGTGGGTCTAAAAATTAATCTGCAGAAAACTAAAGTAATGCTTAACAGTCTCGGGAGAGAACAGCTATTTACAATAGGCAGCGAGGCACTGGAAGTAGTAAGGGAATACATCTACTTAGGGCAGGTAGTGACGGCGGATCCGGATCATGCGACGGAAATAATCAGAAGAATAAGAATGGGCTGGGGTGCGTTTGGCAGGCATTCCCAAATCATGAACAGCAGGTTGCCATTATCCTTCAAGAGAAAAGTATATAATAGCTGTGTCTTACCAGTACTCACCTACGGGGCAGAAACCTGGAGGCTTACTAGAACGGTTCTACTCAAATTGAGGACGACACAACGAGCTATGGAAAGAAGAATGATAGGTGTAACGTTAAGGGATAAGAAAAGAGCAGATTGGGTGAGGGAACAAACGCGAGTGAATGACATCTTAGTTGAAATCAAGAAAAAGAAATGGGCATGGGCAGGACATGTAATGAGGAGGGAAGATAACCGATGGACATTAAGGGTTACGGACTGGATCCCAAGGGAAGGGAAGCGTAGCAGGGGGCGGCAGAAAGTTAGGTGGGCGGATGAGATTGAGAAGTTTGCAGGGACGGCATGGCCACAATTAGTACATGACCGGGGTTGTTGGAGAAGTATGGGAGAGGCCTTTGCCCTGCAGTGGGCGTAACCAGGCTGATGATGATGATGATGATGTATCTATACATGAGCGCCGTTATTTTCACCAGAAATGCAATAAATGGCGCACGTTATTAGAACAGCCTGATAAAAAAATATCAACATAGCTCAACTCTGCCAGTAACCTCACTGCTCTTATGTGTTGCAAATAAAGATAAACATATATTTCTCGTTTCTTGTGGTATATGCAGTACGTACCACCAGCTTCTTCAACGGCGGTGACGGACTTTAGTAAATTGTGTGATAGACACTGACCAACATCTCTCTCGCATTTATTTAATTACTAGTGGCGCAGCTGCCAAGACAAATTTGTTGAAAATGTAAATAAACTTAGAACTGGCATATTCTAAGCCAGTTACTTTTTGCCCATTTATTTTTTTTTGCGGCTGATAAAGAAAGCCCACGAAAGATTAAAAATATGACGTGACTAACCGCCCTTCGGTATAAAAAAAAGACAATGGCCTGAGAGAAGCTCGAGACAGGGCGACGCTCAATTAATGAATCAATCAATCATTTATTTCAGTATTAAAGACACTTGGTGGGCGCAGACAAAAAGCCATCGATCAGGCTTGACAGGATCCGCACCCCGTGTACTGGCAGTCAAGTCGCATTAGAAATACAGCCGTTCAACAGAAATAAACCTAGTAGTGTACAGAAGACAGGTGTATTAATTGGAAGGTTAGTCAGTTAATCAGTTACTAGTGCCATACATGCTAGCAAAAAGAAGAAAGCATTCTAACAAATCATTGCGTACAGAACGCTTGTAGGCATAAACAGGTTCGCATGACTACATTAATACCGCGCAAAATTACACATCGTGTTGCAAAGAAAATATGAGCTTCACAGCAAAGCACTTAACATAAAGAGGTGTGGTATTGTGTTATATTTGGAACTCTGAATTATTAGGAAGCGCAGGTGTCTGATAATTTAACATCTGACTTCCGTAGTTTGTGTGTGTTATAGGCATCTTCCAAAGCATTCTGAGTGTACGGACATGCTTAAGCTGGCCTAGTGCGGACAATTCAGTAACAAATGAGTTATTATTTTTCAGTTCCAATTTATAGCGTTTATGCACCATATTATGGTAGAGCTCATTTACTGGTAATAGATTTAGAGCTTTAAATATTCGTAACGTGTACCCGTCGCATGCGGTCTTAGCGATGTTGTAAAGGGTTTTCTTTTATAGTTTCCGTAGTTTCTGAGTGTTAGTTTTTGTTGTCATGCCCCAGACTAAGTAACAGTGTGATAACTTAGAAGAAAAAAAAACAGAGATTTATAAATTAACACTTTTATATTGTGACGCTGGATGTAGCCATATCTGCACAAAACCCGTGCAGTTTCTGAAAGTTTATTTCATGTTTTATATACTTGAACTGTCCACGTCATGAGTTCTTAAAAAAACTACGCCAAGATTTTTAGCTTCGCGTGTTATTAGTATATCTGATGACCCTAATGCTAAACCGCTGGTTATATGGAGTACTTCACGTTGAGGCCCAAATAAAGCTGCTCTCGTCTTTGCACCACTGAACGAGTTGGCGACACTCCAAGTTTGGGTTGCCTTTTTCTATGAGGGTATCACATCCTATTATGAACATACTTGTGTCATCTGCGAATATAATGAAGTTTGTGTTAGTGTCTCTGTTTGCTATATCGTTCACGTGTATGTTGAAGAGTAATGGGTCTAAGAAACTACCCTGAGGCACACCAGCATGAATTGGTTTTACTACAGATGGAAAACCGTTAACAGTGATTTGCTGTCGACGGTGGTGAAATTACGATGCGATAAGTGTTAGGAAAGTACCTCTAAAGCCATATGGTTCCAGCTCCCAGTAAGAACTGGTGATTGAGTCAAATGCTTTAGACCCCGTAGGGGCTTTTGAGTCAGCAGGCGTTTGGAGTGTTGCGACACCACGTACCCGAGCACATGAAGGTTGGACCCTCCCGCGTGTCGCTGTACACGGCTTAGCCGTGTCTGGGAAAAGGAGGATCCTGGAGATTGATCCGATGCCGGGTGTTCGGACTTTTGAGGCCCCAGGCGAAGGCAACAAACATCTATGGCCTCTGCTTCACATACGCACCCTCCAGACTGACCCGCCGGTAGGAAACCGGCAGTCGCCTTTTTCTGTCTCTCATCAAATGTTCGTCTCTCTCTCGCACTTTTTGGTCTTTCCTTTCTTCTTCTCTCTTTAATTTTCGTCCTTTCTCCTTGGCGGTAAAGGTTAACCCTGTGCGGCTATTCAACTTTGGGTACACCATATTTGATTATAGTGACACGTGTACTTATCTTTATCGGGCAACCACGTTTCGCCGCCTAACAAATGTAATCGCACAGCGTGGGACGCGCCTGCGTGTACCCGAAGTTTCTGGAACGTTATCTATGCTTCTATCCGCGGTCTGTTGTCGCCGAACCTTATGTTATCTGATTTCATCACCTGACGCGAATGGTGTAGAACTTTGTGGAAGGCACGCGGGTCCGAACGATTAGTCTGGAACATTCGACGACTGCTCTATAAAAGCCGACGCGCTTCACCCGCTGATCATATTTTCGACGATCGCCGACTGTGTTTGCCGCTCTCGTTGTGCTTTAAGTGTAGCCTGTTTTGGGGGCACAGGTTCGCCCAATAAAAGCTAGTTCTGCCTTTCACAGTATTGCTACTGTGTTCTTTGACGTCACGACCACGTGACAATAGTGGCAGGGTACAACTTCCGTCGTGCAGACTTGTATGCAAGCTCTGCCGCGTCCCCCCGTTGGGCTCCGTGGTGGGCGGTCAGCGCTGTTGCCGAACTTTTTTGTGTATTCAGGGAAACTTCTTTACCCCCACTTCCTAATCGCCCTCAGAAATGAGGGCGCACTGAACATGTCTAACTTTTTGGCAATCGAACACAGAACTTTCCCCGCTTTCATGTAATCCACTCTGAAAAACTTGAAAACACTTTGAGAATGATCTCACTCTTCGTCATCTTGAAATCTCTGACGGAAATTTTCGGTCGCGGTTACAAAGCATCGAAAATGGCAAGCGGTGATCTAATTCTAGAGCTCCGCGATCAGAAACAACATGAAAAACTGCTCAATCTAGTATCTTTTGGAAGTGTTCCAGTAACAGTGACCCCAAACCGTACCATGAATACTATCCGCGGCGTTGTTTGCGATGCTGATCTCTTCGAATTGTCTGAAGCCGAACTTCTTGAGGGTTGGATTGACCAGGACGTGATCAATTTCGAAAGAATTAACACTTGGCGTCACGGAAAAGAAATCGTGACCTATCACCTAACACTTACACTTGGCTCAGGCAACCTGCCCGACACTATCGAGACAAGGTATGTGAAAATTCGAATCAGACCATACATCCCAAATCCACTACGATGCTTGAAGTACTAGCGATTCGGCCACAGTTCACAGAACCGCCGAGGCCGTTATACTTGTGCGAAATGCAGTGTTAACGAACACCTCTCTGGATCATGTCAGAACTCTCTCCACTGTATGAACTGTGATGGCGAGCACGCCGCGTGCTTGCATCATGGAAGAAAGAAAAATAAATAGTACAACTCAAAGTAAAAAAGAATATAACATTCAAGGAGGCACGCAGGCGGGTTTCGCACCTGCCCAATAAGAGCGTTGCCGATGTGGCGCGTCAGGGGGCAGCGCCACAACCGTCCCCGGTGGCTGTCCAACCCACACGCAGCAAGGTGGCACTGACGCCACTGACGCGAACATATTGAGCGCGTTTCCAGTACTAATCATTAATACGAGACGCTTCTAATGCGCAAACAAATAGCAGAACGCGGGGCTATCGATCGCGAATGCAGACAGAACGAATCCTACAACCTGCATTTTAACATTGCCGAGTTGACAGCCTCGTCGGCAGCATGTCAGAACTGTGCACCTGGACCTGACATGATCATGTACGACGTGCTTAAACCTCTCCACAGCGATACTCAAATAACGCTACTCGCACTTGTCAATGCTATATGGGCTGCCGGGTACCTTCCTACGGCGTGGAAAGAATCCCTTGTTCCGATTATGAAACAAGGCAAAGACCCCACATTAGTAACAAGTTACCGCCAAATCGCCCTCACAAGTTGCATATGCAAACTTTTTGTAAAAATGACAAACCGTCTCCTTTTACACTTCCTTGAGTCAAACAAACTTCTTGATGCATATCAGTGCGGTTTTAGAAAAGGGCGGTCTACAATCGACCATCTGGTGCGCATTGAAGCAAACATTCGCGACGCCTTCGTACGTAAACAATCCTTCCTATCCGTGTTTCTTGATATGGAAAAGGCGTACGATAAAACTTGGTGTTACGGAATCCTGCTCGACCTGTCCGCGCTGTGCATCCGTGGCAATATGTTACAGATTATAAAAAGCTAGCTACAGAACCGTACGTTCCGGGTTAAAATAGGTAATGCACTGCGCGTTCATTTATACAGGAAACTGGTGTACCTCAGGGACGCGTAGTGGGCTGCGCACTCTTTATCGTTCAGATGAACACACTCCATGTCTCATTAACAGCGGCTATATTTTATTCCGTCTAGGTGGACGACATACAAATGGGCTGCAAGTCTTGCAACCTCGCTGTGTGCGAGAGACAAGTACAGCAGGGTTTGAACAAGGTGTCTAAGTGGGCTGACAAAAATGAATTTAAAGTGAACTATAAACGTTCTTGTGTTCTTTTTGCAAGAGAGGCCTGGTTCCAGATCAGTGCGTGGAACTGTGTGGACAACAAATACCTGTCGACAAAGAGCACACATTTCTAGGCGTAGTACTTGACTCCAAGCTTACTTTCATCTCAATCATAAAATATCTCAAGACGAGATGTCCAAAAACAATGAACTTACTGAATATACCAGCTCACACAACATGGGGTAGTGAGAGGAAGTGCATAATGAATACTTACAAGTCTCATTCAATCACGGTTAGACTATGGCGCCATAGTATACAACTCCTTTCCCCGAGCGCACTAAATATTCTGGATCCCTTCCACCATCTCGGTATGCGTCTGGCCACAGCCGCCTTCAGAACAAGCCCCATTGAAAGCTTATATGTAGAATCGAATGACGGCTCACTCCATCTGCAGAGATCATACATCAGCTTCACATATTTCCTCAAAGTGGACTCTAAGCTTGAACTTCCGTGTTCTAAAACTATTGAGGACTTGACGTGTACTGCTCTTTTCCAAATCAACCCTCTCACAGAGGGTCGATTATGGAAAAGAGCAGAAAAGAGTTTTTTCATGGCGCCTGAGTGAGCTTAGCGTGGAAATGGGTGTTCCACACTTTGAACACCGCTTAATGCCTCCAGTGAAGCAGCTACCGCCATGGGAGTGGCAGATGATTGAATGTGATATACCTTTCGTAAGAGTTACAAAATACGCTGGAGAACTTAGAATTCGAATGCATTTCCATGAACTCCAATCGAAGTACTCTTGTTCTCAATTCTACACTGATGCGTGAAAGTCTAATGCTGGTGTGTCTTACGCCCCTTTTGGTCCAACTTTCTCTAAATCAGGTGTATTGAACGCCCATACAAGTATCTTTACCTATGCCTATGCAGTGCTAGAAGCCTTTGCAGTGCTATCTGCGGTTAAACACAAAAAGAAGTAAACAGCAGACAAAGCAATCATATTCGCGGATTCATTAAGTGTTGTAAAAGCATTGTTGTTCTTCAGAAAACACAAAATTCCTGTTTTCACATAACTTCACTCTGGTGCAATATTTATTCTTCTCGTAGACATGTGACCATATGCTGGGTTCCTTGCCATAGATGCATCGAGGATAATATGCCAGCAGACCAAATGCCCACATCAATTACATCGCAAACTATTAATCCTACCGCATCTATTCCTATCACACATCTCAAGCCTTTTTTGAAAACGAAACTGTGCAGCCGCTGGCAGCGCTAGTGGGACATTGGAACAAATAATAAGCTCCACTTGATTAAGCCAAAGTTAGGTTTCTGGCCCTCCGTTGCAAAAACAAGAAGGACTGATGTCCTATTCTGTCGAATCAGAATAGGACATACATATGGTACTCACAATTTTCAATTGACTGGAACTAAACCTCTAACCTGTAGTAGATGTGGTAGGAAGCTCACCGTCCTCCACGTCCTCGTGGAATATCGGGACTCCTAAAAAGAAAGAAGGAAACATTTTCCTCAAGCAACCCGCTATTGTCTCCCTCTTCATCCCCATATGTTTCTTGGTGAAGAACCCCTTTTTACCACCAAAGCTGTCCTAAGTTTCTTGAACGATGTGGTCTTGCATGTTAATAGCCCAATAGTTTCGTAGCGCATTCTCTCTCCAGAGCATGCTTCTGTGATAGTAGAACTTGTATGGCACACGCCTTCAGGTCTTTGCGCTTCAAGGGCTCTGTTCGGCAGTAGTGCTTTTTAGCCTGTGACCAATTTTAGTACTTCGTAATTCTTTCACAAGGTATCTTTCGCATCCTTGGCATACTTCATAGTCATTGTCACAGTTTTATTACATGTAGCTCTCACGCACTTTACAGCGACCATCTTTTAGGCGCCTTTAAGCCCTGTAATATATATTGCTCGTAATTTATCGCCACACTTTGAACTCATTACCGTTGGCCTGGCGCTCTTTGGTCATACTTGGCTCTTGCGCCACAAAACACTATATTCATCATCATGAAATGCTTTAGAGTAATCAATGAATATGCCTAGTGTACACAGTCAATTTTCAAAGGACTGCAAGGTGTGGTCTTTTTGGTTCAGATGGGCTGTTTCGGTTAAGCAACCTCTCCTGAAACCGTACTGGCATCGTGTGATAATGCTGTGCTTCAATGAAAAGCTGAACATGCCTTGATATATCAACTTTCCAATGCATATTGAAAACACGGGAATCATTGATATTTGCCTGTAATTAGAGAAGTCGTTCATATCATCGCCCTTGAAAATCACTGATACTTTTGATATCTGAAGTCGTTTGGGGAGTGTGCCGATGGAAAACATGAGGTTAACTATATGTTATAACATGGGTGTGATTGTACTGATAGCGTATTTTACAAGTAGTATCTGGAGGTCATCAGCATAGGTTCACAGACTATTTCAGAAGGACATGACAGAAGTTACAATTTCATGCGCCCTAGTGGAAAACAAAAATGCACTATCCATTATTGGTGTTATCATGGTGGCGGTCCCACTGTGGCGGCACACGCTTCACATCTTTTGTGATCCTTTGCGGACGCACTGTGCCTTCTGCGCTCATTAGACGGATATTGCACTAGAAAGCTTACTTTCTGCGCTTTGCACTGACACCCAGTATTATCGCCTAGCCTGATGCTTGACCTGACGGCAATCAAAACAGTGATAGCAAAAATCGGCGTTTTGGTTGTACTAGCTTCCGTTGTACTGCGTTTCCGGCAAAACTGTTCCTTATAAAAAAATTAAGTTTGCTCTACCTATAAATGAAACATTATGCAAAGTTTCTGTGAAGAGATATTACGTGTAAAGCAATAAGGAACTTATATTGGCTCTAATAAAAACTGGCAAAGAATGAAAGTTTATGAATGATTACTTCTTTTTTCGTTTTCAACGCAGAACAACATTTAGTGGTCTTTTAGGCTACAGTTCACTTATCTATGTGACGTTGTTTTGTGCTCCAATGAACTGTTCATGAGTTATTATTACTTCAAATTGGGAATTTCTGACTATACTTGGTCACGCATTGCCGAAGAAGGGGCACCAGAATTCAAGCTGAAACTACTACATTTTCAATAACCCAACAGCAAGGTATTCCCTGAGATTCTATGAAGAGAAAATTGTCTTATGTTGGTTAAAGGATCTACAAGGGAGCCCTGAACTTAGATAATTTTTCTGCTGGCCAGGTCGGGGCACACTGACATTGTTTTTCATGTACATGCTAATTCACAACGAGTGTTACAGATTACTTGAATCGTACAATGTTTTGTAACTACAAACACGAATTTTACTAAGCAGTGCTTGAAAGAAAATATTTCCAGTAAATAATCAATCTTACAGACGTTTCTTGCTGTTGGTGCCATCTCTGCAAAAAAAATATCAAGCTGTTTCACGTCACTTCCAACGTTTGTAAAATGTAGCGCCACTAAACATTACAATGCGGGCAAAACGCGGATTACTTCTTTCTCCGGATTTGAGTGTTTGACTCTGTCGTGTCGCCGCGCCTATCCCGCATTCCATCAAGCACACGTGTCTGCAACCAGGCTTTCAACGTGGTCCTAAGGCGGCTCACTCTGTTGTGACTACTGGGAGAAAAAAGAAAAAAGAAAGAAAGCGGAGTGCACGGTACATCATGACTGCATGCAAGCTAGCCAGAGGTTAGGCTATTGCGCCACGGTGCCCAGGAGAATTGCAGCCAAACTAAAATTTCAGAGATGTCCTGGGTGCTCACTTTTGTTCACAAGTGACTATGGAAGCGTTCTCGAAGTGCACACAGAACTTGACCGCGCCTCTTCCTAGTTGCCAGGCTCGCACGACAGTATCTGGGAAGTTTGTTCTATTCTACGCGACGCCGGTTGAACGATAGGATTAGCAGCAAATACTGAGCGAGCCTTTATTTCTCCAACTTCAGCGAATACTGCGGATGGGTGCATGGCTTGTAGCATTCCAAGCTGCGTACAACATACCGAATGCCACGTGTTCCGACACCCAATGAAGTTTTCAATCATGTGATTTACAGTAAGTGGTCTTCTCATGTACAAAGATGTATCCTATTTACCCGCGTAATCATCGTACTCGCATAATGCTCGAACCCCACATTGTCCACTTTCTTTTTCGAGTAATCATCGTACCCTAGAAAACTACTGTAGTGATTGTCACCCATCTGCATGCTGCAGTGCATAGCAGCCGATCGAGCAGTTTGCGCCATTTCTTTTTGCGAAGCCCTTCGGCAATTGCATGCCCAACAGAGCTGGAAAGTCTCCGAATTCAGCAGAAGAAAAAGAGAAAAGAATAAGCACGGACCGCGCGAAAGAAGCAAACAACACCTGCCCAATTTACGCTATGTGGACTGGTTACCTTTAGAAAAAAAGTACTTTTACCAAATAATCCATTTATACAGTTCCCGCTGGTGTACAGCGTGCGATCTTATTCTAAGGGCCACTCTGATGACTTGGCATTAGGCACCTGTGTCATGGGGAGGCAGAGAAACCGTCCTTCGCCAAAGCACCGAAAACGGCTGTCAGCGAAACTTGGAAAACATCCGCGGGCTGTGTGCTAGGCTATGCGCGAGTGCTTGCGATGGCCATCGTGATCATAACGTTTGCGCGACGAGTGGTCGCAGCGGAGAGCGCTTGTACATTTCATCAAGTGAACATCCTGTGCTACTGTGTCTTTTACCACTTCGCTGTACCACGGCTCTCAGACTCGCATGATGTGATCTCCAATATCATGCGAGCACGGCGCGCGCGCCAGAAGTGTGCTTGATTTCTCTCCCAATAAAACAGCCTAACCACGTGTACTACGCTATCTACTTCGCAGTGGTGCGCGAATAGTAACTTTTGACCCCGAATCGAATACCGCCAAAGGCGAATCGAATAATTATTATTCAATTCGGCAATCGAATTGAATAGCACACTATTATACACGCTATTCAAGTTTGGCACACCCTTACTAGTATTTCATTTCCAGAAGACATACCTTGAGAGTACACCTGCAGCATTCGAATTTATAGCTTGCTCTCCTGTGACAGAGTTATACGACTGCAATATATTTGGGTAAACGCACAAGTAAGTGGACCTCAGCAATTGACAAATGACAAACGTTTAAATAAACCCATTTAATGAAGATTCTTTATGTGCGCACATGCGCATATTCATAATTTTATTGAGTGACACAGTTCAGTTGAATCATAATGCCTTCTTTTACTCCTGTTTCTATCTGCAGAGAATACAGGGACAGACAAGCAGTATTCTTTGGGTTGCATACTTTTCATCAGGTGTTCGCTTGTCCAATTTCTTCATTAATAAGTTGCTTAGGCAGTGGAAGCTCATGAATCGCGGCCGATTTCTGTGTAATACCATAAGTGCGGGACGCACATCTGTGCTAAGTGCATCATACGGGCAATCTATCTGTATTAGATGATCTAAATAGTATCCTTCTCAAGTTTCTCTCGCAGCCCATCCCACACCGATAGTGAGCTAAAAGCATACACGCACATGGGCGAAACAATCGGATATAATTCCGCACCATTGCTGCATGAGACAAACAGGCATGGGGCAATCTAGGTTTTATCACGTGACTGCATGTCCGGGAGTGATGCCGTCTGCGCTACGTCCCTGGGCCGCACAGACCGAAAATCTCAGCTATTTATTACATCTGTATTCTGGCGCCTGAGCCCTGCAACTACTCATGACGAACATTGAAAGGGGTTTGTTCGCATGCTTCGACACAGCGACGAGTGCGAAGAACTATTCGGTTGGCTCGTGGGACAATAGGAAAATGACGACTTTCGAAAGGGAGAGAAGGAAACGTCCCGCGCATGCGGGGAGTGCCATCGACAGACAGTAGGGTCGCTTGCGTCCGCTTACGTCGACGTTTGTGCGGATAGCGTCTGCTCACAATTCCTTGAGCTTTTGGCCCATTTTTGGTGATGAGGGATTGTTGTTAGCATGGGGGAAGGAGGCATCCCTCAGCGCCGTTACCGCAGCTGTATCGTGCACGGGGAACATTCAAGCTATTCCATGGCAAGCGGACATATCATCAGTCGGCGTTCCCCGTAGTGGCCACCCTCTCATGTACTCGCTCAGATCAGCGTTGCTTAGCTTCGGCGAGATCAGGAACCATTACTGTTGCAACAAAACATGGCCGGTGGTCTAGGAACATTTGTTCGCCACCCCAATCCCCATTCATATTCATTCAGTTTGCGAACAGCGCTGAAAAATAAAAAACGGCGCCCCTTGCATAAAGGACATCTGTTTCGGGATGCATTAGGGCAATAGTGCTTTAGTTCGCTACACGAAAAGCTTTTCCGACGCTCATGTATATAAAAGCACACTTTTTGGCACACGGGAAGGCGCACGAAAGGGGCTCTGCGTATCGTTAGCACCGAAGTGATGGAAACGAGTTTACTTGGGGCTTCTGAACGTTGGGAAGTAGGAATCAGGTCACGCCGCACATGCGGTGGAAATAAAAATGGTGTCAGTGGTGCGCACAACTCTAATTTCTATGCACGTGCACGATGTCCGGGGTAGCTCACGAAAGTACGGGGACTTCTAGCAGTCGGGCTTCGCCACATCGCTTTTCCATGCGACCTAACGGTGCCGGTGACAACCTTTCTCGAAGAAGTCGCTCCACAAACGAACTGTCTTTCTTCTTTTTGCTTAGTCGCTCTGTAGTAAACATATCGTTTTTACTCTATACTATCTACTAAGCTTTACGCCTACTGTCTCATCACCACCCCTCCACAGCTGCCGACCGGTCTCCAGGCGTGAGCGGACAGGGCTAGGCAGTTACTGCGGTCAATAGCGATTTCCTTCCGTTTCAATTGATGTGTTGATAGCTAGAAAGCTACATTTACCATTTCAAGCCTATTACCTTTCTTTAGCGAGCCCATACTTTGCAGAATGCTAAAAGAACAAAAAAGAAAACTCAGTGGCCTTCCACTCTCTGTGAAGAAGACGACCAGCGAATATGTGTACGTGGGCCCCTTAATGGCGAACTGCACATCCGCCGCGGGTCGGCCTGGTATTGCACTATCTTCGGGATCGGCTCACGTAAGGGGAGTGCTTAAAGGGGGCATGAAATCCAATTTTCGATTAATCTGTATTATGTGCGGTATTATATGTGCATTCAAGAACACATTGGCAAAATTTTATCGCATTTGAACAACCACGCAATTTGTAAATGAATTTTTTTATGTTACACTCCAACGGCATAACAGTGGATCAACACTAACACGCCCGCGAGCCGTGACGCCACAGGCCGCATGCTTGCCTAGCGAGCATGTACATTGCGGCGAAAAATCGGTGCGTAAGCTATGCGCGCATGCGGGAAACTTCTGCTTTGTTGAGCTTGCCATTGGAATCGTTCAACTTGGAGCCGCTGAAACAATGCAACCGCAGCGCCTGTGTAGTGCTGTTGGGTGCCACTGCGAACGGCGCAAGGAGTGATCCGCATCGTACTTCAGGCTCCCCAAGCAGCCCGTCAAGTGTAAAGGCTGTTTCACGTGCTGCGACTGGAACGACGAAAATAGGTGCAGTCGCACGCGTCGCAATGCGATTTTTAGAGGGCCCATTTCACATGATTGCGGTTTCAACAATGCGACTGGGGCGACGCCCGGGGTTGCTTACTGCCAGGTTTCGTGGTACACGCTGCATAATTATTTTATTGTAATCAATAAAATGTTTAAATTATAATATTGTTGACTTTTCTTCATTAGGAGCGAATAATATGCGTGTTTTGTAACTTAACAACGTGTTGAAGTTAAGATTTGTTTTGGAGTGCGCAACGGGCGGTTCCTTAAGTTAAGTGCGATGAGCCACGGCGCACGTAAACAGCTGTTCGCAGCTGGTTCAGCGCTGTGTGTTGTCTCATCTGCCTTCTGTGACCCTTTCGTTCTGCCTGCGCTGCAATAATCTACAAGATGACCTATCAACTAGTTCATACAGCTACCCTCATCTCATATACAGTATTCGGAATTCGGCTACCACGAAGCCGGCTACCACCGGCTTCGTGGTATATATATATATATATATATATATATATATATATATATATATATTTGACGAGGTTTGCTGGATTTAAAAGAAAAACTTCAATTCTAGTGACTGTTTGTTTCGAATTTTCGATTTATGTTATCAATATTATATTGAAAGTGGCGAAAATCGAAAATTTTCAGAAAACACAACAATTAAGTTTACAACTTTCTAAATCAGTAATGAAATTGGTATCACAATTCTGTGAATTGCACATTATAGAACATCTACAGCGGACAAAATTGATATGATACACATGAGTCTCAAAAAATTAAGTATTATGGAAATACGACTTTTGCAGAAGAACTCTTGTACATAACATGACCAATTCACCTGAGATACAAATTGACATATCGAATTTGTTCGCTTTGAATGGTGTAATGGATGCGTTTACAGAACGGCTATATCTGTTCTTGGTGCAGAGCTAATAATTTGTAAACATTGTGCTTCTATTTATTTCGAATTTTTCAAGATGTTTTAAACAAAGGTCAGGCCCTAAATCGAAATTCCGCTCCCAACGGAGACTAGATTTTAATTTACTCTCTCAAATGCAACAAATTTCATTAAAAGCCATTCAGGAGTTATCTCAGAAAAGTGTTTCTGTGTTTTACACGCATCTAAATAGCCCGCGTCGGAGTTGGGCCCGAGCTAAAGCTTCCTCTTAAACAATTCGCCTAGGGATCAAATACACGAATAATAACTACATTGCCATTGCCAAAGATGTTGCAAACGAATTCTTGAACGCTACGCACTGTCAATACAAGTAAAATATGTATTGTTCATAAAAGAATGTACTCGTATGTGCCAAAAATTATGCCCAACATAACTGATGTCAATGCTTCCATGTTTTTTATCTATTTAATAAGTAAAGAAAATATCGCACGAACTTTAGAACTACATCAGTTCAAAGCCAGCAAAGCAGTGGATGCCGCTGATTTGAAAAATGTAAAGGCCATGAAATCAACAAGTTGAGCACAATATGTTAATGAACCTTTGTCAATCAAGATCCTTGTTTACATTCCTGCACATATGCAACGGCAAGGAAAAAATCTCAATGACGCTGTCATTTGTTCCAATGTATTACGCAGCAGCAGCTGTCACCTGTCGTGTATCGTGAGTGATTGCACCGAAATTACACTCGCAACAGAGAGCACGTATAAAAAGCAGTTCTGCAGAATATACGAGGGCGAGTCAAATGAAAGTGAGCCAATGCGTATATATGACAAACGGGGTACTTTAATTAAAAGTAACATCCATGAGCATTTAGACATTTGTCCCATTGACTAACGAGTCGAGTAATTCCCATCTCATTAAGCTCCTTGGGTTGCTGCTTCAAAACGTCTGCAACTGACTTTCACGTCATCGTCCGAGACGAATCTGGTTCCCTTGAGCTGTTTTTTCGGTTGCCCCAAAATGTGGAAGTGGCAAGGCGATAGGTCTGAGCTGTATGGCGGATGTTGCAGCGTTTCGCGCTTGAAGTTTGCCAGTTTTGTATTAAGCACATCAGCGACGTGGGGACGGGCATTGTCGTGGAACAAGACGACCCCACTCGCCAATTTTCCGCATAGTTTGTTCTTGATTGCGTCACGCAGCCGATCCGGCGTTTCACAATATCGGAAACAATGAATAGTCTCTCAAGATTTAACAAATTCGATCAGTAATGGCCCCTGACGATCGAAAAATAAAAGTCAAGAACACCTTTCCGGCGGAAATAACGGCCTTGCTTTCTTTGGGGGTGGTGAACTCGAATGCTTCCATGGTAAGCTTTGTCCTCGCGTTTCAGGCTAGTAGTAGTGGCATGATGGTTTGTCTTCGATCACAACTGCAGACAAGAAATCGTCACCCTTATTGTGATACCGGATCAGATGAGTAAAGGCAGCGCCGATCTTCTCCGTATTCTGGCGGTGGCTCAAAATCTTGCGCATCCATTCATGAATTATGGCGTGAACCAAACCGTGACTGATATCCACATGCTCTGCCAGTTCATCGATGCTTATCCGCCGTTCTTGTCTCATCAGCTCATCAACCTTTGCAATTTTGCTAGCGGTGATTGCACGATGGCTTTGGCCCGGTTTGGGATCGTCTTTACAACTTTCGCGGCCTACTTTGAACCGTTTGTTCCAACGCTTCACAGTGGCCAATGAAATGCAATGTTCAGTGTGCACGGCAGCCATGCGGCGACTAAGTTCTTTCTGGGAAACACCTTCAGCTGTCAAAAACCTCACGGAACCACGCTGCTCAACTTCTGAAGCGTCCATTATGGCACGAAACCATGTTCAACCCAGTGTATGAGAGCATTAAAGAACATTTATGCTCACACCTGTGTCACTTTCGCAAATGAGAGATGCCTGTGTGCCACGTGCAGGCGGTGCAGATAGTGAACAGAATCATAATTGCATGGGGTGGGTAGGCTCACTTTCATTTGACTCACCCTCGTCACTAGAAATGCGAAGATACAGATTGATAAAGGGCAAAAATGTGCCACTGGAAACAAAGTTCACTGAACGTATACACAAAACTTCGCAACAAGATATTTAAATATACGTATAAGTAACTCTCTAATAAATCTACGTATCTAAGAAAAAGTCACGGTATATAATGCGTCAAACAAGGAAAATAATCGTGGTGCGCAATCACAGATTCGCAGAATCCTAGATTCCGCCCCAATTCCATCCACTCCCCTAGATGTATCGCGCGCGACGGAAGGCGGCGCGCTTGCTCCTCAGTTTTCTCCCTTGAGCACAGAAGACTGAGCCACCATCGTCGGCTAAGCGTGAGCCCCCCTTACGCTTTCACTCGCACATACAGCATGCAGAGCGGGGTCACGATGTTATTTCCCTTGTACTTTGCGCGAAACATGAGGGTGACGCCGACGGCAGGAATGCGCATAGAGTGTCCGTATAGTTGCTATCGCAATAATATAATAAGAGTATCCCGCAACTGAAGCGTCCCATGGCCCATTACTTTCCGCAAAAGACGTAACAAAATAGGACTTTCACTATGCGACAATTCGCTGCTCCGCAACAGATCTTTTTTTTTTCCTTTTGTGGGGCGGGAGCACTGTAATGAAAAATAAAAGCGCAAAGCATGTTGGTCACAATCGAATGCCTACTTTGGGCAACTAATGTGGCTATTAAACGAATATCGAAGAAAACACGAGACGCTGGGTCCGCCAAGAATCATGCGCATACTGGTCGGTATCCTACACCGGCGAGAGAAGACTTTCTGGAGAGGTTGCGCTCAAGCGACCGCGGTGCAATCCGTTGAGTCCCCACAGTGATGGCGGCTAGCGACCATTGTTCCTTTTTATCGTCTGCTAGCTAGAAAGCGTCCAGGTGAAGGCCAGGTGAAAATCCACTCCGCCAGAGAAAACCGAACGCGCACCTAAGTGCGCCGCGCAGTGGTTGGGGCAACACGAGAAAAACGCATGCGCTCTGGCTGGCTCTGGCAGCCCGCGGGTAGGGGAGCGAGAACAAAGAAATTGAAGAGGCTCAATGTGTCCTCGCGAACGAAAGTCAAAGTTGAAAAAATAAATAAGAACGCAGTTACCTTGGCTGGCTTTAGTGTCGTCACTGGATGCTTTGGCGCAGGTGAAAAGAATGTTGATATTTTTTTATGCGGCATGACGGCACGAATGAATCCCCACAATGCTTCGTATCATCAGGCCTTTCAAAGTAATTTTGTCTGATAGTGTGTTGATTTGGCCTTTCTCGTTGTATGGCCCGATGTACGACTTTGGAAAAGTCAATGCACCTTTGGCGTAAAATATTTATGCGAGCATTAAACTTACAATGTTCCGCAATTGAAAATCTAAAGCACACGTTTGGGAATGTCAATGCATCTTTCACATCAAAAGTTTATGAGAACTATAAAACCATAAAGTTTCGGAATTGACATCCACGCGCTCCGTAAATTCCATGATAGAATGTAGATTCCGCGGCGAACCCGCTCGCCATCAAAACGTCCTTGAAACTTTGTGCTCGGATGGGGCTGCTTGCGTTATGTGACTCCCAGTGCATGGGCGTTGCCGCGTGATGCAGCCCGAGTTCGGAATTTGCGCGGTGAAATGGCTTTTCAAGCGTAAAAAAGATGTTCTAGACAAAATACAGAATGATTTCCGGCGCCGGGGGTTGCTTTGGTCGGCGATGCATGGACAGCACGAAAAAATTTCGGGGGGGGGGGCTGAAGCTTCATAAGCACCCCCCCCCCTGGCTACGACCCTGATACATTCATAGCCACATACATGGGCGTCCTCTCTGAATATTTCTAAAGGTGCAAAAGCCGACCCATCAAATTTTTTGAGCAGTTACCGTTACTTTTGTAGAAATCTGTACCATAGCATTCTAAAACACACGCTTCTCGTCCACTTTGTTGTCCTGCGTATTGTGCTGGTATTATACTCTGAACTTTTAAGAAGACCATATCAACGCGCTATCCATAATGCAGGATCATAGGCCCACGGCAGGCGCACTTGTAAAGTTTTTGACCTTTCTGCTAAGCCTCGCATGCCACTCACGGGTAGCCTGTTTTGTGAAAATAAATATTATTATTATATTATTAATGTTATTAGATATTACAGTTCTTTCACTGTAATTTAGAGAAATCGTCCAGATTTCTTAAGCTAGTCATGTATTTAACCTGTATTAGACCAACATTGCTACAACATGCTTATGGCAATCATTTCAAACTAGATTGCTCCCAGCCAGAGAAAGTACAAATGAAAGCCTCAACGTCTATTCCTATATCGTATTGCCAAACAGATCATATCTGCGCAATTTTACGCCTGCTTGCGTTGCATGCAATTCAACTCTCAGAGCTGGAAAAAGTGATTCCTTTTCTTGCTGTTGAAAAGCCGCTTCAATGGCGATAGCAAGCTATAATTATTCATTTCTAAAGTGTTAAGCAATGACAATATCTCTAAGTTTATTAATGCGATTTTGTTCCATGAACACAATTAAGTTTTCTTTCTCCCTCTCATAAACAGCCATGGAATGAAAGTGTTAACTTTAATAAGTGTCAGGATGCAAACATTCAGGAGTTTCTCCTGAGCATTTGTCCGCATCCTATAGTGTGCGCGTTTGTATCAAGTTCTGGTGTTGCAATCGTAGCGATGTACGCATTTTTAAAGACTCTGTTGCGACAACCTAATTTATTGAAGTTTGTTTTCAAATCTACAAGATGTGGCCATGCAGTAACGACCACATTAATAAGCACAAAAAACTGCAGATTCAGTGAACGTGTTGCAATCTATGCGAAGTTTTTGTTAAGTGGTCCATTAAATGCTGTTAAAGTCAGTGCGATATATACAATTAGTCTTATTTTTAACAATCCAACATGTCACCTGTTGCAAGGTTTGCTTACGCACCACAAAGGTCACAACCTTAATGTCATGTAATGTTTATGCACATCACTGTTCACAAAAATGCAAACGGCTGTTAATGTAGATGCACACGTTTGTTGAGCAAGGAATGGTGCGAGGTGCAGGAAGATGAATGAATGAGATGTGCTTATGTACTTATTTATTTATATACCTCGCAGGCTGCAAAGTTGGTGTCTTAGGTGAGGAGGAATAAAAAAGTAGTTACAAAAGGAAGAAGTGCACAACGTTAAGAAAAAGAAACAATAGAAGCGCCATCAATACAATGCAACAACTAGCCCAACAGCGTGTTTTACTGGCACAACATTATACAATACTTAACAATAACAGAAAAAATTACTGCCCATGCATGCTGTACCGATGATAAACCAGCGAAGCTGAAATGTTCGGCCCCGGTGCTTATCACTGGGTAAATTCCGGCGGTTTATTAAAGTATTTATGAATTATTCGTTACGCCTGTGTTTCTTGATGAGGTTACACACACGTTTGGCTTGGGTTTATCAGACTGTTTATTTGAAATTCCACACATCGCGCTTCGGCCAATCACCATCATGGAGGGAGCAATGAGTGGTTCATTGCGTTAATCCAGCGGGTGAATTAAAGTATTTCTGAATTATGTTATGCATTAGTGTTTCGTAATGCGTTTACCATAGTATTTATGACTCGATTATGCACTGTAGTTACCAAGGGACACACCGGGGCTGCACATTTCATTAAATTAAATACAGGGACACATTCTTGAACCTATTGGGAAGTCGGGAAGAGACTGCTGCACGTGCGCTCTGCTGCTAGAGAGTAACGACGTCACTATCGGTCTAGCCAATGGCTCACCACAGTGCTGCAAGATAATTATGACATCGTGATGTTGTCTTAACCCCGTTCCCTTCTGTGTCCCTTCCCTGCAATAATACGTAGATAAATGTATAGGTATTAAATGCAGAAGCATTTCTATGCCTAACCAACGAGAAACTTGTCTGTCCGTCAAATAATACGAATGTAATGGCTCATAACCCCCTAAACAAAGGCTCACACCTCAGCAGTAGGGTTTCTGTGATCGGAACACGAATGTTTCGCCTAGGCTTATACAGCTTCGTTGTAGAAACAATGAACACCTTTTTGCTGGAGACCAAGAGGATCATGAGGTGCATTAACAAATGAAAGTTTATTGAACATGCCAAATAAATGCTGGTTGACAAGCAATAAATCGACGGTACACAAGAAGGAAAAGCAAGAACTGATGTGTGTCCATACGTATCGCAACAGGAAACACATCCATCTCTGAAAGTGTAACAGAGGCCATGCTGACACAAGATTCTCCCCGTGTCTTTGCGTCTAGAGCTTCCATAATTTCTCTAGGCAGCCGATCTCCCCAGAATGCTTCTTCCCCTACAATGCACTCTCGACGTCTGAACGTGCATTGTAGAGGAAGAAACTAGCATTCTGTGCAGATCTGCTGTCTAGAGGAATTATGCAAGCTGTACATCTAAAAACGCTGGGAAAATGTTGTCAGCATGGCCTCCGTTAGAAATGGACGCATTTCCTGTCAGGAAACAGACATTAATTTTTGCTTCTCCTTTTCGTGTATGTTCGGTTTATTCGTTTTCAGCCAGCATTTACTGTGCGTGTACATTAACTCAAAGGAAGTTTTTTTAACTCTTTTAACTCAAAGGAAGTTTTAGCTGGGAGGAGGCCACGTATTTGACTCCCACTTGTTGGGCTTACAGTACCAGGGTAGGCTTCCCTATTTATAAAACATATAAATGGACTCAAACCGGCCCATGGACGAATTTTAGTTGTCGAAGTCATGCCAATGAGCGCGCCGCCCGTGCAGCTGCGTTTGCTTGGAATGGCGGATGACCTACGGGCTTCATTGACACCTGCCGAGCACAAATTCATGTTCACCGCCTACGGCGCCAAGTGTCGTGTTTTCGATAATATGTACTCTGGTCTTGAATTGGTGAGACCATACTTTGCGCCAGGAAACGTGGCGATGGCTAGTGTGCTACAGCAGATGGAACTATGACCGTAGAAAAACACGCGTACTGTTTGCACGCACGCGTAAACAAACAGATACGACCGTTCTAGGTACGTAACTTTCACTAATCAGCCAACTGACAACCATAACTTTTTCTGTTGTACCTCCATGCAAGCATTTACGGGATACGTGCTGTCGTACTTCTCTTCGACCACCAATCTCATTACAGCGATCACCCGCAGTTATGAAAAGAAAGGCACTTGTAACAGCGAACGCAGGCGCTGCAATTGTGAGACAGCCAAGTCTTGTGTATAATTTACATAGAATAGTAAAGGAAAAGTTTCTGAACAAGCCAACGTGGAAAAAGAATTCGCAAAGAAAAATAAACAAACTTACAATACGTCAAAAAATACTGTAGTGCCACTCTTGCAGGTGAATCCTCCAAGGGAGAAGTAAGGGGTTCGACTCCCAAAGTACAAAAGTCTTGTGCCGAGGATTCTTGCCTTCCGAAGTCGTGGTTCGCAGCCCCATACAGAAACGCGCGCGACCAAATGCGTGTGCAAATCCTTTCTTTTTTATTTTCTTCAGTATGCACCTTAAGACGGTAATGAACAGACATGTCCGTCTGGCCGATACAGATTTTCTCACATGAAACTGGGATCGAGTAAATTACTCCTGTGGAGCATTTTGTAGTGCGCTAATAAATGCGCTTTAATTTGCGTTAATTTACCCTCATTAGATGTAAGAACAACTAGCCCAGTCATCCTGTAGTTCAGTGTGATATCTCGTAGCCAAAAAAGACTAAAGAACGTCGCAGCCCAACTCACTGCTTGCGTTCTATGCTACTGATAAGTGGTTCATTGGCGGCGTCCTTCAAGGAAGCTACGAGTTCAAGGAATGGCTAGGGATGTCTCGCAAGTCACCAGAGACCAGCAGCGAGCGTTGACTGTGCGGGAGCGCGCCTCCTTCGTGGCCGTCCTGGCGACCTGAGAAGCGGCCAGAAGAGAGCCACGGTAGGGCTCGGCACGAGGACAGATGGAGACCGTGGCTCGATGAGAAAATTAACTGGGGACGTTCGCTCCAAGATTCGGTGAGAGCCTTCGCATTTTGGGACGAGTTTCGAGGAAATATCGTCGAAAATATCTACAAAGATTCCACAGCTACCTCGATTGCCCGTAAATATAGTAGATGGATACCTATAAAGACAAGGGTTAGTCAAGGAGACAGAGTCTCTCCAGTGCTATTGAATGCGGGCTTGTGAGAAGTATTCAAGCTATTAAACTGGGAATGCTTAGGAGTGAGGATCAACGGCGAATATCTCGGCAAGCTTCGGTTTGCAGATGACAGTGTTTTGTTCAGAAACACTGGGGGCGAATTGTAACGTATGACTGAGGCCTTAAAAGAGATTGTGTAAGAGTGGAGTTGAAGATTAGTATAACAGAAGAACAAAGTTAATGCTGAATAGCCTGGCCAGGGAACAAGAGTCTAAGGTTGGCAATCAGCCTCTAGAGTTTGTCAAGGAGTACGTTTACCTAGACCAATTACTAACAAGAGACCCTCATCGTGAGAAGGAAAGTTGCAGAGGAATGAAAATGTGCTGGAGTGTATGCCGCAGACATTGCCACTTACCACTATCATTGAAATGAAAGGTGTACAAGCAATGCATTCTATCAGTGCTAACATATGGGGCAGAAGCTTGAAGGTTGACAAAGAAGCTCCCAATGGTGGTTGAAAATGTTTGATGGTGGGAATTCTTGTTAGCTTAAAAAAAGAAACAAGATAGGTAGGGCATTAGGCAATATAAGAACAAGAGCTTGACGGTGCAACCCACTGGCCTGTTTGAAACGAGATTCTCTCAGCAACGAGGCTCTCTCACGTAATGCTGTAGCCTTAAGGGGCAATACGAAAGCCAGGGTGAAGGGCACATAGTGGTGTTTTAAACGCTGAAAAAAGAAAGGCTCAACCAAGTGTCGACGCTGGACATGAGAAGGTCGACGTAATTGCGCGTGAAATACGACACGAAATTGGTAAATTATGCACACAAAAACGAAACAGAGGCTGAATAGAGGGATGTAATCAACATTTAATCATCTCATCATTTAAAACTCCACGAACGCCGACTTTGTCTTATTTAGCGCCCACACTTGGTTGAGCCTTTGTTTTCGTTGGTACTTTTGAGCCATTTTCTTCCAAATCGAAGGTAGCCAAGCGGCTGCACTCTTTTACATCTCTCACCCTTTGTTAGCAGCAGTATTTGTACTCCTGCATATTTTTACCCAAATTACCTGCATGACATTTTCCGGCTGATTTGTTTCCTCCTGGTGCTTCCCAACATGGTGACACGCCTCTGTGCTGAACTGCGCAGAACTGGGAGAAGGTGAACTCGGCCACGTCTACTTTCAACCCGGAGATCACGCCGCTCATCCTCGCTGCGCACCGCAACAACTACGAGATCCTGAAGCTGCTGCTCGACCGCGGCGCTACGCTGCCCATGCCGCACGACGTGCGCTGCGGCTGCGACGAGTGCGGCCTGGCGGTGCGCCGTGACTGCCTGCGCCACTCGCGCTCGCGCATCAACGCCTTCCGCGCCCTCTCCTCGCCTTCGCTCATCTGCCTCTCCAGCGTGGACCCCATCCTCACCGCGTTCGAGCTCAGCCTCGAGCTCAAGCGGCTCAGCTACGTCGAGAACGAGTTCAAGGTGGAATACAAGGTATGCGGCTCAGTCTGGAACGCCTCTTATGGTTTTGCGAATAACGAGTGAATAAGAAAAAATACTGTAAAGACCATCGATAACGAATGTCAAAAACGGCGTCCATTTCTTTGAAATCCGCTCGAATCCCACAGTTGCGGCTTCAGCACGCAACACTTCGTCGCCTCCACCTCATCTCTTCCTGCTACTTCACAACCGGCGAATATCACATCACCCTAATGATCATTTTACATGAGATTAGCGCAGTTTTCAGATATGCCGGATCTCCGAGGCCAACCGGCTCGCGGGAAACCTACCAAGCAGACGCGACGAAACGATTGGCGACAATGTGGCTCCTTAAATGATGATCTTGAATATTTAATGGAGTGCAGATATTCAGGTACGATTTGTTATTTCGTCCCGTAGACAACAGAGCTCTTCAGCGGTAACACGAATGAGCATAGATCTGTATGTCACCCGTAGGTGGAGGTGCGCGATTCCCAACTGTCCCGCACTCCTCCTCCCAGTCAATTCACAACCACCTCAAATCGCTTGCTCCGGCCTCGAATGCCTGGTAGCTTTGGTAAGAAACTCCGTGGCTATTTGTTGGCGCGGCAAAGTCACATGAACGCATGCCAGGAGAAATACAAGCTGAGCGCGGCCGTTCGCTTCTTCCCAGCAGCAGATGGCTGGCCACAGCTGCCGAGTTACATTGAACACACATATGGCTGCTTTAAACGACAGTTCCGCCGCTCGGCCGTACTCAATGTCTTTCGCCAGCCTTGTCACAGACTATACGTGCACCCTCTCACTAAATAACGACAAAAATTGCAAGTCAGGTAAACCAAGCATCTGTGCTGTAAAAAAATACAGCGCATGCGCACGGAGTTATCACACAATCAAATTTCACAACAGATAGCGAAAGAAAGCCAGTGTGGTTAACCAGGTTCCGCCTAGTTGGCTACCCTACACTGCAGAAAGACGAAGAGAGCAGACAAGGAAAAGGCAAACGATAACAAGTGAATCGCTAACAATTGAAATGCGCGCCCAAGCAGCAGCGTTCACCGTGCATACAAAGGCGGTCGCTGAGTTCAGCGATTTTCGAAAAATTCTGCCTTTGGCAAATAAAGTTATTTTCTCGCTGTCTCTGTTCAAAAAGTGCAGCAGTGCTGTTCAGGACCGCATCGCGGATGACGGTCGAGGTCATGATCCCAGTACTTTTTCTAATGTGAACGCTCGGTCGTCCAGTCGCTATAAAGCGCCACAGAATTTCTATCATTCATTGCTAACAGAGGGACAGCACATAACGATATGTTTTCGATTATAAATCGCTACGATTAAGCGAGCAACCCAACACTTTATCGTCATCATCTTCAGCCTATTATATTTACGCTCACTGCCAGGACGAAGGCATCTCCCAGCACTCACAAATTTCCTGTCTTGCGCTAGCTGATTCCATATTGTGCCTGCAAGTATCCTCATTTATTCAACTTGCGCCCCCCCCCCTCCACCCCGCTAGTTTTCTTCTGTCCTCGACTGGACTTCCTCTCCACTGACACTCGTTCAATCACTTTATTGGTCCGCCAGTTATCAGCTATGCCCGTTAGTTCTCTGATCCACACCGCTCTCGCCCTGCCTCCTAAAGTTAGACCTAAAATTTTTCGTTTCATCGCCCGTTGCGCAGTGCCTAACTCTTTATCAAGCTTCTGTGTTAACTTAGAAGTCTCTGCATTACATTTTGCACCAGTAGAATGCAATGATTCTAGGTGATTCCACGAGAGACCAACACGGGTCCGAAACATAATGTTTAAGATTCCATTGAATTTTTTTTTATATTTTATGCGCACCCGCCGTGGTTGTTAAGTGGCTATGGTGTTGGGCTGCTAAGCAAGAAGTTGTCGGATCCAATCACGGCCACAGCGGCCGCATTTCGATGGGGGCGAAATGCGAAGACAGCCGTGCATTCAAATTTAGGTGCATGTTAAAGAACCCCAGGTGGTCCACATGATTCCGGAGTGCCCCACTATGGCGTGCCTCATAATGAAAGCGTTGTTTTGGCACGTAAAACCCCAGAATATTTTTGGTTGTAGAATTGGCTCGACAAGCGTAAAGTTTTCATGCCTCTGCACACAGATAGACGTTTAGGAGATGAATAGACGGTCGTCTTCTGGGGGCTGACGAAAATTCTTAAAGCGATTATCTTTATACATAGTAACAGTGGTGCCGTGTCCCCAAATTTTAGGATTTGCAGCCCAGTCAGTCACCTCATGCATCCACGGCGGGTACCGTAGCCAACACTTCTCATGAAGTTGTGTTTACGTTTAAGCGATGTCAAGTGTTTACGTTCTTGCAAAGTCAAAATTAATATCTACCGCAGAAGCTTCAGCGCCAATGCCAGGACTTCGCTACGTCTCTCCTGGACCACATCCGCACGTCAGCAGAACTTGCCTGCATAATGAACCATCGAGCGAAGGCAAGAGAAGACGAAGAGGAAGACAACATGTCCCTCGCAAGGCTCGAGCTCGCGATCGAGCACCAGCAGAAAAAGGTATGCGCCCTCCGCACCTGCGCCAACGGTGGTGCGGCCACTACTTTTTCAGCTGGGCCAGCAATTAGTGTCGTCGAGGTTCAAAAGTGAGCTGTAATCAAAAGACGTTTCTCGCGTTAAGTGCTACAGGCGCTATAACCTCTATTTCTGCTTTGGTCGGCCTATTTCTATTTTTGATTATTATTATTATTATTATTATTATTATTATTATTATTATTATTATTATTATTATTATTATTATTATTATTATTATTATTATTATTATTATTATTATTATTATTGGTCGACCTGAGCGACAGCGCAGACTGGGATGTACGGACAGCAAGACTGCGATTTTGCTACCGTCATCGCTGCTGGAAACTAGTTGGACGCACAAACACTGACATGTAATTATGTCCGCAGCAGGCGATTTCTAGCAAGCCTAATCTTGTCAGATTCGCCTACATACGTTACATTCTGCGCGCAGGCGCTGTTTGCATGCATATCCACATAATTATCGCTATTGTGGATATTTCAGCGGAAGGGGTCACGATTAAGGATGGTACTATTGAAAGAAACTTCGTCATAAATTACACTGAGAAATCTATTCTTTCATAATACATTGAATTCCGTTAGCCCACATTGACGTTTGCATACGTATCGTATTTCATTTCAACAGAACAATTAGCGCCATTCTAGCGAGTAGGTTGCAGCCGTAGTGAAGGGGAACCAATTCCATTTAGATTGAAGACGAAGACGAGACGAACACACCGCTGACTTCTAGTGATGAAATACTTGGAGCAGTAAGGGAGCTTAAATGCTTATTGACATAATATCAACAGGAAGATTTGCAAACTGACAATCCTACGAACGTTCATATGAGTTCTGGAACATGCCATCAATTACATGGAAGTGCAGTTCCTTATGAAAGAGAGAACCACTGCCGGCGTGCTCAGGCAGCGCCAACAAATACGAGATATAACTGAAACAGAATTTCCCATGTAAGTTGGTATCGATGATTGACGCAAATCATGTGCTGTGACGAAGGTTTTAAAGGCAAGCTTAATATTAATTGCCTAAAACCTTTACTTCTCGCTTGTGTTGTAGCATGGCTGCGGCTGGGTCGGTTGGTGTCTCGCCGGTGTGTGTGTGCGTGTCTGATGTCGTGATGTATTCCTTCGTCCTAATGAAGCAATACATCATGACATGCGACCTGTGCATATGATGTCGGCTCACAGGTATATTAAAAGCATAGACAGAACCAGAAAAATAAAGGCAACCATCGAATAGAGTCGCAGTGCCACCCGAAAAATGCAGCATTGATAGCAGTTGCAAAATAGTGCACAACCACAGTAAGTGATGGTCGTAGTTTTATCAGCCGTATTAACTTCAGTAAGCAGTACGTTTTACCTATCAAATTCGCAAGTGTGGAGTCACGCGCGCACAAGCTGAACGGACCTCCCTCGATGATCGCGGACACTCGCTGTCCCAACGCTGGTTCGATCAAGAGCGGGCGAACGCTTCGTGCTGCATCTCGCGCCAGTGCCTCTCCGATGCTTGCTGACGCGACCTCCAACTCTAGGTGCACGAGACACAGCGCACATGAAGCCACCAGCCATCTCGGCTCACTGCCCTGCGCTCTGGTAGCAGACAGGGCGCGAAGAGCCGCGCTCAGTCACGCCATGTGCAGCAACAGCCGGGCTAAAAATACCCTCTAAACTGGCCCGCGCCTTAGCGCGTGCCACTCACTCTCTCTGTGACTTGATCACGTTACCATGCGCTAACCTAACGCCACCAATTGCTCACCTCGCCCTCCTCTTCCGTGGTCTCACAACAGTAGACGAAAGGGAACAGCGGGCCTTTCGCACTCTCGCACGCTTTCCCTCGCACCTACTGCACACGGGGTGCCAGATCTGAATTTGGGCACGTGTCCCTATATTTGCAATAAAAAAGTGAGGCTTCGTATACTGTTTTCTGTACCGAGGTCACATGGGTTTGCTTTTACCTCGAAGCTGGCTATCCTCCGGCGGTGGTCGAGGTCCATCTACGCGTCGCGCTTACATAAAAATTTTCCGTCTCCAGTTGGTCGCTAATGCTCTGTAGCTATCAATCTAATATACATATCTTGAGAAAAGAAAACACTAAAATTGTCCGCTAAGATAACTATATCATTACGCCGAGTTATGAATTTATTGAATTTATTTTCGTCAGTAGTAAAATAAGTGGTAAAGTATAATTGCACATTCGGAGGTCCTGAAGTAAAAACTGCCGGGGGGATTTCCTAAACAGGAAACAAGTGGTGGTTACTGCAATTGTGGCAACGGCAGCAGGCTTCATCTCACAAAAATTGTGTATGTCAGCAGTGTTTAATACAGCGTTTTAATATGAAAGTAGGTGGTGGTAGCATGGGGAACAAGCAATGCTGTAAATATTTATTTGTTTATTTTTATTTATTTATTTATTCCTCAAATGCCCCTGGAGAATGATTTTACATGAGGGGTGAGCAGCTTCAAAGAAGAAGGTGTTCGATGGCAGTCTTGAACATGGTCGCACTCGAGTGGTTCGCCGCTTCTTCAGGAAGATCATTGAAGTCGCTCGCTGTACGTGGGAAAAACAAAAGCTGATGGGATCATGTGCGCGCATACGGGGGAGTATACTGACTTTGAATGATTAGTCCGTGATGAATGGCTGTGAGCGGGCGATATGACGCTATTACCAATCGGGGCATGATAAAACTTGTGATATAGAATGAGCCTGGACGCTTGACGTCGTGTTTCTAGACTAGAAAGATTCGCATTAGATTGTAGCGCTGTGACACTAGTTTATGAAGAATAGTCATGGAAGATAAATTGGGCTGTGCGCTTTTATACAGATGCAAGCTTGTTAGAAAGATAAGTATGGTGAGGGTCCCAAACGCAGCATGCTTATTCAAGTTTGAGCCTTACCAGAGTTTTTACCGAAGGGGCAAATTCAAGATTTCGCCGGAGAAAGCTTAAGGTGCGATTAGCCTCGTTAGTTATTTTAGTGACGTGAGAAGACCATGAAGGATCGTGCGTTAAAGTAAGCCCTAGATATTTATAAGATGTCCCCGATGATGTTATTGAGTTACCTGAGAGATATGCGGTGCTACATAAGAATGCCGACGACGGAAAGAGATTGATGAAGTTTTATTTACATTTATTGGCAATAACCATGTCTTACACCATTTCTCAACTGTTTGTAAGTCACGCTGTAGGACCCAGGTATAGCTGAGCTATTATTACTGGGTCGGTAAATAAGACAGTCGTGCGCTATTAGACGTATGTTAGAAAATATATCATTACGAAGATCATTAATGTAGATTAAGAAGACAAGAGAGCCAAGAACAGAACCTTGAGGAACCCTAGAAAGCACAGGAGACAGAGTAGAAGTGAAGTTATTTGCAAAATTTATATGAGAGGGACAAAAAAATCGAAGAAATAGAGAAAGAAAATTAGGAACAGTGCAATACAAATATATTTAATAATCTTTACATCACACAATAAAATACCAGGCAGGAGTTCGGTAGCGAGTTAATATAATGCGCCTTAGATTTACGCTTGAAGGCTTGAAATGCACATGTATGTTATCGGATGGAATGGAATTCAAATATAATATGCCTGAAAACATGACAGTAAATTTCCCATAGTTAGTTCTAATTTTAGGAAGGAGCAAATTGTGACGTGCGGCAAACCTTCCGTTAATATTATTAGTGAGGTCAGTACGGCTAAAACTTTCAATACTTAGCTCCATATTTATGAGGGGGGACATTATTAGCAACAGCCTATGATTGAATAACATGCGCAAGGGGAGAAGGTTTAGGGAACGAAGAATTGGAGCGGAGTGAGACGTAAAAGGATGAAATGTCACGAATCGTAGCGCTTGCTTTTGTAAAGCTTCCAGTTGGTGGAGATGAGTGAAGTAAGTATTACCCCATGTTGAGAGGCAATGTGAAAGATGACTGAATATACGCGTAATACAAATAAAGAGAATACTTGGATGAATAAAGGAGCGCGATTCGGTAATGACGTGAATGCCAAAAGAAATTTTTTGAACAAGAGATGGGGCATGGCGGTTGAAATTTAAGTGCAAATCTAAGATAATGCCTAGAAATTTGGTTGAGCCAGATTTGTAATTATGTGTTTGTTAAGTGATGCATCAGTAAGTGATCATCAAAAAGTCTGCAATAGAAGTCGGTGGTAACTCCGTAATACAGGATACCGGTAAGCTATCGCAGGAGACGAAAGATCTCATCAAGAAACGCCAATGTATGAAAGCCTCTAGCCCTACAGCTAGAATAGAACTGGCAGAACTTTCTAAGTTTATCAACAAGCGTAAGAAAGCTGACATAAGGCAATATAATATGGGTAGAATTGAACATGCTCTCAGGAACGGAGAAAGCCTAAAAGCAGTGAAGAAGAAACTAGGAATAGTCAAGAATCAGGTGTCTGCGTTAAGAGACAAAGCCAGCAACATCATTACTAATATGGATGAGATAGTTCAAGTGGCTGAGGAGTTCTATAGAGATTTGTACAGTACCAGTGGCAGCCACGACGATAATGGAGGAGAAAATATTCTAGAGGAATTTGACATCCCACAAGTAACGCCGGAAGAAGTAAAGAAAGCCTTGGGAGCTATGCAAAGGGGGAAGGCATTTGGCGAGGACCAGGTAACAGCAGATTTGTTGAAGGGTGGTGGGCAGATTGTTCTAGAAAAACTGGCCACCCTCTATACGCAATGTCTCATGACTTAGAGCGTACCGGAATCTTAGAAGAACGCTAACATAATCCTAATTCATAAGAAAGGGGACGCCAGAGACTTGAAAAATTATAGACCGATCAGCTTACTGTCCGTTCCCTACAAAGTTTTTACTAAGGTAATCGCATATAGAATCAGGAACACCTTAGACTTCTGTCAACCAAATGACCAGGCAGGATTCCGTAAAGGCTACTCAACAATAGACCGTATTCACACTGTCAATCAGGTGATAGACAAATGTGCTGAATATAACCAACCCTTATATATAGCTATCATTGATTACGAGTAACCGTTTTATCCAGTCGAAGCCTCAGCAGTCATGGAGACGTTACGGAACCGGGGTGTAGACGAGCCGCATGTAAATATACTGAAAGATATCTCTAGCGGCTCCACGGTGACCGTAGTCCTCCATAAAGAAATCAACAAAATCCCCATAAAGAAAGGCATCAGCCTGGGAGATACGATCTCTCCAACCTATTCAGAGCGTGTTTACAGGAGGTATTCAGAGATTTGGATTGGAAAGCATTGGGGATAAGAGTTAATGGAGAATACTTTAGTAACTTGCGATTTGCTGATGATATTGTCTTGTTAGTAACTCGGGTGACAAATTGGAATCCATGCTCACTGACGTGGTTAGGCAGAGCAGAAGGGTGGGTATAAAATTATTCTGTAGAAAACTAAAGTAATGTTTAACAGTCTCGGAAGAGAAGAGCAGTTTACGATAGGCAGCGAGGTACTAGAAGTGGTAAGGGAATACCGTGTAGCAGGTAGTGACCATGGATCCGGATCATGAGACGGAAATAATCAGAAGAATAAGAATGGGCTGGGTTGCGTTTGGCAGGCATTCTCAGATCATGAACAGCAGGTTGCCATTATCCCTCAAGAGAAAAGTATATAACAGCTGTGTCTTACCGGTACTCACCTACGGGGCAGAAACCTGGAGGCTTACGAAAAGGGTTCTACTCAAATTGAGGAAGACGCAACGAGCTATGGAAAGAAGAATGATAGGTGTAACGTTAAGGGATAAGAAAAGAGCGGATTGGGTGAGGGAACAAACGCGAGTTAATGACATCTTAGTTGAAATCAAGAAAAAGAAATGGGCATGGGCAGGACATGTAATGAGGAAGGAAGATAACCGTTGGTCATTAAGGGTTACGGACTGGATTCCAAGGGAAGGGAAGCGTAGCAGGGGGCGGCAGAAAGTTAGGTGGGTGGATGAGATTAAGAAGTTTGCAGGGACGGCATGGCCACATTTAGTACATGACCGGGGTAGTTGGAGAAGTGTGGGAGAGGATTTTGCCCTGCAGTGGGCGTAACCAGACTGACGACGACGACGACGACGACGACGATGATGATGATGATGATGATGATGAGGTGATACAAGAAAGGTACCTATGAATAATGTTTGAGGGGAAGGAAATACCATGCATATTGTCGCGATACAACGTGGACAGAAGACAGGGAGACGTTCTTCACGAACAACAGGACAATTTGTTCAAAAACAAACAGAGCAGAGACACGTCTTCTTCGTCATCAACCAATCTCACTCTGACCCACTAGGCGGAGTCCGTTAGTGCTCCCATCGTTGTGGTCGTCTGCATAGAATACACGCGTCATTTGTCCCTCCCTACGAGAACATCGTCCCGATGCTAGACAAGAAATGTCACTTGCGGAATGTAAAGTCCGCTAGCATAGTCATTCGCCCACATACGTCTTCATGCGCACAACATGCACAAGTTCAGGACGGTGTGTGCGGCGCCACGTACAGTTGAGATTATCGGGAACGACCTCGTAGGTGACATCACTGAGGCGCTGCAATACCCGATATGGTCCGAAGTATCGCCTTAACAGTTTCTCGGAGAGGCGTCGTTTCCGTATCGGTGTCCAAACCCACACTCTGTCGCCGACTTCATTGGTAACTATTCTACGGTGAAGATCGTAGCGGCCTGCGTCGTGGTCTTGCTGCTGGCAGATCCGCAAGCGCGCGAGCTGCTGAGCTTCTTCTGCGCGTTGCGTAAATACATCGACTTCCGTATCAGTGTCGTCAAAGTCGTGTGGGAGCATCGCATCCAGCATCGTTCGTACATCCCGTCAGTGAACAAGTGTGAACGGAGTCATGCGCGTCGTCTCTTGTTTTACCGTGTTATATGCAAAGGTGATGTAAGGTAGAATGTCGTCCCAATTTTTATGATCAACATCCACGTACATGGAGAGCATGTCTTCAATTGTTTTGTTTAAGCGCTCTGTTAACCCATTGGTTTGTGGATGGTAGGCGGTGGACTTTCGATGGGCCGTTCCACTTAGTAGCAAGACGTGATCTGAATGTGCAGCCGTAAATGCGGTTCCTCGGTCGGTTGTTACGACGGTTGGCGCACCGTGTCGCAGCACCACATGCTCAATGAAAAAGCGCGCTACCTCGGCTGCTGTGCTGCTCTGGATTGCCTTTGTTTCAGCGTAACGTGTGAGATAGTCAGTTGCGACGATAACAAAGCGATTGCCTGCAGTAGAAGTAGGAAGCGGGCCCAAAATATCCATTCCGATTTGATCAAATGGTCTTCGAGGGACCTGGATGGGTTGTAGGAGGCCGGCTGGTTTCGTCGGAGGCGACTTGCGCCTCTGGCAGTCGAGACAAGTGCGAACGTGATGTTTCACGGCGGCGGTAAGTCTCGGCCAGTAGTACCTTTGCTGCACTCTGGCCAATGTTCGCGTGTAGCCTAGGTGACCAGAAGTCACCTCGTTGTGGCAAGCTTGAAGTACCTCCGTACGAAGAGCTGCAGGAATGACAAGCAGATAGGGGGACCCGGTCGAAGAAAAGTTTTTTTGTAAAGGACCTTGGCCCGTAGACAAAACGACAACAGTCCTCTTGTGAAAACTCTAGGTGGTTTCGCAGATCGTCCCTCCAAGTAATTGATTAGTTCAAGCAACTCAGGGTCGTCCCGTTGTTGTTGCACGATGGTGGATGTATCCATAACACAAAGAAATGCTGAGTCTTCTTCTTCGGGCGGAACAGGTGACTCTATCGGCGATCGAGACAAGCAGTCAGCATCCGTATGTCGTTTCCGCGACTTGTACATGACAGTCATGTCAAACTCTTGCAGCCTTAGGCTCCAACGCGCCAGTCGTCCAGGAGGATCTTTAAGGTTTGTCAACCAACATAGTGAATGGTGGTCGCTGATAACAGTGAAGTGGCGGCCATACAAATATGGGCGAAATTTCATAACAGCCCATACCACGGCGAGGCATTCTTTCTCAGTTGTGGAGTAATTAGCCTCTGTACGTGAGTGTGTTCTACTTGCATAGGGAAGCACTCTTTCTGTGTCCTCTTGCCACTGTACAAGAACAGCTCCCAAGCCAACATTGCTGGCATCAGTGTGAAGCAATGTAGGAGCGGTCTCATCAAAGTGAGAAAGTACTGGAGGTGTCTGGAGACGTTGCCGCAAGTCGTTGAATGCACCTTGTTCTTCGTCGCAACGCCGTCTCTCGTCAGGCGAGTTAACGGCGACGCAATGCGCGCAAAGTCTGCAATAAACCGCCGGTACTAGGCACAGAGGCCGAGGAAGCGCCTGACAGCCTTTTTATCGGATGGTACGGGAAACTGTGCTACGGCTGCGATTTTTTCAGGATCCGGCCAGACACCTGCGTGGCTGACGACGTGACCGAGAAACTGCAGTTCCTCGAAGCCAAAGTGGCACTTCTGCGGCTTCAGGGTGAGGCCGGCGGACCGTATGGACTGCAGAACCGCTTCAAGCCGTTCGAGGTGTTCTTCAAACGTTGCGGAAAATACGATGACGTCGTCGAGATACACTAAGCAGGTTTTCCACTTCAGACCCGAAACTACAGTATCCATGAGACGCTGGAACGTAGCAGGGGCAGAACACAAAGCGAAAGGCAAGACTTTAAATTCGTATAGGCCATCTGGTGTCACGAAAGCAGTTTTTTCACGGTCTCTCGAGTCTACTTCGATTTGCCAATATCCGCTTTTTAAGTCCATTGAAGAGAAGTAACGTGCTTGTCGAAGCCTGTCGAGTGAATCATCTATACGGGTAAGCGAGTATACGTCTTTCTTTGTCACCTTATTTAGCTTTCGGTAGTCCACACAGAAACGCAAGCTGCCGTCTTTTTTCTTGACTACAGGAGCTGCCCAGGGACTCGTTGATGGTTGGATCACGTCATCTTCAAGCATTTATGTCGCTTGTTGTTGTATGGCTTCACGTTCTCTAGGTGCCACACGATATGGATTTTGGTGAATTGGTCTTACCGTATCCTCTGTAATTATTCGGTGCTTTGTCAGAGGCGTCCGACCGACGCTGGAAGTCGACGCAAAACAGTCGTTGAACTTGGCCAATAGCGTAAGAAGCCGCTCTCGTTCGTGCTGCGACAAAGCAGTGCTAACGTCAAGTACAGGAGCTGGGTCTCGCGTAGGCGCTTCTTCGAGTAGTGAACAGCAGCCACGAATATCTGCAACGCCGTCAACATAAGCCACGGCCGTGCCCTTGGGGAGGTGCCGTCGCTCTGTGCTAAAATTTGTTAGCAACAGGTTTGTGCACCCGTCGGTGACATTCACGATTCCTCGTGCGACCGAGATACCGTGAGTAAACAACAACGAGGTTATTTGGTCGGCAACTCCTTCGCAACGAAACGGTATGTCGCAGGCTACTGAAACAAGGGCACACGATCGAGGGGGGATGACGACGTCGTCTTCTGTTAGACGAAAGCAGTTGTGTTGCGGCGATAAGCAATGGACTAAACCGGAGCTCTTATAAAACGTCACCATGCGGTCCGGGATGTTAATTACGGCGCCATATTCATTTAGGAAGTCCATTCCAATAATCAAATCTTTGCAGCATATAGGAAGGATGATGAAAGCGGCCACGAAAGAAGAGTCCCCGATGTTAACTCTAGCAGTACATCTTCCAGTAGGCATCAGTAATTGGCCGCCTGCCGTCCTTATGTGAGGTCCCGTCCATGGCGTCTTTACTTTCTTCAGGCGGAGGATGAGTTCCTGACTCATTATAGAGAAGTCGGCACCAGTGTCGACTAACGCTGTCACCGGTTGCCCATCCACGAAAACATCAATGTCGGCGCTCACAATTTCTTCAGTGTTTATCGGCTTCACGTCGTTCTGCAGCGAGAATGTTGGGGGCTCTTTAGTGTCTTGCGGCGGGCCTGCAACCTTGCCCCCAGAGGTCGCCGCCTTCAGTTTCCCCGACGGGGGCTGGGCGACCTTCGTCCTCGGAGCTCCGCAAAAGTACGTCCACTAGATGAAGCCATCTGACGTGGAGGAGTTGGAGAGCGCGACCGACGGCCGAAATCGGACCGATCATTGGGCATGGATTCGTCACTCGGGTGCGCTATTGGGGGTCCCTGAAAAGCAGCGTCGTCGCGGCGTAGCATGGCGTCGTCATTTGCCCGTCGACCATAGTACCACGGACGACGAGGTCGAAATGATGTGTAACGATGCCAGCAATGACGCGAAATATGACCGGCGCCTCCGCAGTGAAAACAGAGTGGGCGCCTATTGACACTGCGCCATACGTCGGTTCTCCGAATTCTCCGAAGTTGCGGCCTTCCCGTAGCCTCGTTTTGCGGCGGTGACCAAGACGCGGCGAACGACGGCTGGCGGTATGACTGAAGCGGCATAACGGCTGCGCGCCTCGAAGCCTCCTCTTGCGGCGGCGACCAAGGAGCGGCTGTCGGAGGCTGTTGGTACGGTGATGTGGTTGCAACCGGTGGTGGACATCGGAGAGCGGCGGCGTAACTCAGGCGTCGCTGGTGGTCATGATGATTGGTTACCGGGAACGCCTGCCGGATTTCATCACGCACCACTTCGGCGATTGACGCGACGGGTCTATCTAGTGTCGGTGCCAGGATCTTTTGAATTTCCTCTCTGATGAGCTCTCTGACCAACTCACGCAAGGAGTTCTGATACTCGGTAGTCACTGCGGCAGCATTGATTGTAGTGCTGGTGGACAGTCGATCGTATTGCCTGCATCTTTTATGAAGGGCCCGCTCAATAGCCGTAGCCTCTTTGATAAACTCAGTAGCAGTGACTGGCGGATTGCGCACAAGCCCCGCGAACAACTGCTCTTTTACACCTCGCATGAGGTAGCGCAACTTCCTATCTTCTGTAATGTTCGGCTCGGCTCTACGAAAGAGGCGGGCCATGTCCTCGGCGAACATTGTGACCGACTCATTAGGTTGTTGCACGCGTAGCTCCATCATTTGCTGGGCGCGGTCGCGTCGGTCGGCACTCGCAAAAGTATCGGTGATCTTCTGCCGAAAGTCATGCCAGCTCGTGAGGCTACCTTCGCGGTTCTCGAACCAAGTACGGCCACTGTCGTCAAGGGCGAAATAGACGTTGGAGAGCTTTTGCTGCTCAGTCCACTGATTAATCTGTGCGACGCGTACATACTTGTCCAGCCAGTCTTCAATGTCTTCGAAGACTGCTCCGCGATTGCGATCGGGAACCAGCGGATGCAGAACGGTTACCTGTTGTGGACTGGGAAGTCGACTGCTTTGGGGTGCTTGTGTTGGACTGGTTTCGGTCATTGCGAGATGTGTGCAGCTCCTGGAGAGAGGTGGTTGAAGAGCGGAGAACTCCGGGGCAAGGCCTAGCAGTCGACGACTAAAGCGATGCACGGGTGTCGTAACTGGCGACAGTGCGTCCGGGCTAGATGAACGACTCCCAGAAGGACTCCGACGCATCAGCCGCGGTCAGTACTCAGCACCTCCACCAGTGTCGTGATACAACGCGGACAGAACACAGGGAGACGTTCTTCACGAACAACAGGACAATGTGTTCAAAAACAAACAGAGCAGAGACACGTCTTCTTCGTCATCAACCAATCTCACTCTGATCCACTAGGCGGAGTCCGTTAGTGCTCCCATCGTCGTCGTCGTCTGCATAGAATACATGCGTCAATGTTGTGTTCGATAGATTGATATATAACGTGTTTTTCAAGCACCATGCATGACCATTAGCGAGATCATTGTTTAGTTTGTTAGTAGTGCGATGGATCTTTTGTCGGATATGAAGATGTTTGTGTCATCGGCATAGACAAGGCAGTGGGCATGCGTTAATACTTGTGGCAAATCATTAGTGAACAATCAAAATAAGAATGGCCCAAGTACTGATCCCTGAGGGACGCCTCTATTAATAATTTTTGGTGAAGAGAAAGAACTATTGATTTGGGACTAGTTGTGGTCTCTTAGGCAGTCACGAATTAACTGCAAAGGCGCGCTAGAAATGCCATAAAATTCTAGTTTGTATAGCAGGATGAGGTGGCTAATTGCATTGAACTCTTTAGTGAAATCAATAATGAGAGCACCTACTTATGGGCCTTCCTCTATAACAAATTTAACTTTGTCAGTAAACATAGTTAGTGCAAGTTTTATTGACAAATCATCTCTAAAACCAAAATGATAAGGATATAATAGCTTACATTTAAATAAGTAATTCGTTAAACGCTTGTGAATAAGTTTCTCATTACCTTGATTAAGGAAGACAAAATGCAAATAGGACGATAATTATTAAAACACTCACGATTACCTTTGTTAAATATTGAGATTACCCATTTTGAGGCTTCTGGGAAAGACACCATCTTTAAATAATTTTTTTATTACGTCGGCAAGTATTACCTCGGCAAGGATTAGGCAAACCTAATCCACCTTGTACTACCCTTGCATTTGTGCAGATTGATGCACACTTCAGCACTAATATTGCATGTTTTCCATACACAACAACACTGAAATATTTTCACTACTCCACAAGAAATTATTCCGCCTGTATACTCAGTCTTCGATTTGTCTTTCAACTTTCAACTTTGTTTGTATATATATATATATATATATATATATATATATATATATATATATATATATATATATATATATATATATATAAATAAAACACTGTTCAACGTCGCCATGATCGGCCTGGCAAGCAAACTGCAGGACTTAGCAGGTCTCCGGCACGCAATCTACGCAGACGACATAACACTCTGGACCACAACAGGGTCCCTCGTTGAAAAAGAACAAAGGTTGCAAGCTGCAGCAGATCTCATCCAAGAATACGTCAGCCAATGGGGACTACAACACTCTTCGAGAAATCTGAGCTCCTACGAGTCTGGCGAAGCCTGGGCAACCACACAGTCCCCACAGACACAAGTAGAAAACTCGAGGTACGCCGCAACGGGGGCCTCATACCAGAGAAGCCATTGCTCAGGGTGCTGAGCATGTGGCTGCAGTCCAACCAGCGGGCCCACACACCTCTACACTCCTCAAAACCAGTGTCAAGGCGATATCACGCATCAGCTCCCGCGTAACATCCAAGAAAACAAGCATGAAGGAGATGGACACCCCCCCACTGGTCAGACGCCCGGTGGTGAGCAGAATCGCATACAGCCTGCCCTACTACCTTCTCACACATTCTGAGACGAAGCAGGCCAGCACTTTTGAGGATGGCTTTCAAGACCGCTCTCCGCCTGCCGATGAGTACATCGACTGAAAAAGTAATGGCGCTATGGTTGCACAACACCTGCGTGAAATAACAAAAGACCTTTACGTATCGCAATAACAGAGACTAGCGCGGACGAGCATGGGCCGGCAGGTCCTGCAAACCTTGGGCTTCCCTGCTATAACACGAACCCAAGAAACCTGCTCGATACCTTGTCACGTCCAGGACAGGTATCACGGGGCCCCGATACCACGCATCATGGACCCTAACCTATACTCCTGCAGGAGGAGAGCAAGGGCTCAGTACATGGAGAAAACATTCAGGTTCAATACCACGGCCCGTTTTACGGACGCCGCCATGTATGTGAAGAACAACAAGAGCGCAGTAGCAGTGGTATGCGACCACCAAGGCCACGTTACCTCCGCTATATCGACCTGCCCGTGCATGATTACGGAAGCCGGAGAGCTGGCCATTGCGTTAGCGATCCGCGAAGGCCAGCGCGCAAACAAACCACTGACTATCCTCACGGTTTCCCAGCAGGCCTACCACAACTTCCTACAGGGAACAATTTGAAGACCTGCTGCGCGAGTCCTAGCCCAAATACTCAAGGAGGACCCTGAGGGCTTCAACACCCAGACCATCATCTGGATACCGGGTCACGCTGGCATCACGGGCAACCTGCAGAACGACAGGGCAGCTAGAGGATTCATGCATAACCGAGCACTAATCACGCCGGCTGCAGAAGACCCGGACCCTGTCGACCTGGAGTATTGAGCCACCGTAAACTACCCCAGAGGGAGTCGCTTGCGATATCCATAACCCCATCGAAATCTAAAGACAGAGGATGCCGTTGCCTGGCGTAGGCTTCAGACAGGCACTTACGTGAACCTGCACACTGTCGAGACAATATCTCACGTACTTTGCGTGTGCCCTCAATATGCGGCCGAACGAAGAACACTTAAATCTACAGTTGACAGCTTGGACTCCCGTGCTTTTCAGAAGAAAAGCTTTTGGACGCGTGGAGGAGTGTTTACTGTGCCCATCGTGCCATGAAATCACTTTTGAACTTTTTAAGTGAGACTGGTTTAGACGATCGCCTCTAGAAGCTGTGAGACGTGCAGTCACTGTGAAATGTGCTTGCGCAATAACTTTTTGTGACAAGATTACTTTTTGTATGGACAAGACTACTCACGTGTATTGCGTCTACAGTGCGCATCCGCATATTGGAAAACGTGTATATAGTATCTCATTGTACCATAACATAATCACTCGCGACCTACCTTTCCCTGTATTCCCCATTTCCCCTTTCCCCAGTGAGGAGTAGCAGGCTATAGATACGCTCTCCAGGCCGACCTCTCCTCCTTTCTCTCCATTAAAATCTACTCCTCCTCCTGCACATATAACATCGCATACACTCGACAGCCTACAGGGACGAATAAGGGGACACCTACCCCACACCACATTACGTAGGAGTGCACACTACACGACATAGAACACCCCGACACGAACACCACGAGGGATAAAAAATAACGTACAGCGTGAAGGACAAGGACTGCGAGAGACGACATACACAGCGTTGACTTCGAACAATATTTTATTGCGGGGGCATGCGCAGCAATTGAAAGGCAGTCACGAGGGGTGTTCTAACAGCAAGTCACTGTGCTCAGAACATGGTCACTTGAAAAGACGAACATTACGATTTCTATCTGTTTAGAAACGTGACTTCACTAGGGGTCAGCGCGATAGAACGATTAGAGAGATTAACGCACATATACCCAGTTTTCTGATGAAATCAGCTTCCACAATTTCCCGGCTGAGCTGTGAGCGGTTTCTCGCTAAAACTTCCGTATCTTTAAAGCGGGCCCGCAACCGTGCTGGCGCCGGCACTAAGTGATATCTATCTAGTTCATCATGATCGCAATATTCATGATCACCTAGCCGCGTGCCCTGTTGTCAAAGTGCGCAGGTTTGTGGACGAATATCTGATATTTATTGATTGCACTGATCATGCTTTCGAGCCTGCTGTTTTGGAAGTCTTGGAGATCTTTAAGAAAGAGCTGCAGCCTCTAGAACTTACGCTTGAGGTCCCCATTGATGATTCCTTGTGCTTTCTAGATCCCAGGCTGTGCCATGTTAACAAACATGTGTGCTGGTGCTGCGGACCGAGAAGTAAGAAGCCACTCTTGCCCTTTAACTCAGCACACTCAAAGCTCGTTGTACGAGGTATTAGAAAGTTATGCCTCGTTAACAGTCTCAATAAATCTTATCCGCACGAGATACAACATAGTCTTGCTCCACAGGTTGATCGCCTTTCTTGGGCTGGCCCCCCTTTGGCCTTAATTTGAGACATAGCGGAACAGCTTATGAGGCTCACAAAACGTGATGAGCCCGCTCACCCAAGGAACCAGCTGGCTGAAAGACGCAGGTTGGCAGTGCTACCGTATGTGCGTGATGTCTCCCATAGGGTAAAGAAGATTGGGCACCGTGCAGGAATCACAGTCGTTTTCTCAGCCCCGTAAAACTTGGCAAGGCTCTGTAAGCGTGTAAACGCGCCTAAATCACGTCAGAGCTGTTGGTTTGTCGGGCACAGAAAACGTTTTGCGACGTGCATAACGAATGTGGTTTACCAAATACCCCTGCCTTGCTGCAGTAAACATGTTGGACAGACAGGCAGGTGCTTAAACGGTCGTCTAAGAGGGCACTGTAACAACGTCCATAACACTGTTCAAGGCCACTTGGGCATCCATTACCGGGGCTGCGGCTGCGGGGCCCTCCTTGAAGATTCGGAAGTTTTAGCGCGACACAGCTCACAGCTAATCCGGGAAATTATGGAAACTGCTTTCATCAGCAAACTGGGTAGTATGTGCGTTAGTGGCCCCTCTATTGCGCTGACCCCTAATGAAGTCACGTATCTAAACATATAGAAATCGTAATATTTGTTTTTTTATGTCACCATGTTCATAGTACAATGACTTGCTGTTAGAACACCCCTTGTGACTGAGTTTCGTTTTCTGCGCTTGCGTCCTCTTGTATATATACAAACGAAGCGGCATCACAATAAAATATTGTTGGAAGTCAGCGCTGTGTATGTCGTCTCTCGCAGTCCTTGTGCTTCGTGCTGTACGCTATTTTTTATCATGAATTACCAACTAGCCGAAGCAACCACCGTAGACCACGAGGGAACAATGGGAGGCACTGCTGTCCAGCTCAGCCTTCTACGACAAGCTCAAGCTGATACGAAAAGCTCAGAACATGGCAAAAGCCAGCGGAGCCCGTAACTAGAGGCTCTGACCATCCATCCATCCATCCATCCATCCATCCATCCATCCGTCCGTCCGTCCGTCCGTCCGTCCGTCCGTCCGTCCGTCCGTCTATCTATCTATCTATCTATCTATCTATCTATCTATCTATCTATCTATCTATCTATCTATCTATCTATCTATCTATCTATCTATCTATCTATCTATCTATCTATCTATCTATCTATCTATCTATCTATCTATCTATCCTATCTATCTCAGTTCTGGCGCTCTACATCCACGTACGTGCTTATAATCTCAGCCAGTGTCCTATTGAGTCGTTCCGTCAGTCCATTTCGGTGGGTGTGATACGCCGTTGTCTTCCGGTGGGTGGTACCACTTAAACGTAAAACGATATCCAAAAACTTGGCCATGAACGCAGTACCTCTGTCCGGGACGACTACTGCGAGAACGCCATGCCTTAAAACGATGCATTCGAGAAAAAATCGTGCCGCTTCATCTGCTGTTGCCTGTTGCAGAGCACCTGTCTCGGCATATCTAGTGACACATTCTGTGGCGACGATTACCCACCTATTACCCGTAGTAGACATTGGGAAGGTGCCCAGAAAATGCATGCCTACTTGTGCAAATTGTATGGCCGGTACTTGAACACGGTGCAGTAGGCCGGCTTGGCGGATGCTGGTTTGCGACGTTGGAAATCCAGACAAGTCTGAACGTAACATTTAACGACTGGTGCAAGTCTCGGCCAGTAGTAATTCTGCCAAATCCGTGCCAATGTGCGAGTGTCGCCAAGTGCCCAGCAGTCGGCGCGTTGTGGCAGGCGTGTAAGATTGCACATCGAAGCGATAAGGGAACAACGAGTAAGTAGTTGCTGCCGCTACGTGAGAAGTTCTTGTAGAGGACGTTGCGGCGCAAGCAGTACGATACCAGCCCTCTTGCAAACAGCCTCAGCACGTTGGTTGGCTGATTGGTTGAAACCCACAACCTTCGCATGTGAAGGTTGTGGGTTCGGTTCCCAACTGCGGCAAGTTGTTTCTTCAGCCACTTTAATTTCCATTAATTTATCGTTTCTTTATTTCATTTATTAAGCACAAGTAATTTTTCCGATGTTGCACTCGGTGTCAGTGTTGGCTTCTTACGACTAATAAAAATCGGGCCCCTCGGTTAACCCCGTTTCTTCTCGTTCATCGAGGTAAGCGACAGCAGTGCTTCTAACGATGTGTCGACTCTCCTTACTAAAGTTGTCCTGCAAGTGTTTGGCATTTCCGTCGATGACATTGATACGTGCTCTGGCAATGAAGGTGCAGCAACTCAGTGCTAGCGCATTGATGTGTTCAGCGACTCCAGTACCATTCTGCAACTCCAGAAGAGCCGAGAGCAACGCGTCTTTTATTTTATTTTATTTATTTTCACCTCAAAACCCGGAGGCATTATACAAGGGAGGGGTAATCCTTGTGACAATGTTAGAACAAGTGTACAGAGCAGTAAAGAACAATAAACAAAAAGAAACCCGAAACAATTGTGAAAAAAGGTGAACATTGTGTTGGAGTAAGGGTGGGTAGGATGGGAAATTAAGCAATGTGGTTATTTAACATTTCACGGAACGTTTTACGGTCAGTGCATGACACGATATCTTTTCTGAGAGATGGTGTGAACGGGATATTGCGTCAGGGAAGAATGAAGAGTCATCGAGTGTTAATCTGTGCTATGGGGCGACTGTGGCTTAAGCGAGAGGATGTACGTAAGGGTCGATTTAACAGGGAATGCCTTGAGTGTCGATGGTAATAAAAGGTGTGAAGCAAGCAGAGACGAGAGGTGATCCAGCGGGAAGCAAGTGATGGTAGTTCAAGTGTACGTTTTAGTGCGGTTATGCTGGTTTCACTAGAGTAATTGGAAGTTATAAGAAATTGGAAGTAATTGGAAGTTATTGGAGTAATTGGAAGCTATTGGAAGTAGCTGGAAGACCAAGAACTCCAGTGCCACGAGCGCTCAATCACCGCACTTCGTTGTTGTTTGTTTTGCGTGAGCTATTTCTTTGCTATTATCAACATTCCCGGCCTAGAAGTGCTACGGGTGCATCTCTAGAAAGCACAAATGTCGTATAGGCCGCGTGTTTATTTTGACGCTTCCAAGCTTTAGGCAAAATGCGCTCGCAATTGCGTCGTTTCCAGTAATGTCCTCCAGGACACGTGCGAGTTTACACTACACTCTGGGCACGGAGTCGTCGCGCACTATGACGATTTTACCTGCAGCAATGCTAGTGATGTCTGACAATAGGCTAGTATGAACGCCTTTCATGTGTATTAAACATTACTTAGCCACCGGTTCCAGAAATCTTTTTGCATTTCTTCACGCTGTAACCATGTTTTAAGCAGCTCAATGTGGGAACTAGGCAATGCGGCTACAGTTCGTAAGTATGAAAGTACTCTCAGTTGCCTTGCAGGAAATGGGCAGGTGTAAAGACTTCTGTTTCCTCTGGGGCAGGATATGAATACGTCAGGGCCCTACTGTTTACGATCGCTTCTATTTCTGTTAGCACCATGCCCATGTGATGATAATCTAGAAGTAACCTTCCTAGCACTTTGCTCAAACTGAATTTAACTGATCGCGCCATGCGCTCCCCAAAATCCACCCCACCAATTAGCACGGTCAGAGGAGAATTTCCCCGTAATGGCGATGAGCTTACACGTAATCGCCAACCTTAGTTCCCAGAACCGTCTCATATACAGCGCGAAGTTCACGAGAAGCACGCTTACAGCGCAGAACATTGTCAGAGTAAATCACCGCAGGAAATCCACGTTGGGCAACAAAACTCCGAAAAGCCTCTAAGAAACCGTCGGCCGTTGAGCGCAAGACACGGTCTAGGTGAATCCCACGAACTACCGCGCAATTGAACAACAAGATGTAGGATTTCCGTGTAGGCTCACTTTTCAGGCATAGTGGTCCAGTAAAATCCGCACCAACAATTTCAAAGGGTTGCGACACATTCACTTAGTCAGGAAGTAGCGACGCCATTGGAGCCGTCGCAGGCTCAGCCCTTAAGGACGCAAGTACACGGCGCGGTCACTCTTTTCACGCGCTGCTTCGCCTTCGTCACCCAGGAGTGCTTTCACGGTTGTGCTATAGTCGTTGAGACTCCCGCGTGGAAGCGCCTCCGGTGCAATCACGTTGCGACGAGTGCAGTGGCGCGATCACCGGGAAGCAGGATCGAGTGCGTGATGCCGCCCATGTACGTGATATTTCCAAGTCGCATTTAAATCCGGAGCAAACCACCCTCCTCCGAAAAAAAAGAAGGGTGCAAATCCCTGATTTTGGACATCTTACGGAGACCTCGTTCTCCCTGGAGGGTTGATAATTCAGGGCCAAATTGCTGCTTTTGGGCAATTGGACAGCCAATACCTTTCCGAAGCAGCAAGCGCTTTCGACGTTAGGTGTTCTTTTGGGGTTGGCAGGCTGTGGCCGGCAGCGACAAACCTCAATATCCACCCTGTGATCCGTAGCACCCGCAGCCGGGTACTGTCTTGACAAGTCGAAGATAGTGTGCATCTATGTTTCTGAAGCATGGAGGGTAACGGTGTCTGCTTCTATATTCAGATTGGCAGCCGAGTGCTTCTGCGATTCGTCGCAACTTGCTAACCAAGCCAGTGCTATCCACCAAATTTCGCTGTCAGCCAGAGACCGGACTGAAGAGCCTCGAAAGACTAGGTCCACTGGATTTTCTTTTCCAGCACAGTGGTTCCACGGAGAAGAATCGATACTACTTTGAATTTCTGTGGCCCTCTGTCTGACAAAATGTTGTCACCTTGTAGCGACACCTCAGATCCAAGAGCCACTCTTGAATCGGTCCGAAAATAACATTTCGAAGAAAGGATTCCCAGTGTGACAGCTATAAACTTTCCATGTCGGGCACCCAGTAAAGCCCCAATAAGCTGGTTGTGAGCATGGACATCAGATGAAGATTCAGTGTCCGTCATATGAATAATTCGCTGATGGCAAGATATTAAAGCTGGTGCTGAGGACAGGAAGAGTCATACCAAAACTAACGTGTGGGTACACCAAGAGAGCACGACAAAATGAATGTGGCAAACGATACACACAATGAAAACACGCGCACGGAAAACACTGGAGGGCTGAATAAGATTTGTTTTAGCACAACGGGGAAGGACAACATCATTATATGGTGTCCTCACCTTCCGCAAGTGAGGCCACAAGTCAGTACTAATTACAGAAAGATATGCACACGTGTCAACCAAGGCTTCAGTCCGTACACCTTCCACACGCACCAAAAGTACATATGAGGGGCGCTGTGGAGGAGCGTCATGCCATGAAAATGCAGCTTTCCTTACTTAAGCTGCTCTATTTAGCTTTCTAGGCGGTGATCGGAGGTCGAAGTACCCGTTCGAAATCGGGAAGAGGAGCGCCGCATCGGTGATGGAGAGCAGCTACGCGGGAATCCCAATGAACCGGCAGTGTTGAATTCTTATGGAGATGGGGAACGTCGTGGATAATTATAGTAGAGCACCTACGTTGGTGTTAGAGGACCAGACAACTCATCTTTTTCAAATCCGGCATAGCCACGTCGTTCATCTTCTTGACGACGTCGGCAAAACCTTGAAATGTGGCCACGGATGCCACAGTAGTAACAATAAGGAAGAGCTGGGCCCCACGCATTCTAAGACGGAAGCATTAGTGGTCTTGCTGTTGGAGGATTCAGATAACCGTGCATTGAAGGTGCCGTCAGTGGTGCCTGCTGGGTGGGTGGCACTATAGAGGCAACCTGAGCGTGAGATTGCGTAGGTAGGGGGTGTGTGCTCGACACTTGCGGGTACGTCACGGTAGCTATTTTTTTTCCTTCACGATATAGCGTTAGCCGCCACCAGGAGACGTCACATGGAATTCAGGAGGGATTGGCAAAATTTTTGCGTGTACTTCCTCGCGAATGCTAGAGCGGATCAGTGCACGTAGCTGGCCGTCGTTGGATGACCGGAAATCAGACGTGTCAGTGTGTAAGCGGATCATTTGTTTGCTTGTAAGCGGATGATTTGTTTGCTCGCGCGCTGCGTTTTATACCCTAAGTTGACTACGGACCCGGAACTATCCAATGGCTATGGGTCCAGTAATGTGTTATATATTTTTGTATTTTGTAAAATACGTTGTAAATAAAGAATGAATAAATGAATATCAAGCTCATCGAGGCGCTTACACGTACCGATGATGTCTGCGACGGCAGTGGGGTTCTGCACTACAAGGCCATTAAATGCCACAGCCCCGCTACACTTGAGCAGGTGGTGTACACGATCACTTTCCGCCATTGAGGTGTTCACGCGGCGGTAGGAGGCGAGGACGTCCTTTATGTATGAAGTGTGTGACTCCACTGTTTGCTGAACCCGCTCAGCAAGCTTCTTCTTGGCTATATCTGAGCGGACAGGAGAGTTCGCGAAAATCTGGCGTAGTTGGTGTTTAAACGCGATCCAGTTTAGGAAATCAAACTCTTGTTTGTAAAACGAAGTTCTTTCGACGCCTGTAAGATGGAATGCGAAGTGCGCAAGTTTTGCAGATTGTTCCCCATGGTTAAAAGAACTCACACACTCCTACTGCTCCAAGCAGCCTTCAACGTCGTCACCATGAAGTCCAGCAAAAACCGGTAGATCCTTCCGACGGGTGGTGACCGTTCAAGAAGGGATTCCCGTCGGAGCAGGCAAGGTGGATGTCGCCTTAACGGCCTGCTGGTCTTGCGACATGGCCCAGTGCGTTGGTAGAGGCGGCATCCCGAACGGAGCTCCAGGGATGTAGTGCAGTTCAAGCTGTAGAGGGACCGGAAGCGAGCGGAATGAGAAACCGGACAGCACACTCCAGCATTTTGCGACACAACATCTATGCCTAAAACGGTGAAGATGAGTGCTTGCAGATGAGGAGATGAAGTGTATGAATATTGCTCGCAATGTATATATATATATATATATATATATATATATATATATATATATATATATATATATATATATATATATATATATATATATATTGTTACGCGCTATTCCCGGCCACTGAAGCACGCATCCTGCCAACCTGCCGAGCATGGAAGAATGCACTAGAAAGACGGTGAAGACGACGCTCAGAGTAGCGCTCGAGTTGTTCTGCCTTATAGCCTGCTGCCGACTCTCTGCATAAAATTTGTTAATACGATTTCCTATCCCTTTTGGCTACTCTCGTCCCCGTGGCATATTGGTGGACGTGTGGGGGGTACTCGTGCTCAATGATCGAAAATTTGCACTCTCAAGAGGAAAGAAGTGGACTGGCATAGGCGATGACGCGGACTCATCCTTATTGCTGCTGGGCGGGAACAGCGCCTATGCCACGTCCACTCTCGTCGGTGCAAAGTTCACTGGGGGCTGACGCGTCAAAATGGGCCAAGATGGGTGGTGGCGTAAGTAAAGTGGTCAGCGTGTGAAACGTAGTGACCTGTCCAGGAAGCAAGAAAATGACGTTTGCTTCTTCAAGAGTTGCGTTAGTGGACGGGCAACGTCGGCTAAGTTCTTGACGAAACGTCGAAAATAGGATCAGGAGCCAACAAAGCTCCGTACTCCTTTAGTGGAACGTGGCATAGGGAAGTCTTTGACAACGCTAATTTTTTCTGGGTCAGGTTGCACGCCTTCAGCACTCCCAAGATGGCCAAGCACAGTGATTTCGCGGTGGCCAAAACGGTATTTGGCAGAGCTGAACTAAAGGCCTCCTTGCCGGGAAACTTCAAGAAATGCCGACAAGAGGCTAAGGTGGCTTTGAAATGTCGGCGAGAAGACGATGACGTCGTCAAGGGAACAGATGTATGTTAACCATTTGTATCCACGAAGGAGGCAGTACATCATCCTTTCACATGTGGCCGGGGCATTACAGAGTTCAAAGTGCATTGCGTTAAACTGGTAAATCTATCGGGCGTAACAAATGTGGTCTCTTGACGGTCTTTGTGCTCGACGAATATGTGCCAGTATCATGACCTTAGTTCGATAGAAGAGAAGTAGGCAGAGCCGTGTACACAGTCGAGAGCGTCATCGATCCGCGGCAGAGGGTAGACGTCCTTGCGCGTTACTTTGTTTAAGTGGCGGTAGTCTACGCATAAGCACCAGCTGCCATCTTTCTTCTTGACTAGGACGACCGGTAATGCCCATGGACTGAATGAAGGTTCAATGACGTCCTTGATGATCCTCTTGTCCACTTCACGCTGTATCACTTCTCGCTCGGCATAGGACACGCGATAAGGACGTCGTCTGATTGGGCTGGCGCCCCCAGTATTGATCTCATGAGTGACCACAGATGTCTGTCCCAAAGGACTGTCAGTAAAGACAAAGATGTCGCCGTAAGACTTTAACATGCGCCGCATATCGGATGTCTGAGCAGGAACGACGTCAGACGCTATCGTCTTGTCAATATCCCCGTCGACGAGATTGTGCGAGGAAGGGGAAGGAGCAGAGGACAAAGAAGCGTCGGTGACGAATGCAGAAATGGCGCACTCATCGATAGAAGACATGTGGGCTAGAGTCATCCCGCCTGGGATAAGTCGCACGCGACCAGCTAAAGTTCAATATGGGTAGAGGCGTTCCATTATCCGTGACTAATAAGCGTGTAAGAAGAGCGGCGTTTTTGGCGAGTAATACGTCAACGATAGGGGTCAAGTCATAATCGCCATTTGGAATAGGAGAAAAAGACCGCAAGTTTACTTATATAACGGCTTGAGGAGGTAAACGAACGCAATCCACTTAGCGCAAGCGCGGTTGGCGTGGAGTAGGAGCGTCATGGTAGCACGGTAAGTCAAGCAGAAGCAAGCCAGTTCCACAGTCAATAAGGGCAGAATGGGCAGACAGAAAATCCATACCGTGGTTGAGTTCATGGGAGCAATTCTCGAGCACGGCAAGTAGTACCCGGCGTCCCGTTCTACCACGTCGGCCTTGACCTTATCGGGCCACTTCTAACATCTAAGACTGGGAACAAGTTTTTGTTTTATTTTATTCATATACCCTAAACGCCCTTTCCGGAATTACATAGGGGGCCCAGTTACAATTACAAACGTGTAAAAAGAACAGTGATATAATTATACACAGAAAGAATAGCATACGCAAGTAAGCATTCAACACAGAAATAATCACACATTTGGGAAAATCGTCAACTTCTTAGCAAAAACATCATGGTTAATGGCAGATACAGTGTCCCTCGGTAGTTTATTCCAGTGATATATTGCCAAAAGTAATGGTGAATGACGATACAGATTTGTGCGAGCAAAACAGGGTTGCACCTTAAATGGTTGGACAAAGCGCTGAAATATACTGTGAGCTGCATTCATGCAAGATTCGCGGAACAGGGATCTACTATGATAAAGCGCGTGAAAGTGTGATAACAATGTTATTAGTCGGCGGTTTTGAAGGGAGGGCAATGAAAGTGATTCCTTGATATCCAAGACACTGTAGTTTCGCGAGTATTTCATTGCAGTTTCAGAATACCAAAATTGGGCAAGCTAAACCAGCACAAGGGGATAAACCTGCCGCCCAACAGACAACAATTAGCAACATTGAAAGAATGATGAATCAGGTAGTAGAACAAATTCAGGCTCTGCAAACGTTTCAACAGCAATTATTTGCTGAGGTGCAGAACCACAAAGTTTATGTAGACGAACAAATGTCTAAACTGCAGCAAACATCACGCAAAAGAGCCAGCAGTAACCCCGGAACACCGACGGCGAGAAAGGTAAAAAACGGGGCTGTTTCCGATTCGACGGATACCGAAATCGTAGCTAACCATGGCCAGTAAAAAAACCCGAACCACGGACACCGCTGATATATGGCAATGGAACTGCCGCTCTTTTCAGAAAAGAGCGGCAGCGTTACAAGCTTATTTAGACGCCGCCATTATTCAACCGGACGTCATCTGTCTTCAGGAGGGCGCTTGGACATCTGGAAAAAAAAGACAGGTTGATTTTAGTCGGGGATTTTAATGCTCCCCACACCAATTGGGGTTATAGGACAAATACAAAAAAGGGCAGAAACCTAGTAGAAGCAGTAGAGAAATATAACATGCAACTAGAGACCTTACCCCTCGCCCCCACGAGACTTGGAAATAGCGTCTGTGGAGACACGTACCCAGACCTCACCTTTACATTTAACGTAAAAGAGGGACAGTGGAGGAACCTGGATGAAAATCTGGGAAGTGACCATTATATTATTAGTTACTCCACTACGACTCCCAAATTAAAGAAGCCTTTCAGAAACGCGAAACTTACAGACTGGACTGCATATAGACATTACCCGATCCCTCAGCATCCAATAAATACAATAGAAGAATGGGTAGACGAAATGATGCAGGCATACCAAACTAACACAAAGCACGTCGCACTAAGCGAGAAAACACCGGTAGTGGATCCCCACCTCGTCCATATGTGGGAAGGCAGGCGAAGTCTTACTAAACGATGGAAGAGACAGCGCTTAAACAGAAAGCTCAGAGCTAGAATAGAGCAACTGACAGAACAAGCAAATGAGTATGCTAGGCAACTACAAGCGAACAACTGGATACAATTTTGTGACTCGTTACGAGGAATGCTCTCAACAACCAAGACATGGGCAATTTTACGGAGCATGCTTGATCCATACAATACAAAAACAGTCACTACTAGAGCATTACGCACATTGGTAGGAGAATTTAAGGGGGATGACGCATCCTTGATCCAAACCCTGGCAGACAGATATATCGGGACAGCAGGAGATAACATCGATAAGAGAGAGTACAAAGGCATGGACAATCCCAAGCTTGATGCACCCATAACGAAACAAGAAGTATATGCCGCCGCTCTAGCATTAAAACGTAACTCAGCCCCAGGTGAGGACGGCATCACGAATGCTATGTTAAGAAATATGAGTGATCAGCAACTGGAACGCCTAACCCGGTACTTCAATGAGAAAATCTGGGAAACGGGAGAGCTTCCTAATCAATGGAAAGAAGCGACCATCATATTAATACCTAAACCGGGGAAAGCAAGAACATTGCAGAATCTCAGGCCAGTATCTCTAACCTCCTGCTTAGGCAAACTTTTCGAAAAGGTCCTTCATATCAGGCTTTCCAGCTATATCGAAGGGCACGAACTTCTCTCGCACAACATGTACGGCTTCAGACAAAATCTTTCTACACAAGACATATTCGTAAGGCTACGAGATGACGTGCTGCAAAATGTCCCTACAGGGGGAGAGAACATCATAGCAGCGCTTGACTTAAAAAGCGCTTTTGATACGATCTCCCATACCCTCATACTTGAAGAGCTCGAAAGAATGGGCTGTGGAATTAAGATCCACAATTACATCCGCTCTTTCCTTACTGGACGTAAAGCCACAATAGGTATGGAAAATATTCGATCTTCCAAACTCCCAATGCCTAACAGAGGCACACCACAGGGGGCCATCCTCTCACCACTTCTATTTAATGTCGCAATGAATCGCTTGGCACGACAACTAGAGAAAATTAACGACCTCAACTTCGCGTTTTACGCAGACGACATCACGTTATGGGCCTGCAAAGGCTCGTTAGGGCAAAAAGAACAAACTATCCAGGAGGCTATCGACTCGGTGAAGGACTTCGCAGAACAAAACGGTATGCAATGCGCTCCGGAAAAATCTGAGTTTATCCGGATCCACGGGCGTAACTACAGAAACAAACCGAGCATCCACCTAACTATGGGTGACCAGGCGTTACAAGAAAGAAATATGGTCAGAATACTAGGACTATGGTTACAAAGCAACAAAAAAGCCACTCACACCATTGCGACTCTAAAATCAAGCACGAGGAGCATCGCTAGACTAATAAGCAGAATTACAAAGAAAGGTAAAGAGCTCCACGAAAACGAAACCGTAACACTAGTCCAGGCTTTTATTCTTAGCAAAATCACATACGGACTACCATATCAAGAGCTAACCCCTTCGGAAATCAAAGAAATCGACCTACTAATACGTGGCGCGTATAAGGCAGCGCTTGGGCTTCCTAAGAATGCGGCAAACGAGAGGGCGCAAGCTCTAGGCATATACAACACATTTGAAGAGTTAAGAGCAGCCGTTCTCATGACACAAAGAGAACGACTATGCCTCACAAGCACAGGTAGAAACGTTCTGTCGCGTTTAGGCTACCCATTGCGACCGCAGTACTCTAAGGAACAAACGACCGCAATGCCGGATCCAATACGCGAGCGCATAGTGGTCTCCCCAATCCCACGCAACATGAACAAAACTTATCACACAGCGAGAAGACAAGCGAGAGCTAAACATCTTCAGAAAACCTTCGGCAGTAATCAAGACGTAATGTATACTGATGCAGCTAGATTTAGCAAAGGACATGTAATAGTGGCAGTTCAACCCACACGCCACGGAACGCTTCACACATCAGCCTCGATACGCACTAGGTGCACTGCAACAGCGGAAGCAGCGGCGATTGCTCTCGCTATCGCATACAAGGAAAAACAAAACAGCTCAGCTTTAATAATGTCCGACTCACAAGTGGCATGCAGAATGTATCTACAAGGCAACATACCACAAGTCGCCCTTAAGATCATAGGCGACACATTGAAAGAAGATCATGCAATTTTATGGTGTCCTGGCCACGAGGGTATCTCGGGAAACGAACAGGCACACACTCTAGCTCGAGGCTTTACTAACCGAGCTGGAGATACGCACAACGATGAAAAAGACGATCACCTACTGGCCCGCGATATACTGGAGCACCAGTGAAGAACGCGGCAACAGTACGCCCCACCACACAGGCTACTCAATGTACAGGAGGCGCAAAAATATAGAAGAATACAGACGGATACCTACCCACATTTGGGTAGATACCATAAAATAAACCCAACCTTGTACACTAACTCTTGCCCGTGGTGCGGGTCATGGCCTTCATTGCCTCACGTAACATGGGAATGCGCCAAAAGACCTCATGCCATTAATTCACCTTTGGTACTCACCTTGCTCAGGGAGCCCTGGGAGGCCATCCTCGCTCTTGCTGACCTCGAGGCCCAGAAGGGCCTCTTGGACCAAGCTGGGCGGGTCGCGATGGCCACTGGAGTCTTGGAATAGGGACCCACCCTGCACCGCTCCCTTCCGCTATTTTTTTTTATTTTTTTTCCTCATCAATAAATGTTTATTCCTCCTCCTCCTCCTTCATTGCGATATATCTTGCTGCTTTATATTGTATTGCTACGAGTTGATCGATCAGATAGGTTTGATGCGGATTCCAAATAATGTATGCGTACTCTACCTTTGAACGAACAAGCGTAGTGTATGCTAATAACTTAGTAGCAGAATTCGCCAAGTATAAGTTATGTTTAATGAAGCCGAGTGTTTTGGATGCCTTATTGGCTACGGTATTAATGTGCTCGTTCCAGGATAAATCAGAGGATAAATGCACTCCGAGATATTTAAATGTGGATACTTTCTCAACAGGGATTCCCTGAATCGTGTAGTAGCTCAGTTCAGGATTATGTGCTCTCGTAAACGTCATGGCCTTAGCTTTAGAAATGTTAATTTCCATTTGCCACTGGCAATACCAAAATGTGAGTTTGTCGAGGTCTACCTGTAATGAGTTCTCGTCTTAGGCGTTACTAATTCGTCTGTAGGTGATACAGCCGTCTGCGAATAATCTGATAGTAGAAGATAAAGTATTTTCTATGTCATTAATATAGATCAGAAACAATATTGGACCAAGGACCAAACCCTGTGGTACACCGGATTTTACATGCGAAAGTGACGATGAGTACCCGTTGACGTAGACTGATTGACTTCGGTTGGTTAAAAAATCAGCTATCCAATTTGTAATCCTACTGTTTGTTAAAGGGACACTAAAGCCAAACAACAAATCAGTTTATACTAATGAAGCATTGTTTGAGAACCCTGCAGGCAGTCATATCCAAAGTATAGTAGGAATATTAGGTGAGAAAATGAAGGTCCAAATATCAGCATATGAATTTCGCGCCGTAATCCCTGCGCCGGTACGTCAGCGTTACGTCAGGGGTTCCAAAGTATGTTTTCGCAATTGGGCCGCGTTGGCTGAATAAAGGCTCCCGAAACTTGCCATGTTTATTATTTGGTTGCTTTAGAACACAAGGTAGTCAATCTGTACCGCTGTATAAAATTAGTAGGCCCCAGAAGATGCCATCACAATCCAAGATGTCACAGCCCCCAGGTGCGGGAACTTAAGTAGGCGTCGTCACCCGTATTTCGTTCTTGCGCTTTTTCTGACTTACCAAACATCTTATGGTTGTAAGAGGGGTGTTTTTAATGTTGTAGAACGGTAATTTACTGATGCAGAAGAAATCATTTCTCACTTTAGTGGCCCTTTAAGATTCGTTAGATTCACTAGTAAGCGGATGTGCGGAACTTCGCCAAATGCTTTTGCAAAATAAATAAATATAGCATCTATTTTTGTCCACCGTGGACGGCTTCGTGGAGGTCAGTTAACAATTCGAATAGTTGAGTTTCACAGGAACCACCACGAAGGTAACAATGCTGATTGCTAGAGAAGAAATTGTGATCTGTTAGAAATTTCTTGACGGTGGATGATGTGATGTGCTCTAGTAATTTACAACATGTGCTTGTTAATGAAATGGGCCTGTAGTTTGAGACTAAGGAGGGATCACCAGATTTAAAAATGGCAATTACGTGTGCACACCTCCAGGCGGCAGGCACGCATCTTCTATCAACTGACTGTTGAAAAATAGCAACCAAGATATGCAATGTAAGTGGTTTTGTAAGCTTTAGCAATTTTGTACAGATGTCATCTGGTCCAGGTGCCGAATTAACTGGTGGACGATCTATAGCGGCTTCCACACCTTCGCGAGTGACTATGCGGTCATTCATTGAAGTACATAAGCTGAAAAAGTTCCGATCTCGTGGCACTGGTTCTTCTGATGTGAAAAGCGAACAGAAAAAAGTGCTTAATTCTTCCGCAACATTGGACTGCAGAAGAGGCTCACCATTTCTCGTTATCGACAAAAGGGATGATGACAATTGTTTCGGATTTGCTACTACCCAAAAATTTTTTTACAGTTGGTTTTTACCATTTGTGACAAGTCGTAGTTGTAAAACTTTTCCTTCGCTGCTTCAATTTCTGCTCTGCGAAGTCTTGCCTGTTCGAGACAGCATTCCCAGTCGTCGGCAGAGGTCGAATGCTTTGCCTTTGAGTACATTATTTTCTTCTTATTTATGCGTCATTTAACATGTGTTGTAAACCACGTGCTTTTATTTAAATATGTGATAGTAATTCTTGGAATATATTGTTACGTGTAGCTGACGTACGAGTCTACAATATATTTACACGTAGACAAGCGGTGGCAATGATGGCGACGCTATCAAGCGGTGGCCACGTCGTCTTCCTTCTCCTCAGTGCAGCCACACTGTGGCGGCTGTTCCGTAGCATCACCCCCGGCAGTAGAAGCGCCGTCCCGGTGCTTAATCTACACATCCGCGGCGAAAGGTGTGTGATATGGCTTTAGTCGCGCCACGTGAACGATGTCACTTGCAGCCGACGATGACGCTGAGAGGCTGGCGGGGATGACTTCATACGTGACATCGGGCACTTGTCGCACCACACGGTATGGGCCAGTGTAGCGGGACAGCAGCTTTTCGGAAAGGCCCACACGTCGAATGGGGGACCAGAGAAGCACCAGAGAACCCGGAGTAAATTGTACGTCGCGATGGTGGCAATCATAGAGGCGTCTCTGATGCTCCTGCGAGGCCTCGAGACGGGTGCGGGCGAGCTGGCGCGCGTGGTCGGCGTGTGCGATCGCGTCGCGGGCGTATTCAGTGGTTGAACGTGTGGCCGAGGGCAACAATGTGTCCAAGGGCAACGCGGGTTCTCGGCCATATAGGAGATAGAATGGTGAATAGCCGGCGGTGTCGTGACGCGATGAATTATACGCGAACGTCACAATATCTTTTCATTAGTTCAGTGAGTGTCCTTTGAGAGATCTTCCAATTTTTGTGCGTATCCCACTCGGAAAAGTCATTAAAAACTGCGTCGAAAATGTTAGTAGGCCATTATTTAATGCGCGTACATCCCCTCTGTTGTAATCGTATATGGTTTTCTTTGCATTACAAGGTTTTTCATATTTTATGGCATACTCGCATTGGATAACATTGTGGTCACTCATGCAGTCAAGGATGCGTACATACATACTTTGCGGATCTGTAGTCAGTAGAAGATCTAGAACTGATACACCACGCATGGGATATGATACCATTTGGCTCAATCTAAACAAAAAAAGAACATCAAGAAATTGCCTACATTCATGCCTTCTTGCGCCCTCGACGGGTTTGCATGTCGGCCCGTCAATTCCGGTATAGTTAAAGTATCCTGCGAGTATTACTACCGAAGACGGATACCTGGTTTGAATAATACTTAAAGAATCGTGAAGACATTCAACAAAGTAACCGGAAGAACTGGGTGGTCAATAGCAAACCGCCGATAACGCAAGTTACAGAGGGCGATAAATGAAGTGCGATCCACAATAGTTCCAGGACGGGAAAAGTGTCAACAAGATGCGCACTGAACTTCTTATTTACAGCAATTATGGCGCCACCGCCTCGAGATGTGGTTCTGTGTTTTTTAAACAAGGAAAAACTATTCGAAAGCCATAGTTCGCAGTCAGCTACATCCGAGCACAGCCAAGTTTCGGTACCAACGACCATGTCCGCGGAACAGCATTCAGTAAAGACTTGCAGATGATCTTGTTTCTTTAATAGACATCGGAAATTTGATACTATGATTGGCAAGGTGTTATTCGGATGGGTTCTTTCACGTTCATTCATTTGTTCTACGTGTCTGGTTGTCTGGCAGAACTGCCACCTTATTGGCCGAGGAATCAAACGTATAGTGCTTATTGGCAAGAATTAGTTTATCAAAAACTAGCTTGAATTTTTCGTTGGGTTGGCGGTTAGTCCGAGCAAAATCGCGGAGCTTATTTCTGATCTGCCGCAAGCGCGGTGAAAAGTTTTCTTCTACCCATACTCGAGGAGCGTTTAACGCTAGAACGTTATCTAGTGAGGCGAGTCTAGCAGTGCTATTGGAGGAATTAGAGGGCAGTAAATGGGATATAATAGGGCTCAGTGAAGTTAGGAGGCCAAAAGAGGCATATACAGTGCTAAAAAGCGGGCACGTCCTGTGCTACCGGGGCTTAGCGGAGAGAAGAGAACTAGGCGTCGGATTCCTGATTAATAAGAACATAGCTGGTAACATACAAGAATTCTATAGCATTAACGAGAGGGTGGCAGGTCTTGTGAAACTTAATAAGAGGTACAAAATGAAGATTGTACAGGTCTACGCCCCTACATCCAGTCATGATGACCAGGAAGTCGAAAGATTCTATGAAGACGTGGAATCGGCGATGGGTAGAGTGAAAACTAAATACACTATACTAATGGGGGACTTTAATGCCAAGGTAGGCAAGAAGCAGGCTGGAGACAAGGCAGTGGGGGAATATGGCATAGGCACTAGGAATATCAGAGGAGAGTTATTAGTAGAGTTTGCGGAACAGAATAATATGAGGATAATGAATACCTTCTTCCGCAAGCAGGATAGCCGAAAGTGGACGTGGAGGAGCCCGAACGGCGAGACTAAAAATGAAATAGATTTCATACTCTGCGCTAACCCTGGCATCATACAAGATGTGGACGTGCTCGGCAAGGTGCGCTGCAGTGACCACAGGATGGTAAGAACTCGAATTAGCCTAGACCTGAGAAGGGAACGGAAGAAACTGGCACATAAGAAGCCGATTAATGAGTTAGCGGTAAGAGGGAAAATAGAGGAATTCCAGGTCAAGCTACAGAACAGGTATTCGGCCTTAACTCAGGAAGAGGACCTTAGTGTTGAAGCAATGAATGACAATCTTGTGGGCATCATTAAGGAGTGTGTAATGGAAGTCGGTGGTAACTCCGTTAGGCAGGATACCAGTAAACTATCGCAGGAGACGAAAGATCTTATCAAGAAACGCCAATATATGAAAGCCTCTAACCCTACAGCTAGAATAGAACTGGCAGAACTTTCGAAGTTAATCAACAAGCGTAAGACAGCAGACATAAGGAAGTATAATATGGATAGAATTGAACATGCTCTCAGGAACGGAGGAAGCCTAAAAACAGTGAAGAAGAAACTAGGAATTGGCAAGAATCAGATGTATGCTTTAAGAGACAAAGCCGGCAATATCATTACTAATATGGATGAGATAGTTCATGTGGCTGAGGAGTTCTATAGAGATTTATACAGTACCAGTGGCACCCACGACGATAATGGAAGAGAAAATAGTCTAGAGGAATTCGAAATCCCACAGGTAACGCCGGAAGAAGTAAAGAAAGCCTTGGGAGATATGCAAAGGGGGAAGGCAGCTGGGGAGGATCAGGTAACAGCAGATTTGTTGAAGGATGGTGGCCAGGTTGTTCTAGAGAAACTGGCCACCCTGTATACGCAATGCCTCATGACGTCGAGCGTACCGGAATCTTGGAAAAACGCTAACATAATCCTAATCCATAAGAAAGGGGATGCCAAAGACTTGAAAAATTATAGACCGATCAGCTTACTGTCCGTTGCCTACAAACTCTTTACTAAGGTGATCGCAAATAGAATCAGGAACACCTTAGACTTCTGCCAAGCAAAGGACCAGACAGGATTCCGTAAAGGCTACTCAACAATAGATCATATTCACACTATCAATCAGGTGATAGAGAAATGTGCGGAATATAACCAACCCTTATATATAGCTTTCATTGATTACGAGAAAGCATTTGATTCTGTCGAAACCTCAGCAGTCATGGAGGCATTACGGAATCAGGGTGTGGACGAGCCCTATGTAAAAATACTGAAAGATATCTATAGCGGCTCCACAGCCACCATAGTCCTCCATAAAGAAAGCAACAAAATCCCAATAAAGAAAGGTGTCAGGCAGGGAGATACGATCTCTCCAATGCTATTCACAGCGTGTTTACAGGAGGTATTCAGAGACCTGGATTGGGAAGAAATGTGGATAAAAGTTAATGGAGAATACCTTAGTAACTTGCGATTCGCTGATGATATTGCCTTGCTTAGTAACTCAGGGGACCAACTGCAATGCATGCTCACTGACCTGGAGAGGCAAAGCAGAAGAGTGGGTCTAAAAATTAATCTGCAGAAAACTAAAGTAATGTTTAACAGTCTCGGAAGAGAACAGCAATTTACAATAGGCAGCGAGGCACTGGAAGTCGTAAGGGAATACATCTACTTAGGGCAGGTAGTGACTGCGGATCCGGATCATGAGACGGAAATAATCAGAAGAATAAGAATGGGCTGGGCTGCGTTTGGCAGGCATTCTCAGATCATGAACAGCAGGTTGCCATTATCCCTCAAGAGAAAAGTATATAACAGCTGTGTCTTACCGGTACTCACCTACGGGGCAGAAACCTGGAGGCTTACGAAAAGGGTTCTACTCAAATTGAGGAAGACGCAACGAGCTATGGAAAGAAGAATGATAGGTGTAACGTTAAGGGATAAGAAAAGAGCGGATTGGGTGAGGGAACAAACGCGAGTTAATGACATCTTAGTTGAAATCAAGAAAAAGAAATGGGCATGGGCAGGACATGTAATGAGGAAGGAAGATAACCGTTGGTCATTAAGAGGAAGCTTTAGCTCGGGCCCAACTCTGACGCGGCCTATTCAAATACATGTAAAACGCAAAAACGTTTTTATGAGATAACCCCTGGACCGATTTTGATGAAATTTGTCGCATTTGAAAGAGAAAGTTAAATTCTAGTGACTGTTGGAAGCGGGATTTCTATTTAGGGCTTGAAGTTTCTTAAAGCGATTTTCAAATATTTGACCGTTTGAATAAAATAGCAGCACGAAGTTTATAAATTCATAGCTCTACATCAAGAACCTCTATCGCGGTTCTATAAACGGTATCCATTAGATCATTCAAAGCGGACAAATTCAATATGTCATTTTACATCTTACGTGAATTTGTTACGTTGGTTACAACGGTTTTGCAAAAGTTGTATTTCTCTATGATTACATTTTTTTATATGCATGTGTAACATATCAATTCTGTCCGCTTTAGATGTACTATTAGATGCAATTCACAGAATTGTATTATCATTTTTAGTGGTTAAGTTACAGAGTTGTAAACTTGATAGTTTCGTTTTCTGAAAATTTTCGATTTTTGCCAATTTTTAATAAAATATTGACGATCTAACTCGAAAATTCGAAACCAACAGTCACTAGATTTTAAGTTTGTCTTTTAAATGCAAGAAACCTCGCCAAATTTGGTGCGGCGGTTGCCGAGAAAAATGAATTCTCCTTTTACATGTATTTAGATAGGAGCACTCGAGCTAAAGCTTCCTCTTAAGGGTTACGGACTGGATTCCAAGGGAAGGGAGGCGTAGCAGGGGGCGACAGAAAGTTAGGTGGGTGGATGAGATTAAGAAGTTTGCAGGGACGGCATGGCCACAATTAGTACATGACCGGGGCTGTTGGAGAAATATGGGAGAGGCCTTTGCCCTGCAGTGGGCGTAACCAGGCTGATGATGATGATGATGATGATGATGATGATGATGATGATGATGATGATGATGATGATGATACTCGAGCAGATGCAACGTCCTTAAGCTTGAATGCATCCCTCAGGATATTGTTTTTATCCCTAAAGTTCAAAAACTTCACTATTATAGCGCAATTATATCCCGGCTTCTCTTGTCCCAGTGTGTGAACCCTTTCAATACCACTAGGCTGAATGTCGAATCTAATTGTTGTAAACTCCGTAATTAGTTTTTCCGTGTCATTCCATTTCTCAGTTCTTTCCTCGGGAGTGCCCTTGAATATAAGGTTGTTCCGCCGCATTCGGTTGTTCAGGTCATCCACGACAATATTGCCTTGTTCAATTTGTTTGAGTTCAATGGTTCAAACCTGATCCCGAGTTTCCTGCACAAGAATGCCCACTGTGGGTACATCTTTGTGAACGCTGTCTACCGTTTCTAGGCGCTGCTCAATTTGTGACAACCGTCTTTGACATATGTAATATTCTACTGGATGTCCTTGAGTTTGACGTACGCGTCTTTTTGAGATTTTTCATTAGCCGCAGAAAGTTCTTTGAGAAGATTCATAATTTGATCTACCTTGTCAGGACCTGGGTTTGTTTCGACGTCCTTTCCACAGGGTATCATGTAAGCGACACCGAATAAAACTACGAACAATCGTACCCCAGCCTTTCATGCCCGGCGCACCGATGCTGGCCGTAGCCACACGGGTGAGCGCGATTTAGTGACTCTAGTAAGCGCGACGAAACAGCCGATACTGGCGCGGCAGGTACGCACATCAATGCCCATCTCTGTCCAAAAATCTTACACACTTTCGATTGGGGGTTTCCAGCCAAATAGAGGTCACGAAATGCGCCAAAGCGCTGTGGACTCACCTACAATGAGCGAAGGCGACAGTTTTAGCGCTGTGAAACTGGCCGCAAATCACGCTTGACGTTTGCCATTGAGGCTTCTTATACTTGACTTCAGGGCGCTGCGATGCGTGCCGGCATCACCTGCGCGGGATCTCGCGACGATGGCTCCCACGACGCAAGGTAATATGAGTCCAGGACACGAGGCAGCAGCTTTCGTGCTTGATGGGTGGCAGTCGGCCGGTGCTTGCGCAATCAGCCGACTGTAGCAGCGACTGACGGGCGTTTCACAGGGTCACACGCAGGTTTCCTACAATGGCGAAAGCAAATTTTAGCCCTGCGAAACTGGCCGGAAGTACCCCAAGTGGCCGCAAATCCCCAAAACTGGCCGCAATGTGGATTGCCGTAGCTACGGACTACGCGACACGATACGCTATCACGTGGGCACTGCCGACAAGCTGTGCCACTGACGTTGCTTAATTTCTCCTTTACGACGTTATTCTTCACAACGGCGCTCCTGGACAGCTGCTGACCGACCGTGGTCGCTCATTTCTGTCGCAAGTCGTCGACTACCTTCTTCGTTCGCGTTCAATACGTCACTAGTAAACCACTGCCTACCATCCACAAACCAATGGGCTTACCTAGCGCCTCAACCGCACGCTGACAACAATGCTCTCCATGTACGTTTCCTCAGACCACCGTGATTAGGATAGAATGTTGCCTTATGTGACATTTGCCTACAACTCATCACGCCATGAAACCGCTGGCTTTCCCCCCTTTATATCTTGTTTTGCCGCCATTCCCCATTGCTGTTCGAGACTCTTTTACCATCACCGGTGCACCTTGTTAGAGACTACGCCCGCGCTGCAGCTTCTCGGGCCGCAACGGCTCGCCAGATTGCAAGGGATTGTCTTTATGCCTCCCAGCTGTTCCAGAAGGCCCACTGCGATCGCATTCACAGAGTCGCTAATTACTCTCCAGGCTCCTTGGTCCCCCTCTGGACGCCTTGCCGCCACATTGGCTTGTCGTCAAGGCTTCTTTCCCATTACTCCGGGCCTAACAAAATCCTACGCCAGATCACTACCCTCCCGTACGAGAACGCTCCTATCGACAGTCCGTCATCTGCCGCGTCCGCCAGTGATATCATGCACGTCTCGCGACTTAAACCTTATGTTGCTGGACACAATACTATTTCTCCTTAAGCGCCAAAACCGGCGCTATCGCTGGCGGGGGTTATATGCTACGCGCTATTCCCGCGCACCGAAGCACACATCCTGCCGAGCATGAAAGAATGCGCCGGAAAGACGGTGAAGACAACGATCAGAGTAGCGCTCGGGTTGTTCTGCTTCTAGCCTACAGCCGCCTCTGAGTATATAATTGGTAAATGCAGTTGCCTATCCCTTTGGGTTACGGTCATCACCATATATATATATATATATATATATATATATATATATTCTACGGCTGGCCGTGAGTACCAGGCTATCGATCACGGGGACGCCGACCGCGATGTCGAGGAGTTTCCGGCGTCATACCGAGAGGTGCTTGGTCACTACAGGAATGAACGTAGGAAATATCCAGCACCCGATGGGCGGCTGGACAGCTCCCGGGCGGTCGACCAGAGATGGTTGCAGACGGGATCTTTCAGCAGCCCCTACAACCTGCAGTGCCTATGGCCCACGCTGCACCCGTCGCCCGGCTGCCGTGGTGCGGGCAGGAACGGGCCGATATGGCCCATATGCTTTGGGAATGCCAATGCCACGAGGAAGACGAGCCAAGAGGAAGGGGCAAGACAACAGCGGGACCCTCTGCAGCGGGGCGCCCCGCTTAGACATGGCAAGCCGCCCTCCTCAGCAAGGCACCCGAAGACCAGTAGTGGGCCGTCCAGCAGGCCAGGGCCGTTGCCGAGGATCTCGGAAGATTTTCCGAAGGGCGAAGGACCCCTGGCAGCCTAGCCGCGGGCACCAACAGCCCCCCCCCCCCCCGCCCCCGATAACCGTTTGAGAAATAAAGTTTATTCCTAACATATATATGGCTTGAGGAAATCACGCTGGCCCCGGTAGTAAAATGAAGAAAGAAGAGTACGACTTAGGTTGAATAAGCACGTATATTCGGCGGGTGGACCAGCCTTTGTCAAAGAATTTGACAATGGCTGGTCCACCAGCTGATACATCAGTGCAATATACTGTGCTTATTCAACGTACGTCGTACTTTTTTTCTTCATTAGTGTGCGTGCGTGCGTGTGTGTGTGTGTGTGCGCGCGCGCGCGCGCGTGTGCGTGTGTGTGAGTGAGTGTGTGTGTGTGTGTGTGTGTGTGTGTGTGTGTGTGTGTGTGTGTGTGTGTGTGTGTGTGGGCCTGTGTGCTTTAAGATTCTGCAGCATACTACATGGTTTGCAGTCCAGGCATTCAGCGGTTTGTTATCGGGATGTAGCAAGTGCGCATTTGAAGTCGCTCAGTGAGAAAACGCTATCAAATTCGTTATGTTATGCGCAAGAGCATGCCCTCGTGCTGTTGGTGCCAATAGGGCTGATTTTTCAAATTAATTTCAAATCGACATTGTTATTAGCTGGCAAAATTCAATAGCGACTGCTTTTTTAATAGAAATTGATGTTTCAGGAGAAGCTCGAACGAGTGCAAGAGCACGAAAAGGGTTTGTTTGAGTTCTGGACCACTAAATGTTTTTATAGCAGTTGGTTTTATTCCAATAGCAATTACGCGGACACCACAGGTGAATTCTCGCTGTCGTCTAGCCCGCGATGATATAAGATTACGCGTGGCTCTGCCATCGCAAGCACCAGAGTGCAATTGAGCTGGCGGAAGGCCAATAAAGTAGAGCCAAACCGCACGCAAGACACACGAGCACCGGCAACCCGTCCCTACGGCGTCAGCCAAAGGCGTCTACTACGACGTCCGTGATGCGCCTGGCCAACGCCTCCTCTATTTTAGAGAACAGCTCTTTGGCGCCCATTTCTGCGTTTCGCGTCGCCGTCGAGCGTCGCCGTGGAGCCTCGCCGTCGTCCTTTGCCGTAACCAGCTCAGTAACCGGGGCCAGCCGTCACGGCCAGCGCGCACCTCTAGCTGCACGCGCTCATGGCGCCATCTATCGCGCACGGTGCAAGCCTTGCTCTCTTCGCTCCTCCTTCATGTTCCTTGCTTCCTTCGCTCATGTCGCCACCCCTGTGTGGCGACAATCCGAGCGCCAGCTCGGTGGCGGCTGAGCTCGAATATGTGCTGGTGCCTAAACCGAAACGCATAGCGAGAGCGCGCAGTGTTCTCCGGTTGCCGAAGCGCCGGCTCGGTATTAGCGGATCACGGTGTGCGTTTCCCAAGCCGAAACGCAGAGCCACCTGCTGTTCCGCACGAGACGGATTGTCCGAGGCTCCCAGACAGTTTAGCCGAAGCACCTGAAGAGCTTTGCTCAAATTTCGCATTAGGAAGTAACGTAATCATCGGCCAATTTTTTTCAATGCCAGCCAGATGCGGCCGATCCGACCGTTCACCACCCTCTCCTATCGCCCTTTCCTACTTTCCACCGTCGGCTAGCGTTCGCGACTGCTTTACGGTCGTGGGAGAGAGTACCATCTGGGCGCCGCTTCACGACGGAAGTCGGAGGAAAGCAGACAGACGCGTGATAACCTGACACACGCATGGGCGGACCGTCTACCACTTCTCATCGCGAACAGCAGGGGCGCGCGCTCAGACGCCCGCGTTACGCAAGCAGGCGTACCTAAATTAGTCTTACCATCTGGGTAGCATCGCATCTCTGCAACTGACTGAACTAAGGCGCACCAACAGCTCCCATTGGGAAACGAGCATTTGCACTGGCATTGAAAAAATAGAGAAGGCGTTGGTACGACTAATTTAGATACGCGTGCTTGCGTAACGCGGAAGTCTGAGTGCGCACCGCTGCCGTTCCCGATGAAAAGTGGTCGACGCTCCGTCCCCGCGTCTCTCATGTGTTAGGTTATCACGCGTCAGTCAGTCTTGCTCCGACTTCCACTGTGAGGTGCCACGTGGCACTCTCCCCCACGACCGTAAAGCAGGTGCAAACGCTAGCCGACGGGAAAGAGTAGGAAAGGACGATATGAGAGGCTGGTGAACAGTAGGATTGGTCACATATGGTTGGCATTGAAAAAAAAATCGCAGTTCCGGCGTAAAGGCCAAGCACCGATTGCGATAGCAAATTAGTAGATAGCTGTACGATGTAAGGATACTTATTTTATCGGCCGTATAAACTTGTAAACCTTAGCCTACGAACTAAATTAACAATGATAGAACATGTGCGCGTGACTCAGCTAGGATGTAGAAAGAAATGGACACATGGAGACAGCGCTGTCCTTGTGTGTCTGCTTTATTCTACGTCCTTGTTCCGTCGCGCTTACACATTGTATCATGGATTCAAACCAAGTAGCGCACCAACGTGTTTTAGCTAAATTAACCAGCACAGTGTCACGTGCACACAGGTAAACATGAGCACACAATGCTCGATGACAGCAGAAGTTGTCTGTTGAAACGCTGAAATTTAGAATCGCGGCAGCCGCCGCGAGTCAATTGACCCCCGTGCATCTGTCGCTTCAAGGCGTACGAAACGCCGGAAACAAAGCGCATAAGACGTTATTGGCAGTACGCGCACTCTGCAAACATTGCAGACCGCTTTGAAGATGAGGCCCGCGCGGGCGCACACTTTAGCCAGGTCGCAGAGCGCTTTCAAGACACACGAGCGCCGGCAACGCCTCCGTACGGCGTCCGCCAATGTCGTCTACTACGGCGTCTGCGATTCAGGTGGCCAACGCCGTAGTAGACGCTACGGTTGTCTCCACTCTGTACGGAGTGGCGGGCGAGGAGGATATCGAGGCACCATAGCAGCCGCCGGAGAAGAACGCGCCTCCTCCCTCGCCTCTCTCTCTTGCCTCGCGCGCCACAGGAAATGGCACTCATCCGGGCCGCGTTCCTCGCTCGCGCACGCGAGATTGAACCACGTTCACCGGCTCACCCTCACACGCTTTCATTCATACGGAACCTCACGGCAACGCCGATGGCGACGGCAGAAATGCGCCTGGAGTTGCCATATAATTGCTATCGCAATAAAATATAGGAAGCGCTGGCGTGGCCAACGCTATAGTAGACACCGCGGTTGTCCGTACGGAGCGGCGGGCGAGGACTACACCGAGGCAGCCTAGCAGCCGCCGAAGAAGAACGCCCCTCCACCCTCGCCTGACACCCCTGTCTCGCGCGCCAGAGGAACAGGCGCTCATACGGGCCACGTTCCTCGCTCGCGTGCGCTCCGCTCCTTCTGCCCTGCTAGGCTCCAGCCACCCTCGCCGCGTCGCCATGGCGGCGCTATGCTGCGCGGTGCTATTTTCATACTCTGCTTTCACTCTCTCTCAGCTTTCTCTCCCCCAGCTCGGCGAAGCTGCGCACGTCAAGAGGAACCCAGCGAGCTTTTAACAGTTACACTGTAAAAACAAGTGCGTGACGATCTTATCGCACTCCGTGCGCCATATGCTGTGGACGCAAGGGAAGGCGTATGACAGTTACCCTATAATAATAATAATAATAATAATAATAATAATAATAATAATAATAATAATAATAATAATAATAATAATAATAATAATAATAATAATAATAATCTTTATTTCACAAATAAAGAAGGATTGTGGCTTTAAGTGCGCCGTTTTCCCGCGTGAGCGAATCGAGGTTACGTGATCAAGTGGGGGCAAGTGATCCTGCATTTCCTCGTTTAGCCCTGCCGCGCCTGAGTACCGTGCGGGTGATCGCATACGAGCCCCAAATGCCGTATCTACCTTAATCCGCACCAGGTGCAAAACAGAAGCGGATCCTTCGTGCACGCTGCGTTGTCTCCGAGACGCGGCAAAGCGAGAGGCTGCACGAAGAGGTCGCTTAGCGCTGCTGGCGTTCTTCATCACACGAGTATTGTGACCACCGAATGCTCGGTACCAGAGATCATTCGTGCTTATCGAGTGAGATATGTTCACATGTTTGTATGCCTGCTTGATACCATGGTCGGTATAGCTTAGAACTACGAACGTTACTTCATGTAGTTGCGTAATAATTTGCTATCGCTACCAATGCTTCTCCTTTTGGGCGACACTGATATTTTTGTTTGTCACGCGACATTGAACCAGACTTCTGGCAGTTTGGTTGCTAGTATACAGAGAGAAAAACCAAAAGGTAAATATAGGTAAGTTAAGCAAGGACCCTAAACCCTAAACATGGGAAGGGAAAATGGGTAAGCATGCATAATAAGACAAGAGAATAAATATAATAAAGAGTCAGTCATTGTGGACATTGCTTGCAACCTCGTTAACATTCGAGCACACCTATCCTCATATTGAATGCTTTCCGCACGCAGTTCGTGGCGCACCCCAACGTGCAGCAACAGATGAGCACACTGTGGTATGATGGCCTGCCCGGATTCCGGAGAAAGAGCATCTTCTCCCAGTGCCTGCAGATTGTCAAGATTGGTGTGGCTTTTCCCTTCTATTCGGCCATGTACATATTCTTTCCGCGCAGCCGGATGGGCAGGGTCGTAAAGAAGCCATTCGTCAAGTTCATCTCGAACGCCTTCTCGTACCTCCTTTTCCTGCGTGAGTCGCAGTATATCACCTCGTCGGTGGGGGAAAAGAGCCCGGTGCGGGAAAATGGCATATACGAGGGCGATTCGGAAAGTAATGCCTCCAAACACACTATTTGGCAATAGCACTGCAAACTTTTCGAACTCTATCATTAATGCACTGATGTTTACGCTATAGAATGTCACTTGCGCCACCTTCTTATCTCTTCTCGTGCCAGAGTAGTCGAGCATCATGGCAACAAGACGTGACGTCCACTTGAAACAGCGGGCTGTAATTAAATTTTGTCTGCGGAAGGTTCTGCGCCTATTAACATTCATCGCCGGCTGACAAGTTTACGGACATGGCTGTGCTGACACTAGCACTGTGTGGAGGTAAGTAAGGACTGCGGAAGAACAAAATTTAGGCGCATCAAATCTCCGCGATCAGCACCGAAGTGGGCGCTCACCAACGGCCTCTGATCAGGATCCTCATCATCAGGTGGACGACTTGATTCGGGGCAATCGCAGGATCTAGCAACAGGAGATCCCAACAACATTCGCCATTTCCACTGAACCACATTATTAAGCACCTCCTGCTTTGCAAGAAGATATGCGCTCGTTTGGTACGCTTCCTCGACTCTTTCATGTCAGTCGTCAGTTGCCGTGGTAGGCAACCAGCGCAAATCTGCAGTCAGACTGCGATGAATGTTGATGGGCGCAAAACCTTCTGCAGTCATAAATTCAATGACAGCGCGCTGTTTCAACCGGACATCGCCTCTGGGTGCCATAGATTGCTCGATTTCTCTGGAGCCAAAAGCGATTCGAAGGTAAGGCAAGTGACATTCTATAGCTTAAACACCAGTCAATTAATGATAAAGAGTTAAAAATGTTTGCAGTATTATTGGCAAAGTTGTGGGCTTGGAGGCATTACGTTCCAAATCACCCTCTTATGATGCAAATGCCGGCAGGGACAGTAAGTTTTCTAGGTAATACAGTGCATTGCAATTGCTCAAAAGGCTGAAAAAGCATTATTACATCTGGAGGGAAAATATGCAGATCCAACCGTCATATAAGATCAATATCTGATATCTATATCAATATAAGCTTATGTGAAGTGGTTAATTAAACGCGATGTAACAAAGGGCGATGCGTACAATTCTCTTAATTTTCATTCTAAGCAACGCGTAACTTATGTAATTTTTATGTTTGTATTTAGTGAAAGGAACAGCTTCATTACCGGAAAACAACTTCATTCACATACAATTTTTTATATTCATTCGCCAAACCGTTCACAAGCTATACAGAAGTTCAAACACCGAATCAGGGGATGTACAGTCTCAGATGTCTGCACAATGATGTCACATGGATGACGGCAAGTGCAATGCTATTCGCGGGAAGACTAGGAATGAAAGGTGTATGTAGTCACAAATAAGTACGATAGATATATCAAAGTACATTAAAACTTCTCTACCCCTTTTCTCGAAGTCTCTTATACCCCTTCAGTAGGATCGGTCAAGAATGGCTGCTCACCTAGTGGCGGATAGTGACATGTGCCCAATGACCAAATCAAAGAAAAAAATTCTTGTAGAACCAACTTCACGATGAATGTTGACGTTACTGCGATCAGCATTGAACCGATGTAGGGGCACACCATATCCTCCTGAGACCCCGCTATGGGGATTTGTCCAATATATTGGACATTCAGATATGAGACAGTACTCCTGTGACAAGGCTTTCATCCTCATAAAACCGCACTGTAAAACTTATTGGACACCTGCTTGCGCCATCTATGCAGCATTGATGAAAATACATTGTTCAAGTTTTCGCCAAAACAGTTCCACAATGGCGGCATTAAGCGGTGCGGCGTTTTACGGCAGCTGCCGGAGAAGTAAGTACGGTTTCTCGTATTTCGACCTGCTTTTAGGGCATATCTTTGATTTTATATTAAAGTTAATACAACAGCGTGCGCGCAGAATACAAAATTTTAACTGTTCGCGCGCTTACCTCTTTTTACTCTTCCTTTGATTTCGCGTGTCCATTACGTTGGACACTAGGACTCAACCCGGTTATTTTGAACGCGCTATTGCGATGGCCTTGTTATGAACAGCAGGCGAGTACTGTTGGCGTTTAGCGGCTTGCGGACGAAATCGCGTCGCTTTTTTTCTTTGGGGGGACCGGCCTCGCGTGTCTGATGAATTAAGCCAATAACGTTTGTTTTTTCAATCCATGGCTTGGACCCGCAAGCCACCTACTGTCGCAGGTGGTCTCGTAAGGGAAAAACATATCAAGATCCCTCTACCAGATATTGTTCGCATGTACAACTTCAACATGGGCGGTGTTGACAAGGCAGACCGAATGATAAGTTACTACGTGATAAAAGCAGGCGTCAACAAGTCGACAATCAGAGCCATCTTTCACCTCTTCGACATTGCCCTCAACAACTTCTGGGTGCAGAACACGCAGGACGTACGCTCCCTAAAGAAACAGCGGAAAGAAATACTCAAATATATGCAGTTCCACCAATCTGTTGCTGAGACTCTCATGGCTCAAGGGAAAAAGCAGGATGAAACGGAGAGTGAGAACGAAACCGAGTGGCACCCGCCATCAAAGCAGGCTCGGCTGTCTCCTCGAGAACACCAAGAAAAGAGCACTACCCACTACTCAATACTGGCACCCACTACAAAAGCTGCCCGTTGCAGACTACAGGGCTGCGACATGAAAACAAGTTCTTTTGCACCAAATGTCGCCTCTTCTTCGGCATCACCAAGGACAAACAGGTGTTTTGAAATTGCCCACGGGAAGTGAACACAAGAGCAAAATTTTTTTAAGCAGAGGAATGCTCTTCTTATGTACTTTATTGACTACTTTTCCTTTTGAGTAACTAAAATATTTTTGCACACGAGTTTTGCGTAATATCTGCAGTACGTCATTACGTGCGCGCTGGGTGAAGAAAGACCGGGTAGCATCCCAGTGTCCTATATATTGGACATCGCGCTAAGCTGAAATTATCACGGCTATTGAAAAAACATTTAACACTTTTCACCTTCATAACCATACTGATTTATTCTGAAAGTTTGGGAAAAATCTGTGCACCCGAATGCATCCCGGGTCTCAGGAGGATATTGCAAAGCCAGAGACGCGTCATGTATAAGGCGTTTTGCAGCCGCACTGCTCTCCCGCACTTACCTCTGGAGACGCTGCAGCGCCATCTAGCCCCGTCGCCACGAAGTCCACACTTGGCGCTTGTGTGAATTTAGTCAAGACTGTCTGAAGACATGTGACGCGGGTTCCGCCCAGCACTTGAGAAAGGTGACAAATATTTCGCGGGTATGGCGCCTCGGCTCTCCGCATTTCCTTTTCCGGTGACAGGCGCCACTCCAAGCCCGAAAACTGTAGTAAACGGGATGTGCGCTCAAGCTTACCTCTTTCTGATTAGAAGACCAGTGTTCTACCTATGCTTCCGGTCACCACCCGGTGGCGCTATACCAATCCAGGTACTTCCAAATGAGGAAGGACCACTAAACTTCAACAAATGCACTCTCTCACCAGAACAGGAATCGTCCTCTCAGGTGCAGCATTCGGCCGCTACCTCGCTTATCACTCTTGCAATTCAACCGTGGCCCTCAGACCCCAGCGGCTGTGGATCAGTTGACCAATGGGGCGGCGAGACCTGCGACGCGCCAGGGGGTGCTGAGAATCTTTGAATCCGGAGAAGACGGCGCCGGAAACGGAACCTGACAATGCTTAATACGCGAACCCTTTCGAGCAGGCTTTATTTAGGAATTATCAGGCGTTGACTGGGACACTATTGGCCTTTGTGAAATTAGATGAACTGGTGAGCCTTAGGCAGTGCTGAATAACGGCCACGTCCTCTGCTACAGTGGTCTTCCACATATAAGAGAATAAACGACATAATTTCTAATTCTTGAGGACATGTGCAACATTCATGAATTCTACAGCAATAATGAGGGCGCGGAGTTGTTCTAATAAAGCTAAAAGGAGACAGAATAAAGGTAATACAAGCCTACGATCCAACCTCCACTCATGATGATAAACAATTGGAACAGTTTCATGAAGATGTTGAATTGGGAATAAGATAGGGGCAAACTAAGTATACTGTACTCATAGGCGACTTTAATTAAAATGCGAGGGAAATTCAGGCTGTTAAGCAAACAATTGATAACTACGGCATCAATTCTAGGAATATCAGAGGGGAGAAAGGAATATGCCCTGAATAATGAATACCACGAGGAAGCGCAGTAACAGGGAGTGGAACTGGAAATGCCCTAACGGAGAAACAAGAAATGAAATACATTTCGTACTCTCTGCCGATCCCAGCAAAGTGCAGGATGTAGAAGCGTTAGGCACGGTAAAAGGCAATGATCATAGGTGAGTGAGGTCAGGATTGCTCTCAATTTAAAGAACAGAGAGAGAGAGAGAGAGCGAACTTTTATTGTCAACGTTGCGTGGAGTTTTCTTTCCCAGCGGTGGGGGCTAGCGTGGCAGACAAAAAAAAAAAAACAACGTTAGTCAAGAGGAAACAGACCAACCTAGTGGCAGCAAGGGTAAAAGCAGACGAATTCAGTCTGGTGCTCGCAAACAAATATGCAGCTTTGGAGCAGGAAGATGCAGTTAACATAGATGTAAGGAATGAAACTCTAACGAGGCTAATTTCCGAAGCACCACTTGAACTACGAGGTAGAACACCAAGGAACCGAGTAGGTAAGCTCTCCCAAGTAACAAAGGACCTAACAAAAAACGACAAAGCATGAGACATTATAACTCCAAAACTCCAAAACTGATAAACAAGAACAAACTAAGTGATATTCGAATTAGTAAGGTCGGAAAGATTGAGGAAGCTGTAAGAAATGGCAGCAGCATGACATCAGTAAGAAGAAAACTTGCCATAGGACACGGCAAGATATATGCAGTGAAAACAAATTTCCGCCGAGACACTTAAGACTCCTTACGTGTCAGAATGCGAAAGCGTTATAGTCACTTTCGTGACATGTTTCTTTTCCTGCGCGTTCCTTGTCCGCGCAAGCTCTCACTTGCGTTCTAATTGCGCCTCACTGAGGACAAATGAAAACGCGTCAAGCGTCTCAATGTGCTAGCTTCTTCGCGGGTAGTTCATAATTTGAAGGACCACTCAGTAGCATTCAATTGGACAATAATTATTTGTATTTTATGCAATCGTTTTATGCACTCATAACGTGGCGCCACCTGCTACACAGTGGCTACGCCATCACGGGCCCAGCGACGAGCGCACTATACTCCATTCATCTCACAAGTCGTTTGCAGCACTGTCGATGGTACGAGGTATACATAGGTAATACCCCTTCGCAGTGATATGTAGTTCTCAGCGTAACTGTCTTATTACTGGCGGCATTAGGGAGTTAGTTTTGTTGTTACATGATACCTTACAGCGATACGTGACATGTTAGGCCTTTGCGCATGCACGTCGTATACCACGAATTACCGCGGCGGTGTGCAGGCGACACGGCACGGAGGAGCACATCTCGAGGGGCAACCGGCCTTCCTATTGGCTAAGGAATACTGCAGCGTTCACACTGCTGCAAGCAACTAGTGAAATGGAGTATAGTTCACACGTTTAGTTAGCCAGATGGCTGCGATGTGACATGCGCAATGACGCACCCACAGGGCACACATTTTGTCAACCAGAACCATGGAGCTGCCGTGACGTCGGAGAAGGAGGCTCGTCTCACAACCGTGAGGCCCGGGTTCCCTCCCCAACCATAACGAAATTTGCCTAATATTATTTTCAGAGGCAAATAATTTATTTTGTTTACATGGACTTCCCACAGAAATTTGACGTAGAATCGAGTATTTTTTATGTGGTTTTAGTCTTTGCCATCGGCCATTTTTGGTATCATCATTCAGTCACGGTGCCGACTACAACGCCAGAGGTCCGCGTAAAGGGGCATATAATGATTTCGTATGAATGAGCAGCAATGCTTACTGTAATCAGCAATGTCGATCTATAATAAAAGCAGCAGAAAATTATTTACTGACCTGTGCAGTAACTCGAGCAGCCATGCAATCTTTCATTGGATGTATTCATGACCAGGATACAGAGGTTCCGCTCATTACTAGCGATGAAGTTAGAAGGGCCTTTCGAGACATGGACCCCGGGAAAAAGCAGCAGGACAAGATGGAAGAATCCTCGATTTATTAAAAGATGAAGGAGATATTCAGCTTGTGTCCATTTATACGCAATGCCCCACGACTTCAAGTGTACCAGATATCTGGAAGAATGCTACCATTATACTAATCTTTAAGAAGAGAGAGGTTAAAGAATTGACGAATTAAAGGCTCAATAACTTGCTTTCAGCATTGTATAAAACATTCACCAGAATATTTTCCAATAGAATCATGGCAACACTTGATTTTAATCAACAATGACAACAGGCTGACTTCATGGAGGGATATTCTGCACACGATTATGTTCATGTCATCAATCAGGTAATCGAGAAACCTGCGGAGCACAATCAACCTATATATGCGGCTTTCATAGAATATGAAAAAGTAACCGGTTCAGAAGAGATAACAGCAGTCATGGAGGTATTGCGTAACAAATGAGCACAGTTGTCATACATGAATATCTTGGGAAATATGTACAATGACTGCACAGCTACGTTTAATGTCCACAAAAATGTAGAAAGATGCCTACAAAGCAGGGGAAAGGGCAGTTATACACGCTCTCTCCTATGCTATTCCCTGCATGCGTTGAAATATTAAGCTATAATGCTGAGAAGGTTTTGGAGTGAGGATCGACGGCGAATATCTCAACAACCTTCGGCTTGAAGATGACATTATCCTGTTCAGAAACACTGGGAATCAAGTACAAAAAGGATTGTTGACTAACCGAGGAAGTGCAAGAGTAGAGTTGAGGATTATTGTGTAGAAGATACGGGTAATGTTCAAAAGCCTGGCAAGAAGACAATAATTCATGATTACCAGACAACCTCGAGACTCTATGCACGAGTACATTTATCCAGCTCCAAACATGGAGGTATCCAACTCCAAACATGGAATTGTCTGTTTCCCTCCCGTAGAAGCCCATGTATTTAGAGCAGACGGGAATTTCACAATATTTACAGCTTCAATGGGAACTGCGCATTTATTACAAGTAAATGAAACCCGGCGTAATGTTAGAGACGTATTAGAGGCTAAGTTGTATGCAATTTCTTTTGGGATACTTTTTATAAAGTAAGAGTTAGAACTGTTTTCTGTTCCATGCTCATCCCATAGACGGCCATGTATAGTATGCAGACGGGAATTCTGTAACGTTTAGAAATGCACTGCAAATTCTTCAGGAGAAGTAAATGAAACTCGGCGTAATGATAGAGTCGTCTTAGCGATTAATTTCAGTAGGATTGTTTTTCAAAATGCCTGCAATACACTGAACGCTACAGAGCACTTGCGAGAAAGAACAGACGGAAATTTTCTCGTGCCCTAGCGGCGCTTAGATTGACGGACATCGACCACCGCTGGAGAGTCGTTATGTACAGCTTTGCTGTAGAAAGCCGCAGTGTTGCCCGAAAGGCGAAGCAACGATTGCGATAGCAAATTATTAGAAAGCTATACGAAGTAAGGATAGCAGCTTTATCGGCCGTATAAGCATGTAAACATTCGTTTACTAAGTTAACAAGCATGCTGACACGCACGCACAGGCAAACATGCACACATCTCACTCGATCACCTCGGACCGTCACCGTCAAAACGCTGGCGCGAGGAAGCTCGGCAGCAGCAAGCGAATTGACCTACCTTCGTGCTGCCTCTTGCATGAGCGCAACGCTCGCGTGCCTAGACTGTCCCCATCGTAGATGGCTTTGAAAAATTAGGAGGACGCGTAAGCTTCGCCTTTAAGTGTGCAAAGCGATAGCATTCAAAGATCCCTGACTGTTTTTGGCGCTTCCCGGTGACCGCAGCGTATGTAACCGCAATGTTCCCAAGGAAACACTGGCGGCGAACGCTATGAACGAAGGCAAGTTTTCAGGTAGAAACTCGCGGACTTGACTTGCGTGGGCCGATCTCCAGTTATTGTTTCGCACTTTTAATATTTCAGTCTGAGAAAATTCAACATAAGATGCGTGCGCTGTCGTTGTTTTGCTTCATGACATTTCTTTCTTGGCCCTCATTCTCAGAATTCCGAGTTTATAACCTTGTAAAGCATTTAGGACAAGCTATGACCAAATTGAATTAATAGAAGAACTTTAGTGCCGTATAGAATATGTACGCCAACTTTCACTCACAAGACGACCGACCGTGCACGCCGGTACTGGATTTTCTGCAGCACAGGGTCGTTACCGCGATCACGTATAAATAGCCCCCCCCCCCCGCCCTCCCGGGTGGTGGCACTGGCCCGTAAAACGCGCCGCACAGGCGCCTGATTAGAGCGCAGCCCCCTCCCTCCGGACTCCTGGCGCCTTGCGCGCTTTGGAAGCTGGTGCGCTTTCTCGCAGCCTTCCTCCTTTGCGCATAATATTGTCACGGTGCCACGAGAGCAATAAAGACGACGATCACCAACAAGACGAAAGAGACGACGTAGAAGGGCTAACCTACGGTTTGGCCATACTGGTTTTAACGGCCATATTCAGAGTAAACACGGTGCCATTTGACCTTATGTCTCTGCTCGTTTCATTTTTGGTGGAGGTGCTTGGTATTGCACAAGACGCAACTCCACAGCGGGCATGTCCTCGGCCATCCTACCACGCTGACAGACGACCAGGCCGCTGGGTTAAGCACAACGTCAGCACCCAGCGCACCCACGCCGTCGGGATACACGACACCGTAACCATCATTCGTCTTGATCCATCCGCGTGACTTCGGCACCTTCTCTGGTAACGGAACCGATAAAGTCGACATCGGACAATGGCTTGGCATTTACGAACGCGTCGCTTCACACAACTGATGGTACCGGACAGTGGTGCTTCCAAATCTTCTGCCTCCAGGAAGCAGCACGCACTTGGTACGACCCATACGAAGAATAGTTGGCCAGCTGGGACGTATGCAAGCAAGAACTTCGCGAACTCTTCGGCGAGCTCGCTGGTCGCAAGAGTGCCGCTGCAAAAGACCTATCTTGTCAGGCTCAGACAGCTACCGAGTCGTACGTTGCGTACATCCTTGATGTCCTAGCTCTTTGGCACCGCGTGGATGCCAGTATGCCCGAGGCTGAAAAGGTGAGGCACATTCTGAAAGGCATCGCCGATGATGCGTTTAACTTGCTCGTTTTTAAAGGCTGCTCGACAGTAGACGAAATTATGCGTGAGTGCAGACGTTTCGAAGACGGAAAGAGCCGTGGCATTGCCGGACATTTCGTGCGGCTTTGCAACACCGCCGCTACGTCGTCCTGCGAAGACGCTCATTCGGCCCTTCAATCGTCCACTACAGATAGCGTTGTCCGAATTGTGCGGCGCGAAACAGAGGCTGCGTCTTCTTTCGCGCGCCCTTCTAAGGACACGCAGTCGACGATCTCCCTCACCTATGCAGTTGACTGCGAAGAACTGGCCAGCGCAGGTATTCAACCAGTGTGCTCCATAACACGCCCTGCGGTTAACCCTGCCCCTCTTCATCGACCTCCACCGACGCTATCGACATCCGGCCCAATGGTGAACACCAGACGACAAGCCCATGCGCTTCCATTGCAGGGGTTCGGGGCACATTTCTCGCTATTGCCGTTATCGCCAGCCGTCATTTTCACGCTGCACGTTCTACTACCGCCCCAATGGCCACCAGCACCAGCTATTTCATGCTCCATACGAACCGACATACCACGACCGCTGCCCTTATGCGTTCATCAGATGCCCGAGCCGTTTGCCGTCGCCGCACGATCGTCGGTCCCGCTCGCCCCGGCCACGTCGTTTTTGACAATGACGTTTATTTTTGCATCAGTGCACGACGCGAGGGGCATGTAGAAAGAGCTGCCACACGGACCGCTTCGAGAGGCCCCCGCATTGGCGCGGCATTAGCAAAGACAAAGGCCAATGTTTACAAATGGTATTTACAGAAAATTGAGCATCGCGAACCATGCGAAGCAAATGAAGAAAAAAAGATGTGCTCTAGCAACAGGGCACAGTAAAAAACATCTCAAACCAATAAAGATAAAAAATCAATGATAGGCTCAACGGTATCGCAACTCTTCAAAAAACACGAGGGCAACAAGGATAATCAAAGCACAAGCCATAACAATAACATTTCTCACACAAAATAAACAAACGAAAAACCAAGAATACAAGCTATACAATGGGACTAGTTAGTTGCGATGAGGAAAAATTTGCGAAAGCCAGGGATACAATCTAGTGCAGGCAGAAATAACTGTACAGAGCTTTAAATAAGGTATTTTCCAATCCATTGGTTTCGTTGTGTAATTTATTCAGTAACCTTGGCAGGTTGTTGCGAAGAGTTTGTTGTCCGTATGTCGTTCTAGTGGTTTTTACTTTCCAGAATTCTCTGGTCCTTGTCGTGTATGTTGTAATGTTGATTTTTAAATCCGCCAGTGTTCTTAGAAAGCTGACTCCATTTTTTATTTCTTGTTTGTATGCTCTACAGAGTCGATAATCGTGCATACTGGGAATTTGCATTATACTGTATTTTATAAAAAAATCACGTGCATGAACATATTTTGGGACATTTTCTACGACTAGTAAGAATTTTTTTTGCACTACATAAAGTTTTTCTAAATTTCTCTGTGTGGTAGTAGCCCAAACTAGGTGACAGTAGTTTAGACTAGAAACAGTGTGTTGAAAATCAGCATCGTTATTTTTGTTGGAAGCACATGACGGTTACGGTGAACAAGCCGGATTGTTTGAGATAATTTTGTCGCCAAGGAATTTGCATGCGTATCCCAAGATAAGTTTTCTTGAAAGATAACACCTATAGTATGGAACTATATCGATAGGCGTTACATTTAGCAATATAGGCGTATTAATTATTACGCTTTTCTTTTTGCTTCGGAAAACTCTTGCTTTTGTTTTGTTTATGTTTATTTTAATACTATTTTGACGTGTCCATTCATGTAATCTTTGAAGGATTTAGTTTGCTTCCTCAACTAATTCATCCGCCGACTTTCTTATCAGGAAGATGCTAGTATCATCGGCGTAAATTATATACTTTGCCTTGATACTGATACTAATGATATCATTATTATATAAATTAAGGAGGAAAGGGCCCAAAATACTGCCTTGTGGCACGCCATAAGAAATCGGCAGTGGACTAGAGAATTATGTGGCTTACTTCTTTTTCATCCACAGGTTTAAGGAAAATAGTGTTGCAATTAACCGCAACAATGCTAAGATCATTTGGTAGCATAGGCTTATTACCTGCACTTGCGAAATATATATTAAATGTATCTGCAAGCCACCTCCCAGATAATTCTACGCCAGGAATATCTAATTTAAGAATGTTACTGATAGGCGGATGATGCCTCAATACAGAGTTGAGCATTTTCCACATAATCTCAGAGCATCCAGTAGCAGTTGCAAAGACATTTACAAAATATTCTCGCGTAGCTTTGTTTATATGTTTATCTAGGCGATGACTGCACACTTAAGATTGGCGGAATAATTCGATGTCTTTAGTTGAAATAAACTTGCCATAGAGAATATGTTTATGCGCGATTCGTCTGAGAAGCTCAGAGTTAATCCATGGGTTCCGAATTTTTTTGCTTGGCCTAATGCGCATTGAGGGAAAGCTAGATTCATATATCGATTTAACACTGTGAAGAAATTTTTCATAGGCCCCATTTGCTTCGTTGGTTAACAGGCATTTTCTATTTGTTCCCGAAATATAGACAAATTTCGCGGGGTTATTTTTTGGATCTGTTGCATTGGATGCATTACCTTTTCCCGTACGTGCCCTTTGGCGCAATTAAATATTGGCAAGTGGTCACTGAGGTCATAGGCAAATACACCCGCCTTAACTTTCTCAGGGATGATATTTGTGCAAAAAATATCAATTAAAGATGATGAATTTTCAGTAACTCTAGTGGGCAAGTTTATTACATTCACTAAACCATTCATTTTCAGTAAAATATCTAATTGTAAAGTTTGAGAATCATTTTCATCCTATTAATATTGATGTGCCCGCCGTAGATTAAATCAAGCCGATTTTTATTAACAAACTGAAAGATTTGTTCTAATTTACAAAAAAATTGCTAACGCTGCCATTCGGAGGGCGCTAACACACTGTAATAACGGAGTTATGCATTTTTATTGCTAGAGTTTCATAGTCAGCTGTTGCGGAAAGTTCGGGCAGTAAGTCACACTCGAATACTTCCTTTACCAGGATACATACTCCCCCTCCCCGAGAGTATGACCGATTTAAGTAGGAGGTACTATAATTTGGGATACGGAAAATATCCGTATTGTTCATGGACCACGTTTCTGTTAACAGTATCGTATCAAATTATTGCCCTAGCTGTTCAAAAAACCAGCAGAACTAATTTTTCTTATTTGAAACTGAGCGGATGTTTAGATTAAAGCATTCAAAGGATTGCTGAAATTTTTTTACCTAAATGCTGACTGAATACTTGGGGCAATATGCAAGTATCCCCACTTGCACAAGTCGTCGTTATCAAGAACTGTTTTTAAGCGGGTTTATCAAAATCCCTCTCGGTAGAAACAGCTACTGCGCGTTCACCGTCCGCTTTTCGGACAAGAACGCGGCCGTTTCTGTGCCACACATATTTGTAGTTTGCTCGCTTCGCCCATATCTTTGTCCGAAAGAGTAAATCATGCGTCCTTTTTGTCACATTTTCAAGCAGGAATACCATAGAGTTTCTCACTACATTACCTAGAGGGAAATCTCGCGCTGCTGCGCTGTGGTATGCAGGGGAATGCCGGTATGTTGTGACTTCGGATTGGTATCATTCTCGGAGAGACAGGACACCTTGAAGACGCGCTTGGCAAGCACCGTTCCGTCTGTCACAATGAGTCATTTTCTACTAAAACTGCACGTCAAAAGTTGTTTTGGTTTTAATATTACGCAAAATTATGTTTTGTTTAACTATGAGAACTTGTTATTGCGTGTACGATTATATGTTACGTAAAAAGTGTCAGCGGGCCGCTAAAGTTGGAGCACAGACGACACGGTTCGCGCTCGTTTTGAAACAGTTTGTCATCTGTTCTTGCTTTTCTTCCCTTGGTCATGCATTGTAGTTGAGTAAAGATGTAATATGCGTGAATGGAAACATTTTATGAAGATTTTACTTTGAGAACGCGTTATTTGTGTAGCCATATCCACGTTTTAGACGAAGCCTCGTACAACACCAGCCAACACGAGCCTCGCAGACACATATACCGTCATTCCCATGATGGCACGGTGCCTCCTTAAGAAACTCCCATAGACGGTGGCGCCAGATTTCCCTCTAGCTGTTATAGTGAGATACTCTATGAGGAATACATCCTCTTTCGATTCACGCAACTTCTTTCTTTTTTTCAACTAACGGTCCCTATCGGCTTGTTTCGCGAAGCGACAGATTATACCCTGTATCTTTTCTTTCTTTGAAGGCAGCCGCTGAACTGAAACAACGTCATTTTCTGAGAGCTGTGGCTCTCAGAAAAGTTCGAGCTGCATGGCTACTTCGTTCAGCCTTTCGAGCAGGTTTTCTTTTTCAGAGTGTTGAATACCACGAAATTCCAGGTTTAAGCGGCGGCTCCACCACTCAAGTTGGTCAATTTCAGCGTGAAGCTGATTGACGTCACTCTCGTTTCCTTAAAGTCTTTCGGTTCTGCGTTTTAGATCCTTGATCTCATTTTCATTTCGCTCCGTTCGTTGTTGCAGCTCATCGTACTGTTCGCTCAGAAATTGTAAAGTGTCTTCAATGCCTTCAACTACCTCTCGGAGTGGGAACAGCTGGTAAAGATTTCCGTTAATTGTCATTGACTGCCGCACATCTTGCGCGTAAGAGTCATCACTAGATTTGTTAGGTTGCATACGTAATTTCTGCTGTCTACAAGATGTGCAGCGCCAAGCCAGGCGGTATGCATCTTACTTTGACCTAATTGTCGTGTCCGAGATACCCGAGCATTTCTGGGTGTGAAAGTTAGAAGTACAGTCACTACATTCAATGGCAGAGTCTGAAACAGTAAGCGTTAGCTCACAAGTGGCGCATATCACATTGCAGGACATGGTCACAATTTGGCAGCAGCAGCATCAGCAATAGGGGAAAAATAAAGTACTAAGTATAGAAATACTAACCTGCGAAAAGGCAGGTTGTTACTTGGACGATGCTTTTTCGATGCTGCCGCTGCCGCCGATGTGAAAGCAGGCCTCTATTCCCACTACTTTATAGCTTGCTCTGTCGATGGTGGCGCTTCATGAAGACTGCGGCATGATCCGGACAAAGAGGGCTTGCAGCAGAGACGCTCGCAAAGCTACGCCCACCAAGGATGAAGCAAGCACGGTGGCGACGTCACAGGACAGCCGGCGTTATTTTATAGCTCGGTCTGTCGATGGTGGCGCTTGATGAAGACTGCGGCGTGATCCGGACAAAGAGGGCTTGCAGCAGAGCTACGCCCACCAAGGTTGAAGCAAGCATGGTAGCGACGTCACAGGACAGCCGGCGTTATATTATAGCTAGCTCTGTCGATGGTGGCGCTTGATGAAGACTGCGGCGTGATCCGGACAAAGAGGACTTGCAGCAGACGCGCTCGCAGAGCTACGCCCACCAAGGTTGAAGCAAGCACGGTAGCGACGTCACAGGACAGGGGGCGTTATATCATAGCTCGGTCTGTCGATGGTGGCGCTTGATGAAGACTGCGGCGTGATCCGGACAAAGAGGGCTTGCAGCAGAGCTACGCCCACCAAGGTTGAAGCAAGCATGGTAGCGACGTCACAGGACAGCCGGCGTTATATTATAGCTAGCTCTGTCGATGGTGGCGCTTGATGAAGATTGCGGCGTGATCCGGACAAAGAGGACTTGCAGCAGACGCGCTCGCAGAGCTACGCCCACCAAGGTTGAAGCAAGCACGGTGGCGACGTCACAGGACAGCCGGCGTTATTTTATAGCTCGGTCTGTCGATGGTGGCGCTTGATGAAGACTGCGGCGTGATCCGGACAAAGAGGGCTTGCAGCAGAGCTACGCCCACCAAGGTTGAAGCAAGCATGGTAGCGACGTCACAGGACATCCGGCGTTATATTATAGCATACTCTGTCGATGGTGGCGCTTGATGAAGACTGCGGCGTGATCCGGACAAAGAGGACTTGCAGCAGACGCGCTCGCAGAGCTACGCCCACCAAGGTTGAAGCAAGCACGGTGGCTACGTCACAGGACAGCCGGCGTTATTTTATAGCTCGGTCTGTCGATGGTGGCGCTTGATGAAGACTGCGGCGTGATCCGGACAAAGAGGGCTTGCAGCAGAGCTACGCCCACCAAGGTTGAAGCAAGCATGGTAGCGACGTCACAGGACATCCGGCGTTATATTATAGTATACTCTGTCGATGGTGGCGCTTGATGAAGACTGCGGCGTGATCCGGACAAAGAGGACTTGCAGCAGACGCGCTCGCAGAGCTACGCCCACCAAGGTTGAAGCAAGCACGGTGGCGACGTCACAGGACAGCCGGCGTTATATCATAGCTCGGTCTGTCGATGATGGCGCTTGATGAAGACTGCGGCGTGATCCGGACAATGAGGGCTTGCAGCAGAGCTACGCCCACCAAGGTTGAAGCAAGCATGGTAGCGACGTCACAGGACAGCCGGCGTTATATTATAGCTAGCTCTGTCGATGGTGGCGCTTGATGAAGACTGCGGCGTGATCCGGACAAAGAGGACTTGCAGCAGACGCGCTCGCAGAGCTACGCCCACCAAGGTTGAAGCAAGCACGGTAGCGACGTCACAGGACAGCTGGCGTTATATCATAGCTCGGTCTGTCGATGGTGGCGCTTGATGAAGACTGCGGCGTGATCCGGACAAAGAGGGCTTGCAGCAGAGCTACGCCCACCAAGGTTGAAGCAAGCACGGTGGCGACGTCACAGGACAGCCGGCGTTATTTTATAGCTTGCTCTGTCGATGGTGGCGCTTGATGAAGATTGCGGCGTGATCCGGACAAAGAGGACTTGCAGCAGACGCGCTGGCAGAGCTACGCCCACCAAGGTTGAAGCAAGCACGGTGGCGACGTCACAGGACAGCCGGCGTTATATCATAGCTCGGTCTGTCGATGGTGGCGCTTGATGAAGACTGCGGCGTGATCCGGACAAAGAGGGCTTGCAGCAGAGCTACGCCCACCAAGGTTGAAGCAAGCATGGTAGCGACGTCACAGGACAGCCGGCGTTATATTATAGCTAGCTCTGTCGATGGTGGCGCTTGATGAAGACTGCGGCGTGATCCGGACAAAGAGGACTTGCAGCAGACGCGCTCGCAGAGCTACGCCCACCAAGGTTGAAGCAAGCACGGTAGCGACGTCACAGGACAGCCGGCGTTATCTGCGACAAGGCAGGTTGGTACTTGGACGATGCTTCTGCGATGCTACCGCTGCCGTCGATGTCGCAATTTTCATCGCATTACCCTTCTGTATGCTCATCCCCGAAAAATTGACGGATGCAGCTCCCGGGGGTGATGTTGCATTTGACACTCGACCTACAAATGCTCTCCTTACCTTGCCGAAAGATCAGAACCTAATCGCCGCAGAAGTTGATGCCCTACCTGTCACTGCCCTGGTCGACAGCGGCGCACATATCTCGGTCATGAGTGCTTATCTGCGTAATCGGCTCAAGAAAGTGCTCCTGCCGTGTCCCGCGTCGCACGAGTCGCTGATGGGGAAACTCCCGCTGTGCTGGGAATGCGTGCAGCTCGTGTCAGCGTAGCGTGTCGCCACAGATCTGTATTGTTCCATGTACTTGATCATTGTCCTCACGACGTGATTCTTGGCTTTGATTTTTTAGCTGCCCATTCAGCTATAATTGACTGCTCGGCTGGTGTAGTCAAAGTTGAGTTCCTTGATGTTACCGACCTTGCCGACACCGTTCCAATTCAGCTCTGTTGCGTCGACTTTGTTCGTCTATCTCCGCAGGCACTGGGCCTGTATCACTGCTGTGCCCAACCCCTGCGTACCAGATGGTGACTATGTCGTCACTCCCTGTCTCAGTGCCTTACTTTCGCACGGCGTGTCGCTTCTTCACACAGTAGTGACCGTGTCGACTAACGAAACTCACCTTCCGCTCCTGAATTTAGGACTCTGCCCTCAGGGGCTACCGAAAGGAATCTCTCTCGCCGCACTGTCGCCGTTGCACGAATGCGACCTTTCTTCCCTCTTGCCTCTTCCGTCTTCCTCCAACTCTTCCGCCGCCTGTAATTCTCATTCCGCCGCGTCGCCTCCAGCGCACGACATTACACAGATGATAGCCCTGGACCTTACCCCACAGAAACCAATGATTATCGTTGTCTTCTCACATCATCTTTCGACATTTTTGACCTGAGCGGTCCGCCTATGGGACAAACCTCCCTAGTTCAGCATCGCATACAAACCGGCGATTCACCGCCGATTCGCAGACCGCCGTATCGCGCGTCACACGCCAAGCGCCGAGAAATATAACAGGAGGTTGATGCTTATCAAGGGCAGTCTTGAACCATATCGTCGTGCCCGTGGGCTTCGCCTGTTGTCTTGGTAAGAAAAAGGACAACACCTGGCGATTCTTCATAGATTATCGCCGTGTAAACATGATAACAACGAAGGATCTCTATCCACTGCCACGCATAGACAGCGCATTAGATTGCCTACACAGTGCGAGGTATTCTTCATCGCTAGACCTGCGCTCTGGTTACTGGCAGATTGCCGCCGATGACATAGATGACAGCATTTGTTACGCCAGACGACCTTTATCAGTTTCAAGTCATGCCATTCGGCTTGTGCAACGCTGCGGCCACCTTCTAGCACAGGATGGACCCTCTCTTGCACAGTTTTAAGTGGTTTACATGCCCTTGTTACCTCGACGACGTCATCGTGTTCTTGCCGACCTTCGCGACACACTTTGAACGCCTTTCCTCTATTTTTTTTCGTTTTCCGTGCTGCTGTGCTACAATTAAATTCTTGAAAGTGCCACTTTGGTCACCGACAAATTATTATTCATGGTGATCTCGTCGACTCCTCTGGCGTTCGCCCCGATCCCGTCAAAGTTCGTGCTGTTCTCGAGCTTTGTAGGCCTATGCTCTTATTTCCGTCGATTTGTCAGAAATTTTGCGTACATTGCTCGGCCTCTGACTTATCTTCTGATGAAAGGCGCCCCATTTTTATGGGGTCCTGATGAAGCTGCTGCCTTCCAACGCCTTCTGACCTTGCTCACTACTCCGTCAATTCTTGCTCACTTCGACCCATTTGCCCCAACAGAGGCCCGTACAGATGCTAGTGGCTATGGAATCGGCGCGGTTTTAGCTCAGTGTCAACGTGGCCATGACAAAGTTATTGCGTACGCAAGTCGCCTGCTTTCACCCACCGAACGCAATTACTCTATTACGGAGCGCGAGTGCCTCGCACTCGTATAGGCAATGAACTGATTCCGGCCGTACTTATACCGTCGACCTTTCACTGTTACCACGGACCATCACGCGCTCTACTGGCACTAGACACTTAAGGATCCAACGGGCCTTCTAGTTCGCTGCGCACTACGTTTTCAAGAATTCACCTATACGGTGTTGCACAAGTCCCGTAGGCTACACCAGGATGCCGACTGTTTGTCTCGGCACCCCGTCGACGCCCCTGACTCCAGTGATGCAACTGCTGGAATATTCACGCTCTGCGCCTTCCACTACATTAGCGAGGAGTAAGCACGTGATACACCCTTGCACGACCTCATCAGCCGCCTCCGTTCTGACCCGTCAGACCCCTCGCTTAGCTCGTTCTTCGTTTTGGACGGCATCTTATACCTTCGAAATATGCACACAGAATGACATGAACTGCTGATAGTCGTTCCTTCTCATCTCCGGGCAACTGTACTCGCGCAACTTATGAGGTCCCCACCACTGGCCACCTGAGTGCTTCCAGGTACTACGACCGTGTCCGGCGTCGATTTTTCTGGCCTGTACTCAACCGTATCGCGCGGCGTGATGTCGCTCCTTGCGAACCATGCCAACGTCGTAAGAAGCCTGCTCTGCTTCCGGCTGAAACCTTCCAGCCAGTGGGCACGGCGAAACCGAAGGAATCATGCCACTCACCAAAAGATCTATGCTCCTTCCCCAGGTTAGTTTGTCTGTTTCTACATTCCGCAGTAACGATATTACGTTGGTGGTTTTTCCGTGCCCACGGACATGCTTGTCAATTGCATACGACTGTTTTTGAATGTGTAAATTGCTTGTCTGCGGAGACATTGAAGAAAATCCAGGCCCTACAGTTGAAGAAATGTTTGGGGGCCTTCAGTCAGGGCAAGCAAGCATATTAACTGAGCTAACTGGTATTCGGGAGCGTCTTACATCGAATGACCAAGCCGTCGCCACTCCTAATAAACGATTAAATGCAATCGATAAGCTACTGCTAGCAATGAGCAAGAAATCGCCTAAATTCATACTCTAAAAGACAAAATTCGGGCTTTACATCAAGTGGTTATGAAACAAATCGAAAAACTAACTGACCTCGAAGAGCAAAATCGCCCATCATAGTTGTTTTCAGTGTCAAAGCGCAAGAAGATCAAGATGATGAAACGTTTCGAAAAGCAGTCATAGACCACATTAAAAGAAAACTGCAGCAATAATGCAAATCTATCGCGCGTACTCATCGTCTTGGAATACAGCCAGGAAAAAGAACTGTTATCGTATATTTTCATGATTCTGGAAAAAAAGAGCGTTTTTCGCAACGTACGTAATCTGAAGGGTAGCGGTATATCCAACGTCGATCCAAATAGGTCGCGAAGCTTCGGGCGAAAAGCGGTTCAGTACAGATTGTCACCGACATCAGCAAGGGGGGTTATGGGAGCAACGATTGAAGCGCGTCTAGGTTTGGAGGGAACAAACATTGGGAATGAAAAAAGCGTTTTTTTTTTAAATTCAAGCGAGACGCAGTTAGATTCATTCAACGAAAATAAAATGCCTGGTCAACTTTATATATTCGCGACGAGTTAAGAAAATACAAGTTTATTCAATTTTATTGTTATTAATAAATGCGTTTATTTTCGGCGCCCATCGTTACAGGGGGCGTTGACGCCACTATCACTTGCAATGCAATGCACGTCTTAAAATGGGCAGAAAGGCGCACTCGTAAAGTTCACCTGTTCAAGTACGCCCCCCTCACAGTTTGCGCTTTCTTGCTTGTCGAAGTTTGAATTTGGTGACGCGGGTAGCTTCATCGCTTCTTAATCGGTTCAATCAAAAGTAGTGAGTTACGACCGCCAGATAGTTGTGTAGTTGTTTTCGTGCGACTGCGCCGGCCGACGAGCTTGGCGTCCGACGATAGGATCAGCACTCCACACCTAAAGCTTTCGCCGGCCTCCAAAGAGAGTATGTTCTGTGCAGGGGTGCGATTTCGACAACCGTACGGCTGGCTTTTCCTGCATCGCTTTCCGCGCTGAAAGCTCGACACGCCCATCAAGTGGAATGGCGGGACACTTGAATATATAGCTCCAAAAGCAGGCCAAGAAAACAAATTTCGCGCCTTCGAAAACAAAATACGTCACTTCTGCTTTTAACGAACATGCCGTCACATTATTTTTTTTTCCGCCGGAAGTGTTCCCACCACATGCAGATGGCGCTAAGCCCCATGAACCGGCGATGGACCGCCATGTTTTGAACGTATGGGCTCCTATGGAAGCTTCGCTACCACGTATATTTACCTTCGTATATCTATCTAGAATGATTACAGCACAGAAACTCTGAGAAAACGAAAACTTCTTCGGGAAACTGTCAAACGGGACGTCGATAATGAAAAACGTGCTTTTCTTATCAATGACAAACTGAAATTTGATGGCTGCGTTTATGCTTGGGATGGCAGTACAGCTCAACGTGTTGTCGTGAGCCGCGAAACCGAAACTTTTAGTAATGCATGAGAGAACACGTATGCCGTTTCTAAAGCCCTGCTAGTGCTAAATTCCAATGCCAGAAGTATAACAAATAAGGTAGAACAGCTTGAATGCGTCCTCTTCAGATACGACCCCATATTACAGTTGTCGCGGAAATCTCGCTGCATGATGGTGTTAGCAACGAAATACTGGTATCAGCATCACATGAGATTTTCTGTCGGGACCGTGGATCGAGGGGAGCAGGTATTGCAGTTATTCTATAAAGCACGTTTTCCGCAGAAATACTTCCTCAGATCGAAAACCATGAGAATCTGTTTTTGAAAGTTAACTGTTGGGGCATGTAGTTGGGTAGGCGCGGTTTATAGACCACCATCATCCCCGCCCAAGTTCTTGTCCTCACTGCGTGACTACATGACTGTGCTGAAACACCGAAAAATTATCATGGCGGGCGATTTCAACATACCCGCAGTTAATTGGCTGCACGGGCCCAAGATTGAGCTGGCCGATAGCCCTCTTCTCGACATAATGTTTGCAGGTGACATGGAGCAAGTTGTGCTTTAAATCGCACGTGGCAATGCTGATACTAGTTCAATTTTGGATCTTGTATTTCTTAGCAAAAATATGACACAGCTGGAAGTCCGAGTGGCGGAGGGCATATCTGACCACAAGCTTGTGCTGGTCAGTAGTAGGCTTGATAGCTGTGAAAGGAAGCACGTTAAGTCCTGCAAAACTCTTAGAGATTTTATTAATACCATTGATCAATCTATCCTTGATGAACTTTGCAAGCTGTTCGACAACTTACCAAAAACTGATGTTACTTCACTGTGGCATGCGTTTGTGACCTGCGTTAACTACTGTACCGAAGCCGTCCTGCCGACTAAACGTATTAAACCACAACAAAGAAACTCATGGATTGAGAGAAAAATTATACATATAAAACGCAGGTTAAAACGTGCCAAAAACCACCGGAACAAAAACCCTGAAGTAGTCGCCCCTTGCAAGTCCAGATTTCAGACGCAATGTCTGAAAAAAATATTCTTCTAATACTTTGCCAAATACGTAAAAACCAGTCCCGATATATTTGGGCGATATCTTGGCGGTGGAAACACACATTTGCAAAAATTTAGGCAACGCGATATTCTGATCACCGATCCTCAGGAAATATCTAACATAATGAATGAATATTTCCGTTTCGTGCCGTTCGCGTTAAGAATACGATCGAGCCAAGTGTCAGTCAACACAGAACCTCGTTGCTTTATTTGCTCAACTATTTATGCGTTGTGGGTAGGAGAGGGAAAACGTTTACAATAGCTTTCGAGGGCATGTTTGCTGATTCCATCGTTAGTGGGCATGCGCAGTAATGCCGAGTTGAACATGATGCGTATGTCTTTATAAAACACGATACATCCTTTTCTCTGTACCAACACGAAAGTCAAAATATTATCGAACGGCATTGCGAGGGGTTACGAACATTGCTAAAAATTTCTGCCGTATTGGAGGGTCTGTGGCGGTCTTCTTTGCCGTGTTGATCTCCTCAAAAGCGAACTTGTCTCATTTGATATCACCGGTGCACCTCCTATTGACGACGTATGTAGGCTTACAATGCCGTCATTAACGCTTTCGTCGTCCATGGAATCTTAGGTGGATGACTCCATGCCGAATGGTTCGGCTGTCGCAAGAAGGTGCTGTCGGTTCCGACACAGCATTTTGCCGTCTTCTGTCTCTACACGGTAGGGCCTTGGTTGCTCCGCTCGCATCACTCTGGCTTTGGTATCCCATCGGTCTCCGCGCACTCGCACGACTTGTCCTTTCCGCAAAGGAGCCAGGTAGCGTCTCGGCTGCTCCGTCTGTCGATCCTTCCGCACAGACGCGCTGGGTACCTCCGCAATATCCGGCAAAGGCGTTCAAAGCCGTCGACAAAATAGCAGTTCACCTGGCGATCTGCCGTCTTCCAGATGACATCACCTGTAACTGAGCAATCCAAGCCAGAAGTCCCCGCTTCCTTCGGTTGTTTTTATTTAAGGATTATTTTAACCACCTGAACCCCTTTCTCGGCCAAGCCATTTGAGCGTGGAAACCGCGGGCTCGAAATAACATGCTGGAAATCGTATCTTTTTGAGAAGAGGTTAGAGAGAGAGTCAACGTTTATTGTAGTATAGGTTGTTTGGTTATGGTAGGTGAAGCCCCTCCTCCAGGGCCCCACTGGTTACAGCAGCTCGCCGGGCCTGGTCAAGGGTCGCCAGTTGGCTTCCCAATTCCACTTCGGCGAGTCGCGCCTCCCACGACCAGTTATGTAGAGTGTTGTCTAGCAGCGGCGAGGTGGCAGCCGCCGGACGTAACGCGCACTGGAATGTTATGTGTTCCAATGTCGGTGTTCCTTCACACCACGGGCATGTGTTGCTGTATTTGTCTGGTTACATTTTGTGTAGCCTGTATAAATGTGGGGAAGTGTTTGTTTGCAGGCGACGCCAGTCCCGTGCTTGCCTCCTGTCTAGGTCTGGGTGAGGAAGGGCTTTGGTTCGCCTACTTAGCCGTTGTAATTCGAGGATTTCTCTTGGCGCACCGGGTGCCCAGGTGTTCTCTCGGGCGGTGTGGCCCGCGGCTCGGCCTGTCATCCCTCGAGCCAAGCGGTCCGCCCGTTCGTTCCCCGCTATCCCTGTGTGCGCCGGGCACCAGGTCACGCAATGATCCAGGGTGAGTTCCGTCCCTAGGATGCGGAAGACGCAGCCCGGTAAAGCCCCCCCAAGGAAGAGGCGGCAGGCGTCCTGCGAGTCTGTCAGCACGTAGACCGATTGGCCCTTAGCTTCCGCGGCGCGTATGGCCAGGGCTATGGCCACAGCTTCGGCCGTTGCAACCGATTTCGTGTGTATGGATGCTGCTGCGGTTGTTCGGCCTTGGCTAGTTACGACTGCTGCAAATGTATTGAGGGTGCCTGTATTCTTGTGATACGAACTCGCGTCTGTAAAGTAAGTATTCGGATCGCTTCGCCGCCTTAGTAAGGTGGCTGCCCACGCGCGTCTCCGTGCCGCATGATGGACTGGGTGCATGCGACGAGGGATTGGCGCCACGTGGATCCGCTCTCAGATTTCAGATGGCAGTAGTATTGTTTCGTCGCCGCAATATTGTGGTGCCAATGGATAGTGAAGTCTTTGTAAAACCGAGCGTCCCTGAGGTGTCGTGTTTAGCCGTTCACGCTGCGCCATTAGGGTGGCCGCTGCATATTCCTCGAAAGTGTTCATCATTCCTAATTCGTTCAGTCGGATCGTGCTTGTGCTTTCAGGCAGGCCGAGTGCTGCTTTACAGGCGATTCTTATGAGCATATCCGCATGTTCGATGTCGTTACGCCGCGTGGTTTGGAAAGGCAGAGCGTACGTTAGACGACTAATGACGAAGGCGTTTACTAGTTGCATGGTGTCTGCTTCGGTCACGCCTTCTCGGCTGCGTGTAACTCTGCTAATAAGCCCAGTTACGATCCGAACAGTGCGTCTGAGATTGGAGAGCGCTATGCTAACGCTGTCCGTTTCTTGAATGCACATTCCCAGTACGCGCAGGTGGGACCCCCTTTTGATGGGCTCTCCCTCCAAGGTGAGCTGCAGATACGGAGCCCTGGTCGCTAGGGTATGTCTAGGTCTAATATGAATATACTCCGATTTCGCTGGAGCGCACCTCATGCCTGCTCGCCTCATGTAGCTTTCAATGGTGTTGATGGCCTGTTGAAGCGTGTCTTGTCGGTTTCCGTAGGACCCTTTGCAGGCCCAGAGTGTAATGTCGTCTGCATATATGGCGCAGCCAAGGTCCCGGTTCTTCTGTAAGTCCAGGGCCATTCTACGTAAGCCGATGTTAAAAAGAAGTGGTGACAATATGGATCCTTGAGGAGTGCCCTTATCTGGTAGGCGATACAGGGCAGAACGTGCTGAACCCAGTCCTATTTTTGCGGAGCGGCTGCTCAGGAAGTCTTGAACGTAATGAAATACTCTTTCTCCACACCCGACATCTCGTAGTCCGTCTAGTATTGTAGTGTGTGAGATGTTATCAAATGCCTTATGGACGTCGAGTGCTAGCAGGATTCTGTCCATACTGCCCGGAGGAGGATCGAGCACCTCATCTCTTAATAGAAGAAAGACGTCCTGTGCACAGATTCTCCTGCGGAAACCGAACATGGATTCAGGGAAGAGTGAGTTTCGTTGTGGGCTTCGAGTCGGGATAGAATTACTCGTGCAAAGAGCTTGCCCATGCAAGACGTGAGCGATATGGGCCTGAGATGGTTGAGCTCGCGCGGCTTGCCCGGTTTTGGTATAAGCACGATGTCTGCCTCCTTCCATTCTCGCGGTAGTCTTCCGTCGGGTCGCCAGACCTGTTCATTGAAGAAGTCGACTAAGTGCTGTAGGGCTACACCACTAAGGTTGCGCAGCATTGCATTGGTGATTTAGTCGGGTCCAGGAGCCGTGTTCTTCTTGAAGGTTTGTGCCGCTGCGTAGAGCTCAGAGAAGGTGATGGGGGCGTCCAAGCTCGAGTTGTCCTGTCCTTGGTATTCTCTCATAACGAGTGAAGATGTCTGGGCAGCGCCGGTGTAGGTGCATTTTAGGTGCTCGAGTAGTTCTTGTTCTGAGCCCTTGTATTCTCCTAAGAGCCATCGCATGACGTTAGACGTCTCGGTGCGCGTGCTAGTTGGGCCTAACATGGACCGAATAATGGCCCAAGTCTTCTTGGTGCTGAGGGTGCCTCTGAGAGAGTCACAGAAGCTGCGCCAATTTTGATTATTCAGCTCCTTTGCACAGGCGTTAGCTACGTTTGCCGGCAAAGCTATTCGGCGCCTAAGTTTGCGATTACGCCGCTGCGGCTTCCAGCGTTTCGTGAGGCTTCTGTGGGTATCCCAGAGGTGGGCGAGATGGCTGTCTACTGCTGGTGCTTCCGTTGTGGTCTTGACCTCTCTGATGGCGGCAGCATGGGCTTCCTTGAGGAAAGTTGTCCAACCTGCGGCCGTGGCTGGAAATGAGGAAACAGCCTGCTGTTTTTCTCTATACCTTTTCCAATGAATGAGCCTGTCCACCCCTAGGGGCTGTCGAACTTTAGCTGTGTCAACATTGATACATAATAGATAGTGATCACTACCTAGCGTTTCGTCTAGGTTACACCAGGTGACCCTCGCCTCATTGTTGAAAAACGTAAGGTCCGGCGTGGTGTCCCGGGCAACGCTGTTTCCTATCCTTGAAGGAGTGCCTGGCTGCGTAATCAGTACAAGTTCGTGGGACTGAGTTTCTCGTAGTAGATTGAAGCCCTTGGCGGTGTCGCGTTGATAACCCCATGCGGAGTGCCAAGCGTTAAAGTCTCCGAGAAAGATTAGTCGGTCTTTCGTTGAGAGCAAGGTAGATACGTGACTTAAGATTAATGAAAAATCGGTCCTCTTATCCCTGGAGGGGCTATATACGTTGGTTATCAGGCACTTGGGACGACCCTTCTTAACTGGCCAAATGGTGATTATTTGGTGGTGGATTTCTACGCCAGGTGCTATGGCGACAGTGATTGTCAGGTCCTTGCGGGCCAATGCTGCCACTTCAGGGTAGTTCGAATCGCCGTAAGAACGGTAGCCCCCAATGGGTATCCGCATGTTGCCCACTTCCTGAAGACAAATAATGTCAGGTGGGACGAGCGCCGCCTTGATATATTGTATAAGTGCAGCATGTTTGTTATGTAGTGATCGGCAGTTCCACTGCCAAATTACGAGATTCTTTTGGTGTGTAGGTGTGTAGTTAGCCAGAGTATGGGCTCTCGAAATTTTCTGTCTGTGGTTACGGTGACCTTTGTATCTCGGTTCTCCGGCTAAGGCTGCTACGACGTTTTCGCGTTTTTTTTACTCCTTTGGGCGAGTCGTCGACGTACCGCTTAAGATTGTGAAGCTCTGCAAAAAATAATTGCATTTGTGCGCACATATTTTCTAGTTTCCGTTCCAGATGAGTCATAGGTGTAGGCATCTGTGCTATAGGCTGCGTTTGTGATAGTGGTTTGGTCTGTGTTGGGTTTGTCTGTGTGTTGGACAGATGTGCGGGTGCGTTTGTTTTGTGGGTTCCTCCGTGCGTTGTCATGCTTGCCATTTGTCGTTTAGGTGTTTCGAGTTCATTTTTCATGCTGTCCAGGCTTGTCCTAAGTTGTCTGTTTTCGGCAACTATTTTCTTGTATTCCTCGTTTTGTGTGATAGGTGGGGTTGTGGAGGACGCGACCGCTGCCCAGCTTACCTGTGGATTTGTCAGAACGGAGGCCGCCTTCGGTGCTTCTCTGGATGATCGTTGCGTCTGCCTTGCTTCTCCTTCCTGGACGCGCTCTCGTGCTCGAGAGCGGGATCCGCTCGGGTGAGGTGACGCTGATCTGGACCGAGCGTTCAGTCGGTGTGGAGATGGGGATCTTGTCCTTCCCTGTCGGTCGCGTTGGTCGCTCCTATGGCCGTTTGTGTAGTCCAATTCCTCATCCTTTGAGGCGAACCAGCGAGGTTTTTTCTGTCCTTCATTGCGCTTGTCAGTGCTCTTTCTGACTTGAGGTTTTTTCGGTTGCTTGAGGCGTCATTCGCAGCTGCGGTCCGCGGTGACGTGGGCCCCCTCACACGAGGCACACTTTGGCTCACACGGGTGTCCTTCCACTGCGTTTCTGACTCCACAAATTCGGCACACTCGCAGGTCGGGCTGTGGACAGACGTCTGTCCGATGCCCTTTTCCATGGCATGTTTTGCACACCTGAACAGTAGCACGGTAAGGATGACACAGGAGTTCGCCTCCGTTGTAGTACACCACCCGAGGTAGTGACGGGCCGCAGAAAGTAAGGGCGGCACTCTTTGTTTCTCCGATCATTCTTGCTTGGATAAGTTCGACGCCTTGAGTCCGTATGCGTATGTTTGCTATGATGGTCTCCGGTGGCGTTCGGGGTGGGAGTCCATGTATAACTCCTCGGATAGCTTCCTCTCCGGTGGCAACGTATATGTTAACGTCATGCGAACGTCCGTTGATAGTGAGGATGTGGACTCGGCGTGCATGCTCCGCGACCTCTTGTCTCGATGTCGAAAGTATGGCGATATTGGAGCCGGGCTTTATACGGAGCAAAAATTGCTCACCTCTTATTTGGTAGTCGCAGGCCGTGACGATCGCTTCGGCGAGGGCCGGCGTGCTGATAGTCTTCAAAGGTAGTCCCTGGTGTGGTCGGATAACTATCTTGAAGTCATCCTTAGGAAGAGGAGGAAGTTTGGGTATGCCTCTTCGTCGTTTCCTTAGTTTCGCCGGGTTAGTGCTGCCCGTTGAGTCCGTTTCTCGCTTGCGCTCTCGAGCCTGCTGCTTCTTTTGCCGTAGTGTCAGGACTGTCTGCCAGTCGTCGTCCGTCCGCTGGCGTCCCCCGGCGTTGTGGTGAACGGAGCCTGTTATTCCGTCTTCTGTTCTGTCTAAATTTGTTAGATCCATGTTCTCTGCTGCTGTGGTCTCACCTTGCATAGTCGTCGTCGTCTGAAGTTCGCTAAGCGTTCCCGTAGCCATGCCCAGGCAGAACGGTTGCTGCCCTTCGCGTTCGTCACGCGTCGGAGCAGCACCGGCTGCTGCGCCGAGCTGGCGTCGGGGTTATCGACGCTGACCCGTAGTCCGGGTTTGTAGGATCGCTGGGCTTCACCAGCTTCACCAAGGGCCACGTGGGTAGCACACCCGCGTTCCTTGTATCCTCAAGAGTCGACTGGTATCTCGGTACCGTGGGTGGAAGCACTAGTCTACCAAAAAACACATCGAAACGCAGGGCGAGATGCAAGCAGTACTGCGCTCGAGAAGAGGCGAAACTCGCGGCTGGAGAATTGCGGTCCGCTGTCAGTGCACACTTCTTTTGGTATGCCGTATCTAGCAACTATTGCTCTTAGTCTATCAATCGCACCGTTGTGCTGACGTGCCCTGCAACTGCTCAACCTCGGCAAAATTAGACAATGCATCAGGCGCACAAAGATACGATTTCCCAGCTTACTGGAAGATGTCAACACCAATCCTACACTAGGAATACTCAGGCACTGGGCGGATAAGAAGGGGTTCGCTGTGTTGCTTGTGCGTGCTTCTGGCATACTGAGCATTTTTAATCAGATTTTCGGCATCAGTGTTCATACCGCGTCAGAAAACGAAACGACGCGGACGTTCTTTGCCCTTATTTAGTCCCATGAAACCTTCATGAATTCTTCTCAACATTTCTTGGCGCATGTTGGTTGGCACCACGACCTTGCACCCTTTTAGTAGCACTCCGCTTTCTGTTGACAGTTTACTTTCGAAATGCTTAAACCGTCCCTGCACAGGTTAATTCTTCTGAAGGCACTTGATGACACTATGCAAGTATACCTGAGCAAAACGTGAACAAGGTGAATGCAGGAGTCAACGTTTCGACAAGTGGGCTTGTCTTCTTCAAGGCGACGTACGCTTTCTTCGCAACAGTATATATAGGTGGGGTTCTTCTAAAGGGGAGAGGGTGTGAGGCGGGAGGGTGCGGAAACGAGGGAAGGTGTGTTAGCGTGTCGAATTGAGAGTAAAGGAACGCGGTGCACAAGGTCAAAGCCAGGGCCACCTCTCACCCCCACCCCGGTCTTTTAAACCACGTGTGTTAGCCGGCGTGTCAAGTGCGTCTGACACGCCGGCTGAAAAAAAAAATAAAGGGGGGGGGAGAGAGGAATGGAAAGGAAAAAAAGAGAAAAGAAAAAAAGGGGGGGATACGCCAAGCAATCCAACTAAGTGTTGTTGCGTATAGCTTGAAGTTTAGCATAGCGAATAGATTCTAAAGCTCCCTTTGAAACGTTTATCCCTATAGGTTGCAATGCTTAATGGTTGCAATTTACCAACTTTACCTGATGACTGGCGTGTGGCTCGTGTCATTACAGTCCACAAGAAGGGTGATCGCCTAAGCATAGAAAACTACTGTCCCATTTCCTTGACATCCACGTGCTGTAAAACATTAGAACACATCATCACTCATTACATAAATAATTTTCTTGAAAGTACAAACTTGCTGTCTCCATTTCAGCATGGCCTTCGAAAGAGACTATCGACATGTACGCACCTTTTAACAACTGTTCACGAAATTGATCTAACGCTTGATTCTGCCGGACAAGTTGATGTTATCTTCCTTGATTTCAGTAAAGCAGTTGATCGCGGCCCTCGTGGTAAACTTCTGGGAAAACTTACTAAGTTTGGCCTTCCTACATTTCTCATAAACTGGATAAGAGCCTACATATCAAACCATAGTCAGTTCGTAGAAGTTAAGGGCCATGCTTCTGCTGCATTACCGATTCCGTCCGGAGTACCTCAAGGAAGCGTACTCGGCCCGATTCTTTTCCTAATCTAAGTCAATGATATAACTAACACCATTCGTCCACACGTTAACATCAGATTGTTCGCAGATGAGCGTCTTGTGTTTAAAGAGATTACTTGCCGCGATGATCAAGTTCAGTTAAGCGTTAGCTTAGCCAGATTTAATTAACAGTGCACCACCTTGTCTATGACCCTAAATACTGACGAAACTGTCTTATACCCCTGTCACACGGACGCGGCTAAAGTCCTTTTAACTCCCTTCAACCAAGGACGTCTTTATCTCGAGGGAGATGCGCGCAGTGTCATAAGGCAGTCCTTTAGCAAAGGAAGTTTAAGGAAGTTCCTAGCGAAAGGAGATGGAAGATCTCCCTTGCGGAATGGAGGGAGTACTCTTCTTCCCAGTGTGCTTGAATTTCGAGTCAAGAAATCACCCTCATTTTTATTACTTTCACTTTTACCAGCAAATATAATTGTTTTTATTGCATATAATATAGTATTTGAGCACTGACAAAGATATTTGAGTAGAGCAGCTACATTCGACTCTCGAACCGGGCGTTCTCGGAATGGCTGGTGCGTTTGCCCTGAGTGCGCCATTTTTCGTTGTTTTGGTCAACGCGATCGCACGTCTTGCGCATGCGGAATGAGTTATCCACGTTTTTCCCAAGACTTTTTGGCAATATATAATGTGTTTCTTTCATGACTGCGTACGAGGTGAGCAGCGCCTAATGGGCCCCCAGCGGCAGCTTTAAAAAGCTCGCTTATAGACCGTGTGACACGGAGCTAACTCCTTTGAGATGAAACTCCCTTGCGGTCCTTTAAGGGAAGGAAGTTTGAAGGAGATCCGAGTTGCCCGTGTGACACGGGTATTACTTTGTGTCACGAAAAGCAACCTATGGCATTTACATATTCTATCAATAGTACACAAATAAAGGAAGTCTCCCAATAGAAATACCTAGGCATAACGATTACAAACCCACTATCGTGGTCGAAACACATTCCGAACGTTTGTGCATCCGCCTTTGGAAATTTTGGCTTTCTGCGTCATAAAATGAAAACAGCACCATCAAATTTAAAGCTTCTAGCGTACAGAACTTATATATTGCCAAAACTAGAATACGGTACAATAGTATGGGACCCCTGTTACCTGAAGGATAAGCATAAGCCTGAAATGGTTCAGAAGGGAGCAGTACGGTTCATTTTCAACAAGTTTAAGTCCATTGATTTGCCGTCACAAATAATGACTGAAAAACATATCCCTACCTTAGAAGCACGAAGAACTGTGGCAAACCTAAAATTTCTATTCACGATGTACGACAAGTCGCTTGAATCTAATGGGCGAACATGCATTCAACCTTACTTGCCACGCGCGTCTCGACACCGTCGCGCTCACAACTTGCGCCCTTTCCGGCCAAGCAGTAACCTGTTTAAGAATTCTTCTTTCCTCTTACTGTTTTTCAGGGGAATTATCTACCCCCAGAAATTTTCCCTGCTGATAATTTTGAGCAGGCAGTACTCATGTATTTTGCACAGTAATATGGAATGCTGTTTTTTCCCTCTTTTTTTCATGTTATCTTTAGTAATGCCTAAGCAAGGGCATTTTGTTCTGGGTGAAGGTCAGCAGAAACCCCAACTTGTTATTTTGATATGACATTGACTATCCCTGTGCATTCTTCTGATCGGTTGAATATCGTCCTTTACAGTACCAAAATGCCAACTTGTTCTTTTTTTTCTTTTCTTGCACTCTTCCCTTTTCTGTTCCATGTGTCTAGCACAAGAGGACATATTATTCTTTTCTTAAATGAGTGTTAGCGGGAATACGCCTCCTGCCTGAACTGTGTAGACTTCAGTATGTAGAAATAAATAAATATCTAACGAACCGTTTTACCGTGTTGGCCTCGACCTGTTGGGCACTTTCCCTACCTACAGAGCTGAAAATAAGTACATCAGCGTTGCAACGGATTATTCATCCCCCTATGCCGTGACGCAAGCCATCCAGACCAGTTGTGCTACCGACGTTGCAGACTTCCTGCTCCAAGGCGTCATCTTACACCACGGAGCTCCTCGTCAGCTTCGCACAGACAGGGGCCGCTACTTTTTATCTCGGGTTATTGAAGATCTACTTCGCGCTTGTGCCACGAAACACAAGCTCACAACAGCATACCACCCCCGAACGAACAGCCTCACGGAACGCCTGAGCCGAACTGTTACGAATATTCTATTGGTGTATGTCTCCTCAGATTATAGTGACGGGGATGCCGCGCTTCCATTTGTAACGTTAGCGTACAACTCGTCAAGTCACCGACACAGGTCTCTACTCTCCCTTCTATCTCCTCTCTGGTCGTGACCCGAGCCGACATGACATCGACATTTACGTGACCTTTCGACACGCTCCTGCCAACTGCTATCCACTCCCCGTCTGCAGTACGCTCGTGAATCTATGGGTATATTGCGCTGGAGCTTGAGGTATAGTAGCGGCGCCTGGTGGCGGCAAGAAACTTTATCTGGGTAGTACCAGCTTGGGTAGTATTGAGCCCTGGCTGTGGCGAAGCACGTATGTAGCCCGAGTTTTGCGTCGATTTGCACTTTTTTCTGTCCTGTTGCGAGTGAGAAAATGCTCGTTACTTCTCCCAGACCACGCTGACTACACTGTGATCTGGCACCAGCCTATACTTTAACGAAAACGGACTCTCCGTGCACCGTGGGACGTAATGCTGGAAGCAGAAGGAATCGGCGACGCCGATCCGGAGAGACCCAGCTCAGCCTCGAAAAATCATCACCGTCGTTACTGCTGCGTCGTGGGCTCCCACGAACAAGAAGGCCTGAATCCCAACATCAAATTCTACCGTTTTCCTTCAAGGCCTCACGAAGCGGAGCGTCGGGCGCGCTGGATAACTGCAGTTCGTCGCGCTGGGTAAGCGAAACTTCGCGCCATGCTGATTGCTTCGCCTGTCTTGAAGCTTGCTTGATTATCTGCGTTGCTAAAATTTAGTCTTTTGCACCGACAGCCCCGACGGCAAACCGTGGGAACCAGCGTTGTACACCAGGATATGCAGTCGCCACTTTGTGCGCCACGAGAAAAGCAATTCGCCCAATCACCCCGCGTATGTGCCTACAGTCTACAGGTCAAGTCCAACATTTCATTTCAGATAATCACTATTAAATCACTCTTCTGTGGTTTGCTTTCTTTCCTTGTTGCACCACTTAGGTGGTTTCCTCTTACCAACCCTAAAATTGCTTTCGCCATGTCTGTCTTATTTCCTGCAGCATAACGCCTACCAGTTGCTTATATTCCCAGACTGCTGCAGGAAAAGCCTCCATTTTGTTCCATATGTTTCTTGTTATCTCTGTTATTTGATTTTCATTCATTTGGCAGAGATGGCGTCACTCTCTTGACAAGATAGGCGCCACCATGTAGGAGCGGTGAAACGCTCCTAGATGGCGCTAATGGCACTAGATGGCGATCATGACACCAACGAGTGCCGACAATAAGCTCTTCGGTAGACTCAGCGCAGCGGAAGCTCCAACGCAGTGTAGCCTGATGTAGGCCTTTTGTTGAGCAGGGAAGAAGTTTGGGCGTGTTGGTGGGATACATTCAGACTAGGATACATAGCGCAAAAATTTTGACACAGGGACAAGCAGAACACAGGACATGGCAATTTTCGGACATGGCTTGTCTTTCGCGTCCGATTAGCCAGTGACGCCTCGTCGCCTGCCGAGTGCAGCTTCAGCGTGCATCAGCAATGTATACACGCCGCCTAATGCTTCGCTCGCGATGCACAAACTGATAAAATTGCTGGGATAAGCTGCGCGGAAACGCTACGACGTCGACGGTTGAATTTCGCTTTGGTACGGCGAGAGACACGCCAGCGTGAAGCCCAACGCCTTCGCGAATTCGGCTCGCACGCTGCAAACTCTGCCACACGCATTGCTGCAGCTGAGCGCGTCACAATTCAACTGGCTGCTCAAGAGCTCAAGGCAGTACGAAGCCAGAATGCTCGTACCTTCGCCGAAGCAACTTGGCAGCAGGACGACGCTTGCCAGCCGGTGCCGCGCGCCAACCATACCTGCGACGTGGTCGCCAACCCGCAGGTTGTGCGCCTTTCGCTGCAGCAGACCGTGAGTTCACGAAGCAAACATGCAACAGCTTCTTCGAAGACACGTTTAATTTTCGTATTCTACCGATTCCAATGACAAAGGGAACAATGATATCTTTTTATGTGTCTGACGTAGTCTTGCTCGGTACTTGTGAGGAGTTCTATACTACCGGTCGTCGAAATGGCACTTTTTCGGGCTAGTCATCTCAGGAAAATGCGGAGAGAACATGGAAAAAAAAAAGGAGGACGCTAAAGTTTTGCCTTTCAGAGTAGAACGTGATAGCATTCAAAGATGCCTGACTACTGCTAACGCTTCCCGGCAACTGGAGCGTATGTAACCGTAATGTTTACCGGGAAACGCTGGCCGCGAGCGCTATGCACGAAGGTGGGCTTTCAAGTAGAAACGGGGCCTCTTACGCGGGCCGCAACGGATGGATGTATGGATGTTATGAGCGTCCCCTTTGGAACGGGGTGGTGGGTTGTGCCACCAAGCTCTTGCTATTATACTGCCTAATGTCTTACCCAAGCTACAAAGGAAAAAAAAACAGAAAAAAAACACTATGAACTCTCACAAGCACATTTTCTGACGCCCTATTGCGAACTTTGGTTTTGTACGTCTCCGTTTTTGTTGTTTCCCTACTGTTCTTGCACCAATCTTGCAATCTCCTCTTACTCATCTCTATTGCCGACATATTTACTCTTCCTCTGCTCTCGCTGAACCCAACAGCTTCATGGAGGCCAGTGGTGCCTAAATCGACCGCTGGGCAGATGTCTTCACGTTCTAATAAAACCTGCTCCATCGTTTCCCTAACTTTACCGCAGCAAGCACATGCTTCTTCCGTCTTATGGCGGAGGCGAGCATCATCTGGAGGTATTGCAAGGAACTGGGGGCACCGCTCCGTTGACCCCGAGATACTCACGCAACGAACGCGTGCAAATGACCGACGCCTTGGCCTGTTTATGAATCGTAGAAACACTGGAAAAGGGGTGTGAGTTTTGGCTTTACAGAATTATGGTTTCTCGCATAGTCAAATTACAATCCGACGCTATCACGTCTGTAGGTTGTGGGTAAGTCGTACATTACGATATTTCTACGTATTTCAACTTCAGAAATTAAATTATTTCATTAGCTTCCTTGCGCCACATAGAGTGCCTGGGTATGGGTGGTGGGAAAATCTTTGGCGAAACGAAATTTTTTACGGTCCTCACGGTAAGGGTGTTACCTGTGCGACAAGAAAACACCCCTAAGGGTGTAAACATTTTCTAGTGTACACTCTGAAACAAATGTACACCCTTTGGGGTGTATATTTGCCACACAAAAATAAGCGTCATCTGTCTTGCTTGTGTTTCCTTTATTGAAAACACACGGCTTGGAACTTTCCTGTTCAGAATGATCTGTATACTGATGACGCGCATGCCTTTCGTGACATGGAAGTACCGGGCAAGTTAAATATACCTGGTAGCGAAGCTTCCATAGGAGCCCATACGTTCAAAACATGGCGGTCCATCGCCGGTTCATGGGGCTTAGCGCCATCTGCATGTGGTGGGAACACTTCCGGCGGAAAAAAAATAATGTGACGGCATGTTCGTTAAAAGCAGAAGTGACGTATTTTGTTTTCGAAGGCGCGAAATTTTTCTTGGCCTGCTTTTGGAGCTATATATTCAAGTGTCCCGCCATTCCACTTGATGGGCGTGTCGAGCTTTCAGCGCGGAAAGCGATGCAGGAAAAGCCAGCCGTACGGTTGTCGAAATCGCACCCCTGCACAGAACATACTCTCTTTGGAGGCCGGCGAAAGCTTTAGGTGTGGAGTGCTGATCCTATCGTCGGACGCCAAGCTCGTCGGCCGGCGCAGTCGCACGAAAACAACTACACAACTATCTGGCGGTCGTAACTCACTACTTTTGATTGAACCGATTAAGAAGCGATGAAGCTACCCGCGTCACCAAATTCAAACTTCGACAAGCAAGAAAGCGCAAACTGTGAGGGGGGCGTACTTGAACAGGTGAACTTTACGAGTGCGCCTTTCTGCCCATTTTAAGACGTGCATTGCATTGCAAGTGATAGTGGCGTCAACGCCCCCTGTAACGATGGGCGCCGAAAATAAACGCATTTATTAATAACAATAAAATTGAATAAACTTGTATTTTCTTAACTCGTCGCGAATATATAAAGTTGACCAGGCATTTTATTTTCGTTGAATGAATCTAACTGCGTCTCGCTTGAATTTAAAAAAAAAAAACGCTTTTTTCATTCCCAATGTTTGTTCCCTCCAAACCTAGACGCGCTTCAATCGTTGCTCCCATAACCCCCCTTGCTGATGTCGGTGACAATCTGTACTGAACCGCTTTTCGCCCGAAGCTTCGCGACCTATTTGGATCGACCTTGTACCGGGCTCGCAGCATTAAAGAAAGGAAATGCGGACAAGATAGATGACGATTATTGTTGTGTGGTAAGATACGACCCAAACACTCTAAAAAAAAGGTTCAGAACAACATTCATTTGGGCTAGATGGTGCATACTTGAATTAGAAAGGAACAGCGCCAGCTAAGACGAACACGAGAGAGAGTGCGACACCGGACAAGCGCCAAGTGTCGTTGTCCCTATCGTGGTCGTCTTAGTTGGCGCTGCTCCTTCCTAATTAAACTCTAACAAAATTTGACACCCTTTGGGGCTTATCTTTTCCCCAAACAATAATCGTCATCTGCCTTGCTTGCGCTTCATCTCTTCAAAACTGGGCGCTCGCTACTTTCCTGTCGAGAATGCTGCGTCAAGCTGATAATGCGCTCGCCGTTCGTAGTTAGAAAATACCGCGCTCGCAGTGTTAAAGAAAGAAAATGCGAGCAACACATATGACGATTATTGTTGGGGGACAAAATACAATCCAAAGGGTATAAACTTTGTTAGAGCGAAGGGTGTATTTTTGTTTAAGAGTGTAGGTCCGCGCCTGTCCCTGATTGAGGGTTTGAACTGCCGCTGCTGAGCTGTACAGTGGAGTATGATAAGGTGCTGATGCCATTCGTGCGATTGCGCAGATAGAGTTTGTGTCAACCACCTTTTCCACCCATGTGCGACACTTCAGTTGACAGCAGCGTTTATGTTGTTCGTTTTCCTCATCTTGTGTCCGTGTCGGCACGCCTAACTCTTTAAAGCAAAGCTCTGTCTTTCCTTTATTTATCTTTATTTATCTACCATTCCGCGGTTTCGCCTGGGTCGGTCGGTCGCTCATCGGATCCTTGCCGAGTAGGTTCCTCCTCCCTTCCCTTGTCGCGTACATTGGGGCACGTTAAGGATTTCCTAGTGGTCGAAGTTCTTCCGCAGTCCCCTACCACGGCTTACCTAATCATGGTTTTTGCACGTCAAACCCAAGAATTCAATTCCTACTGTCGCAAAAAAAAAAAGTGCGTCGGCAATGTCATTCGAGCCTCGTCTACCTGATGTTCTGAGCATTCAACCACAATTTTTTTCTCACATGGTATTTATTGCATCATGTATATGCAAGAATGGTGCTATACATGAGAAACGAGCAAGCACTAGCCAACACATCCCGTATTCACGGCCTAGGAAGGAACCAAAAGACTACATAGCTTATGGAAGACACGCATATTTGACGAAAACGCTGAATCCATTGTTTTGTCAAAATTTCTGTATTCTAAAATGATTGGACACATGAAGTGCATACATAACTTCACAGGTTACCACTGGTACCACCTCTTGATAAGTTGCTGGTCAGTGCCACTTTTCAAAGTTCAATGCTTGTTGTAGTATTTGTGGGGTGCATGGTGTGCTCAACATGATTTAAACCACACTATGTATTTTATTTTATGCTATTTACGTAGTGCCTAAAAGAATCATAGCCGCGTTTACAAGGACAAAACAAACACTTCACTGTAAAATTATTGCAGTAAACGGTTCTCTAAGAGGGAGGCAAAAGGATACATTCCATCAATAATGGATACCAGTCTGTTTGGAAGTTTCGTTGGTCATAAATGTATTTCATTTTTGAAATGATGTAAATGAAATGTGGCTGCAAAGGTACATTTGGTTTTGAATTCCAATTGAACATGCGAGTTCTTTTATAAAATGTGCAACGTCATGTGTAGCAGCATGTCGAAAGGCACATCTTCACATTTAGGTGGCATATCTTGCTTTATTGACTGCGAGGACGCGATCTTGTTTTGGGACGTTCTCCAAAGGACTTTTAAACACGATCCTAATGTTAAACCACAATGTGTTGTTTATGGTATTTATGACACACACATGGTCACTGGGCACATGGTGTCATGAGGAAATCACTCCGTGATGAACAAACTAAGGTACATTTATGATGCTTGTTACATTACGTCGGACTGGTAACAAAGCTTGGTGAGGGTTTACCCTTTCCAAACTTCTAGTGGAAGAGTATTGCACAAATGTGATGGTGGCATCATTGGGCCGGCACTTGTGTATTTATGTATATCAACAAGCGCCCCTGTGTTTCTCTTGTGCCAACACCAACCAGCTCTTTGCGATGATTGCCACGTGTTCATTGTGATGACGATTTCCCTACTATGGCACATACTCACAAGGGGGAAATGGTCAAGAAGTGGGCGGAACTCATTTATTTACTTAAAACACCTTACAAGCCAGAAAAGGGCATTGGGTAAGAGGGGCTTTACAAAAATGTATCAAGGGGTAGACAGCTACAGTTATATAAATAATTATATGCGTAGAACATTGTAACAGCTATACAAATAATAATATTAAGACGACATTGTTAATAATGAAGAACAAGTGCACGGAAGATCAAACACGCAAGGTAATAAAGTGTTATATAAAAATACCATCGCTAACTCTAGCTCTTGGAAATGATCGTCGCGTGTTGTTTATGATAATGATTTTCTAGCATATACCCACCGGGAGGGATTCGCGAAGAAGCGTGTCCGTGCGTTGATTATAATTTCCGTACTTGGCACATATCCACAACGGCAGGATGGTCCAGTATCGAGCGGTGCATATTGTGCTAAAGACTAGCTCTTCGAGACGATCGCCGGGCGTTGATAGGTGACTATGATTTTCCTGCCACGGCACGCATCCACACCGGAGGTCAAGAAACGTGTCCCCATGTCGAGGATTATGAGGATGATTTGCATGCAAAGATGCAGACCAAGGACGGGAGGTCGGCCGACAAGTGGGTGGTCCGACGCAAGCTATATCCTTGAGGTGTGGAAGATGATTGTAATTTGCATACTACGGCAAAATGGCAAAAAAGTGGCCGGTACATTTAAGGTAAATAAGAAATGAAGAAACACAAGCTAATATAGGGTTTTTCACGCTGCGTAACACGGGTGCGCGATCGAAATGGGCAAATTTAGAAGACATTCCAGTACCGCTTCAGAAAATTGTTTTTCTTTTTTTTCTCTATGGAATAAGGCATATCTGCTGGACGTGCATAATTTTTTCTAACATGAACCTGTACAACTAGCTCGACTTTCGGTCGTTCCAAGCTTCTTAAACGTTTACAAATGAGAAAATATTCCATGTTTGATTCAAAATCTTAAGAGGAACCTTTAGCTCGGGCCCAACTCTGACGCGGCCTATTCAAATACAAGCAAAAACGCAAAAAAAAAAAGTTTTTCTGAGATAACCCCTGGACCAATTTTTATGAACTTTGTTGCATTTAAAAGAACGAGTTAAATTCTTTTGACTGCTTGTCGCGGAATTTCTATTTACGTCCTGAATGTTGTTTAGAAGATTCTCGAAATTTCGAAAGTTTGAAAAAGATAGAAGTACGAAGTTTACAGATTCATAGCTCTGCATAAAAAAACAGATATCTCGGTTCTGTAAACAGGATCCATTAGGCCATTGAAAGCAGACAAATTCGATATGTCATATTATATTTTACGGGAATTCGTTACGTTGTTTACAGGGGTTCTGAAAAAGCTATATTTTCATATTATTAATTTTTTTGAGATTCATGTTTAACATATCAACTTTGTCCGCTTTAGATCTACTATTAGATGCAATTCACGGAATTGTATTATCGATTTTCGTTGCTGAGTTACAGAGTTGTGAACTTGATAGTTTCGGTTTTTTTGAAAATTTTCGATCTTTGCCAATTTTTAATAAAAGAATTGACGACCTAAATCAAATATCCGAAAACAACAGTCACTAGATTTGAAGTTTTTCTTTTAAATGCAACAAACCTCGTCAAATTTGGTGCAGTCGTTGCCGAGAAAAGCGAATTCTCCTTTTACATGTATTTAGATAGGAGCACCCGAGCTAAAGCTTCCTCTTAAGGTCATCTCGTTTTTCTCGAATTGAAGTGGTTGTATGGATATCGGTCTCAGTTGTTCTATTACACTTGTATTTCGCCAATCGAACACCTCCAGAATTTCTCCATGTGTACGGAGCCAAACTGTGGAAGACGTCAAACCTCAGCTCCACCCTCGCGCGTCGTCGTGAGCCACATTCACGGTGGCGTTCAGAGGGACACAGCCGTACGCGTAGACGCATGTCTCGTGCGGATCAGAGGTGGCTGATCTCTTGCGCCTCGTAATCTTGTACCTCCACTAAATCAGTCATTAGCTGCATCCATATAGCTTCGACAGCTTGAGAAACTGCGTTGGTCGCAGCCTTCCTACAAGTAATTACTTCGCGTAGGTGTGTTCTTCCGTTCTGCACTTTGCTGGGATGCGTAGTATGCTTTATCAGACTAAAGGCGAAATAAGGAACTTTGTCTGAATGGCTTTCTTGAAATTAAAATTAAATAATGGGGTATTACGTGCCAGAACCGCGATCCGTTTAAGAGGCGCGCCATAGTGGGAGACTTGGGAAATTTGGACCACCTGGAGTTCTTTAACGTGCACCTAAATCCAAGTATATGGGTGTTTTCGCATTTCGCCCCTATCGAAATGCGGCCTTCGTGGCCAACATTCGATCCCATGACCTCGTGCTTAGCAGCCCAACACCATAGCCCCATGATGGCTTTCTACTATCTTTTGTCGCTGCGGCGACAATGGTTTTTCAGTAGAAGCATTGCGCAAGATTTTATTTATACCGCTTGCTCGTCTTCCGACAATTCTAGTACACCGCAGTGGTAAATCTTGAATTAACCAAGAGCATGAAATACCAGAGATGTGTATATTGTCTGTCGCAGTTGCAGTGGTTTCAATTGATTTGGCGGCGGCTGTGCGAGTGACTTGAAAACCACCACGTTTCGTTGCAGTTCTTCTTATACTTGCATCTCAAAGGGTGAACTTGGAAGACCTGCACTCTCATTTCCAAGCCGGCGTAGTTACGAAACAAAAGCAGCGAGGCCTGCCACCTTCCTTCGTCGAAGTGGCCATCCTGACCTTCGTTATTGGTAAGAAGGGCGGAGTACCTTTATATTAAGAAGAGTCTAACCTTATTGTGCACCCGAGCGACCTTCGCCGAGATAGGTGCCACAGCTATCAAAGCTTTACCTGTGAACTGAAGTCTTCATTAAAGTTTACCCCTTCCCTCGACTACTTCTGTTGCTTGTTGCGGTCAAGTCGCATACGTGAGTCATACTGTAAATAATATTGCTATCACGCCATCGCCGTCGTACCACTGTCATCTTTGCCTGCTCCTGGTTACAGTCTTCGATGATTAGTCAGTGCCGGGCACAGTTTATACAAACACCGGATATATTGTGAGCACAGAGCAGTAGGCGATGCACGTAAGCGCGGACTTCAGCACTGCACGCTGTCGTTGTCATGTCGCCTTCTTGATTCGATTCTCGTTATGCCATTCTCATGTTTGCGTCATCGTCACAGTGTCGCCGTCATACCGTCATTAAATCGTCGCCGTCACGCCATTGTCGTCCTACCACTGTCGTCCCTGCTGGCTCCAGGCTGTCTTGGATGGTTGACCAGCGCCAGACGTAGTGCAAACAAACACCGGATACGGTACGAATCCACGCGGCTCTTGCCGAATGCTTGGGAAATACGGATGTCATGACGTCGTCATTGCACCATTGTCATCCTTGCTGGATTCTGTCTAGAGTCTTGCACGACTGGCTGGTACCAGACATAATGCAAACACCGTATGCAGGGCGAATCGAGGAGGCCCGCCGCGGAAGTTGATGCTCATAAGTGCGGACGTTAGCTCTAACGCCAAAATGCCGTCGTAGTCATTCTGTCGTCAACAATCCGTGGTCATTATTCCATCATCGTCATGCCGTCGTAGTGATTCCACTGTCATCATCCCATTGTTATCATGCATTTTTTGTCTTCAGGCCTTTGAAGTCGCGCCGTGATAACCATTGCATCGTCGTCCTTGCGCCATTGTCATTCCGCCGTCCCACTGTCGTCACACCGTCAACGACACGCCGTCGTCGTCATTCCAGCATTGTTATGTCATCGTTGTCATACCGTTGTAAACATTTTAGCACCCTCAGCTTATCTATTAATGCGTAAGCATTCTTCGGGCAGTACCCTGGTAAAATCTGTCCGTAACGCGAAAAGTGTCGCACCCTTTATCTGCAAGATAAACGCATAATTGGCAAAGTTAAGACATTTTATCGGTATAGCAGCGTAAGCGTAAATGATTGGCTGTTTTAGAATCGATGAAGAAGGAGTAAGAAATCAAAAAAAAAAATACAGCTCGCAGTGTCGCCTGAAAGGCGAAGCATTGATTGTGATAGCACATCAGTAGACAGCCATAGTAAGTAAGGATAGCAGTTTTATGGATCGTATAAACTTGTAAACACTCCCTTACTAACTTACAAGCGTGGTACCAGTGCGACAGGTAAACATGCACACATTACGCTCGATGAACGTTGTGGTGGCACACGACGTGCCTGTCATCGAGGCAACGAGCGCTCTCCCCCCCCCCCCCCTTCCTCGTTTTTCTGAAGTAGTTCCCTTGCGACTGACAACCTACAAAGTTACGTGAAACTGCCGACCTCTTCCCGTGGGTCGAACTGAGAAATCCGGTGTCGCGCCACACCAGGATTGCTGCCCCGACGAAAGGGAAATGCGACGCGGGTGACAGCAGCAGCCGCCGCGCCTCGTCCCTGCTGATGATGGATACCCAAAGGTATTTAGGGCGGAACTGGCCGATTGTTAGGAGAAAGAGCCGCCGCCAGCCGCCGCGTTGGTCTGGTGCGCTCTTCGGCAACGCTACCTGCTATATCAATACATAGTGCACACATACATTCTTCGCGTCTTGATCTTGAGTCCTTAATCATCCAAACCACGGCGCACACTCTTAATCGCAACGAAGGCAATCTGCCGCCCATGTATGCCAGGTGCCTTAATCATGTTTTGAGACGCACATAAAAAGGGGCGCCAGCTCTGCCGCTTCTTTCATTGTGAACAAGGCTCCCGTGGGGGAGCCGAAACGTAAATAACTATTTTAAACCATTTTTGGTCGGTGTCCAGACCTCTTCTTTTTAACTATGCATCATCCCGACCAGACGGGCTTCCGTCATACTCTCAACTTCATAGTGCATATGGTTTTTCGTCTCCTCTCAGTGTGCTGCGATAGTCTGTCTCTCGTCCTAGACCCCGAGTCGCAATACCGCGGACACTCGTGGTCAAAACGCTGGCGTGAGAAAACGCGGTAGCAGCAGCGAGCTAAGTGAACTTAGTGCTGTCTATCGCTTGAACGCAAAGTGATTAGCGAGGACACAGCGCTCGCGAAGCTACGAGCCGTCGGCCCACCTAGTCTCTGCCCCCAAACCAGATCGCTTTCAAGACCGCGCAACGGCGCCATTCGCAGTTACTGACAAAATACAACCCCCACAATAGCTGCCGTCCCTCCGGCTCCTTGCGTACAGAAGACGGCGCGCTTCGTCCCCGCTTTCCTCCCTTGCACGCGCGAGATTGAGCCGCGATCGTCGACTCGCCCTCTTACGCCTTTACTCACAGCACACGGCGCGCCGCGACGGTTTTATCGCCCGTGGACTTTGTACGGAACATCACGGAAATGGCAACTACCACGCCGACGGCATAAATGCCTCTTGTCCATATAATTGCTATAGCAATAACAAAAGACAATCATTCTCGTCATGCCCCCTTGATTGCTTACTTTCCTTGAAATCTTTCTTTTCCGCATTACTAATGCGCGTGCAAGGAAACCTGCTTTGGGATGGCAGAGAATAGAGAATAACAGTCTAGCGGACTGATAGATGTGATGATATTGTGATAGTAGATTGTTGGTAGGCTTAAAAAAGAAAGAAAAACTGGTGACTCCACCGCACTCAGTTGTAACAAAAACACAAAGTAAAATAAAAAAAATATTAAAATAAAATTGTGCATAATGCAGTAACAAAAGAAGATTGTTATTCCGTGATCGTATGGGATACAATTATGTTTGGGACGTTATGATATGGTCTAAGCAGGATGGACATAAGCAGCAAAAATGCTACAATTCTGAGAACGGCCAACTAATGCTTAAGCATTTTTTGGCTGGGCTGTTCGCTTTTGCTTGATTGCTTTTCCTAGCTTATGCGTCTCTACCTATCGCTCTTCCAGCGCCAAAAAACGCATGCGAATTAATAGACAATTTTCAGAATTTTCGTAGCTTTTTTTTGCAACGCCATCATCATTATTCCAGCTCCATGATTTTCATCAGACCCTCATCGTTATGGCGTCGTCGTCATTCCATCGGCTCCATCCAGCATCGGCATCATGTTGTCGTCACGCAGTAGTCGCTATAACTTAGTCGCAATTGAGCATGGTCCTAAAATAGTCCTCATGCCGTCACCGTCACATCGTCGGCGTCATGCGTTCGTGTATGTTCCATTGTCGTCATTTCGTCATAGTGGGTCCCATTGACGTTCTGCCGTCTTCGTAATACAGTTGCTGTCAATCTAGCATCTCCATACTATTGTCGTTATGCCGTTGTATTTATACCATAGTAATTGATTTAACATCGCTATCATTATAGCAATCTTATTACGCCGTCGTCACACAGCCAACGTCTCGGCATCCTCCTCATAAAATCAGCATAATCCCATGGTTGTCGTGTCGACGTCGTCACGTCGTCATTGTCGTTCCGCCGTCGTCATGTGTACAATATGCACGATCGAGCGCCACAAGTTTATGATCAGCGAGATGGTTGACAGTGACATGTGTCCCCCAAATAGCTCTGGTGATCTCCTCTTGCAAATGTTTACTAAGCAGGAACAGCGTTCTTGACAAATATCAAGGAAAACATCACTTCAATCTATTCGTACAGGTAGGGGAAATCAGCGGGTTATTTTTTCGCCTCATTTCGAGATGGAGTGCAGGACATACGGGCAATAAACGTCAAGCAAACGATGTCTCACGTTTAACTAGGCGCAGCCAAACGCCGAAGGTTTCCCGCTGGTCTCGTACACCATCCAAGTGCGGCTCCTGCAACGCTCCTGATCACGTCGTGGGACGCCTGGTAGCTGCCAGGGTGCTGTTCATCTGACCCAGCGGCAATTGCCCTGTGCGCTGCGGCACGCCAACATGCCACACCCGCGTATATTTGAAACCTGAATTACTCAGGATAGAACACTGTCCGAGGAGTGCAAGTACAATGCATTGACTTTTGGGCTAAAAGCTGCCTAGCGCTGCCTTTATCTTGAAAAGGACAACGCGCACTGCCTTCCAGTGTTAATGCCTAAGGGAGTGGCAACACGCACCGAACATTCGCTTTTCGGACAAGCGCCACCTGCGGCCGGCATTCATCACGTCGTTGTTCTGACCACGATTACATGCGTTCTTCGGACGAACACTTTTGTGCCTTGTCCACCTGTCACCGCGCCTGTTTAGTAAGCGAATGCCGTATTTTACACTGCCCATAAAACCACAAGCCTTATTTCGTGCAATATTCTAATACTTTGCTATTACTGTCAAAACATCTCGCTTCGAGCTAAACCATGACATTTTCGTCCATTGCAGGATTATGTTGACTATCGCTGCCATTCGCCAGCTCAACTCACTTCATCCAGTGACTACAAATTTGTCATCTAAAAACTATTAGGCACGCTGGTTTACGTAGGTAATCATTAGTAAAGTAAGTTGCAATACAGCAGACCGTCCAACACTGCTTGTAAGGCACTGGAAAACCAAATGTACGCAACTACGAGATTGCGCAGAGAAGTAGAACAGGCGCCCTTAAGAAAACGAAAATCACGTTAGGAAGAGAGCGTTTGGATCTCCTGCGTCCATGTCTAATCTTGCCTTGTTGTCGGTGTACGGTGAACATTTCATATTTTTTCTCCGTGTTTCTGCTTGTCCTACAAATATTTCCAATGTCCCATCTGTTAGCGTTAAACGTGGAACCTTTCAAACGGACCGAGTATCGATGACTTGTCGATGAGAAGTACGCGATCACGTGTCGCCACATTGTCGACGATTCTAAGCGCAGTGCATCGAATTATTTCCACTTTTGCAGCTCACATATTGGAAGAGGCAACCGAGATCTGGTCGATAGGGATGGCCCGCTACCTCAAGGACAGCTGGAATATGCTAGATGCGATACGGAATACCATGTACGTCGCTGCCACTTTGCTGCGCGTGGTGGCCTACGTTAAGGTGGGCGCCTTTCACTGGTTCGTATACGCTTTCTGCTTCTCTTGCTTCTTCTGCGTCGCATCAGCGCAAAGGTTTGAGCAGAAAAGCTCTTGAGGGGCTCCGAGCGCCAATGAAGTGAAAATAATGACTAGCCGGCATTATTAAATGCGATTATATGTCGTTTGTGTCTAGTTTTCATGTTTACTATTCACTTAATTCGTATCTTAATTCTATCATATTTCTCACTCGACTATGGTGATAACCGCGGGGTAACGTAGGAGACGCTTGATGTATTCTTCAGGACTCTCAGCCGACATGTGTCTATCTTGGGTGGCTCTCAGTTACTCGGGTGCTCGACTCTCTTCTACGCTGCCTGACTTCGTGCGGCTCATGGCAGGCACGATACGAGATACGCGTTTACACTGGACGGGCTTCGCGAGCTTCTGCAGCGCGTGCTTAACGCGCCCCGGCACCGTCGTTGGCCCCCGTCGAACAGACTTCTCTCTTCAGCGTCGACACCGCTCTTTCAACGTGTTGGCCTTACGCATCCCTGAGGGGCAACTTATAGACCCTTTACAGAGGAACGAGATGACGCTTTCAGCGACGCTTCGCGTGCTGCCTCAGGCGAACGCGAAACCATTGCCTCTTCTGCCCTGCTACTGTGCAATTAGCTGTCGGAAATGCAACTGGGTGTTTCATGCTGCAAAATTCATTCATTCATGCTGCAAAATGTCGGACGGTAGAGGGAAGCAGTATGCAGGAGTTGGCTGAAAGATTTAAGGAGTGGAATGAATGTGTGTGATCAAGTTCATGGACCGCTGCTGCACAAAGACTGTCTATTCTGCTTGCCCTTCGCGATGAATGGATTTCCTCATGAATAAAAATATTCAGTCATTCTCCAGCGTTGTATCGCTAACCTACAAAATCGACTTTAACCACAAAACGCCGGCAGGAGTGAGTACCGCTCGTTACACGGTGACAAAGCGAGTAGCGCTGCTTCCTGCTATAGCAGGTTTCTCGCATGTTGTCTGATACACATCCGCCCAACTCACACTGAAACTTACGTCCACTATGTCGCACACGTATCAAGAAAAACTTAATGGCCGCACTCTTGATGCAATGCGGCAAAGCATGGGTGATGACACAAATGTTTGAAGATGAACCAAAGTCCATCTAAGTAGGTCGCGAAGTTGGAACGAAGAGTTTGCCAAAGCCTATTGCCAGAGATATCAGTTAGGCGTACGCGACAAGGTGAGGGGGGACAAACAAACTAGAAAACCTATCTGAAATACATTGTCCGAAAATGTTTAATCAGAATACTGGAATACTGTCATACGAGTAAATATTCCGTTTCAAATATTTTTGTTGTACTAAAACAAAATACGTAATTTTTTTCTATTTCACAATTTATTAGTTAGCTCTTGGCGACCCCTACCAGCCAGTGATTCAAAGGAAACACATTCGAAGAATGCGCAAGCCAGCTTGTAGTGCGGAATGGCGTTGCTCACTTGAACGCGGTGGTTTCGTCGAGTTTTTGTTTCTTTGCGTGTTTGTTCAAAGTGTGGCGTGCGCTTCACTTCAAACCTTGCGTGACCCAGCGCACGGCATTCATTGGCGAAAGGTGTTAGTCCAGTTTTTTTGCTGTCTTGCAAGTTGACGTTGTGGCGTGCGACGCGCTGCGTCTCCTCTTGATGATAAGTGTGGAACGCTCCGCGAAGTAACGCTACGTTGTGTTCGTTCACTCTCCGTAACACAGGCTCTCAGTCTCCGACGAGCAGCAAAATTAGTAAGTCGAATGTTTATTGGGGCAATGTCTGATAACTTTTGGATATGACTACACGGTGTTGCACGGCATTGCGAATGATTCTGGAAAAACGTTTCGCATATGTTGCTATACATTACGACTGTGTGCTGGTACTTTGGATCAATCGAAACATGTTTATTTGGTCAATTATATAGCTTGCGTTATTCCAGACAAATAAAAGACAAGTTTCTTTTGAAATCTCTGCAGCATACTTCTAGCCCCCTTGTCGGGCAAGTGAGGGTCAGAAAGAAACAGGCCAACCTAGACGCAGTAAGTGTAAAAGCAGACCTAGTTCAGGCTGCTACCTGCAAACAAATATGCAGCCATAGAACAGATGATGACGACATAGAGGTAATGAATGAAACCGTAACTGGGCTGACTTCAGAGGCAGCATTCGAAGCTGGAGGCAAAGCACCAAGGCAACGAGTTGGCAAGCTCTCCCAAATAACAAAGGACCTAATAAAGAAACCACAAAGAATGAAAGTGTCCAACTCAAGAGATCAGATAAAATTCGCGGAACTGTTCAAACTGATGAACAAGGACAAAATACGGGACATTCGTAATTATAATGTGAGAAAGGCTGAAGGAGCCGTAAAAAACGGACACAGCCTGAAATCAGTGAGAAGGAAACTTGGCATAGACAAGCCAAGATAAAAGATAAGCAGGGTAATATGATCAGCAATCTCGAAGGTATATAATAAAAGGAGCGGAAGAATTCTATAGTGACCTGTACAGTACCCAAAGGACTCAGGAGTACTCTATTCGAAACAATAATTAACAGTTTAAGCTCCTCCTAAAACTAGAGATGAGGTCACAAGGGCCTTGCAAGACATGAAACGGGGAACAGCGGCAGGAGAAGGTGGAATATCAGTAGATTTAATCAAACATGGAGGAGACATAACGCTAGAAAAACTGGCGCCTCTCTATACAAACTGTCTATGGGCTTCAAGGGTCCCAGAGAACTGGAAAAATGCAAACATTATACTAATCAACAAAAAGGGAGACGTTAAATAATTAAAAAATTACAGGCCCATTAGCTTACTCCCAGTAATATATAAAATATTCACCAAGATAATTTCAACCAGAATAAGGGCAACGCTTGACTTTAGTCCACCAAGAGAAAGGCTGGCTTCAGGAAGGGATATTGTACAATGGATCAAATGCATATCATTAATCAAATAATTGATAAATACGCAGAGTACAATCAGCCTCTCTATATGTCTTTCATATATTACGAAAAGGCATTTGATTCAGTAGAGATACCAGCAGTCATAGAAGCATTAACCCGCCGTGGTTGCTCAGTGGCTATGGTGTTGGGCTGCTGAGCACGAGGTCGCGGGATCGAATCCCGGCCACGGCGGCCGCATTTCGATGGGGGCGAAATGCGAAAACACCCGTGTGCTTAGATTTAGGTGCACGTTAAAGAACCCCAGGTGGTAAAAATTTCCGGAGTCCTCCACTACGGCGTGCCTCATAATCAGAAAGTGGTTTTGGCACGTAAAACCCCAAATATTATTATTATTATTATTAGAGAAGCATTACGCAATCAAGGAGTACAGGAGGCTTAGATAAATATATTGCAAAATATCTACAGAAATTCCACAGCTACCTTAATTCTACACAAGAAAAGTAGAAATATACAAAAAGAAAGGGGTCAGGAAAGGAGCTACAATATCTCCAATGCTATTCATTGCTTGCTTGGAAGAAGTATTTAAGCTATTAAACTGGGAAGGCTTTGGAGTAAGGATCAGCGGCGAATGTCTCAGCAACCTTATATTTGCAGATGACATTGTCCTGTCATCTGCAATGTCAGGACAATGTCATTGTGCTGACATTGTCATGTCAGCAACACTGGGGACAAGTTACAACAAATGATTGAGGACCTTACTTAACAGGGAAAGTGTAACAGTAGGGCTGAAGATTATTTGCAGAGGAGAAAGAGAATGCTGAGTAACATGGCAAGGGTACAAGAGTTCAAAATCGCCAATCAGCCTCTAGAGTTTGTGAAGGAGTATTTTTACATAGGTCAATTAGTCACAGGGGACGCTGATCATGCGAAGGAAATTCAGAGCAGAATAAAAATGGGTTGAAGTGCATACGACAGACTTTGTCAGCTCCTGACTGGAAACTTGCGATTATCATTGAAGAGAAAGGTGTACAATCAGTGCATTTTACTGGCACTGACATATGGGGCAGTAACTTGGAGATTGACAAAGAAACTCTAGAAGAAGTTAAAGACCGCGCAAAGAGCGATGGAATGAAGTATTCTAGGTACAACGCTAAAAGACAGAAAGGGAGCGGTGCGGATGTGAGAGCAATCGGGTATAGCGGATATTCTAGTTGACGTTAACAGGAAGTAATGGAGCTGGGCAGGTCATGTAATGTGTAGGTTAGATAACCGGTGGATCATTAGGGTTACAGAATGTGTGCCAAGAGAAGGGAGACGCAGTCGAGGACGGCAGAAGACTAGGTGGAGCGATGAAAATAAGAAATTCACGGGTGCTAGTTTAAATTGGTGGGCGCAAGACAGGGTAACTGGAGATAGCAGGGAGTGGCCTTCGTCCCACAGTGGACATAAGATAGGATGATGATCATGATGATGTCGTGCAAGAAGCCCATATACGCTGCTCGTTCCGTTTGGGCAATGCGTACTGAGCTGTGGCCTAACCTTGGTATCGCACCGTTAGTCAGCGTCTACGATATCCGCCGAAACAGAGGTCCACTGATACCGGCGTCATCTACAGTACTCGGGGATTGAAACACAACACTCCTAGCACGTGGCCGCCATTTCATGCAGCATCGCCTGTGGAAGCATTGTGGTATACCGCGAGGGTGAGAGTGTTTTCACCGTAGGCTTACTTGCTTCCGCTTGCCAATAAGCGGGACTCTGGTTCCTTGCAGCGCAATCGGGGCGCTGGAAGCCTGGTGCGCTGGAGCGGGCTTGTGTGCCGACGGCGGTTGCGCGACATTGTCTGCTTTCACGCTCGTGTTACGCGTGCCCTTCCGATGCGGCAAATGTACTGCGCAAGTAAGGCACCATTACGTTCATCTGTATATAACTGACGTCTGCACGAAGCAATAGAAAACTTTATTGCAGAATGTAAATGTCTAGAAAAAAGAATATCGTCTGCTATTGCTTCGTGCAGACGTTCCGTTTTTTCACATGAACCTAACGTTGCTTGTACAAAATATCTGCCTGTCGTAAGGGCATGTCGCGCAATCGGAAGCGCGCGCCGCCGAGCGACCGCCGTGGGCACACAAGCGCGCACCAGGCTCGCAGCGCTGGAAGGAACCACATTTCTGCTCACTGGCAGCCCGTAGCAGTATGCCTACACCTGAACTTTGCGCTCACCTTTGCGGAGTGCATTAGTTCGGCGTTCTTTGGCTCCGCTCGGCATCTGAGCGGAAGCGCGACCTCCGCTTAGCGGCAAGTGTGCTAGACGAGCGAGAAACACGGTTTCGCTTGAGAGAAGCGTTGCTGCCATTTTTCGCTAGCAAGAATGGTCGATGCGTGCGCCCTCTCTTGCGCGTGCATCGAGGCACCTCGCTTGCCTCGCTCTTTCCAAGATGGCGTGCGTCCAGTGACATGTTCTCGACCATGCCGTGTACTTCAACCTCGCCTTTATGTTAGCCTGCGTAGCCCAAGCCACAAAAGCGATTTCGCTAAAATAAGGTACAGGTGCTGACCCTTTTGAAAACTCCCAAGTGTGGAAGGATGCCGTGCGTGCTGTGTTGCGCGTTGGCGTCAGAAAAAATTGGATGCAGAATGCAAACTCGCTGGCTATCACCTGGTGTTTCCCGAGGCGGCGCTTTATTTTCCACTGGATGAAATGTAGTGATAGGTCATTACAAGCGCAGGTCTACATATGTAATGCGTTATACTTCATAAAAGTGATCGATAGGTGGTTTTATTTTGTTTCATTACCCTAAATTTGCCCAGAGGGTGCTGCAACTACGAAAAGTAAACAAGGGACCGAAGCAGGGGTGCCCTTTATCCACACTTCTGTTTGTTACGTACATGGTGAGGATGGAAAGCGCGCTATACGCAAGTTTTATCGGCTTTAGTCTCTCATACAAACAGGCGGCTGCAATGGTAGAGCAGCAGCTTTCAGGTTTGTTTTATGCGGACGACATTGTGTTGCAAGCTAACAAGCAAAGTGATGTGCAATGTCTGGCTCATATCTGTGGACAGGAAGGCGAGAACTTAGGTATGAAATTTGGTGTTCAAACATCAGGTGTTATGGTATTCAACGAAAGCCGTGAACAGACAGTGCCAGGAACAGACAGGGCCAGACAGGGCCAGGAATTACGTCGGGTAGAAGAGTATAAATACCTTAGAATACGAATAACGGTAGGCAATAAATATACGGAAAGAAAGGAAAAAACAATAACAGCAAGGGGAAAGAGAAATACGGCCATAATAAAGCACGGAGTGCTAATTGGATACAACAGGTACGAGGTGCTCTGGGGTATGTGGAAAGGTGCAATGGTTACATTTGGAGATGCGGTTGTTTGTTTGAAGCCAGAGCTACAATCAGGACTCGATGGTAACTAAACGTCAGTGGTACGCCTCACACTGGGCGCTCGCGAGAACGCTACACATCCAGCCGTGCAAAGTGATATGCGCTGGAAAAGCTTTGAAGTGAGGGAAGCTCGCATTAAAATCGATTGTGAAGAGAGGCTGAGGAAGATGGAAGAAAGTAGATGGGCTGGCAGAGTTTTCAGCTATTTGTACAGTAAAAACATTGATTCAATGTCATCATCATCATCATCATCATCATCATAAGCCTTGTTACGCCCACTGCAGGGCAAAGGCCTGCCAGCCTGATTTCGCAATGTTCGCTCTGAAATGTCTTTTCGAGCGTGAAAAGGACATTCTAGACAAAATCCAGCATGATTTCCTGCGCCGGGGGTTGCTTTGGTAGGCGGTGCATGACAGCGTGAAAAAAGTTCGGGGGCACTGAAGCCCTATAAACTTCCCCCCCCCCCCCGGCTACGCCCTGCCTTCAATATACTCAAGCGAACAGAAAAAGCTGTTACCATTGACCGCAACGGACGTGAAGAAGTCTAGGGGAGGGGGGGGAGTAGACAGCGTCAATCTAACCTATCTGGGATCTCGTCACCCTTAAGCGTTTTCTACTACATTACGAGCGCTGAAACGACGTATCTAGCAGATCACACGGCTCCAAGGGCTTTCTTTCGTAGGGGGGGGGGGGCGCATCGCTACTCTTCTCGTAAATGGGGAGGGAAGGGGGGAGCCCTCTAGAAGCCATCCTCATCTTCCGCGCATAGAGACTCTGCTGATGATCTATTGTATGTATGTCCGCCCCAGTTTAGAGTTTGGGTGCGTATATTTTTCTGGGGGTCCTGCTTATAAATTACGGGCTCTCGTTCTTCTACAATACGAGTCATTACGTCGATATCTTGGCCTTCCGTAATGTGTCGCTAATAGTATTCTTTATCTTGAAATTCACCTGCTGTCTGTTCAAACTCGATTTCGGATACTAACACTCCAAAATTTTACTCAATATCTGTTCTTCACCCCAGAAATGCTCCTCCTATCTGTTCATCCGAGAGCCGACTGCGTTCGATTAGAATCAGTTGTCTTGATTGTATCGTCCCCAAGTAATTTTTGTGCAGAACCTATCAGAACCATGAGAAGTATCAATCCGTGATGGGGTTTTCCCAAATTTACCTACTGCGACAGTAAGCGCTGAATTCGAATATATATTTCCTAGTAACACTAAGCTTATGCCTATTAGACACCTAAAAGGCTTGCTAGATGACTTTCGCGGGAAGCTACATCTAAATACAGTAATAACCACAGATGATTCTGTCAGTGTAAAGAAGGCGGGGGTGGGCATCTGCCTTCTTTTAGTAGGCACTTATTGGCTATCATACAAAGAAAACGACACAACACACAAAGCAAGAGGCTGAAGGAAAGAGTGTTGCGCAGTGCTTAATTTGAATTTTTTGGATGCTTTTTAAACTAGCACACGTTTGATATTGACATATTTATGGCGGTATGATGTACGGAACCTTGCTGCTCATGTATGGCGTGGCTATATATTGCGATGTTTTCAGGGAATAAAAGCAGTGGCGAGTAGACGCTCTTTCCTTTGTCATGTGTCTTTCCTGGTGCGCTGCATCGTTTTGCTTGCAAGAAGCAAGTGCTAACTAGCCCAAGGATAAGCATTATTGGCTATCATTTTAGCTGTACGAAAAGTTCCCTCATCTATTTATTCAGCCGTGATCACAAGCGACTCCTTACACGTTTGTTCTGCGCTATTAGTGCCCAATTCATCTACCATTCACCGATAATATTATTCATCTATCCCCCAACATTTACGCCTGATCTGTTTGGTATGGGTATCAGGAAACATGGAACTCACTTTAAACGAGCCAGCATATGCGCTTACTTCGCATTCTTTTAAAGGTCCACTACTGAAGATGCTACAACCTTATGCGGAGATCACGGCTGCAAGACTTAAAAAAATTACGTTCAGGAAGAACATGCCATATTATGTGCATTAAATAACAAATATTTCCAACACCACAGGTACCCTTGGCAAAGCAGATCGCCTTCGACAAGAAAACTTGAAGCTTCATTCGCGAGAATGCGTTGTCGAATACCAACGCTTCATTTTTACTCCCCCAGGTCTGGTTTGGCGCCTCCTCCTCCTTGTGGTTATTGCAATGACCTTGAAACTGAAACATTTCTTTATAGAGAGTCGTTTTCTGCGCATGTCATACCTGCGACTCGTAGAAGGTCCCCTTCGCCAACTTGGACTGGCAATTAGGCCTCCTACGATACTGTCTCTGTGGGCGTCGGCACGGGGACACTGCAATAAGGACCTGTGTAATGCCACACGTAATTTTGTAAGTGAAACAAAGAGAACGCCATGTTAACTTTATCGTTTTATTTTCCTCAATATGAGCATAAAAATACTAAGTTGTAATTTTAAAATAATATAGCCTGATAATTGCTATTAACCATTAAAATATGTGTGTATGTTCATTTATTATCACTCGTAAATTCATCATCATCATCGTATTTTATGTCCACTGCTGGACGAAGGCCTCTCCCTGCGATCTCCAATTAACCCCGCACTGCGCCACACGATTCCAACTCCTGCTTATTTATTAATTTCATCACCCCACCTAGTCTTATCAGGTCCTCATCTGCCCTTCCCTTCTTTTGGCATCCATTCTGTAACCCTAATGGTCCACCGGTTATCTGACCCACACATTGCATGACCTCTCCAGCTCCATTTCTTTCTCGTAATGTCAATGTGTATATCGGCTGTGCCCGTTAGCCCTATGATCCACACCGCTGTGTTCCTGTCTCTTAACGTTATGTCTAACGTTCTTCGTTCCATCGCTCCTTGCGCGGACCTTAATTTGTCCTCAAGCTTCTTTGTCAGTCTGTATTTTTCTGCCGCATATGTTAGCACCGGAAGATTGCACTGATTGTGCGCCTTTCTTTTCGATGGTAATGGTAAGCTTCCAGTCAGGATCTGAAGATGTATGCTGTACGTGCTCCAAGCCATTTCTTTCTGTAGATTTGCTTCTGGGAGAGGCATCAGGGCCTTCTGCGAGTAATTGACCTCGGTAAACGTACTCCATCGCATACTCTAGAGGCTGATTGGCGATTCTGCACTCTTGTTCCCTTGCCAAGCTATTGATAATTACCTTTGTCGTCTGCATATTAGTCATCAACCCCACTCTTACACTCCTCCTGTTAAGAACCTCAATCATTTGTTGTTGCTGAACAGGACATGCCATCTGGAAACCGAAGGTTGCTGAGTTATCCGCCGTTCATTCTCCGAAGCCTTCCCAGTTTAATAGCTTGAATACTTCTTCCAAGCACGCAGTTAAGAGCGCTGGAGACATTGTGTCTCCCTGTCTGACCCGTTTCTGTACAGCTATCTCCATACCATTCTTGTGGAGAAATAAGGTAGCTGGAGAATCTGTGTAGATAATTTTCGAAGATATTAGGGTACGTGGTCTGTATTCCTTCATTACGTAATACCTCTATGACTGCTGGTATCCACACTGAATCAAATACCTTTTTGTAATCTATGAAGGCCATATGAAGGCTGATTGTACTCTGGGGATTTCTCGATTAAGTGATTGATGACATGGATGTGTTCCATCGTAACGTAACCCTTCCTAAAGTCAGGCACTACACTGGTTGACCGAATTCCAGTGTTGCCTTTATTCTATTAGATATTATCTTCGTGGATATCTTATGCAATACAGGAAACAAGGAAATGGGCCTATAATTGTCCAATTCTTTTACGCCTCCCTTTTTGTTGATTATTATAATGTTTTTTATTTATATTTATTTATTTATTTCATACTGCAGACCTGAAACAGGTCCAAGCAGGGTGGTTAAACACAACAATATTACAATGCATTATTCAATCAAGTAAGGTGGTAAGACACAACAATAATACAATGAGTCAATCAATTGAAACAGGCAACGAGTTATTCCAGCTGTTATAGTTCGGGGAAAAAAAGAATACTTGAATACATCCGTCCGTGCAAAATAAGGTGTTAGTGAATTCGGTTGATGGCGTCGAGTAAGCCTAGACGTTGTACTGAACCGATACGATGCAGGATTAATTGGTAAGTCTCCATTAATAAGCATGGTAAGAAATCGAATTCTTAAGTGTTGCCTTCGCTGCTCAAGGACTTCGATGCCATTATCTTGCATTATTTGTGAGGGGGAATCATAGCGAGAGAATTTAGAATATATGAATCGTACGGCTTTTTTCTGTACCCTTTCGAGACATTTAATATTTTGTTTAGTAGACGGGTCCCATACAACACATGCATATTAATGTTTAGGCCTAATTAATGAATAATAAGCAAGCAGTTTTACGTTAGGTGGGGAATTTCTAAGTTTATGTCGCAAAATATATAATTTACGCAAGCCTGAAGAACAGATATTATCAATGTGTGAATTCCATGATAAGTTGTTAGTAATTGTGACGCCCAAATACTTATATTTTGTTACTTCTTGCAAGGGCAACGAACGTAACATGTAACTAAAGGTTAGTGGAGCTTTCTGACGAGTGAAGCGAAGAAAGACCGTCTTTTCAGCGTTAAGCCGCATTCCCCATGTTTTGCACCAATCAGTAATGCCAGCTAGAGAAGCATTTAAATCCGTTTGATCGTTTCTTGAAGTGATTTCCCTAAAAAGCACACAGTCGTCAGCAAACAACCTAATTTGCACGCTGGGATGGATTGAAGTAGTATTATCATATATATAGAGTAAAAAGAGCAGTGGCCCTAGGACACTTCCTTGAGGAACTCCCGAGTTGACCGGAAGACAGCCAGACTGTTGCTTATTAATTTCCACGAACTGGCGGCGGTTTGTTAGGTAGTTTGTTATCCATGCGATTAATATTTTAGGGAGCTCAAGATGTCTAAGTTTTAGTATTAATTTGTCATGTGGAACTGTATCAAAGGCTTTGCTAAAATCAAGAAATACGGCGTCAATTTGACCATTTTTATCCAAGCATGAGGCGAGTGAATGAATTACGGTGACAAGCTGTGTAACTGTTGAATAGCCTTTTCTAAATCCGTGTTGAAAATTAGACAGTATTGAATGTTTATCTAGAAATTCGTTAATCTGATTGGCAACAATATGTTCAATTAGTTTGCAACATGAGGAAGTCAATGATATTGGCCGGTAATTTTCTAACAATGAACAGTCGCCCTTCTTGAATGCGGGTACAACTCTGGCTACCCTCCAGTCATCCGGTAGTTTTCCAGCAAGCAACGAAGCATGAAATGTAATAAGAAGGAACCTTGCAATAGTTTCAGCATAACGTTTCAAAAAAAAATGTTCGGAAGGTTTTCAGGACCGCAAGAAGATTTAGTTCTTAAGTTAACTAGCATCGAAATAAGCCAGGGTATGAAATAAAATTAGCTTCGGATGGGTGAAACCTTTTGTCTCTAGATGAACTAATGCCAGAGTTATAAAATACACTATGAAAATAATAATTGAAGTGACTCGCAATTTCCCTGTAATCGGTAATGATTGAACCATCGATGCAGATTTGTGCTACTGGCTTCTTTTTTTCGCTCAAGTAATTCCAGAACTTTTCTGGCTGTTCAACGATAAAGTTTGGTAGTACTATATTGAAATACTGTTCCTTCGAGGTGCATACTGCACGCGCAAGGTTTTCTTTCGTTTCTTTAACTCGATCAGGTTGTAATCGTGTTTTCTTTAACCTTTTTATCTCGCGGGTCATATGGATAATATCACGTGTCATCCACGGTGTCTGTCTGCGGACTAGGTTGTATTTATCAGGTACAAATTTATCAATACAGAACTTACACATGTTTTTAAAATGGTGCCAGAGTGCTGTCACATCACTGTCGTTAAAGTCGGTGAGACATGTTTCCATATGTTCTATTATGGCTGCATCATTTGCGCGTGAGTATGTCCTTGAAGGAACGCTTCACAGGTTTTTCAGATGGGGTGGAAGAGACTATGGATATATCGATACTGACAAGTAGATGATCAGATATACCTTCTACAACTGCAACGGTATATTCAGTTAACATTCTGGGCAAAAATACCAGATCAAGCAAAGATTGGCAAGGTCCTTGCACACGTGTTGGCTCCTGAACGACTTGAATTAGGTCATGCGTTAGCATTATGTTAAGCATGCTGTTTAAATGTTTATTGTTCCGTGAAATTGCTTGCAAACGCTCCCAAATGACGTCAGGTAAGTTGAGGTCACCCACAAGTAACAATTTGTTTGACTGGAATTGGGACATGCTTTTTTGTAGCTTGACTAGATACTCAGGTGATGCATCGGGAGGTCTGTAAATTGCGTACAAAAGGAATTTGTGACCCCAACACGTGATTTTTATGCATAAGCATTCGAGACTTTTATCGTCTTCTAGTAGAACAGCTTCTATATGGTGTTTAATAAGGACTTCAACACCGCCTCCCCTCGAGTTCCTATCCTTGCGGCATACTTGATAACAGGGTGGGAACACATCCTCGTCACTTATCTCGGACCGCAGCCACGTCTCCGTTATAACTGCAATGTGTGGGCTGTGCTCTAATAAAGTAATTTCAAGATTTTCTGTTTTGTTTAGGATGCTGCGAGCGTTTAGGTTAATAATACGCAAGTGTTTGCCGCATTCTTGGGAGGAGCGTCAGGTTTCTTGCTGCGAGGAGCGTTTATTCATTATTTTTACGCACATGTTCTTTGCCTCATCCCAAAAAAAATATCTTTATCAATCTTAAGTTTATCATGAATCAGGTATACTTTTTTACCCCCAAGTTTCTCAGCTTGCGCGCTGTCCCACAAAAGCTTCCTTTTTTTTTTAGTCTAGCTTGTGAGTAATCGTTCCTAATGCTTATGCTCGTTCCTTTAAGTTTTTTACAGTTGTCAAATATCAGTTTCTCTTCATTGAAATCCTGGAGATATATGGTAACTGGACGGTCAGTACCTTTCCGTCCAAGTCTCTGAATGCGGCCAATGGAATGGCACTCCACTTTCAACTTATCTTTAATTACCTCAGTGATAATCTTTTGCTTAAGCAGCGCTTCAGTTTCAGTGGAGATGTCAGTTATACCATGAATAACTATATTTGACCGCCTGTTTCGGTCTTCCAGATCTGTTAATTTTTTTTCCTGGAAATCAATGACATGCTCCAGTGATTTAAGGGTGGTTTCAACCTGATCATCATGAGCAGGAGAAGCTTCTGAAAGTTTTTCTTCAATTTTAGTAAGTATCTGTTGAAAGTTACCAATAATTTTTTCGGCGTTGGCTAGTTGAGCTTTCATATCGGAAATATCATTACGAATAGTAGTTTGACCCTCTAGTAATTGTTCAAACAGCTCTTTCTGTGTTGGACCAGGGTTGCTCTCAATGTCGCCACAAAGAAGTAGCTTACAAACATGAACACACTCATAGGCTAGATCGAGACATTTCCGTGGGCACGGCAGGACAATAATGCTACGACAATCGCTGCGCAATGAATTGCCGTAAGGACTACTGACCTGCAGAATACAGAGCAGATCTCTGGTCAGTGACATTGCCAGGCTGCGTCCGCCGTGCCCACTGAAGATCAACTCGTGACGTGCTTGCTTTATAGCTGTACAGTGAGGTGACGTCACGCCACGACTGCCAGGTGGCGTCGCTAGCAGAGTCACGTTGTCAGGTAATGCCTTCGTTGCTATCTTGTAGGCGGAATAATCAGGACGCAGTCGATAGGTGTCGATGATGCCACCGGCTTGCAGACACGTGTAGCCACTTGCTTCCGTAGATGCGACGAGCTGCAGAATACGGAGCAGATTTGTGGTCAGTGACATTGCCAGGCTGCGTCCACCGTGCCCACTCTATAGTGCCCTTCTAACTTCATCGCTAGTTCTAGGACGAGACTCTGTAACCTGTTCATCACTACTTCGAATGAAGGTATCGTGGCTGCTCTGAGTACTGTACAGGTCACTATAGAACTCTTTCGCGGCTTTTACTATATCTTCCAACTGTCAGATGATTTTACCCTGTTTATCTTTCTGTACATACATCTTGGCTCGCAAGTTCGTAAAATACAATTTTTTAAGTATTCCCTTCTTTTCTACTGCCGCACAATTCATGACCTATCCCCTGTAGTGGATTGAGCTATATCCGTTGGCACCAAACGAAACCAAACAAAACCTGCGATCTGTTCGAAATGCTCTGTGGCTTTGTTTCGCTGAATCACGCACTGTTGCAGTGGGCGTAACCTCACGCCCTACACGCTGCATCCGTCTCGTGTGCCAATAAGAAATATTTGATTGAAAAGCTCGAATATATTTAGTATTGCGTCGCGTGTTTTATTTCACGTTGTTATGACTAAACAAAAGCATAACGCAAATCGAACTCGACCTTTCACTGCAGCTTTTCCATGATCGTCGTGATATAGCACCCCTATCATTATTTCATAAATGCCACTATTGGTTTCTTACAAAACCAACTAGATCAGGCAAGCCCTATCCGAAATTAATAAATACAGCCATAAGTCATCGCCAACAGATCTGTCTCTGAAATCTCCTCATTTCAGCTCAACGGTTACACAGCCGGTTCAATTTTTTTTGCGCATCTAAGAAAAGACTAATTCATTTACCTATTCTTCTTTTCCAAGAGCCTAACACCGTAGTTTATGAGAGCGACCAAGAAAATTTCCGGCTTCTCCTGACAACTCATTTTTCAAACTCTACATAACCCGACGTATTATCTTTGTCATTACGTTTCCCGTCATTAATGTGCAATACAGTTTGTAAATACAGTTTTGTTATAGCGTAATTATGTCTCGCTCGCTCTGCAGTTCTATTGGTCTTATTTTACTGCCCGAAAATTGATTATTGTATAATCTGCCGCGTTCAAAAGTGTTCGGTTCGTTCTTTGTACAAGTTGTAATGCTATATTAATGTACATTAGCGAATTTCTTACCCTGCATTCTTTTGTATAAGTGTTCACGCGTGTATTGAAATTATTGTATGCGTTATAACCTTTGACTGTACTCCCCCCTTTACACTATGCCTGAAGGTGCCTGAAGGTATAATTATCTTAAAAATAAAATATTTGTCATAAAGAAACCGGCCAACCTCGACGCAGTAAGGACAAAGAAGACGAATTCAGGCTGGTGCTCGCAAATAGATAAGCAGCTTTAGAACAGCATGATGTAATCAATGCAACAGTGACTAGGCAAATTTCAGAAGCAGCAATTGAAGTATGAGGTAAGTAATGGTACAAGTAGAAAAAGTTGGGCGAGTTAGTAGCTATTCATCATGAAACTGCTGCGCGCGCAACAAAGGAGGCATAAGGGATGATGAGGTGTGTGTTACCTGTGTCTGGTGTCTCGTTTGTTGTGGGCAATGTAGTTTCATAATGAGGTAAAGCCCAAAGTAAACAAGTAGGTAAGTTCTCCCAAGTCACAGAGGACCTAAATGATGAAACGACAAAGCATGAAACTGTCTTGCTCAAGACATGAGATAGAATCCGCTGAACGTTCAAAACTGATCAAGGAGAAGAAACTAAGGTACATTAGAAATTACAAAGTCGGAAAGAGTGAGAAAGCAGTAAGAAATGGCCGCACTGTGAAATCATTAAGAAAATTTGGCATAGGACAGCGTAAAATCTGTACAGTGAAAGATAAACAGGGTAATATCATAAGCAATTTCGATGATATAGCAAATACAACAGAGGGAATCCTGTACTGACTCGTACAGTACCCAGAGAAGCCACGCCACCTTCTTTGGAAGTAGTGATGAGCAGTACACAGGGCATCTTTGTATGAAGCGATGAAGTTAAAGATGCTTTGCAAGACATGTCATGGAAAAAAGCGTCAGGAGAAGACAGAATAATAGTACATTTGATCAAAAATGAAGGAGATAATATCCTTGAAAAGCTTGCGGCCCTTTACACTGAATGCCTCACGATTTCATGTGCACTAGGCAGCTGAAATAATGTCAACATTATACTAATTCTTAAGAAGGTAGGCGTTAAATAATTATAATCACATTAAGTAGCTTTCAGTATTGTATAAAATAGTCACAACGATAACCTCCAATGGAATCAGGACAACAATTCACTGCAATTAACCAAGGCTTGCTTGAGGAAGAGATATTCTACAATGGATAACGTACGTGTGATCAATCAGGTAATCGAGAAAGCTGCGGAGTACAATGAAACTATACATATGGCTATTATATATTAACAAAAGGCATTTGATTCAGTAGAGATACGAGAATTCCTGGAGACATTGCGCTATCAAGGAGTACAGAAGGCATACGGGAATAACTTGAGAATATTTATGAAGATGCTACATCTACATTGTTTTCTCTACAAGATACGTAGAAACTCACCTAAATGTGTTATGAAAGGAGCTAGGCAAGGAGACAATATCACTAATGCTGTTCACTGCATCCTTAGAAGAATCCAAGCTGTTCGACTGGGAAGGCTGAGGATTTATGCGGAAGATAAAGGTAATATTCAATAGCTTGGCAAGGGAACAAGAAATCGTCATCGCCAGTGAGTCTCTAGAGTCTGTGCAGGAGTACGTTTATCTAGGTGTATTATTCACAGGAGACCCTGATGATTTGAACAAAATCTACAAAACAAAAATAGGTTGGCATGGATACGGCAGGTATTACTAAATCATGACTGTTTGCTTACGACTGTCGTTGGAAAGAGAAGGGAACAATCATTCTACCGGTCCTAACATATGGGACAGAAACGTGCTGGTTACCAAAGAAGCTGTAGAACAATACAAGGACAGCGTAAACAACGAATTAACGATAAAATTTAGGCGTAGCATTAAAAGACAGGAAGAGAGTGGTATGGATTGGGGAGGAAACTGGGAAAGCCGATATCATAGTTGACACCAAGAGAAAACGATGGAACTCGGCACGGCATGTAATGCGTAGGGCGTACTATCTGTGAACCTTTGTACTAGGGCCGATAAGAAAGTATTTACCCCTTTATTTATTAGCCAGAACAATGTAGATATCGGTAACTACAAAAACACGTACTCTTCTTCGAAACTTACACTATTTTTCCACAGTTCCCACACCGGTTCAGACATTGGTCTCATCGTAGCAATAAATTTGAGATGCCCCGTTGCTGAATTCGTGCGGCTGACTGTCAAACTACCGTCCGACTGCTGTCTTGGCTTCATCGTCGCACGCGAATCGCTGTCCAGGCAGGAACTGCTTCAGCGGATTGAAAACATGTAAATCACTAGGGACGACGTCCGGACTGTATGGTGGGCGGTCCAGACTCTCCCTGTTAGATGAGCAGAGCTGGTCGATGGTTCTGACTATGACGCACGCGGCCTCCCGAAACGCTCTTTGTCGTGCCTCCACGACTGTTTACTTACTCATATCATCACCTCACTTCACAAAAAGAGACAACTTTCCCCACCCCGGGCTCCATTTCCTATTAGATTTTTATTGGCGTTCGTACCTTGCTTCATAGAAAATGACCAACACTTCTTTGTTTATACGCACTCGAAGTGTTAATCACAAGCGTCACCTTCAAAAACTGAAAGCAGCAGCGTGCCGCGGAGCTACCAGGAGATAGGGCCGGGATGGTCCAAGAAAGGTGCACCGCTGTGAATAGATATGTTGTCTTCGTATTTTCAGCCATACTTGCGCCAAAAGAACCGGGGCAATGACTTTCTGATTCGCTAGCGTAGCTGCAGAATACATGTCAAGGGAAGGGAAGAGCATTCGAGGAAGGCAGAGAATTAGATAGGATGATGAAATTTATAAATTCGCAATCTAAGGCTGTAATCAACTGAATCAGGACAAGAGTAATTGTAGATTGCCTTCCTCCTGCAGTGGACGCAAAATTAATGTCCCGTGGTAGTGACCTTGAAGACAGTAGCAATACTGTGAAAGACAAAACTAAGTTTTATTGGGCGAACGTGTGCCCACAAAACCAGGCTACACTTAAAGCACAACAATAGTGACGAACACAGACGGCGATTGTCGGAAACCTGATCAGCGGGTGAAGCGCGTCGACTTTTATGCATCAGTCGTCGAATGTTCCAGAGTAATCGCTGGGACCCGCGTGTCTCCCACAAAGTTCTACACTATTCGCATCGCGCATATGTGCAGTCAGATCACACAGGGGTCGGTGACAGACTGCGAATGGAACCATAGATAACATTCCAGAAACTTTCGATTCATGCGGGCGCGTCCTGCGCTCTGCGATAACATTTCTTGGGCGGTGAATTATTGGTCGCCCGATAAAGATAAACAAGTAAACGTGTCAATACCCCCCTCTTAAATAGCATCCACCCGATGCTGCAAACAAACGAAAGTAATAAACAAAAACACCCGTAGCAAAGAAACAATAAAATAAGGAAGTTCGTCAGCATGCGTAAAACGGCTTAAGGCGCACCACTTGGACCACTTTAGATCGTGCGCAGCGCCGCTGTGAATGCGAAATGCCGTATGGCACGACCTCATAGTCCAGTTCGCCAATACGTCGGATAATCTTGCAGAGTCCGAAATAGCGTCGCAATAGGTTCTCACTGAGTCCTCGTCGACGTATCGGGGTCCAAACCCAAACATGGTTGCCTGGCTCGTACTCGACGTAGCGTTGTCGGAATTCGTAGTGTTAGCTGTCGGTACGCTGATGGTTCTTGATCCGTAGGCGGGCGAGCTGTCGGGCGTCTTCGGCTCGCTGGAGATAGATGGCGACGTCAAGATTCTCTTCGTTGGTGACGTGCGGCAGCGTGGCGTCGAGAGTCATCGTCTGGTTCCTGCCGTAAACCAGCTTGAACAGAGTCACCTGTGTTGTTTCTTGGACCGGCGTGTTTTAAGCGAAGGTTACGTAGGGCAGTACGGCATCCCAGGTATTGTGTTCGACGTTGTCGTACATTGATAGCATGTCGGCGAGTCTCTTATTCAGGTGCTCCGCAAGACCATTCGTCTGTGGGTGGTAGGCAGTTGTCCTCCTGTGTCTCGTCTGACTGTACTACAGAATTGCTTGGGTGAGCTCCGCTGTAAAGGCCGTTCCTCTGTCGGTGATGAGGACTTCTGCGGCGCAATGGCGCAGCAGGATGTTCTCGACGAAGAATTTCGCTTCTTCAGGTGCGCAACCTCTCGGCAGGGCTTTCGTTTCAGCGAAGCGGGTGAGGTACTCCGTCGCCACGATGATCCACTTATTTCCGGTTGGGGAAGTCGGAAAGGGTCCCAACAAGTCCATACTGATCTGCTGAAATGGTAGGCAAAGAGGTTCGATCGGCTGTAGTAATCCCGCTGGCCTTGTCGGTGGTGTCTTGCGTCGCTGACAGTCTGTGCATGTCTTGACGTAACGGGAAACGTAGGCGATCAGGCGCGGCCAGTAATACCTTTCCTGCATCATCGATAGCGTCCGGGAGAATCCGAGGTGCCTAGCGGTTGAATCGACATGCAGGGCATGCGGTACATCTGGACGCCCCGCTGAGGGAATGACAAGAAGGTAGTTGGTGCGGACTGGTGAGAAGTTTTTCTTTACTAGTAGGTTGTTTTGAGGCGAGAATGAAGGCAATCTTTGCTTAAATGCCCTAGGGACAACGCCGGTATGCCCTTCGAAATACTCGACGAGGCCTCCGGGTCTGCTCATTGCTGTTCAGCGAAGTCTTCCGCGCTTATTATTCCAAGGAAGGCGTCGTAATCCTCGTCATCTTGCGGAGGCGGGTCAATGGGGGCGCGTGATAGGCAATCGGCATCAGAGTGTTTTCGTCCGGACTTATAGGTTACAGTGATATCATATTCTTGCAGTCTTAGGCTCCACCGCGCCAGCCGTCCTGAAGGATCCTTTAAATTCGCTAGCCAACACAAAGCGTGATGGTCACTGATGACTTTGAATGGCCTGCCATATAGGTACGGGCGAAATTTCGCTGTAGCCCGAACGATGGCGAGGCATTCTTTTTCGGTTGTAGAATAATTGTCTTCCGCTTTTGACAACGACCGGCTAGCGTAAGCGATCACGTGTTCATGACCATCTTTTCTCTGGACTAGCACGGCACCGAGGCCTAGGCTACTGGCGTCAGTGTGGATTTCGGTATCGGCGTGCTCGTCAAAGTGCTCAAGTACCGGCGGCGACTGCATGCGTCGTTTTAGTTCTTGAAATGCATCGGCCTGCGGCGTTTTCCACTTGAACTCGACATCACAATTAGTTCGATGTGTCAACGGCTCAGCGATGCGTAAAAAGTGCTTGACAAAGCGCCTTTAGTAGGCACACATGCCGAAGAATCTACGGACAGCCTTCTTGTCGATGGGCTGCTGGAACTGTGCAATGGCGGCTGTCTTCTGTAGGTCAGGGGGGACACCACATTTGTTGATGACGTGGCCTAAGAACAGAAGCTCATCATAAGCTAGACGGCACTTTTCCGGCTACAGAGTGAGCCCTGATGACTTCATGGTCTCTAGTACTGTCTCAAGCCGCCTAAGGTGATCTTCGAAATTTCCAGCAAAGACGACGACGTCATCAAAGTAAACAAGACAGGTAGCCATTTCAACCCTGCTAATACCGTTTCGATGACACGCTGAAATGTTGCAGGCGGCGAGCACAGTCCGAATGGCATGACTATGAACTCGTAGATGCCATCTGGAGTGATGAAGGCGGTCTTTTCGCAATCTCTCTCGTCGACTTCTATTTGCCAGTAGCGAGACTAGAGATCCATTGACGAGAAATATTTAGCGTTGAAGACCCGATCCAATGGGTCGTCTTCCGTGGGAGGGTGTATACGTCATTCTTAGTGAGCTTGTTCAGCCGACGATAATGGACGCAAAAACGTAGGGTTCCGTCATTTTTTCACTAAGGCAACAGGAGATACCCACGGGCTCTTAGACGGCTGGATGATGTCGTCGCGCAGCATTTCGCCGACTTGTTGTCTTATAGCTCCACGTTCTCGCGTCGAAACTTGGTAGGGGAAACGTGGTCATCGCTTGCTGTGGCTGCGGTGATTAGGGGCTACTTGAGTTGTTGTTGGAGCTCCTCACTGTACGACGTCGGCAATCGCAGCCACTTGAAGCTGTCATGAAGGGAACAGCTTCTGTAGCTCCTCCCGCACGAGCGCTCGGATAATCTCGCATAGGTCGTCGGTGGCCAGTGACGGAACTCCGGCGTAGTTTGAGAGTTCGTGCACTGGTAGAATCGCCGTTTCCGCATTTCCAGTGTCTTCTCGATGCTGGTGACCTCGCGAAGAAATGCGTCGACGGTCTTCAGTGGGCTTCGTATCATTGCCGCAGAAAGTTCCTCCTTCGCACCACGCATGAGTAGGCGGAATTCCTTCTCCTCGGACATTTCCGGATCGCCGTGGCGGAATAGGCGGCTCATTTCCTCCGTGAAGATCGCGATGGTCTCATTAGACAGCTGCACTCGGGTTTCTAGTAGTAATTGGGCTTGTTCTCGGCGTACGACGCTTGCGAATGTCTGCAGGAAGCTGCTTCGGAACAGGTTCCACGTCGGTAAGGCGGCTTCTCGGTTCTCAAACGACATCCTGGCGGCGTGTTCCAATGCGAAAAACACATGTCGAAGTTTGTAGCCACTGTTCCAGCAGTTAAATGCAGCGACCCTCTCATACGTCTCAGGCCAGGTTTCCGGGACCTCGAGTGTTGAACCGCGGAATATCGAAGGCTCCCTGGGTTGCTGCAGCACGATGGGGGACGCTAGGGCTCTCATTGGGGTTGACTTGGTGACTATCTTCCTGGTCGTCTCAGGCAAAAGTCCGCGCTCCGAAGGCAACACTTGCAGCATGCAGCTACCTCGCTGGTTCTTTGCGACGTCTGCCGCGTTCGGGCTTGGGTCACACCTTTGATGGGGTGTCCGGTACATGAACGCAAAGCACCTCCACCAGATCTCACGTGGTAGTGACGTTGAAGAACACAGTAGCAATACTGTGAAAGACAAAACTAACTTTTATTGGGTGAACTTGTGCCCACAAAAACAGGCTACACTTAAGGCACAACGATAGCGGCGAAGACAGTCAGGGATCGTCGAAAATCTGATCAGCGGGTCAAGCACGTCGGCCTTATACATCAGTCGTTGAATGTTCCAGAGTAATCGCTGGGACCCGCGTGTCTTCCACAAAGTTCTACACTATTGTCGTGGCGCATACATGCAATCAAATTACACAAGGTTCCGTGACAGACTGCGAATGGAACCATCGATAACATTCCAGAAACTTCTGATACATGCGGGCGTGCCCTCCACTCTGCGATAACATTTGTTGGGCGTTGAAACGTGGTCGCCCGATAAAGATAAACAAGTCCACGTGTCAATAAGGCGATGATGATAACGATTATTATTTACACAATGACTCTGCTTTTATGCATCTCTTCCCTGATATTTTTCCACCACTAGTGTAATCTTCTCTTACTAATCTGTACTGCAGCTTATCCTTCCACATTCTTTGAATCTCAGCCCCTGTGGAAGGTGGACACTCGCTATGGGTCTGGCTGGGCATATCTTCGCATTCTGTTACGATGTACCAAGTCGTTTCAGGGCTTCCTGTGGAGCACACACATGCCTCATCCTGCGGCGCTTATTTGCTCCATTGCGTTTTGTCCCAAGGCCGCCAGCTCGTACCTCAAATAGCAGGGCGCTCCTGTTTTGAGTTATCATAAGGACATTCCCTTAAGATATATTTCTTGTAGTGTTTGAAAATATCCATGTTCTTTATTTATGAGAAATCGTCAAATGGCCCATTGAGAGAGAAAGACGGCGTCTGTAGTAGCGAAACTGCGCCTAAAGACCCATAGGCGGCGACGCCATGTCTCGAGCCCACCTTGATAAATTCTCATTGGCTGCGAACCCACGGTACTGTTAACCAGCTTATCCTTCCACATTCTTTGAATCTCAGCCCCTGTGGAAGGTGGACACTCGCTATGGGTCTGGCTGGGCAGATCTTCGCATTCTGTTACGATGTACCAAGTCGTTTCAGGGCTTCCTGTGGAGCACACACATGCCTCATCCTGCGGCGCTTATTTGCTCCATTGCGTTTTGTCCCAAGGCCGCCATCTCGTACCTCAAATAGCAGGGCGCTCCTGTTTGAGTTATCATAAGGACATTCCCTTAAGATATATTTCTTGTAGTGTTTGAAAATATCCATGTTCTTTATTTATGCGAAATCGTCAAATGGCCCATTGAGAGAGAAAGACGGCGTCTGTAGTAGCGAAACTGCGCCTAAAGACCCATAGGCGGCGACGCCATGTCTCGAGCCCACCTTGATAAATTCTCATTGGCTGCGAACCCACGGCACGAGCGCGCCTCGATGGGGCACAGTGGACGAAAGGGAACACCAGCGATTGCCATGTCTCGCCAGGTCTTGCGTTTGGTGAAAGGGCATCGCTGCGGCGCTAGGTGACCCTCGTTGTCGGAAGCCAGCGCGCAGTCCGTATCTCTCTCTCATTATCACTGGCCTTAGCTGCTGTGCTCGCCGGCCGGCCTTGGCGGCCACTGCTGCTTTCTCAGACTTTCGTAGCTCAGGACGTACGTGGAATGCTGCGTTGGCACCGCAGGCTGCTGCTGCTTGCTGGCTCGGGCAGCACGTACTGCTATGGTACACTATTCGCGGCGCGAAACTCGAAGAACCAGTTAGCGGCGTTCAATGGGACATAAATGCTTTCGCATTCACAACTAATAAGGAATGCTTAGTGTTGCGGTTCGGGGTGGCGTTTAGGACAGGGGAGGTATTCTCCAAGTGCCCACTTAGTGGACATGTCTCTTTCGTCTGCTGCTGAAGTGCTGACTGGCTGTGGCGTTTCGCTGCCGCGCATGCGCAGCACAGCAGAGCCAATGGGCACTTAAGCAGCAGACAAAATGGACAGGTCTACTAGGTGCATTCTTATAGAATATCTCCCCAGAAATCCACCCGCTACTGGGATGAGTACGGCCGGTAGTAGGAATGAAGGAAAAAATGTTTATTTTACATCATTTACGTTCCTTCTAGATACGGAAGCCCACTCAATGTAGGACCATATTAAACGTCTGAGTTCACATCAGGACACGTCAGCACCCTCCTCAGTGCTACAAAAGTCTCCACATTTAAAACAGTCGTCTTCTCTAGAAGAGTAGGCTAGGGAATCTGATGAGTGCATCTCGGTCAATCGTCGAATCGGTAGCACAATCGCTCCCAGGATGTCGCACCCTTGCGCGGACTCTGCCTCCTGTGTTGCACCCTGGCGCCTGCAATGGCGCAACTACGCGATAATCTGGAAAACCGATGCCGAAGCGCTTCTCACCTTCGAAGTTGACCCTTTTCACCTCACTATTCGGCTTCAGCTTGTCAGTGGTCATGTTCAGGTAGAGTGATCTTCGGGGCAGTTGTAACCTTAAAGTGAGCTCCTTTGTTTGCGCGTCACAGTCTCTGGCAGGCCCAGGCGTCATCTGTGTTCGCGCTTATTTAAGGAATACCTCGTGGAAAAACGTCTAAGGAATGCTCATCGCCGTAATGAGGTGCAGCATACTCATCCGCTGCCGGGGTATTTGACCTGAGGGTGTCCAGCTGTCAGGTTACCCGAAGCGTGAGTGTCCACTAGCGACTGCGGGTATTATTCTATAAGTGATAACTGATGACACACTGCAGCTTCAGGTCTCAGCCCTTGCTTCGTTGTTGCCTTTTCCCTCGGACTACACCGACACACACATAATCTGGTCGGCATGCTTCAGCGACACGCCCTCCGGACACTATGATGCTCACATCGCTCTATATAAAGTTCTACCCCTCTCTCTGTCTCTCTTTTTTGTCGTGGTGAGCCCTCGGCAAGGCAGAAATTAGTTTCCTATTTCACTAACATCGATAGCGATGGAGAGCAGGAGAACACGTTAAAAAAAACGCCCTCAGTTCTTTGCCTAAGATCCCCGTCTCAGACCATCTGCATTCTTATTGCAAAGCATAGAAAAGGGAGCCAGACCCTTTTCTATGCTTTGCCTCAAAGTTGCATTCGTGCAAAAATTAGACTCTATCGGAGCAGCCTCCCCTTTTTTTCTGACATTTCCTTCTGGCATGTAAGAGGGCAATGGTCGCTTTCGACCGCAAATTTTGTGCCTTCAATATGGCATCCTGGCTTTTTCAATGGCCCATACTATGCGCATTCCCCGAGGTGCTAAACGCCTGTTCTCGTGGTGTCAGTTTTCAACTGAGGTACATCACGGGGCTTTCTTCACCGCTTTCATTATGTTGGAGAAGGGTGATACCTTGACCACGATTGCTTTCGTCACTCTAAAGAATGTATTCTGCGGGAAAGTCTTGTGAGACAAGCACAGGCCGTGAAGACAAGGCTTTCCTCTGAAAACAATCCACGTTTTCTGAATAAGGCTCTGCAAATCTTCCACTTTTTTGTGAATCACTAACATTTTCTGTCTATTGTTTCCTTTCATTTTTCATTTATTTGTTGTTTGAGACATACAGCTGTCTCAGGTGCTGCAGCAAAAGGCAGTATTCTTGTCTGACAAAGGCTGCAGCACCCAAAGCATGTTGACACTCTGAAGCAAACAACAGCACAAGCGTTACAATTTTTCGAAATATGATAGCATATCAAAAGCGATTAACAATTCGAATCTCAATCAGAACATGTTAAAAAAGGAAAACAAAACAATGACATTGTGGTACATAAAGAAGTTATACAATAAAGTAGCGAAGAAAATACGTTTGAACAGATTTCTTGAACCTCAAGCTTGATTTCGAGGTTTGTAATTGTTCCAGCATTGTGGGATTATTGTTTAGTAAGGTTGATATTTGAAAGTTTAATGCCTGTTTCCCGTAGTTCGTGCGAGTAAGCGGTATAGAGATTGGGTCATGTCTGAGATTATACGGAGTTTCTTTGGTGGCGAAGGTCTGATTAAACTGTATGTGATCAGCTTGACGGAGACGGAACGCCTCGAGCTATAGTTTATGCAAAAATAGGTGGTCTATATGGAGTATGCCAAGCTTATCAAAAAACGGTTTAGTGTGTGCAAGAACAGGTAGGTTACAAACTGCCCTTACGGCTCTTTTTTGCAGCCTATATAGTGACATAAGGTTAGTTTTGGTAGTAGTTCCCCAGACCAGAAGTGAATAGTATAGACTAGAATGTATTAGTGTGTAATATAGCTGTTTCTTTAATTTCATTGGAATAAGATGCTTTAACATGTTAATCATTCCCGTCGCTCTACGAATGTCGGCTCTGAGGGTCTCCACATGAATGGACCAATACAGGTTTTCGTTAAACCATACGCCTAAAAATTTTACGCACTTCGTATTTTCTATAACGCGCCCCCCAAAATTTAACTCCTAGTGACCCATCAGCTGCTTTCCTTTAGGTCTAAATATGACGTACTTTGTTTTTTCGCAGTTCAGTTGTATTTTATTTGAATTTAGCCAACAGTTGAGGTCCCCCATCCATCTATTGGCTGCGTTAAATGCTTCTTGAATGTTATGATCAGAGAAGAAAACGCTGGTGTCATCTGCATACAAAGTTATGCACTGTGTGTTTGGGATGTTAACAATATCATTGATATAGAGAAGAAACAAAGTTGGGCCTAGGATTGAGCCCTGAGGAACACCGCAGTTTAAATCAAGAAGTTGGGACTTAGAATCATTTAGGCAAACAAACTGCTTACGGGAGCTGAGATAGTTCTTAATTAAAGTATATGCTACACCTCTTATGCCATACCAGGGTAACTTTCGGAGCAAAATATCGTGATTAATAGAGTCAAAAGCCTTTCGGAAATCCAAAAACACTGCAATAGTGTAAGTCTTTTTTTTTCGAAGTTCTTAATTAAGTGGTCTTTCGCATGCAAAAGCGCGTGCTCAGTAGACTTTTGTTTCTGAAACCCGAATTGTGCTGGTACTATTGCTTTGTTTTTTGTCAAGTGCCCAACTATTCTTTTATTTAAAATACGTTCAGGGATTTTAGAAAAGATAGGAAGAACTGAAATTGGTCTGAACTGAAATTATTGAGGTTATCTAACGCACCCCCTTATGCAGTGCCACTATTCTCGCAATTTTCATGAGCATGGGAAATTCACCAGTCGATAAGACGAGGTAGCAGATATGTGAAAGCGGGTGACATATAACTTGCGCTACACTCTTTATAGGCTTTGTACTTATTTCGTCCGCTCCGCATGCGCAGTTATTCTTTAGTGTAGATATGACGTCTGCTATCTCGGCTGGGCTTGTTGGGTACAGGAATATAGTGGGCATATCAGAACATCCTTTGTATGCTTCACATCGGCCTACAGGAGCATCGCTACACTGCGCAGCAGAAACCTGGAAATGCGAGTTAAATTTGTTGGCTAGGCATTCCCCTGATAATGGTATCCCGTCGATAACTATTGATTGAGGACAGTTCGCTTTGTTGCCCGTCAATAATTCTCGAAATGTTCTCCAAAGCAGTGAAGGATTGTTTGCAGCTGCAGTAAACTTATTCTGATAGTACTCGCGTTTAGCCTTCTTCATTTTAGAGTTTGTTTTATTTCGAAGCTGCTTGTAGGCTTCCAGGACGTGTGGATCTTTCGATTTAATGAATGTTTCAAATAACTTTTTACGGCGTTCAATTTCTTTATATAGTTCGTAGGACACCCAAGGCTTTCTAATTTTTCGGTGCGTTTTGCGCATTTCTAGTTCACAAAGGACCGGCACTAAAAGAATAGCCATGAAATGTTGCGTAAATTACGTGTGTGAAAGAGCTTAATTCTATATACCTCCACGTACGCTCTAAGCGATTCTGAAAACGCTGGTGTCTTATGAGTACACGTGCGACACATGCACTGATGCTTTGCTTCTCTGTGTCCGTGCAAGACATGTCTTTGAGGAACGGTACAAACAGTTTCTAAAATTCTGCGGTTAAACAACGGCTCCTCCAAATAACGTGTCTTACTTCCTAAGAAAACACCTCGTGACCACTTCCGAAAAGTGCGCTAATGCTCAAGCGCGCCACTACAGGCTTCTAATAAATAACCTAGACTTTACGGTGCAAGCGTATCTCGCAAGAAAAAATCAAGCTTATCCGTTTTAAAAGAAAGAACGACCTATCGAGACAAGAGTTTCCAAAATTTATGCGCGCGCAAGCCATCTCTTTCAGACATCAGTGAGCTTCTAAAACAAACAACCTCAACAAAGTTCGAAGCTTGCTTATCGAAACAATGTTTAGTCTCGGAGGTGTCGAAACGTTTACCCAAACTCTAAAAAAAAACTGCTCTTTCCGCAGAACTTGTAACACCGTTATTCATTCCGAATAGGCGACGTCAACTCTTTCGACCGCACTCCAGGCGGGTGGGTTTGAAAGTTCATGCTGTCAACCATGGAATACAGAGGTCATTCACCTCGCTGCAGACCTTCGGCACTGTACGAAAAGGCAACCTGCCTTTTCGGCATTGCACTACGAATTTACTGCCTGGTGCGACTACTTAGCGCAGCCTCACTGCCGCGCGCTCCTTTGTCATACAGGTTACACCTCGAAAATAACTCAGCAAGGAGGAACATAAATGCCCTCCGCGGCGTACCGCTCTTTGTTTTCTTCGTCGTTTGGCGGCTCGCACGTGCTCTGACTGGCAACGTCTCTAACGAAAAACGCGCCTTTCTAATTCTTTCGCTGCGCTCCTCACAAGTTTTAGTGGCTTTCGCTGCATTCGGCTACGCTGCTGCCTTTTTTTTTGTTTCAGTCGGTGGCTCCTCAGCATGACCCCCTTTCTAATTTTCTGCCTAGGAGATCGGAAAGATTTCCTCCTCTAGAGTAGCTATGTTTCCGGCGCTAGCTGTTGCCTCCTCTTTTGTTGTAGTTTGCTGCCACTGAGGGCAACATTGCGGTCATGAGGAAGGCTTTTGATAGTACTGGGCGCTATTGCTATGTGACCTGAAGACACTGCTTGTCACATACTTGTCGGCCAACTGCGCTGAACTTTTTGCAGACACTCCATCCTGGCTGTCCTTAACGGAAAGGCGCCCGTTATCCGTCAGCGTCTCGTCAAACTGCTCTAAGCAGATTAACACTGCCAGTTTACTGACGTTACCCGCCCCTGCTCCTTTCAACCACTCTGCAATGTTATCCTTCAGGCGACACACAAACTCGAGAAAGCTCCCATTAGGCTTCTTTCTTTCCTGTCAAAATTGTCTCCGGAATCCCTTTGTGGAATTTGGCGAGCAAACTCGAGTTGACTTAACTGTTCCCGCCTGCCTCGGCTGCGTTCAGTTCGGCCATGACTTGCGAGGATTCTACCGGCAGCTACGGAACCAACCGCTGCTGCCATGTGTCTTTGTGAAATGATTGCATCTCAGAAATTCGTTCAAAATAAATCAGGTAGAGACTGATGTCATTACCTGTTTTGTACGGCCGAAGCAAACTCGTCATTTTCACGCTTTCCGTTTGTGGCGGGGTGCTATCCGTACGGGGCGCTAATCTCGCTTGCTCTAGTTTTTTCTCAAGCTCAATTTCAGCCGGCCTAAAGTTTCCCTCTTTTCCTGCCTTTCCTTCTCTTCCGCGCTTTGTTTCTTCTCGCGACATATCTTTTCCCAGGCATCCATGAGCCCGTGCTCCTCGAAACCCACTTGGTTACTGGCAGTACGAATTTCAGGCTCCCTCAACGTATGGTTAACCTCCGTACCGAGCTCTGCGCCAACAGCCGAATCTCATCTTTTTTAACACTGTACTATCAATGCTTTTGCGAGAGCCGGCTACAACATCCCTTATATTGACAGCTGGCGGTCATATAGGGGAAGTTGTGCTGGGTCCGGTCACGGTCAATGATAACTAATTGTCCCATAGAACCCTGTCCTTATCATAGGTCCAAAACAGAGTCACTGCAGAACTCACCCAATCCCGACCTTGCGAAGGTCGTGCCTCCCGGAGCCACGTTCCCAGGTCCACCGATTCCAGATCATGAGGACTGCCTTCTGCTGCGCTTCTTTGAAGTTTTCACCAGTTGTCCAAGCCTCCACGCCGTCATTGCGATGGTTATGCCCCCCGAGCCACGAAGAGGAGCTCTGCTGATCCAGGATCCACAGAAGTCGTTCTTCCGTCCGCAGTTTACCTCGAGCTTGCGAAGATCGTGTCTCCCGGAGCCACGTCCTCAGGTCTTCCGATCCCAGATCATGAGGACTGCCTTCTGCTGTTCTTCGTTCAACTTTCCCCGCCTCGTCAAGACTCCACGCCATACTGCTACGGCTGTGCCTCCCTCAGCCACGAAGAGGAGCTCTCCTGATCACGGATACAGAGAAGTCACCCATCAGCCCGCAGTTTACCTCGAGCTTGCGAAGGTCGCGTTTCCCGGAGCCACGTTTTCAGGTCCGCCGATCCTATATCGTGAGGAATGCCTTCTGCTGCTCTTCCTTGAAGTTTCCTCGACTCCTCCCAGCCTTCACGCCATTAGCGCGACGGCTGTGCGTCCCGGAACCACGAAGAGGAGTTCTGCCGGTCCCATATCCACAGAAGTCACTGCTCTGTCCGCAGTTTACTTTGAGCTTGCGAAGGTTGTGTCTCCCGTAGCCACGTTCCCATTCCGGCCGATACCAGATCGTGAAGACTGCCTTCTTGATCTCGCCGCTCCCAACCAGATCGTTGCTGCTCAGAGTAGCCTTTAGGCCAGGAATCCACCCGGCACCGAGATGAGTACGTCCGGTAGTAGGAACGAAGGCAAAACGGTTTATGTTACACACTGAAGTCCACTCCATGCGGGAGCATATTGAACGTTCGAGTTCACATCAGGGCACATCAGCCCCCTCCTTATGGCACCATAATTCTCCGCTTTTAAAACTGTAGTCTTTTCAAGGTAACTGCGCTGGGGAATCTGATTATCGTATCTCGGCCAATCACAATCGTCGAATCGGTCGCAAAATTCCTCCCAGGATGTTGCACCATTCTGCCGGTCTCCACCTCCTGTGTTGCACCCTCGATCCCGCATATGGCGCAACTGCGTGGTAATCTGGCAAACCGAGGTCGACGCGGTTCCCTCGGTAGCCTTCGACGTTGGCCCCTTTCAACAATTGTTTCCGCTTGTCAGGGTAAGGTTCAGATAGAGTGATCTTAGCGGTAGTTGGCACCTCGAAGTGAGCTCCTTTGTTTGGGCGTCACAGTCTATGTCATGCCCCGGCGTGGTTTGGGAGGGCGCTGATGACAGAACTGCCTCGTTGAATACGCCTAAGGAAGACTGATTGCCATATTGAGACGTAACAATAGGTGCCCTCGAAATTTTTAAAACGACGCTTTCTTTGCTTCTTCTTTCAACTTTCGCATTGTTACTGCTGCTGTGGCTGATGTGGCTGCTGCGCAAGCTGCAGCTGCTGCGTGTGTATCAATGACAGGGGCGAGTTAAAGAGGAAAGACGACACGAGAAACTCGTTTTCAACCCGTCGCGTCGAATGTGCAGAATGCCCTCTGCAGCTCCCTCGACTTCGTCACATTAGCCTCTTGACAGCTGTAATTGTCCGTGACTCTACTCAAAAGCATTGCAGAAATTGCAGCGCTTCGCTTTCTACTAATGTGCGAATGCAAAGGGCACGTAGGTGGAACTCTAGAGAGCAGGGAAGAATGGGCAGTTTCCATACAAGGGAGGGGGGAGGTGACGTGAGAAGGTAAGGAAACCCTACGACTGAACGACAGCGGTTTTGGGTAAACTGGATAAGCTTAAGTTAAAGTTACGTAGAGTACGGTGCTGCTACTTCTCAAAAATAAACACCACGCAAATATGTCAAGCGGGCAATTTACGCAGAGCGCGCAGAAGCGGAGCCGCCCTAATTAAAGTGCACCGGAGGGCCCAGATGACACTATGGAAGCGGTCGACTTTCAAATCAGCGCTCCTGTGCCCGTGGCGGTAGATTTGCGGCTTATGGTATTGCTAGCGGTCACGGATTTGATCATGACCGCGGCAGCCGCATTTCCAAGGAGGCGAAATAGAAAACGCAAGCGCACTTACGTATTGGGACACGTTGAAAAACATCACAGTGTCGAAATAATTCTGGAGTCCGCCACTACGGCACGCCTCATAATCGGATTGTGGTTTTGGCTCGTACAGCCCCATAATCGAAGTTTAATACTTCTGGCACGGTGGGGTGTGCAATGTGAGACGCTGACAATGCTCAACCCTCTCTGATGTTATGAAATATTGCGCACAACAACGCCTCAAGCAAACACCCTCCTTGCGTGTTCTGTGTACTACGCAGACAAACAGCAGTGGTGCACGCAAGGTAGCGTTTAACATCAACTGACCACTCTCGTGTCAGACTAAATGTTGAAGAAATTAAGTTTTAGCCGTCAACTTTAGCCGTCAACTTTAGCCGTCAATTATTGTCGATCAAAGCATCCAACGCGGAAATATTCGCTTACATCGATTCCCACAGTGCGTGGGATCTGCATATATTTTTTGGTTCCACACTTTCCTTCCAATTTACTGTTCTCTTTTTCTCTCACTTGCTTTTTTATAACTCCTGCTTGTTTATTCACACTTTCAATTACCCTGTACTTCGTTGCCGATTTTCTTTATCTCTTCCTTTATTTCGTACCGACGCTTTTCAGGGACATATATTTCTGCAGGTCACGGCTTGTCACGCGTAGGCCGTCCGGGTGAAGTCATCGACGGTACATGCAAGCCAATTGGTCGTGCCGTAGTCAAGCGAACACAGTGATGGGGTCATAATTTGAGGAAAGAAAACAGAAAGATATGTATCTACTAACAACGATGCTCAAATAAAAAAAAATGCACAAGAACATTGACCCACATGCACTTAATATAGATCACTGATGAGGACAAAAGAAATACAACGAGCAATTAACACTGAATGTAAAAACTTACACTACACGAGAAGACAGCTAACAGTGGTTCACTAAAACTAAAAAAAACTAAAAGTCCAAAAGAAAAGCAATGATGGCATACGTATGGCCGGGCAGCAGCAGCAAGTCCATAAACGGTGAGGTTACCCGAAGAACGCTGGCGAGCCGATCTTGTTGCGGTGGATGCGATTGCTGGGCTGGGTCTCCAGGGAGTCTAGATCTGACGACTTCCCTCCACCAGGTTGGGCTATATCGAAGGTAACTACCGTCAGCTTTGTTGCAGACGTTAGTTTGTCGTCTCTTACGTGAAGTAGTCACTCGGAGTTCAGACGCGGCTATGCGGACCAGGTAATACTGGATGGCACTAGCCCCTTGACGCTTCTCAGAAGATTATAGGATCGGCTTCTAGAATGCTTAGAGGGGACTAAAAGCTGCGTCTAAATAACTTCTCCTTTCCGTAGTTCCTTGGATCGAGTAACGCCACATATTGGTGACGATCCAATCAAGTTCTGCCAAAGTCATGGGCGCGCCCTTTCTAATTAGGGGCGAAGGAAAGGGTGATTTTCTACCCCTCCTCCGGGCTGCGGGCTATGCTTTATTGTTTGGTAAGCAAAAAATGCTCACGCATGTACTACATGTCGGGATAAAGCCAGTTGTGGTGCTTCCTCGTTTGAAACACAAATTCAAACAGAGAAGACTAGGTAATCTTACGCGCCGGCGCCGCTTATAGTTTGCAACGGAATATCGCAATACCATGACCCCTCCCACCGCGCTATTTATCTGCACATTCGATGCATGCCGCTTGCCGCGCCTTTCTAGAGCGCGTCACGGGCCTGTTTGCTTTTTCGGCCATATTCTCTCCATCCACCATCGAATGCGAACAGTGCGGACGAGGCGCATTCTCACGCCAACTCTTTCTTTCGAATACACTAATAGATAAGATTTTTTTATCTAACTTACTTGCACAGGCAATGCATTTGGTGGAGCGATAAACAGCTGAAAGAAGGCACCCACGATTTGACCACGTGACTCGTTTTTTTCCCGTCACCTATGAGATAACACACAATCGATGGTAACCCAAGAGTGAATCTGCATCAGCCAATGAATCTAGAGGAGTGTTGAGGGTTGCATTTTATGCCGTCGTACAATTAGCTCATTCATCTTTGGGCGTCGCCAGAGTTCGCGGAGATCCCGAACTCTGCCAAACTCGGGCCTTTCTGCATAACACCCCAAAATGGTATCTACGCTGTCTAGCAACAAGCGCATTTATCGAGTTCACGCTGCATGCATCGCTTCTCGCCCTCTACTAAAATAGTTCGCCGCATGCTAATTCACTTCATTGCATAGCTTTCCCGTTCACACAAATAGTATGTGCATGACGGCTGAACGCGGTTTCTTTTTTCTCTTTGGTTCAACAGGAGACACAAGAAATAGGCGAGCAGCCACTGCTTGCCTTCCTTCCGAGGGAAGAATGGGACCCATTTGATCCTATGCTGATCGCAGATGGCCTCTTCGCTGCAGGAAACGTCTTCTCGTAAGTGCTTCCCGTGCGTAAAGGCGGACACTTCAGTCGACGCGCTAAATTTATGCGCATGTCTTTAAGAGGAAGCTTGTCAACCCAATGCCCACTAATAATTAGGACCTAGACGGCAAGTGGCGCTTGACTACAGCAACTGCGTGTGGTTAACATTTCAGAGCCCTGCGCCTGGTGCATCTGTTCTCCATGAACCCCCACCTAGGCCCCCTGCAGATCTCGCTGGGCCGGATGGTGATTGACATCGTCCAGTTTTTCTTCATCTACACCTTAGTGCTGTTCTCGTTCGCCTGCGGCCTCAACCAACTGCTCTGGTACTATGCAGACCTGGAGCAGACCAACTGCGACCCGAACAACATCAGGGACTCCTCCTGTCTCACGTGGCGACGCTTCTCCAAGTGAGCGATTCATCCGCCTGCAGGCGGCGGAGAAAATATGTCAGTGCCCTGTTCTTTTAATTCATAGTCACTTTAATCCAATCCGTTTCGTTTTTGCCCCTGGTGACATTGGTGCTCTAAGCTTTTTTTTTGCCTTCTATCAACACTTTCACTGGCTCTCGTCAACCCTGTGGCCTTTGAAGATAGCTTACGTAACCTAAACCTTCTTGGTGCAGCCTGTTCGAATCGTCGCAGTCCCTCTTCTGGGCCAGCTTCGGTCTGGTGGACCTCTCAAACTTCGAGCTTACGGGCATCAAGAGCTATACACGGTTCTGGGGCCTTCTCATGTTCGGATCGTACAGTGTCATCAACATTGTCGTCCTCCTGAACCTGCTCATTGCCATGATGAGCAACTCTTACCAACGAATATCGGTAAGCATGCCTGCTTACAGCGTGACTTACGCAAATACTCTTATCGTTCTCAGGTCCGTGGAAGTCATCATGTTTAACACGAAATGGAGAGACAATGGTCCACTTGTTTTCCCAAACCAACAATTACATGATAAGGTGCGACATTCTTAAGCCTAAGTTTTCTTCGGCTCTTCCTCGATGTTTCTACTACTGCAGCTGCTGCTGCTGCTGCTGCTGCTGCTATCCCTATCTTGGGCGCCACGTCGACAGGTGGTTGAGAACACACGTAGGAGTGCGGGAGATGTAAAAAAAAGTCGCAGTTTCGCCCGAAGGGCCAAGTATCGATTGTAATAGCAAGTTAGTGGACCGCCATATAAACCGCCGTATAAGCTTTTAGACATAGGTACAGTAACTAAATTAAGAAGCATGGTGCCACGTGCACATACGCAAACATGAACACATCTCACTCGATGAGCGCGTAACCTCGCTGTCAGTACACTGGAGTGAGGAATCGTGGCAACCGCAGGGAGCGAATGGACCTTCGCGATTCCTCTTGCATCTCCCCCCCCCCCCCCCAACGCGAACCGAACCGCGAAAATACACCGCGCGGCAGACTCTGCGCATGTCGCGGATAGCGTTCAAAATACAGTGACCCGGGCGGGGCCGCCCGGGCCGCCAGCAGTAGAACGCCCCCCCCCCCCCTCCCTACCCTTGCCCAGAGCCCTATGCACAACGGAAGATGGCGGCCCTCCTCCAAGCCTTCCTTCGTTTCGGGCGCGGGTTTGAGCTACGATTGCCGGCTCACCCTCGCACGCTTTCACTTGCAAATAGAGCACAAGGAGCGCGGCGACAATTTTGTCACCCTCGGACGTTATACGGAGCCTCACGGCGACGGCGACACTGACGGCAGAAATGCCCTTGCCTTGCCCACATAATTGCTATCGCAATAAAAGTATGCCTGCTTTGGGGGAAGCAGCGCCACAATGAGCTCAGAAGCTTCCTGGGAGTCGCCACAATGCCCCATCACCGCCAACACATTACAGAAGCTGCAGCGCTTGCCTTTGTGCCAACGCGCAACAGCTCTGGGAAACAGTAGAATGAAGAGGCAGCGAATGGGCAGAACCGGATGCCCTACCCGTTTATTCACCGACGCAGGCTTAATATCTGCGAAGTTTACCAATCATCGCTCATGGCAGCTAGCCTCCGTAATTTGGGGTCTCGTCTTTAAAGGAGAGGCTAATACACGTGACAAAAATTGAAGAATAAGTGAATAAGTGTTAATTCAAGGTACGGTACGTTTGCGATATTTTTTGAAAAATAAACATCGTGCAAATTTCCCTTACTGAGAACTGACACAGGGCGTGCAGAAGCGAGGCCACATTAAACCTCCGCAGCGTCAAGACACACTACGCAAGCGGCCGTCCGGCATAGCAACACTTTTGTACGCGACGCGATATCTTAGTGGGTCGGGGTCGTAGTGTGATCCCAACCATGGCGGACGCATTTCGACGAGGAAACAATGCAAAAGCGCTCATACGGTTAGATTAAGATGCTTGTTACAGAATTGCAGGTGGAGAAAATTAATCCCGAGTCTGCCCCTACGGCGTGCCCGATAATGAGATTGTCGTTTCGCCACGTAAAGCCCCACACTTTAGAGTTTACCGATTCTGCCAATATGCGATGCGCCGTATGAGACAACGAGTGTGCTAAGCTACTCAGGCTACGAACAATATGGCCCGCACCAGCGCTTCGAGCAGACATGTCTCGGTGTGTGTTCTCTGCACTACGGATCGAATAAACACAAGTTTTGCACGCAAGTTGAACATCCACTTGCTATTCTTGTATAGCATCAAGCGCTTACTGACTTACGATCACCGTCACTGCCAATTACTTTCAAGTAACGCAAAACTGCAGAAAGCTTCGCTTACACTGGTTCCTACATGAGAGTGGCTTGTTGGGCTAGTTGGTACATGGTTATGCTAGGAGAATGCCAGCAAACTTGAGAGTAGGAAAAAATCGAGAGGCAGACATAGACAAAGAGACAGGAAGGTGGCTGGAAGCCACCTTCCTGTCTCTTTGTCTATGTTTGCCTCTCGATTTTTTCCTACTCTCAAGTTTGCTGGCATTCTCCTAGCATAACTGGTTCCTACGTTACGTGGGAACTAGACATTTTCTTTTAAAGCTCTTTGCCTCTTCCTTTGACTTTTGCACTGCTGCTGTCGCTGTCTTGGGCTCCCCTCGGGAGGCGGTTCTGAGCATGCGCATAAATGAAAGGAGCATGGCAAAAATGAAAGCCAAGAAGCTCGTTTCGACCTTTCCATAACGACCGTGCAAGTAAACGCCGTGCACATTTGTCAAGCGCACAAGTAACCAAGGACGTCCAGCCGCAACGCCGACTAAAGGAGCAGCGTCTAGGCGACTCTACGTAAGCGGTTGCACGTCCAAACAACACTTCTGTGCCCATAGCGGTAGCTTTGCAGCAGTGGCATTCGTTCAGGTAGCAGGTCCCGACCGCGGTAGCCGCATGTCGACGGAGGCGAAATACAAAAATGCACGTGCTCTTCGATTTAGGTACACGTTAGAGAACTCCATGGTGCCAAAAGTAATCCGGAGTCCACTACTAGGGCGTGCCTAATTATACGACTAGGGTTTTGGAACGTACAGCCCTATATTAACGCGACAGCGTTAAGGAGCTCGTGTCGCAGAAAAGCCGGTGTCGTCGGCGTCGATGTCGGCGTTGGCCGTGAGTGATAAATCACGGCAGGTACTTCATAAATAAAAAATTGGAGGACGCTTAAGCTTCGCCTTCAAGAGTGGAACGCGACAGCGTTCCCGTCGACCCGCCAAGGGGTATTGGGCTACGGCGCAGCGACAACGCGCCCCGCATCGGACGCGGTGAGCGTCAAGCAACGCAGCGTTCGGCGCGACAACGAAATGCGCGCCTCAGCAAGCGACGCACGCCTGAGCCTTCTAAGGTAACACCGCGTTCACTAGAGGCGCTTTTGTACCGCTTTGAAGCATCGAACTCGTGGCTCAGTGGTAACGTCTCCGTCTCACACTCCGGAGACCCTGGTTCGATTCCCACCCAGCCCATCTTGGAAGTTGCTTTTTATTTATGAAGTGCCTGCCGTGATTTATCGCTCACGGCCAACGCCGCGGACGCCGACACCGACGCCGACGACACCGGCTTTTCTGCGACACGAGCTCCTTAACGCTATCGCGTTAAAAAGCAACTTCCAAGATGGGCTGAATCGAACCAGGGTCTCCGGAGTGTGAGATGGAGACGCTACCACTCAGCCACGAGTTCGATCCTTCAAAGCGGTACAAACGCGCCTCCAGTGAATGCGGTGTTGCCTTGGAAACGAGCCGTGGAAAGTTATACTGCGGTGTATATCGGTAATTATGAACATGTAACTTACAGAAGTCGCAATTACACGAGTAGCGAAGTGCTTTTCCGCTACATATCTTCTGCGCTTTCCGCACACGCAGAGCCATCTTGCGGCAAACACAGAAGACCCCCTCCTCTCCATGTACGGCGCTGCCCCGACAGATGGCGCGCCACGCGCGCATTGGGGCTGTGCTAGGACCGGTGCGAGGCGGGTCGCGGCCCGGACTCTCTCTCCCCTGACGACGCTTCGCCTTGCTCCCTCACGAATTGCAGAATCAAGCGTCCTTCCTTTCTTTAGATCACTATCTGTCTCTCTGCCCGTGCCGATCACGACGTTTGGCTGGCGTTGGCGTGCATCATTTCCCCCTCCGAGACACCCAGTTCTTTGGTTCGTTCCGCTTGCTCAGGCGCACGTTTCGTTGCTGCGCCGAACGCTGCGTTGCTCGACGCTCACCGCGTCCGATACGGGGCGCCTCGTAAGTGATGGCTGCGCCGTAGCCCATTGTCTTACACCCCTTGGCGGGTCGACGGGAACACTATCGCGTTCCACTCTTGAAGGCGAAACTTAAGCGTCCTCCAATTTTTTAACTTAATGTGTATTAAAGATAATAGGGGTTTCATCAAAGCTAGGAACAGAGCAGCATGATTTGCAATGCAGGAAAGTATGTAGCGGCCCAATACTGTGAAGAGACAATGTCGCTAAGATGAACATTAACGCAGCGTGTCGTATGTCCAACATATCGTTGCGTTAGCAACTATATGGACACCCCAGGTGCATTTTTGTCGTCGCCATTGGCGTCGCCATGATCCGTGCCCAGCCACTGGCACGCTTCGGCACGAGCCGACAAGCGAACGCGTCGCTTAGCATCGGTTGGAGGAAAAATTGGAGGACGCTTAAGCTTCGCCTTCAAGAGTGGAACGCGACAGCGTTCCCGTCGATCCGCCAAGGGGTGTAAGACAATGGGCTACGGCGCAGCGACTACGCGCCCCGCATCGGACGCGGTGAGCGTCGAGCAACGCAGCGTTCGGCGCGACAACGAAATGTGCGCCTGAGCAAGCGACGCACGCCTAAGCATAGAGAAAGAAATTCAACAAGAGGGGACACTCTTCAAAAACTGGCAACAGGAAAGACGTCACGCGTAGTTTCAACAACATCCGTTAGTTGACGCGAGCATAAGAAAAAAAAAAAGAATGTGAAATAAACTTCCAGACAACGTTTTATTTTTTTGATTCTTTCCCACTAGAAGTGAAAAAGTTTTGCGTGTAAATGAACTTACACTTGGCAACTTTTTGTTGCGTTGCCTAGCAACAAGCTAGCGGCACGCCAGACACGCGTGCATACGTCATGCGCCAGGCAAGCCGCAGGAGTGAGCGAGGCCGGCCGTACGTGCGAAGCTCGCGTGCTCGGCGACCCGTCTGTTTTGGATATAGCCCATGTTTTTGGGCTCCCGGCCTTCTCTATGCTTTTCTTGCGTATCGTCTGCATTTCGACACGGCACCACTGCACTACTGGACTACGGCAAGGTGAGAAATTGTGTTTGACAGTGTGCGGCGCATTTTAAGCACATTTAGGCTTAGTTCGAGTGGCGCAGTTAATTTGAGTTAATGCCTCGTCCTGGGAGATTTTTGCGACGCTTTCTGTGAGCACCAACATTACTGTAACTTATTTCGGTAGGTTTTGGGCACGCTTGCCGCGCCCGGCTTATTGACGCAGTAAGCGAAAACCGGCTCGGCCGTGTGAGGCATTTGCGCGTGTACATGCGTGTACTGCGTCGTAGCGCCTAAGACAGGCAAGTTTTCGCGCATTCTGTGGCCCCCAACATTATTGTAACTAGCGTCGTTATATTTGGGGTAGTTTAGAAGCACGGTTGCCGCGCCCGGCTTATTGACGCAGTTAGCGAAAAGCAGCTCGGCTGTGTGCCGCAGTTCGTTTCGCGTGTACTGGATCTTACTGGTAGAAGTTCGTGACGCATTCTCTGACCCGAAAAAGTATTGTAATTTATCTGGTAACTTTTTGGGATATCTTAAGGCTTGCTCGCCGCGCCTGGGGTTGTGAAGGTGTTAGCAAAAAAGCAAGCCGGCCATAGTGAGTTAGTTTTGCGTGTACTCAATTTTAGTGGGTCAAGTTTGTGACGCATTTTATAGCCCTGCAACAAGATATACCTTATTTCGGCACTCACGCTTCTCGAAAACGCGACGAGCGATTGCCGAGAGTGATAACACGGGAGTGTTGCATGCGCCGGCAGGACGCGTAAAAGATAACACGGAGGAGCTCAAGAACATGACATTTACGTATTATGAGCGACTGAAAACAGGCTTTGCACCCACGAGTCTGACTTGAGTGCGATTAGAAGGCATTCTGCGAGCGTGTAACATGGTCTGGCTGAGCCTGTGTGTGTACTTCGCGTACCATCGTGTCGACTGAGGCCAAGTTGTTTTGGAAACGCGCAGTCACCCGTGTATTTGTGCACTTAAAGTGCAGGAAATAATGCCAGGTAAAGGAGGGGTGCTTGAAAATCGGATGTTCAGATTTTATGGCATTGTTTCGGAGGAGTCCTTGCTGCGAAATGTACGTAAAAGTGAATTTATCTGTAATGCCGCTCATTCACCACTTACGCACGTTTCGCCTCTACACGAAATACTCCTGTTAGGTCAAAATGCCAAAATGATACATGCTTGTAATTTACTTTCAGCTGATGGGATCCGGTGGAGCATCGTACGGCAACGACTGCTGCTTACCTGGTGCCACAACTTTCGATGAATGCAGAAGAAGCCCGGAACGAGCATTTATATAGAGCAAAATAAACATTTCATCATTTCAGAAGACGTCTTTCGTTTTCTTTATGAAATTGCACCTGACAGATTCGGTGCAGTCTTGTAAAGGTCAATCGCAATCATTTCTACGTAATAATGAAACGATTCCACGCCAAGGCCACGCGAGGTTCAGCAGAAGCGAAAAAAAAAAAAATGCCGCGCCGAGCAGCGGAGCCGGCGCGGCGTGTACCAACTGGTGTTCAAAACGCGCGCGCCCAAAACCGAAACCGGAAGGAGTCAACAACATCCGCTTGGTGTGCTACAGTCAATTCGACCGCTGGGCTCTATGGGAGTGTCCGCTCTTGTTGAAATTTCTTTCTCTATGGCCTAAGCCTTAGAAATAGCTCGTTTCTAAGGCAACACCGCGTTCACTAGAGGCGCTTTTGTACCGCGTTCAAGCATCGAACTCGTGGCTCAGTCATTCTGCTTCTGGACGCCGTGCAGTACGGACGCAGAATGGAGGGCTCCTCGAGAGCTGCGAAAGCGGCCGACGTTGGCCGTGGTACCCCGTGTTCCGCATTGCCCAAGGATTACCGTGTCATCTTGCCGCCGTTACCAACAGTTGAAGGACAAAGGCGCGCAGTTGTATTGCACTGCGACGTCACTGGACGGCCTTACAGAATCGACGACTTCCGGAAGCCCTTGAAGGATGCTGGAGTAATTCAGCAAGTAGGCGGAATTGGAGCATACCAAATGTCGCACGTGTGGCTGCTGAACATGAAGACAGATGAGGCAAAGCAGACGCTGCTAGACGCCGGACCACTACTGGTGAAGAACCGGACATGCCTCGTCATTGATCCAGCGAGGCAAGAACTCAGGATTAAGCTACATTGGGTCACGTTCGACGTCACCTCTGAGACTATTCGACGAGCCTTCCGAGAGTGTGGCGAGATAAAGGAAGTCATCAGTGATCGGTGGAAGGCCGAGGACTTCGAGGGCGCCGAGTCAACGACTCGTCTAGTGCGTCTTCTTCTGCGCGATGGTGTCACACCAGACCGCATCCCACATCAGATGCGTCTTGGTAGCGGCACTGCGCTAGTGGTTGTGCCTGGACGTGACCCGTTATGCCTTCGTTGTCACAACACTGGACACATACGACGTGAATGCCGAGTGCCCAAGTGTGCTGCTTGCCGAGCGTTCGGGCACGAGCAGGCTAATTGTACTCGCTCGTATGCCAGAGTTGCAAGCGTAGGCGGTGAAGCAGACCGGAGCGAGATGCTCATGGACGAAGAAGAAGCGGAGAGCGTGGCTGGGATGGTGGCGTCTATCAGCGACGCGGACGCGGCGTCCACCAGCTCAGCAAGTGCGCAAGAGAACAAGGCTGCAGACGCTCGGGCAGCAGACGCCACTCTGGAAGACACTTCGACGGGAAAGTACGAAGAAGGTTCGGCAGAGCGCCCTTCTGAAACCCACTCTTTAGGAAAGCAGCTGCCACTAAGTGCGTCCGGGAGTGGTGAGAAAACAGCTGAACTCAAGACCGCAGTAAGCGAGGTCGTTGCGACTCTCGAGGACAGTGATTCGACGGATGAGGCTGCAATGGACGCCGAGGCAACACCTACGAAGCGCCGACTCAGCAAAGCAAGCACGCCTTCTCAAGACACCCGGCTACGAGCAACGGAGAGGCGTGGGACCGAGCCTGGAACCAAAAAGCCTCGGGTGGCCACCAGCCATCAGCGGTCGCCGTCGCTTACACGCGGCGGCGGCAAGTCGACGCCCTGAGCGTCGACTGGACTGTGGGTTGCTACAAGGCAAGGTCTGTGAGGGGAGCGCCGTAGGCTCGGTCTGGTGTCACTCGCCAATATGGAGTCCTTAGAGAGGTCGATAAATATTGCAACACTTAACGTCCGAGGGCTTAGTGCCAACAGGCGGCAAAACCAACTTTACCGCCTCGTAACGGAGCACGATTTTGATATTGTAGCCATTCAGGAGACCAAAGTGGAGAAAGAGGACCAGACAGAGCGTATGGTGCGTCCTTTCACGAGACGCTATAACGTGAGTGTTGCCCATGCTGCGGGGAGGTCTTCGGGGTGCATTTTGTTAATTCGGCAGAGTCTTGGTGCTGTAGTGCAGTCGGTGACTACCTGTGAGTCAGGCCGTTTCATTGTATCTGACTTTTCCCTGTCAACAGAAAATTGGCGAGTAATTTGTCTTTATGCACCAACTCAGGCTCAAGAGCGAAAGCTTTTTTTTTGAAGAAATGGAGACGTACGTGAAATGCGAGCGTAGACTAATCCTGGCGGGAGATTTCAATTGTGTCTGTACGGAACGTGACAAAACCAGTGGGAAACACAATGATGCAAGTAATGCTGTTTTGAAAGACTTGATCGCAGAATTTAATCTAGAAGACGTAGGTGAATGTCTTAGCGGTGGAAAAGCGGTCACCTTTACCCACTTTCAGGGTGCGAGCCATGCTAGACTTGACAGAGTGTACGTGTCGGCTGAACTTATTCAGTCGTGTCGAGATTATCGAGTCACACCTGTTGCATTTAGTGATCATTTTTGGTTTCTTGCCGTGTTGGAAAGGAAAAAACAAATAGCAAAGAAATTTCCTGGGATCTTTGGAAATTTAATGCCAACTTGCTGAAAGATGAGTTTTGTGAGCAGTTTCTCAAGGCTATAGATAAAACAAAAAACTCAAAACTTAGATAGTTGGGGACATAAATGGGAAGTTTGTAAGCAAACAATTAAATTGAAAGCACTTGAAAGGGCCAGTGTCTTAAGTCACGCGAAAAAAGAACTCGAGTCCCGTCTTAGATTGAATCTGAAGCAATTATTGGAAGCTGAAAGTATACAACCCGGTTATTTCTTAGAGGACATAAAAAGCATAAAGCAAAAACTTGAGCTGATGGACCAAGAGCGATACAATGGAGCATTGATTCTAGCCAGAGCTGAAAAATGGAGCACAGGAGAAATGCCGACAAAACGTGCCTTGGGAGTCGAAAAGAAATATGCTTCCCAAAATGCAATAACAGAAATAGAACATTATGGGTTACTGCCTACCAACAAAGAAACAATAGCAAGTTATTTTTTGGAATATTACAAAGTATTGTTTTCTCGTAGCCAAGTTGACACTGATAGATTTAAAAAAGACTTCATGTCATTGATGCCAACATTAGATGATGAAACTAAGGAAGTATTAGAAGTGCCCATAACAGTAGAGGAAGTTAAGAATGCGATTGACCATTTAAATAATGGCAAATCACCGGGACCGGATGGCTTAAGCGCTGCATTGTACAAGGCGTTTAAGGGTGTTATCGCACCCGTTTTGACTGAAGTATACAACGAGGCTTACGCGAACAAACATCTACCGCCGTCCTTTTTGTCCGCACACACGGTCCTAATACCAAAAACTGAAGACCCAATTAAATTACGTAACGTCACATCGTATAGGCGGATTAGCCTGACAAATATAGACTATAAAATATTAATGAAAGTATTGGCTAACAGGTTGCAGACCGTAATGAAAGATTTAGTCGGTCCACATCAAACGTGCGGAATAAAAGGAAGGACAATTATGACAAATATACACATAGCACGATCAATCCTTGAATGCTGTGACGCAATGCAACTAAGTGTCGCTATGCTGCAGGTTGACCTTGAGAAGGCATTCGACCGCGTGCCGCACGATCTGCTTCTATGTATGCTTGAATATGTGAATGTAGGCAATGTGGTCAGCGAAGGTGTGCGGATGGCTTACGCCAGATGTACGACGAGATTGATAATAAACAAATCAGTAGGTGAATACATACCAGTACAGCGCTCGGTCAGACAAGGGTGCCCATTATCACCGCTTCTTTTTTGCATATATATTGAGCCCTTTTGTCTAAGCGTAATCAGAAACAACGCGATACGTGGATTTCAGTTACATCAAGCCGAGGTAAGCCTTCTTGCTTACGCTGATGACATTGCAGTTTTCTGTGCTGATCATGAAAGTATAATGCATACCGTCAATGCTGTTAAAAGTTTCTGTCAAGCAAGTGGTAGTGCAGTAAACTGGGACAAGTGCGTTGGGTTCTGGCATGGGGAATGGGACGTCGCACCAAGGATGTTTTTGAACATTAAATGGCAAGAAACACCGACAAAATACTTAGGAGTACCCCTACAGTACTACTCTGATAATGAGCCTTATTGGAAAAAACAAACAGAGGTGTTACGTGAAAATGCACAAAAGTGGAAAGGATGGGATAAGTCGATTTTCGCACGGGCCACGACGTGCAACCTATTTCTTGTAAGCAAGCTATGGTATGTAATGCAAGCATTGCATGGCAGCAGGTTAAATGTACAAAAAATGCACAGAGTGTTCGCGGTCTTTATCTGGAGCTCTCTATGGGAAAAAACGAGCCGAACAAATCTGTTTAAAAGAGGGAGTGATGGTGGGCTTGGTCTAGTGCATCTGTATGTGAGACAACTCGTCAGTCGATTTGTTTTTCTCAGAGATGTAGATCATACCTTTCTCAGAACCATGATTCAACTGAGGCTGGGTAAAGTGCTACCAGAGTTTGTTGTGTCTTCGGTGTGTCAGCAAGGACCAGTACGAGGATATCTAAAAGAAGTGGTGTCATCTTTCCGCTTCTTATCGGTGCGTTTTTCTTTGCAATATTTTACAGATGTGTCACGCAAAAAACTGTACAAGGACCTTGTGGATGTGTTATTTCCTGTGCCATTGTACCGTGAATTATACTGTGCAGGCAAAGGAAAAGATGTTTTGAAACGCGTTAAAAAAATGCTAGTTGCGCCAGGGGTTAAAACCTTTTTTTTAAGCTGCACACAGGAACCTTACCTGTTAAAACATGGTTAGAAGAAAAGGGTTTATTTGTTCCGTGGGGTACTCATTGTTTGTTATGCAAAAAACCAGAGACAATTGAGCATGTGTTTTTAGATTGCTGGGGTGGAGTGTTCTTCTGGGACATCTTACAGAGAACCTTGAAAAAAGAGTTGCCATTAAGTCCGCATGGAATCCGTTATCTCACGGTCGAAAACGACGATGGTGTGCCTTTCGATCTGGTTATGCTCCTGGGCCTGCACAGTATATGGCGAACTCGGACTGCTGTACACAATGCGGATATTGACGCTAGACCGGTTCGCGAATATTTTTGCGAATCGGTGTCCCATTTTGTCGAAGTGCAGAAGGTGCAGTCGTATATACCAGAGTGGGTTCCAAGATTAGACATGTTGTTGCAGATGCCGAAATACTGATGGCTTGTAGTCAGCAAACAGCTGACGGTTCTCGGTACTATTATCTTGTTAATCTGTTCTTCTGATCTCGTAAACTCTGTGAAAACCGAGGCAATAAAGAAAAAAAAAATCTCGTGGCTCAGTGGTAACGTCTCCGTCTCACACTCCGGAGACCCTGGTTCGATTCCCACACAGCCCATCTTGCAAGTTGTTTTTTATTCATGAAGTGCCTGCTGGGATTTATCGCTCACGGCCAATGACGCCGACGCCGACGACACCGGCTTTTCTGCGACACGAGCTCCTTAACGCTGTCGCGTTAAAAGGGCGAGCAAACCGCTGGACACAGGCTCTGACGCGCACCGACGCTGGCTTCTCGGCGGCGGTGTGCTGGACTATTTTGTCCGCAATCATTCAAGTCCGGCCTAAACAAGCAGACTGTAAACTGAGCTTGAGAGAATAATTTAGTGACCTATATGCTCTTTTATGTATAAAAAATACGTCTCACTAGTGCATGTGCGCCTGATTCAACAGTTTCTTTTTACCTTTCAAGTTACAATAGTGCACAAAATATTGACATCAGCGCTCGCATGCCAGCGGCCTGCAAGATCGCTTTGCAAACACCTGAACGACCATGTCATATGATATCAAATGCTGTTGTACGATTTCATTTTTGGTAGCTCATTTCACAGCCAACTATGTAAGAATTAGGCGTGCAAAGTTTCGTCGAAAAGTCTGTATTAGAAATACTGTCACGTAGTAGTGATGCTGAAAAATGATGCAGAGTTAAAACTGGAGCTTACAAATTGAACTCTTCATTAGTCGAGCTTGTGTCCACAGAAAGCAACACTCAATGGCAATGATAGCGGCGAGCAAAGTCGGCGATCGTCGAAAATCTCATCTCCGGGTTAAGCGCGTCCGCTTTCACATATCAGTCATCGAAAGTTCCACCGTATTGCGCCGGAGCTCACACGCCATCCAGAAGATAGGGGTGCTATAACATAAAACTATTCCAATATGTTTTTATTCCAATGTCCTGACGTCGAATTTGCGTAACCGTCGACGCAAACATCGGGCTCTCACCTGCAGGGTTGTCTGAACAAACCAATGAAACGCTCTCCTCGTTCATAGGAGGTCACTTTTGTTTGCTTGAAAAACGAATAACATTGCCTACACTGAGCGGCTTGTCTTATCTAATTGGCTCACAAGAGGTGAGGAGCGCGGTCAAGTGCAGAGGGATTCGATGGAGCCAAGCCAATGCACTGAATACAGATAAGCGCATGAAGACGGTGGTGCCGACGTCTGCGATTGGTCCGTTTTCTCTTACTTAGCTTGCGGTGGCTCGTCGACAATCGCGGCGGCTTGCAACGGAAGCTTAAGAATGACGCTAAAACGGATACTCAGCAAAGAAGAGTTGGCAGAACGAGGTCGTGAAAGTGCCGAAAGTGTTCGAAAACGTTACATGGACACGGCAGGTGCGAGTAGCCAGTGTATCAGCGATCGGCGGCAGCCACCTTTTATTCCTTTCGGAACGGGGCAGCCTGCGGCTATTCAGGAGAAATTTCAATTTTCTTCGGCATATTAATGCATCTTTAACGCGTACACGTCACTTTGACGCCGTAATTTTTGCGGTTTTGTGACGTCGCGTCACAGGCAGGTGAAGTAGGCGCAGCCCGAAAGCTTTTGACCAATAGCCGAGGGCTAATTGTGAAAAGGCATTGAACGAGAAATAACTATGTTTCTTTTGTTCGGTCAAATTATGCATAATCAGTGTGTACACGTCCTGTCAGATGGGGAGCTATCGCGGTTGTTCGTGACGACGCGTAACGGACAGGTCAAGTGCGGGTGGTCCAAAAAAGCGTTTGACCAATCGCGGAGAGCTGATTGCAGAATTGGAATAGAAAAGCTTGGAATAGTTTTACGTTCTAGCGCCCTAGTACACAATTCATGTCGCGTATGCTATGAGTTTAAACAGGTTTCGTGGGCAACAGACAATCGACAGCACCATCGATAACATCCGCGAAACTTCCCATAGGCGCAGGCGCGTCCTGCGCCAAGCGATAATGTTTAACATGTGTTAGGCAGTGAAATACGGTCTCCGAATACAGATAAAGAAATATGCGTGTCAATATAATTATGCGGGTCGTTGCACGAAAGAAATGTGAAAAAGTGGGTTCTGTGAAAATCGGGCAAAAAAAAGTTGAAACACCTTAAGCGCTCACGAAAAAACATCTAGAATAGCTCAAATTTATGTAATTCGTGGTTTGTCTGCTTCCGATTCTTGATTCTGTCAAATCTTGCCCATGGAGCACCGAATTTATTATTCAAGGTTGTTTTGAAGCATTAACACCGCATTGGGAGGCCTTCACATTGAGTGTATTGCTAGAAAAATTTGCACTGTGTAAAAGCCATGTTCTATTGTAACTTTTTTCAACATGTCAAGTCTGTTTTTCTCGACATTAATGGAATGGCATACCGTGAGATAATACAAGTTTGAGAATGGGAGGGCAATAATAGGTGTAATACGTTGCCCCTTGCCAAGTCGTGCTATTGAAGCACTCATTCGAATGTATGGGGGCAGCTCATTTGCAGAAAATACGGTTGTATATATATATATATATATATATATATATATATATATATATATATATACAACCGTATTTTATATATATATATATAAGCAGGTTATTTTCACAATTAAGTATTGAGGTGCGAGTTGAGGGATATTTGAGAAGCCTTAGTTATAGTTGCCAGAATGTTAAAAGTGCTACTTGACGACAGACATCAATTTATTCTCAACGCGTTCAATCAAGTCACAATTTGATTTGCGCGTTGCACCACAATCTGCCGAGGCATACTCTAGTAGTGGTCGGCACACAGTATAATACAACTTTAGAAACAGAACAGGTGAGTGGATATCATGCATTATATGACATACACTTCCAAGAGCCTGAAGGGCACGAAGTGTGATTATCTCTGTTGAGAGATGCTTAGCGTTCTCTAGAAATACACACCAAGATCTTTCACTTCACCGACCCTGCGCAGTGGAGGGATCCCCAAGGGTGTATGACACTTGCGCATGGTGTGTTTTCCGCATGTAACTTAATGCCATAGTATTGGAAGCGTTTAAGAGTACATTATAGTTTCTGCACCAGTTTGAGTGATAAAATTGCTTTTGGAATTCAATACAGTGGGGAATGCTGTTGACAGCCTCAAATAGTTTAAAATCGTCGACGCACAATGCCATGCTGTTCATATATAAAAGAGTTTTAGCACTAACAGAAAGCAAGGAATGCAATAGCAATTGAAACGCTTTTAACGTGCTGCAGAGAATAGATATAGGCCGGCAGTTGGTAAGTACGCGTCTTGCACCCAATTTGTGCACGGGCAATATCCGTGCTACGTTCCGAGTGCTAATAAACGTACCACACCTTAGCGAACTATTGAAGATGCTTGTGAGAACAGGGAACAAGTATGCTTCCGTAGGTCTTAACGCTTTCAGACGCCACTTTATCCCGCTGATTGAAAACTTGCTTTCACCACATCTGTTTCATCTTCAGAATCATAAAAAGTGTACAGCTACAGAAAAAGATCAGAATTTGCAGTTGCTTATTGAGTTTGTCAAGTTTACAGAATTTCAACTCCATGAGAAGACTCGCTACAGGAACATCAAATATGAGAACATAAATTATTTAGTGTTTTGAAAAGCTTGAAAAGCACTTATCCAGCAACTTCAAAAATATGCCTGGTACATGAAATTGTGGAAAAACAATGAAAGAATTGAACCCACTACATACAACATACATACTGCCACAGAGTAAAAACACTGAACTGCCTACCCTCCCGCTCATACTGCTAAAACATTCTCCACGTTATTCAAATTTGCAGCATAGTTCCAATAGTGAGTGTTTCAAGATTTATATAACGCATTTTAAATATCATTAGTTTCATGAGTGCTTTTGCCGTTGATGCACAATCTTGCTGTGCACAATTGTGCAGACAGCGTCTGAAAGGGAGTGCTGCGGAAGAAACAAGGTCTTCATTGACTGATAGCGTACACATCGTGTCAGATTTAGAAGGGAGGTTGCCTGAAGCATATTTTACGCCATATGCAGGACAGAAACGTTCTGGAAGGTCATCAGCAGTGTTCGAGACAACATCACCATTTTCATAAAGAAGACATCCATCTTCGGCGCTTTCTTCAGAAGAGGGAGAGCGCACGAAGCTCCAGAAATATATTGAATTAGGTGTCACGGTGGCTTCAACACATTCAATGCGGCCGTAGTGATGATAATAATAATAATAAAAATAATAATAATAATAATAATAATAATAATAATAATAATAATAATAATAATAATAATAATAATAATAATAATAATAATAATAATAATGTAAAGAGGATTATTGGGCGAGTCCAAGAAACAGGCGGTAGCGCGGAACAGTACGCAGGGAGAACAAGATGGTGGTGTTGGAGCGCCGATCTCGTGTCTTCTGCTCTTGATGATGATCGCTGAGCCCGCGATGTCATTCTCTTCATTTCTGCATTATAACTTCCCCCGTCAAGAAAGCTGGAGCGATCTGCTTGAGGCGGTCTACGTGAACAACATCACGTCCACGTCGACGACGGTCGTCCTGCGGCGTAAGAGGTTCAGTGAAGTAGCTTACGGGGGAGGTACGCTCGACGACGCGGTACTGACCATGATAATTTGTGAGTAGTTTGCATGAGAAGCCACAAGCGCAGGGCGGTACATGCAGCCACACAAGTGCCCCAGCAGCGAATGTTGCGGCAGGAGAGTGGTTGTCATTGTGGGCATTTTTCTGGCATTGTTGGTCGGCCGTAGTAAAGCGCTTGGCTAGTTGTCGGCTATCTTTTGCGTAACGGGCGGCTTCCGACACGTGCGTGCACTCTGAGGCATCTGTTGCGTAGGCAGCAACGTGTCGATACTGTGCGTCGGCTGGCGACCGCAAGGAAGGAAGAAGTGGAAAAACCCGGTTGTGACTTGCGTAGCGGTGTTAAACGAGGTATGTCGCAAATGGAAGAACCAGGTCCCAGTTTGAGTCATCAGTTACAACATGCGTCGCATGCATGTCGCCCAGTGTCCGCTTAAACCGCTCAATCACACCGTTCCTCTGAGGGTGGTAGGCAATAAACGTCCGATGTACAATATTGCACTGATGGAGAAGTGCTTGAATTATATCGGAGAGAAATACGCGGCCACGGCCACTCGGCGTTCGCGAGGGGGGCCGTGTCGAAGCACAAAACGCTTGAGGATGACAAGGACGACGTCATGTGCTGTCGCCGTGGGAAGAGCAGTGGTTTCGGCGTATCGCGTACGGCGCTCGACAGCAATGATAGCCCATCGGTTTCCGGCCGTGGTCAAAGGCAAAGGTTCATAAAGGTCAATTCCAAAACGGTCGAATGGGCGGTCTGGGCACAGAAGGGGCTGCAATGAACCTGCGGTAGGATGCGGTTTTTTTTTTTTTTTTTTGTCGCTGACACTCGTGGCAGCCGCGAATGATCTTGCGGACAAAGCGAAACATTCCGCGCCAGTAGTACCTTTCTGAAAGCGTTCATAGGTCTTGAAGACACCGCCGTGAGCACACTGCGGGTCGGAGTGAAAAGACGCACAGATTGTACAGCGCAGCGTTCGGGGAATAACTAGGAGCCACTTCCTCGCATCCGGCAAGCAGTTGCGCCGGTACAAGAGGCCATCGCGAATGCTGAAGTGCGAAGCTTGGCGTCGCAATTATCGAGTGGCCGAAAGGGTGGGTGCCTCGGATAAAACGTCAAGAAGCTGCTGTGCAGAGGAAACGGTGGCGACGTCAAGATCGGACAATGGGCGATCGTTAGTGGATATGGACGCAGTTTCGGTGGATAGTGGTAACCGCGACAGTGTATCAGCATCGGCATGCTTGCGTCCGGAACGATATATAACGCAGATGTCAAACTCTTGAAGTCGAAGATCTCAGCGGGAAAAGCGACCTGACGGATCTTTCATCGAAGACAACCAACATAATACATGGTGGTCCGTAACTACATGAAACGTGCGGCCATATAAGTATGGGCGGAACTTGACAAGCGCCCAGACTATTACCAAGCATTCTTTCTCGCTGACGCTATAGTTTGGCTCAGCCTTGGTGAGCGTTCTGCCGGCGTATGCGACGAGATACTATGCGAACCCAGGCTTTGGTTGTGCGAGAACAGCACCCAGGCCGACACCGCTGACGCCGATGTGAACCTCAGCTGTGGTCATAGGATTGTAGTGGCGCAATATAGGTGGTGACGTCAGGAGACCGCGAAGCCTGCAGAAGGCTTCATCACATTGGTGTCAAATGGTGTCTTTCCTCGGCAAATGCAGATTGCAAGAGTAGCAGTTGTTTATAAGAAAGGTGACAAGAATGACTTTGCAAACTATAAGCCTTTGTCAATACTACCTGCTTTCTCGAAAGGGCTTGCGAAAGTAATTTTGACCCAGATGAATAACTTTTGTAGTAAGCATAATATACTGACACCGTCACAATTTGGTTTTCGGAAACACCGGTCCACCGAAGTCGCTCTATTAGAACAAAAAGAATACATTCTCAAATCTCTTGATGACAGTAATTTAGCATTAGGAGTATATGTAGATTTCTCGAAGGCTTTTGACCACCTGAACCACAAGTTACTTTTAAAAAAGCTTCAACTATATGGCTTTAGAGGAACGTCATTGGTGCTTTTGAGCAGCTATCTCGGAAGTCGACAACAGTATGTTGAAGTAAACGGTCACCGATCCAATGTTAAAACTCTCTCTTCCGGCGTACCGCAAGGCAGCATTATGGGCCTGTTTCTTTTTAATAGATACGTGAATGACATAACACAGATAGACAGAGAAATAAAAATGGTCATATATGCTGATGACACCAGCTTATTCTTTTCAGCCTCGTCTGCTTCGAACGTGGTCATGAAAGCAAATACAGCACTTAGGCAGCTTGAGAAGTGGACAAAATATAACGCTCTAAAAATTAACACTTCCAAAACAAAAGCCATTATTTACCGTCCAAAAAACAAGGATGTTCATATTAACGATGATATCACTCTTAATAATTTTAAAATAGAGATAGTAAATCCCTTTAAAGTACTAGGTGTACTTTTCAATGAGAAAATGACGTGGGATGACCACACAAATTACGTAGCATCTAAACTGTCACGTGTCATCGGATCGATTTACACTCATAAGGATATCCTCCCTATAAAAGTGAAATTGCTACTTCACAATTCATTGTTCTGTTCGCATCTAAATTATTGTCATTTGGTCTGGGGGCAAACATCCTTCGCGAATCTACGAAAATTACACGTTCAGCAGAAAAGAATGCTCAGAATAATATACAATGTAGCATATGACCACCCATCTAAACCGCTCTTTATGAAAGACAACACAATGCCGATTCATGATCTGTACGCATACCGCCTAATCACTAAATACATTACCGAGGTCAAAAATAACGTCTCGTTCACTGCACAACTGGCATCACTGCAGAAAAGAAATTTCGCGTACGCAACCAGAAACACCGATATTTGGCACATACATTCATTCAGAACAGGTTACGGATAACATATGCTCAGAAACACTCTTCCACATCTCTTAAACTTGTGCCAACATTACAATTTAAATCTCCAACGCACCCGGTCAAAAGATTTGCGTCATTTTGTTTCACTTATAAGTGAAAGGCCGCCACTTTCTGTTTGAAATGTACGACATGATATTATGCACATCGCTTTGTTTTTTTTTGGAATTGTACATTTTTGTAAAAATTTTCATTAGTGATATTCCTTTTTGTCTGTACTCATATGCTTGTACTGTTTGCCTTTTTTTTCTGAACATCATGTATTGTATCGGGGAGGCGAGAGCCCGTCAAGCTGGATATCTAGCTTTTTCTCTCCCCCTCCCACATCCTTGGGATGGAAAATAAAGGTATTATTATTATTATTATTATTATTATTATTATTATTATTATTATTATTATTATTATTATTATTATTATTATTATTATTATTATTATTGTTATTATTATTCATAAGGCCATGACGAGAGATTGTAGGCGCTGCTTAAAAGTTCCGTCAAAGGCGGAATTACAGAGGCAATGTTGCGCAGAAACCGGCGAAAGTAGGAGCAAATACCCTATGAAGCTTCATAACTGCTTGAGAGTCGTCGGTTTGGGGAAGTCGGTCACGGCACATAGTTTAGCCGGGTCCGGAAGTACACCGTTCTTTGATAACAAGTGACTGAGAATTGTAAGTTTTCGCTCAGTGAAGCGGCACTTCATGAGATTAAGTTGGAGCTGAGCGGTCTTCAGACAAAGAAGGGCAGCGGATTGGGCGAGTTCGTGTTGCATGGTAACAATGAAATTCAAACAGCGCTAAACGAACGGGACCAGAATGAGGAGGAGACAAACACGGCGCTGAACTTACTACTGATTTATTTGAAGTAAGAAATCAACATTTATACATACAAAACTGGGCACGCATGCGCACGGTCATACATCGATGATCAGATACAAGCTCCGGACAGCCAACATTCGCACGCGCTGTACCTGCCTTGCAATCTACCCTTTATGCAGCAATGCCATTTCTTTAGCTGACAAGATTAAAGATGTTTTGCTAACGCAACTATTAGATTTTCTGATGATATGAAATGCTTCAGCGACTTCTCTGGTAGTCTTGTCACTATGAAAAAATAACAATTTTGTATCGTCAAAGAAAGGTACGCATTTACAAATACTGCAATCCTTTGCCAGGTTAGTGTTAGCACATGGTTGAGGCGTTCGAGATGGGTTGCGAAATCTGGCGTAAAGACAACAATGTCTTTGAGGCAGCAGAGACCTAGCTATGTGCCACTTCAAACCCCGCAGAACCAAGTGCATCATGCGCTTGAAGGTGGCAGGCGCATTGCAGAGGCCGAACGACGTGACATTGAATACATATAGACCGTCAGGCGTGGCGTAGTCTGTCTTTGAACGGTCGGCCTCTGCTAAAGCCCGGAACGCAAATACGCCAATACCCGGAACGCAAATCTAACAACGAAAAAAACTCGGCACCTTAGAGGCGATCAAGGGCATCGTGAATTCTGTGTAAAGGGTACACGTCTTTTCGAGTGACGTTGCTTAGGCGCCGGTAATTCACGCAGAAGCAAATCGATCCACCTTTTTTTAACGAGAACCACAAGGGATGCCCACAGACTTTGTGAACGGCAAATAACGTCGCCTTTAAGCATATCGTCAAGCTGGTCGGTAATAACTTGACGTTCCGCGGTGGAGACACGGTATGGGCGTTGTCGCACTGGTGAATTGGAGCCGGTGTCGATGTAGTGACCAATCGTAGAAGCTCGGCCAAGGGCACGTTGGGCAACATCGAAAGAGTCGCGGAACTGGTAGAGCTGCTGGAGAAGAGCAGAGCGTTCAAATGGCGACAATCCGTCCGCGATCGGTCGAATAGGTTGGCAGCTGGTACATCAGAAGGATTTAGAGCACTGACGACGTCGAGGTCGCGTCGAGCTGAATCTTGCTGCACGGAAAAAAATTTGCCCGATATCGATGGGTTGCATGCATCTAAGGGATTCACCTTTAAGCAGTTTGATAGGATACGGAAGAGGATTTGTGAAGCAGAGAGCGCTTGTTCCAATCGAAACAGAGATGGTCGGGTAAGGAAGAAGAAATCGCTTCCGACTTAAAAGGAGGCGTGATGGCTCAAAGAATGCAGCTTCATCGCATATGCTGTTGCAGAACACGGGGAGCAAAACAGCTGCTGTTGGCGGAACTTCTTTGTCTTCTGTTACGACTAGTTTGTGTGTGGCTTGATGAGTGGGGTTGTAGGACTGGTCACGCGACGGGAAGAACTCAAGTTCAGATCTGGCACGGTAAATAACGGCGTGATTATACGATAGAAAGTCCGAGCCAAGTATGATGTCGAGCGAGCAGGATGAATGGACGATACACTCAACAACGTAGTGCTCTTTGGCGATAAGTCGAGCAGAGCAGGCAGCTTTAGGCCGAACAGGGTCTCCATTCGCTGTACGTGAGGGCATCATCTCAAGAGGCGTGGTAACCTTTCGAAGCTTGCGGCAAAGTGTGTCATCTATAACAGAAACAGCAGCACCGCTATCGACAAGAGCATATGCACGGGTGCCTTCTACAAGAACTTCGACAATATTCAACGGCAAAGTTCGAGGGTTTCAGCATTTTGACAGCGCAGTTCTTGCCTCATGAACTGTGGGAGCTAGTTTCCCTCATTTTCAGGGGGTGGTCGACGACGCATGGGCGACAAGGAGCGGCGAAGGGGTGAAGGTGAGCGACGAGACGTGGGTTGCGGATAGTCACGCGAAGACATGCGTGTCTGGGGCTCCGGACTTTCTGGCGTCATCGCAGCTATCGCAAAATGCCGGACCTGTTGCTTCCGACAGCACAACCGCTGCTTCTGCTTACCGCTATAACGAACTTTCGCGAGGGGAGCACATCACCGGTGTAAATGGCACTGCCAGCGCCTACGTGGTTGCCCTGTCGCCTTCCAAGCGGGAGCGCGCCTACGGCTGTTTGTGCGCGGAACGTAGGAGAGCAGTGCAATCCCAACGCCCAACAGGCATGTCACTTGGCGCTTTGTATTTCCTCGGGCATCATCAGTAATGTGAAATACATTAATACTTATTTTTATGTATAGAAAGACAGAAACTTTATTCGGACGTTTTGCAAACCATTCTGCAATTTGCTAAATGGAATTTTTCCTAGTTTCGTTACTTCAGAAGTTGGTTTACTAATCCTGACTAAAAACCTAGTTAAGCAAAAATACAAGAAATAGCGTGACACATTACGTACAAAAGTGAGCAACAAGGACTTGGTCGCGTCGGCATATTTTTAAACTCTAGCAAAATTTAGCTGAAACACCCTCTATACAGTGAATTTTGCTTAGATACGGAGATTTATTGGATACTTATACGTATATTTAAATATCTTGTTGCGAGGTTTTGTGGATGCATGCAGTGAACTTTGTTTCCAGAGACACCTTTTGGTTTTTATCAAGCTTTATCTTCGCATTTATGTATGCCATTGTACTTCGAACCTCTAACGTATTTTTTGCAGAACTGCTGCTTTTTATATGTGATCTCTGTTGCGACTACGATTTCGGTGCAATTACAATACACGACCGCTGACAGCTGCTCCTGCGCAGTGCATTGGAACGAAGGACAGCGTCACAGAGAATTTTCCCTGGCAGTTGCATATGCACAAAAACATAAACAAGGTTCTGGAATGACAAAGTTTCATTAAAATATTTGTCCTCAACTTGTGCATTTCACGGCCTTTACATTTATCCTATCAGCGGCATGAACTGCTTTGCTGGTCTCGGACTGATGTAGTTCTAAAGTTCGTGTGATATTTTCTTTATTACTAAAGAGACAAAAAACATGGAAGCATTGATATCAGTTATTTCTAGCGCAATTTTTAGGCCACAAGAATATATACTTTTATAAAAATACACATATTTTCCTTGTCTTGACAGTGCGTAGCGTCCAAGAATTCGTTTGCAGCATCTTTGGCAATGGAAATGCAGTTATTATTCATGTATTTGATCCCTCGACAAATTCTGTGAGGAGGCGGTGTTTTATTTGGCCTTGAACCATCCTCCACAATAGACACTGTTTTACCATACCGCGAGTACGCCTCCAACTTGAGCAAAGTTTCTGAAGCTGCACCGCATACTGAAGGCTGCCGTTAGCTGGCCTGCTGATTCCCGTCCGACACTCAAGGCCTACAGAAAGATCGCTGCGACAGCGGTCGGCCTGTGCAGAGCTTCGCCGTTCGCTCACCGGTCTGGCTTCGACTGGCCTCATTCCAAAGTTTACTGCCAAGTATGGCGGCCGCGCCATCGAGTGCCGCTGTCCCATCAACCGATGTCACGGTCAAGCGGACAAGCGCAGGCTTGGTCGTTAGACGGTACACGTCAGCGGCCAAAAGCCGTATGGCAATCCTTTCATTCTCTCATCGCCTTGATTAGTTAGGATGGTTGCTGTTGCCTCCAAACAGAACTCGCGTCCACAGGGGGATAGACCACACTGCGTTGATTGAAAAGAGCATCTAACCAAATGCTGACAGGGGTGAAGGCAAACATTCAAAACGAACCATTACGCAACTAAGCGCTTATGTCAATTACTAGAAGGCTTATACATAAATTTAGGATTAAAAAAAGACGGTGTGCGACAGTTCGCACCCTAGCAGCGAAGCTTTTCTGACGCTTCAGTGAACTTGTGTATATCGGCAATCATTTACCCATGGCTTGTGCCTAATTGACACACCAAATGCCAAAATATTTGGTGGAGTAAGCACTAATCCCAGTTTACTAGTTAGAAATACGAGGAATATTCTGCGGAGTGAGCAGAAGCGTCGGCAAGAAATAAAGAAATGGTCCGTAGTTTCCGGTTCATCGCAAAATAGCAAAGGTTAGTGATGGATAAACCAGATCTATGAAGGTAAAAATTTATGCGGGAAACTCTACAACGGGAGCTTGATAAGGTAACCTCGCATTGCCGTGAAAGCCATTTGCTCGTGTTCTGCCAGAAATTTAGATGTCAAATCACCTGCGGGAAGTAGGGATAGTTCATAACTGTTTAGAAATAAAAGGCGTCTAAATCTAGCCGCTGTTAATGAAACGAAATCAGGTAGGGATATTGAGACCGGACCGCTTAGTGACAACGCTTTGAGCGAGTCCGTTCATTCATTTAAAGGGATACGGACACAAAATCTGAACATTTTACGATAATACAGAAAATGGGTCCTCAGTGTGCGAGTACACCGAAAACAAGTAGTCACTTCGCTCATTTTTCAGCGGATGGCTTTATTTTTGGCGTTTTTGTGAGCGCGCGCAACGCCGCCCGGCCCAAGCGAGTTGGAAGGCGTGACGTCACGGCACCCTCAACGGATAGCCAGCCGGCCGGCCGCGGTCATTCGAGACGCGCCGCCACCGCTATCGCGAGCATGGATTCAGGTTCTGGTGCCTCTACCAGCTATGAGTACACGTCTGTAGATGAGGACCGTTCCAACTTAGCAAGAAATATAACCGCTTACGGTTACGAGCCTTCCACGTCAAGCGGCGAAGAGCAGGCGGCCTTGAACGTGCCGGTCAGGCAGTCCGGGCCAGCAACATGGTAATTTTTTTTTCTATTAAGCTTGAAGTGCAGCGGCAGCAGTTCGTAAAGTTATGTTACGTAGGATGCAAAATGCCTAGTTTCGTGACCCGCGTTGAGGCAGAAAGGCAGCTATTACGGCTGAATCGTAGGTAGCGTAGCTCATCGCTTTGTGCTTACCTACGCTGTCGGCTTTCGACCGCTGCACACTTCGTTTTTATGCGACGAGGCACGGCATTTGCAGAATTTTCCAGCCATTTCATAGCCCTGTGTTTACGACTACTATCACATTCACGCCATTAGAAGCCATTTACTGGTTGAACTCGCTGAGATGGGCGGCTGCGCTAGGGACCCGTCGACCAGATCACTTAATAGCTACATCGATTCTGTGGCCATAGAGAAAGGAAAGCCTTTGGCTGTGACATTTACTAGGGAAATGCTGCGCGAACAACCAAGTCATGAAACGCGACGCATGATCATGCAGAGACCTATGAAAATGCGTAATTTTTTGCTTGAGCTTGAAAAGCAACGTGTGAAAAGGCAATGTAGGTAAATGTGCTGCGCCTTTTAGGTTAGTACACATGCATGCTGTTGTCTGGCGTTCATTCACTGGCTGTGTTTTGTATATTTGATCAATTAAAAGAGCGCTCGTATGCTGTCGCTCAATATTAGACGCAGCGAAAGTGTATACAACATGACTATTTTGTTTTGTGACAAAAACATGCATCCGCAGGGTGAACAATTTCTGTCACAACCCGAGAATATCTGTTTTTGCACAGCCAATGAAAGGGTAATTTCCCTTCTTTCAACAAACGCTCCTGCGGTCACCGCTACGGCTACATGCATACAGAAAGAGAGAGGGTCTGTTGCCAGAACAACAAAAGGTGGCGAAGACCGCTGAGAGTTACGGATGCATCACTAAGCACCCGCTCTTTGAATCGTATTGCCTCAACAGGAGCCTTTTGAGCGGTATGCCAAGGCTTTTGAGCACAGCCGGGCTGGTCGCATAATGATCGTTGATGAAGTGGTCCGCGCAAATGACGCCATTTTTTAGAAGTCTCCATGCTGGGTGTGGTGGCTGACAGGCACGTATGCAAAGTTTACGCATCTTCTCGTCTCTGGGAAACGTGCGCGACGGCGTGTCACGACCGATAATGCTGTTATAATAGCCATGGGCGCAGTAATATTTGGGCATTTTCTTCCGCCGCGTGCGTCAATACCGATCGACGACCGTGCGAGCACGCGTGTAAGACGCACCACCTGCATGGAGCGCTGACGGGGATAATGTTTCAGACGGACCACGTGCGAACATAGCCGATGGCGATAAACAAACCCTGGAAGGGACCGACACTCCGGAAAGACTGCGCCGGCTGTAGCTGACCTTGGCCGCGCGCGCGGGGGTGTCATGACGTCAAATTTCAGCTTCTCCCGGCGGCCGCTTGGAGGCAAGGCGCAACAGAAAATCGCAAAATAAAGGTGTTTCTCGTTCTTTTTTTCTAAGCAGCTTGTTGTATTCGTCATTTTCAACAGTTCAACTTTTGTTCTGACGCAAAAAACCACCCACCAACTTTTGTGTCCGTATCCCTTTAAGAGATTCAACTTTGACCGAGTAGAACTTTTTTTTTGGGCTAGTTGGTGCATGTTACTGAAGTATTAAAGCGCCAAACAGACGACACAAGAAGAGACACGGAAGAGCGCTCGTCCGTGTCTCTTCGTGTGTCGTCTGTTTGGCGCTTTAGTACTTCAGTAAGTTGACCGAGTACCTAGAGAAAATGGACTTAAGACACAGGGCAAGAGTCGGAAATACACTCAGGAGGTGTGACCCATTATTATAAAAGCTGTTGCCTCTTACAGCTGTGTTTTACTTATCATCCTCTTCGTCCTTCGTTTGACGGTTTCTTCATCCGTAAGCGCGCTTCCTCTTGCACAATACAGCAGCGGCGCACCGACGAGCAGCGGCGGAGGTTACGAGCTGGGACCAAATAAATTTGCTCGAAAGTGCCACTGCTCGTATGTCCGCGCCTGCGGCCTTGTATTTATTTGCTCTTTTGCAAAATTAGAATGTCAGTCCGCGCTTGTTCTGTGTACTGGTTCCAGTATTTCTAAAAGTAACCGTTAACCAATTGTTTGGTGTGCCTCTGCAGGAACGCGCAGACACTGAATGGAAGTTTGGCCGCGCCAAATTGATTCTCAAGTACTTCCAGCCAGGTCAGACACTGCCACCCCCCTTCAACTTGTTAGAGTTCATTCGCCATATCACCAAGCGAATCGGCTGCAAGAGGCCCAAAAGGAAGGACAAGGTAAAACACAAAGCTAGGGATTGTCCACGCTGTCCGACTAGGTACACCGGCGTTTCGATTTAAATCTTTCACATCGACGGGGATATATCCTGGTTTCTACTTTTATCTTCTGCCGTTATCTGTCCCTTTTTCTTTGATGCAGCAAAACGATGCGGCTGTGAGAAATACGTTTCAAACGTTTGCCACAATTTGAGTTTGCTGTCTACATGGCGTCTCTTCACTCAACCAAATCATTGAGCCAATCGATACTGAGTCCCGAAACTATGTTCGCGGCATCAATGCAGTACGTAGGTACAATGTTGAGTTAGGAATGTATGCTCAGAAATTGTGCACTCATTCGTAAAGCAAAAGAGAAGTGTTCTGTCAGAGGCAGAGTTGCGGGCCGTTTTCTCAGATACCAACGGCGTCGTTGTTACGGTGCCCTCTCGAAATGACTTTTTTTTCTTTTTGCAGATTTATTTGGAAGAGAATGGTCTGCCTACGAAGAAAGAAGAGCTGACATATCAGGTTTGTGCGGACAAACATTACCTTGCAAACCCTTTCTTTAGATGGCTTCTTTCGTTGACTGGATCTAACTGTAGAGCTTAACCAAACAGCGATGAAATGCGAAAAAAAAATGAAATATTTTACGCATTTATTCTGTGACAATTTCCTATTGTACGAAACGCTAACCATATGTTCATTTATTATATTTACGGACCTAAACTAAGATAAATACTCTCTTCTTCATTAAATTTGCTACTTGACGTTGTTGCTGTTTGCAGAATAACTATAGCCTCTACCAATTGCCCAGGCGGCGATGTTTTGTTTAGACCAACAAATAAGTGAATATTGAGACGCATGACCAATCGCAACTATAAGCAGCCGTCATGGCTCTCACTGATGTAGCAGAAACGATCGCACGTAGCCGTAGTTCTTATTTTTTTAACGTCGGCGTAACCACTGCAAGTTTTAAGCAGTTCTAGTAGTTCTTTTTCTCTAGTTGCGCTCCTTGCGCCTGCTTGCAGAGGTCATTCCGCGACTGACGTCATATAGGGAACCCTGGTGTCTGAAGACGAGAAACCTGACTTTTCGGATGCGTACATGCCATTCTGAGGGTCGACTCCGGGCAGAGCATAGCGATGTTCCGCTTGTATATTTTGGCGTAGCTGGAATCATATGACAGCACCTTGATGCGTGGTATTACGATATACATGTTTCCAAAAGATGGTTAAAATCTTATCGCAGCACATCACAGAGCCTTGTTGCCGATTAAAAATAAGGAGATTATGAAGATATATAGCTAAAGAAGTCTGCAGATCCAACGTGCCCTGTTGGAATCGGCGAAGCTTACGAAGCAGTGTTCACTCGCACTTTGCAAACTGCCTCAAGGGTGTCGAGGAGCTTTGCAATGCACCTTTGGACGCAACCAGCAAGAGCCAAGCTGGCTTTCTCTGCCCGGTACACGACCTCCCCGTCGAGGCGGGGATACGGCCGTACTCGCCCTCGCCAGACGATGCAACGCATGCGCAACGCGACCCGGATGCGCCGATTTCCCGCACGCGCCGGCTGGCATACCCCCTTTAACTTCCACTACTGCAAGCGAAGGAGTGTGAACCGTCGCTCCTAGATGGCGCTGCCGTGCCGCAGTTGGTGGCGCTTGTCGGCGCAACCCACCGCCCCGTTCCAAAGGGGACGCTCATAACATCCATCCATATCCATCCATCCTTCCATGGCACCACCATGCTGCAGGCTCTCAGAGTTCTCAACCTGGAGAGTGGCCACTGCTTCGGAGGTGTAGCCACAACTAAAGCTTGCCTAGAACTCTGGTAGAGAACCATAAAACAGTCGCGAACGGTGACTCGTGTTGTATAGCTGTTGACTATGAATTTCGACTGTTTTATTTTATTGTGATAGCAATTATATGGACACTACAGGCGCATTTCAGCCGTCGTCGCGAGGCTCCGTATAAAGTCCAAGGGCGATAAAATCGTCGCCGGGTGCCTTGTTCGAGCGAGGGCTAGCCGGCGATCGCGGCTCAGTCTGGCCCACGGAACGGCGGGAGGAAGCGCGCGCAAGGCTTCGGGGGGAGGCTAGGCAAGGGAGGGGCGGGCTCTACTCCGGGCCGCTGTATCTTGAAAACCATCTGCGACGGGTAGAATCTGCGCTGCGCTGCGTTTTCGCGACTTAGTTTGCGCTGATACCGTGCGGCTGCACGAAGGTCAATTCGCTCGCTGCTGCTGCTGCATTTCTTCACTGCAGCGTTTCCGTAATATCATCCTGGGCCCGACACATGCCAGGACTATTAGTAAAGAACAGCGTTATTTTCAGGTACATCTGGTCATCGTCTTCTTCAGTCAGAGAGCTCATGGATGTACGCACAGGGCCGATGCGCATATGCACAGTTCAACAGTGAGCGTGATACGGCACTTCCTTCTTCCGAAATCTGTCCAGGGGTCTTCTTTCCGGATTTGATTGTCTGGGTAGGCTCGGGTCTTCCCGAGTACTTGCAGCTTGATCTGTACTCGATGCTATGTCGGTTTGCTCGCAGACCTCATTTGTCGATAGTTGATAACGTTGCGAACCTCCGCCGCTATTCTCCATTTCAGTCTCCCTTTGATGTGTTAACTATGGCAACTTCCTGCCAAACTTCCCGAAGTCGCACTTAGCCCACATGTCGTCGCTGTTCTCCGCCTTCTGTATCGACGGTGATCAAGTGTCCACCACTGGCGTCACTCACTGTGCCAGGCAGGCACGTAACCAAGATTTCTTTTTTTTACGGGGGATGTGCAACCCAAGGTAACTTTTCTATGCAAATCAGGGGGGCGGGTTCCTTTACTAGTAGAGATATGAATAAAGTCCGCTATTCGCCATAAAGACGCGTAAATCCGTAAAAGACAAATGACATAAGGTTTATCTCACAGGTAGGCCCTGCTAGATGCACTTGTCCTTTACTTGGCAAACAAGGAACCACATCAAATGGACTCGCGCAGGAAGAACACTGCCAAGAACATGTAATCAAGCGAAAGTGTAAAATAAAGATTTATATAGTAGAATACAACTTAAAAAAAACAGCAGTTAGCAACCAAGGCACACGGTCCGCGCGGGATGTTGTTACTTTGACAGCCAGTCACAGAAGCAAACATAATCATCGTCATGCAGCCTTTACCAAATGGCGTCGGGATTGATACCTGCGGAGAGTCCGCTGTTCTTGAAGAGTCTTTTCATCGGCGGAAGCAATCAGATATGCAACAGATACGGACAAAGTGTATGAATTCTGCGCATTTCACTCTTTCAAAGTCTGTGGTACAGTTCATTTAACTGCTTAGCCCGTTTTCCTCATGAAACTTCACTGCCAACTGAAGTCAAAATTGAACATAAATAGATTTATTATAAACCATTTTGTTTCAGTTCAATAAATAATTAGACTTTCGCCATTTCACTACGATAGCCGAAAGAAAACGCATAAAATTACGCGCTAATAATTATATTTTTGTAGTTATCGCCTTATTTGGGTAACAAGAAAAGTTTGAACTACGAATTGCAGCCTCGCGGAGGAACAGTGGCTGGCGGTCATGAGGGCGTGGGCAGGTCTTCACTGCAGACTTAAATTGTATTTGACTATAGTAATTGGAAGAAAACAGAGAAATATGTTTTGCAGAACAATCAGTTCTTTTGTATCCCTCGTTTACTGCTCTAACAAGTACCAAAACCGACTCGTATTGTTATTTGGGAAGCTGCGTAACGATGCGTGGCCACCAGTACCGTATTACTGCGTAGAGCGCAGGACGCTGCGGTTCTAGACGTACTGCGCCCACCGCGAAGGGTTAGAAAACGTCCACATAAGCACACCAGAGAAGTGGCTACGTCAGGCGGTTCGACTGATAATTGTAGTAGCGTCATTAATAACACACGGATTTTATCTCCAATTTCGGCGGCGTTTTCTCTACCTGCTTTTTAATTAAGGAGATGCTGATCCATAAATATTTTCATAAACAACGGTTAAATTTGTTAATTTTCGCTTTTCCTTTCTGTTTGGCTGTTGCCATGGCTCTCTCCCTTAATAGATCACTTAATTTCTCAACACCTTGCGACTCTTGTTTCCAATTGCCAATTTTGCACGAAAAGTGCTGTACAATTAGGCAAAAACCAGACGAGATCACAGGTGGCATTTATGTTGCTTATGGGCTCAAGGTTTATTGCAGGGTTCGATGATGGACGCTGTTTCGCATTATTTTATTTTCCACCTTATCTAACCCATATCGCGGGTATATGGTTCCGGGGATCTGCCAGCGTCGCGGGGAGCCGTCACTCAAAGAAATAACGAAGCAAAAGGAAAAGTTAAACGAAACTGGCGTTTTCTCCTGGTGCAACTCGTTCCACGTGCATACAGAGCAGCTGAATAAGAACCGAATCCCTTTCCTGGTCTCTGGGTCAGTCTAAATAAACAAGGTTGAACTAACGAAGAAATAGCGATGCGCCCGACCGTTGAAAAGATGATGAAAACTGAACACATCTCGAGTTAATCGCGCGGGCACTGAACCTATGAGAAAACTGGCCTTTACACCCCAAGAGGTGCCGATAACTACCGCCATCCGAAAGTACTCAAAAAGGCAGCAAAATGTTGACCAAAACTGAACGTTTCGCGAGTTGGTGTGGTTCCATTTTAACGAAAAAGTGCTGGAAAAAGACTTAGGCGAGAAAAGAGAAACGCCCGTGTTTGTCGTTTCTCTCTCCTCGTCTGCGTCTTTTCCGCGCACTTTTTCGTTAAGATGAAAGTGTTGACCGCTGAATAGCTGTCTAGTCTCAATATTGATTTGACGGTCCTTTAGGAATGTGTGAATAGTGGTGGCGTGGGCGGGGACGGGGGGGGGGCGGGGGTACGCCGCTTGATACCGCGGCGTACTGGCGCGGTTCAATCACTGAACTCTCTACAATTATCGTCAAAGATTTCACATTCATGGTACTATGGGGAAATTGTTCTCCAAACGTTATCTGATCAGCTAGTTATGAAATTGGGTAATGACTCACCAAAGTTACCTTGCTTATGTGAAGTGAACTGCATATTTAATTGGAGATGGTAATTCCGTAACGCCGCTGCGTATTCGGCGTTCGCGGATTGAGCAGCGTACAATGAATCGCTTCCGTACCGGTTGGGGTGGTCGGAGCTGCCATTTTCTCTGGGAGGAGCTCAAACTCAGGGGCTTGTTCAAGGATCCTTCTGCTGGTGCGGTGTACAGGCGAAACCACCGGTAGGGGGCTGGAGCTCTTGCTACTCGGAGATATTTGGTGCATAGATTAGATTACCCCGCACCTCCACCAGTTTGTCACCTGCTAAGGCAGGAGCAAGCAACAGTACAAGCAGCCAGACACGAAAAATGCCAGACACGAAGGGCTGGCGCGGGATGATGATGATGATGATGATGATGATGATGATGATGATGATGATGGCCTCAAGTTATGGCTCATACCCACACTGGGGGATTGGCCAAGAATTGCGTGCTGAAACGTTCACCTATTCTTTTGCAGTGCTACTTATTCGATGAGAAAAAAAATATAATGAAAGAGAGATAAGAAGACATAAAAAATACAAGACAAAAGTTTAAAAAGTTATTCGTTTTGTTGACTGTATGTAACTTCAAACGGCATCAAATACGTCCCTGTGGCTGACCCCTATAACTGACGCACCGAAAGATAGTATGATTTCTGGTGATAACATTAACCCTAATTTTGCGAACGGAAGTTCTAGATGTCTTTTTCTTAACAATTTGTATCGTCGACATACCAAAAAATAATGATCTAGAGATTCTGTTTCTTGGCAGTATGGACACAGAGGCGATAGCGTCAGACCACTCCTGTGTAAATATAGGTTTAATGGAGGGACACGGCAGCGTAATCTCGTGATCGCTACTTCTGATTGTCTTGATGGACACCGCTGGATTTTCCACGGAAATCTGAGGTGCTGATCTCTTTTGACTTCGTCGTCTTCTTCACCGTTTTTGCTGGGCACGCAATCCTGACCGTTTGCTGGCTCAAAACACCAGGTGGCAATATTGCAAGAGGTCGAAGTTAATGAAATTGGCCGATAGTCCCCAACGTGGTTTTGTTTCTGTCTTTATGTATTTGTTCAATTGTGGCAGGTACCCAAACGTGTGGCTGTTCACCCTCGCGTAATTACTAACGAAATAAAACACACAAATATTAGATGCCCATTCTGGATATCTTTTTAAAAAACGATTAGGGATGCCATCAGGCCCAGGCAATTTTTTCGTATCAAATTTTAGTAATATGTTTATTATACCATTCTCTGAGATAACATCTGACATAGGGGCTAAGGAGACACTGAGAATCGGCAAGATACCATTTTCTCTTGTGTTAGCAGTGACCATTAAAAATGTTCGCAATGGACTGCGAATCACTGAACTCTCTACAATTATCGCCAAAGATTTCACATTCATGGTACTATGGGGAAATTGTTCTCCAAACGTTCTCTGATCAGCTAGTTATGAAACTGGGTAATGACTCACCAATGTTACCTCGTTTATCTGAAGTGAACTGCATTTTAATTTGAGATGGTAATTCCGCAATTTTTTGCTGATATCTGGAATCAGTAGAAGTATTCGTTTCCTTTTTAATCTTTTTACCTACCTGCCTGGAAGAAAAATTTGTCCTGGATCGGGACGATTTTTTCCTCAACTGCGAGGTTTTCTCCCGAGAAACCCGTAGGGGTTTCCTTTGTAGCGATTGCCACGAACGGGTGGATGTCTGATATTCCCTTTATTAATTACTTCTCTCCGGCTTGCGGGTTTCCGCAAAACTGTTATGTCAAATTGCTGTATTATTTTCATGATGCCGAAATCCTCCGTTGAGGCTCCCAAAGAACCAGAACTTGATAGTACGTCGACCGTGTCCCTTTCACAGCGTTAATCAATACTGGAGCCCAGGTCTCCATTATGCGGGCTAACCTCCGTCGTCGACTAAAGATGGTTTTCGCGCCTGCTACTACACGAGCCGTACACGTCGCCGATGGTAGCACTGTTGCCGCCGTGTACTGCCCGTATAATTATCACTGGCCACCACATTCCAGTTCTTTTTACAGTTGACCGATTGTCCCCCTTGACGTTATCCTCAGACTACACTTTCCTAAGGCACATTGCGCTCTTTTCGGCTATTCTGCCGGTACCCTTTGCCTCGAATTTCCTCTTCTCCCGCAAACTCGTGCCGAACTCCCGAGCAACTTCAGTATGACCACCTTCGTCCACCTGCCGCCTAAAGCCTTGACTTTCGTTGATTTGATATCATATTGTCCTGTGCCTGACGGATATTGCATCGTCACACCTCTTCCTGATGTGCTTTTGATGCGCAATCTCGCTGTACCCCGCACCACCGTAACTGTTGCCGATAACTGGACGTGCCTCCACGTCATCGCTTTTGGCCTCACAAAAAAAGTTCTACCCTAAGGCATATGGGTTGCCACGCTGCGTGCTATAGCAGATGACCACGTCACGACTTTTCCAGTAGACGTCTGCTCCGATCCTCGAGAATCTCTACAGGATCCAATGTGCCTTGACGCCACATTAAGTCATATGATTGTTACGGACCTATTGCCTGAGCAGACAGCAGCTGTATGCCGCCTTTTGTTTTCTTACTGCGACACCTTCGACTTCAACAATCGAAAATTTCGTCAGACTTCACTTGTTAAGCATCATATAAATACTGATGACGCTAGTCCCATTAATCACCGGCCATATCGAGTTTCTGCATCTGAGCGTAAGGTTATTCAAGAAGGAGTGAACAAGATGCTTGTCAAAAGCATTGTTGAACCTTCGTCGAGCCCTTGGGCGTCCCCTGTTGTATTCTTAAATATAAAATGGCACGTGATCTTTTTGCGTAGATTATCGTCGTCTCGACCAAATTACGAAAAAATGAAGTCTACCTCTTGCCTCACATTGACGATGCCGTCGATTGTCTCCATGGTACCAACTACTTTTCCTCAATACACCTTCGGTCTGGCTACTGGCAGAATTCTGCGGATGAAAATGACCAAGAGAAGACCACGTTCGGTCTGTCCAACGCCCCAGCAACGTTCGAACGTATGATGGACTCTTTGCTTCAATGGTTAAAATGGGCATCATGTCTGTGCTAACTAGACGACGTTCTTGTAGTTCCCCCTACATTTCGGGCACACTATGAACGCTTATCAGCTATTCAAAAGCTCCGCGAGGCTAGAGTCCAACTGAATTCATCCAAGTGTCACTTCGGTCGCCGGCAGCTTACAGTGCTGGGCCACCTCGTCGACGCTTCCGCTATTCAACAGGATCGGGGAAAATTCGCGCTGCCACGTCTTTTCCTGTACCTCAGTCTGTCAAAGACGTCCGAAGTTTTTTAGGACTATGCTCCTACTTCCGAGCGTTCGTGAAAGATTTCTCTGCGATTGCCCGACCACTTGTTGATCTTCTGGCGAAGAAGGTGCCGTTTACGTCGAGTCTCTCTCAGGCCGCCGCGTTTGCTCACCTCACTACCATTCTCCCCACCTCAACTATGCTGTCACATTTTGAACGGGCCTCTACTAATGAGGCCCGTACCGATGCCAGTGGTCATGGGATCGGAGCCGCCTTAGCCCTAGGCCAACGGGGAAATGCTCGTCTCATCACCTACAGTAGCCGCCCATTAACAGCAGCGAAGCGCGTCTATTCCATTACAGAGCGTGAATGCCTGGCTCTTGTCAAGGCAGTTTCCAAATTCCGCTTGTATTTGTATCACACGCTCATCTTTGTAATAAGGTACCATCACGCGCTCTGCTCGCTTTCGGCACTCAAGAATCCTACCGGTCGGCTTCGTCGCTTGGCTCAGCGGCCATTGTCGGGAATCCGCCTAGCCATTGTTGCAAATGCGGCCGCATCCCGCTTTTTTTTCAATGTTAAAATGCTTGGTACAGGCAAGGGCAAGGAGCAGCGGGAAATTCTCGAAGCGTATCACATCAACATGGAAGGGGATGATTGCGTAAGCACAAATTCTATCTCGCCGTTGCAGAAGGGACTAAGTTTGCTATTGCACTGGCGCTACCTACTTTGTATATGTTGCAGTAAATGTTGTTTTGTGTGTGGTTTGGCTCTTCAACGGCGCGTGCTCGCCCGGTTTTCCTGGGAGACAGGTTTTTCAAAAAAGCACACTTTTATTTCTTTCCTGTGTGCCACATCTACTGTTCTTTGTCCCTTGAGTGGTTTGTATATAAGGAGTACTATACTAGTCAGGCCGCCTACACTCCGGGCGCGTCTCTCTCGTCACCGTCGCCGTGATGTTGCGCACAACGTCCAAGGGCGATAACACCGTGGCCATGCGCCGTATGTTGTATGTGCGTGTGAGAACGTGCGAGGGTGAGCCGACGATGGGCGGCTTAATCGTGCGCGCAAGGGAGGAAAGCGGCGAGGATGCGCACCGTCTCCCACCGCGCGCAAGGCACCAGGGGGGTTTGAGGGACGGCGGTGCTGAGTTTGGCGCGGCCGTGCGAGCCCTGTTTTTAAAGTGATCTGCGATGATTACAGAGTCTAGTGCACCGAGGACTGATAGCTTCGTTTGTGCTATATTTTCGATGCTTAAATAGCTTTGAAGTGAGGGACAGTAAGAAGGTGCATTTGCTCGCGGCTGCTGCCGCACTTCGTTACTTCAGCTTTCTGACAGCGAGTTTCGGCGGTCATCGAGTGACATGTGTTCATTTTTGCTTGGGCGCGCGTGACGCCATGCTTGCTAATTTAGTTCGTAAGTGAATGTTTACAAGTTCATACAGCTTATAAAGCTACTATCCTTAGTTCGTATAGCTGTCCAGTGTTCTGCTATCGCAATCGATGCCTCGCCTTCCGGGCGAAACTGCGACTCTTTGGAAACTTACCAAATTTTTGCAATTTTTTTGAAACTTCAAGGCCTTAAATCCAAATTGCGCTTGCCACAGTCACCAGAATTCAAGCTTTTCTCTCAAATACGCCAAATATCATTCAAGTCGGCCAGGGATTGTCTCAGAAAAGCATTTGTGCGTTTTACATGCATTCGAATGGGCGAATTCGGAGTTGAGGCCTAGCTAAAACCTCCTCTTAAGATGTGCTACGAAATCCATTGACGTTCTAGCTAACAGTTTCCCAAAAAACGTGACTATAACAGTCAGGGACGAACTTAACTGGAATGCCAAGACATTTCTTAGCAGATATTTAGAGCGGAGATTAACTAGATGCTGTGGCTTAGCGGCTTTGGCGTTGCGCTGCTAAACACGATACTGCGCTGTCAAATCTCTGCCGCGGCGACCGCATTTCGATGGGGGCGAAACGCCAAAACATCAGTCTCCTGTGCATCGGGGGCGCATTAAAGAACTCGAAATGCGGCGATTGATTGTGTAAAGCGCAGGTTAACTGCCTTTACAAGAAAGAATCTGTATAGGCGATTATTTGCATAAACCGCTCCCTTTCTTTCCTATGTCCCCGCTTGCGTGTGTATCTGAATGTGTTCGTGCATGCATGCTACCACCCGCAATTTTCGTCCGTTTTGTTACCAGCGTAGTGTGGCTGTGGCGACGAAGGTTGAGATAGTGCTATCTCGAGGCATACGTGTAAACGATGCAAGAAACTGAAGATGCACACAAATGAGCAGCATTGAAACATGGACAAGCTAGTAGAGTTCACACGCATTTAGAGGTGGTTCTTACGTGCGGGGATTGTGTGCAACAGATGGCAGCTGCTCATAAAGAGAAATGAGCGAGACCTTTCTGTCCTAACAACTATCGCGCTTCTTTGTTGTCGCTTTCCACCACAAGAATAGTGGTTGTTTGTCCATGGTTCCAACAAAACATCCTAAAATAAACAGAGTGTGTTATATTTTTAGGCTGGAAATGGTTAAGTAGAGCCCAAACACATATCGTCAGCGATTTGTCAGAGCAATAAAACCCGCCGTCAAGGTCGTTTATTCTTTAGTGCACATCAGGCCAGCGATCGAGTCTGTACACTTGAGCTTGACAATGTTGTCGTGCCAATCCATGGTTCAAGGAAGCTGGTTAGCTAGCAATAATGTGATGCCTACACCAAGATTGTGTTTAATATCCTCGTCTCGAGAAATCACAAGCGGCTAACTGCGGAAAGCCTATGCATTCAACCATCGCTAAAATATGGGGCTTCGAGGACAACTTGACAAAAAGCACCTGCAAAAAGAGTGTACAAGAACAAACGGATAGAGCTGGAAGGGTCGCGTAAGATGAGACGTAGGGAAACGACAGAGGGCCAGCTCTTGTTATTCTTGTGTTGATTAAAGACGTCGCCATAACTAGACTTCCTTACTTCGTCTCGGAATCAAAATTGTTTTGGGTGCATGTTGGTGTGTTGCAGGACGTGATGAAGAGCCTCGTGTGGCGTTACGTCACCAGCGAACAGAGCAAGAATGAGCAGGCGCCCGTTACAGAAGACGACGTGAACGAGCTCAAACAGCAGATCACCTCGTTCCGGTACGACCTGCTCGACGTGCTCAAGGACAACGGCATGAAGATCAACAAAGTGCAGCGCAAGCGAGCCGAAGGTATGTGCTCCTTCAGCGGCAAAGTAATGCCGCTAATATTGTGCGTGGAATAACGCGTCCCATAATACTAGGGCATCTTTCTACGTATTTGATCTGTGCGGACGGATACATGGATGGATGAAATTCGCTGTGATCCTTTAGAGCACGCGTTAGCGCACAGCGGGCCACTATCACGTCGGGACAGAGCGGCCGATCCTCTCCGCCGCGTCGTGGGCCCGTTGGACAGCCCATAACTGTTCTTCGAGGTTGGGTCTGCGTAGAAATGCCTCCCAGCGTGAGGAAGTGCTGCTTTCATCGCCGCGAAAAGCGGGACACCGCCAGAGCATGTGATCTAAATTCGCTAAGTCATTGCATAGTGCATTGCAATTTCGGGGTAAATCTTGTGAAGAAGGAGGGGGCTTGGGCATGCCCCGGTCTGTAGAAGCCTTAGTGTTAGAGCCTGACGTCTATTGAGTTTAGAATGCGGGAGAGGGCAGATACTCTGAGCCAAGTAAAAAGTGCTCAGTAATTTTGTTGTTGGAGGCAGGAGAATTCCGATTGTCCGTACCCCCAACATCACTCTGCTCGGTAACTACGCGGTCGATAATCCCTCGCGCAGCATCGTGTGCCGACTCATTCAGGTTGGGCGGGCACCCTCAATCTTTCCCATGTGGGCTGAAAACCAGATGACTGTGTGGTTCGATCTCCTTGCTTCCAAGTATTCCCAAGGCCAGCTTGGATACGGTTTCTTTGGCAAATGCCCGAACGGCTGATCTAAAGTCACTGTGATCGTTGTCCTATTGTCCTCCAATAAGGCCGTTGCTATTGCAGCCTGCTCTGCGATCTCAGAGGACGTCGTCCGAATCGAGATTGAGTTCTTCACTTGACTTTCATGGTCTACGCTAAGCGCAGCGAAGGCCCGTACATCAGCTTAGCGCGATGCGTCTACGAAACTTTTCTCCGAAGCCCGTTCACGAGCCTTTTTGATGAGGGCTTTCACGTGCGCCCGACATCTTCCCACGTTGTGTTCCGGATAGACGTTTCCTAGGATCGGGGCGACAGCTATGCGGTTCCGTTGCTGTTGAGGGATGCTGCAGAACTTTGTCTCGACTATTGTGGGGAGGGGGGGAACTCCCAGCTCCTGTAGGATGTGTCTTCTAGCTCGTGTAGCTTGTGTGTTCCTCTCCTACGCTTCCGCGATATCCTCTAGCGTCTTATGCACGCCAAGTGGAAGAAAGGGTTCCGTATGTGTCTAAATGAGGAGGTCGAGAGCTCTCTTGATTGCCTTCCTGATTAATGCGTTGAGCTTATACCGCTCCGATCATTGCCAGTTGTGCTTGGACGCGACGTCAGTGAAATAGCATAATAGGAACGCACGTACCAATATCACGAGGTTATCTTCTACGAGGCTCTGCTGCCGGTTGGTCACTCTTCTTTTTAGCCTGACGACATTGCCCGTCTTCGTACTGAGTCGCAGCACTGTGTGATTGTTAGAGCCACTCGACTCGATCATCATGCCGTTTGTCCGGATGGCATCCACCCTCGGTATATAGTCTCGATCGTTCGTGCGCAGTTTGATGTCGCATTCGGCGAATGGCTTTCATTCCTTTGGTTTGGGACCTCTGCACTCGGGGACAATATAGTAACAGTTCAGACTTCTGTGGTGAGCACCAAAAGGCCCGTTGGCGCGAGGTACCTCTCAGTAACAATGATCGCTTCTTGCAGGGGCGTCTGTACCTGTCCGTAGCTAACTCCTGTACACCAGATGGCGACGTCGTCTGCGTATATGATGTGACTGGAGCCGTGATATGAGAGAGTCTTCTGGATAGACCAATCATGGCGAGGTTAAAGAGGGTAGCAGGGTAGCCTCTTGTGGCATCCCCCTAGACCCTTTCTTGATCATGTCTTGTCAGGTCGCCGACCTCAAGGGTGGCTTTTCTGTCTGACAGTAACGACTCTCTGTAGGAATGAAAGTGCTTCAGAAGGTTACGGCTCGAGATCGTGTCAAAAACGAACGAGTGAAGAATGTTGTCAAAGGCTTTTCCTGGTGTTGACCTAGTATGGCTCTCGTGTCACGCGTATTACAGTCAATAATGTTATGCTTGATGAGCTTCATCGCGTCCTGCACCGAGAGTCCGGTCCTGAAACCGATCATGGTGTGTGGGTAAACGTCCTGGTCCTGCAGGTAGCGAGAAATTTTGTTTAGTAATGCGTGCTCAGCAACCTTCCCCACTCACGATGTGAGCGAAATTGGACGGAGGTTGCCGTGGCTGGGTGGCTTACCCGGCTTTGAGATTAGCAGGGTGTTGGTAGATTTTCACATTTCTGGTACTTAACCACTGCTCCATGCTTGGTTAATGATGGCCGTCAGGTATTCGATGGAGTTATCGTACAGGTTCCTTAGGGATTTGTTTGTGATCTTATCCGGACCAGGAGTCGATTTGCCATTGAGGTCGTGGAGCGCCTGCCTGATCTCCTCAATCCCGAATTCTGCATCGAGCTCAGGGTGCCCAGAGCCTTCGTAGTCAGGTGAGGGTGGTGTAGGTCTCGATGCGACCAATATATATTTCTTCATGAGTCTGGATGGAACTTACTCACCGGAAGATTCACGCTTGGCGGCGTGTAGAGTGCGCGCCAGTGTGTTGAGTTTGTTGGATTCAGTGTTCGCCTCGCCGAGATGGTTTAGGATATTCCAAGTTCCACCTTGCGCATCTGTCCATCGATCCAGTAGCACACCTCATCCTATTGCTGTTTAGAGAGGGCTCTGCGGTGTTCCTCTATAATTCTGTTGATTTCCGCTATCTTTTTTCTGAACCTGCGGTTGAGGCGTTGTCCCTTCACCTGGCGAGGAGGGACTGCTAGCAGGTGAGTCAGGTGACTGTCCATCTTTCTCACCGGGAGGTCGGTGCAAACGTCTTTGGTGGTAGCTTTGATGTCGTATCCAATCTTTGCCACCTATTGTTCGATGTTGGGCTTGTGCTCACTCTCGGTTCGCTCTTCCCTAATCTTGCGAAACTTCTCCTAGTCTGTGTACTGGAACACACGCTGTCTCTTCTGTGCGACCTGGAGGTGCGTGGCCAAAATATATTGGTCGCTACCAAAGTCTACCACGAGGTTCGTTCACTTGACTGCTGCGATACTCCTGACAAAGGTGAGATCCGGTGTCGTGTCACGGCTCGACGATGTCCAGCATCTGGCGGGGAATGCCGGGTCCATGACTAGGATCAAGTTTAAGTTCATAGCCTCGCGCCAGATGTCCGCCCCTTAGTGAGTGTTATATGGTAGCTGCAGGTAGGGTACGGGGTGTGGAAGTCCCCCGCAATGATCAAAGGGGAGTCGCCCGCTTGTTGCATGGCCCTGGTGATCAAGGCTTTGGAGCGTTGTATTAGACCTTTTGGGGCTGCTGTAGGCATTAAGGCTGACTATACTTTCGTGGTCCCCTGGGCTGGCGATAATTTCTATCATCATGTATTCGGCTTTACTTGCAGTCATCTTGATGTCATGAGCGATGTGGGCCAGCTTGTTGCTAATCAGTACCCCTATCCCCCCCCTCCTTTCTCGTACTTCGTTATGGGCCTGTAGCCGGACCACGTGATGTTAGAGGTTAGTGTTTCTTTTATAAGTATACTATCTGGCTTCTATTGGTGTGAGCGAATGTATTGTTGCAAGGGAGCCCTCTTTGGAAGGAAACCCTTGCAATTCCATTGCCACATCCTGAATGAGTTAGTTTGTGTGGCCATCGTATTCTGTTGAGTTGGTGTACTAATCTTCGGAAGGCCGATCACCCTCATGCTGTGACTAGTCGATGCTCTTGCTAGGTGTGTAGGAATTTCAGATCCCAGCACAGGTGCCACAACGTTTTCTAAGAAGGTTTCGATTTTGCTAATTTGCTTATTAGTGTATTCCTTCATTGAAGTCAAGTTGCTTTGGAAGAGCGAGAAGTTTTCATGTATCTGCTTATTGCTATCACTGAGAGCGCCGGGCATCTCGCGGATCTCTGATTTGGCCCTACCTGACGCTTGTTCTTGATCGTTAGCAATTGCCCTCTTCTTAGCATGCCTTTCAACATCGCTCTGCTCAACTATGCGGACTTCCATTGGTTGGGGAGCGGCTGGCTCCTTGTCAGCCATGACGGGTTGCCCATGAATGCCATTCTTAATCTCGGCAATTTCTGTCACGGGTCGAGGTATTGTGTTCTTCATCTCATTTTCGCGCTCAAGTTGTGCTAGCCTGTCTTTACTACAATCATGCCCTGGGGACGAGCCCCGCGTTACCTTTTTCGGCGTTCCTCGAACTCGGTCGACTCAGGTTGGGTGGGCCTCGGGTCGACGATCTCTGGAGCAGGACCTCGAGGATCCTGTCGACTCGACCCAGACTTTACCACCTCGGCGCCGGGATCCGGAGCAACCCCTGGAGCGGGATCTGGTCCTGATACTGCAACAGGAGCACCCTCTGGGTCGAGAGCAACTCCGGGAGTTCCCTCTAGAGTGAGAGCGTCCTCTGTATCGGGAACGCACCCTAGGCTCTGGGGTGGAGGCTGCTGGAACTCATTCTTGCTCTCGTTGCTAGATAATGGTGGCGAAGCCCCGTTTCTCGAAGTTGCCGACGCCGGCCTCTCCTGTCGTCTCCTTCTGACAACGTACCGGATCTGGAATCTCTGCTTGCACGTTTTGTCCGCCGTAGGGTGTGGGCCCCCGCACAACCCACGCTTTGGTGTACACTGCTGTTGGTCGTCCGGGTTCACTGCCGCACATACCCTGCAGTTGGACTCTTCGGAAGTCGGGCAAACATCGGCACGATGTTAGAGTCTACCAGACGCGTTGCAGATATCGACTTGCTTGCGATAAAGAAAGCACCTCACAAGGACTGGGCCATAGCGTATAAAGTTCGGAAGCTTCAGTCCGTCGAAAGCGATGATGATCGTGCCTGTGTATTTAATTCTCTAGACCGCCAAAACCAGGGGGTTCTCTCGTTGACGATCTTGTGTTCCAGGTCGGACGGACCGTCTTTGAGATCGATGTTTCTGATTACTCCTTTACGCGTGCTGTGGGGGACGGCCTCATATGCACTGACTGCAAACATTCTTTTGGCTACACGAATGGCCCCTATTCTCGTGTATCTTGCTGCGTTGTCTCAGTCGGGCGTGCTAGCCACCATAATGTTTTGCTGTATGTTAGAATAAATGCTGTCCGAGACCATCTGAATTGGTATAAGATCCGCCGATTCCACGATCGCCTTACCGATTACGGTGGGTCCTATGTTGGCAATATTCAGCCCTCCGCGGGGGCGTATGATAATTTCGGCATGTTCCTTGGGCATGGGAGGCATCCGTAGCGACCTGATAATGCTGCTATTCAGTTTATTTCCATTTCTTGGAGTTCTGTGAGACGTCGGCCTTAGGCCTATCCTCACATATGCCGCCGCCGGGGCGGTTGTCAGAGTCTGCCTTGGCGGACATGCGTTTCGAAACAGCCAACTTCCATCCAAAGTCTGCCAAAAATTCCTCAGGCCGAAGGTCTTCCCCTTCAATTGTCATCTGCATATACACTGATCTCTAGGAATCGTAGCGTCAGCAGCACTTCTTGGCACCGATCGGCATTACGCCGGGCTAGGCCTAGTTGGCAAGGCGGCGGCGTGGTCCGAGCACAAAAACGTTCATAAACTTGAAAAGAAGCCACTTAAGGGAGAAAGTCCGATATTGATGTGATTCTCTTCCACTTAGACGTGCGTTCGTACCAACGTTTAGAGATTAGCGGTGGAAACCTTGTCCAAATCGTTCAAGACATCAGTAGCAGATATGGAGCTCTGGCGCTTGCGTTCTTCCGATCTGTGCGGAGGCCATAATAAAACAGGCGGGAGAACTGCACCCAAGCAACAGACACACCAACACATACATGTACTCGCACATACATACATACTCTGCCCCCACAGGGGCGTCTGCATCAGCAGGCGTTTGGTGTGTGGCGACACCACGTACCCGAGCACACGAGGGTTGGACACTCCCGCGTGTAGCCGTGCACGGCTTAGCCGTGTCCGGGGAAAGGGGGATCTGGAAAGGGGGATCCTGGGGGTTGAGCCGATGCCGAGTGTTCGGACCTTGAAGGCCCCCTGGCGGAGACAACACACCTCTTTGGCCTCTGCTTCACGTAGACGACACCCCCGGACTGACCCACCCGGGGGAAATCGGTAGTTGCCTTTTCCTATCCTCCTCTCTAATCTTCGTCTTTCTCTTGCTTTCGGTCTTTCCTGTCTCCTCCTAGCTTCCTTTTTATTTCCACCTTTCCCAGGCAGCAAGGGTTAACCTTGTGTCGTATAGCCAACCTTGGTTATAACAGATTTGGTTATAGTAGTGTCGTACAACTGGCTCGTATAGGCCATGTCTTTTCACGGTCCTGCGGCGTCCCCTTGTTGGGCTCCATGGTGGGTGTATGGCGGCGCTGCCGAATTTCCGCATATATCTATGGCAAGTTCTTTTCCACCCCTTCCTGATCGACCTCATAAACGAGGGCGCACCGAAGAAGTATTTAAGTTCTATGGTCGTCATAATGAAAACTTTCCCAAATTTCATGTCATCCACTCGGAGAAAACCGCAAAGTCAGTGAGAATGATCTCTCCTTTTCTAGTATCTAAATCAATAACCGATATTCTTGGCCAAGGCTTTAAAGTAACCAAACTTGCAAGTGGAAATCTCCTTTTGGAACTCCGAGATAAAATCAGTTTGAAAAGCTGCCAAATCTTGTCTCTTTTGGGGACGTTCCAGTGAATGTGACACCGCATCGCACCATGAACACCAGCCGTGGTGTTGTATCAGATAGTGACCTGATTGATCTGACAGAGGCTGAACTACTTGAAGGCTGGAGTGACCAGAATGTGATCAGTGTAAAACGAATCAAAATGAGGTGCGATGGTAAAGAAATTCAGACTAAGCATCTTATTCTAACATTTGGTTCAAGTGTCCTGCCCGAAACAATCGAGGCAGGCTATGTGAAGATCAGGGTGAGGCCGTATATCCCAAATCCCCTCCGATGTTTTAAGTGTCAAAGGTTTGGCCACAGTTCACCACTGCCGTGACCGACTAACCTGTACCAAATGTAGCGACCATGAACATCCGTCCGAGTCATGCCAGAACACTCCACACTGTGTAAATTGTGAAGGGGAGCACCCCGCGTACTCGCGGTCCTGCCCACATTGGAAAAAAGAAAAGGAAATAGTGGCACTCAAAACCAAAGAGAACATTTCGTTTAAGGAGGCACGCAGGCGCGTATCCTTCGTACCGAAGAATAGCTTTGCCGAAGTGGCGCGTCAGGGAGCAGCGCCACAACGGCCTCCGGCGGCTGTCCGGCCCACACCTAGTGAGCCGGCAGTGACGTCACCTGCCCCCTCGGCGGTTGCGGCTAGCGCTGCTCCGTCATCCAAGAAGGGGCCGTCGACCTCCGGGCTGGTGGCCTCAAGGGCCTCATCCTTTGAGAAGAGGTAACAATAAAATTCAAACAGCGCTAAACGAACGGGACCAGAATGAGGGGGGGACAAACACGGCGCTCCCCCCCCCCTCATTCTGGTCCCGTTCGTTTAGCGCTGTTTGAATTTTATTGTTACCATGCAAGACCAACTCGCCCAATCCGCTGCCCTTTTGAGAAGAGGCTTTCTCAACAAACAAATCGCTCACAAGAGCGGGTGTCCAGCGCTTCGCAGGAGGCGATGGACACGACACCAAGTCAAAGGGCGCCACTAACGCCTAAGGAGCGGCAAGAATCGCTCGACTGCTCAAAAAAAGAGAAACATCGCATTACAGGACCGGAAAAGGGTCCTGTAACCTAAATTCTCTTTCTAGACGCAAAGCACTAACCTCGTTTCCGTTATGGATACCCAAATAATACAATGGAACGTGAGAGGACTTCTTCACAATCTTGATGATGTTAAAGAACTCCTTCGCTAATTCACTCCAAAGGTGCTGTGTGTCCAAGAAACACACCTAAAAGTAACACAGACCAACTTTCTAAGGCGATATGCCACTTTCCGCAAAGACCGCGAGATGCACTCACCTCCTCAAGTTCAAGTTCAAGTTCAAGTTTATTCTTCTTCTAGTACAGACTAGAAACGTCCTCCCGGGTTAAAAGCTGCCGTCAGCAGCTTGACTGGACCGAGGAGGCGTTATACATGGCAGCGCGATAACAGTAACCTTTTTGGTACAAAAAACTTAAGCAGAAGTTTACTAAACATAAAATTGAAAACTCAGATACATGCTTATGAAAGGATATGTAAGAAACAACAAGACATTTTTGTACAAATAAAACAAAAAGGCAAGAAAGAAAAACATGGTCATTTATATGCATCGTTATACATGAATATATATGTTATAGGTTAACGAAATACATCTTCAACTCTTTACGAGAGAATTTATTAGCGTAAATATGACTATTTAGAATTTTCGGCAAATTGTGTTTAATAGATTGTAACTTATACTCGGTGCGAAAGCGCGGTACAAGCCAAGGTTCAGGATTTCTCAAATGCACAGTTATGTCATGGTGCTTTAAGGTCGCTAGTGATGTAAGAAAATCTCTCCATTCTTTCCTTGCAAAATAAAATATTTGTAAAAGACGATATTCGTAGTACCGATCTACCCATATGATTTGGTATGTTTGTGATAATGTTTTTGTTGTTGATCGGGCTTCAATATTAGCAATGTGTCGGAAAAGTGCCTTTTGTAATGTAACTATTTTATTTATGTTAGTTCGTGTTGTCGTTGCCCATACTAAACTGCAATAATTAAATTGTGAGGTGAACAATGCATGATAAATTTGTAGCTTGGCTTTTGTCGGCATGTAAGCTCTACAGCGAGATAGTACACCGGCGACTGCAGAAAACTTGTTTCGAAGGTTATTAAAATGAGCATCCCAACTCAAATGACATGAAAATATTACTCCAAGTATATTGTGTTCATTAACTAGTTCTATGTGTTTGCCTAAATAAGTGATTGAATGTTCCAACTTAAAAGGTTTGTTTCTGGCTCTGAAAAGAATAGCTTTCGTTTTAGTGAGATTAATTCTGATCACATTTGAATGTGACCAATCAGATAGTTTCATTAGCAATGCATTACACCTGATAATTAGTTCGTTTGCGTCTTTTCCACAGAAGAGTATAGTGCTATCATCGGCATATATAAAGAAATCAACTGTAGGATCTATATTTACTAAATCATTAATATATAAGTTAAATAATAGAGGGCCCAAAACACTCCCTTGGGGCACTCCATTTTTAAGTGTCAAGAAAGAAGATAGGACGTTGTTAATACATCCACACTGAGTTCTATTTCTGAGATATGATTCCATTAAAGTGAGTGGATGTCCGCGTACTCCATATATTGATAGTTTATATTTAAGAATGTCATGACTGATGGAATCAAATGCCTTGCTAAAATCGATGAAGAGCCCGAGGGCGAATTCTCCGTTGTCTATGCTTTGCACAATACTTTCTTTCAAGGATAAAAGGGCGGCTTCCGTAGATCTACCTTTTCTAAAACCAAACTGTGAGTTTGTTACTGCATCATATCTGTCTAGAAACTTTGTTAGGCGTGTAGCAATAATTTTTTCTAGAACTTTCGAAAAAAATGGGTAGGACAGATATTGGTCTATAATTAGAAACATTATTTATATCGCCATGTTTGTATACCACAGATACTTTAGCTCGTTTCATGCCGTCTGGGAAAGTCGCCGATTCTATGGCTAGATTGAATATATGGACCAACGTGCGGATAAATGGCAAGTGATGTAAGACATATTTTATTGGCTTAATTTGTAAATTGTCAATATCCAATGCATTGCTGTTATTAAGATTTTTTATTGTTGTAAACACCTCATGTTCGTCAGTTGGCTCCATAAATATAGTTTCTGAAACACATTTATCTAGTGAATGCATGACTTGGGAGTCATGGGTGTGCGTAACGCTTGCATTCACAAAATGAGTATTGAAATGGTCTGCCAGTGGTTTACCGATCAATTCGCAATTTGCGTACCTTATCGACTTGGGTGCACTACTTTTAGTTTGACGACCTAAAACGTTATTTATTATTTTCCAAACCGCATCCGGACGTTTCTTGTCGATTTCAAAAAACAGACGTTGATAGTAATCTATTTTTGCCTGCCTTAGTATTTTATTCAGTTTATTTCTTTCGGTTTTGAATTCCTTAAGTTTAATTTCTGATCTGGAGTGCAAGAACGCATGATAAAGGCGGTTCTTCTTTTTTATCATTTTGATGTGCTCACTCATATTCCACGGTTTTCGTATCGTTTTTGATTTCCTAACTTGCTTGAAGGGGAAATGCGCAGTATAGATGCGCACAAATAGTTCAAGAAACTTGTTATACGCTTCGTTAACATTTTTTTCTCTTAACACGGAATCCCAGTTTTGCGTACCTACAGCTAGACTGAATAAATCCAGTGCTTCGTTAGAAATGTGTTGGTAGGTAAGTAATTCAATGTTTTGTTTGATACTGTTATCTAATGCGTACACTATAAAGACTGGGCAGTGATCACTAATATCATTAGAAAGTGTACCCGCGGTGCAGACTGAGGTTTCTATATTTGTAATAAGAAGGTCGAGGGCAGATGAGGTAGATTGAGTAACCCTCGTTGGTGTAGTGATCAGATTGGTAAAGCCAAATGATAGTAGTAGATTGTTTAAATCCTGCACATGCTTATTTTTATCTAAAATATTTATGTTGAAGTCGCCTCCACAGACAAAATGAACATTATTAAATGAACAGAACTCCAGTAGCTTACCAAAACAATCAATAAAATTCTCAATACTTCCGCTTGGAGGGCGGTATATTACTGATAGGGGGTGTAGCCGCAATAGTCGATAACAGCGTTGCATGTCAGCAAATCAAACTCCGAACTCTCCTCGAGGTAGCTGCAGTCCGAGCTGTGCTGTTTGGTAAGTTAATCACAGTTTGTTCGATATACGTCTCTCCCTCCTGTCAATTTTCTAAAGCAGAGTTTCAAAGCCTTATCGATGAACTTCCTCCACCATACATAGTCGTTGGTTATTTAAACGCACATAGCCCCCTGTGGGGCGACTCGCGTTCCGATGCGCGTGGGCGCCTGATAAAAAATTTTGTTTTCTTCAGGTGAATGTTTATTGAACAAAAAAGGACCAACGTATTACAATGTTACACATAACACATACTCGGCCATAGACTTGAGCATCGTTTCGAGTTCACTATTTGCTTACCTGGAGTGGTCTGTTCTCAAGAACCCCTATGGGAGTGACCACTTCCCAATTACATTAAACCTAACCAAACCAGATGCATGCTCGCCGCATTTCCCTCGATGGAACCTCGAATCAGCAAACTGGGAACTGTTTCGAGAAATCACGTGTTTAGGATGGGACGACATTTCTGATTTTAATATAGACGATGCTGTGGCATACCTAACTGGTTTTATTATTGACGCTGCAACAAAATGCATTAAACAATTTAACGGACTGGCAAAGAACCGTCGCATCCCATGGTGGAATGACGAATGTCGAAATGCACGCAAAAATCAAAACAAAGCTTGGGGATTGCTTCGTAATTCTCCAACAGCTGAAAACCTTATTAATTTCAAACAAGTCAAATCTCAAAGCAGGAGAATACGTCGACGTGCGAAGAGAGCGAGCTGGGAGCGATACATATCTAGGATAAATACTTACAAAGACGAGGCAAAAGTGTGGAATAGGGTGAATAAACTAAAAGGCCGAGAGACGAACCCCCTGCCCTTAGTAAGTACTCATGGAGATGGCCTGGATGGAGAAGACCAGGCAGACTGTCTGGGGGAACACTTTGAGTATATCTCAAGTGCATCGCATTACTCACAGTCATTCCTGAAATTCAAAGAACGCGCAGAGCGACAGCGCCTTGATCGGAAATGTGCCCAAAATGAAGATTACAACCGCCTGTTCAGTTTATCTGAGCTCAACACTTTTCTTGCTAGTCGCAACAGCTCAGCACCAGGTGGTGACCGTATCATTTATGAAATGATCAAATACCTGCATCCTGAAACACAGAAAACACTCCTCTCACTTTTTAATGTCATGTGGGCCGCTGGGTATATTCCATCTTCCTCGAATAAAGCTGCAATAATACCCATACTCAAACAGGGCAAGGACCCGTCCTTACCTAGTAGTTATAAGCCTATCGCTTTGACAAGCTGTTTCTGCAAGCTTTTTGAAAAGATGATAAACCGGCGCCTAATCTATATCTTTGAGAGCAATAAACTACTAGACCCTTACCAGTGTGGTTACAGAGAAGGCAGGTCGACCGCAGACCACCTTGTCCGCATTGAGTCAAATATAAGGGATGCCTTCATACACAAGCAGTTTTTTCTCTCCGTATTCCTTGATTTGGAGAAAGCATACGACACCACATGGCGCTTCGGTATTATTCGAGAGCTTTCCGCTATGTGTATCCGCGGGAGTATGTTAAGTATCATTGAGAGTTACCTTTCTAACCGCACATTTCGTGTTAGGGTGGGCCATGCCTTGTCAAGGTGTTTCACCCAGGAAACTGGTGTTGCACAAGGTGGTGTGCTAAGCTGCACACTCTTTATTGTGAAAATGAATTCTTTGGGCATGGCTATCCCACGAACGATCTCATACTCTGTATATGTAGATGACGTTCAGCTTGGTTTTAAATCATGCAGCTTAACTATCTGCGAACGACATGTCCAGCATGCCTTAAATAAAGTGGCAAAATGGGCTGACGAAAATGGTTTCAGGTTGAGCCGTCAGAAAAGTACCTGCGTTCTTTTCACGAATAAGAGAGGAAGAGTACAACGTCCTGCTATTGAGCTCTCTGGTAGCACATTACCTGTAAGCGCCGAGCACAAGTTTCTCGGCATCATACTGGATTCCAAACTGACATTCATCCCGCATATTGAATACTTGAAGGCTAAATGCCTCAAAACAATGAACTTATTGAAGCTTCTATCAAGTACAACATGGGGCAGTGACAGGAAATGTCTTTTGAACTTGTATAGGTGTCTCATCGGCTCACGTCTTGGCTATGGCGCTATAATATATCAGTCCGCTACACCTGGTGCTTTAAAGATGTTGGATCCTGTCCATCATTTAGGAATCCGCCTCGCGACTGGAGCCTTCAGGATAAGCCCCGTACAAAGCCTTTATGCAGAAGCAAATGTATGGTCACTCCATTTTCAGAGATCATATAGCACTTTTACATATTTCCTCAAAGTAAATTCTAACCGCGAACACCCCTCATATTCATGCATAAACGATATGACCGATGCCATACTCTTGAATAACCGACCTGCCGCGAGAAAACCGTTCTCTTTGTGCGCAAGCACGGCGCGCAAGGAACCTCAGTGAGGAGATAGGTGTTCCGGTGCTTGAACACTGTCTTATGGCTCCAGCGAAACTGTTAGCGCCATGGCAGTGGCAGCTGATAGAGTGTGACACATCCTTTGTAGAGGTCACTAAACATGCGCCAGAGACACATATCAAAATGCATTTCTTGGAGCTTCAGTACAAGTACTCGTGTACAGAGTTCTACACAGACGCTTCGAAGTCGCATGCCGGGGTGTCCTACGCAGCCATTGGTCCATCCTTCTCGGAATCCGGTGTGCTCCACCCTGAAACAAGTATATTTACGGCTGAGGCCCATGCACTGTTGTCGACTGCGAAACATATCAGAAAATCAAATCTTCAAAAATCAATTATATTTACAGACTCCTTAAGCGTCGTAAAAGCCTTGAAGTCACTCTGTAAACACAAAAACCCTGTACTTACTGAGCTCTATTCCATTCTCTGTAGAACGTATATGTCTAACCAGCATGTCATTATATGCTGGGTACCTGGCGGTAGAGGCATCGAGGGGAATGTACTAGCTGACGAAATGGCTACATCAATCACCTCGCAAGCTATTATTCCTACGGCTGCTTTCCCTGTCACAGATCTGAAGCTTCTCTTACGGAAGAATCTGCGAAGCCACTGGCAACGCTTGTGGGACATGGAAGCTACGAATAAGCTTCACTTGATTAAGCCAAAGTTAGGTTTCTGGCCCCCGAAAGCGAAAACACGACGAACTGATGTCCTGCTCTGTCGACTCAGGGTAGGACACACCTATGACACCCACAATTTTTTACTGACTGGAAATGAACCTCCAACGTGTGGTAGATGTGGTGAGAGGCTGACCGTTCTCCACGTCCACGTGGAGTGTCGGGAAGCCGAAGCTGAGAGAAAGAGACATTTTTCCCTTGTATATCGTCAGCACACCCCTCTCCATCCAGCAATGTTTCTTGGTGAAGAACCGTTCTTTGACACCAAATCAGTTCTAAATTTCTTGAACGATCTCAAATTGCAAGTTTTTAGCCCCAGATATTCATAGCACATCCTCTTTCTAGAGGATGCCGCTGTGATGGTAGTCTACCATAGCACATGCCTACAGGCCCTTGCATCCCAAGGACTCTGTAAGGCAGTAGTGCTTATTGGAAAAAGTATATCTGTGAGATATATCACTAAATCATCATTACTTCACAATGTGTATTTCGTGTCCATTGTACAGCCCATTAACCATCGGCATAATTTTATCTTGTATAGGTTTTATGCATTTTAGACAGACTGTTTTTAGGCCCCTTTACAGCCACCGTAACATCTTCCCTTCGTTATTCATACCTCCATTGCGAACGCATTACCACCAGCCTGGCGCTCTTTGGCCACACTTGGCCCTTGCGCCACAAAACACCACATTCATCATCATGCATACTCTGCTATCAGGGAAAGTTATTTAGACCAGGAGAATATCTTATGAACGAAGCGGGCGCATCAAGGAGCGCGGCGCAACGCAAGCGAGTATCACAAATTTTATTCTAAAATTGTAGATTTAACAGCTTCCAAGAAACATACAATGTATTATTCAGTATTATTACAAGTGGCTCCAGTGTTCCTCTAGCCCAGAAGTGCATGACGTGTCTAAATAGCGGATCAGATTGACAGCTTTTAAGAAGCGTATCTAAGTTAGCGTCGTCATTCTTATTAATGTGTTATCATTAGCACTGTCAAAGAGGCAAAATACCATGTTTATGAATTTGTGTGTGTGTGTGCAGTGAAGTAGACGCGCGTATGAAGCCATTTATTCACGTTTCGGCTGAGGTCCGGCCTTCATCAGAATACAATGTATGGTGTAAGTGCAGTTTATATACATGTACATATCAACCAGATGAATACGTGTTTACATGAAAAACGAAGATAATGCGTGAACAGAGTGCATGTGAATGATTCTCAAGAACAGCTGATACATGCAACACAGATGGCGTTTTCAAACCTCATTTGAAGATACGCACAAAAAATGAAATTTGAAAGGTAATTGTCAGGGATTCCAAGTGAAGGGAAGCGTAGCATGGGGGGGGGGGGGTAGGAGAAAGTTAGGTGGATGGATGTGATTAAGAAGTTTGCAGGGACAACATGGCCACAATTAGCACATGACCGGGGTAGTTGGAGAAGTATGGTAGAGGCCTTTGCCCAGCAGTAGGCGTAGCCAGGCTGATGATGATGATGTCAGGTGACAGCAGAAAACGTTACCGAATAAGTGCTATGTCACCAATCAAGAACAACAAATCAAGCAATAAAAATGAAAATAAAAACGAAAACTTGTGATGTGCTAGTAACAAGGAAAAATAATGCTGTACTAATAAAAAAGAACAGCCACGAGGGAAGATGTGATGGGCTATATGAACAGGCAAACAAATTTTCCTACACTTTCATTCAAACCTGACGCGATGGTATCAAACTTAATATAGATAAGTCAGGATTCACGGGCTTCTCTATCATAATTTGAACAAAATCCCGATTCAAGCAACGTGACTTTCATCTTATCAAATGAGTGGTCAGGCAGGTGCACGTGTTTTGAGATGGGAGGTTGGGAAACATGTTAGCTTGGGATTTGTTATTGGTTAAAACGCAATCTTAAAGGCCCTTCTATCTACGGTGCAATCTACGGTTTTTTGCACAGTGTACACTCAAGCATATATATTACGTTTTTTGTATCGCAGTTGAAATCGTCTTTGATTTCTAAACAAAAGTTTGAAGCCGTACCAGTTACCTTCTGCAACGTACGCATGTACGGGCATACTTTACATCGCGGTTTTCGGCAAGAATGACTTCCGATGGTGTCAGGGCAGTCATTCTTACATGATTCAAAAATTATTCAAGTTTTACGTGCCTAGACCACTTTCTGATTATGAGGCACGCCGTAGTGGAGGACTCCGAAAATTTCGCCCACCTGGGGTTTTTTAACGTGCACCTAAATATAGGTACACGGTATTTTCGCCCCCATCGAAATGCGGCCGCCGTAGCCGGGATTCGGTCCCGCGACCTCGTACTCAGCAGCCGAACACCATAGCCACTGAGCAACCGCGGCGGGTACACTTACATGATCATGATGGTATATCTTGAATATATTTTTGCTTTGCGGTGTACTAATTTAGGCGGTTCAGCGAAGATGTCTGCGAGGCGTTCCCTCGAGGCGTATTTATTAACTGGCGCAAAAGGTTGTTGGCGTCCACTTTTGCTCTACCATCTATGTACGCTCGGAAGAACTGTGAAAGTCCGGTCTCGTGCTTCAAGTACACGCTCTGTTTGAAAGACCTGTGCCTCGGCCTAGTGAGAATGGTGTGTCACCTGTTGGTGCAGCAATCCCGAATAAGAAGGTTCGCGTGCGCGAGCGGCGGCTGCTCAAGGACTTCAGCATCACGCTGATGGACGCGTCCGACCCGGACCTGCTGTCGCGCCACTCGAGCTGCGCTGACGTCAGCAGCAGGCACGAGGAAGAGACCGAGGCTCGGCCCAGCTACAGCCGGGTGCTGCAGCGCTGGAGGGACCTGGTCAAGGCGCTGCAGGTGTCGCCCATTGGCACCAGCAAGAATCTGGACGCACCTACTCGCACCTCGATGCTCAGGTGAGTTGGGTGGCCGCACGCGGCGTATTGTATGCCCCGCATGGACGATATTACGGCGTATAAAAAACGTGCACCTCGAGCACCGCGTCGTAGAAGCATGAACTGAAGGGGTGCAAACGCGATGCTTCTCTTCGCCGCCTCCAGGCTCTCCTCCAGCGATCGCTTCTCTCGCGGCGAGAAACATAATCTCGCGCATTTGACAGGTGGGACATCTACATTTGCGCGTAAAAAGAAAACTCAAATCATGGAATTTCCGGAGGCAACGTATGGACATTCGGGCACGCCGCGCTGCGCGGTATAATTTCGACCACATGGCGTTTTCTATTTTTGCAGCGGTGCTGTTTGTGGCTAGGGTTCCCTGCATTTTTCGTCTGTGTCAACAAAAAAGTGGGCCGATCCTCGTCATATGCCGAAGGGGTCCAAGCACATACCCCTGGCACATACCCGTGTGGACTCCGGGTAGGGGGCTCCGGGACTTGCAGCACGCCCTTTAACTACCCTTGTCACACATGGGACCCAAAGAGGTCCCAGATACAAGGGTAAGAACAGATGTTTTTGAAAAATGTTTCTTACAATTTCCTTTCAAAGAGGACTGTTGTTTACATAAACGCCCAAGTCAACGAACTAGAGCTTTGGTGTTTGTTTTTGAGCAGGAGTGAAGGTGTTTGTTTGTTTAGTGTTTGTTCACATTTGAGTTTGACTGAAGCGCACGTAAGACCTCGACAGAAAATGAAGTAGAAAGGGCAGCGTTTGTTTAGGTTGTAAAGAAGCTTGCGTACTGAAATATATTGCAATAAGATGGCGAGTTCGGCTAGTTGGTTGGCGCTTATATATTAGTTAGCTTGAAGCACACCTAAGACGCGGACACAGGAAGGAAGTCCTATGCTGTCTACTTCCATTCTGTGTCCATGACATAGGTGTGTTCAATCTAACTTAGATATGCACATCAACTTACGATGGCTCAGCTAGCCATCTTATTGGAATGTGCTTGTCGGGTTTTGTTGGAAGTTTTCGGGCCGGCATATAGATGTGTGTCAGTGTAGTGTGTCTGCCTAGTGAGTTTTATTTTCTTGCCGTGATGTGTAGCGCGTAGATATCGCTAATTCAATCGGATCTTATTACGAATTCTTCGTAATTAATTCTTATTATTATCTTATTACGAATTCTTCGTAATTCTTCGTAATTATTACGAATTCTTCGTAATTCAATCGGATCTTAGCCCAAATGGTTGACCCTCGTCGGCCACGTCTTAAAGCCCCTTTAACTTCGTAAAGTAGCGACACTCTCCTCCTCCGCTTTCATTCCTCCTCGTTTCTCCTCTCTTTCACGCTCCCTATTCGACGTTACGCCGCCTACACCGCTCGAGCGAAAATGGCGCTTAAGCACGACTGTAAACAAACGAAGCCGCCGCGAGGGCCCACGTGATGATATATAGGCCAATAGCGACGTGGTGTCGGCCTCGGCCAGAGCGCGCGAGGAGAAGGCGGCATTCGTGAAAGCATGTGGCTATTGTACGAATTTTAAGGGGTCTTACCTCGTCTACGCCAGCACTGCCCTCTCTCTCTATCGGCGTTCCAAGCGCTTGCGTATCTAGTGTCGTCGAAACGTGACACGTGTCTGTGTTCCTGCGGGGCGGTGATCCCGTCGTCCACGCGAATATATATAAAAAACCAGAAAGACAAGCTGCCGTTCTCCATTTTGAATTTCACATCGATTTTGTCGTCGTGATGGGGAAGCCGCGTACAGTCCGGACTCACGAGGAGCAACGCGCCTTCGAAGAGCGACGTCGCGCATGCGCTTGGTGCTTTGTGCACGATCTTCATCGAGGGGGTTTGTGCCCGCCGGCCACAATTGCATTCTCGTCTCTGTTCCTGCCGGCGCTCTTCGTAGGCGCGTTGGTTCTCGGGAGTCCGGACTACACGCAAATATGATAGAATTAGCATAACAATAACACAGGTGATACACGAGTGTCTGTATGTTTACCTATCTCACGATGACCCCCGACATTAAGACAATGGATGTGTTTGTACCTTTCGTCAAAAATCTCTGTCACCTCTGTCTCGTGTGCTAAACATCTTCGCTGGTCATCCACCTGCACAGACTGGAATGGCTCGTGATTTTTAAACCCCAGCTTTTGTTGCGGAGCGCACTGTAGTATCTACAATTGCTAACGCAAAATTTCAATAGCTAATCGCGGCCACCATTTAAGCCAAGCCTATCGTTGTCGTCTCCGGCGTCACGGCGGAAACCACATGGTGGCTAAAATTTCTACACCAAAGCGCCGCGCGTAACTGCCTAAGGCACAGTGTGCGGGACAAACTAGTGGTCGAACTTGGCGATGTGCACCCGCTCCAGCTGCAGATACGGATGATGCAGCCGAGATTTGGTATGTATGCCGAGCCGGTCATAAGTCCACGCGGCAAGACATCCACAGTGTACAAGTAGCTGTCCCGGTGGATGCGATGGTTGCATTTTCTGCGAGTATACCGCGTGTTTCAACGAACACTACGTAATATTAAAAAATAGCAGTTCTGAAATAAAAAATTGGAGGACGCTTAAGCTTCGCCTTCAAGAGTGGAACGCGACAGCGTTCCCGTCGACCCGCCAAGGGGTATTGGGCTACGGCGCAGCGACAACGCGCCCCGCATCGGACGCGGTGAGCGTCAAGCAACGCAGCGTTCGGCGCGACAACGAAATGCGCGCCTCAGCAAGCGACGCACGCCTGAGCCTTCTAAGGTAACACCGCGTTCACTAGAGGCGCTTTTGTACCGCTTTGAAGCATCGAACTCGTGGCTCAGTGGTAACGTCTCCGTCTCACACTCCGGAGACCCTGGTTCGATTCCCACCCAGCCCATCTTGGAAGTTGCTTTTTATTTATGAAGTGCCTGCCGTGATTTATCGCTCACGGCCAACGCCGCGGACGCCGACGCCGACACCGACGCCGACGCCGACGACACCGGCTTTTCTGCGACACGAGCTCCTTAACGCTATCGCGTTAAAATTCGGATTGATCCCTCTTTCAATAGGAATGGGTAGAACAGGAACGTGAAACGTGTCTTCACCGAGGCTGTTGCATGTCTGCATTGTGTCTGCTGCAGCGAGCGAAACGCGCATGATTTGCGGGTCGGCGACAGCGTTGCACGCTGACTCGGCGTCCTGCTGGCGAGCGGCGTCCGGCTGCCGAGTCGCTTTGGCGACGGTACGAGCATTTGCGTCCGACTCCGGAGTGTCTTGCGTAGCCAATAGAGTTGCGACGGGCTCAGCTTCTAGAACGCGAGTGGCAAAGTTCGCAGAGTTCGCCGCGAACGCGCTAAGGGGTTCGGCTTCACGCTGGTATCTCTCTCGCCGGACCAAAGCGAGATTCGCCAGCCGACGCCGTTACCTTTCTGCGCCGCTTAGCGCAGTAGTTTTCTTACTTAGTGCCATCGCAAGCCAACCAGTAGGCGTCGTGTAAGCATTGCTGATGCATGTTGACGTTGTACACCGTAGGCGACGAGACGCCACAGGCTAATTCTGCGCGAAAGCCAAACCATGTGCTGCAAGTGCCACCACGAGGCTATATAGCGTTGGAGCCTCCGCTGCCCAGTGACTACCGAAGCGCTCTCTGTGGGCGCTCGTTAGTGTCATGATGATCTACTTCGCTTCACTACTGCTATTTACGTCTCACTAGTTGGTTAGAGCACTGACGAAGGTGCGAGGCGTACACAGGTAATATCCTAGCGCAGCGGTATATAGTTCCGGGCTAACTGACTCATTATCGGGTATACAATAGAGACTAATTTTTGATCGCTACTTAATACGGCACAGCGGCACGTGACATGTTATGACATGCGTGAATGCACGTCGTATATCTAGAATTACTGTGCCGCCATTAACCGTAAAGCCACACTAACCGTGATTACGCAGCCAACATGGCGGCATTCATGGCGTCTAAAGGCGTCTGGACGACTTCTGGACGCAGTACAGAAGAGCTGCTGCCACAGCATGGCGTATAGCCTGAAACAGCAGGTTTCCCTCTCTCAGTCATGAAGGCTGTTGCTGAAGCCGGTTTGCGGAAATTAAAGGGTCTAGCAGGCCAGAAGTCACCGACATCAGAGCGAAGGAAGCAACTAGAAGTAGTACCATACATTCATAAAATTTCCCACAGCATTAAGAAGGTGGTGGGAAGGCAAGGTGTACGCGTTGTGTTTTCCGCACCTTGCAAATTGGCTACCTTGTGTGGGAGGATTGGAAACGAGGGGACGAAGAGAGGGGCCTGTAAAGTTAAACACGTGACACCCTTCATCAAGTGCAACACTGGTGTATACCGCATTCTGTTGGCTTGTGGTAAAGTCTATATAGGCCAGACAGGTAGATGTGTTATTAAGCGCTTGCGAGAACATAACCTATTCTTTAGTGGGGACTAGGGAAGCAATTTGGCGGTTCATTACCGCTGTTGCAATAAGTGCAAAAAAAAGTGTGCCATTTTTCGGTCGTGTGAGCATTTTAGGGAAGGGCAAGACTAGATACGAACTCGAAATCTTAGAAGCTTTTCACATGGGAAATGAGAAAGAAATTTATGTCAGTGATACGCCTTTATGTTTAACAAACAAGGAACGTGCTTAGCTATCGAGTAGGAGAAATATAATTAATAAAAAATTGACATTTATGGACAGGTCTTGGAAGGGGTAGAAGTTGCGCATGCGTCGGCTGTTTTCGCACGGTAATGTATCTTCAAGGTGTTATCTATGCACATGTCTTGGTAGGAGTTGAAAATACGCATGCGTCGGGGGTTATGTGTGGTAATGTAAATTTCAATGAAGTGCAGTTGAAAGTCCAGCGTCCTTCCGCGTCTAACGCCTTTTCCTTGTGTGCGCTTCCCTTGTGTTTCGCTGGCATCCCCTTTTTTTAAGTTCATTATGCACCAACTGGCCCAGTAGCTCGCGCTAATTCACCTTAGGTATGTTTTGTTGTAAATATCGAGATCGGCTGCCTGTTATCGCGCTGTTGGGACTACATACATGCTACCGAGTCGTAAAACTGGTTTGATTTCTAGTTAGCAGATGGCGCCACAGCATTAGCATTAGTGATGCGTTGAAGATTCTGAACGATCTAAAAGCGTAATTGTTCACTGCATCATTAATTTGCTACCCCACTCTAGCATGGTACGTGATGACGATAGCGACAAAGCGCCAAGTATAGACGTCGAGCAGAGGCTGTGGCCCAGGTGAACATTTGTAAGGGCATTCACCCGTATTTCTTGCAAAGGAGAGTGCAAGATAACTGCAAGGAAAGCGTACAGGGAAGCGAAGACGTGCTATCGTATCCATGTAAACGCAGCTTATGGTTACGGCGTCAAAACATTGCGCCGCTCCACCAACCATGGAGCATTTAACAGGATGACATGGAGACACTGAGCAGACGACGCGGCGCGGATGAGCGCATCCCGAGTGGCATTCGCCCTTCCTATTGGAAAAGAATTCGCGTAGCTTCCACAGTGCTGCAACAAGGCCAGCTATTTTACTCCTTGGCGGTGACGTCACATCCGCTACATCTGTTACAGGATGTCAAGCGTCGAGCCCGGCATAAAACACTTTTGTGTTAAAAGGACCGTTCCTTCGGAGAAATTGCGTGAGTGGTGACGATTACAGGGTGATGGTTCCCGACGTCACGAGACAGCTGTAGTTGGAGTCCTGTGTATTGACGTCCTTCAGCAGCAACCAAATGCACATGGCGGGGCCCTTTTTAAGGAGAAGTTGCCTAGCAATGGCGCTCAGCGTCGTTGCTGCTGCACTGTGAGTAGGCCGCGCATGCACAGGCCTTCTGAAGAGCAGCGTGAGCATGAACAATAGCACAGGGTAGAGAAACAGCAGTATGACCAGCCGCGGTGTGCTGTCAGACTCGAACACCTTCGTGTGCGAGGGGCCGAGCGTCCAGCGTGCTCAATTGTCTAACGTCGGCAACAGCATCGCTGCACTTTCACGGGGGGCAACGGAGGCGCATTGTTGAAATAATACTCCGTAGAAACGCCGTATATATTGCCTTGGACGATCGTGGACAATGCGGAGTATCGGTAGGGGCAATGACACCAGGAGTATAAAGCAGGTCGACGGTGCATCAGGTAGAAGCAAGATGGCCATACAGGAAACGTGCGTAACGAGCACTTCGCAAGGAGCCGCCAGCCAAAGTGACGAAGGGCAATGTAGAGTGGGAATAACGGTGGAGACGTCCATAGTGAGCATGTCTGGTTGAGGCGCTCCGTGCGCTTGTTCGTCCGCGATGAAGGAGCTAACGTGGACTGGTGACGAGTGGATCACCATTGGGGAAAGGATCGTATATGAATTTGGCAAGATTGGTTGGAGATGATACTAGACAGAATATTAAAACGGCTGTAGTGCGTGTTCGCAACGGCACATCCCACCACACCACACTACATCGCACCACGCCATACTGTGCACTGGCTCATGTGGTCGCTGCCCAGCTCGAAGAAGAAAAGCGGCTGAAGGCAGCACGACAGGCAGCGAAATACGCCAGGGAGGCAACGTGCACTGCCCAGACAGAAGCGAAACCCCTGAAAGAGGCGCCACGCAGCCTGGCGCCGTCTCTCGAGCCGACGCATAACCTGCGCTGCGAAACTCACGGACCTCTGGCGTTTAAAAGAGCACACGCAACACTGTCTCAGCGTCAAAAGATGACAATGAAGTGTATGGTGCGCTGTATGTACCTTTTTAACATCGCCATTAGAAATGACAAATAAAACTTCAGCGTACTAGAAGTTACAGCTTGAGTGGTATTGCCAACAAAGATAAGGAAGAGCTCGGAAGCAATATTTTTGTAACTTGTTTGCCAGTAACTAGTTTATGTTATACGTTGCTGTACAGAGGGTTGGAGGCCAGGGACCGCATTTTCTTAAGTTTTTATTGGTCTTCCGGATTATCTCGTTTTCTTCTCGCAACTTGCCCGAATGTTCTCGTTGGGTGCCGGGATAACGACTCTGGCTTTCGGCGCAAAATCATTTGACGGTCACCGACAACAGGAGGTAAAAGCATTTCATGCTTGAAAACATCAGCGCTGGTTGATAGTCGTTAGCGCTAACGAGACGTTTGTTTTCAGCACGACGCTGGTACTTAAGTTGCGCGCTTACAGAAAGGAGTTCTATAAAAGCTTTTCCCAGGATACCCGAGAAAAGTGACCAACTGTTGCTTGTGCAGGGCGAAACTGGAGCACCAGGTGAGCACCGAGATTGAGCAGGACGACGACGCACCCTTGGCGACCGTGCACGAGGCTGGAGAGCCTGCTGTGAGAGCGCAGTGTGTCAGCGAGACTCCGCTGCTGGACTCGGTGGTGCAAGGCGCTGCACCAGGAGAACAAGCCAGCAACGCTCCAAAGAGCTGGTTGTAGTTGCGGGTGTAGCTGCGCCTGAATGCTCTTATGTAGTGCTCCTGCGTCGGAAGAGTCCGGCAGAAGAGGCGTTTCACGGCACGCGTTAAAATGAAAGAAATGCGCAAGCACCCAAGTTCGATGCCGTTTCCGCTTTCATCAACGCCTCTTCCAGTGACTCGGTACATAAACACATGGCCAGTTGTTGATCCAAAAGCGCAAAATGGCCCAAGCCTCGCGTCAGTCATCTGTAGCAGCTAAACGGCACCTAAGGTGCCATTGCCATGGGCTGCGACTCCACGGCACGAGCGCGCGTCGACGGAATGGGGCCAAGGACATAGCTGCTGCCCCGCGCCAGGTCTTGCGGGAGGGGAGGGGGCATCGCCGTGACGTGACGTCACCCTCACTCTCGCAAGCCTCTATTATCCGCGGAAGCTCTCGCCTCGTTCTGTGTCTTGGTAAAGCAAAATCAAAACGTGCCAAGCGACTCAACGTGCTCGCTTCCCCACGAGGAGCTCATAATCGCTCAGCGCCGTTCAATTGGACGTTAATGCTTCCGCATCTACAACTGATAAGAAGTGCTGAGATGTCCTAGGATTTTGCGATAGCAATTATGTGGACACCCCAAGCGATTTTTTTTCACGACGACCCAAAATCAACAAATCGTTCCAGCCGGCCATTTTTTGTTTTCCAACAATTCAAGGGTCGGGACTGTACAAAACAAGGGCATGCAAAACGTACCATTCCCGAACAGGCAGACACCAGCGAAAGCACTGTATAAAAACCTTTTCAATAACTCGACTGTTCTAGCTAAAATAAACATCAAAACTTCAGTATATCGATATGTACGTGCTTTTCGTTGAAATACTCTCGGAAATTGCTGCATTTCGTAGTGTTGAATTAGTTTCAGTGCCATCTACAGCAACCGTTGCATATTATTTCGGGTGGGCATGAAAAAAATACAGAGCAATGGGTCTGCAACAATGTGTGCGGCAAGTTTTGCTTCTTCTTTAAATGCAACAACTTCCGTTCGGCGATTACACATTAGGAAATTGGGCGTCTGTACGTTGTTCTGCGTCAATAAAAGATATGGGACATGCCAACAGAAATTATCTAGATGCGGCACGTCAACCCTCGAGGCCATGACTGCAAAATCAGAACATTGCTTCTCGGCCAGCTCGTTAGGCCAATCTGTGGGCGCCGACAGTCCAGCCATAACCGGTTCTCATGCAACATACGTTCGTCCAACAGACGCTTAGTAATTTATGACGACAATGACAACGTGAAGCTTCGACTTTGCGTTTACAAAAACAAAAGACAGACTTTGCGAGGCAAGGTGACGACCCTGTACATAGCAAAACACTTTATGGCTAATGTCAGTACATAGAAATTCTCCTTGTCTCGATGCGTATTGCTACCCACGTATACTTGGCGCGCACGATGCCTGCGTCACTTGCTCCCAGGCACATTGAAGTCTAGTCTATTGTGTAAACCAGGGACATCGTAACACAGGCTCGCGATACGAGTATATCGCGAGACACGTTTTGTGGAAGGATGAGGCAGGCGAGGAGGATGGCCGCAACCCACTCACGCTGCCCAGTCTGCGCGATAGCAATGAGATTATGCACGACTGCATGAGAGAGATCTGCTTCCCTATGATTTCACTGCGAAAGAACTGCGTGCTATGATAACCATTCCTAAGATTTACAACGGTGCCAGACGAGATTCAACTCTTTGTCGAAACCACCTCGGCAATTTTGCGAATGTTTGAGAGTACAGGGATGATTCTCTCACACGACATACAAATCTGAAATTTTCTCTGCTGGAATGCCGACAAAAACTACGCAGTTTTCACAACAAATATGGGATGTTCACTGCATTAATTTTGTTTAGATTTGTGTTATGCCTGCGCATGATTTTTCTTATTTATTTAGGCAGAAACAGCGATGATTCAGTTAGAAAATTGCATCAGTACACCGGGTGTTTCAAGCACGGTTATTACCAATAACCTATGAAAAACAGATATAAGCCAACCATCAAAGACACCAAGGGCAGCATAGGGAAAATTACTTGTATGTACTAATTGAGCTAGTGAAATCATGAATTAATGAAAATGAAAGCATATGAAGAAACAACTTGCCGCAGGTGAGAAACGAACCCACATCTTTGAATTACGTGTGTGATGCTTTTACCAATTGAGCTACTACGGCGCTGTTTTCCTATGCACTTTCTCGGGTAGGTATCTTTTACTACGACAACTAACCAGTGGAGTGTTAGCCAGAGCCACCATTCACAAACCTTGGTGGCGGATGTGGAACACCTGTGGTGCCGCAGGCGTCATGAGTACGTGAACTATTTGGGTGACGGCAACTGATCAATAAACCCACACATGCTACCTGAAGGCATAAATGTTGCCGGACTCAAGACCCTCGTAGTGCAATGAACGAGAAGAAATGGAACCGAGGGGCCCGATTTTTATTAGTCATATCACTAGATGGACAACAAGCAGAGACACTAAGGACAACATAGGGGAAATTACTTGTACTTACTAATTGAGGTAATTAAATTATTAATTAATGGAAATGAAAGTGGATGAAAGCATAACTGGTCGCATGTGGGATCCCTCTATTGTTTCTTCATCCACTTCCATTCCAATTGATTTATCATTTTATTAGCTAACTTATTAGGTACAAGCAGCGTACTACTTGTAGTCCTTGGTGTCTTTGTTGGCTTCCTGTGATATGATTAATAAACATCGGTCACCTCTGCTCCTTTCTTCTCGTTCATTATCAAAAAACAGGAAAGTCGAAACAAGATGGGAATTTTGGTGGCCTGAATAGCGGCGAACATCAGAAACACTGAGAGTCGTTATAGGCTGCTTAATTGTATGCTACTAATTACCTAATTGATAACTCTCACATGCCGTATGTATGTACACTTACTAGCAAAACAGTTCAGAGTGGTGTCCTGCAGTGCATATTTCTTTTGAAAAATGATCCACTTCATCAAAGAGGTTGTAGTTTTTGCAACTCTTTGTAATGCCAAGCTCCTACAAAGCGTTGCTGCGGCGCTAGGTTATCTCTAACCCGGCTCCATATGGTAGCGTGGCGGAGGCTTCGGGTTGAAAAAATCAGAAGCTCGGAAGTTGGGAAATAGATGTTTAGTGGCACTTGAACAAAACATATTTACTTCGTTGAAGAGGAAAAACAGAAAAACGGTGAACTGTTTCAGTTCAGTTTCAGTTTAGTATTCGTTCATAACAATTTGTAACGAAAAATGGTATCCAGACAAGGGTCCCAAAGACAGAAGCTGCACCGGGACCCTTGGATTAGAAGTTATACAAAAAAAATTACCGACGATTACGTTACTTCCTAATGCGAAATTTGAGCGCAGCAAATAAGCTGTTTCACCTTTTCGATAGATTGAGGCAAAGAAATCGAGCAACACATGTATGCGCTATCGCAGAATTTTTTTTTTCATTTTTCACACGTATTCCTTTAACAAAGACTCCACTAACAGTTCTTGACAGTCATGAAGGAAGCTTTGTGGTCGGAGAAATAGACTGATATATGTTCGACTTGGTACACCAATGCTTGATTCTCAAAGACGAGATCTATACAAGTGCCTCGCGAGGTTGTCACAGCCGTGGGATGCGTTACGAGCGAGAGGAACGGGATGTTCTCCCGCATAAGTGTTAGGAAATTGCTGTTTGTCTTTATGTCAAGCCGCCACCGATCTGGCTCTCTGATTGCCACCGCACAGGGCGAACGGCAGCGGCAATTTCGGCTCGGGCGGTGCACATATACAGATCCGCCGCCACCGATCTGGCTCTCTGATTGCCACCGCACAAGGGTTGCATTGGAGGAGGAGCGAAGAAAGGAATTAAGTTCGAGCCGGCGCTTTGACAACCGGAGACTCGCAGGAAGAGGGGGGAGGGGGGCGGCGTGTACACCCAGCGGCAAACGATGGGGGCAGAAGCGCGCGCAGCAAGCGGACAACACGATAAAGGGAGGAGGGAAGAGATAGCAGCGACTGACTGATGCCGCTGACGCCGATAGTGAGTCAACCCCAGCTGCGGAGTCGGTTTCAGGGACAACGCCGCCGATGCCGACACAAACAATATGATACCCTCGCTTCCGCAGCGCTAAGAACCAGGTCTAGCCGTGGGAAGGTGGTCACTTATTCGTCGACGTGCCGGGGCCTACGTGAAATAACCGGCGCGTCGGCAACTGAAGAGCACCCTATCCGCCACACAAGAACAGGGGGGGGGGGGACCCTTTCCTCCTCTTTCTGCATGGCGGCGACGGTGTTCTATGCAGTCACGTTATCTTGACTCTCTAGCGGCGTCAGCGGCATCCAGCGGTATCAGTCGGTCGCTGCTAGCGCTGGGGGGATGAAAGGGGGGCGGAGCTGGTTACGAGGCCGACGACAACGCCGACGACGACGCGAAACCCAGGAACGGACGCCAAAGAGCTGCGCTCTAAAAATAAAGCGGAATACAAAGCAGAGAAACAAATCATGAAATAAGCAAAATATAACCAAGAAACTGAGTGACGACACACATAAAAGACAAAAGGAAGAGGAAAGATGCACAATCAATGGTAATTCCACAGCTTCTAAATAGCAAAATAGCACTGTAGGAAATTAATGAGACAGCAAATAATTCTTGAGTTCGTATTTAAAAGAGTACAAGGTAATTGACAACTTAATGGAATATGGAAGACTGTTCCAAAGTTTAAGCGCGTAAAAAGAGGAAGCCATCTTTCCGTAATTAGTATGACATAAAGGCAGCAAGAAATTTCCTTGTGCTGCAAACCAACGAGCCTCTCAATGAGCCTCGTTTCCATGGCCTAGTGCAGTTTTTCTCTCTCCCCACCGTCATTATAAAAGCTTTGCTCAAACCCTCCCTGCTGGCGGTAGCCAATCGCACACCGGTCGCAACCCACCAAGACGACAGTCAATCAAGAAGCACAAATAACACTGCCGCCTACGGACTATCGGACCGGTGGCCCCCACCGAATTCCAGCCGGAGCAAAGGCGGAGAGAGATTCTGGCTAGCGGAGAGAGTCGGCTAGCAGAAGGAGTAAATTCTTTACTGTGTACCTTACGTTGAAGCTCCAATCAAACACAGCTATGCGCCCTCTGCCTGTGTAGCTATCATAACGATCATATTCCGCGCTCAATTTTCCCGTTCTATTTTCATTTATCCACATTAGTACGTGTGGAATACACAGTAACTATTTCGCACTCTAGCTGATCGTTACCAAAGCTTCTTGATTTTTTCTTACTTTCTTGCAGTTCGTTGCGGAGAAACGGGTTTTCAAATGTAAAGTGGGTTTTCTCTGGATATTCGTCAACTAGTTGACGCCAGCTCTTTCGTGTAGGTCGTGCATGAGCACTGAGCTAGTGTGAGACAGGAGTGCTGTGAACGAATCCTGCACTGTGTTGGCTTTCCTAAACTAGGCGTACTGAGCCATGGCCTCCGAGATCGGGGGGCACGTATCGATCGCTGCACTATCTCGGAGACCACGATCGAACGGAAGGGCCACGACAACACTAACATTGCGCTCTGCTTGCTCGGCGTTCTCTTTACACGGCATTGAAGAGAAGCATGCGTGACCGCAGGACTCACGTTACTGCGAGACCTGCAAATGTATGTGTGCGTATATATATATATATATATATATATATATATATATATATATATATATATATATATATATATATATATATATATATATATATATATATATATATATATATATATATACGCAGGAAAGAGACGACGAACTTTTTGGAAGACTTCTTTTACTTAACGTTTTCGGCTGGTGGACCAGCCTTCTGTACTCTGACGAACAGTACAGTACCCTGTACTCTGACGAAGGCTGGTCCACCAGCCGAAAACGTTAAGTAAAAGAAGTCTTCCAAAAAGTTCGTCGTCTCTTTCCTGCGTATGTTACGTCGGGTCCTGCGTGCTGAACTTTGAAGAAAACCCCTATATATATATATATATATATATATATATATATATATATATATATATATATATATATATGTATGCGTGTGTGTGTCATGAACCACAAGAAAGGGAACCGAGGGGGGCCCGATTTGTATTAATGATAGCATAAGAAGCCGGCATACAAAGACGCCAAGGACTACATGGGGGAAATTACTTGTACTTACCAATTGAAATAAAGAAATGATAAATTTTTGCAAATGGCAGTGGATGAAAAAAACAAGTAGTCACAGGTGGGATACGAACCCACGCCTTCGTATTACGCGTGCGATAGTCTTACCAATTGAGCTACCGCGGCGCCACTTTTCCATCCGCTTTCTGGGGCATTTATGTTTCGCTGCTAGAACTAACCCTGGCTGTTTTAGCCAGCGCCGCCACTCACAAACCTAGGCGGCGGATGTGGAACATCCTTTCTGCAGCAGGTGTCGCGAGTACATTATCCATTTGCGTGACGGCAACTGGTCAATAAACTTACATGGTTACCCGAAAGTATCAATGTTGCCGGATTTTAGACCCTCGTAATCTAATGAGCGAGAAGAATGGGAACTGAGGGGCCTCTTTTACAGCGAAGCTGTATATGACAAGCCGATTGATCCGTGCGCCTGTCTGTCTCCTGTATGCCGAAAACTCCTACGACGCAACCGGACGCGAAAGTGCGAAAAAAACGAGAGGCGTGCGATTGGCTGCGCCATTAGTGACGTCGATGCTCTCCATCGCAGCCGAGCGTGCGCGCAGCTGTTTCTCTACGGCTCTGAAATGGGTAGGCCATGCGTCATACGTGCTCCTGAGGAGCGGGCAACTTTCTATCAGCAACGCTGCGAGCAGAGCCGGGAACGAGCTCGCTCAGGCCATACCGATGCTGCAGCCCGGGCACAAGGATCGGCTCGTGCAGCCGATCGCAAGCAGCAACTGCTTAGCGAGGATCCGGCAATCTACCAAGACGCCGTTTAATGAATAGTAGGGATTGACCGAGTGATGAACACGGCGGCCGCACGTTTCAGCTATTTTCGCTGGTTAGTCTGTACGGAGAGCTAGGGCGGTGATTTTTTATTAGTCACCAAAGAGAGCATAAGGAAAAGGAGACACCAATGACAACATAGGGAAAATTAATTTTCCTTACTTAACGAAATAAGGAAATGATAAAAATCATTGAACTGAAAGTGTTTGAAAAAACAACTGGCCCCAGGTGGTATACGAACCAACGTCTTCACAATAAGCATGCGATGCTCTTGCCAATTGAACAACTGCGGCGCCGCTTTCCTATCCACTTTCTGGGGTATTTATGCGTCACTACTTGAACTAAGTTGTGTATTTACGACTGCATTAAACAGTGCTAACATGTGGGGACAAAACTAGGTAGTTGACAGAGAAGCTCAAGAACATGTTAAGGACCGCGCAAAGAGTGATAGAACGAAAGATGTTAAGGCCTAACGTTGAAAAACAAGAAGAGAGTGATACTGGTCAGAGAGCAAAAAGAGATAACCATTATTTTATCCATATTCATTTCATTAGTTCACCATTTATTGAATTGAATTAGCAAGTACAAGTAGTTTGCCCTATTTTACCCTTGGTGTCTTTGTTGCCTTCTTAGGGTATGATTAGATATATATGTATACAGGGTGAGCGACTATAATGCACCAAGATTTAAAGATATGCAAATGACACGTGCGTAACTAGAACAGTACCAAGGTAATGTTTGCCGTCGTTTCGAGATACTCACATTGTTGTATTTTATTGTGCCTAATTACATAATTAGTCTTATTAATAATTCAACTTGACGTAATACTTCTGCCGAAGGTCACCAGGTGGAGGAAAGTGATTTAATAAAGGGAAAATGAGACATCCACCCAATCGTAGCAATTGATACAGTGGAAACCCGTAAGGGCTCCTCGAAAGAAAGGCCTTGAAGTTGAAGAAAAATTCGTCCTAGTCCGGGACTCGAACCCGGGACCACCACCGTTCCGGGGCAGCCACTATGGCATTTGTGCTAGCCAAGCGGCTAGCAGATGACAGGGCGAAGTCGAATCCATCAACTGGAAGCAAAGCAAGGGTTTTACGAAATAGTTCTGCAGAAGCCGCAAGATGGAGGAAAGTAATTAATAAAGGGAAAATGAAACATGCACCGAATAGTAGCAATTGCTTGTGGCAAGGTTGTTGCAAGAAGTTGCAAGGTTGAGTCTACACACATCACACATATGAAGTCCTTCTAAAAGACGAGAAAAAGAAGCGGCATTACACCGGCTTCACATGCAGCGAAGGCTTCGACACTGTTTGATCCCTCCTGGAACCCGATACCACAAAGCTGAGGTTCTGGCAGATGAAAGAAACAGACAGTGCAGACACAAACTTCGTCCTGCCTTTGAAGACCTAGCTTGTACTGGTCTTGATGAGACTACGGCTTGGTCATGACGGCCTTGACCTTGCATACATGTATGCTGCCAACATTCAAAGCTTGAAATACCTTTTTGCCTCAATATTTCTACCTAACAACTAAGAGGCTAGTAGGAGCGGCTCACGGAAATACCTTTACGTGCCAATTCATTTACAAAGATATTCTATGTATAACGTCTTGTATGAATCTTCTGTGTGGAGCAAAATGAGCAGCACCCAACTGGCCTTAATCCTTCGCGTCATTATGCGGGCCCGTTTTGTGTGTAGTGCACAGCTTGTTACAATAACGTCACCTTTGTTTATATTCGCATCACAGCATGCATGATACATTCTCGGAACACTTGAAGCGAAATATGCAACCTAATACCTGTTTCATCAAAAGCACTGCTTGAGTATATGCACCTACTCGTCATGTAGTAGCACCTGATTATTTATACGGACACTTTGGTTCTCGAGTGAAAATGTTAATGGAGTGAATTACTTTTAATACAGAATCTCTTATGAAAAAAAAAACATTCCTAAGAAAACACTTTGGGATGAAAATCGACTTACAAGCGTAGTGCTATGCAATGAAATTAAAGTTACAAAACAATTGGTAGCCAAAAGTGGATTATCCTGGCAGCTATAAAGCAAGCGTGATGCAATTTTTAGTAGTGCAAGGGTTTCATGGCCAATGAGTGTCGCGGGTAAAGCGCTCGGTCTCCACAATGAGTGTCGTTCATCCTTGATTTAACTATTTCATACCTGTATATCCGAGGAGTCCATAAGACTCGTTATGGTGTCTCAAGGTGCCTCGCTGCAGCAGCAAATCATATCCTAGTGATTTGTTGTATATATCTGTGCCTATACTCGACTGTGAGGTTCTGAATGCAGCCCTGGGGCCAAATTCTCTAACTTTCCGTATTCCATTTTCTTTCCGTATGGCCTTTGGCATGGGTCACGGTTGTTGCCGCTCTGCTTTCAGCGCCAGGAGTTGATGCTTGTACTGTTTCACACTGTTTCATTTCCTGTACCATTTGGTAAAGTTAACAGGCATCCAGGGAAAAATAAGGTCATTTTGAACTTTCCGAGAGCAGGCTGATATGTTTTTGACAAACATGGTACATTTTCACAAGCTCTTTAAACTAAAAAAAATATTTATGCCGTACAAAACTGCACCTTTACAATCACATCGAAAGTCAGAATTCCTGAAAATGTCATTAAAAAATTCGTAGAACGTTCATAAACACCTGGATTTTTTATTAATTTTAGATTAGAATTTATGCGCGGCACCTTACAAGGCGTGCTGATGAAACGTGCTTCCTTAGATGATGCAAAATTTCCGCCCAAAAGGAACAGAGAAACGTGAGCAGAAAGCCTCACAGTATTCACGCAAAGAATGAGGAAAAAGCCCGTAGCGACACCACTTGTAAAGTTAACACACATATTTTCATCACGCTTTAACGGTCGTATATGCGGCCATTCCTTCCTTTGAATTTGCATTGATTCTTTCTTGCATCTTTCCGTTTGTGTCCCGGTGAATTGTATTGCGAGCGCGGCGGTACCAGAGTCATCAATTGCTTCCACGCGCGAAGTCTACAAACTATGTCTGACTGATCGCAGACGGTCTTGTATCTTAAAGCAGGCATAACATTCCCGACTTGCTAGCGTCCGGGTCTTAAGCGTTCCCGATAAGCTAAGGGGCCCATCGCGCCATTTAATTCTTCTCATTAGCTCTGGTGTAAGCGCTGTCCGAACCTGTAGAAAGGTCGAAGACACCTCAGAACCATATTGTTCGAGCGGCCCGTCTCCCCACAGTTTGTATTTGTTTGGGAGCGAAAGTTTCGGTGTATACGCAAACGACGACCAGGAATCGGTCGCAAAAAGACGGCCAGAGGCAGGCCTCGAGACGATAACCGGACGGGTGTATCTCCGCGCATAGGCGACTTGGGGCTTCCCGTTAAACGCTCAAACGTTTTTCATTTTCTTCCTTTCTTTTCGCGCACGTTTTAAGTACTGTTCGTATTCGCCGAAAATATATCCTGTACTAGCCGCGTTCATGCCCGCATACGTACGTGAGATTCAGGAACCACGATGTTATGACCATTGAAATATTACACTCTACTGTGCTACCTATTGCGATGAGCAAATCGAAGCCGATAATGGCGGGTAAAGTAAGGGTTTTTTTAGGCATGTAAGGCCCTCTACGCTGGTCTTCTCCGAGATAAGGTAGCCTCGCCGCGTACAGGATATTCTGACTGAGCTACGTCAGTTGCTCAGTTGCCATATTCAGAAGTTGGAATCTTTGTATGAAATAAAAATATTCTAAGGAAACGCTTTATTCCTGTCGAGTTCGTGCTACTACCACGAGCATCAAGCTGTGTTGCTGGTGATGATATATACAGATGAAGATGTACAATGGATGATTAGTGATTAGTGCACGACTAGTGTAGGCAACTGCTCGCTCGTGGAAGGTGTTGTCACGGTGTTGTCACGTTGCAGTAGAATGGCACCGAGAAAATGACTGCTAGCGTCCGTGTGAAAGATGGTGGGTGTTGTCGTATTGAATTGGCACAGTACTGGATCCGATGCCAGGCCATGTTTAAAATCCAGGAAAGCATCTTCACATTCGGTGGACCAAACAAAGGGCGCATTAGTGGCGAGGAGTTTATGGAGCGTGGACGCAAGCGCAGCGAAGTTGTGTATGAAGCACTGGAAGCAAGAAACAAGTCCGAAAAAACTGCCCAGGCCTTTTTGACACAGCAGACGGCAAAAGTCGAGAACGGGAGCAAGCTTCTCGGGGTCCGGTTGAATACCTTCTTTGCTGACTAAGTGCCCCAAAACTTTGATGTTTGATGGTCTTGCTGGCGAAGCTGCATTTTTCTGTGGTGAGCTGCAGGACAGAGTTTTCAAGACAGGCAAGGCTTCATCAAGACGTTGCAAATGTTGTGAGAACGTGGTTGAAAACAGTACAATGTCGTCGAGGTAGCACAGACAGGATTTCCATTTCAAACCACGAAAGACATTGTCAATGATGCGTTCGAAGGTGGCAGACGCATTGCAGAATCCAAAAGGCATCACATTGAACTCGTAGGGCCCATCAGGAGTAGCAAACGCCGTTTTTTCTTTGTCGGATTCGCACATCTGTATTTGCCAGTATCCTGATCTAAGGTCAAGGCTAGAAAAATATGCGGTACCGTTGACTGAATCTAGGGCATCGTCGATCCGTGGCAGGGGGTAAACATCTTAGCGCGTGATTTTGTTCAGGGCATGATAATCCAGGCAAAAACGCACTGATCCGTCTTTCTACTCCACTAGAACGGCAGAGGACCAGGGACTCGAGGAAGGACGTATGCTTTTTCGTTTAAGCATGTCTGATATGTTTTCCTCGATCATTTTGCGCTCTGTAGGAGACACGCGATATGGGCGCCGCTGAACAATGCGGGGGCCATCTGTCTGTATCCGTTGAGTAGCGGCGGTAGTCACACCGAGGACGGGCGAATTGACGGCGAACAAGGAAGGGTATTTGCTGAATGATGCGAGGAGATCTTGACTCTGGGCAGGTGTTAGGGCAGGGCTCATGGTTGCCAACAATGGTCTGGAAGAGGGATTACTTGTTAGCGATCTTGACTCGGGTGGCACAGTGTCAACAGCGCAAGTGACAGCTGATCCACGAGGCAACAGTTGGGGTTCGGAAGCTTGGTTTAAGGCCGTAAGAAATGCAGAAGCCTCAGAGAAGCGAATAAGGCCAGGGGTAATCAGAATCCCTCGACTTAGGGTATGGCCATAGGGTAGATTGAGTACGTCTCTATTCACAATGCTGCACGACTTGACACTAATATTCTCTTCTCTAGATGGCCAAAGAACGTAATCGGAAGAAGTGACGAGAAGAATGAGGTCTTCGTGGTTAGGAAAAGAATTGCCGGTGGCATCCAGTTGTATGAGGGGCTGACGACAAGAGACAGAAGCGGACGCAGAAGATAAGAAGCCCCACCCCTAGATGAGTTCGTGGGTGTACACTCACGAAATACCACAAAAACAGCGTGATGACGAATTCCATCCGTGGACACACGACCAGTACACTACGCGATCTGACGAATAATAGCGCTGGTCGCTGCACGAAGAAAAGGGCCGGAGTCCTCATTGGCCTCATTGACACTTCGATAATTAGGATATTACGTCTCGAGCTAGGTAATTAATTACAGTTACCTACGTAAACCTAAGTAACGAAAAGATTACTGGCAGCTACTCCACTGTACTGTAAACAATACGCACTAGGTTTTCTTCGAGTAACGCATTGCTCTTTTTTTGTTTTGTTTTAATGACGTCAGAGATTGCTGTAGTATACCTGATCGTTAGTAAGCCGATTCCATTCCGTTACTGTTTTTGGAAAAAATGAATATTTAAAGCAGTTATTACGCTGACGAAAAGGGGTGATTGTGAGATTATGACGTGGTCTTGTGGCGTAACCTGAAGAGAAGGATATTAGTCCGTCAATATTAGTCTTACGATGACCTTTCAATAATTGGTATAAGAACTTAAGTCGGGAAATGCGATTTCTTTCGGATACAGGTATCAAACCAGCCCTATTTAACATATCAGTTACTCATGTGCGCCCATAGTTACTTTAAATAAAACTAACTACTTTCTTTCGTACTTTTTCAATTTTATTAATGTTCGTTTTAGTAAATGGATCCGAAATTATCGCCGCATAATCTATTATTGGAAGGACAACGGATTTGTAAGCTTGGAGCCGGACTCTGAGCGTGGAGAGTTTTAGGGCTCGCTTTAGAAAACAAATTTTACTGTTAGCATTGCTTATAACCTGATCAATGTGTTTTGTCCAGTCAAGGTCGTCAGTAATCCATAATTCTAGATTACTGACGACCTTGATTGTACGACCTGTATTGTGCAACGAAGATATCTAATGAATATGAATGAAGATATCTATTCTTCATTCTTTTACTTAACTTGGTTTCTCTACCTTCATTATTAACATAATTTGTCCATGACTGTAGCGTCTCTTAACATTCACCTCTCAGTTAGTCTGACTACACACTCGCATACTAGTCTATAGTCGTGTACGACTTTTAGAAAAACGGAGCGTTTACTCCTCCGAGGCGGATGCACAGGAGCATCCACCTATGGGCACGCACTCTGGACTGACGTCATGAGCCGGACCGCCTGTGACCCCGCCCACGGAGAAGATGGCAGCCCGCGCTTCGAACTGGGCCAAGTCGCGTCAGCTGTGCGCGTCAGCCCCTCGTCACAGTGAATTCTCAAACTGTTTGTGATGATCTATCACGTCAGAAATATTACTGCGAGCTTACATTGCGGCATTTGTGCCGCGTGCGTTTATTCTCATCCGTGATTCGGCGAATAAACATTGCAGCGAGCATAGCTGACGCTGCGCTACGCTTTGCCTGAAAACGGTATCCCGCTGCGACCGCTGCAAACACACATCCTGCGTGTTTGTTCCAAGTTCTTTTTAATTTCTTTCCCGTGTGAAGTTACGATGAGAAAAGTTTGCCAAAGTCTGGGGCCTACTGTCAGTGGCGGGTGTGTTCGTGTAGTGTGTGGCTCTTCTTCTCGTGGTTGAATCCGATCTCGGTAAGCAGGCGACGCACAGTACTCTGCTTCAGTGACGGGAGATCCATACGCTTCGAGAACTCGTTAGTTATCATCTCGACCGTCGGCATCTCGTTGCGGCGAAAGAAATCGTGCACACATGACCTCAGCGCGCGCAGCGTGAAGGTGTCATACTTTGTTCTGCGCCTTCTTTTCTCCGCATTTCATAGGCGCTTTCGCGACGGCGTCGACAGTTTGCAACCCGAAATATGAGATGCTCTGACCTCCCTCCTCACCTTGAACACTGTGCTTTCGCTAACACCGAGCATATCGGCGACAAACTTGGTCGTGTCCTCCACGCTGTGTTCAGGCTCCTTGTTACGCCAATACGTGTAGCAGTCGAGGATCATGTTGCGTGAATCGCTGTTCAGGATGTGGCCACTCTTGTTCTTCTTGTCGAGGCTCCTTGGTGGTGTGGACATCGAGGCGACACAAGGGTCGTTCGGCAACAAGGGATCGCATTCCGATGTCACCTCGCTGGGTTCCGTGTAGGAAAACTCACATGGAATGCCTTGCGCGAATTGGTGAGATTGCAAACTTGCAAAAAAAAGCGAAAAGGAAAGGACTTGTGAAAACACAAAACCAAAAAACATAAATTTAATGCTATTTACTATTAAGAGTATTTATTTAAATCGATGAATGAACTATTTTTGTACCTTTCCTGTCTAGAGTATTCATGCCCCAGGTTTGTAATGGTTGCGATAAATACATTGTGTTATATAAGTACTTGTTCAATAGCAGTTGATTCATTTTAAGCTCGGAAAAGAAGTATTAAATGTGCCGTGTACATGTAAACGAGCGCAAAAGCCATGCAGAGCTGCTCTTTCTACTTTTGTCACTTGCAATGAAGCTAAAGAGCAGACAACGGGCAGCGTTGTGAAAGGCACGGAGTTATTTTTCTGTCGCGATCCGGCATGTGCTGTAGCCCATGAGAGCTCTACTAAACCAGTCATCAAAATACAAAGCCTTTATTTGTACCGAGAATTGCGCGTTTCCGAAGCACGATTTTTCGAGCGGGATTATTTTAGTCGCGGAGGCAATCGGCTGTCGCGCTTCGGTCATCCGGGCAGGGCCTCCCCTTTTTTCTAAATTTGTATCCGTCTATAGTTATTGCATCATCTCCTTTCTTGTTCTTATATTTATTTCACATCGCGTTGATCGTCTTTAAGTAAGAGTTGCCTTTGGCTACCTTCTGCCGCTCAATTCTTGTCATACCCCCCTCAGTGGGAGCGAGCCTTGACATACGTTCATTGTCGTCACAATTAACGGCTGAATGTAAGTGAAGAAACGAAAGAACGAAATAAGGAAGGAAAGAACGAAAGGAAGAAAGAACGAAAGAAGGGGAAAAGAAATAGAGAAAGGAAGCGAGAAAGTAGGAATGAAAGAAAAGAAAGTAAATAGGGAAGGAAAGTATGAAAGAAGGAAGGAAGGAAAAACAAAGAATGAAAGGAAGAAGGAAATAAGGAAAGAAAGAAAGAGGAAGGAAGGAATTAAGGAAACAAGGACAAAGGTAAAGAAAGAGGGAAAGGAAGAAGTAAGGAAGGAAAGAAAGAAGAGTCGTAATGAAGCAAGAATGAAGGAATGAGAGAAAGAAACGAAAGAAAGAGGTAGGAGGGTTGAAAGGAAGAAGGAAAGAAAGAAGGCAGGAAAGATAGGAAGGCAACAAGGAAAGAAAAAAGACAGCGAGAAATAAGGAAAGAAGGAAATGAATGAAATAAAATAAGGAATGGAATGAAGGAAGGAAAGAAGCAAAGGAAGAAAGAACGAAAGATAGAAAGAAGGAACTAAGGAAATCAAGAAAGAAGGAAAGAAAGCAGACTATGAAATAAAGAAGGAATGAAAGAAAAAAAAGAAATTAGGAAAGAAGGGCAGGAAGACGGAAAGAAAGAAAGAAGGAAAATACGAGAGAAGCGTAGAAGGAAAGAAGGAAATAAAGAGACAAAGAAGGACAGAAAGAAGGAAATAATGAAAGAAAGAATGGAAAAAGGGAGGAAAAGAGAATGAAAAAGGTAGGAAAGAATTAAATAAAGAAAGAAGGAAAGACAGATAGGAAAAAGCAAAACGAGAAGGCAAGAAACAGGAATGAAGGAAAGCAAGAAATAAGGATCGAAGGGAAGAACGAAAAAGAAAAAGGGCAATAAGGAAAGAAAAAAGGAAGGCAAGAAGGAAATATAAAGGAAGAAAAGAAAGAAGGATCCGCTAAAGCTAACAAAGAACAAAAAAACAAGGAAGCAAAGAATGAAAGAACTAAAGAAGGAAAGGAAAAGGAAGAAAAGAAAGAAGGATCGGCAAAAGGTAACGAAGAACAAAAAACAAGGAAGCAAAAAAAAATGAAAGAACGAAAGGAAAGAAAAAAAGGTGAAAAAAGGAAAGAAAGATGTAATGAAGAAATGAAAGAAAGAAAGAGACAGACAGAGGGAGACAAGCAAGGAAAGAGAGAAGGAAACGGAAAGAAAAGAGGGTAAGAAGGAATGATTGAAATAATGAGAGAGAGAGAGAGAGAGACAAGGAAAGAAGGAAACTGAGATCGAAAAGTGGGTAAGAGGGAAAGAAAGAAAGATAGGAAGGATGGAAAGGAATCAAGAATTAAAGAAAGATGGAAAGAAAGAAAAAAAATGACAAAAAAGGAAGGAGAGATATAGATTGAACACAAGTTTTTATTTAGATTTTATTCAAGAGCATATGTGAATGATGCAGATAAGATCTTCAAGTTCAAGCTCTAGCTGCAGATTCCCTTCACAAAGCGTCTGTCTTGTCTTTTAAGTCTTCCGTCGCCCCCATTACGTTATCTCAATTAACACAGCAAGCTGGGCGAATTGGTGACGGAACATAATCTAACGATGGGCAGCGTAACCCGGACGAAGGACAGAATGAAGTACAGATACGAACGCAGACTAATGAGTGGTTCATTTTTTTTTCAAACAAGTGATTAAATATACAGAGAATGTGATCGCGTGATAAAGTGACGCGTACAAGTGGTGAAAGGGTGTCAGCCTGTCTTGCCATTAAAAACTCAGTTTCTTCATCATGCAGAGAGAGATAGAAGTTTGGCTGACGCATGCGCCTGAGTTGACGTGCATGAAGTTGGCTTACACAATCTCGCGGTTGAGTTGATTTCCATTTTTATACAATATTTCAGTTTTTGCGAACAAAGGTTTCCATGGGCAATTTCGACAACGCACGGCCAGATTCGAGCCTTTTGCATTCCTGATCCCACCTTGGTGCTCCCTAACTCCCTACGTTACCCACAGCACTCCGGTGTGAGCAGATAAGTAACATCATCCTCAGACAATGCGGAGGCTTCCAGCACTTTTCCCACAAGAAGAGCTTCTCCCTAAACGCACGTGCCGCACTGTGCACCAACAGAAATAGAGGGATACAATGGCTACGATATGGAAGTGGAAGTCTGGGCCCGTTGCTATTCCTGCAGCGAGTCTGCGTCCCGTTCTTCTTGAGTCGCCCCGATATGGAAGGCAAACGACAAAAGCCATCCAGAAGTCATCGACGGCATGAAAAGGCACCACGATGACATTTGATCGATTGCCACTTTCGTATTGCCTAAAGCGTTTGGTGGTGCCAAGCTTGTTGCCATGAATCACCACATTTCGACCTGATAAGCATAACGATAAGAAACAGGAAGAGAGCAGTGTGCGTCTAGAGCAAAGGGGGATGGACGATCTTTTAAATGGCATTAAGAGCAAAAAATAGAGCTAGGCAGGCCATGTACTGCATTGGTTTGATAACCAGTGGACCATCAGGGTTACAGAATGGGTGCCAAGAGAAGGGAAGCGTAGCCGAGGACGACAGCTGGAGACTAGGTGAGGTGATGGAATTAGAAAGTTTGCAGGGGCAATTTGTAATTGGTTGGCGGAGGATAGAGGCAACTGGAGATTGCAGGGAGGCCACCGTCCTGCAGTGAACATAAAATAGGCTGCTGCTGCCGCCGCTCCACCCATGGGTATTTCGACCCATTCTTCTCCCATTCCACCCTTTCAAAGGAAGTCCATACATGTTCCTCGAAAGAAAAGACTCGCAGTTTAAGAAAATTTTATCCTGCTCCGGGACTCGAACCCTGGACCTCCGCCTTTCCGGTGCAGTTGCTCTACGATCTGAGCTAACCAGGCTGCTAGCAGATGGTGGAACTCGAAGCAAAGGAAAGAGTTTGACGTAGGAGTTCTGCAGAAATGCGCAAGGTGTAGAAAAGTAATTAATAAAGGGAAAATCAGACATCACCCCATTCATAGCAATAGCTACAAACGAAACCTATAGGGTTCTTCGAAAGAAAAGCCTCGCAGTTAAAGAAAAATTAGTCCTGGTCCGGTACTCAAACCCGGGGCAACCGCCTTTCGGGGACAGCCGCACTACCGTCTGAGCTAACCATCTGCTAACCGCTTGCTTAGCTCTAATGGTAGAGCGGCTGTGCCCGAAAAGCGATGGTCGCGGGTTCGAGTCTCAGACCAGGACAAATTTTTCTTTAAATGCGAGGTTTTTTTTCGAGGAACACGTATGGCTTTCCTTTGTAGCAATTGCCACGAATGGATGGTTGTCTGATTTTCCCTTTATTAAAGGGAAGCTCAAGCGGTTTTCAATTTCTATGAATTGCTGGGGTTGGCAAGAACAGACCTATTCATTTACGGTTCTGAAATTTTCTCTTTGTTTTGTTAATATAAGGGGCAGAAATAGCTTTCTAAATCCCCCCCGCGGACACGCCCCCGTCGCTTCCGGGAGCGCCGGGTGAGGTGGTTGCCAGAGGAGAGAACCGGCGAGAGTGACGTCACTCGCAGGGACCGTACTGCCGGACCGGCGTGCTGGCATGTGCTGGCATGTTTCTTCCCGTCCTGCGCTTTACTAAACGACGCTACGAGAGATATGCCGCCGCTGAAGTTTGTTTTCTTTTGCGATTTTAGTGAACTGTGCTTCCTGTCTGTGCTGCGTGAGTGCCTACAGCCAAGGGCGCCTAACCTGCCCTCGTTCTGTGCACATTCGGCTGTGCGAACACAGGCGGCCGAGACGATGTGGTGTCACATGTTCCCGAAGGACAAGAAACTTGCAGCGCAGTGGGTGCGTGTGGTGAGGAGAGATAATTTCGTGCCGACGAAATCAACTGTGCTGTGCTCCGAGAATTTCCGCGACAGTGGTTATCATCGGAGCTTGACAACGATGCGGGCAATCGGTATTCCAATTAAATCGGCGCGACTGAAGCCCGGCGTTGTTCCGCCTATATTCTCCCACAAGACAGACACCTCGCTACCTCCAAGAGCGGCCTTCGCCAAGAGGAGAAAGGGTGAGGTAAGGGTTTTAATGTGCACACGGCAATGTTTTAAACAGATGATCACCTGAGTGTCGAACAAACGGCCTTACAGCGGCCTTTGACGAAGCGAGGTGGAGGCACAGCTGGAATATGCACATGCGTGCAAACAGCTTGCTGTTTTCATCCTGTTTTTCCCCTCCGCTGTGTCACGGAACACTCTACTACGGCTGTTTGTTCGGTGCTGTTTTGATACGGTGAAATAACTGACCGGGGGTGCCCTTGTGCATTACGTGATATTTGCTATTCGTCCTACCACGCGGTGCCCGCAGGTTTAGCTGTTCAGCATTCGTGTTCAAATCGCACGACATGGCGCGTTACGGTAATATTTTCATGCTCGCGATACAGTAGTTGAACTCGGCGTATAAAACTTCGTTCCGTAGATTTCGCACTCACAGCCTGCTACCATCAGCGAAATGCCGCAAAACCAAGCGTCGGCACAGCCGCGCCCGTGTCAAGGCGAACGGGCTCAAATAATGAAGTAACGTTGTGAGGTATTGAACTTGTCAGCGTTCGACGTCGTCTAGTCGAATACAGGTATCGCTGCTGCACAAAAAATGTTTTCTTGCCTTTGTACCTAGAAAACTAGCTATGTATCAGGCATGACAAAATTATTATTTGAAAGTAATTATATTACATTACGTATTACTTTCTTATGACAATCATCGATTTGAATTACATTACCGATTACCGCTTTCAAAAATAGTATTACTTTAGGATTGCTTCCAAAAAGTTTTCATGCACACAAGAAGCAAAAAGCAAAGTTTAAAGGGACGCCAACCTTTCTTCAAGGTAACATACACTTGCCAACATTTCATGCCCTCCCCCCATGTTCCTCCACGGCACCTCACGACACTACCAACGTTCTGGCACCGTACACAACTTACTGGCGCATATTTAACGCAATTAATACATTACTTCAGCCATGAAATTACAGACACCAAACAATTCACATTGCTAAATCACTAGACAACTAATCCATCACATAAATTACAGAAAAAGTATTTCAATAACTGGAAGTAATCCAACTGTTGTCATGTTTGCTGATATGCTGAAATTCATGAACATCCATGCCTTGCACTCTTTCAGGTTCTAGCAGAGCACCTAGAGAACCGAGCCCCTGATGAACCTGTTCCACTACCATCACCAATCAAAGAGTTTGAAGCAGCCAGTGTGACACAGGCAGGTAATGTTGAAGAGCTTGAAGTATCCAAACGTGGCACTTATGTTCGCGGTCGTGTATCAACACGCAAAAAACCACGGAACATTAGACAAGCAGCGGCAAGGTGCTTGACATCGCGTAATTGCACCCGTCTTTACAATCTAATGAGAAGTTAGTGCTTCGGCATTCTTCCAGCAGCAAGTTCCCAGTGACACTTTAGCGCATTTTTTTCTCCCGTCATTGGAATGTGCAGCTACATGAAAAAAAAACATACGTACCAGCTAAGATTTCCAACGCACGAGAAGGTGCACACATCGCTCTCGCTGTTGGCACACTCAACATCGTCGTTGCCGCCATCGTTTTCCGTATCAGCTGTCGGTTCGAACATGTACGGCGAAAACACAAGCTGTCCGAGACAGCGAGAACGTTCCATAATGCTTACAACTCAGCCATAAAGAACAACTTTGACTCAGCTATGAAGCCAGAACAGAACAGCGTGCTACGCTCTGAAACGGCGGCGCCGACCGGCGACTGCCGCGAATGACGTCACAGCGGCCCCGACCAATCACGGGCAACAGCGGCGTTCGCGCGATGCCCTGATGCGCTGGTGCGCGTTTTCTTGGAAAAACAGCCGCTTGCGTTTGTTTCCGCCCTTTTTGAACCAGATATTCGTGTTCAGGGGACTCAAAACTGTAGAATGCCGTAAAGAACTCATTTTTTTTTTCGAAAAGTGTTCCAGCTTCCCTTTAATGGGTAGTACTTCTATATGTAGACATTACAAAGCTAAGTTCGGCTCCTACATGCTAAAATTTAATCGGCTCTGATTTACTAATGTCAATTTCTGTTGTAACAATAGGGCAATGCATTTTATATTATGAGATATTACTTTATTGCGTACTATCATAGTGTCATTTTAGCACTAAATGTATTGGACATTGCCTAAAAACCCTGCACACTGGTGCATCATGAAAATTTATCATATGAAACATGTAAAGCCGCTTAGCAATTTGCATGAATATAATGCAAGATTTTCTTTTCGATAGTTTCTGACTTGAGAATGCACTTCACGTGACATTCTTGTTGGATACAACAATATAATGAAGTTTTCTCTGTTTATATTTTCTCACACTTCAAAGTGTGGCGCACTAAGCCACGGCAGAGCAATACTGGAATCGCTACCGTGTGTCGGGCCATGTTTAAGCACACGCGAGAAAACACGCCTTTGCCTTGTTTGTCTGTGTCGCGGGCACTTCTGAAGTACTGCCTGCCCAATAACCATGGTGGTATGGAAGTGCCGTTAACTTCTACGCATTACTTTCTGCTTCATTGTGGCATCAAATCACATTATAATAGTGATATAAATATTCTTCTTCTATGAGACCCACAATCCTCCCTTTGTGTTATATTTGCAGTCACGTTATTTATGTGCAAATGACCAGTGCTCCAAGTTCCATTTTATCGCAAAGTCAGCTGCTTCTACCTCAACAATTATATATAGCAGAAAACCAAAGGCGAACTGGCCAACAGCAACAAGCTGTAACCTCAGTGCAGTCCCAAGTAAACAGATTGCATTGGTCAGGCAGAAGTTCACAGCGTACCTCTTTAATACTTGCTCAACAACTAAGCTGTGTGAAAACTGAATATTTATGTATCTTCAAAGATGGGCTATTAGCTGTTGCTCCTGCCTTCAGCAAATGTGGTAGATTATCCCAACATTTCTTTTTCCAACTCATTCTTTATTGCAGTGGGATTACTGAATGTGTAAGTATGAGAGGAATCAAAAAGGCATTCACAAGCCAACAATCTGTAAACTTCTAACATTGATTGTACACTTTATTGACAGAGAATAAAGGGAAATACACCATAAACACTTGACAAATATATTTTACTTGACACATGGCTAGAGCCTACAGTAACCGTACTGTATGCTCGTACAGAGACGAAAATTCAGTCTAATGTATACATATGTTACCAGTGTATGCTTCTGTTCTTGGATTCAGTCAGAGGGCTAATAACATGTTTCACACATCTAGCAACTAACCTGTCTAGCAGCAGTAAATAAATGTCCCAACTGTATTCTTTAATGATTTGATACAACGGGTAAGCAGTTCGCTTAGAAAAATAAAGCCATAGAATCAACGCACAGGGATGTGATTTTCTCTACACATGTTTCAGGTTCAAAAAAAGTGAGGTGTGAGCTGTTGCCAAGGTTCCGACCAGAAAGGAAAGCCAATATAGAAGGGTCCACACCACTGAATTTTACTACAAGCGCCCTCGACTGAAGCCAACCTTGTCCCGGAATTTTGCGCTTCACGACTTTGCAGCAGCAATTCATCCGCACGGGCGTGTGGTATTTATTCCCCTAAAATACCTGCCTGTTGTGCAGTAAACTAACCAAGCAGTCCACAGCAGTGTTTAGAGATCTCCAGAATTTTGTTTATTGCAGCGCCCACAGCATCGTTAACATAAGTGGCGCGCACTGGAAATACGGGTAAATGAGAAAAAACTTTATGTAAGAAAACACTATCGAATAAGGGTTAATACTGTCGTAAAAGCGCTAGCCAGACCTGTAGAGACATCTCCTAAAATACGGAACACCAAGAAGAAAATGCTTTGCGGCAGCAATATTATGTGATCACAGGCGCCGCTTAGTGCACCATACGCTTTGCGTTCAGGGCAAGCCGCAGCACAACACCAGATTTATTCATGCTTGACCTGCGTCAGGCGTGGCCGGCTGCCTTCAGCAAAGCATATTGGAGCTCTGTGGTGCGCAATGTAATGTGTCCCCTTTCTCAACACCAGCTCAACACATGGTAAAGTGTTTCCGAAGCAGAAAAACTGAGGGAAGGGCTCTGAACACATTGAGCTTAAAAGTGGCTGGTACTGAGCAAACTAAGTACTGTGGCATAGTAAATTTGCACGGGGAAAGCTAGGAGCCAAGAAGTCTGCTGGTTGCTTGCAAATATCCAACGTATTGTTAGGTTGTTGAAGTTCATATTATTTTCATCGCTTATTTGTCTAGTGGAGAAAGATTTCACAACTGTAAAAGAAGCCTTACAACAGAGAAACACTTCACGAAACCAGCGTCAATATATCGTGTATGCATCACATAATTTCATGGCTGCATGAGTGAGCCCACTCGCTAACACGTAAGTGCTGATGTTTGCCATGCATTATCCACTTTATCCACTGTATCAGGGTGTAGACAAGCCGTACGTAAAAATACTGAAAGATATCTGTGGTGGCTCCACAGCCACCGTAGACCTCCATAAAGAAAGCAACAAAATCCCAATTAAGAAGGGCTTCAGGCAGGAAGTTACGATTTCTCCAACGCTCTTCACAGCGTTTTACAGGAGGTATTCAGAAACTTGGATTTGAAAGAATTACGGATAAGAGTTAAACGAGAATACCTTAGTAACTTCCGATTCGCTGATGATATTGCCTTGCTTAGTAACTCAAGGGACCAATTGCAATGCATGCTCACTAACCTGGATAGGCAAAGCAGAAGGGTGGGTCTAAAACTTCACTAAATTAATCACTAGTCCTTACTTGAGAAACTGGAACATTACGGCTTTAGAGGCACTTTTCTAACACTTCTCACATCGTACTTTGATCATCGTCAGCAGCCAGTGGCGTAGCCGCCAGGGTGGGGGGGGGGAGGGGGGCTTATGGGCTTCAGCCCCCACCCCCCGAAATTTTTTCGTGCTGTCGTGCGCCGCCGACCAAAACAACTCCCGGCGCCGGAAATCATGCTGTATTTTGTCTAGAAAGGCCTTTTCACGCTCGAAAAGGCATTTCAGCGCAGACATTGTGAAATCGGGCTGGATTTCGGGAAAACCCCATGCGCCGGGAGTCACATAACGCAAGGAGCCCCATTCGAGCAGCAAGTTACAAGGGCGCTCGCTACGGCCGTGGAATTTACGGAACGCATGGATTTCAATTCTGAAACATTATTGGTATAAAAGTTGTTATAAACTTTTCATGCGAAAGGTGAATTGACATTTCAAGAGTCGTGCTTTCCAATTTTCAACTCCGCAACTTTGTGCTTTTAATGTTGGTATAAAGATTTGACGCCAAAGGTGCATTGACTTTCCTAAAGTCGTACATCGGACAATACAACGACACGAGCCAAATCAGCACGCTATCAGACAAGCTGACAAAGCACGTAGTGAAGCCCGATGAGACGAAGCGTTGTGGTTGTTCATTTGTGCCCTTATGTCATAGAAAAGAATATATTCTTTGTTTTCACCTGCGCCAAAGCATCCATGTCAAGACACTAAAGCCAGCAAAGGTAACTACGGTCTTATTTATTTTTCTACTTTGACTTTTATTCGCGAGGATACCATTTAACAGTAAAATTCAAACAGCGCTAAACGACAGGACCAGTGTGAGGAGGACACAAACACGGCGCTGATCAGCGCCGTGTTTGTGTCCTCCTCACTCTGGTCCTGTCGTTTAGCGCTGTTTGAATTTTATTGTTACCATGCAACACGAACTCGCCCAATCCGCTGCCGTTCTGCATACCATTTAGCCTCATCTCTCTCTCTCTCTCTCTCTCGTTGTTCTCATTACCCGCGAGTTACCGGAATCAGCCAGAGCCCATGCATTTTTCTCATTTAGCCCCAACCACCGCGCGGCGAACTTCGAGGCGCGTTCGTTTTTCTCTGGCCGAGTGGATTTTCGCCTGCCATAGTTTTGGACGCTTTCTGGATAGCAGATGAAAAAATAAACACTGCATGGTCGCTCGCCTCCATCACTGTGGGGACTCGACGGATTGAAACGCGTTCATTTGAGCGCAACCTCTCAGTATGCCTGTGGTTCTCTGTGGACCAAGCGTCTCACGTTTTCGTCGTTATTCCTTCGGTAGCCACATTAGGTGACCAAAGTAGACGTTCGATTATGGCCCACATGCTTTCCTTGCGTTTATTTGTTTTTTCATTTCCGTGCCACCGCCCCACAAAAGAAAAGAAGGCATTGTTGCGGCGTAGCAAATTGTCGCATGGTGAAAATGACTTCTTTTTTGCGGAATGTAATGGGTCAGGGCATCTTTCAGTTTTAGGATACTTTTACTTTAATACTGCGATAGCAATTATATGGACACTCCAGGCACATTCCTGCCGTCGCCATCACCCTCATTTTCCGTATAAAGTCCAAGGGCGATAAAATCGTGACCGCGCACCGCCTGCTGTACGTGCGAATGAAAGCGTAAGGGGGCATGGGTGAGCCGCCGATGGTGGCTGTCTTCTGCGCGCAAGGGAGAAAAGCGGGGAGAAAGTGCGCCGCCTCCTGTCGCGCGCGATACATCAGGGAGAGTGGAGCGAGGGGGGCCTGTGATCAGTGAATATGTTGTTGCGCAAGATGTTTATATGCCTTGCTTTACGCATTATACACGGTGACTTTTTCTTAGATACGTAGATTTATTGGAGCCTTGTACGTATATTTAAATATCTTGTTGCGAGGTTTTGTGTATACGCGATGTGAACTTTGTTTCTAGTGACACCTTTTTGCCCTTAATCAAGCTGTATCTTCACATTTGTATATTCCATTGTATATTTGCATGTATAATACACGAGGGCGAGTCAAATGAAAGTGAGCCAACCCACCCCGCGCAATAAGGGTTCGGTTCATTATGTGCGAGGCATGGGCGTGGCACAGAGTCATCTCTCATTTACAAAAGTGACACGCAGATGTGGAGATAAAACTTTTTTAAAGGGCTCCTCACCAGGTCTGGCCCTCTTGAGCTGACAAGCGCAGAGCATACATTGCGCGATGACGATAGTTTCTGCGCAGTATAACATCGCTACGAGCCGCGAAAGAATGTGAAATTTCAAAAGCACGCTGACAGAGGCGGCCTGGACCAAGGCCACCTGCTCGGTACTCCTATGAGTAACAGTAAAGTTTTCTCTCGCTCTCTATCCCTGCTCCTCGCGGCCGCCGCGCTGTAAGCCGGTGGATGACGTACTCAGACACTTGCGCCTACGTACTGCAGTGAGACGTCGCTCGGGGTGACACGTGATTTCGAGAATTATTCAAGACAACATCTGTTATCTGTGTAATATGTTGCTTGAAATGACGAATTGAAGTTTAGTGAAATAATAAAACACGCAAACGGAATGTCTGCGTGTTGTTTTTTTACTTCGCACCGAAGCAAGGAAGATGTACTTCCGCTTCGGTTGCTTGATACCACGGTCGTGCAGTCACGTGCGCAGGTACCGAAACTATGCCATAATTTTCTGCCGTATTCCAGCGCGTGATCATGTTCTCCGATCCGCTTGTTCTGCCTCAGTATTCATGTGGCACTGAATTATAGCGCTAGTCATGTGTCTTTGTGCACAGCGCGCAAAATCGTGCGCTGCGCAAAACGGTAACAGCTCGCACGAAACGCCCCCAGCGCAAGTGCGCGGCGCCGAAAAAAAAGTGAGGAGAAAATAAAGTGAAGGTGGGGGCCCATGGCGTAATGTCACGCGAACTTCGAGGTCCGGCATGGGGGAACGCATGGAAGGAATTTCGCTTGCGGAGGCTAGACGGGGCGAGTGGAGAGAGTCTCACTTTGCAGTGGAGCTCGCCTCCTGATATGATGGGTTCGCGGCACTGAAATATTTCTCTCTCGGCTATTAATGAGCCGATTTGAAAAATTTTGCGGCAGTACATTCCCTAGAGGACACACAACAACTTCCAGGGTATTACCGAAATTTGCTATGCGGCCTGGTGAGGGGCCCTTTAATGCTCTCGTACACTGGGTTGAACTTGGTTTCGGGGCATAAAGGACATTCCAAATGTTTAACTGCGTGGTGTCGTGGTGTTTTTGGCAGCTGAAGATGTTTCCCAAGAAGAAATTAGTCACCGTATGGCTGCCGTGTATGTTGACGATTGCATTTCTTTGGCCACTGTGAATCGTTGGTGAATACGCTTGAAACGTTGCAAAGACGGTCCAAGACCGTGCCAAAGCCACCGTGCAATCCCCCCAACCCAATTGCAGTGCACTTCCAGTGTATTATTAATGCCAAGTTGCATTAAGCTCTTTGTACAAGTGTATACGGGTAACCCGAGAACCCGCTTAGTAATCTTCCTAAGCTGTGCATTAAAGTTATCCCGCTCTGCCCGTTTCCATTGATGCATGGCTGCCACATATGTAAAGTGGCAGAGAACGAAAGCATGCATTAGTCGAATGACGTTATCCTGCTTGAGTTCATGATGCCAATTTGATACCCTCTTAGCTAAACGAACGGCACTTTCAGTTTTAGCAATTAGCTTGCCAATAGTCTTGCCATCTGTACCTCCTAACTCAACGATTATACCTTGAGTGAATAGACACTGGGTATGCGGCAACCATTTCTTCTATATAGGTTGACGCCTCTGTCTTCTAACAATGTCCACCCCTTGGGCCTTGGACCGCGTTTCTTAGGACTATACAGTAGGTGCTTCGACTTCAAGGGGGTCATCTGAGAGTGCTCGGTTCGAGATGGGTTTCGATAATATCTGTGGCGTCCTGTAAGGCTCCCTCAACCTGACCATCGTCGCCTCCTGTACACCAAATATTTATAGCATCAGCATACATCGTGTGTTTGATGTCCTATTCAACCTCGAGAAGCTTTCTGCTAAGGTAGACCATGGCTGTATTGAATAAAGAGGGGGAAATTGCCGCCTCCTGCGGCGTGCCCCTCTCGCCAAGTTCCAGCACTTGTGATTCGAGACCGGCCACCCGTAGGGTAGCTTTCCTATCCGAGAGGAACGATCTGACATAGCTTTAAAATTTATAACCCAGATTGAACCGAGATATCTAGGCTAGGATATGCGAATGTAGAGTGTTGTAGAAGCCCCAAAATGGCCTGAGTGACGCTAGAGTCGTTGTCTATGATTTGATGCTTAATCAGTTTCATAGTACCCTGTGTGGATAGGCATGCTCTGAATCCTATCATACTGTGGGGGTAAATGTCTTTATTGTCGATTTAGGACCGCGTGCTCCGCTAACTTACCCACACAGGATGTAAGCGAGATGGGCCTCAAGTTGCCAACGCTAAGTGTTTTTCCAGGTTTGGGAATGAGTACTGCGAGAGCAGCCTTCCAAGGCAATGGGATGGTTCCATTCCTGCAAATTGCATTATTTCCTCTCTGAGGTATGGCATTGATTTATCATCTAGATTTCGCAACGCCTTGTTGGAGGTGTCATCCGGCCCCGGTGCGGATGTACCATTGAACCCATGTAGGGGCCTACAAATCCCCTCAACGCCAAACTGCCCATCGAGGTAGGAACTGAACTGGCCCGGGTAATCTAGATGTACAGGATACCGCCCTGACCCGACTGTAAGGAATTTGTCAGCAAGCGCACGAATTAACACATCCACAGAGGTCATTCGACCGGCCTCATGTATTGTTCTACCAATGACATGCCTCTAATTAGACTTAGTATTGATCTCGCTAAGCAGGTGCTTAAGCAAGTTCCAAGTTCTAACATTACGCATATGGCCGTCTATGGAATAACAAATCTCATCCCACTGCTGTTTAGAGAGGGTTGTGCAATGCTCCTCAATGTGTTTGTTAATCTCAGATATCGTTTTGCGTAGCATACGATTAAGTCGTTGACTCTTCCATCTGCTGAGGATGGACTGTTTATGATTCCTCGGTGCTGAAAATTATTCCGGCGTCACCTACTAGGGTGTGCCTCATAATGGAATCATCATTTTGGCACGTAAGACCCCAGAAATTAATTTAATAAGGACCATGACGTATATTCCTAAAATAGGGCACGCTGTTGGCTAATTAGGTAGAGAATATAATTTTAAATTGCCAAAGAAAGCTACATGGATGAATGGATTTGAGGTATGAGCGTTGCCCTTGAAGGTGGGTTCCGCCACCAAGCTCTTGTTATTTTGCCTAATGTCCTACCATGTTAAAAAAACAAAGAATTTTCAGCATAAAACATTGTGAACCACAATCTGGAACTCCGTCGTTGGTGGTCACGCTACGTGTCTGCCATCATGCTTCCAATCGCCTCTTAGATTATCTTGCGGATATGTTTACTTTCCCACTGCTCTCGCTGAACCCAAGGGCTTCAAGAAGGCCAGAGGAGCCTACACCGACAGCGGAGCAGATATTCTCAGATTCTAATAAAACATGCTCCATCGTTTCCTTAGCTTTACCGCAGCAAGCACAACACCACTAAGTGATGCGAACTCGTGGTGAAGCCCTTCTACTTCAGATGTAGTATATGATTACTGTACATAAGTCGACTGTTATTAAGTACCGCATGCATCTTGCTTAAAACTGCCTTTGTTATATTATTAGCAATTTGCGCTTTATTCGATGCCTATTAAGTAAAGAAAATGTGCGCCCTAACTATTGGGGCGAAGCTAGTTAGCGTGGGCATCTTGGAATACCAACAAGCCCGTACCCAAACCTTGCTGAAGCTAAACGTTGTGGCACAATTGCATGTCTGGTTGGGTTAATTAACTATGACTTTGTAGAGGTTCTAACCAAAAACTAAGTTTATTTTCCTGATATTTCGGAACCAACTCCGCCCCTTCTTCATGGGGAAGTGACGACGAAGATGTCAAGGCGCAACATTTAGGCTTTCCATGTCGAGGTGACGGAGTGGAGGGACGTTCAATTCCTCCATGAATTCCGACTATGACATGGGTATTTTTCATTGAAAGGTGAATACTACTGGCAGAAACAGCGCACCAATGAGGGCCTTACTATGGAAAACGTCGAAGATAGATTAGTCAGTACGTATAAAACGAAACCGAAAGTCTTCCTCAGGTACGTAGACAATTGTTTCTGCGTTATAATTACATCGCAAGTCACCAACCTACTCAGCCATTGAAACTCCATAGAACCAGGCATTCAGTTTACTTTCAGCGCGATGTCGGATCCCTTCTATTCCTTGCCGTATGAATTAACCGAACAAGAGACGCTTAAACTTTCTCAGTCTACGGGAAACTAACACATAGAGGTCCCTGCCTACACTCTAATTCAAATCCCCCTGCAAGCCACAAAACCTCAGTAGTAGATAATTTATTAAGAAGAGCCGAAACGGGTTGAACCTTGGAATCTGGTAGGAAAAAAAAGAAAAACAGTTTTCACCGAACTCCGGAAGAACAGCTACCGAAACCACCTCATACGAAAAACAGTTCAGCAGTAAAAGGAGACGAACTTCGAAAACAGCCCTCGACCGCTCCCAACCTTTCCAGAAACGATATCTCTCCCCTAGATCAAAGGTACCAGTGAAGTCCTCACCAGAATTTTAAAGAAAGATGACATAAAGGTTACTCACAAACCTATTAACACAATAAACCGTCTCTTAAAGAACCCAATGACCGTTCACTAAAAGAGAGAGCTCAAGGGGTCGTACAAACTCAAATGATTTGACTGTCAGGGAGCGTAGATTGGCGAAACGAAATACTTGACCGAAAGAATAAAGCACCACAAGAATGATGTCAGAACCTTCTTCCGACAGCTAACTCCCCTAGCCAAACACTCAGAAGATGCGGACCATAACATTGCCTTCGAAGAAACCAAATATCTAAACTCCGGAACCAACCAACAAAAATGATTGTTCTTGGAGTCATGGTACGTAACAAACAACAGAAACAGCTTAAACCATTCCAAAGGAAACCGGCTGCCGGTTTATACTCACCGTCTATGCACAGGCCGCCCAAAAATATTGATTATTTTGTAGGGTTCCCAGCCTACCACGCTCACATAGCCAAGAAGAATCCAACACCCCTTCCTCCACGCACTCTATCCCTCTCTCCGCCAACTCAGCTACACAAGAACGATGTCAATACGCTTTCCAGATAGTCAACACCACCCCCTCTGGCCGAACACTCAGAGGACATTGGTCATAAAATTGCGCTCACAGAATCGAAGTCGCTGGAACTGAGAGAAATCAACAAAAAATGTGGAGGACGGTTAAGCTTCGCCTTTCAGCATAGAACGCCATAGCATTGAAAGATCCTTGGCTACTTCTCACGCTTCCTGCCGAATGCAGCTTTCTTGCGAATGGATGTTATGAGCGTCTCATTTAGGACGCGGTGGTGTGTTGCGTCATCAAGCTCTTGCTATTATACTGCCTAATGTCTTACCTAGGTTGAAAAAGAAAAATAGAAAAAAAAGCGCTATAAACTCCCACAACCAAATTTTCTGTCCCCCTATTCCGAACTTTGCTTTTGTACGTCTCCGTGTTTTGTCGTTTCTCTACTTTTATTCCACCAATCTTTCAATCTCCTCTTACTAATCTCTATTGCGGAGATGTTTACTTTTCCACAGCTTTCGTTGAACCCAAGGGCTTCAACAAAGCCAGTGGTGCCTAAATCGACCAATGGGCAGACTTCTTCAAATTATAAGAAAACTGCTTCATCGTTCCCCTAGCTTACCGCAGCAAGCACATGCTTCTTCTTCCTTCATATATTTCGCTTTATAGGTGCGTGTTCTAAAATATCCCCATCTCGCTTCGAAACATAATCAGCTTCCGTTTGAGTTATCATAAAGTGTTTCTTTCCTCATTTCGTTTTTTCCTCTTAAGTAGTTACTCATGGCAGGTTTCTTTCGATGGCCGCCACCCATGAGATTATTTCAGCCTCTCTGACTTTCCGCTTGACGTTCTTTGTTGCTCTGTTGCTCACCCTACAAGCCGCATAATTGCTGATAAACTTCCTAGTTCTTTTCCTCCACTGTGAATCAACGTCTTTTCGGTAAAAATATCTCAACACTCTTCCAGCCCAGGTACTTTCTTCCATATTGCTCAGCCTTCTGCATGATCAATTTTACTGTGAACTTCCCTCTCTTCAAAACTACTCCGGCACATATAACCCTGCACAGCTTCATTTCTAGTCTTCCCGTGAGCGCCCATTATGAGGCGCCCCACTAACCTTTGGTTCCCATCGAGTCCTGAGTGTACCCTTGATTTAAAGCAAACAACCTCATTTTCAAAAGTAAATCCTGGAAGCATTACACCTTTCGACGTAGTCCGGATGAACTTGTACCTATTGTATCCCCATAACGCTCTGTGCATCATTACGGCTACATTTCTCTTCCCCTTCACTGTTAGTGCTTTTTCCTGTGTTTCCATACATCTATTGCCTTCGTTTATCCGCATACCAAGTTATATATAACCTATACCTATATACCTATATATAGGTATACATACCTATATTCTCTTAGCCGGGGTATTTACTGGCCCTGTATTGCCACTGTCTGTTCACTGTTTTCATTGAATACCATGACACCTGATTTTCTTACACTAAATTTCCAACCTAAATTCTTGCCTTCCGGTCCAGATTTTAGCTAGACGTTGCAAATCACTTTGCTTGATAGCTAACAACACAATCTCGTCCGCATAAAATAAACCTGGAAGCTTCTGCTCTACTACTGTACTCGCCTCTTTGTATGAGAGATTAAACGAGATATTGCTTCCTCCAAGCGCCCACTCCATCCTCACCAGGCACATCATAAACAGCAGTGTGGATAAAAAGCCCCCCTTCCTCAGTCCCTTGTTGATATCAACTTTCTACTCATTCCTCATCCCTTCCCATTCAACGCAAACGGTATATTATAGGTCAATCTCTCCTGAAAGCTGTAGACATTCGTCACCTAAGCCTTCTCCTTCCAGAATATCCCACAAAATGTTGATGTCTACGTTGTCATAGGCTCCTGTAATGTTAAAAAGGCCACATATCACGGACTGCTTTCTACCCTTGATATTTCAATACACTGAGTAAGAAAAAACAAGTTATCATCCAAACGTCTACCTATTGTGAAGCCATTCTGAAGTTCTCGCGATTTTTCTCTGCCAATGCCTGCAGCTTTAATTTGATTGCCTGCATTGCTAACCTGTACATTATCGATATAATGGTCAACGGTCAATAAGAGTGAATTCTATCTTCTCCCCCTTACCTTAAGAAATTAAGTTCATTCTACTTTGTGGCCAACTGCCAAGTATTCTTCTCTCGTTTAAAGTTTTTTCCACTGCTTTCACCAGAGCTTTCTTACCCATTGGTCCTAGTGCAATAATCAGCCTAACGGAAACCTCGTCTAGCTCTGTGGCAGTGCGCTTAGGAACTTCCTATTCGGCTTTCTTCCAGTTGAAATTTGTCAGCACCAGCTCCTTTTCCACCTGGATCTCTTCCATGTTCTCTTTTTCTTGAAATACAACCTCGTCATTGCCTTGGAAAGATTAGGCTGTTATTTTTCGGATGTAATTTATAACCGCTTTCTCTTTCAGTTTGTTTCCATCTTCGTCTAGGATATGTTGTATTGTTATCGGCTTCCTGCCTAATAACTTTATGTGGTTCCAGCATATTCTAGGTGTGGCCTTCTTTTTCTTACGTCTTTCTAACAATCAATGTTCACTTTCGCCTTCTATCTTTTCTTGCACCAGTATTTCAACCACAAAGATTTTCTCGAGTTACATTCTCTATTTACCGACTACTTCATCCTGCGGCAACTGCGCCTTCTTTGCCTACCTCTGCTTTCGGGCTGCCTTCTGCCTTTCGGCGATCGCTTCTTGTATCTCCCTGTTCCACCACCTTTTCAGTTTCTTTTATCCTTTCCAACGAACATGTTTGTCTTTCCGTAATTCTGTCGTTATTACACTTAGAAGCTCACTATATTCCTACGGGGACGGTAGAGTATCCGTCTCCAGTGCAAGAGGACCGTGATTCACATCCCGGTGCCGCGCAATTCTCCACCGAAAAAAAAAAACCGTGTGTTGAGAAAATTGCACAAACAGGCCTGGAGTGCGGCCTGATCCCGGTGACCAGAACCGGTAACGCACTCTCTCACCAGAGCAGGATTGGCCACCCTGGTGCAGTACTTGGCCACAACCTCCTATATGAATACAACAATCAAACCCCGGCCCTCAGTCCCCAGCAGCCGCGAAGCAACTGACCACGGCGGCGGTCAGATCTGTAACGCTGCAGAGGGTGCTAAGAATACCTGGCTCCGGACAGGCCGCCATTGGAACCTGAACCTGGCAACGTTTAACGTTATAACGCTATCTAGTGAGGCGAGTCTAGCAGCGTTATTGGAGGAATTAGAGGGTAGTAAATGGGATATAATAGGGCTCAGTGAGGTTAGGAGGACAAAAGAAGCATATACAGTGCTAAAAAGCGGGCATGTACTGTGTTACCGGGGCTTAGCGGAGAGACGAGAACTAGGAGTCGGATTCCTGATTAATAAGGAAATAGCTGGTAACATACAGGAATTCTATAGCATTAACGAGAGGGTGGCAGGTCTTGTTGTGACACTTAATAAGAGGTACAAATTGAAGGTGGTACTAGTCTATGCCCCTACATGCAGTCATGATGACCAGGAAGTCGAAAGCTTTTATGAAGACGTGGAATCGGCGATGGGTAAAGTCAAAACAAAATACACTATACTGATGGGCGACTTCAATGCCAGGGTAGGCAAGAAGCAGGCTGGAGACAAGTCAGTGGGGGAATATGGCATAGGCTCTAGGAATAGCAGAGGAGAATTATTAGTAGAGTTTGCACAACAGAATAATATGCGGATAATGAACACCTTTTTCCGCAAGCGGGTTAGTCGAAAGTGGACATGGAGGAGCCCGAATGGTGAGACTAGAAATGAAATCGACTTCATACTCTGCGCGAACCCTGGCATCATACAAGATGTAGACGTGCTCGGCAAGGTACGCTGCAGTGACCATAGGATGGTAAGAACTCGAATTAGCCTAGACTTGAGGAGGGAACGGAAGAAACTGGTACACAAGAAGCCAATCAATGAGTTAGCGGTAAGAGGGAAACTAGAGGAATTCCGGATCGAGCTACAGAACAGGTATTCGGCTTTAACTCAGGAAGAGGACCTTAGTGTTGAAGCAATGAACGACTATCTCATGGGAACCATTAAGGAGTGCGCAATAGAAGTCGGTGGTAACTCCGTTAGACTGGAAACCAGTAAGCTATCGCAGGAGACGAAAGATCTGATCAAGAAACGCCAATGTATGAAAGCCTCTAACCCTACACCTAGAATAGAACTGGCAGAACTTTCTAAGTTAATCAACAAGCGTAAGACAGCGGACATCAGGAACTATAATATGGATAGAATTGAACAGGCTCTCAGGAACGGAGGAAGCCTAAAAACAGTGAAGAAGAAACTAGGAATAGGCAAGAATCAGATGTGTGCGTTAAGAGACAAAGCCGGCAATATCGTTACTAATATGGATGAGATAGTTCAAGTGGCTGAGGAGTTCTATAGAGATTTATACAGTACCAGTGGCACCCACGACGATAGTGGAAGAGAGAATAGCCTAGAGGAATTCGAAATCCCACAGGTAACGCCAGAAGAAGTAAAGAAAGCCTTAGGAGCTATGCAAAGGGGGAAGGCAGCTGGGGAGGATCAGGTAACAGCAGATTTGTTGAAGGATGGTGGTCAGATTGTTCTAGAGAAACTGGCCATCCTGTATACGCAATGCCTCATAACCTCGAGCGTACCGGAATCTTGGAAGAACGCTAACATAATCCTAATCCATAAGAAAGGGGACGCCAAAGACTTGAAAAATTACAGACCGATCAGCTTACTGTCCGTTGCCTACAAAGTATTTACTAAGGTAATCGCAAATAGAATCAGGAACACCTTAGACTTCTGTCAACCAAAGGACCAGGCAGGATTCCGTAAAGGCTACTCAACAATAGACCATATTCACACTATCAATCAAGTGATAGAGAAATGTGCAGAATATAACCAACCCTTATATGTAGCTTTCATTGATTACGAGAAAGCGTTTGATTCAGTCGAAACCTCAGCAGTCATGGAGGCATTACAGGATCAGGGTGTAGACGAGCCGTATGTAAAAATACTGAGATAGCTATAGCGGCTCCACAGCCACCGTAGTCCTCCATAAAGAAAGCAACAAAATCGCAATAAGGAAAGGCGTCAGGCAGGAAGATATGATCTCTCCAATGCTATTCACAGCGCTTTTACAGGAGGTATTCAGAGACCTGGATTGAGAAGAATTGAGAATAAGAGTTAATTGAGAATACCTTAGTAACTTGCGATTCGCTGATGATATTGCCTTGCTTAGTAACTCAGGAGACCAATTGCAATGCATGCTCACTGACCTGGAGAGGCAAAGCAGGAGGGTGGGTCTTAAAATTAATCTGCAGAAAACTAAAGTAATGTTTAACAGTCTCGGAAGAGAACAGCAGTTTACGATAGGTAGTGAGGCACTGGAAGTGGTAAGGGAATACATCTACTTAGGGCAGGTAGTGACCGCGGATCCGGATCATGAGACTGAAATAATCAGAAGAATAAAAATGGGCTGGGGTGCGTTAGGCAGGCATTCTCTGGTCATGAACAGCAGGTTGCCATTATACCTCAAGAGAAAAGTGTATAATAGCTGTGTCTTACGAGTACTCACGTACGGGGCAGAAACCTGGAGGCTTACGAAAAGGGTTCTACTTAAATCGAGGACGACACAACGAGCTATGGAAAGAAGAACGATGGGTGTGACGTTAAGGGATAAGAAAAGAGCAGATTGGGTGAGGCAACAAACGCGGGTAAACGACATCTTAGTTGAAATCAAGAAAAAGAAATGGGCATGGGCAAGGCACGTAACGAGGAGTGAAGATAACCGATGGTCATTAAGGGTTACGGACTCGTTTGCAAGAGAAGGGAAGCGTAGCAGGGTGCGGCAGAAAGTTAGGTGGGCGGATGAGATTGAGAAGTTTGCAGGGACAACATGGCCAGTATCGGAGAGGCCTTTGCCCTGTAGTGGGCGTAGCCAAGCTTATGATGATGATGATCATAATATATGATGACAGGGATTCAAACAAATCAGTCAAAAGTATGCGCTACGTGCGCCTTGTGCTTTCTTTTGTCTTTGTCCCTTAGGCGCATTCACACGCCTGCAATGAGAAATGAACTCAACCAACTATTTGTGTTGTCGAAATATCCTGCATGCGCTGTCCAAGAAACACATGAAAGCACTTTGCGCGTCGTACGCGCAAACCAGCCAGCCTTCAATGCCTCACTCAAGACACGTCGATGTGCAGCGACATTGTCTTCCATCACAAGCAAACTTTCTTCACTGTGGCGAAGCAGCAGCGCTACCGCGAATACCAGCAATTGTTCAGGAAAACAGGGAATCTTTAGCATTCCGGCTTATTTGATTCTGTGGATGGCAGTCTGTGGTTCTTCGCACGCACACTGAGAGACAGTGACGCGGCTCTACGCTAGGAGGAGTGGCGCTGCAGTCTCGTGGCAAACTTGAAATTTGGAGCCCTGTAACAAATTTATCAAAACCTGAGAGTGCGAGCCGCGTAAGGTCTACCAACAACAAGCCTTTTGACCACACGAGTCGGTGTCGAGAGTGACGTCAATGAGTTCTTTCTTCTAAGAGTGCAACACAACTGGAAAAGCAGCATTTTCTTCCATCTAATAGTGCAACCTGACAAAATCTGATAATCCACGTGATATCTTTATTATTAGTGGCTGAGCATTAGGAGCACAATAATAATAAAACGTTGTGCCGCCATCGGACTAGTAGTGGTATATCCCGGTAGAGCTTCAAATCGTGTCCTACTTTTACCTCAACTTCTCGCTTACTAAAGCTCTTTTTCGATAGATCTCTTAATAGTTATCAAATACTAATCTCTTAATTTAGCTTGACTTAATCTTTGCCTTTGAGCCCCTATAAATTCTGATAGTTGCCGTTTAGACTGAGCTGCACTCTGCAAATATGAAAAATAATTCAGCTCTCCAATTGGCTAAAGTAAATCCATTGGACAGTACAACTGGTTCATACAAATTGCATTTGATATTTGTGTTTTACTTGAATGGCGTTACTAAAAAAACGCATATGTGTTTTTAGTGGAATTGCTTTCTAACTTCGTGATACTTACGTGTTGACGCTATCGTGTGAGTTACTATATATTGAATCTTGTGCTAATTTGGCTTGCGTAGATCCCATTTAATTAAACAGTGCCAACACCGGTGTCCATGATCATTTCTGCAATAATAGACTGAGCACAAATTTCTCCTGCACAGACGGCACGCCAAGTTTAGCCACAGTTGCCATTCAAAATCCTCATCTTCTCCGATATGATCTCAGAGTGCTTCTCGAGCCAGTCGCGGCTCAGGCAGTGCGCGTCTAGCTTCAGCTCTGAAGCTACGCCTCCCTTGGACCCGGCGACGCCCTCGACCCGTACGCCATAAGCTGACACTTCGACCACGTTCTCGCAGTACTTGTCGCACACAAACACACGACCCTCTGCCTTCAGGGTGTCGCAGTCCAGGCACGCCCTGCGGCCGGCACGCCGCTCTTCATGCATCTTCTTGGAGAGCAGCCTGCGTTGCCTGCGCACGGTGTAGGAAAAGTCCTCGCGTATCCCGATGCCCGTTCCTTTAAGCCGGCCGCTTGCTCTGAGCAGTTCCCATTTCTTGGCCTCTCCAGTAAGCTTTACCAGAATAGGCCTGGGGCACGAAGCAGATTTGAGTCTATACGCGCTCACGATTTGGTCCAGGGCGAGAGAGAAGTTGAGGTGCTCGTTAACGAGCTTAAGCACAAGCTCACCGCACCACTCCGCATCCACTTCGGTCTCCGGCAGTCCGAAGACGACCACGTTGCATTTTCGCTGGCGCTCGTCGACCTTGTCGATGTCTATTTGGGCGTTGTTGATCTGCTTGGTGAGGTTGGAATGTTTGTGGCGCAACTCGCGCAGCCGCTGCTCGGTCGCTTCCATGTCGCGAAGCAGATAGCGCATCTCGTTGCAGGCTCGGTCCAGGGTGTCCAAGCGGTACACTGACTGTAGGTACAGGGCCTCGCATTCGTCGGCGCTCAGCTCGAGGTGCGGTGTCACGAAGGACTCGTCGAAACAGGCCGAAGCCATGGCGTCTTTGGCTGTCAGCTCTCTCAGAACTTCGCACAAATCACTGGACGTAGACTGATGTCGGCATCGTGCTTCTTTCGAAGCAACTGAATGCCGAGAGCTTGAAAATGACAAGTGTCGTTACTCCTGCTTGTCGGATGAAAAATACGCAGTCGCTAGCATGTTGGCACCCTGCAAAAATTAAAGAAATCAACCATTAGTTGCTAAAACACAAGCACGGAAACGAAGGCTAACATTCAAGTTCACTTCAAATAAACTTGTTCGATATCATAGAAAGCAGAGTCACTCCTCAATTCATGTTCATGGAACGCATTACTCCAAAATTACTTTTAATAGTCCAAGCTTTGACAATTTCCGACAAAACAATGAGCTTCTTATCGGTTCGGTAGAGTTTGGCCCATTCAAAGCTTGAAGGAAGTTAGGTATAGGTCCTGTTGTGGCTGTTCTATTTAAGTTTGTAAGGGCTTTTGGAAAAGCGAAGTCCACAATACTAAAAGAAAAGGCATATTCAAATCATTGTCCTATGGGCGGTACAATGTATTTGCTTACTTTCGCATTCCTATTTTGTACAATGACTGGGAAACTGCCATGCCCAAAGAAATCGGTGCAACCTATCTCACCATGGCAGATGCCGGTAATGCGTTTAGCATTGAATCGATGCAGCGACACAACTTATTGCCACCGTCGAAACAAGTTATCTCTAAGGCGTAAACTGTTAGGGATTCCCCTTTGGCGCTTCTCTAAGAAGATTCGACGTCATCTAGCGCCGCAGCCGCGAAGCCTGCGCGTGGCTTCCCAAATGTGTGACGCCGTGCCAACGCCGAGAAACGCGTCATGTAACAAGCATGCTCCTCTCTCGCGCTAGGTGATTTAATGGCATCCCCTTTGAAACGGGGCGGCGACAAATAGTCACTTTGCGGACTTGATTTACTCAGGTATGCTACACATGCTTTGTGTATAGCATTTTTGTATACATCTACTTATTCTTTTTTTCTTCAAAATCTGCCTGGTACCACTAGCTACGACTGTAAGGGATCCGGTCATATCTGCATTTTTCTTTCCATCAATACCCTAAGCGTATCTTGCTTATCTCGACTGCTCACCGACTGACGTCCACTTTAAGCCCAAGGGTTTTGAGAAGGTGCACGTAACCTATGGTTCTCACTGGGTGAATCCCTTCCCATTCCAATAGGATTTCCTCAGTAGTCTCCAGATTTTCGCTGCAGCATGCACATGCCTCACTTAGTTCCTAACATTTCCTTCACTATGTTTTTCTTCCGAAGCAACAGGCTTGAGCCTCAAATAGCTAGGCGCTGCCCTTGGTGTTATAGTACAAATTTTCCTTCTAACTTATTAATTGTTCTTGTAAATCTCCACAGTCCTTTTTCCTTCCATTCTTCGCATACAATTAACTGTCTGTTGTTCCTCCCGCTTCTTTCTGCTGATGACTCCTGCTTGTCTATTTACAGCTTCAATTACTGTGTGCTTGGTTGCCAGCTTTCTCGACCTCTTCCGCCATTCCGTGTCCACGCGTTTTTAAGTAAAGCAGGGTGTGAGTCCGGGCTAGTTGCTATTCCATGCTGAAGTGACTAGCACATGAGTGGACACGGGGCACAAAAGGGCGACAAGGAAAAGCGCAAGTTCCAACTGGTGTTTATTGCAAAAAAAGGTTATGAATATGTACTCGCGCGCACTTCATCGCAATCAGTTGCACACGTGCAAGAGAACATGGTTATCACAAGCAGACAAGAGCGTACTATGGCGGGGACAGTGCTTAAGGTGGCCTCCCAAGTAAAGACACTCCTGTACTTTAGCTACCTTTTCCTTGCATCCATGTCCATGAGTCTTTCTTCAAAACAAATTTTGCTCTGTGCATCTTTGGCTGAAAATAGGCCTAACCCATGTCACCGTGCATTTCCTCAGCTGTGGTTTTACCGTGGGCTCCCAAAGCCAATCGGCTTGCCGTTCTTTCTTTAAGTTCGAACCCTGACATAATATCAGACTTTAAGCATAGGATGACATTTGTGAACGTTAGTGTCAGCACCATTAGTTCCTTCCAGATTCAACCCACCACTTCATACTTATTGTGGCCACACAGTGCTCCATTCCATTATTGCAGCATTCCGCTTCTCCTTTGTTTTCATATTCTCTAGGCTGGTGCTTGAGTCAGCCTTTCCTTAGGTTATATAAAGATACGCCGGGGTATTTACATTCCTTGACTATGGGCTTGACTTCCTGTTGAATCGGCACCACGTATTATAATTATTCCTCTCTTCATTAAATATCATAATTCCTCATATCTCTGTGTCAAACTTGAGGCCTAGATTTGTCGATACGTTGCCGCATATATTCGCAAGTATCTGCAAATCTTTTTTGTTGTTCGCTAATATCCCTATGTCGTCCGCATGCATCAGCCCAGGTAGCTTATGTTGCACAATTTGTCCATTACGCATGTAAGATAAATGAAACCCTAATTCACTGTACTCCAGTCGATGTCTCAGTGCCCTTAACATAAAGCGTGAATAACAATGGAGAAAGAGGACATCCTCACTTCAGTCCTTGGTGAATTCCCACCGTTTCATTACCTTTTGGGCCTTCCCATATAACTTACACTCGGTTGTCTCTGTATATCTCCCCAGCGGCTCCACGATATCGTCATCTATGACTCCGTGTTTAAGGATATCCCATAAGAATTCCCTGTCTACACTGTCGTAGGCTCCTTTATATCTAGAAATGTTATCTATAAATGTTTGTACTGAGCTACTGAAATCTCGATGCGCTGACTTAGTACAAACTAATCCTCAAAGACGCTGCCTGGTCCGAACCCATTTTGCACTTTTCCTAGTGCATTATTTTACTCCACCCACTTCAATAATTCAAGATTTATGGCTTCCATTGCCATTCTATATATCACCTACGTTACTGTAACTGCCCTGTACGAGCTCGTCTTCTCCTTATCACCTTTGCCTTTGTAGATGAGGTTCATCTTGCTTTCATGCCATCCAATCGGAATTTTCTTAGTTCTGCCCACTTGCCTAAAGCATTAGTCAGCAGTCCCTTGCGCTTTGGACCGAGTTTTTTGATTAGCTATTTTGGGGTTTCATGAGATGCCGCAGCCGTGTTATAAAGGAAATTTTCTCCTCGTTTTATTTTCCAGTAACAGCTTCCTATACAAAATTTTGATCTCTCAGGCTTCTCTAGTGTGGCTGGATCTACTTGAGTCGGGACTACGCGTTCCTTTGTACCGAAGTTATTCCTAGTAACGTCTGTGATGTAACGCTGCGCATTCTCTCCTTCGTAGACGTTACCGTCTTCATCCCTTATAGCAGTTGGTGAATTTCAGTTCTGGGTTACGAGTGCTTAGAAGATTTTTGGGGCGTCTTGGCCTTTTTTGCGAATGTTATGCACGCAATGGAAGGGGGGGGGGGGTTCACTCGCGCTTTTTTTTCTTGCGCGAGCTCATTTTTCTCGGTATTTCTTCCATCTCACAAGGAGCACTGATTCTTCGTGCAATTCCTACTTTATGGCTCCTCGATGATTGCTAGACGCCTGTTTACGCTCATCTGTAGCTTGTTTTATTTCCTTCTTCCACCACTTACATAGTTTATTCTTTCCAATCCAGCAGTTTTCTTTTTTCTTTTTGTCTTATCTCCTTCGGCATAACGTCGACCAGTTCCTTATATTCCCAGACTATTGCAGGAAACGCCTCAATTTTCTTCTCTGGTTTATGCAATCTATGTTATTTGCTTTACATAATTTTTTTAAAAATTCCGATGCTACTGGTTCGTGTTTTGCGTTAGTATCGCTATCAAAATTTAATGTTAAGCGTGAGCGATTGCTACCGAGGCAATTTTTTCCATGCTGGTATATTATCATATGGTACATTTCGTAGACCATTCCTGAGACTAAGGCGCAGTCTCCACATGACCGCCTCTTTCCACGTTGCCACGTTAGCTGTCCATGACATATATTATCCCTGTTAACGGCCATCAGATTCTGTTCATCACATAGATCCAGTACTAGAGGACCGTTGTAATCAGTATATCCGTCTAAATCGCCGTTGTATGAGTTCCTATCTCGCACTAATAGCATCTGGCCCGACTTTCTGAACTCATCATTATCGCTTCTCATGCAAGCACTAAATTCCTTATTTTTATATCTGCTATCGCTTCCTGTCCATAGGGAAGCTACTCCCAGCCACGTCTTTTTGCCTTGGGTACAGACGAACATCATGCCACGGCGGCTCCAAGGCTGCGGCAACACCTCTTAGACAGCTTTTCAGGCCTGCGCCTAAAATTCTGCCGTCAGCACCCGCCGTCCGAAAGCGCTGCTCCAGCAGCAACGATAGTAGTCTTCTCGGCTTCAACGCAACCTGACGGGGTCACTTGTGCTCGTGGCTGCCGCTGAAAACATGGTGTCTTCCTTGTGTGTTGTGCTGAGTCGGCTGAGTCTGCTGCGTGATATATTTTCACTTCACTTGACGGTTAGGGTTCGTTGCAGCCGCTGAAGACATGCTGTCTTCGTCGCGAGTTTGCTGCGTCTGTGCTGCGTCTGCAGCGTCGGCCGCGGATATTTGTTTGCATCCCGCGGCACGCACGAACTCGAATATTGGAGAGAGTTCTGATTGGTGTAGCAAAAGTCTGTTGCCAGACCTTTGGGTCACTGTTGCCAGACTTCCTGCCAAATTTGACGTGAAAAACACTGTCAAAAATCTCAGCGAATGCAACAACGTCATTTCCGAGGCTCACAGAGTTACCAGACCGGAAGCATAACACACACACGCAGCCTCCCAGCTCTCGATTGTACCGTATGGTTGATGCGTGAGCCCAGCGCTTTGAAATCGACGTTTAGTTGCGGGTCCTGTTCAACGACGGTGCTAAACGCTTTCTTTTGGCGTGGCTGTTGTGTCTGTAACGAACAGGTCGCTGGATCTGAAAATGGCACGTACCGCAATACACTCGGGGCAACTTTCCTTCGCGCGGCGCGTGGCTGCAAAGGGAAGAAGCGGTTGCTTTGCCTAGATTCTAATAAGGAATCTCCCAGTGCTTTCGGTTCGCGCATCACAAGCTTTTCTGAAGCGCGTCGCACAACTCTAGGATAGCTTTGCTGCTGACGCGCGCTATGCCTGGTACGTACGATATGAAGCCTCCACTCGATCAGCTTTCTGTGCTCTCTGGTGAGGGCGAAGCTCAGAACGAGGCGGCAGCCTGACGACAACGGTGGCCGTCAACGTAACAGAATAATTGGGCGTGCAAGGGCACACCTAAAGCCGAAAGTATATTCAGAGCAAATACAGTATGCTGCTGTCGAAAAAAAAAGTGATGAGTAACGAGCAGTGTTGTTGAGCGAGGCTGTAGGCCGATAATGTCCCCATAGACAGGACCACGCTCCAATCCCGGTGCTCAGCGGAAAGGTACATTGACAGCATGTAAGCTAGCGTGTAATTGATACTTCATTAAGGCCGTTGCGTGTTTGTGTTTTGTCTAGCAGGAGCGAGTAGTGTAATAGATGACACTGGAGAGAAGGTGGTGAGAAAAGTCCGCGAAAAGTACTTGAGGATAGCCATATTGAACGTCGATGCCGGTTAAGAAAGCCTGCGACTTCAGTTGCTCAGGTTGCCAGAAAGGCTTGAGTAATAGTATACCGCTGGGCATATTTGGTAAGCACAGCGATAGATGCCCACTTTGCGGAAGTAAACAGAGGAAAGGGACCTAGTGAGTTGGCCGGCCTTTTCGAGCTCTGGCATAGTTTGAAAAATGAAAGTGGCGAAATATGACGGGTAAAATAGTATATGCCAAGCGAAATGAATCAGCGTATTCATACTTGCGACACACGCCATGGTGGCCTGCCACCAGGACATCTTGAGTTGCGGCAATGTCTGTTTTCATTGGGTGCTTGAGAATCAAAACGAGCTCATTAGAGACGTCCGAGGGACATTTCTACGGTACAAGAGCACATCGCCCCCCCCCAAAAAAACACAAAACACGAAAATAACCTTGCCAATAGGGGCATCATAAGATCGAGGACTACGGCGCTTGATGATCTTGTTCAGGATGACGTCAGCGTTTCATTCAGCGTTTATTTCTGAGCAAATGAGTTGAAGTTACATTTATTTGCATCACAATGGCGGGCGTAATCAGGGAAACATTGACAGCACTTCATTAGAGGGTGCCTGACTACTCTGTGGAGATTACGTACGACAATGACAACAAAGAACACAGAAAGATTCGTTTACATCAATTCGCACATAAGTGAGATCCGCATAATTTTTTAGAATACCAATTTATATGCTTAATAATGGCGCTCATTCATGCAATATTTGCATTCACAGTTAGCAAAAGCGGCTGTCGTCTCCACGGTAGAATTGATTTAAACGGCTTTAATGCCATGGACATTATATCGTTGCCAACTTCCGTGGGATTGTAGTCGCCAAAATGGCATACAAGGGACAGGGAAACCCTGAGGTTCATGAAGGGCAAGAAGGCTTGCACAAGACCTCAGAGAAATAAAATGACTTTTTGAGCAGCGTTGCCAGGGGGCCATGCAATGGTTTTAACGTCTATTAAAAATCCTCCAAAATATGAACAGAGGCCGACAAAAATGCGGGCATTTTGGGAAAGGTGAAACCGCTGGAAATCTCGGGATAGCATTAGCCTAAATATAAAAGGTGGCCTAAAAATAAGGAACCATTACGTTGACAGGGTGGCCAAATTTTGCAAATATAAATGGGCTGTTGAAGCATTTCAGATGAAACCCGATGGTGCAAAATCAAGAGAGAATGGCGGCATGTGTTGAATAGAGCTCAAGTAGGTCTCGTGGCCGACGCCAACGCCCGACAGGCGACTGCACGCATAAACGAGATGCCTGGGGCGCTACGCAGGATGCGCCGAGTTTCTCGTTCACCCGAGTTTTACCCGACTTTGCTCGACGGCAGTCAGTGAACGGAGACAGCGCGGAACGCGCAAAAGCTACAGGCAAAAAAAAAATATGTAGACAGAAAGCCGTGTATGACAACATGAGCCCACCCTGCAGGGCACGATGCTTCCACATTTCAAGCGCAGAAGGCTGCACAACGAAACGCGCCAGCGCCGCGTATTGTTATCAACGGATTATCGCAACTTAACAATACCGTGACTGTCCCGCTGTCTGTCTGCACACTTGCCGTGAGCCGCTTGCCCCGCCTTTCCCGGGCGCGTCAAGGGCGTGCCTCCTTTTTCAGGCACTATCTTTCTATCCTCCATCGAATGCGAACAGGGTACATGCAGCTCATTCTTGCACCTATACTTGCACTCAAACGAATACGTTAAAATACAACAAATAAAATAACGAACATTTTTATTTCTTTAAGTATGTGTTTTTCGTTTTGAATGCTAGAACTTTCTGATGACAAACGGAGATCGAGCAAATTATTAAATTTTGCACTTGTTGCCGTGAGTGGCGACAGTGAGGCGAAAGCTTAGAAGCGGACACATTGAAGAGGGTCGCACGCACGAGGGAGTTCATTGGATGAGAAGTCGCCTAGGGAGGCTGCAATGCTATTCTCAATAAAGTCAGTCATGACCACGGTCATGACTCCATTGGTCATGACCAATCTTTCTCTATTAGGGGAATAGAAACGCAGCGCCGCGGTACGGCTGCTCATCGCAGGCGCTTTACTAGGCCATTAAGGCCCCGGCTTTACCAACTAAAAATGGCACATTAGTCATAGATACGGGAGCAACGGCTGTCGCTGCAAAATGGCGGTACGTTATTTTAGGGTCCGTAGTGACGCAGTTCAGTAAAAATGTACCAGTTTATGTTCGTGCGCGAAGCCTCTGCGATACATTGCGAAAAAGTGCGTGCATCCAAGCGACACAATTCATCGCTTGTCATCGCTTGCATAGTGACGGTGCCTCTGAGCGAATGTACGCAGAATTTGAGTGTGTTGTGCAGTCCAAGGTGCTCGCGGATTACCTCTGCTGGAGTCAGCAGCGATCGCAGATGGATATCGTAACGACACCGCAGCAATCGCATTTTGGCAGGTGATGGCTCTTGTGTGCAGTTATGAAATGAGACTTCGAAAGGAGAAAGGTGCTGGAACTGTTGAGTGCGCAGTGCTTGTGATGAAGAAATGCCATTGCACTGGGTCTAGAAGAGCGAGCGATTCTCGGACGCTGATCATGTTTACGACGCTATGGCTCCGATGCATCACCGATGACAGAGCAGCCATGTCAAACGACTGCTGCGATACGCACTCGTCAGCATCGTCGTCCCCCTCGGCGCATCGACGCCTTGCAAGCAGCTACAGTGACGCGCCGATAATTATTTACCGTGTGCTACGTCGCCACAATGCAGGTAATAAAACTCTGTTGTGGGGCCATCTCAGCCCGAGAAGATGTATGCTTAAGCCAGCGACAGTCAACGCTTTCTTTTTGATAGTGGTGCTCAGTACATCACCGATGACAGCGCGTTGTGCGTGTTTTATGTCGACGGTCAAGATTCTTGATGCCTCTCAGCTCTACACCGCGTCGCTGTTGCCGAAAGATAAGTTGGGCGTGGCCCAACCGTGGTGGGTGAGCGCACAAGAGTTACATGCCTCGCGCGGGGCGTGACCTCTGGTTTTGATTGTCAGGCGAACTCGTGCTAACTGTGCTAACCTCGTACATCGCGAAACCCGCTCCGAGTTCAACTCGGGAACATGGCGGCGGCAGCAGCAGCCGGTGTCATTGCATCCAGCGGCAGCAAGCGGCAGTATGACCGTCTGGACCCGTTCACCTACATGACCGACATGTAGTTTCAGCGTCATTTTCTCCTGTCGAAGACATCAGTGCGCTGGCTGTGTGACGAGCTAGGCGAAGACTCTCGTCTGCGGAGACAGCGTGGCGAGCTTCATTCGCTCACCGTCGTTGAGCAAGTCCTCCGCGCCCTCCGTTTCGACGGGACTGGGAGTTTTCAGGGAAGCGTCGGCGCCGAGCGTTACATTGGACATCAGGAAACTACTGTTAGCCGCTTTTTCAGAGATGTGTCTGACGCGTTTATCGATGCGGCAGTGCGTAAGTGGTGGCTAGCTTTCCCGATTTCTGTGGCTGAGCGGGCATACATAAAACAATGCTCCCTACTTCGCGGGAATATTACGAACGTAGTCGGGTGTGTCGACAGAACGTACGTGGGAATTAAGGCGCCTGCAATGTCAGCGTTACTGTAATTAGCATTGAAGCAATGTCTAGACACGCCATATTGCCAAATTTGTCACGTCTGTGTAGCCGACTTATATTTTGTGCTACCGACATCTCACATGCAGCTGCCTATGATACTGACTTTTTCGCTGGTTGCTGACTTGTTGCCGATTGTTCTACTTGTCTGTCAGGGTGCCTTCCAAATGGCTTACTTTCTTGGGAAAGAGGTTAATTTAGTATAAATAGGTAAATCGATATCAATAATTGTGTGAAGTAACCTATGCATGCTAATCTGATAAAGAACTTGGGGTTCTTCATTGGTGAAGTTACTTAGTATGCATAATGCTGAATTTCGGTCATGCGTCATCTATCGGCTGCACTATGAAACGGCGTTGCACAATTTGTTGCAGCGCGAGATGTGGATGTTGCGCCAAGCCGGTTGTGCCTATGCATTTGTAGCGAAACGAAAATGCATTGAGGATCTCAGTGTGCTGGCTTGCATGAAGAAAATACTTCAGATTGTTAGCTCTGTTCACTGTTGATGCATGTGCCAGAGGTTCAGTGTCTCTTTCTTTTGGGAGGGGGGCAGCGTTATTCACGATGGACAAATCATATATTTTCGTCTCATAATGGGGCTCTAATTCTTCAGCCGTAGAACAATGCAGATCCAATGCTCTGCAGAACTCGGTGTGCGTGAAGATGTCATGAACCCCCAAGGCAAAATTACATATCGGGAGAAATGTGGTGCAGCGAGACCAAAAGCGATAAGTATGCACACCGTAGAGTGCAGGCGTCATGAGGAGACCGAGAAATGATACGCAAATGTATCGGAAGTCAGCGAAGCCAACGAGCCGTCTAAAGATTGCCGCAGGAAAAACACTAACGAAGTTGAGATATCATGTGAGCCCGGAGTTCTACAAACTCATGGGGAGCTAGGCGACACTCCATTCTCACACGAGGAAGGGAAAGACAGGAAATGTTTTCTGGAGCACGTTGGTGTGGTCGGGAACTTGTGCAATGTGGCTGCTTTATTGAAAGATAAGCTAGACTATAGTCTACCATAAGAACTTTTTTCCTCTAAAACGTGTGCATTCAATGCAACCGATTTGATTTACTTTTAAAAATGTCTCCATGTCCCGAAGCTACGCGTTCATTAATACCTATGCACGACTCTCTCCTTGCCAAATCTCAACTGACAAATTTCGGGAAACATCTGCAACATGCTCGTGAAGAGTCTCGTAACGATACATTGTTAGCAGTGTTACGACTCTGAATGAAGCTCTGCTGTTCCTACGTGTATCGCGAAACCAAACCAAAAATGAAAAAAACTATAGTCATTTTCAATATAATTATCTAAATATTCATCCGCCCATTATCACAACGAGAGCTGTGCCGAAAATTTACTAGGTATAAGATATATTTTGGAGAAGTGTGCCCGTTGTGTAGAACAAGAAAGGAAAGTGTTTTTTACTGGTGTGCTAAATACGTTGATCTGCTGTTCTTCGTAATGTTCTTATTAATCAGAAATATTTGATGAAATGTTTCTGAAATATTTATTTTGATGAAAATTGCTTTACCAGAGTTGTGTTGCGTACAGCAAATGAACATGCCTTTGTAGCAACTCTTCTTCCTGAGAAATTGTAGGAAGCTGTCTTATAGTTGATCGTAGCACAGAATGCGCCAATTTGCGCTGAATAATGAGATACTCAGTTCTACGGTATTGTGTTGTGTATTCAATGTCTTGCTGTGCGATAGGTTGCTAATAAAATAAGTGAATACCATATTCCTATACTTTCTCATGTTTTGCCGAAACAAAATAGCCGCACGCCATGGCGTGCTGCTTCGCACATCTCGAGGAGAAATGGTTCTCACACAAATGCGCTGCAATCATGCGAGTACAAGAGGATTAGAAGCCGTAATTTGAGAAAATAAATACAGGCGGCATTGGTTTCCGTTCACGCCTAGACAGAAAGACGTGTCCTTGTCAAGCGCACAGCAGACGTCAAGCGGGGTGGCCTTTGCCCCTCGCGCATCAACAAAAGCGTTGACATGGAGACACGCTTGATTTTTTTTGTCTCATGAGTTTGGTCTACAATGCACCAGGGGGGAAATTAGCGCTCGTGGCGCTAATTGCCGTTCACCTGGGGGAGCTGACCTACGTCAGCTGTCTGCGGTGAGGGAGGATCGTTCATTTATTACTCATATAACATCCGATTCTTTCCCATCCTTCGGCGTAGCCGTTCTGCGGGCCACAAATTCATCGTCCGCTGTCATAAGCCGAAACACCGCAAAACTGTCACTCACCTACAAGGCGTCTATCGTACATTCTGAAGCATAGGGGTTTCGGCCTGTGATGGCAATTTGGCATGACTCCACCACAAATGGAAAAAATGGTCGTCCTTCGTCCCTGGTGCACAGCGTTGTATGCGCGCTTGTTTCGCGCTTGTCTTCGAGTGCCGCCTGGCCACGACAACCGCCGGCAGAGCATGCTCTCTTCAACACGGCGGAACGAAGCACGGAGGCTAACGCAAACCTACACATACGAAGGCTTTGCCACGGTACGAGGTCTACGTAGCAACGCACACGAGCCCACACTACCAAACGAAAACTGCCATTGTTCCCCGACAACATGGCCGCTACAGCGGAAAATACCACGTGACTTCCTCCACACTTTTCTCTTAGCGCGCACAGTGGGCAGGACGTCTCCTCAGTATGTTCTTCCATCCACAATCAAGGGATAGACAATAAACATCTTTATTATGTGAATGTAGCTTTAGAGAGGCGTCCTCACTTACATGAACCCCACTGCGCGTTCTATCGCCACGGTGGCGTATGGCGTTCTGCCTTGCGCTGATCGCGTGAGAGTGTTGATGGAGCGCACTGTGACTGCATTAGCGTTCCTGCTCAGCTGGTCTGGTCTGCGTATTTTCTGTCTGAGCAGTCCAGTGCTGCCGTTATTCAATACCATTTCGTCGGTGCTGACTGACACTCGTGATGCTCTCGTGATGTCGACGTGTGGGTCACTACCGGCGGCCCCAGGCGCTGTTTCTTCTGTCCCGCAGTAGTTGCCTTGCATACCACGCCAATATCCGCGTGCAGTTGGAACACCGTCCGAGGAGTTCGAGCGAACCTTGCTACCACTGCCAATGCCGGCATTCATGGGGCGTTCAGCTTGCTTGTTCCTCATTTGTGGCTCTTACCCGAACGCGGGGCTGGCCAATAAGCCGGCTGTTAAAGGGAAGGGGGGAAAAGGACAACCCAAGTGAAGAAGTAGATCAGGGTTAGCTGCAAGGTTTATGACAATTAGGAAGTACATTTGCCCGGGAGATACAGAATAAAATAATTGTAATGATGTATAAATAGCAAGCTTTTGTAATGTCGTATGAAAATAATTTCTGACACAGAGTAAGCAATTTAATGAGCTATCCAATTATTGATTTTGAGAATTAACATGGCAGCCTTCTTGTGTTACACAGATAGTCGCAAATCGCCATGCAGGTGTTCCTGTACTCAATGAAGAAGCCCCGAAGAAGGGGATATTTTGAGTAGTTAAAGAAATGCCCAATTTTCGGAATTAAAATTTTAGCGCTTCAAGTTTTTATAATAATGCATTACCAACTAGCCCACCATCCTTTTGCAATGTATTACAGAGCGTATGTGGTGTGTGCTTTAGCGCTCTAAATTTTTTATAAAATGCGAATGTCTTCCTCTCAATAGATCATTAAACTCAAAATATAGCAATTTCAATGTTTATATTAGGCAAGGGCTTGTCTGGGCTAATGATCTTGCGTAATATACCATTTAATGGATCCATCTCAGCCTGCGCAAACAAAACCTGATGTCTATGTAAGCGGCAGAATTCTCATCGAAAAATGCCCTCATTTCATCAATAAATACAAATTATGGTCGTCACAAAGAAGATGCCTAAATGTTTAAATATGTTTTTACTGTTATAATGCGTAATCTGCAGGGACGTTTAACAGTAATACTTTTTTATATAAAACATTTTTTGCAACAAGTTTCGGTAAACCAAGACAGTTCTGCAGAGGCTCCGGCACTAGAAGAACCAAGGGATTGCATGGCGGCCCAGCAGAGAATAAATAGTACGCTCCCCAATTCCAATATCGGTCGAACGCACACGCGCTAAATCATCATTAAGTTTTCCTGCGTAGCCGATCTCGACCAAGCTTGCTAATGATGCCGACAGCGTGTGTTGCCCTAGATATAGCACCATCAATGGGAATGTGCTAGCTCAGTTTTGCGTCGTATATTACACCTAGATATTTGATGCGGTCAACATTCGAAATTATTTCCTGACGGTTTTAGAGAGAGAGATTAACCGGTACATTCAATGGCAATACAATCAAACAAGATTTGTAAACATTAGGCGGCATTCTAATTTGCGAAAACGCAGCTTCAAGTGTTCCTATATGCGACTGCAGTGTTCTTTGTAATGAGTGAATATCACTCACAGACGCAAAGGATGCTATGGCGTCTGCATAGACACATTCTTCTATAGCCTTTCACAATGGAATTGAGCTTAACGAAAGGTGAACCAAAGCAGAAGAAAGGACAGGTCCCTGGGGAACTGCTCTTGATTGATTATATTTTGGGTGTCAGTAACCCACGTTGGGACTAATGAAATTTCCTATCATTAAAAATGCATTTATCTACTTTATATTATACCGACAAAAACTCACGTTATTTCAAACATTAAGGAATTATGACATGTTTTACGTTGTCGTATGCTTTAGCTAAGTCAAGGGTCACTAAATCTACAAACTGCCACATCGAGCAAGCTTAGTGTGTCCTTCTAAATCGGTATGTCCACACCATATCGAGCATCCAGGTCTAAATCCAATGTAATATGTGCCTAATTATGTGTCATTCGTTAAAAATTCATCATACGAATGTGCAATACCCGTTCTATTGATTTTATAACATTCGAACTGAGTGCGATTAGTCTATAGCATTCCGCTCCTCTTTAAAATAGGGCAATTATTTGTCCAAGTTTCCAGTCAGGAACAATCCATGCATTAACGAGGGAGTAATCAAGAGGCCGAACGATGTCTCGAACACGGCTGACGCAATCTCATCCAGGCCTGGAGCGGTGCGGGTTCAGTCCTTGCCGTCCCCGTCCCGACGAAGTTCAGTTGTTCGGTGCCCTGTTCTTTTCACCCGATTATTCTGGCTAATGTCAGTGCAAAAGGATCATTTCATACCAAATAGAGCAGCCATTAACGCGACACACTTCAATACGTGTTTATAAAGTTGTGGCTCAATACTAGGCTTAAATGAAGGTGAACCGACCAACTAATTCTGGGGAGAAAATGCTCGTTTGCCTCAGCATTAACATACATTTCACAATAATACGTGATACATGGTGAATAGAAAAATATTTATGAAACGCCTAATTTTATTACTGCAAAAACATTTTGTGGGTAATTTAGAGAAATTACGCTATGATCTGGGATGGCTAAATTAGCTATAATTTAATTTTTCTGTATTTATTCTTGAATCTAGAAGCACAGCACAGTGATGGTAACGAGTTTGTAGAGCTTTTACGTTTTTTAACTGTCGCTATGTTATATGACATTGGCAGTGTAAGGATAAAAAAATGCTAGCGCTCCCTCAATCGAGAGTAGATTAAGCAGGAAATGGTTGTAGCCAAAGCAAATTGATTGGAGATGATACTAGCCACAATCTTAAAATGGGTATAGTGCATGCTCGCAACGGCATACCCGACCACACCACACGGGTCCATGTGGACGCAACTGTTTCCTGTCACGGACAAGTGGCAAGAAACAACTGCGCCCACACGACGTCTTTCGCTGCCTATGGTGCCGCCGCCTTCAGCCGCTTCCAGCAGTGCAGCTCGCTCAGCGTGCGTCCAAGCGGTCGGCTGCGGCCTTAAGTAGGCGGCCGCGGTCCATGGCGGTGTTGCCACTTTCGTGAACGGCCACATAATCCTGGCGTTGTCGACACAGTCCTTCTCTGACGTATAACTCGCTATAGGATCGGTTTCCGAAAAACGCTTCCTGCTTTCCTTTCATTGGCTGCATTGCTCGGCATTTTTGACGGCGACTTCATTGAGATGAAGAAGGATACAGAAGCGCATGCGCCCACGATACGACACAGGCGTGAACGCTTGCTGAGCCGAAACGTAGGTGTTTTGAATTGAACCTCGCAAGTTTTGTCTCTGCCAAACAGCAATCCGCGGAGCGCCGGACGCTGCTGGCTTGGTCACGCAGCGAGGCGCCATCTCTCGAGGCGGCGCGAAACCCGCGCCACGGAAATAACGGGCGTTGAAATGGCGTTCAAGAAAGCACAGACAACCTTGTCTCAGTGCCAAAAGGCGACGACGTGTGCGGTGCCCTGTGCCTGCCTTTTGAACGTCGCTATTGCAAACAACAAATTAAACCTCAGCGCACTAAAAGGTACAGCTTGAGTGATATTCTGAACACACATTAGGAAGAAATCGGAATCAATATTTTTGTAACTTGTTTGGGCACTAACTACAGCACGTAATGCAGTCCTGTACAAAGGGTTGGGGGCCAGAGACCGCCTTTTCATATGTTTTGATTGGTTTGCCGGATGGTCACGTGTTGTTCTCGCAAAGACGCCCGGATTTTCCCGTTTCGTCCTCGCTCCGTTCTGTTCTTGAGTGCGCGAATAACGGCTCTGGATTTTATCTCGAGGTCTCTTGAAGGTCACCGAGAACGGGAGCTAAAAGCATTTCGTACTTAAAATTGGCGGCGCATCCACCTTGCAGAAATGATTGGTGACTTTAATGCATTTAGCATCTATCGTATGGTTCGTGGGTAATACTTGATTATATGTTTTATGTAATGATTATTATGAAAGGCGGCACATACCTATTGAGGCACCCCCAGTGACCCCAGTTGTCATTGAATATGTTTATTGAAGTATGGCACATGTCCAGTGGCCAATACCCTGTGGCCCAAGATAGCGTCAAAGTATGGTAGATTAATCAGCGGCAAATGCCTAGAATTACATACCCAGTTACCCAAGATGGCGTGAAAGAGGTTCATTGCAGAGTGCCTCAAACACAGTAGCACATACGCAGGGATCCAAGTTAACGTCACAGAAACTAATTCACGAGCACCACATACCTAGTGTAACATACCCAGTGACCCACGCTTTACCAATGGCTGGTTTTGAACGCCGTTTTCCCAGCGCAGCTGCCTGGAAGTCTACCCACTAGACCATGAACAACGTAGTTGGCGAGAAAATGGTTAGGCGCAGACATAGATACATTGAGGCAAAGAGACATACCACAAGCTCAGGTAAGTTCCTAAAAAAGGTAAATATAAATGTTATCTGAATCAAAATTGTTCGTGATACAAAAAGACCATTGGATGAGAAACACTGGCACGAAATTGACAAAATGGCACTTTAGCAGAATGTTTTGCCATAAATGCAACATTGTCACATTCCATATAAATATTGTGGGGATGCGCGACTCTCGCGCGTCCCCTGATACGTTTTTCCCGCATAGCGCGTCTCCTGTAATCCGGCTTCGCCGCGTGGCCTGGCGCCCGCTGCGGTCGGAGTGGTTGAGGGCAGTACGAGAGATGGCGCGAGTGTTGCGCTGCTAACGCCACCGACAGGCGGGGTTACTCGGGCGCCGAAAGACAAGGCGCTCTCTCTTGGGTTCGGGACAGCAAGCAGTCCGGACGTGCCGTGCCGCGCGTGTGCCGATCCATGCTTCTGCGAGACCGTCTCGCGTGGCCGCCTTCGAACGCGCCACCGTTCGCGTGACCGTACGCGCGAACGACCAGGCGTTGGGATCCAGCATGGGGCGAACATATTCACTCGCTATCCGGTCGCGGTGAGTCGGACTTCTAGATTTGTCGCGCGCCCATCGGCATGTTTTGTGGATAGCAACTCGGCTAGCAGGCATTGATGTATGAAAGGTGCAATAAATTCCCTTGTGATTGTCAGCACTACTCTGTTGTCGTTCCTTTGTCCCAAGAGCATGGGTGAGAGAACCCCACAATATATAAGCGACAGTTCATTAGACAGCTGGACACATAACTTATTTGAAGGAGTACTTGAAAAAAAATTTTCAAAGAAGGGTCACTGCTCAAACCACTGTTTTTAATCCGCAGTGTATGTTTACAGCAATGCGCGCCTAGGCCTGGAGAGCCATTTGTGATCTGGTAGCGTTTTTCGTACACGTGCGCTAAAAACGCAACGCATTTGTTCCTACTGCGTTTTCCAACGAAGTGCACATCTAGAAAATAAATTTGTGCTGCACGAAGCGTCAAGAGACTGGATGCAGACTGGACCTTTTTCCTTCAGGATGTCAATTTTTAGCTCTCGCATTACAATAAGCTGCCCTTTTAGTTAGCTCCGATGGTAGAGCAACCGCTCTAAAAAGCGTTGGTCCTGGCTTTGATCCGCGGAGCAGGACGATTTTTTTTTCAGTTGCGAAACTTTGTTTCTGAGAAACCCATACGAGCTTATTTTGTAGCTCCATGCTCATGCGGGTGAATGGCATTCTTCTCTTTCAAGGGAAACGAATTTGTATAAGTTCTCACACCATTCGAAATTATACAATGGGCGTCTGTTTGCTGGCTTATGACATCGCTTGAACTGAGGCGCTCCTGCGTTTTCGAGGCTGGCTGTTCACAGTGACGGCAGCAATGACTGCCAGGTGACTGGCGCATTCCGAGAGGTGTTCGTAAGGGTAATGGCATCTACAGAGTACCGACCTGGCATGTGACAATGCTGGAATAAGGAGGATAGTAGCCTTGCAGGCGCCAGCCCTTCATGAGACTGACCGCCGCCGTTAGTCAAAACACCGTTAGAAAAAATTATCTTCGCGTTTGAGGCGTTTTACGTTAGGACCCGTGCACAAGCGCAGAGCAGCTCAACACGCCAGTTGCTTGTGGTCTGCGCGCAAAACGCCAGCAGCGGAACGGCCATAGCCGAGCCACTCAAGCAGGCGCGTCAGCAGCTCGCTTCGCTTCGCCCTTTTTCCAACTGAAAGCAACTACGCGTTTCTCGAGACGCCCTCCTCCTCGTCGCTTTCAATAGTGGGACAGCACGACGCCTGCGCCGACGGCGTGAATGCACCTCAGGCGTTGGTCTAATTTCTCTCGCAATAAATCACGAAAATTGTCTGTCTATAGAAAGAAAAGCACACAAGTTCCGCCACAACATGTGAAGAGATAAGAAGTCGACACTTACCTAAATATTCACCAAGTTCATTTGCAATATTCAAATAGAAAATATTCCGCAGTGGTCGGAAGAACAGGAGCTCGGCCAAGATTTGTCGTGGAATTAGACACCGCCGACGTGCAACACTTCACTGCCTCGGCGGCGGCAGTATCAGCACTGAATTCGCGACCCAAGCAGTGCGGTGGCTTCGATGCGACGTCCACTGAAAGCAGTGGGTCGTTGGAGAACGTTCGAGGTGCTGTTTATGCAAAGGGGACGACGGCGGCAAGCAAGGCATTGCAGCGGCAGCCCGCAATAGGTGCGGGGGCCTATGTTTAGCGGCTTTCTAGTCCGCGTGGGCTGCAGCCGCGGCGGCGCAAAAAATAGTTCCCGGACCCCTCGCCGCGCGACTGCTTCGCGGAGGCGAGTCGTTACCTCAACGACGCCTGTCCGCCGAAACACCACAGATTCTCACTTTATGCGGCAGTGAAGACCGGCGTAGTACTGCGTCGTCGATATTACAACATTTACCGAACGCTTCGAACAATATAAAGCTACTACAATACAAATAATGTCAGATACAAGTTAGAGTATAGGCATTGCCCCTCGGGAATCCACCAGTATTTACCGTCACAGACATTCTTGAATCCATACGAAATCGTGCCACTAGATTCATTTATGCTTCGTATTCATACAAATAGCGTTTCATCCGTGAAAAGCAAGTATAACTTATCACTCCTAATTTAATTAGTGATAATGACTTATCAGTCCTAAATTCAGTTTGTCGATCCTAAACTACATGTTGTCATTGATGTCGATGTTTCCTTTAACACGTTGTGCCTACCCACTGATGCGGATTGGCCAAGCTTTTCAATGGCAACATACACTCTGATGTTGCCAATACCAGAATTATTTCCCGCTAACTTCATGGTCTGTATAACCAATATATAAATAACTATAGTTTTGATAGTGATAAATTATTAAATGCGCTTATGCCAATTTTTTTATGAAGCCGCTAGAGTTAAAAGAACAATGCAAACCAAATTTTAGCAAACAGGCTAATAATGAGGGAAAAGGCGTTTAATATGTCAGCGTCCCTGCGGCAACGATATACGCATGCACAATATGCCACTTCTTTCGCCCCTGAACAAGGGAGTTCGCACCAAAAAATGAAATATTAAGTCCTGAAAGAACCAGAAGAAAGGGGTTAACCGAGGGGCCCTATTTTATTAATCATATGATAAGCCAACAAACAAAGACACCAAGGACAACACAGGGGAAATTACTTGTACATACTAATTGAAATAAACACGTTATCGATTAATGGAAGTGAAAGTGGAAGAGAAAAACAACTTGCCGCAAGTGGAGAACGATCCCACGTCTTCGCATTACGCGTGCGATGCTCTACCAATTGAGCTACCGCGGCGCCGTCTTCCCTTCCACTTTCTGGGGGATTTATGTGTTACTACTAGAACTAACCGTGGGAGTGTGAGCCAGCGCCACAACTCACATACCTTGGCGGAGGATGATCCTTTATGCCGCAGGCGTCACCTTTTGGGTGAAGGCAGCAGGTCAATAACCCCGCATGTGCTACATGAAGACGTCCATGTCGCCGGATTCGAGACCACCGTTATGTAACGAACCAGAATAAAGGGATTACCTGGGGGCCCGAGTTTTATTAACAAAAAAAAATGCACCAAGGATAACATAGAGGAAATTACTTGTCCTTACGAATTGAAATATAAAAATTATCAAATAATATAAGTGAAAGTGGATAAACAAACAACTTGCCGCAGGTGGGGAACGATCCCACGTCTTTGCATTACGCGTGCGAAGCTCTACTAATTGAGCTACCGCGGCGCCATCTTCCCTTCCAACTTCTCGGGTACTTATGTGTTACTACTAGAACTAATCCTGAGAGTGTTGGCCATCGCCACCACTCACAAGCCTTGGCGGCGGATGCGGCAGATCCTTATGCCACCCGCGTCACGAGTACGCAGTGAGGGTGAAACGGCGCCGCGGTAGCTCAATCGGTAAAGCCACGCACGCGTAATGCGAAGACGTGGGATGGTTCCCCTCCTACGCGCAAGTTGTTTTTCTACCACTTTCACTTCAATTAACTGATAATTCCTTTATTTCAATTAGTAAGTACAAATAATTTCCCGTGTGTTGTCCGTGGTGTCTTTCTTGGCGTGTTATGGTCAGTCCTGTAAGAGAAAGGCCAATACGCGATATTGGTTGTCCCAAGTATCTCTTTCTTTCGTCCCAGTGGTTCCACATCCCCAAATGACGCACAAAGGTACCGATAGCCACAAACCTACTACTGCTCATGTAAATATTTAATTTTCGTATTCGTCACCGTAGCAGGGTAACCGATACATCGCATTGTCGTGAGGGGCACCACCGGGCCTTCCAGGGGGACGCTAAATGTCGGTAATCCGGTGCACCAAGGATGGCTCATTTTTGCTATCATAGTGTTGCTGTCTTCGGAATCTTTTCACATCCAACAGGGTATAAGCTACGTTATAAAAAAACCTGTGAGGGTACAAAGCGCTGCTTTCGCCAAATATCTGGAATCACATTAAGCACAAGTCCACAGCGTGAAGATGTACAAAAGAACAAAATTCCTTTAACATGTGCTGAAATCAAGAACTGTATCGACCGGTTGATTTAGTGAAACTCATTTCATTTGACCATAATTTATTGTTTAAAATGCCAATGGTTCTTTCACCGCCCGATTCAAGGCCGAACCCCCAGAGTGGGTTGCGCCATTTCACTAGGGAACAAGAACAATAAGAATTACGTTATATTCCTTGGAACCTCCTTGGAACAGTCCCTCGTCATTCCTACATCACCAGTCCCTTTCGCCGCCAGCGCGTGGACCATCGTCGCTATCGCCGCAGGCTTGTCACGCACCGTCCCCGATACAGCCCCAACACCCGTCTCCGGAAAACTAAGCGGTGCGCCTCCCGGGGGACATGCTGCATGTACGACTCGACTGCAAAACCCTCTGATCGATTGGCCGACCAAACAGAAATTTATGGACGTTTCACGCGATAGCGTCAGTGTACCAGCACTCATTCACGTTGGCGCACACGTATCCGTTATGAGTGCCCAATAGCGCTGACGCCTGAACAAAGTTCTCACATCCGCAGGATCACGCACCCTCCGCGCCGCCGACAAAGGAATGCCTACCGTGCTTAATATGTGCACCGCTCGCATAGGCATCGCGGGGCACCTAATGACCGTTTTGTTTGCCGTTTGGAACAATGCCCTTACGATGTTATACTCTGGCTTAGGCTTTCTATCGTCCCACTCAGCCCTCTTTGATTGCGCATCTAGTGTCATTGAGCTTGAACTGCCCCACGTCTGCTATAGTCCACCAGTCACACAGCCACGGTTATGCTGTCCCGAAGACATCCGCCTGTCACCTGCAGCCACTACGTACGTCACTTTGCTGTCGCTCCTATCTGTTCCTGACAGCGTCTATGAACTATGTTCCACCGTTTACACACTGCTTGAAAGAAATTTGGCTGTTCCCCATACCGGTGCTCACTGTTACAGGCAATCAGACTTCGCTCCTTCTCCTTAATTTTAACTGCTGCACTCAAATTCTTCCCAGGTGTCTATGGGCGACATCTCGCCTGTAAACGATTGCGAGATATTGGCTCTTGACGCCGAAATTCCGTCGCGCTCTACAGGAACCTCCTATTCACTGGCTCTCACAGAAGAACTTAGGAAGATGGCTTCACGTGATCTTACAGCATAAGATGCTGACCTCCACGGTCTCTTGAAAACTTACCGTGAGGTTTTTGAGCTTGACGGCCGCCTTTTAGCCCAGACATCGGTGGTCACCCATCGTATTTACACCGGAGCCGCCAATCCGATAAGCCTCAGGCTCTACGGTGTTTCACATACTGAAGGACAAGTAATACAACGAAAAGTCGATAAGATGTTGACTAAAGGTGTCATCGAGCCATCAGGCAGTCCGTGGCTGTCCCCATGTTGCCCTTGTCAAGAAGGGCGGCAGTTGGCGCTTTTGTGTGGATTGCAGACACGGCTACGAAATCACACGCAAGGATGTCTACCCCTTGCCGCGTATTGATAACGCCTTGGACTTCTTCCAGGGACGTCTTGAAGGGGCAGCGCAATAAGACGAAGACAGAAGGCAGGAACACACAGGACAGCGTTCCTGCCTTCTGTCTTCGTCTTATTGCGCTGCCCCTTCAAGATGTTCAACCAGTACCAACTCGCCTAAATGTCGATCTTCTTGCATGGAGCCATGTACTTTTCATCAACAGACCTCGGATCAGGCTATTGGCAAATCTCGGTAGATGACATGAACAGTGAGAAAACTGTCTTCGTAACAGCTGGCGGCGTCTACCAGTTCAAGGTTATGCATTTAAGCCTTTGTATTGGCCCGGCAACCTTCGAAAGAATGGACTCCTTGCTTCGCTGCTATAAATGGCCCACATGTCTGTGTTGTCCAGATGATGTCATAGTTTTTTCACTAACTTTCACGAGTCTTCTAACGCGTCTATCGGCTATTCTTGAGAATTTATCGCACGCGACGGCTTGCAGTTGAACTTGTCCAAGTGCCACTTTGGACGTTGTCAAATTAACGTTCTCGGCCAACTCGTCAGTGCCGCTGGCGTTCAACTCGACCCTGACAAGATTCGCGCTGTCCACAAATTTCCTGTTCTGTCTTCCGCCGCAGACGTAAGAATATTTGTTGGACTATGCTATTTCCGTCATTTTATCAAAAATTTGGCTGAAACTGCTCGCCCACTGACCGACTTGCATAAGAAGGACGTTGCTTTCACATGGGGCCTTGCTCAAACCAAAGCCTTCTCCGCCCTCGTACGCTTGCTCACGGCTTCCCCATTACTGGCTCATTATGATCCATCTGCCGCCACTGAACTTCACAGGAATGCCAGTGGCCATGGAATTGGAGCTGTACTTGTTCAATGCCAACGTAAGGCAGAGTGCGTAATTGCATACGCCAGGCGCCTCCTGTCACCCACCGAGATGAATTTTTCAATTACTGAACAGGAGTTCCTGGCGTTAGTCTGGATAGTCACCAAATTCTGCTCCTATTTGTACAGCGGCACATTTTCCATGGTTACTGATCACCACTCGTTGTGCTCGATCTCGATCCTCACTTAAAGACACCACTGGACGATTGGGTAGACGGGCGCTACGGCTCCAAGAATATTCATTTGCTGTTTTATACAAGTCAGGCAATTTGCACAAGGACGCCGACTGCCTCTCTCGTCATCCTGTCGACCACCCTGAATATTATGCGCATGACACCGACTCTTGCGTTCTGGCAATTTCCTACCTGCACTACATCCGCACTGAACAATGGCGTAATGACTGCTTACGTGTTCTCATCGATCGTCTCTATTCTGGACATTCCGAGCCCACAGTGCGCATTTTCGTGCCCCGCCACGACGTTCTCTACCGTCGCAGCTTACGCCCTGAAAGACCAGAATTTTACCTCGTTGTACCACGCCATCTCCATACATCAGCTCATGTGTCTGCTGTCTTGCAGTGAGACCAGAAACACACTCGCATCTGCTCCTGTATAAACCTTGAAGAGGATTGGGCATTTGTCAACCAATGACTGACTGGCAGGCTAGTTGGTTCATTATCACAGTTGGTTGATCCGCTGCCAAGGCCTTTCGCGACGAAGATGATTATTTGGTGATTTTAGTTTGCAAACATGTTGACTACAATTCGAATTTGCAGATGACTCTTGTTGTTTTTCGCGATGGCTTGGAGCCCTTCATTTTAAGCTGTGAAAATGGAAAGTGAATCAATCAGATTTCTTGACTTGAAACTTTTCTTTGGCGAAAGACATGTCTGCTGGTACTACGAACCTAGAGGCAACAAGCCACTACTTGCGTTCACCTCGGCGCACACTAAACTGGTAAAAATGAGTATTGTGTCGCATCATTTTCGGAATGCAATCGACAAATCGGCAACCGACAACAGGAACCGGGCAGCTTCTTCAGGCAGGTCGATCACCTTGTGTCAGCAGGATATCCGGGGCACGAGCTAATTTCGGTGGCTGGCTAATTGCTAAGTAAGCGTAATGACGCCAGCCAAAACGGGGCAACCCAAGATGGCGGGGAAAGAAATGGGTTCTCCTTCCTTAGATGCACCAGATATCACACAATCTTAAAAGGATCAGTCAGGCTGCAGGCCTCAGCATTGTTTCTTGAGCGCCGCGCAAGGTATATGCCTATGCGCTAAGGTCAACTCCGACACGCGCACTAAACGAGGGTGTATGACAAAGTCGAGGTCATTGATGAATGTTATGAGACCCCTTCAGCAAAGCAAAATTTTGAATTCTGAACACGCACAGTAGCAGAAGCAGCACATACAAGAAATGTTTACCTAAGAATTCTAGAGTTGCTTTCATGACTTAGTTTAAGCAACTGTATCCTGTAATGTTTAGGTACGTCAAAGTTATGGCAACACGCCTTGTCTTTAAAAGAAACCTGTAGCAGTAGTCAGCTGTGATTGCTTACATTTTTTCCCTAATACTGCTCGTAAACCAAAACCTTGTAAGCAGAGATTATTTACAACGTTGAATTATTTATAAGCGAGGAAACGTCATTGCAGTGAGAATCAGTAAAGAGGCAGATGAGTCGTCATCATGCAATTTCAGAAGAAAAGCGGGAGCTCACGCACAGGCGCGCGTGATGAACACGAATATTTCCGAACATAATCTTTCTCCTCGGCAGGAATCGTTTATCAAGATTTTCAATTTCGCATTAAGGAAATATATTTGCATAACAAAATTCTGACGCCCGGCACTCAGCAAGCATCAGCATAGCTTTCACTGTTGTCGTGGGAGTTCTCTTCCCGATGTGCGCAAAGCACTCTATGCCCACACAAGAAGCACGCGCAACACGTGAGTTGCTAGCAAGCATGGTTACTCACCTGTTGAATGGTGCAAAGCGGTCGAAAAGCGCCCTCCAAGTTGCCGGTGCTGCGATGCTACTCCCAGTATCCATGCCCTTCCGTAGTGGACGAGCTGTGGCACGCTAATAACACGCATTATTTCTTTGCGACGTCAACTCAGCTTTCCACGACAACCATATACAAAGGGAACGCGCACTCCACGGCATGAACATCGTTGGTCCCCATTTGGCTGGCGCGCCACGCATACAGTGAGTTTGCAGCGAGACACAAGCCATCTTCTGGCACTGATGCGCACGTGAACTAAGTCGCATTTCACAGCAGCAAGCAGAAAAACACACGATTAGACAAGCACATCGTTGCAGCCTGGTTGCAGCTGGCACGCCTGACCGACTCGTAAACAGAGCAAGAATGGGCTGGATGGACGGATGCTATAAGCGTCCCCTTTGAAACGGTGTGGTGGGTGGTGCCACCAACAGGTCGCATTAGGCCAGCGTCATCTGTGGACTTGTGTGGCCGCTGTGGCCTCAGGGTTCTACTAGGAAACATAAATACCCAAGAAAGTGGAAGGGGAAACGGCGCCGCGGTAGCTCAACTGGTAGAGCATCGCACGCGAAATGCGAAGGTTGTGGGACCGTGCCCTACCTCCGGCAAGTTGTTTTTTAATCCCCTTCTATTTACATTAATTTATAGTTTCTTCACTTTATTACAGACAAGTAGTTTCCCCTATGTTGTCCTTGATGTCTATGTTTGTTGACTTCTTATTATATGACTAATAAAAATCGGGCCCCTTGGTTATCCCCCTTTCTGTTAGTTTATTACATAACGAGAGTCTGGAATCCGGCAACATTGATGCCTTCAGGTAGCATGCGTGGGTTTATTGACCGGTTCCCTTCACCCAAAAAGATCGCGTTCTCGTGACGCCTGCGGCAGAAAGGATATTCTACATCCGCCGCCAAGGTCTGTCAGTGGTGGCGCTGGCTAACACTCCCAGGGTTCTACTAGGAAACATAAATGCCCAAGAAAGTGGATGGGGAAACGGCGCCGCGGTAGCTGAACTAGTAGAGCACCGCACGCGAAATGCGAAAGTTGTGGGATCATTCCCCACCTGCGGCAAGTTGTCCTTTCATCCACTTTCATTTCCATTGTTCATCATTTCTTTACTTTATTTATTACACCCAAGTAATTTCCCCTATGTTGCCCTTGGTGCCAGTGCTTGTTGGCTTCTTACGCTGTGGCCTCCATGATTCCTAAAATATCAACCAGTAAACTCATATTTTGTACCGTATTGCGCCCAACTACGTAAAGATGCTGCGAGACAAAAAAGCAACACAGACAAGTTTATACTCTAAGCTATTTAGTTTAGCATAGAAAGAAATTCTATGACGCCTTTCCAACTTTGAATCGCTTCTGAGGTCTGCAGCCAGCGAAAACATGACCTTCGAGATCAAATTATATTATTCCTATAGAATGCCGTAACTGTGGCGTTATTTGAGTGATTTCCATTGCAGTCACCTCTCTTACAGCCCGTGAGTTACGTGTTCCACTCGCCCCCTGGTACTGCACCACCCCTTCATTCTAGATAACTTCCTGCTGTCATTAACGTCAGTTGTATAGCCTCAGACATTGTTGACGCGATCTCCGAGGTACACATGTGCAATATGCGATGTTTCAGTGCGCGTTGCAACTGTGTCAGTCGGAAAGCATCAAACCTGCTCGTGTGGCGCCGGTTACACCCGCGTCGTCTGTATCTTGCTTTCGTGTCAGTGTGTTCATTTTGCGCGGGTTGCACTCCTATCGTCCGTGCCTTCTGTGTTTATAGTGCGGCACACGAAGATTCCTCGAAAAACCCACATGTCTCTGCAGCCTGCATGTGTCCTATGTGGTGTGTGCCAGAAATGTGCGCCGGCATACGATGTGTTTGCAGCCAAGTACTACAGTTCCTTCTAGCAAATAAATGCTGACCATTACGCGCAGTTTTCTTTATCATGATCATGCCAATCTGCAGAATTGTCGGTTTCCACATAAACACAAGTAACACAGCCAAGAAACCAAACTACGCAGAACGAGGCATACGCTATAGGTCTGCACTATTTACCAAGCGTGATAAGGGGCCGGGAGCACCAACTCACAGTGCTCTTAAAAAAAACGTTGAAGTTTTGTGCCTAGGCCGGATCAATCGAAATCGTTTCCAGAGCATGCATCCCAACCTTTATTTATTTAAGCAATACATTCAAGGTTGGTGACTGCTTAAGGGACTAAAACGCAGTACTCGGTGCTCCCGCTGTGTTATATCGTTTTCTTCATTTTTACTATAAGCCAACAAACATTGACACCAAGAACAACACAGGGGAAGTTACTTGTACTTACTAAATGAATTAAAGAGATTATAAATTTATGGAAATGGAAGGGGCTAAAAAACAGCTTGGTGCAGGTGGGGAGCGATCCCGCGTCTTCGCATTACGCGTGCGATGCGTAACGGGAAGACGTGGGATTGTTCCCCACCTGTGGCAAGTTGTTTTTTCATCCACTTTCATTTCCATTAATTTATCATTTCTTTACTTCATTTATTACAGACAAATCATTTCCCCTATGTTGTCCTTGATGTCAGTGTTAGTTGACTTCTTATGCTATGACTAATAAAAATCGGGACCCTCGGTTAACCCCCGTTCTTCTAGTTTCTTCATTTTTGTCTCTCAGACTGCCCCCAACAATGAATTTAAACCCCTCCCACCAAAGGCCAAGGAGTCCATTCCCACCCAAGGTCATGGGCTCGAGTGCCTTAATTAACCATATAATGATTAATTACGTCTTAATTAATATCGCCCTCGTTAACACAAAACGTCAAGTGTTCGATTTACGCCAAAGATCGTGAGCTCGAGTACTTTAATTAACTATATAATATTTAAATGTGCCTTAATTAACACCGAAGGTCATGGGTTCGTAGCCTTATTTAACACCATAGGTAGTGGGTCCGATCCCCTGAGAGTTCGAGGGTTTTGTACCATCGTATGGTCACGTCGGCAATATTGAATTTTCTGCCTCATTAGCTATTTAATGCTATCGCAACAAAAAAAATGTTCACGACTTGCCGTCGTACACATTATTCTATGATATGCTTTGACGTTAGCAATAACACGAAGAGCTGTCTACTCCTCTCACCAGAAATCGTAAGGTGCATTGCCATTTGGGTCTCTGATGTACTTGCGATGCTAACAACATTAGAAGATACATTTCTGATGCCTGTCTGATGTCTCGTCACACTCTTAAAATTTACACACCCTTATGGGTGTAATGCCGGTGTATTTATCTTTTCACCTTTCTAAACACCCTTGAAACACCCTTTTTTAACGGAAAAGGGTGTTCAACAAGAAAACACCCTCCAAACACCCCAGTCTTTCTAATTTACACCCTAAATATAAGGGAGTAAGGGAACAAGCTTACAGTATATGATAAATGAACATTGCCAGTTAACACGTTGATAATGGCTATACATGAAACGCGCGCTACCTGCGTTTGAATCAGGTAGCTGGAATGATTAGATCGGGGCATCTAGCCAACAGCGTAGAGACTCCGAACAGCGGTCAAAAATGAAGTTTCCCACGAATGTTGATATCGAATGGATGACACTAACGCGCAGACTTTGCATAGCCAGATATCTGCAAAAGGCTTCATATGATCAATGGCAAAATATTTACAATGCTATCACTGAATACTTAAAGGTGTGCAACCAGTTAGACTGGGAGTGGTTAGGAGCGAGGGCTAACGGTAAATAGCTCATCAACTTACGGTTTGTACATGACATTGGCATACTCAGCAACGCTGCAGACTATTTGCAACAAACGCTTGAGGACCTTGGCGAAGAAAGTGTAAGAGTCTGATTGAAAGTTAGTATGCAGAAGAGAAAAGTAATGTTCCGCAGCCTGGCGAGAGAACGAATGTCATGGTCGGCAGTCAGCCTCTAGAACCTGCGCAGAAATACGGTTATTGAGATTAATTACTCGCAGGGGCCTCTGATCAAGGAAATTAAAAAAAATAAAAATTAGCTGCAGAGCTACGGCAGGCATTACTCAATCATGACAAGGGAGCTTACTGCTAATCATTGCTTTCTACCGTTACTAATGCATGGGACTGAAACTTGGAAGTTACCAAAGAAGCTTGGGAATTCGTTGAGGACCGCGCAACGACGATGGAATGAAAAATATTAGGCATGACGATAATAGACTGGAAGACAGCGATGTGGATTAGAGAGCGAACGGGGATAGCTGTTATTCTGGTTGACATAAAGATGAAGAAGTCGTGCTGGGCAGACATTGCAACGCGTAAGAGAGAGAACTGCTGGTCTATTGGAGTTGCAGAATGGGTGCTAAGGGAAGGGAAGCACAGTCGAGGACGGCAGAGAATAATGTGGACGTGATGGAATTAGGAAACTTGAAGACACGTGGAACCAGTTAGCACAAGACATGGGTATTGGAGATCGCAGAAGAAACTTTCGTCCTGCGATGGACATCAAAATAAGCTGATGATGATGATGATGATGATATGATGTGACGACATCCATGACAGCTTCGCGGCTTGTCATTCATGTTATGCCCTGCATGCGTGTCATGCACGTTCTGATAGCTTGATTTTCGTCGATTGCGGGGGGGGGGGGGGGCGAGTAGCGGCGTAGCCAAGTGGGGCACGCCGGGCACTTGTAACGCTCACTAACAGTAAATTTTTTGCTGCTAAGGCAATGGCCCCACTTCTGCCCCCTCCACGGTCAATTGGGACGCCCACTTCTTCCCCCTCCACGGTCAATTGGGACGCCCCTCCCCCCATCAGACGAAAAATTTTCTGGCTACGCCACTACTCAGATTGCTCTAGACCCCTCCCCCTAAATTGTCAGCGGGAACGGGGGAGGGGAGGGCAGCTGCCGCCGGGCCGCATACCTTAGGCAGCCATATACCGGCTGCATTTCCTTTTGGACGTGAATGCTGCTCTAATGTCATTACACAGTAGGATTCATGCGGTTCGAAGCCCATGCGACTATAAAAAAAACCACATACAGCCATCAGCAAGTCTTAGCTTGAGCAGATCTTAGGGAGCTGGGCAAGACTCTCATAAAAAGAATAGCTTGGCACCCGTCTTACATGCATTGTCAACTCTGGATCACCGCTGACTGCACATTTACGATAAAAAAATAACACAGGCACTCCTCTGGAATTTGTCTGAGTATGTGTAAGCATTCTAACTCTTCCTCAACTACATGCAGTCCATGTCGTTATCAATGTTATGAGACTTGATACGACGAGTATAAGCGACAGCGCTGCGGCGACACGAACTGCTGTGGTCGGCGGCGCCAAGTGAATGGCGCAAGCAAAGTACTGCAGGTGGCGGGCCAGGTGCGCTGGTGACGTTCCGTTCGTTTTGAGCCGTTATCGCTCTTTAGCACTTCTCATACGCGTCGAACCATTATCAACCGTTCTACGGCGGCGGCTGCTTGTGGCACGGCCGCGCGAACCGTATCTTGAAAGCGAACTGCAATGTGGACAGAGTGTGCCCACTGCTGAAAACTTCACGCGCTGTGTTCTCATCGTTCACTTCGCTTTGAAAACAGACGCGCGTACACCTATCTTGAAAGTGATCTGCGAAAAGCGCATAGTGCGGCATGAGCTGAGAGCTTCGTGAGCGCTGTGTTCTCGCCGCTTCGGTCGCGTTGAAGCGAGAGCTAGCACGAAGGGGAATTCACTTGCTGCTGCGGGTTCTACTTTGAAAGATATCGTGTGGTACGGACTGACGGACGGATTATTTTTCTTGTTGAGTAAGTATAGAAATGCTTACGTTATAAAAAAAAATCGCAGGATTCGCGGATGTCGCGATAACAACCAACTACAACCTACTCCCCCGCCCCCCGCTGAGCGATGCCGTCTTGATCGCCCCCTCCCCACCCCGGGAAAAGGGACACTACGCCTCTATCTCAGTTGAAGAAATGATGATGAAACGTTAACAACGACAAGAATGGCATTTTCTAACGCGTTGTCTTATGGCCTCCGAGATTTGTGCGCGATGCTGGCGCGCGCGAACCTGGGAGGCCATAATTGGCTGCTTAATAGCTTAAAAAGACAAAAAGATAATAGCAAACGACACAGTCAAAAATGCAAACAAAGAACTGATCTTAGCTATACTGTTTGGGGAAAATAAATAAAAAATTTGACAGCCGCAACACACGCCACTAAAGCCACCACCGCCGGCATAACGCGGAACCAACAGTTGGCAACGTTCATTCGCGCTTCATTGCTTCGTCCATAGAGTTACTATACTGACTCTAGAGGACAAGCTACCCATAGCATAGAGTTAGTAGAACAACTCTAGAGGAAAAGCTGAGCCGGAAAAGTGGGAACCTCTAGGGCGCCGCCCTGTTGCTACTGGTCAATGTGGCCAGCGCAATTACTATTGAAAGAGCTGAAAGCAAGTACAGGTCACCTTATGCTTTCTCATCTAAAAACGCATACCTGATGGCTTTATGAAGGTGGTATGTTAATATTAAGTTTACAAAAAGCGATCGCCAAGTCCGCGACTTATGTAAATTACGATGTACGCATTCATGCAATAAAGGATGACGCGAAGTTCGGTTTCGAATCTGTTTTTTGGATGCGTAGTAGTTTCGTGCAGTTTAGGTTTGACATGCGATCGCGAGTCGACATCGGACGCTATGGCACACACACTCGTGCCTTGTGTGCCACCGAAGCCCCGAAGTGCTCTGGCATATACCTTCACATGTAAGTAAACAAATGTAAATCCTTGTTGAGAATATCACGCGAGTAGGCAGCTCTTGTGGTGCATCACAATCGTTTGAGAAACGACACAGTAGAGCATTTTTCTGCATGCGGAGCGGTGTTTTTATTTGCAGGTTTCCCTTCAGTAGAAAATTGCTGGACAGGCGGACCAGCGCAACGGAATTGTACTGGCGAAGCCGCAAGCAACTCAAAGAATCTGTTTAATTGTTGCACTTTGAACAATCATGCTTCTACAAAGGCCACAGCAGTCAAACAGCCTGATGCCGAGTATCTCTGTGCCACGAAGTAATCAAGAGGCGAGTGCCTAATGCGGACGAAATCGAGTGCATCGAGACTTAGAACGGCAGAAAGCTCAGCTACTTGGTAAGGATTCATTATGCAAAACAGAAGTGAGGCGTGCAGACAGGACACAAGAGTAGAGAAGTGGGCGGCGCTCGTGTTGTTTGCTTGTAAATACGCTACTCTTGTGTCCTGTCTGCACGCCTCACCTCCGTTTTGCATAGCGAGTGCATCAACCCACATATTAATAGCGTAGGCGTTTTATTAACTGTGCAATATTTTCAACACTTCCTTGCATGCCATTTCATCTGGAATATCTTTTCTGGTCACAAATTTGTGCAGCGAATCTATTTGCATGATTGACTCCGGGCCTGCGGGAACGTTCACTTGCCCTTGATGCTGAGTCTTTTACATGTATCAATAAACTGAAGATATGCACATCAGATCCCTGCGAGCATTTTCAAAATTCAATTATTTTAGACAAAAGGCACATAAGCAATACTGACATAATGTCAAATACCACTAAGCAGCTGGGACACATTTTTGTTGACCATACTCGCAGGTAAAATAAGTAGATGTGGACAGCTCCAGCTCATTTTACTTAAATCAGTGTGTACAAGGGGTATGCAAAAATATTTTTTTTTCTCGCGCACCGATTATTTTGCTGTATAAGCAAGAGAATCCACCACGTTAGTGTAATGTATCTTGCACATCACACTAATATGTGCTTTAATTTACCAAGTGAGATGTGTTACTTTTATGGCTCATTCAGTCATATCACACTGCAAGCTGCATTCATCAATCTTCAATTGGATTTTGCAAATGTGTAATGAAACATGTTTCCCTTTTATGCAGATATGCAATGGCAAGCCCTTCCGTGTGTTCCAAAGCTAAAATTTAAGCTCTAAATTAAAAAAGACATTTTTAGTCAGAAACAAGCAAAAATGGTGAATGCAGAGTATCGAAGCTCAAGGTACAAAATTTATGAGAAGTGTCGAATGATTTTAAGGAAAGAGTCGTATTTGAAAATGCAAGACTCTTTAGTGGAGGTCAAGCATGTCAATATAGGTAGAATACTCTGCAAAATTATGCGAGTGAGGGGATGTCAAACAATGGGTCAGGAAATGCGTTGTTTTTCTGCAAAACAAAAGCTGACTGCCATTACATAAGTCATTTTAGCATCATGAGACTGGTGCTTGATAAATTCAGAAATAAACCAAAAAACAAGACAAGCAAAAATAAAAAAAAAATAATTTAATGATGCTCTCTCCACACTGGGATAAATAAAAACAAACACATCACATCTAACGTGGACATATCAGACGCCTTGTGAAACACTACAGGAAAAATTCAGTTTCGAGCTATGGAACTTGCCGCATAGATGTGGGGGGCCTTGCACTAATAGTGATAGTTACCACTGCATTTAGAAATTGAAAGCATTCGTGCAGACAAGGATGATTCTCTATATTTTTGGCTACCACTTCAAATGCCTCCACCAAGTGTTACAATGCTGCACGCAGCCATACTAAGGATCTCGCAGCAACACCTGCAGGTAAAAAGCAGAAGCAGTCAAAGTCCTGGTGTGTACAGGACACTATGTTTGAAAATTTTTGGGCAAGAAGAGTGCAAGAAGCAGACATAACTGCATTGATTTCAGTAATTTCCCATTTGAATGGCCTTTTCTTTTTGCTTAGACAATGCCTACGCCTAGCCACAGCAGCTCCCTCATACAGACTCCGCAAGCCAAGAGGCCATGGAGGCAAATGCAGGTAAGAGGCAAGAAGCAATAGCACTGGTATCGACATTCATCTAATTTCTTTCTTTTTCTTTCGTTTAGGCAGCCAGCACACCTCGAACAGCCACCTTGACTGCGGGTGTGTCACCCTAGTCGCCAAGGAAACATTTGAGGGAAAGCGGCAGGCAATGTGAACAGCCACTTCTCCATGTAAACGATACTCTTTCTCTCGGATGACTCCTACGCCTGGCGACGCCAGCACACTTGTGCACAAAGATGCCGTGGAGGCACGTGCAGGTCACAGGCAAGAAGCAGTGGCACTGGTGTCGACATTCACCCAATTTCTTTTTCTTACACTGAGGCAGCCAGCACACCTCGAACAGCCACCTTGACTGCGGGTGTGTCAGTAGATTCCTGTTGTACATATGCTTATAATAAACTTCAGTAAACTTGAACTTGATAATAAACTTGAAGGCAAATGGAACATTGATGCATTGTATTTTTGAACATTTATTGTACACATACAATATATGCTACACTTTGCAGTGCTACAGAGCGTATTTGGAAGCGTCCCCCTATGTTTTGCACCTTTAATTACGTATGTGTTGTGTGGCCCTCAATGCAGTTCATGTAGCAGCTGCTTTGTCTGTGTATCGCACATTGGCTTAAGCTCGTGATATCCACATACTTCTCTCACATATACAAACTGAGGTTCTACGTAGTCCTCAGTGTTACAACAAAAAATGAAAGTAAACAATCCGATCGTGGAATTGTGTTTAATGCAGTGATTCCTATGACAGTTACTGACAAGTTGACAACTTGAACTGGTCAATTGGTCCATAGCCTCCTCTATTTTTCAAAAATAAAGGAGGCTATGGATCCGTCATGGCAAGGAATTGTATGTATACATAAAAAGAGGGGGGTATGTGTGTGTGTGTGTTTGTAGTAGGGGTATAGGATTAGGGCGGTACGAAAAAATGGACCAACACCGTCCTCTAGACCCATTGCGTTAAGGTACCGTAACAAAGCGTATTATGCATAAAGTTCACACAACCAACTCTGATATTACTGCACACGCCAGTCGACGCGAGCTACATTTGTCATGACGCATTCGCGACTGCACCGGATGCCCACCATATTATTCTCTTTAATCGCGCACACTGCACCGAGGCAAAAGAAAGATCATGGGCGCAGGTGCCTTTAAGGTATCTCGACCTTGCGAGGCTCTGCTGCGCGTGCCAGGGGAGCTGGCCGTGCGAACACTCCCTGGCACACACCTGCCTCGGCGGCCCCAACCTACGTACCGTTTTGCTTCGAGCTTTGATCCCCCGACTGTCCCTTGGGTGCCCTTGAGTTCCTGCGCCACCTGCTTTATTATAATCTCAGGTGCTCTCCTGAGACTTCCGTTTGTAGGTTACGTGTGCCCTACCCCAACTGGATCAGTGCTTATAATAATAAAAAAGCCCGATCTATCGTCGCGACGATAGATCGCGAAAGCGGCTGTTGCAACAAACCGCGCCCGTGCGAAGAGAATTACGGAACGCCAACGAGGAATCTGACCACAGCTTCGAGCTCGTAACCTCGTCGAGTGACACTCCTGCAACAGGCGTGACCGCTGAAAACCGCATACCACCGGAAACTTCAACAGGATCAACCCTCGGTTGCATAACTGACACCTGTACGGCCAACATGGACCACACCCGCACCGTCCCGCAACATAGAATAAAGAACCAACTTATAAAGCCCAAACACACGGCTGACACGCACACATCACGACAGTACAAGCCAGACGCCATGCTGCTGTTGGCCACATGTAACCGACAAACGGAAGTCTCAGGAGAGATAATAAAGCAGGCGGCGCAGGAACTCCAGGGCACCCAAGGGACAGTGGGGGGATCAAAGCTCGAAGCAGAACGGTACGGAGATTGGGGCCGCCAAGGCAGGTTGAAGCTTCCCCTTATAATTTGCACCTTTAATTAGGTACGTGTTGTGTGGCCCGCAATGCAGTTCATGTTGTAGCAGCTCCTTTGTCTGTGTATCGCACATCGGCTTAAGCCAATGCCAGGGAGTGTTCGCACGGACAGCTCCCCTGGCACGCGCAGCAGTGCCTCGCAAGGTCGAGATACTTTAAGTGCACCTTCGCCGATGATCTTTCTTTTGCCTCGGTGCAGTGAGCTCTATTAACGAGAATAACATGGAGGGCATCCGGTGCAGTCGCGAATGCGTCAAGGCAAATGTAGCTCGCGTCGCCTGGCGTGTGTAGTAATATCAAAGTTGGTTGTATGAATTTTATGTATAATACGCTTTGTTACGGTACCTTAACGGAATGGGTCTAGAGGACGGTGTTGGTACATTTTTTCGTACCGCCCTAATCCTATACCCTCCACTACAAACACACACATACCCCCTTTTTTATGCATACATACAATTCCTGGCCATGACGCATCATAGCCTCCTTTATTTTTTGAAAAATAGAGGAGGCTATGGACAGATAGACCAGTTGAAGTTGTCAACGTGCCAGTAACTGTCGTAGAAATCGCTGTAATAAAGACAATTCCACGATCGGATTGTTTACTTTCATTTTTTGTTGTAACACTAAGGACTACATAGAACTTTATTTTGTATATGTGAGAGAAGTATGTGGATATCGCGAGCTTAAGCCAATGTGCGATACACAGACAAAGCAGCTGCTACAACATGAACTGCATTGAGGGCCACACAACACATATGTAATTAAAGGTGGAAAATATAGGAGGAAGCTTCAAAATACGCTCTGTAGCACTGCTAAGTATAATATATATTGTATGTGTACAATAAATGTTCAAAAAAACAATGCATCAATGTCCCATTTGCCTTCAAGTTTATTATCAAGTTTACTGAAGTTTATTATGAGCACATGTACAACAGGAATCTACTGACACACCCGCAGTCAAGGTGGCTGTTCGAGGTGTGCTGGCTGCCTCAGTGTAAGAAAAAGTAATTGGGTGAATGTCGACACCAGTGCCACTGCTTCTTGCCTGTGACCTGCACGTGCCTCCGCGGCATCTTTGTGCACAAGTGTGCTGGCGTGGCGAGGCATAGGAATCATCCGAGAGAAAGAGTATCGTGTACATGGAGAAGTGGCTGTTCACATTGCCTGTCGCTTTCCCTCAAATGTTTCCTTGGCGATTAGGGTGACACACCCCCAGTCAAGGTGACTGTTCGAGGTGTGCTGGCTGCCTAAACGAAAGAAAAAGAAAGAGATTAGATGAATGCCGATACCAGTGCTATTGCTTCTTGCCTCTTACCTGCATTTGCCTCCACGGCCTCTTGGCTTGCGAAGTCTGTATGAGGGAGCTGCTGTGGCTAGGCTTAAGCATTGTCTAAGCAAAAGAAAAGCCCATTCAAATGGGGAATTGTGGAAATAAATGCAGTTGTTATGTCTGCTTCTTGCACTCTTCTTGCCTAAAAGTTTCCAAACATGGTGCCCAGTACACACCAGCACTTTGGCTGCTTCTGCTTTTTACCTGCAGGTGTTGCTGAGAGATCCTTAGTATGGCTGCGTGCAGCATTGTAACACTTGAGGGAGGCATTTCAAGTGGCAGCCAAAATTATAAAGAATCGTCCTTCTCTGCATGAATGCTTTCAATTTCTAAATGCTGTGGTAACTATCACTATTAGTGCAAGGCCCCCCACATCAATGCGGCAAGTGCCATAGCTCGAAACTGAATTTTTCCTTTAGTGTTTCACAAGGCGTCTGATATGTCCACATTAGATGAGATTTGTTTGTTTTTTTTATCCCAGTGTGGAGAAAGCATCATTAGATTGTTTTTTATTTTTCCGTGTCATTTTTGGTTTATTTCTGAATTTATCAAGCAGCAGTCTCATGACGCTAAAGTGACTTACGTAATGGCAATCAGCTTTTGTTTTGCAGAAAAACAACGCATTTCCTGACCCATTGTTCGACATCCCCTCACTCGCATAATTTTGCAGAGTATTCTACCTGTATTGACTTGCTTGACCTCCACTAAAGAGCCTTGTATTTTCTAATACGACTCTTTTCTTAAAATCATTCGACACTTCTCATAATTTCTGTACCTTGGGATTCTGATACTGTGCATTCACCATTTTTGCTTGTTTCTGACTAGAAATGTCTTCTTTAATTTGGAGCTTAAATTTTATCTTTGGAACACACGGAAGGGCTTGCCATTGCATATCTGCATAAAAGGGAAGCATGTTTCATTAAACATTTGCGAAATACAATAGAAGATTGATGAATGAAGCTTGCATTGTTTCTTGACTGAATGAGCCATAAAAGTAACTCACCTGACTTCGTAAATTAAAGCACATATTAGTGTGATGTACAAGATACATTACACTAACGTGGTGGATTCTCTTGCTTATACAGCAAAATAATCGGTGCGCGAGAAAAAAAAATATTTTTGCATACCCCTTGTACACACTGATTTAAGTAAAATGAGCTGGAGCTGTCCACATCTACTTATTTTACCTGCGAGTATGGTCAACAAAAATGTGTCCCAGCTGCTTAGTGGTATTTGACATTATGTCAGTATTGCATATGTGCCTGTTATCTAAAATAATTGAATTTTGAAAATGCTCGCAGGGATTTCATGTGCATATCTGCAGTTTATGGATACATGTAAAAGACTCAGCATCAAATGTAAGTGAACGGTCCCACCGGCTCGGAGTCGATCATGCAAATTGATTCGCTGCACAAATTTGTGACGAGGAAAGACATTCCACATGAAATGGCATGCCAGGAAGTGTTGAAAATATTGCACAGTTAATAAAACGCCTGCGCTATTAATATGTGGCTTGATGCACTCGTTATACAAAACGGAGGTGAGGCGTGCAGACAGGACACAAGAGTAGAGTATTTAGAAGCAAACAACACGAGCGCCGCCAACTTCTCTACTCCTGTGTCCTGTCTGCACGCCTCACCTATGTTTTGCATAATGAATCCTTACCAACTAGCTCAGCTTTCTGTCGTCCTAAGTCTCGATGCACTCAATTTCGTCCGCATTAGGCACTCGCCTCTTGATTTCTTCGTGGCACAGAAATACTCGGCATCAGGCTGTTTTTCTGCTGTGGCCTTTGTAGAAGCATGATTGTTCAAAGTGCAACAATTAAACAGATTCTTTGAGTTGCTTGCGGCTTCGCCAGTACAATTCCGGTGCGCTGGTCCGCCTGTCCAGCAATTTCCTACTGAAGGGAAACCTGTAAATAAAAACACCGCTCCGCATGTAGAAAAATGCTCTACTGTGACGCTTCTCAAACGATTGTGATGCACCACAAGAGCTGCCTACTCGCGTGATATTCTCAACAAGGAGATACATTCGTTTACTTACATGTGAAGGTATATGCCAGAGCACTTCGGGGATTCGGTGGCACATAAGGCACGAGTGTGCCATAGCGTCTGATGTCGACGCGCGATCGCATGTCAAACCAACGCCTCAAACCTAAACTGTACGAAACTACTAAGCTTCCAAAAAACAGATTCGAAACCGAAATTGGCGTCATTCTTTATTGCATGAATGCATACATCGTGATTTACATCAGTCACGGACTTAGAGATCGCTTTCTGTAAACTTAGTATTAACGCACCACCTTCATAAAGCCATCAGGTATGCGTTTTTAGATGACAAAGCATAATGTGACCTGTACTTGCTTTCAGCCCTTTCAATAGTAATTGCGCTGGCCACATTGTCCAGTAGCAACAGGGCGGCGCCCTAGAGGTTCCCACTTTTCCGGCCCAGCTTTTCCTCTCGAGTTGTTCTACTAACTCTATGGCTTTGTCCGCTTCGTCTCCGCAACGAGAGCCGCCATCCTTTCGCGCCTGCCGCTTTGGCATAGTTTTGTTTTTCTGCAAGTCCGCGCATGCAGCTCATCGGTAGATGCACGGGTGCACGGCGTCGCATTGCGACGTGCGGCTTTTTCTCGTGTTCGCGCAATCGGTGTGAAACATGTCGCATGTGAAATATTTGATACAAGTGCCTCACGTCCAAGTCACGCCGCCGTACGGGTGTATGGCTGTGTGCCCCGTTCTCGGAAGCGTCGACGGGTTTCCGGCATGCGGATTTCAGGTACGTGCAAATGCGTTTCGCCCTCCTATTGAGCTCCGGAGCAAAGCGTGCAATATTTCATGTGAAAGATGCAGTGCCCGTCATCATTGTGTGAATTTAGAGCGGCAAACGAGAACTGTGGCACTTAGCGCACTCCGCGGCTGCTAAGTCAGCGTGGAAATTGTTTTACGTTACCGTAATATGTGGCTGTCAGTCTAATCTGCGGCTTGTGGACAGCTAGCCCATGGACTTTGCTTGTGGCAGCGATAGGTAGGTACCAACCAACCCGTTGCTTTTTTACATGCAGTTTTTCCTGTTCGGCACGACAGCGGTCAGCGTATTGCAAGATTCAACGCCCTTGCTCATGACCACGGCAGGTTTCTACGGAGACTGCGCATACGCACCGCCATACCATGAAGATCGCTGGGCGTCAATGCGTCCAGACCCATCGACATCATCAAGAGCGCATATAAGAAGCCAGCTGCCACCGGAACCTTCCAGTGGGCTCGTCGGCTGGCCGCCAGTCAACATGACCAACCCGTTGCTTTTTTACATGCAGGTCAGTAACAAGGCTTCTACTGTTAAATCCAGCGATAGATGTTTCATCCAGCTGACGTGCCCACGCAGCCTTTGTACGCTCTGTTTGGTTGTTCATGATTTCGTCTTCTCTCTTCTTATACTTTCTGGGGACGTAGAGCCCAATGCTGGACCTGGGGCTATGACTGATGAACTGTTAGTCGAACTACTTAATGGTCAGAAAAAAATAGAAAAACTGTTAGATGAAATTGAAATGAAACTAAAGGTGGTTGAGGAGTCGGCATTGGCTATTAAAGAAGTCAGCAAAAAAGTCTCTGGCCTCGAGAAAAGTGAGCAGAGGTTGCAGGAGAAATTTGTCGATCTAGAAGATCGTTCCAGGAGGAACAACCTTCTGGTTTTTGGGGTCAAAGAAACAGCTGCCGAAACTCATGATGATCTGAAGCAAGCTGTGTTAGAGGGCGTGTTTAGGAGCGTTCTCGGTGTGCAAGTTTCCTCGTCTGAACGACTTCATAGGATAGGGCGCAGACACGGGACTAGACCACGCCCAGTTATAATCAAGCTTTTCGACCACCGCGAAAAAATGGCCGTACTACAGAATTGTTTCAAACTAAAAAACAAAGATATTTCGGTCTCGGAAGACTTCTCAGCGCCCACAAGACTTAAAAGAAAGAAACTCTGGGATAGCGCCTCCGAAATTAGAGCTGCTGGGGGGAAAGTCCAACTAATGTACGACAAAATTAGGATTAATGGCGAGCTATTCCGATGGGATGGCACAAGTGACAGAAGGACTCCCACAGGCAGACAAACTGAAGAAAGACACCAGTCACAATGAACCCAAACAGATGCCCAAAAGCCGCTCCGTTTCATCAACCTTAATGCACGTAGCATCGTTAATAAAGCTGATGATATTGAAAGTATCATTTTAACACACAAGCCACACATTCTTATAATCACGGAAACTTGGCTTCACCCCGACATCTCCGACGAGGAAGTAACACCACCAGGTTACGGAATTCATCGTAAAGATAGAAGTTCGCGCGGCGGTGGTGTTGCAATTATTTCTCAACAGTCACTACTCGTGTCTAGGTTACCTGATATTCCTGCTATTGAGTGCGTGCTCATTAAAGTATATTTCGATGGGCACACTGTAATTGTAGGAGCCTTTTACCGTCCCCCTACTCACGATAACTTCTTTCTCGAGCTTAACGAATTCCTTTGTTCTAGCAAAAGCTATTCTTGTAATGTCCTCCTGGGTGGTGATTTCAATATTCCTTCAATCGACTGGAGTACCGATTTTCCTGAGCCCCTTTCTAGTGCTGCTGAACCTTTTGTCGACCTCGTAGTATTCCATGATTTAGCTCAGTTAGTAAAAGAACCCACGCGCATTCAGAATGATACAGCTTCAATTTTAGATGTATTCCTTGTAAGCAATGCAGTGCTCAGTCGTGATCCCGAAGTACATATTTTTGACGGTATATCTGATCACAAACTGATATCTTTAACAATTGAACTTGGCCGTCCGACTGAACCCAGGAAAAAAAGGTGCCTCGTTCCAAACTTTTGCCGCGCTAAGGACGTTGACACATTGGACGCCATCGATAGGTCGCTGGATGATTTCATACTTCTTTCTGAATCGGGCACGTGCTGTGTGAACGAGCTGTGGTGCTTCTTTAGGAACCTAGTCTTAAAATGCGTCAGGGACTTTGTTCCAATGAGACTAAGCAGTCAACAGCGCACACGCCCATGGATTACAAAGGAGATAGTGCGGCTGGAACGGAAGGCTAAACGAATAAGAAAACAGCACCGTCAGTGTACCACAGAGGACAATGCCAGTAAACTTTCCAACATACGTCTGCAACTAAAGGCAAGCATTAAAAAAGCAAAGGAATACTATCGAAGTGTACCTTTGAAGAATTTTCTGCTGTCTTCCCCGGCAAAGTTCTGGCGTCATTTTTCTTCGAAAAAGCAACCCTGCATCGACTGGGATACCGTACATGATAAAAGTTTGATAGCAAAGTCTTTCAATCAATTTTTCTGTTCGGTATTTACTGATGACGACGGTCGTAAACCAAGCTACCTTCCAGTTGATTGCCCGCCAATTGCAGATATCTCAGTGACCGAAGAAGGCATTTTATCTCTCTTGTTAAATTTGAATACAAAGAAATCGCCTGGAATGGATGGCATACCTACTGCCTTTCTCGTGAGATATGCCGAGTGGTGCTCAAAATATCTGTGCATCATATTTAGCAAGTCTTTATCGCGTGCGGAAGTTCCGGATGACTGGAAGTACGCAAAGGTTACCCCGATACCCAAATCAGAAAACAGGTCACTTATCACTTCATACAGACCCATTTCATTGTTACCCACATGTGCAAAAACCCTTGAGCATATTATATTTAAACATATTTCGGTCTTTCTTAATGACAACAATATCATTGATCCCAGGCAGCATGGGTTTCAGAAGGGACTGTCTACAACAACACAGTTACTGGAAACTGTCCACGAACTCGCAGCAGTTCTAGATAAGAAGGGCCAAACTGATTTAATATTCATAGATTTCGAAAAAGCATTCGACCGTGTGTCTCACACTACACTGCTGTTAAAGCTACAAACAATACTTAAAAATGATTCTTTGATTTCATGGATTTCAGCGTATCTGTCGTTAAGGCGGCAAAGTGTGTTTATTGACGGCGCGCGTACCGGATCAGCACCGGTTCGATCGGGCATTCCACAGGGGTCCGTCCTTGGGCCTCTTTTCTTTCTAATCTTTGTCAATGACTTAATAAAAGAAGTAAACGTGAAAATGCGTTTATTTGCAGACGACTGTATACTATATCAAGAAGTTAATAGCGTAAATGATCAGGTCCGCTTGAATTCTTCACTAGCCAAGGTAGAAGCGTGGTGTGCAACATGGCAAATGAATATTAACGCAAAGAAAACGGTTGCTATGTCAGTAACACGAAAACGCCACCCCTTAAAATTTTCTTACAGTTTCAATGGTAATAATATATCTGCGGTTAGTAGCTACAGATACTTAGGCCTGGTAATTTCATCCGACCTTAGATGGAACGATCACCTATCTTTTATTTCAAAAAAGGCAATGCGCCAACTTGGTTACTTGAGAAGGTCGCTCCGACAGTCCACACAAGAAATCCGTCTTTTAGCGCACAAAACGTATATAAGGCCAATTCTTGAGTACGCCTCGGTAGTGTGGGACCCGTACACCCTGAAGAACATTACTCAATTGGAAAATATTCAAAGAAAATCTGTTAGATTCGTGTTTAACTGTTATAGTTGGCACGTAACCCCGACAGTTCTTATTAACGAAATTAACCTAGAAACATTAAAATTAAGGCGATATAGGGACCGTCTGAAATACATGTATTTACTTTACCATGATATGCTGGGGATAGATAAGGATATGTATATTACTTTAGTCACTAGACGTGCAACACGATCTAATCATCAGAAGAAAATAAAGGAATTTTCTTGCAGAACAAACGTATTTGAAAACACATTTTTTCCTCGGACGATAGGTGAGTGGAACGCGCTCTCTGCGAGTACAGTGGAATGCCCGACCGTCCAGTCATTCTGCAACCAGCTGAATAGCATTTAGACGATGGTATGTGTATATGTATGAATGTAATTCTTCTTTTTCCTTTTTGATTTACAATATACGGAAGTGCTATTTTCGCTTGCTTGTCATTACTATTTGTAGATTTCTTGCTGCTCAACCTACCGAGCATGCGCGATGTCTTTCAGCATACCAGTATGAATGCGACTCCTTGTCATCAACATCCCGTTGTTATCAATATGCTCTGTACAGCTTTTGCGGTTCATCGAATATCCGTATTTTAAAATATATTGAAATTTTGTAATGCTTTTTTTGTTGGAATGCTCTGTACGGCTTGTGCGGATCAGGGAATATGTCTATTGCAATGTATTGAATTCTTGTAATGATTTTTGCTGTTAGTTTTTGTTTTGTTCATCTGTATATCGCACTGTCCACTCCTGCCCAAGGCCTAAGACTAAGGCCGGCAGTATCCTGTAAATAAAATAAAAATAATAAATAAATAAATGGAAGCGCTAATAATTTTCGAGAGCAGACAGTTGTTTCGCTCGATGTTTGGTCGTGTTCATGGCGTTATGAAGGCTAGAAATGTGGCTTGATCGTGTTTAGTTCTAACTCCAAGAGGCGTAACGTTGGCGCTGTATGTGTTTGTTTTCCGTGCCGCGAGTAGCACTTTCAAGCTTTTGTTGCATGAGAGTGGTAGCTGCTACATGCCGCCTGGGCAGAATGCAATAAAAGCAATTTCCTCACTTGCATGCGTATGCAATGTGACGTAACAAAATTTCCAGCGTTCTATTCAGAGCGTAAATATCCAGTATAGCTTAGTAGAAAACTCAAATTCTATTTTAGCTTAGTAGGCGTGAAACAAGTGAAACTCACATTCCTTCTTGAATTTTCGCCTAAACCGCACCGCCCGCAGATGCGTCATCGGGTATTTGACAGTAGCTTCGCTACGTCAGTTGTTTTATGCGCAAATATTGCCCGCTTAAGTATCCTGCTAATTTATGCCGACGCTCGTTCATCTGAAGTTTAAGCGATTACTATCCCCGAGTACCGGACGATGCCAAACTTGTCGTGAGGTGTAGCAAACGCGGGAAATTCAAAGTGGCGTGGCTGCAAGTTCCTTTTTTTACGTTTCTTGCATTCAAAGCCAACAGACACATTATCACTGATTTATTTCCATTACTGCTGTACTTGATCAGTCTAGTCTGACAACTGTATTTGCTCTTTGGTGTTCTCCATTTACTGCCAGAAAATGCTTGAAATTTTTTCAGTATCCAAGTGATGAAATATTTCACTGACGGCTGTGTGTGAAACACGCAAGATGACAAAACTGATAGCAAAATGATGAGATGTTTCTTTTGTAGAGTTTGGACTCGACTTTTGGCGAGGATGTCGATCGACCTTGGGCCTGGTGACAGCACACCCGACATGGCCAAAGTGCAGCCTATCAGTTGAGTGCCCCCGAATGGTCCATCAACATCGGAAAATGAAGCAGAGCCAGGTAGGGCAAATTTTCACTTTGGAACAGAATGCTGACAGCTGCCTCTTTATTTAAGAACTAAATAACGTATTTACAAACCAATCCTTTCTCTTTGTGCAGCCTACACAGAATTGTTTTTTGCTTGTTATACAGATCTTCAGAAAGCAGTGCAGTTCTTCCGAACCCTTTTTGCATGCACAAATAAATAAAGAGGAGTGCACTTTCTGAAGAAATTGATGCACTGAAATGTGCGTTCGACACACACAGAGATGCAAAATAACCAACAACTTTAAAGCGGTAAAAAAAAACAGGTTTGAAAGATGTTCTAACATTCTAACCCGCCTTGGCATACGGAACTAAATATAACTGCAACAGAGGTGCATACAGAGAAGTGTTTGTAATTGTTTGCAAGATAAAGACATTGTCTAAGAATTTGTTTTTATTTACTCGGAGCTTCTTGGTGTCATGGCAGTGCAGTAAATGCTCAAGATTATGTCCTGCTCCTAATAAAGCACCTTTAGATTTTAAAATTAAATTAAGGGTTTTTACATTATAAAGTCACAACCTGAAGTTTTGGGAACCTGGCCTTCTTTAATGTACACTTGAATCTAAGTGCCCATAAGCGTTATTGCATTTTACCTCCATTGGAGGGTAGCTGCCATGGCCTAGATTGAAGTTGTGATGAGCATGACTGAGCAGCATGGCATCATAGTAACTGGACTATAACACCAGGTCAGGATGGGAAATACTACTTAGAAGTACCAACTTTTTGGCTCCCAAGCACTTTGCACTAAGTTAAAGGAGTATGGAGTACTGACAGCGACCGCTTATGTACCAATTTCTTTTTAGACTGTAGACTCCATTATTAGAGTGCGAAGCTTCAAGTAGTCAAAACCAGCCTAAATTACAGAACCAGCTCAAAACACGCATCACGAATAGCTGGATTTGGACATTAAAATGGAGTCAATTCTTGTCGCCGAAAATGGAGGTGGCAGGCGCACTATTTCATGCATTTTGCCTAAAACATTGTCAATAATACTTAATCGATTTCCAAAATATTCTTTTCAAAAAGTTTTTTTCAAGCATGAAAGGAGGAGCGAAATGGTGTTCAGGTGCACGAGTGGTTAGTGGCACGGCACTTCTTGCATGCATTCACAGGCTTCTTTCAAGCTGGAAAAAAAAATTGTATTGTACCTATTGAGTAGTAGAAAGCTGGATTGGGAATTTTTTAGGATGCTCTACAATTTTCGCACTGACACTTTTGCTTTGAATATAATTGAGCGGTTAAGTAATCGTTAATTACAAATTACCTAATTAGGAAAAACGCAAAAATTGGTTTCTCTTGCTCAAAACGATGGCTAACGACATTGCCTTGGTTCTGTCCAGCCACGTGGCACTTGTACATATTTAAAGCTTGCACAAGTCACACAGACCACCTGGTACTTACAAGGCATATATAGAAGCGGCTAAGTTCTGTGAGCCAGCCATGTGTAGCGAATCATGAGAAAGAGCCATGTTTTTTTTTTACTTAAGGGCATGTTAAGATTTACATGCTCGACACTTTGTATCAGTGTCTTCTAGGCCTGTTTGTAGTTTAGCTCCTACGTAAACAATATCTCTCCACGTGTAAGCTCATATGCATCTGTCAAGTATATTGGCTAGTCTGTCCAAAATAAACCATCCTCGCGCTTCCTTCATTATGTCTTCATCTGTTGCTGTGCTAAATATTTAACATGCAACTGCACACATTTTCATCTAGTTTTCATATTTCCTCGTTGTTTGATCGCTTTATTACTGAACAAGTTGCTTTCTTTAAACCCTGTTGCACAAAGCAGTACACACCATTTCTGTCTAAAGTAGGATTTGTTTTTTTTCAAATTGACATTAATACACCTTACCTGGCCAGTGTAAGGCATTCTACATAACACGGCCCTGCAATAATGTTTTATATTGCGTTCCAGCATCATGCAAAAGCTGTTTACTTACCAGATGAGAATATGTATAAGTGTTCGAAGTAACAACTGGAAGAAGCCAGCAGATAATGAGGCCAAGGAAAGCATACAGGAACATGTTTTAAGTTTTTTATATGAAGTATATAAATGATAAATTCAAGGGAAATGAAAGTGGATGAAAAGACATCCACCTGTGGGTGGAAACGGACCCATAACGTTCACATTACGCATGTGATATACTAACCACTGTGGTACTACGGCCGCGTTCGAACGTCGACAACCTGAGGGGCCATTGTGGACGGTTGAATGCTGCCTTGGTAGCACAGTGGTTAGTGCATCGCATGCCTAATGCAAAGGCTGTAGGTTCGTTCTCCCCCCATGGCTGGTTGTTTTTTTTGATAATTTTAATTTCCCTTTATCATTTCTACATTTCAATAGAAAATTACAAATAAGTTTCCACGGGCCTTCCCTGTCATCTTCCAGCTGTGATTAAGAAAAATTTTGACCCTCAGTATCCTTTCTTCTCGTTAGCAAGAACAGGAGCTTCATATTAAAAATAATAAATTCACCTTGCACAGCATCTCAATGTGGTCTCAAATCTTATCACAGCACGTGTGTTACTAAGTGTAGTTTTTGTTAAGATGATGATATAGCATGGGACCTAATTAGTAGCCTTTGTTTACAGAGATATGATTAGTCTAATAAATAGGAGGATTTTAAGAAGCACTTCTGACACCTCCTGAACTAGTTGAGAAAGTGCAGGTAAATCGAGTGGAGATTATATAGTAACCGAAGTTGAGTGATTCTGCATTACATTCACGAAATATACTTCATGATACCTTTCCATTTATTTGTTCAGTTATTAAGAATCCCTTTTGCATTGTTGGACAAAACTACAGAATGCCAACATGTTTTCTAACATTCACTGGTAGCAAACGTGTCAGAACTTGTTCTAGTTTCTGGATTGCCGCTTTACCCGTAAACCCCCAATTCCGGGAAAATGTACCAAATTTTCCAAATTTTTTATGTACTCATATTTTCGGTGTCATTCTCATTCTAAAATATATTACTTCATTGGTATCTGGTTAGAAATAACACAAAATTATAAGCTGCTCTTGAGGGCAGCTTTCCCTCAATGCCGACTGTAACTCATCTTTGACAGTCAGAGCAGTATAACATCGGGAAGAAAGAGTGCGACTCGTCATTGGCGATATTGGTACTACCTCCAGTCACTAGTACAGCTCGGGATCAAGGGTTAAGAGTTGCGACTTCGTTGCGGCCCAGTTTTAATTCTGCAGCTGTTGCACTTGGGTGTAGCGTGTGTATGTATGTGTGCATGCCTTAAAATGACTTCACGCTAGTGCAAAGCACAAAGCAACTGTAGTACAGAGAGGCATCAGTCATCTTTATATATTTGCTTTGTTAAGATGCGCTAAGTTTATTTTTTGCAGTATAGACTTGGCGCTCTTTGGCCAAAGATGCCCTTGTGCTACTAAAACCTATCAATTAATTAGCTTCTTGCCGTTGCAGGTGCTTATTCTTTTTTGAGGATCGGTGTGCCAGTTTTAATTTGTTTTCTTTAACTGTGCAATTCCCATTCACAGGACGGCATGTCATCTGAGGTGTTCCTTTTTCAACCAAGAATGTTGAGGTTGTCTTTGTGAAACTCGATTTCTTGCCTCAAAACGAGCTTGTACAAACTGACCAAGCTGATAATTATACCTGCTTATATGTGAAGTATGTTGCGGTTATGAACCCTCAAAATTAATGACACATAGTACAAAATTTTGTGTTAAAGCAATTTCATGAAATTTTTCATGATTTTTGTGTTCGTGTTCACTTCTCTGCTCTGGTGTCCTGTCTGCACGCCTCACCTCGTTTTTTTTACATATTAAATATCGTCTAAACTTCACCATGCTTTTTTTACCACAATTCAGGGAGAAAAAGTTCCGGTAACACCATGCATTCAGTATGGTGGCCCAGACGTGTATGCAAGCAACCTCCTTCATGTTGACCAAGAACTACTCTTCAGTGTCTCGCAGACTTCCATACGAAGCCCTCAACATTCTCGTCTCAGTGGAATGGCTGCTCATCTATCAGCGTTTCCATCACCAAGACTGCCAGTTGTAAAGCTTCTGAACCCGTTTAAGAAAGCTTAGTGATCTTTTTATTTAGTTTTCACAGTTGGCCGTAGAATCTGAACATTTTTGATGTTTCTAACATTTTTACCTGGTACAAAGCGGTTCAATAACATTAAACCAGTGTAATGTATTTAAGTGATGCTCACTGTAATGCCTATCTGGTTTTGTTAGAGTTTAAGAAATTTGAATGTCTGATGAGGTAACAGCATTTGAATTTGTCTTCGTGGCTAGTTTCAATGAGCTCCTAGGAAATAAGACGCAAAACTTATCACACACCAGTTGTAGCATTTTTGTTTTCATGACAATATACACGTTTCAAAAGATGGAAAGTGGGGAAGAAAGCCTCAAGAACATAATCATCCTAGGATTGTCATGTCCTTACAGCTCCGCAATGACTACTGCCTCATACATCTTGGGAGCACATTGGTCGCAATACCTACAGGTATATTTGATAAGAGAATACCTTGCACCCAGATTTGCCACACAGTCGATGGCTGATGTCTTTTTTCTTCGTCTTTATGTTACTACTATGTATTCATTATTCATTCAAATGTAAATGACACTACAGGCACTGAAGTATCAAATGGCACTTGCATTTCAGGGGACAAAGTGAACAGCATGCCTGTCACAAAATGTGTTCTAGGGGCTACCTTGCCTCTTATTCATTCAAATGTAAATGACACTACAGGCACTGAAGTATCAAATGGCACTTGCATTTCAGGGGACAAAGTGCACAGCATGCCTGTCACAAAATGTGTTCTAGGGGCTACCTTGCCTCTATAGGTAAATGGACGCCAGATGCTCTGTGTACAGTGCAATCGCTGTACTTGTCTGGAGTGTTTGAAAGATGTGCTACGGGCTGTACTGGCACTGTCCGAAGATAACGCATGATTCCAGAAAGCCTGCAGCTGAGCATCTGCCACCGTACTGAAGGAAGGGTCCTAATTTATTTTGTTGATGTGGTTGAAATTTAGGAGCTGCAATGAATAGTTCTGAATGTAGCTGTGCTGCCCAACTAAAGCACAAATTACACACCTCGACGCACACAATGCACTCTGAATGTTTTGCTACGTGGTATCTGTGTTTGCTGCCTGACCTTATGGCACCTTTAGGAGCAGTCGCAAGTGATTGCAGCTGCTGAGGCTTTATCAAAACGCAAGGTGAAAAAAGAATGCTGCGCCACCAGTGTGGCTGCACACTCCGAGATGCAAGCTATCTTGAACAAGGTGTTCGGTAGACAGTACCTGTGCGGCCAAAACATGGTGTTTGAGCCCTATAGGCAACTGCATTCACAACTGCACACAAGTGTGCTGTCACAGCAGAAGGTGGAGAACAAGCAGCATTTTTACCGGTTTTTCTTCGAAACATTAGTGCAAGTCGTCCTTTCACCAAGGCTGGTAATCATGCATAGGTAACGAGAACAGGACATTTGTGACACCCAAGGGGTTATGTGTCTAAAGTTTAATTAGATCAGTAATCTATGAGATGGAATTATAAAAAGTATACCTTTTGTTCCTAAGTGGTCTCTTGGAGAGATGACCATTTCCGGCAGTATAGTTTTGACTTTTTATGTCTAGATTTGGTGTGCATATTGCAACTATAACTAACAGTCAGTGCTCTGTCCTGCTCAGTTTTTATGCTGTCTTTGTGATATTCGCAATATTTTGCAGTTCAGCTGAGCGAAGTATATATCTTTACCATTACTAGTTTTCATGTTCAACTTTTGTAGTGCTCACTAGTTATTACTAGCCATGTTTTGTTCACATATGCTCTTGGATTGTTGCGCGAAGTGACACGGACACAGACTACAAGTAGACAGGATGAGCGCTAACTCTCAACTAAATTTATATTGAAATGAAGAACATATATATATATATATATATATATATATATATATATAGGTGATTGCAAAAAACCACAGCATAAGAATATGACAAGGTATGAAGACATCAGTTAAACATATCAGGAAGTAGGGAAGTCAAAAAGGACACAACAAAAAGACAATACTTCAGATTAAGACACGAGCTGTGAAGATGCTGAAATTCGCATTCTAACAGAGACAAAGATGCCTGGCTAGCGCAAGTCTGTCCTAATCTTTTAATGTGGAACGCCTCGATTACTTCCCGTGTGGTTTGGCATTTGTGTCTCGAAGGAATTTTTGTGTCTTCAAACAAAGGTTTACAACCGCAATTGAAACAATGTGACGCTCTATGTGAAGCATTAGGGTTGTAAAAAGAATGTTTGTGTTCTTTTAGTCTAATGTTAATGCACCTGCCGCTCTGTCCAATGTAAGTCTTCCGGCATTTGAGAGGAATCTGATAATCTATACCAGTGTTACGCACAAAAAGGGACACATGTCTAACACCGCAATCATCTTTTCTTTTTTGCCACCCTGTTCAGGTTTCCTATTGATCATAGGGCACATGATAGACAACTTGCGGGGCCGAGAAAACTTTATCCACGTCATACCTATTGACCACATTCCGTAAACCATGGGCTAATCTATGTACATAGGGCGCCACAGCAAACCTTATTTTTCTGTTTTTCTTGTTTCTTAGCGGGGCCTTTTACCCGTTTTAAAAGCTGTTCGCAGGTTAGTGATCATAAATGCTCAGGATAACTAGCCTTCTCGAGTCTATCTATTTGTTGTGAAAAACTTTGTTTCATATTGTGTGGACATGACTTACTAATGGCAAACTTAAGAGCTGAGTAAGCTAGTCATGTCCACTCAATATGAAACAGTTTTTCACAACAAATAGGCTCGAGAAGGCTAGTTATCCTGTGCATTTATTATCACTGACCTGCGAAAAGCTTTTAAAATGGATAAAAAGCCCCGCTAAGAAACAAGTAAAAAGCTTTGCTGTGGTGGTGCCCTATGTACATTAAAGTTTTCTCGGCCCCGCAAGTTGTCTATCATGCGCCGTATGATAAATATGAAACTTGAACAGGGTGGCAAAAAAGGAAAGATGATTGCGGCATTAGACATGTGCGCTTTTTTGTGCCTCGTAACACTGGTATAGTTTATCAGATTCCTCTCAAGTGCGGGAAGACTTGTATTGGACAGAGCGGCAGGTGCAATAATATTCGGCCAGAAGAACACAAACATTTACTTAACAACCCTAATGCTTCACATCTAGCGTCACATCGTTTCAATGGCGGTTGTAAACCTTTGTTTGAAAACACAAAAATTCTTTCGAGACACAAATGCCAAACCACACAGAAAATAACCAAGGCATTCCACATTAAAAGGTTAGGAGAGACTTGCGTTAGCCAGGCATCTTCGTCTCTGTTAGAATGCGAATTTCAGTATCTTCACAACACGTGTGTTAATCTGAAGTAGTGTCTTTTTGTTGTTTCCTTTTTTGACTTCCCTACATCCTGATATGTTTAACTGATATCTTCATACCTTGTCATGTTCTTATGCTGCGGTTCTTTTGCAATCACCCATATTTATGTGTTCTTCGTTTCAATAAAAATTTAGTTGAGAGATAGCGCTCATGCTGTCTGCTTCTAGTCTGTGTCCGTGTCACTTCGCGCTACAATCCAAAATGATGTTACCGTACCAACTCGCCCAACTTCGAGTAGAACTTGTTGATGGGCGAGTTGGTTGGGATCTAAAGAATACATTGTTGCGCCAATTTTCCTTTTTTGGCGCAACAATGTATTCTTTAGTCGCCAAACTTCCTATCCTTGTGTTCGCATAGACACACTCAGACTTGTTCTTTCTTATGTGGCCGGTTATTTTTGTACTTTGTAATAAGATGCAGTGCTTTTCGAATGAAAATGTGATAGTACGCAGTGAGGTTATGTAAAAAAACTTTTCTGCTTAAAATTTAATTGAACAAGCCTGTGCCATTATTCTTTGCTTATGTCTGTATTGGTATGGTTTTACTCCTTATCTTCCTTTTTACATTTAAAATGTGCAAACATTATTATGTAACCATTTCTCTTTAATGAAATAATAAATACTTTTCTTCTGACATTTCTTCACAAATTTTACAATGATTTTGTTCAATTAGGTAACCTTAGACCAGCTGATTGTTGTTCTGGTAGCTTAACTTACAATGCCTGTGGGATATTCAGTGCAAGCACATGGTGAAAAATACACTAAATTATTGGGTATAAGCAGGTCACTGGCAGTAAATGAAGCATACATAAATTTCAGGAAATAGTGCATGCTTATATATTAAACATTATGCACAACTACACATGCAGTTTTGTTTGTAAATGCTGAAACATTATTCTAAGTGGAAGCGCTCTGTTGCATGTTGTTTGGCTTTCTGTGCTACCTTTAAGTCATATATGTGAAGGTATTAGTAGAAGCATCCCGTGGAGATAAATGACAACTTTGATGAATAGAGGTATAAAGTATGTGCTTAAAACGGCAAAAAACTGATTGACAGGCAAACGTATGCTTCTGTAGTACTGCACTTTTACCGTCGCTAATCCATGCATTGCTTGCGCTCTATTGCATTCAATGAACTACAACAACGAGCTGTGGTGTCTTTCCCTCCTGGTCGAGCTGGTGTTGCTGCGAAAATTTTTGACCAAGAAACGTGGAGGTTTTTAATTATTTCTGAAATGCATGTAACACCATGCTTTTGGCTGTGTGCTGTTTCCATGGAGTGATAAGTACTGGTGCACCAAGGTGCGGGATATCCTGTGTCCTTAGTGCAGCGCTCGTTATTGCGCTCTGCATCCTACCGGCAGTGTACTATCACTGCAGAGGAAGATTACGAAAAGCATAGGGTGTGTGCATTGCTGCGATCGTGAAACCTAAATTTTTTGCCTGAAAGGGTAGCACGTTATATATGCTACTACATGACCGACCAGAAGCGCAATATGACGACGTCTCACAGATTCTGGCTCATACTGAACAAGGTAGTACCATAGCTAAGACTAGGCAGCATTCACAACAGCTAGTCTGTCCATTAACTACATGGCTGTAGTGAACGCTAAAATACTTGCAGGGATAACACCCTTTTGGAACGGTGTTGTCCATGCTACACCCATATTGAAAGGGTGGTGTCTGTGTTACGCCCACATAGAAAGGGTGTTGTTTGTTTTACACCCATAGGCAAGGTGAAGTCATATTAACACCCTTCCCTTCGTGGGGTGTTAACTTACACCCCTTTGCTTGGGGTGTAGCAATACACCCAAAAAGGGTGTCACCCATGGGACAAGTCGTTTACACCCTTAAGGGTGTTAAATTTTTTAGAGTGTAGGTATACAAAACGTTCTTATCAGAAATTCAATGTTTATTTTCATAAGGTTGCGTCCCGTCTTGAAGCGCTGTTCTTTCTGTATCTACCGATGCTACATCATACCAGGCATAGTTTGCTTTGGAACATATTCAGTATGGCCTGCTCAGTGCTTACTCATTGCATGCGCAAGCTGCATCATGTTATGGCGTTCTGACCTGCAGACTGATCTAGCGTCCCAACTTCCGAAAGTTGTACAGTTTACCTTAATCTAGACGCTGATTTTTGGATTCCGCTGGGCTACTGCTGCGCCATAGACATGTACACTCTAACAATTTTTACCCCCTTAAGGGTGTACATGACTTGTCCCATGGGTGACACCCTTTTGGGTGTATTGCAGCACCCTAAGCAGAGGAGTTTAAATTAACACCCCACAAAGGAAAAGGTGTTAATATGACGTCACCTTGCCTATGGGTGTTAAACAAACAACATCCTTCCTATATGGGTGTAACGCAGACACCACCCTTTCAATATGGGTGTGGCATGGACAACACCCTTCCAAAAGGGTGTTATCCCTGCATTTTAGCGTTCACTACAGCCATGCAGTTAATGGACCAGGCTGTTGTGAACGCTGCCTAGCCTTAGCTATGATACTACCTTGATCAGTATGAGCCAGAATGTGTGAGGCGTCGTCATATCATGCTTCTGGTCTGTCATGTGGTGGCATATATAATGTGTGACCCTTTCAGGAAAAAAAAGTTTCACGATCGCAGTAACGCACACACTCTATGCTTTTCGTCATCTTCCTCTGCAGTGATAGTACACTGCCGGCAGGATGCAGAGCGATATAACCACGCACGCTACACTAAGGACACAGGATCTCCCGCACCTTGGTGCACCAGTACTTATCACTCCATGGAAACAGCACACAACCAAAAGCATTTCTGAAATAACTAAAAACCTCCACTTTTCTTGGTCAAAAATTTTTGCAGCAACACCAGCTTGACCAGAAGGGAAAGCCACCACAGCTCGTTGTTGTAGCTCATATTGAATGCAATAGAGCGCAAACAATGCATTGGTTGGCGACGGTAACCAGTGCAGTACTACAGAAGCATACGTTTGCCTGTCAAGCAGTGTTTTGCCGTTTTAAGCATATATTTGATACCTCTATTCAGCAAAGTTGTCATTTATCTCCACGGGATGCATCTACTAGTACCTTCACATATATAATGACCTAAAGGTAGCACTCAAAGCCAAAGAACAAAGTGCAACACAGCGCTTCCACTTAGAATGCTTCATCATTTGCAAACAAAAGTGCATGGGGAGCTGTGCATGCTGTTTAATATATAAGCATGCACTATTTCCTGAAATTTATGCATGCTCCAGTGACCTGCTTATACCCAATAATTTGTTTATTTTTCACCATATGCTTGCACTGAATATCCCACAGGAATTGTAAGTTAAGCTACCAGAATAACAATCACCTAGTCTAAGGTTACCTAATTGAACATCATCGTAAAATTTGTGATAAAATGCCAGAAGTATTTATAATTTCAGTAAAAAGAAATGGTTACATAATAATGTTTGCACATTTTAAAGTAAAAAGGAAGATAAAGAGTAAAACCATACCAATACAAAGACATAAGCACTGAATAATAGCACAGGCTTGCTCAGTTAAATTTTAAGCAGAAAAGCTTTTTTAAATAACCTCACTACGAGCTATCACATGTTTTCATTCGAAAAGCACTGCATCTTATCATAAAGTACAAAAATATTCGGCCACCTAAGAAAGAACAAGTCTGAGTGTGTCTATGTGAACAAAAGGATAGAAAGTTGGGCGAGTTGGTACGGTAGCATGATCTTGGATTGTAGCGCAGCGTGACACTATCACAGACTAGAAGCAAACAGGACGAGGGCTAACTCTCAATTAATTTTTTATTGAAACGAAGTACATATATATGTAGGTGATTGCAAAAAACCGCAGCATAAGAACATGACAAGGTATGAAGACATCAGTTAAACATATCAGGAAGTAGGGAAGTCAAAAAAGGAAACAACGAAAAGACTTCAGATTAATACACGTGTTGTGAAGATACTGAAATTCGCATTTTAACAGACACATAGATGCATCGCTAATGCAAGTCTCTCCTAATTTTTAATGTGGAATGCCTCGATTATTTCCTGCGTCGTTCGGCATGTGTCTGGCAAAAAAAAAGAAAAGATGATTGCGGCGTTAGGCTTGTGTCCCCTTTTGTGCCTTGTAACACTGGTATAGTTTATCAGATTCCTCTCAAGTACGGGAAGACTTACATTGGACAGAGCGGGAGGTGTATTATTATTAGACTAAAAGAACACAAACATTCATTTAACAACCCTAATGCTTCATATCTAGCGTCACGTATTTTCAATTGCGGCTGTAAACATGTTTGAAGACACAAAAATTATTTCAAGACACAAATGCCAAACCACAGGGAAATAATGAGGCATTCCACATTAAATCTTAGGAGAGACTCGCGTTAGCCATGCATTTTTGTCACTGTTAGAATGCGAATTTCAGTACCTTCACAACACGTGTGTCAATCTGAAGTAGTCTTTTTGTTGTTTCCTTTCTTGATATCCCTACTTCCTGATATGTTTAACTGATGTCTTCATACCTCGTCATGTTCTTATGCTGCGGTTTTTTGCAATCACCTACATCTTCGTTTCAATAAAAATTTAGTTGGGAGTTAGCGCGCATCCTGTCTGCTACTAGTCTGTGTCCATGTGACATCGCGCTACAATCCAAGAACATATCTGAACAAAACATGCCTAGTAATAACTAGTGAGCACTGCAGAAAAGTAGAACATGAAAAGTAGCAATAGTAAAGACATATACTTCGCTCAGCTGAACTGCAAAATATTGCAAATATCACAAAGACAGCATAAAAACTGGGTAGGACAGAGCACTGACAGTTAGTTACAGTTGCAATATGCACACCAAATGTAGACATAAAAAGTAAAAACTAAACTGCCGGAAGTGGTCATGTCTCTCCAAGAGACCACTGAGGAACAAAAGGCATACTTCTTATAATTCCATCTCATAAATTACTGATCTAATTCAACTTTAGACACATGACCCCTTGGGTGTCACAAATGTCCTGTTCTCATTACCTATGCATGATTACCAGCCTTGGTGAATGGATGACTTGCACTAATGTTTCGAAGAAACACCGGTAGAAATGCTGCTTGTTCTCCACCTTCTGCTGTGACAGCACACTTGTGTTCAGTTGTGAATGCAGTTGCCTATAGAGCTCAAACAATGTTTTGGCTGCACAGGTACCGTCTACCGAACACCTGGTTCAAGATAGCTTGCATCTCGGAGTGTGCAGCCACACTGGTGGCACAGTATTCTTTCTTTTTGCCAGTTGATAAAGCCTCAGCAGCTGCAATCACCTGCGACTACTCGTAAAGGTGCCATAAGGTCAGGCAGCAAACAGATACCACCTAGAAAAATTTTCACAGCACATTGTGTGAGTCGAGGTGTGTAATTTGTGCTTTAGTTCGGCAGCATTACCACAGTCAGAACTACTCATTGCAGCTCCTAAATTTGAACCACATCAACAAAATAAATTAGGACCCTTCCTTCAGTACGGTGGCAGGTACTCAGCTACAGGCTTTCTAGAACCATGCATTATCTTCAGACAGTGCCAGTACAGCCTGTAGCACATCTTTCAAGCACTCCAGACAAGTACATCAATTACATTGTACACAGAGCATCTGCTGTCCATTTACCTATAGAGGCAAGGTAGCCCCTAGAACACGTTTTGCGACAGGCATGCTGGACACTTTGTCCCCTGAAATGCAAGTGCCATTTGGTACCTCAGTGCCTGGAGTGTCCTTTACATCTAAATGAATATTCAATACATAGTAATAACATGAAGACAACAAAAAAAGCCATCAGCCATCAACTGTGCGGCAAATCTAGGTGCAAGCTATTCTCTTATCAAATACATCTGTAGGCATTGCAACCAATGTGCTCCCAAGATGTATGAGGCATTAATCATTGCAGAGCAGTAAGGGCATGAAAATCCTAGGATGATTATGTTCTTTAGGCTTTTTTCCCCACATCATCTTTTAAAACGTGTATACTGTAGCCATGAAAAGAAAAATGCTACAACTGGCGTGTGGTAAGTTTTGAGTCTTATTTCCAAGCAGCTCATTGAAACGAGCCACGATGACAAATTGGAATGCTGTTACCTCATCAGACGTTTAAATTTCTTAAACTCTAACAAAACCAGATAGGCATTACAGTGAGCATCACTTAAATACATTACACTGGTTTAGAGTTATTGAGCCGCTTTGTACCAAGTAAAAATGTTAGAAACATCAAAAATGTTCAGATTCTACGGCCAACTGTGAAAATTAAAAACATCATTAAGCTTTTTTAAAGGGGTTCAGATACATTACAACTGGCAGTCTTAGTGATGGACACGCTGATAGATGAGCAGCCATTCCACTGAGACGAGAATGTTGAGGGCTTCGCCTGGAAGTCTGCGAGACACTGAAGAGTAATTAGTTCTTGGTCCACATGAAGGAGGCTGCTTGCATACACGTCTGGGCCACCATACTGAATGCATAGCGTTACTGGAACTTTTTCTCCCTGCGTTGTGGTAAAGAAAGCATGGTTAAATTTAGACGATATTTAATATGCATAAAAAGAGGTCAGGCATGCAGACAGGACACAAGAGTTGAAAGGTTGACAACACAAAAAATTTCATGAAATTGTTTTAACACGAAATTTTTGTACTATGTGTCATTCATTATGAGGGTTCGTAACCGCAACATATTTCATATATAAGCAGGTACATTTATCAGCTTGGTCAGTTTGTACAAGCTCGTTTGAGGCAAGAAATCGAGTTTCAAAAAGACAACCTCAACATTCTTGATTGAAAAAGGAACACCTCAGATGACATGCATTCCTGTGAGTAGGAATTGCACAGTTCAAGAAAAACAATTAAAACTGGCGCACCGATCATGAAAAAAGAATAAGCACCTGCTAGTGCAAAAAGCTGATTGATAGGTTTTAATAGCGCAAGGGCATCTTTGGCTAATTAGCGCCCAGTTTATACTGCAAAAGATAAACTTAGCGCATCTTTACAAAGCAAATATGTAAAGATGACTGATGCCTCTCTGCACTACAGTCGCTTTGCTCTAGCATGAAGTCATTCTAATGAATGCACACTTACATACGCACGCTACACCCAAGTGTAACACCTGCAGAATTAAAATTGGGCAGCAATGAAGTCGCAACCTTTAACCCTTGATCCCGAGCTGTACTAGTGACTGGAGGTAGTATCAATATCGCCAATGACGAGTCGCACTCTTTCTGCCCGATGTTATGCTTCTCTTATTGTCAAAGATGAGTTACAGTAGGCATTGAGGGAAAGCTGCCCTCAAGAGCAGCTTTTATTTTTGTGTTATTTCTAACCAGAGACCAATGAAGTAATATATTTTTAGAATGAGAATGACACCGAAAAAATGAGTACATAAAGAAGTTTGTAAAATTTTGTACATTTTTCCGGAATTCGCTTGGGGGTTAACGGGTAAAGCGGCAATCGAGAAACTAGAACAAGTTTTGACATGTTTGCTACCAGTGAATGCTAGAAGATATGTTGGCATTCTGTAGTTTTGTCCAACAATGCAAAAGGGATTTTTAATAACTAAAGAAATGAATGGAAAGGTACCATAAAGTATATTTCGTTAATGTAATGCAGAATCACTCAACCTGTGTTACTATATAATCTCCACTCGATTAACCTGCACTTTCTGAACTAGTTCAGGACGTGCTGCATTTCACTACTCGATCCACCAGTTCAACATGGCAGCAACTGCACGTTGTGATTTGTTTTACTTAGTGCAAGCTTTTGTACAAGGCAAGTTCACAGCATTCCCTGCACTTGGTCGAAGGATAGTGCATGCTTACGCAGCAGGTGTGGCGCCGTTTCTGCACGAGCGAGGTGCAGAAATCATAAGAGTTTCATACAATAATTACTAGAGAGAACTCTGACGCTAGTGTCTACAGGAGATGAAACAAGAACGGTTGTACAAGCATGGGAATTATGGGAAGTACATGGATTTGCCTAAACTTCCGTCTGTTTGGCTTAAAACGGCTTTGTGCCTTTGTAAACTAGCCATTTTCAACAATATACTGTGTAATAAATAAATAAGCACCATTAAAATTGTCCGACGACAGGATTCGAACACAAGAACTCTAGAACAGAAGTCTGATATTGAAACCATTAAGCCACAGAGGCATGTAACGACAAGCGAGTGCAACGCCCTGATGAATTCATTGCGGGCACACCAGTGCCTTCTGAGACGCTTGGCGCATTTCATTTGGTCAACTGAACAAGCTCAATAATTGCAATTAATAGCAATTATGCGTGTTGGCGGCATCTTCTGCACTTCGAAGAGTATAGACTGTGCTGAAATTTACGACAATAAGATTTATATAGCGTATTATATACAAAGCCACAAGAACGTCTGAATTCACAAGCACGAAGATCAGACAAATCCATGTGCTTCCCATCATTCCCATAGTGGTACGACTGCAGCGCCAGAGTTCCCTCTAGTAATTACTGTAAGAAACTCTATGGCAGAAATAACCGAAGTGGCTGGCATTTGGTTCTGGAGTAATAAACTAACTTTTGCTGTCCCCTAAATCTTACTGGTCATTACTACCAAGTTTTAGTGCAGTCACATGTCTAGTAGACAAGTGTGCTATTTTGCATAAACATTGCAAAGCCGACTGTGATGAAAGTTCACTCTGGTAAATTGGTTATGATCGAGTAGCATAGACTACTGAAGCAACCTCAGCAATCTCTGGAAGGCTAGTGAAGTAATTTTCTTATAAGCAGCCTTTAAACAGCATTCGAGCATATGACACATGCACCTCAGATATGCAGATATTTGCTTGACTCAGCAAGAAGCGATGCTTCATGTTCCACGAGGGTACTTCAATCAACGCAGTATTGGTGCTCTCTAAAAACAATGCCAATGTAGATGATCCAAATATTTTTCCGGGGCAACAGTTATGCCTGAAATCATGTTAGATTACAGTTTTTTTTAAACACGTGATCAGACCATGTTAGAAGTGCTTCTTAAAATCCTCCTATTTATTAGACTAGTCATATCTCTGTACACAAAGGCTACTAATTAGGTCCTATGCTATATGATCATCTTAACAAAAACCTCACTTAGTAATACACATGCTGCGATAAGATTTATTTGAGACTACACTGAGATGCTGTACAAGGTGAATCCATTATTTTTAAAATCAAGCTCCTGTTTTTCTAAACGAGCAGAAAGGGAACTGAGGGTCAAAATTTTTCTTCACAGCTGGGAGATGCCACCGAAGGCACGTGGAAACCTATTTGTAATTTTCTATTTAAACGTAGACATGATAAAGGCAAATGAAAATGGTAAAAAAAACGAGCAGCCATGGGTGGAGAAAGAACTTACAACCTTTGCATTAGGCACGCAATGCACTAACCACTGTGCTACCAATGCAGCATTCAACCGTCCACAATGGCCCTTCAGATTGTCGACGCTCGAACGCGGCCGTAGTACCACAGTGGTTTGTATATCACATGCGTAATGTGAACATTATGGGTCCGTTTCCCACCCACAGGTGGATATCGTTTCATCCACTTTGATTTCCCTTGAATTTATCATTTCTATACTTCATATAAAGAGCTTGGAACATGTTCCTGTATGCTTTCCTTGGCCTCATTATCTGCTGGCTCCTTCCAGTTCTGTTAATTTCAACACTTATAGATATTCTAATCTGGTAAGTAAACAGCTTTTGCACGATGCTGGAATGCAATATAAAACATTATTGCAGGGCCGTGTTACGTAGAAAGCCTTACATTGCCCAGGCAAGGTGTATTAACGTATATAGGAAAAAAAATTCCCACTGTAGACAGCAATGCTGTGTAATGCTGTGTGTAACAGGGTTTAAAGTAAACAACTTGTTCAGAAATAAAGCCACAAAACAACGAGGAAATATGAAAACTAGATGAAAATTTGTGCAGTTGCATGTTAAAAATTTAGCACAGCAACAGATGAAGACATAATGAAGGAAGCGGGAGGATGGTTTATTTTGGAAATACGAGGCAATATACTTGACAGATGCATATGAGCTTACATGTGGAGAAAATTGTTTATGTAGCAGCTAAACTACGAACAGGCCTAGAACACACTGATACAAGGTGTCGAGCATGTAAATCTCATCGTGCCCTTAAATCAAACATGGCTGTCTCATGATTCGCTACACATGGCTGGCTCACAGAACTTAGCCGCTTCTATATATGCCTTGTAAGTACCAGGTGGTCTGTGTGAATTGTGCAAGCTTTAAATATGTAGAAGTGCCACATAGCTGGGCAGAACCAAGGTAATGTCGTTTGCCATCGTTTTGAGCAAGTAAAACCAATTCTTGCATTTTTCCTAATTAGCTAATTAGTTATTAACGATTATTTAACTGCTCAAATATTATATTCAATGTAAAAGTGTCAATGCGAAAATTGTAGAGCATCCTGAAAAATTCCCAATCCAGCTTTCTACTGCTCCATAGGTGCAATACAATTTTTTTTTCAAGCTTGAAAGAAGCCAGTGAATACATGCAAGAAGCACTGTGCAACTAACCACTCGTGCACCTGAACACCATTTGGCTCCTTCTTTCATGCTAGAAAAAAAAGCAGATTTTGAGAAGAATATTTTAGAAATTGATTAATTATTATTGACTATGTTTTAGGCAAAATGCATGAAATAGTGTGACTGCCACCTCATTTTCGCCGACATGAATTGACTCCCTTTTCATGTCCAAATCCAGCTATACATGGTGCGTGTTTAGAGCTGGTTTTGTAATTTAGGCTGGTTTTGACTAGTTGAAGCTTCGCACCCTAAAATGGAGTCTACAGCCTAAAAAGAAATGGTACATAAACGGTCGCTATCAGTACTCCATACTGCTTTAACTTAGTGCGAAGTGCTTGTGAGCCAAGAAGTTGGTAGTTCTAAGCAGTATTTCTTATTCTGACCTGGTGTTATAGCCCTGTTACTATGATGCCATGCTGCTCAGTCATGTTGGTCACAGCTTCAACCTAGGCCATGGCAGCTACCCTCCAATGGGGGTAAAATGCAATAACGCTTATGCACTTAGATTCAGGTGTACATTAAAGAAGGCCAGGTTCCCAAAACTTTAGGTTGTGACTCTGGAATGTAAAATCCCTTGATTTAATTTTAAAATCTAAAGGTGCTTTATTAGGAGCACGACATCGTCTTGAGCTTTTGCTGCACTGCCATGGTACCAAGAAGCTCCGAGTAAATAAAAACAATTTCTTAGACAATCTCCATCTCTTGCAAGCATTTACAAACACTTCTCTGCATGCACCTCTGTTGCTGTTATATTTAGTTCCGTATGCCAAGGTGGGTTAGGATGTTAGAACTTTCAAACCTTTTTTTTACCGCTTTAAAGTTGTTGGTTATTTTGCATCTCTGTGTGTGCCGAATGCACATTTCAGTGCATCAATTTCTTCAGAAAGTGCACTCATTATTTATTTGTGCATGCAAAAAGGATTCAGATGGACTGCTTTCTGAAGGTCTGTATCAGCGAAAACAACTATATGTAGGCTGCACAAAGAGAAAGGATTGTTATGTAAATATGCTATGTAGTTCTTTAAAAAACGGCAGCTGTAAGTATTCTGTTCCAAAATGAAAATTTCCCCTACCTGGCTCTGCTTCATTTTCCGATGTTGATGGTCCATTCGGGGGCACTCAACTGACAGGCTGCACTTTGGCCATGTCCGGTGTGCTGTCACCAGGCCCAACGTCGATTGACATCCTCACCAAAAGTAGAGTCCGAACTCTATAAAAGAAACATCTCATCATTTTGCTATCAGTTTTGTCATCTTGTGTGTTTCACACACGGCCGTCAGTGAAATATTCTGTCACTTGGGTAATAAAAAAAATTCAAGCATTTTCTGGCAGCCAAGCTGAATACACAATAAATGGAGAACATTAAAGAGCAAATACAGTTGTCACATTAGATTGATCAAGTAAAGCAGAAATAGAAATAAATCAGTGAGACTGTGTCTTGGCTTTGAAAGCAAGAAACGTAAAAACAGGAACTTGCAGCCACGCCACTTTGAATTTCCAGCGTTTACTACACCTCACAAGTTTGGCATCGTCCGGTATTCTGGGATAGTAATCGCTTAAAATTAAGATGAACGAGCATCGACATAAATTTACAGGATACTTAACCGGGCAATATTTGCGCATAAAACAACTCACGTAGCGAAGCTACTGTCAAATACCCGATGACGCATCTGCGGGCGGTGCGGTTTAGGCGAACAATTAAAAAAAATAGAATCCGAATTTCACTTGTTTCCCACCTACTAAGCAAAGATAGAATTTGAGCTTCCTACTTAACTATACTGGATATTTACGCTCCGAATAAAACGCTGGAAATTTGTTACGTCACATTGCATACGTATGAAAGTGAGAAAATTGCTTTTATTGTATTCTGCCCAGGCGGCATGTAGCAGCTACCACTCTCATGCAACAAAAGCATGAAAGTGGTACTCGCGGCACGGAAAACAAACACATACAGCGCCAACGTTACGCCTCTTGGAGTTAGAACTAAGCACGATCAAGCCAGTTTTCTAGCCTTCATTCACAACACCATGAACACGACCAAACATCGAGCGAAACAACTGTCTGCTCTCGAAAATTATTACCGCTTCCATTTACATACCTATCGCAGCCACGAGCAAATGTCAATGGGCTAGGTGTCCACAAGCCGCACGTTAGACATAGAGCAACATATTACAGTAACGAAAAACAATTTTCACGCTGACTTAGCAGCCGCGGTGTGCGCTAAGTGCCGCAGTTCTCGTATGGCGCTCGAAATTCACATCATGATGACGGGCACTGCATCTTTCACATCAAATATTGCACGCTTTGCTCCGGAGCACAATAGGAGGGCGAAATGCATTTGCACGTACCTGAAATCCGCATGCCGGAAACCCGTCGACGCTTCCGAAGCCCGTACGGCCGCTTCACTTGGACGGGAGGCATTTCTATCAAACATTTCACATGCGACATGTCTCACCGATTATGCGAACACGAGAAAACGACGGAGGCCTCATTGCGACGCCGTGCAGACGTGCATCCACCGATGAGCTGCGTGCGCGAACTTGCAGAGAACAAAACCATACAAAACGTTAGGCGCGAGAAGATGGCGGCTCTCGTTGCGGAGACGAAGCAGCAAGCAACGGTGTAGCCAAGGTAAATATACCTGGTAGCGAAGCTTCTGTAGGAGCCCATACGTTCAAAACATGGCGGTCCATCGCCGGTTCATGGAGCTTAGCGCCATCTGTATGTGGTGGGAACACTTCCGGCGGAAGAAAAAATAACGTGACGCCATGTCCGTTAAAAGCAGAAGTGACGTCATTTTGTTTTCGAAGGCGCTAAATTTGTTTTGTTCTTCCTTTGGAGCTTTATATTCAAATGACCCGCCATTCGCCTTGATGGGCGTTTCGAGCTTTCAGCGTGGAAAGCGATGCAGGAAAAGGCCAGCCGTACGGTTGTCGAAATCGCATCCCTGCACAGAACATACTTTGTTTGGAGGCCGACGAAAGCTTTAGGTGTAGAGTGCTGATCCTATTGTCGGATGCCAAGCCCGTCGGCCAGCGCAGTCGCACGAAAACAACTACACAATTATCTGGCGGTCGTAACTCACTACTTTTGACTGAACAGATTAAGAAGCAATGAAGCTACCCGCGTCACCAAATTCAGACAAACTTCGACAAGCAAGAAAGCACAAATTGTGAGGGGGGCGTATTTCAATAGGTGATACGAGTGCGCCTTCCTGCCCATTTCAAGGCGTGCATTACACTGCGAGTGATAGTGGCGTCAACGCCCCCTGTAGCGATTGGCGCTGAAAAGAAATGCATTTATTAATAATAATAAAATTAAACGTATTTTCTTAACTCATCACGAATATATAAAATTGACTACGAATTTTATTTTCGTTGAATGAATCTAACTGTGTCTCGTTTGAATTAAAAAACGCGTTTTTCTTTCCCAATGTTTGTTCCCTCCAAACATAGTCGCGCTTCAATCGCTGCTCCCATAACCCCCCCTGCTGATGTCGGTGGCAATCTGTACTGAACCGCTTTTCGCCCGAAGCTTCGCGACCTATTTGAATCGACCCATGTTGCCAACTGTTGGTGCCGACGTTATGCCGGCGGTGGTGGCTTTAGTGGCGTGTGTTACGGCTGTCTAATTTTTTATTTCTTTTCCCCAAACAGAATGGTTAAGGTCAATTCTTTGTTTACATTATTTTACTGTGTCACTTGGCATTATCTTTCGTCTTTTTATGCGATTAAGCGGTCAATAATGTCCTCCTAGATTTGCGTGCGCCAGCTTCGCATGCAAATCTCGGAGGCCATGGGACAACCCGTAAGGATACGGTGTTCTTGTCGTTGTTAACGTTTCATCATCGTTACTTCAACTTAGATAGAGGCGTAAAATCCCTTTTCCTGGGGGTGGGGAGGGGGCGACCAAGACGGCATAGCTCAGCGGGGGTGGGGGAGTAGGTTGCTGTTGGTTGTTATCGCGAAATTCGCGAACCCCGCGATCTTTTTTATAACGTAAGCATTTCTATACTTGCCCAACAAGAAAAAACCATCCGTCCGTCAGCCCGTACCACACGATATCTTTCAAAGTAGAACCCGCAGCAGCAAGTGAATTCCCCTTCGTGCTAGCTCTCGCTTCAACGCGACCGAAGCGGCGAGAACACAGCGCTCACGAAGCTCTCAGCTCATGCCGCACTATGCGCTTTTCGCAGATCACTTTCAAGATAGGTGTACGCGCGTCTGTTTTCAAAGCGAAGTAAGCGGTGAGAACACAGCGCGTGAAGTTTTCAGCAGTGGGCATACTCTGTCCGCATTGCAGTTCGCTTTCAAGATACGGTTCGCGCGGCCGGGCCACAAGCAGCCGCCGCCGGAGAACTGTTGATAATGGTTCGACGCGGATGAGAAGGGCTAAAGAGCGATAACGGCTCAAAATGAACGGAACGTCACCAGCGCACCTGGCCCCGCGACCTGCAGTACTTTGCTTGCGCCGGCGACCACAGCAGCTTGTGTCGCCGCAGCGCTGTCGCTTATAGTCGTCGGATCAAGTCTCATAACATTGATAACGACATGGACTGCGTGTAGATGAGGAAGAGTCACAATGCTTACGCATACTCAGACAAATCCCAGAGGAGTTCCTGTGTGATTTTTTTTTACCGAAAATGTACAGGCGCCCAAATCTTTAACTGGTGTGCGCGAGCGGCGACTTTTCCGTGCGTCGGCGCCGTATGACGGGGCGAGGCTTGAAACAGCTTAGCAGACGATGGGCCCAGATGAGCGCGCTTTGTCCGCATGCGCTTAGCCTCAGACTCTTTCCAGCCGCGCCCCGTCATACGGCGCTGACGCACGGAAAAGTGGCCGCTCGCGCACACTAGTTAAAGATTTGGGCGCCTGTACAGTCGGCGGTGACCCAGAGTTGACAATGCATGTAAGAGGGGTGCGTCTTGCCCAGCTCCCAAAGATCTGCTCAAGTTAAGACTTGTTGATGGCTGTGTGTGTGTGTGTGTGTGTGTGTGTGTGCGTGTGTGTGTGTGTGTGTGTGTGTGTGTGTGTGTGTGTGTGTGTGTGTGTGTGTGTGTGTGTGTGTTCTTTTTATTGTCGCATGCCCTCCAACCGCCATGAATCCTACTGTGTAATGACATTAGAGCAGTAGTCACGTCCAAAAGGAAATGCAGCCGGTAATTGCGCTGCTTAAGGTTTACGGCCTGGCGGCAGCTCCCCTTCCCCGTTTCCGTTGACAAGTTAGGGGGAGGGGTCTAGAGCAATCTTACACCCCCCTCCCCACAGTGGCGTAGCCAGAAAATTTTTCGCGTGAAGGGGGAAGGGTCCCAATTGACCGTGGAGGGGGAAGGAGCGCGGCCATGGCCATAGTAGCTAAAAATTTACTGTTGGTGAGCGTTACAAGTGCCCGGCGTGGCCCCCTTGGCTACGCCACTACTCCCCGCCCCCTCTATCAACGCAAATCGAGCTATCAGAACGTGGATGACGCGCATGCATGTCACAACATGAATGACATGCCGCGAAGCTGGCATGGATGTCGTAACATCATCATCATCAGCCTATTTTGATGTCCATCGCAGGACGAAAGCTTCTCCAGCGATCTCCAATACCCCTGTCTTGTGCTAACTGGTTCCACATGTCTTCAAGTTTCCTAATTCCATCACGTCCACCTTATTCTCTGCCGTCCTCGATTGTGCTTCCCTTCCCTTAGCACCCATTCTGCAACTCCAATAGACCAGCAGTTATCTCCCTTACGCATTGCAATGTCTGCCCAGCACGACTTCCTCTTGATGTCAACCAGAATATCAGCTATCCCCTTTCGCTTTCTAATCCTCATCGCTGTCTTACAGTCTATTATCGTCATGCCTAATATTTTTCATACCATCGCTCGTTGCGCGGTCCTCAACGCTTTCCCAAGCTTCTTTGGTAATTTCCAAGTTTTGGCCCCATAGGTTAGTAACGGTAGAAAGCAATGATTAGCAGTAAGCTCCATGGTTATGATTTAGTACTGCATGCTGTAAGCTCTCCAACTAATATTTTATTTTTGTTAATTTCCTTGATCAGAGGCCCCCGCGAGTAATTAACGTCAATAAACGCATTTCTGCGCAGGTTCTAGAGGCTGACTGCCGACCATGACATTTCGTTCTCTCGCCAGGCTGCGGAACATTACTTTTCTCTTCTGCACACTAGCTTTCAATCAGACTTTTACACTTTCTGCGCTAAGGTCCTCAAACCTTTGTTGCAAATAGTCTGCAGCGTTGCTAAGTATGCCAATGTCATCTACAAACCGTAAGTTGGTGAGCTATTTACCGTTAGCCCTCACTCCTAACCATTCCCAGTCTAACTGGTTGCACACCTTTAAGTATTCAGTGATAGCATTGTAAATATTTTGCCATTGATCATATGAAGCCTTTTGCAGATATCTGGCTATGCAAAGTTGGTGCGTTAGTGTCATCCGTTCGATATCAACATTCGTGGGAAACTTCATTTTTTACCGTTGTTCGGAGTCAGTGCGCTGCTGCCTAGATGCCCCGATCTAAGCATTCCAGCTACCTGATTCAAGCGCCGGTAGCACGCGTTTCATGTATCCAATATCAACGCGTTAACTGCCAATGTTCATTTATCATATACTGTGAGCTTGTTCACTTACTCCCGTATAATTAGGGTGTAAATTAGAAAGACTGGGGTGTTCCGAGGGTGTTTTCTTCTTGAACGCCCTTTCCCGTTAAAAAAGGGTGTTTGAAGGGTGTTTACAAGTTTACAAGGGTGAATAGATAAGTACACCCGCATTACACCCACAAGGGTGTGAAAAATTTAAGAGTGTAGGATTGATGATGCGGGGATACTGTGTGTTGACTTTCCAGGGTTCCATGATGTTTCCATGTGCTTGGTGGCCCGTTGAGCATTGGTGAATCTTCATTATCTGCAGTAGCTGACATGGTCAGCCATAAATCTTTTTGTTTATTCACAACTTGCAAGTTTCCGAAAATGTTCCCAACATGCTGCAGTGTCTAAGTGCGCAGTGTACCTGCAGCTTCGTCGCTCAACGTAATGTCTTCTAGCCCAACTACAGAGCGATAATAAATTAGGCCCTCTTTTAGAGAACCACAGTCACATGTTTTCGCAAGCCCACTTCCACCTCTTGGTGCAGGTTGGTAATAAATGACTGCTTTGATTGCGATAGCAGTTACTCCAGACGCATTTCTGCTGTCGGCGTCGCCGTGAAGTTCCGTACAAAGTCCTAGGGCGACCGCCACGCGCCGCATGTGCGAGTGAGAGCGTGCCAGGGCGAGCCGGCGAACGCGCCTCCTTCTGCCGCGCGCCAGCGAGGAAGGCCGGCTGGAAGCGCGCCCTCTCCTGTCGCGCGCGAGGCACGGGACTGAGGCCCACTGGCACTTCGCAGACGTCGTGCGACGTTCTGGTCACAAATGGTCGCAATGGTCGAAAAGTGACCGTCGCAGGCCAGTCGTACGCTTTCTATCTCTATCGAATGCTCTATCTTGAAAGCCGCCGCCCGCTGTGTTTCCTCCGCTCATTTCGCGTTGATGCGAGACACAGCCCGAAGAAAAATTCGGTCGCTACTGCGGCCGCGCTTCCTCACTCCAACGTTTTGGCAGCGAGTTTGCACGGTCACCGAGTGAGACGTGTTGATGCTTGCAACCGCGCCTTAATTCGCTCTGTCTGCTATGTGCCGCACGAGACAGATTGCCCGCGCCGGCCAATATATCGCGAAATGAAAACTGGTATAGAGATGCGCTGAAATTTCGCATTAGGGATTATTGTAATTGTCGGTGAGATTTTTCTGCCGCGTTCACCTTGCAACCTTGTATTCCTTTCTAGTGCAATGGGACGTCTCTCGTACACACCAGTGCCAAACAATGACAAGTATTTATATAGCATACCCACGTTAACTACCAATATTCCTAGTTAAACTTACATTTCGTCATTTCGTGAAAGTTTTGACTTTTAGATTCCTAATTTATCGTGAAGTTTAGGGCTACTGTTCGATATTCCACAGATATACTGGGCACTAGTATAAACATGCATGAGAATTTCCTGGCACCATCGTTTCTTTATTTTGTTCGTGTTTTGTAGAGAGGATTGAAAAAAGCTGGCCGATTTCTCAGTGAGTCAAAATTTAAACCAAGTAAAAGTTGAACGTTCTTTCGCTTTTATTCACGCATTTCTCACTGTAAAAAAGACTGGCCCGCACGCAATGCGAAAGTGTCCACCTCCAGAAGCAATATTCATTCACAACTGAAATTTTTACATCATAAGCCAACTTACATTCCAGAAGACCCAAACCAATGAGAATACTATTATGCATCACGAACTGGTTGCACGAACTTGACTCTGTAACGTGCGTTATGACGGTGCACATACTTTGTTTCTTATAGAAGGCTGAGTACAATACATGTCACTGACAGCATTACAAGTAAAGAACCAAAGAATTTTAAGTTGGCTACAAGCACTAAAGGGAACATATTGGCGGACTATATGGAGGACTACATTGGGAAACAATTATGACTCATTTTTCTTTTTTAATGTAGGTTCCCAAAGTAGTCTCCCATATGGTCCCCAAATTTTTTCCCTTTAGTGACCTCGCAGTAGCCGCGGAACTGTTGCGGGCTCCCCAATTTGTTAATGGAAACGCACACATTGAAAACCCTCACAATCTCTTTTTATTTACTCTATTTACAAACGGGGTGACGGTGTGCTTGCTGGTAGTGGAGGTTCAACGCCAGCGATCATGATGGTGCGGAAAGTAAATGGATGCATACTTTAGAAATGTGATTCCATTACAATTTGATTGCGCGCCGAGCCGCGTTGCACTGGGTCGTGCTTTTCAGGAGGTGCACGGTAGACCACGTGGCTTGGCAGGCGCCGCCGAGGCTTCTTTTGCAACGCGCCATACCGAGACCATCCAACGCGCGCGTCCTTTCTGTCCCCTCCCGTGACGACACGAGCCGCTCGGCGCGAACTGGGCGCTCCATCGTCGCGCCGATGACGCCTGCTGGCGTGGAGCAGAGGTAACACCTCTCACTGCAACGCCTCTTCGGGGTGGCCTCTGCTCGAATCCGCCTACGCGCAAACGCAATCCGAATTTTCCTTTCAAATCTATTAGTTCATTATACGTGGATATGTTTACGCAACCACCTTCCATACCCATTATGACCTTTTTCTATACTCTGCATTGATCTCATAGAAAAAACAGAAGACACTTTGCCGTGACTAAAGTGTGAAACGGCGGAAGCCTGACACCGTTGCCAATGGCGATTTGTTCCGTCGGAAACACCACGGAGGCACACAACTCGTACACTGCTATGTGAGGGTTTGTTTGTTTATTAAGTGCCTGCAACATCGTTTACGCCTATGTCTATCGTTTCGATGTCTTCTGAGTCCATCATCTCAAAGCTGTCATCTGGGAGGATGTCGGCTTGCAACTCATGGCCGGTTAACTCCTTGTGCTTTAGTGGGTTCACATCCAGGATGGCTGCTTTGCAGCGCCGAATTGTTGCAGCACCGTTTGTGGATGAGGAGGAGACGCGTCTTCCATGGCGGTGTCGGAGTGTAGTTGGCCATCCTCATCATCCACTTCACTCGATTGGCTTGTACTTGCTCGGCTTGCCGCGGCAAGATGACGGTCACGGCGCTTCCGAGCTTCATTTGCCTTGGTGCCCGGAGATGCAGCGAGTCGCGTCCCACACCACAGAGCCCAGGCCCGTCGCGTGCCTGGGCTCTGTGGTGTGGGACGCGCCTCGCCGTCCTGATTCATGCGACGTTACGCTCAGCCTCTCTTGAGCGCCGCTTGCGTTCAGCGGCTGCCGCACGTCGCGTGTTGGGAGACACTGGCTTGGCGGGACGAGGCATCCATTATGCAAAAAAGATGTGAGGCGTGCAGACAGAGCACAAGAGTAGAGAAGTGGACAACACGAACGCCGCGTCCACTTCTCTACTCTTGTGTCCTGTCTGCACGCCTCACCTCTTTTTTGCATAATGAATCCTTACGAACTAGCTCAGCTTTCTGTCGTTCTGAGGCAGCCTTCCCACATGATACTGCAAAGTAATCTGCCGCCACCGCCACACCACACCCAAGCAGACGGTCGCCACGCGCGCCACGCGCGCCTCGCGACAGTGACGTCAGGCCACACAGCGCCCAATCGGGAGGCCACCTCAAGCGCCTGACGACAGCGACGTCAGGGCGCACCGTCAAACACACAGCCGCCACGCGTGCCGATGTGATGAGTCATACCGTGCGGCGCCGGGCCACCCCGACACCCGCACTTGCCGACAGTGACGTCACGCACGTGAGCCAATCAGAAGGCGCACACCTGTGCCTAGCGACAATGATGTCACGACACAGAGGAGACCGATCAGGAGGCCGAAAAGCTGTGACAGCTTCTGCTAATGGCAGATGACCTTGACAATGAGCCATTAAAGGCTTCCGCCTCAATATTTACATTTCAGTGTTCCTATCATTAAATGTACCACCACCGCCGGACACCAGCCAAAAGCTTTCGTAGTAGTTTCGCACTAGAAAGAATGGTGTAGAAGCCTGCTGGCGGAAACATGTGTAGGCATTGCGGTGTTGACGGAGTCATGGCTTGACTATGATGATGCAGGCACTAACCAACTGAAGCCACATCCTACGCGGTTTACAGACGAGATAGGCAAAGCCGTCCGGGATGGGCCCTGGTATTTGTAAAGCCAAACTTGTTCTTCCAAAAAGTTAATCTCAGCCAGAACCATGAAATCTAATGCGTGAAAATAACTTTCCCGACTTGTACTACCATGTTCATTGCCTGTTACAGAGCAGCAGACTGCGACATCACTTTCACAAACGAATTGTACTGCGTACCTAAGTTAAATTTTTTGGTTTCCTCGTGCGAACTCTATACTTTGTGAGGACTTGAATTTTCCAGGCAATGTACAGATTAATTTGGCTGCACATTCTCAACTCTTGAATGAATTCATAAACCTAGTTCTGAGGTTTAACTTACCCGCCATGGTTGCTTAGTGGCTATGACGATGCACTGCTAAGTACGAGGTCGCGGGATTGAATCCTGGCCCCGGTGTCCACATTTCGATGGGAAATAAATGCAAAAACGTTCGTGTACCGCGCTCTGGGCGCACTTGAAAGAAATAACTGGGCGAAATAACTGCGGAGTCCCCCGCTGTGTGCGGCGCGCCTCACAATCATCGAAATCGGGGTTTTGGGACGTAAAACCCCATAATTTAATTTAAATAATGTGCGTGTAACTTCTAGCAATTAGTAAAGGAGCTTAGTAGTCTCTCTAATAGTCTTTGATTTACTTCTGACCTCACATTATAAACCGGCTCATTCAGTATAATCTATCACCCAGGCACGTACCCAAGGGGGGGGGGGGGGTTCGAAGTTAAGTGGCATCGCTTCTACAGTTATCAATCGAGCCGCCTGACGTAGCCACTTCTCTGCTGTGCTTATGTAGGCATTTTCTAACCTTTCGCGGTGGGCGCAGTACGTCGGAAACCGTAGCCTCCGGCGCTATACGCGGTTGTACGGTACTGCCGGCCACGCATCGTTACGTAACTTCCCAAATAACAATACGAGTCAATTTTGGCACTTGGTAGAACAGTAAACGTAGGGTGCAAAAGAACTGCGATTATTCCGCAAATAGATATTTCTCTATAATTATTCCAGACCTAATTCAAAAAATGCTACTAGAAATCACGATTTTAGTGTTTCGCTTGTTTACCTGTTGTTGGAAATGTTGTTCCTGTCCTTCTTTCCGGCGTGAGTCCATTTGATGTCGTCCCCTCGTTGTAAAGTAAAAGAGAGGTGCATCTTTATTGCAAACGGCAGGCATTATTCCTGTTTGTAATAGTAAAGGTACCCCCACCCCTCATTATCATAGCAAAATTACGTTGCGTACCCCCTCCCCCACCCCGAAAAGTATCCTGGGTACTTGCCTGCTATCACCGGTCTCATCAGTCACTACTTGATTCATTTTGATGTCTTTAGTGAAATTTCAGGTCATTTCACATCAACATAATTTATCCGCGACTATCAAAAAGTCAACTTTCCTGCACTTAACGAAAAGCTTTTTAAATATTATGAGCCGCTAGTTTAATCTATCTGTGTTAAGTGAAACAGTTGGACGTAAGTGGTGGTAAAGTGTTACACTGCGTGAAGAAGATGGGACATGTACAGGAACACAGACGCACACACAAAACGCAGACATTCAACTGACTTTATTTTGTGAAGGCAGAAAATTTATAAAGTTCTACAATATAGATAAACAAGGAACAAACAATCGCGAAGAAATTGCGCACGACGCTGTGGCGAAAAATAGCAATGACACGTGTGCTCTAAGAGCATAGGAAAGTCTTCATATGCCCATCTAAGAATTCAAGTTCCTTCGTTGATAGTGATGTAGAAGGTGAACTGATGCAGTTGTCACCCCTTTTAGCGATATGGAATGGCTCAGTAACTTCTCTTTCTGTTTTTTTTTATTTTGCCTTTGAAAGGAATTTGGTTTCTTGCAGATACGGCAAACATATTTTGCTATCGCATCTCTTGCAGTGCAATGGCGATATTAATGCCCGTGCCCGTGCGCATGGATCGTTCGTGTTCCTCTGCACGCTCATTGAAACAGCGGCCAGTTTGACCTATGTAGGACCTGCCGCAAAATACAGGTACCTCGTAGATAACATTAGAGATGCATTTAGTGAACTTGTTCTGATGATTCTTGTTCCATGACCTACACTCCTTTTTTTTGCATTGCTCAGTAGAGGGCACACGTTCTTGAGTTCGCAAGGCTCTGAAAAAACAACGCGAATCCTATAACTTTCAGCAACCTTCTTAAGGTTATGGGATAGACAGTGCAAATATGGCAAGACAAAAGCTGGTTTTTGGTTAAAGAATTGCTATTTCCTTTCTGGAGATTTTAGTTCTTGAGGCAAGTTCCCGGACGTACTGCAAATTAAGGGATGAGGGTAGCCAGCGGACAACAGACGCTCAACCTGACATTTGAAACTGGACGAAACAGCAGGTGCACAAGATCCCCGGGTGGTCAAAATTAATCCGGAGACCCCCACTACGGTGTGTCTCATTATCAGATAGTGGTTTTGGCACGTAAAACACTTTAATTTAATTTTGGTAATATGCTTGGTACCACATTAGATAGACGTCTGATACAGCAGCTAATGGGACGTCGAGACTCATATTCTTATATTCTAGTTATTCTTTACATATCTATATGTAGAAGTGCTTAATCTAGTAATTGACAGAACTTATGTTTATTTCTTCGTGACGATAGCTTTTTTCTAACTACGGCAAAACTTTTGGTCCGATGCTATCATGTACACAGAGCTAATTTTCCAAAGAGCACCGCGGAACTGCCACTGGACACACTGTGCACAACAACCGACTAAGCGTGCGCTTGACTACGCGAGAAACCGGCAAGCAGGATTTCAAACACCTCGATGATAACGAGAAATGAAGCTCCCAAGTACATTCCGTTTGCCGATCCCATGGCGCTGAACGCCTGCAGTCCCTGCGGAGATAAGCATCCAATGGTCACAATGTAAATTTTTTTTTCGGTCCAATAGTGCGAAACTTGGATCTAAAACGAAACAAAAACCATCAATTTTCTTACGTCAAACTTGGGCACGGTGCGTATATTGTCAATGTTCGGCGTTGAAAAATAGACTACGACTTTGCTGAGGTCCCTGGATAAGCGTAAAAAAAGAAAGACACTCGAGATTTGCCTCCTTCCTGTCCATTTTTTTTTCTGTGACTGAAATCGGCATGCTATCTCATACCCCATTTTTTTACTACGATGAAATAAAATACAGTGGTAGAGAAATAACAGACAGTGCAAGAAATAATAAAGAACGTACCCTTGCAAGATGCCAGGAGCAGTGCTGGCCTAAAGGAGGAAAAGCAAGAACCCAGCGAATGACGTTTTAAACAAGACTCATTCATTAAATGACATAAAGCTCGTTTACACCGGCGACTTAGGGACGTAGCGCGACCGATTGCTACTGGCTACCAAAAAGCGACCCAAGGCGACCCCCATTCAGACCGGCATGTGCGAAGGGCCCGTCGCCACACAGGAATATTTCGCGATTAGAGCCTTTCACGTCGGCTTACCAGGGTAAAATTAAGGCTAGCGTTAACAAGCGTCCTGTTCCTGCGCGCTTGATTGGTTCAGAAGCTTTGCGACTCTGGTCGCGCGATTGAAAAATCGAGCGGTGAGCAACTGACCCAAAACAAAGAGAAGCGACCATTTACGACTTGTCCCTATGCGACCAACTCGGTCGCGCGACGTCCTCAAGTCGCCGGTTTGAATGAGCCTCCACCTGCTGCACACGAAATCAGTAAACGCGTGTCTTAGCGGAAGTACGCGCTCTATTTCAGTCGCTCAACGGGAACCGGATTTCTCATTTCTGTTTTTTTTTTGTACGTGCACTTAGGCGCGCTACCGTGACAGCATAACAGCGCGCCACAAGAAGATTGCTCAACACCTTTCCAATTACCGGTAGCGTCCCGTTGGAAAGAAAAATGGCATTTGCCCGTTTTTGTTATTCAAGGAATTGACAGGTGTATGGCCTTGTTGCAACTCGATAGTACACGATAGTACACGCGCGATAGTACATGAAGTCTGGCATCTCGATGAGTGGGTTAATTGTTAATACTTTATTTCCAAAAAACGAAAGGGACGCCGGACCAAAGCCATGGATGATCTGTTAAGCGATAAGGTAATCACTCCTGTACTACGCCGCTTCTCTCAAAAAGGATCTTGTGTTACGGCTATTTTGTTCCGAGCCCTCAGCAGACGAGGGACTATCACCGCACAACGAGTCAACGCCAATATATCGAGATACAGCCTCATGCAGCGGTGACAATGGCAATGCCAGTCCTTTTGACATGCAACTTGCGGCGCAATAACGTAAGATATTCTAAACTTTTCTATTACAATTCTGTAATAAGCCTTCTGCTATTGCTCAAAAGGTTCCAGGCTGCATCTACTTCGCCTGTCTGTCACGCGACGTCCCAAAACCGCGAAAACTCAAAGCGTCAAATTGACATGTACGCGATCAAAATGCATTAATATGCCGAAAAAAAACTTAGTTTTTCTCAATAGCCGGACAGTGGCCCGTTCCGAAAGGAATAGAAACTGGCTGCCGCCGATTGTTCAGGCACTGGCTACTCGAACTTGCCGGAGAGCATGAGTTTATTTGCGTACAATAAACCTTTTTGCGTTACCGTGTAACGTTATCCAGCCCTTTCGGCGCGTATACAACATCACTCTGCCAAGTATTCTTTGCTGAGGATCAATTTTAGCGGCATTTTTAACCTTCCGTAGCACGCCGCCGTGATTTTCGACCAGTCACCGCGAGCCAAGTGAGGAAAAGCGGACCAATCGAAATTGCCGGCACCATCCTATTCATCCGTTTATCTATTTTCAGTGCGCTGGCTTTAGCGTGCTCTTCGCCTTTTGTCAGCCAGTTCAGATTTAAAAAATCACTCTATGTAGGCAATATTATTCGTATTGAAAGCAAACAAAAGTGACCTCCCATAATCGAGGAAATTGACGAAGAAAGACGTACACCGACCAAGTAAAACTTATTTAAAGGACAAGGACGTTTCGGCTTCCATGCGGAAGACTTGTTCACAAGTGGGCGAAAAAGGTTGAAGTGCCGGTTTAAATACATTTTAGCATATGGCGCAAGCACCGCGCGTAAGACGGGGGGAGGGTTCCTTCGCTTCGATTGAGCGTGTGTTTTGTAGTTTGTTGCAACATAACTGCTTCTTGGCCTAGTTGGTGCTTGCTAAAAGACACGTTTTCTGCCGCAACTTAAAACACACCCAAAGAAAGACACATAAAGGCAACACGGGCAGCCGCATGTGTTGTCTTTATGTATCTTCCTTTTGGGTGTGTTTTAACTCGCGGCAAAAAAACATGTCGTTCTGTAGATTGTATCTCGAGAGACTCCAGGTATAAACATGACTTCCAGTATCTTTCCTGGCCGATTACACTAGTTTCCTGCAGTCAATATTGTGCGTAGTCGTTGCTGCGTGCACTGCCAAAGCATTTGAAGCCACTGTTCTCTTATCCATATCGTTTTGATGTTGGCGCAGCCGTTGATTGAAGTTGCCCGTCTCCCCCATGTAGACGCAATCGCAATCCGCACAGGGGATCTTGTAAACAACGCCAAGAAAGGCTTCTTCAGTAGCTTGTCCTTCCCACTAATGAGCGCGTACCTCAGTTTACACACAGGAACGTGAGTCACCTAAACGTCATATTTAGGCAGCACGCAAAAAAATGCAGCAGAGAGTACCACGCCTTTAATCTGCTCATGTGCAGAAGCTGCCCGACAGATGATGCCATCATCAAAGAGTGCCGACAATTAGAGCAGGCCAAAAGCCGACGCGTCTTGCAACCTTTCGCCAGACTTCCCAAATCTGCCGCAACGTCGACATGTGAAGATCAACCTGAGCAGTAGCATGCATCGCCATCCCAGGACGTGGCGTGAATCGTTTGATGTGAACTGGATGCTATGGCGCCCGCAGCTTTCTTTTCGAGTAGCCCTGATGCTACCCCTTTTTCAGTTCCCCTCGTACAAGCCATCGTTCGTCAGGAACTTGAAAACACTGGTTTACATTCTGTCTGTGCTGTCGCCAACTCCAGAGTCAACAAACGCCCTTCTGCTATTTTCATTGCACCGCGAAGCGTTTCTCCGCGTTATTGCAACCCGACTGAGTGGAAAACTGCAGACGACCAGCCGATATGTTCCACCTGTCGCCGCATTGGTCATGTCGCCCGATACTTTCGCAACTCGTGGCCCTCAGCACCTCGCACGCCAGCCAACTTCAGCTGTTTTGATGGAAATGCCTGCAATGTATCGCCCATCGCTGAGTCTAACGACAACTCTGCCAGGAACGCGTGGTACAGTCGCTCACCATCGCCGCGCGGACACCAGTCTCTTTCACCGCAAGCACTTCGCCAATCTTCCCGTTCGCCGCAGGCACGTCGCCTTTCGTTCCCTATGGCTTTTCGCCGCACCTTTTCGGAAAACTAATAAATGCCGCCTTCAGAGGTGGTACAGCATTGCCTACTACTGCAGCGAATCCTCTGTCTATACCCACACACGGAATTGTAATGTATTTTAAAATAAGTGGCATACCTGTTCAAGCACTCGTCGGCACTGCAGCCCACGTGTCTGTCATTAGCGCTAGCCTACGTAGATGTTTAAAGAAGGTCTTCACCCCAGCAGTCGCACAAGTGCTTCGTGTGGCCGACGGCGGCGTGCTGGATGTTCTTGGAATGTGTACTGCGCGTTTAAGTATAGACGGCCACCCTACTTCTGTTCCCTTTTCTGTGATCGACAACTGCCCTCACGACGTTATCCTTGGAACTGACTTTTTATCCGCTCATTCTGCAATCGTCAACGGCTCAACCGGCGTTGTTCAGTTGGAACCGCCCCAAGTCGGCGATGCTCCGCGCACCGCGCCACCGCACTTCTGCTCGCTTCACGATGTGTGTCTGTCACCCGAGGCAGTTACTTACGTCACACTGACCACCCAACCATAGGTTCCTGATGATAAATATGTGCTTCGCCCCATCGTCGACGTGCTTTTGAACCGGAACGTTGCTGTTCCGCATACGCTGGACTCAAACTGAACTCCACGATATGTCAATTCGGACGCCTTCAGATTACCGTGTTGGGACACCTCGTTGACGCATCCGGTGTACAACCAGATCCGGAAAAAGTTCGCGCCGTTCCAAGTTTCCCTGTGCCTCGTTCTGCTTCTGACGTGCGCTGCTTCGTCGGGCTGTATTCGTATACTTTCGCCGTTTCATCAAAAACTTCGCTCACATTGCTCGACCTTTAACAGATCTTCTAAATAACACGCCATTCTCATGGGGCCCGGAGCAGGCTCACGTGTTCGCCGCTTTCATCGGGTTTCTGGCAATCCCTCCCATACTTGCCCACTTTGATCCATCTGCGCCGACCGAAGTCCACACTTACGCAAGTGGCCATGGCATCCGTGCTGTTCTCGCCAAACAACAGAATTGTACCGAGTGCGTGATAGCCTACGCCAGTCGCCTGCAAGAAATTACTCCATTACCGAGGGGGAGTGCTTGGCTTTAGTTTTGGCTGTCGCCAAGTTCCGGCCGTATTTGTACAGCCGCACATTTTCGGTCGTTACAGGCCACCACGCACTCAGCTGGCTCTCTCACCTCCGGGACCCGGCAGGACGGCTGGGTCGCTGGGCTTTGCGGCTCCAGCAATTTTCATTCATTGTCAATTACTAGTGTGGACGCCTCCATAAGGACGCCGACTGCCACTCTCGTCACCCTGTGGATCCTCCTGATCCTGCAGCGCATGATCCAGTGATCGGCGTGATGGTTTCTACTGACATGGCCAACATGCGCGCTGAACAACAACGTGACGAACCTTTATAGTCCAACATGGCCGAAGTGCAATCTGGCAGCCCCGACGGCACGTGCCGCATGTTCGTGCTGCACGACGGCATCCTCTACCGCCGCAATATCAACCCTGACGGACCTGAGTTGCTCCTTCTCTTTCCTCGTAATCTGCGATCCATCGCTCTCGAACAACTTCACGATGCGCCGACGGCGGGGCATCTTGGCGTTTTGCGTACTTACGACCCCGTACGACGCCGGTTATTCTGGCCAGGTCTCTACCACTCCATGCGTCGTTATGTCACCACTTGCGTATTGTGTCAGCGCCGGAAGAAACCTCCCCTGCGCCCTGTTGGACGACTCCATCCAATCGAACTTCCATTTGAACCTTTCTTTCGCGTAGGCTTTGACCTGCTTGGCCCTTTTCCGACGACGACGACTAGAGGGAATGAGTGGATCGCCGTCGCTACTAATAGCACGACACGCCACGCGATCAAAAAGGCGTTGCTGACTTGTTGCGCAACAGATGTCACCAATTTTCTCCTCCACAACGACCTTCTCCACCACGATGCACCTCGACCGTTACTTACAGACCGCGGCCGGTCGTTTTTGTCTCGAGTTGTCGACGACCTCCTCCGTTCTTGTGCTACTGAGCACAAGCTGTCCACCGCCTACCACCCACAAACGAACGGTCTTAGGGAACGTCTCAACCGAACACTCACAGAGATGCCGTCGATGTACGCCTCCAACGAAGACCGCGACTCTTCCCGACATGACACGGCAGGATATTCACCCTATTATCTTTTGTATGGTCGCGACCCCACATTGCCGTTTGATACCCTCCTCCCTTCTGTGCTACGTGTTGCAACTGCGTACGCTCGAGAAGTAATCGATCGCGCTCACATGGCGCGCCAAGTCGCCCGCTATCGTTTATTAGCGTCGCATCATATACAAAAAGAGCGTTATGACCGGTGCCATCACGATGTTAAGTTCGCCCCAGGTGTTTGGGTGCTCCTTTGGTAACCATGTCGTCGGGTTGGCCTCTCCCAGAAGCTTCTCGCTCGCAACACAGGGCCTTATGAAGTACTACGTCAAGTTAACGACGTCAATTACGAGCTTTCACCATTACACTTCATCCATCCTCAAGTCCGACGCCTGTTGATATCGGGCACGTTTCGCGGCTGACGCCACATTTCGCTCACAATTCTTCGCCTATGTATACCATACGCCGAGACGGCGCTTCAGGACCCGGGAGCCCTGTTACGAAAGGGTAAAAGAAGAGGATGGAAGAAGAAGATTGCGAGGCGGCTGGCAGCTGCGTGTTGTTGCTGGCCAGCGATTTTAACTTCATTGACTCTGCTGATGTATATATTGTAAATACAGTCTTTTTATACTCCCAACATCCCCGTAACGATATCTCTTGGGGAGCGGTTATAACGCGGTAATGTGCGAAATTTCACCACGCCGGTTTGTCGATGGACGCAGTAAACGCGCAACCAGGTGCTTGTTGAGTGAATAATACCGCATCCTAATATCTCTATGAATAATTGACAAACTCATGCTCATCAATTTTATTCTTGGTAAAAGCATGGCAAGAACGCGAGGTTCATTTACCCCGCTCTCATGCCCGCCCAAGTCTGGCGATCTCTTCAAGGTTTTTCCTGGGACCTCCAGCAAATTTCAATAGTGGCCGCGCCTCTTGACTGATTTTGCAACTGTTTTTAGAAGCGCTAACGCTCAAAACAACGCCGCCTAGAACATTTCTGATCCCAGCGAACTGTTATTTTTCCGCCATGCGCGAACTTGCTTCAAACGACTGATTAGTACTGCTCTGAGCCGTCTATGGCGCCACTTGTTCCGTTCAAAGCCTGCAGCGCACTATAGGCCCGTATAAAACCGCTCAAACTTCGTAAAGTTACGACACGCTTTGAAAACTGACGCCTCCTTCTCGCGCGCCCTGGCGGAGGCTGACGTCGTGTCGCTATTGGCCTAATGACATCACGTCGGCCCTCGCGCCGCCTTCGTTTGCTTGCAGTCGCTCTCCACGGCCATTTTTGCTTGGCAAGGTTCTACCGACTGGCGAGGAGCACATGCTAGCGCAATTTCTTTTCCGTGTTGTTTTAGTTTACAAACGCCTTGAACTCAGTTTTACAGCAAGTGCGACATCACGGCATTTTCCATCACCATGCCGCTGTCCTTTCGCATTCCAAAATTGTTTCAGCAAATCAAAGGCATGAAGCACTTCTCGATAGCGTCCGGTAGGCGCCACGGGTCAGGAAGCAAGACATACATTCATCGAATTGGGAGGGAGAACTTAGAAAAATCATCAACACGACCATGCGAGGCAAATTGCGAGTCTCTCATAGTTATAGTATGCGTCAGGTTGTCGTAATTTCTTGCGGGCCATAACGTAGTAGATATTGCACAGTTCATTCGGCATGTTGCTATTTGTTTCTACGCTATAACACGTTTTCATACGCAACGTTTAGTTTATTTATAGAAGCTTTACGGTGGTCGCATTTGGCGCGCTTAACCGTTTTCTACGCCAACAGGCTTGAATTCGCGGGCACGCGAGGCTGCCTGCCAGAATGTGATTACAAAACTTTGAGATTTAGCACAGTCCTTTCGACAAAATTTGAGCCTGGAGCGTGAGAACTCATCTAAGGAAAGCGAGTCTCTGCCTTTTGTGATTACTTACTAGCCCTATTTAAAACGAATAGCTTTGTTTGCCTTTTTTTTTCGTGTTCGTCGTTGGCGGTCACTAGATGGATTTGCGATAAAAAGCGTCCGTGCTCTCCCTAAACTGAATGAGGGGGTGCGTTCGCTGCCGAACGACGACAGTATCATAGGTCTTTAAGACGTGCGTGCTAATTCGGGTGAGCTTTAAGGTGTGTGAAGGTTAAGATGCGGTGGTGGAGTACTCGAAAAGAGAACGTGCAGTCTCCTGCTCGTTCACTGGCTGGTTTAGTAGTCGTTTGCTTAGTCGTATGCTCGTACGTTTGGTCGTATGCTCGTTCGTTGAGTCGTGTGCTCGTACATTTCATCGTATGCTCGTACGTTTGGTCGTATGCTCGTTCGTTTAGTCGTATGCTCGTACGTTTGGTCGTATGCTCGTTCGTTTAGTCGTGTGCTGGTACGTGTAGTCGTATGCTCGTACGTTTAGTCATATGCTCTTTCGGTTAGTCGTTCGCACGCTCGTTAAACGTGCGCTTGCTTGTTCATTCAACTATTAGTTGGGATGGCAACTATGTCTCTGAGACGCACTTGCTGTAGGGCACTTAGGCAAGTGCGTTTAATTACGCAGTGAGACAACAAATGGTGAATAAATCGCAACTACTACATCATTTCACTTACCCCAATTTCGGCCGCGTCATAGCGCGGCAATTTTCTTGCGCGGTCATCACTTTGCTAAAGTCAAACCTCGCTAATGTTATTTCAGAGCGAGCGCAATCGTCCTCATTGCGTACACCTTAGTGCAACTCGGTTCGCGACAAGTAAGTCAATTCGAGAACAGACGAGCTAGCTAACGATGAAATGTAATTCTTGATAAGTCACCAACCTAGAAAAATAATTTACTCAACGTAAGCTCACTATGCTCTTGTGTGAGACTAAGTGAAGCGCTTTGGCCGCGTTCCCGCTTCGTGAACGAATGCATGCTCAAAAATTTATTTCATTTTCTTTTTACGCAGTCTCGACTCGATCGTCGGCCATGCATGTTTCTGCCGACTTTGAGGAACGGAAAACGTTATCGCACCAGCGCCTACCCCTGGGTCTTTGCGCATCCTTAGATTATTGGAAAGCAGGACGTTTGCTGTACTGTAGCTTGTGTTACACTATCGAACCTTCAGAGCAGCGAGTGTTGGCGTCCTGGGCCAGCCTTTGTGTGCCATAGCTGACACGCGCCGCGAATTCACATGTTAAGGACGGAGCGGATTATGTTGTTACTGAGGGTTATTAGATGGCCAGGATGTTGTTATTCGACCGCAAACGCATTATTTACGGCCATTCGCAGCATGATCTTGCGACCCGCACTTGACTAATCTTGCGTACCTAATTGTAGCTCACACGATACATTCGGTGTCGTCATGGTACGGCGTTAGCGCTTGGCTATAGGTACCTTTTTAAAAAAAAAATATTTATCAGAACAGGAAAAAAAAAGCTGCCGTTACTGAATTTGTTAATCCTCCGCATAGAAATTCTATGCTGTATACGAAGTTACTCGGAGCTAGAAAGCCAACGCGAACGCCTTGCTGTGCGTTCATTCACTTTGCGGAAGGCCGTCGCTCAAGCGTTGTGAGCGACGCCACAGTCGAGGAGGAGCGAAGGCGGAGCAGGAGAGTGCCGCCACTTTACCAGTTTTCAGCGGTTCTAGGCCCATAGTCTAATAAAATGTGCCTGCCTTTCGCATGTGGGCGTGTTTTAAAGCGAATAGCTTTCTCTGGCTCTTTCGGCAATTTTCGTGGTAAGTGGGCGACAGTTATGCTGGTGGACGGTGGTCGGACTCGAGAAATTTCATCGTGGGGTGTTTTTTTCTTTTTCATTTCGTTACGGACCGTTCTTGCGATAGGCCTCATGCGCAGCAGTTTAAACAAAAAAAAATAAACATTTTATATTGGTCATGCTGCTGCATTTTATATATAGCAGCCAAACTGCCCAAGTGCACATCATCAGCGTTGTTTCCATAAGTCAATACTAAAGAAGAATAATGACTGCAATGTACAAAATCTTCAGCGCTACTCACGTTCTCAGAAGAAAATGGAACGTAGGTCACTGTCTTCCTGTAGGTAAAGTCCCTGTGAATATTTTTACTTCACAATCAGACGGTGGTACACAAGAACCTTTATGAACTAAAACAGTACAGAAGAATCAAAGCCCCTACTGGCGTACTCCTGAATTTCAGTATTTACAGCAGTAATTTATATCATTGCTTTTACGAGAAGCTATATTTATTGTATTATACAACATATTCATGAAAGTCTAAAGAGTAGGTGAACTGTTTAACTAGTCACCGTTGTACTTCAGGAATCAAAAGTACAACATATAGCACATAAACAAATCCATTTGATAGTTTTAGAATAGAGGCTCCAGAAGTTTAGGGCCCCAAAGAGCTTTGCGGGTGTTAGCGTTGGGGCATGCAGGAGTGAAAAGTTTTAGAAGAGGGCTTTGCGTTGCGAATAGCGCCGTGCGCTTGCAGCGCCACTACGGCCTCAAGGAAAAGCCATCGTAAGCAATTAAATAAAGTATGCCAGTTTATGATCAGAAGAGTAATTCTGACACTCGAGTTGCCGCATTAAATTAACGTTTAGAGGTTATTCTATTGGCAGTCTGCAATTCCTTGCGCTTAGTTTTGAGTAACCAACTTTACCTGCCTTCACCAGCCAAGCTGGGCTGTGTTAGGCCTACGAGCCATGAAATCGACAATTGAATTCTGAATCAGCGGCGTCTGATGAATCAATCTTCATAACACACACTAGTTGAGGGAAAGAGATAACCGCAGTCACTTCTCATAGCTTGCAAACTTCACGCATTACCACGAATCGAAACCAGTTTGGTGGTAGGTTAGAGCCGTCGCTTCGATGTGTGCCTCCATGTTTGTTGACGCAAAGCTTTTGGGGCTCCCGCTAGAAACGTGAAACAGCGTGGATTTGACGCTATTTCCTTGGAGCCCCAAACTTTCGGGCCCCTGGTCTAAAACTATCTACTAACTTATTCAGATACTCTTCGGACTGCGACACGCTATGGATAATAGTGGCAATGTGAAAAATGTGCATGGGCAGGCACATATTTTTACAAGAGTTATTCAACTGCCGAATTCAAGGAAAAATGCAGGCAGTTCTGTGGTTTCAGCAATAAATAACGTAATAAACAAAACAAACTCGGCGCGATAGCGGGCAGAGCATCGCAATTTCATTGTGTATTGATACCATTGGCTTCATTAACAAGCTCAGAACATCTAATACTTAGATGTATTTTATAGCTGACACATAGTGTCACTGTCATTTCGCTCTCGGCATTTTATATGGTGCTTTCCTTCCAAGTCCGTTCAGTGGGGCGAGCCTCTTGCATATGACCGTGGCTTTGATTTAACCTAACAAAGCCAAAGCACATTTCTACGTGAAGAAAGAACTACAACTTTTTCTGCATTATTTCGGGTCATGGTCATCCGTAAAACACAATACACTGTTATGTCAGTGAAAACATTATTGGTGCAACAGTTAGCAATTGTTTGTTGAATATATTATCCACTACAAGGAGGATTGACATTTCGCCCAGCGTGTAAAGAACGTTTCTCTTGGCCTTGCGTTAAGCTCACAATGCTAAAATCAGAGTGTTCAGGTATCAAACTGGCTGTAGCAAAGTCAAAGTTACACTTTTGGGCTTTGACCAAAACGAGAACAAGGTAAAAGCCGGAACTAACGTTTCGACAAGAGGACTTTTCTTTTTCAAGGCCTTGAAAAAGACAAGTCGACTTGTCGAAACGTTGGCTCCCGCTTTTACCTTGTTTTCGTTTTGCTCATCGTCTTGAATTTCCATCTTCCGCCTTTTCCGTATTCTTGGGCGTTGAGATTAAAGAATGATGCCATTTAATATTTAACGCTCCTGAAATTAGGGATAGTACCTTTCGTGCCTTTAATTGCAAGAATACTCACTGGCATCTCCTGAAGCATTTGCAGGTGTCCTTAATTTTCCTTCCAGGCAGGCCTTCATAAAAGCACTTAGATTTGTTGCCACCTTCGATGTACCCACGATGATCAAATTCCCTCTTCAATATCGGTTCATACTTATTAGCATCTCGCATATCTTTGACGTGGGGCTTGTTGAATTTATTCCATCGCACCTTCAACAAATCCTTCCGACGAAGAAAATTCACCAGACAGCATTTGTATAGCTCTGAAAATGGGGTCGAATCATTCGTTGAAGCCGGCACGTTTCATGACGCCAAAAAATCAAATTTGCCTGTTATTTGCTTAAGATCAAGCAAAGCGAATTGTGCGGGAACAAAGCATCAAGCCTTACTATAAGTGAGCTCCCAGGCATATTTATCATAACGGTAGAACTTTATATTAAACAAGCGTTGCTTACATATTATACACCATTTTGAAATCTCGCACTGCTAAACAAATTTTTAAGGAATAAAACGTTACGTTTGAAATCAACACCCATTTCCATCAACCCCACCCCGACGGGGACAACTGACAGACAGACCGACGATGAACTTTTATTGAGGTCCTGAGGGACTAGCCGGCGGAGACCCGTTGGGGCCCCCGGCTCGCCGCCGGCTGCTCCCATGTCGGAATCGGGAGGCCAAGCCTCTCCGCTCTTTCACGGGCCCTCTGGACGGCCATGGACTGGAGCTTGAGTTCCGTACTAGATATGGCCTTGTCCCAGTCACGTTCACTAGTGAGGGATGTATCCCGTAACGCAGGACACTGCCAGAGCATATGAGATAGAGTGCTAACCTCCTCCCCACAATCCGGGCACTGTGGGTCAATTTTTGGGTAAATCCTGCCTAAGAAACCTCGCGAAGGATATGACCTCGTCTGAAGCATCCTAAGCGCGATCGATTGAGATCTGCATAGATTTGGATGTGGAGGCGGGAAGCGCCTGCGTTCCTCTTTATAATGGCAGACGATCTCATGAAAGGTTAATAAGGGGTCGCTGTGGCCGAGCCACAGTTGCAGTTTCGACAAGAGGACTTTTCTTTTTCAAGGCCTTGAAAAAGACAAGTCGACTTTTCGAAACGTTGGCTCCCGCTTTTACGTTGTTTTCGTTTTGCTCATCGTCTTGAATTTCCATCTTCCGCCTTTCCCGTATTTTTGGGCGTTGAGATTAAAGAATGATGCCATTTCATATTTAACGCTCGTGAAATTAGGGATAGTACCTTTCGTGCCCTTAATTGCAAGAATACTCACGCTTAGGATGCTTCAGACGAGGTCATGTCCCTCGCGAGGTTTCTTAAGCAGGATTTACCCAGAAATTGACCGACAGTGCCCGGATTGTGGGGAGGAGGTTAGCACTATATCTCATATGCTCTGGCAATGTCCTGCGTTACGGGATACCAAAAACTTCAGTTGGGACAACTGAAGTTTTTGTTTTTTCTGTGTCTGCGTAATGGCTAAGTGCTACCACGCATCGCCTTCATCGCATTCAATTTGGCAAAAATGTTGAAAAGTGCGAAAATCATTTGCACTGTTATTAAGCCATATAAAGCTGGGAACCACTGATCTCTTGCATTAATACTTGCACAAAGATAACACTTCGAGCAAACATTTAGGATTACGCGGTAGGGGAGACCTGGGAAAACATAGCATGCCGCTGATCTCAGTGGTTTACGATGGTGTCGCGAGGCAGCATACCATTTGCAGTAACCTGCACAAAAAAAATGCGTTCCCTGAAGAACTTTTTGCACGCACCTAATTTAGGACATAAATTGACCATCACGGTTAAACTCAACCTCCATTTATGCATTGGTTAGTTCTTCGTGGTTTCTTTGTGCAATTCTATATTACATTTCTTGTTCTTTTTGTATATATGCAGATGCCTATCCTGCACACTACCACATTGCCCTGTGCTTTGTATTTTTTTTTTGGTAAGGCATATCACTGTCTGATCATTTATTTGTATGCTACTGTAGTTATATGTATGACATCAAGGTTCAATCTAGAAATAATATGAACAGATGAATACTTCCAAGCAACTCGCACTTTAAAAAATTCGACTGCGTTACTACTCCTCTTTCAGATTTTTGAGTGTTTCTCTCATCTTTATTTGATCATGTGTATTTGAAAAAAGAACGAAAACATGAGCCTGACAGCGCCGCATCGCATACGTAATTGCAACATACTTTTCGGGACCACTGATCTGGTTGACACAAAGGACGCTCGGAATCAGTTATAAACACTCACGGCGTAGCGCACGCAGATAATTCTAGCCTGAAAGTGACACCTTAATTTCACTGTACCGCAAAGGTGCTCGCCGGAACTACACGCATAACTGTACAGGATATCATTGCGTGATTCAAAACACATGCTTCGTTACCACCACCGTTGATGAAAGTTTGTTTTATTGAGATATCGCTTATATGGACACTCCTGGCGAATTTCCACTGTCGTCTTCAGCGGAAATTTATTGCCTCGCGTTTAGTTATCGAGAAAAATCTTGCGCGAATCTACAAAGGAAAACAGAGACAATCACGGCAATGTGGTGTTAACTCATGAAAAGGTAAAAATTAACGGCAAGCTACTCAGGTGGGATGATACACATTACAACGCAGTCCCCCTGAATGGTAAGTGACTAGGTGCTTCAAGCAAACCGAGTAACAGATCAAAGCCAAAAGAGAACTCGAAATGAGTGGGTGTGCTCATGCTTTCGTGCTTCCACGGCAGCTTACTTCACTTCACTTCACTTTATTTCCTTAAAGACCCCACAAAGGTGTGTCGCATAAGGGGTGGGTTGCAGAGAGATATCACAAATGCCACAGGTTGTTAACAAGACAGGTACTTGGATACACGTTGAATGAAACGTGATGGACAGGTGATCGAAACAATGTCGTGGGGAAGGCCATTCCACCACGAAGCTGCGCGGCAAAAAAATTATGCAGAGAAAGTTGTGGTGCCAGAACGGGGTCGGGTGACTTGAAGCGAATGGGGCAAGGGCGCGCGGCGGGAGCGATGTGATGGCTGAAAGAACTGTGATAAAACTTGTGGCTAAGTGATAGGTGTGGTGATCCTGCGGCCAGACGAAAGAGTTTCGGCGCTTTCCGTGGGGCAGTTGCGAAGTTCAGACCCTGTGACAATAGGCTCATGTGGTTGTCCGACAGACATCTCGAGTAAATGGTATGCACCGCTTTTGAACTATCACGTTTTGACCGATGGCGAGGTAACAACCGGGTAAGCTTATGGCGATGAGTTTCGGTGGACTTGCCGCTTTCCAAATCTTCAACTTCTTTGCGCGCCCTGAGGATATCGTCATTGGGACGGAGCTTTGAGTGAAGACCGGTTCCGCCGCATACACACGATGTCCATCTTGCTGTATTTGTTGCTTGTTATCTTGGACTCGGGCCTTCAGGCAGTTGCGGCTAAAATCCCGGGCGAGATTACGGCCATAGGCGGTATCCACGAGGGCCTTTCAGTACAGGCTTCTGTGTCAGGAATCTTTTACGAGGAAAATGAAGAGATAAGTGCATCGGGCGAGGTAACCTCAACAGCACTGCACGGGGAACGGGAGTAAAAAAGGGGGTGAGATAGATGAATGCAGGGGGAGGAATAAGGTGGCAAGTAAATAAAATAGTAGAGAAGCGTATGCGGGGCCTAAATCCGCGCTCTAATGCTCTATGTATCCCAAAACTCAAGCAGTGCCGCAAGTGCACTCTTGATGAGGGAACTGCGAGCATCGGGGAAAAGTAGGCACTGCCAGCGCGTTGCACGGCAGGCCGTACCGACGGTAGGCGTCACCCAGAACCTTTCTCTCGGCACCGAAAGCAGGGAAATGGAGGTGCTTGAGTATCTCCACACCATCGCAGTTGCCACACGCAGGGCTGCCGGTTCCCGTGAGCCTTGAGTTGCCGTGAGCCATGTGTTCGCGCAGTTGTTCTGTAGCAGCCAACGCGCAGGCAAAAAAGAAAAGCGTGGTCTGCACGAGAGGGGTCCGCACGCGGCAGCAGGCGGAGGGGGAAGCAGGGCGTACCTGCTGTGACGCGCTGATCAGGTGTTGCGCGGTAAGGCTGCACAGAACGGCCGTTTTGCCCGCGTCAAAACTCGGTGGGCGAGGGCGCTCGCCGTGCGCTTCTTTGGCGAGAGATTCAGCCTGCTCGATGCCCGCTAATCCAATATGCGCCCTGGAGAACCAGGTTGCAGCCTTGGCTGGCGAGGTATCGCAGCTTGGAGTTCACGGCTGGAACAAGTGGCACTGCGACGCGGCCTCCAGTACTGACACAAATGAGGAGAAAAACCCCGCATCGGACTTCAAGATACGTAATTGTGACGCGACCCGCATTGGTAAAACGGGCAGAAAAAGATACACGAGATTGAAAGAAGACAAAGGACACGTTGCCAAGGCGACCCATGCAACGCGTTCTAAGATCGAACTTGTCGAACACTGCTGGTCGACAGGGCAAAGCTTCGTCGACCTTGACAATGCGACGATGCTGTCCAGGGAGCAAAAGTGGGGGAGGAGAAAACTGCTGGAATCGTGGTTTATCCGTCGTGACGAATCGGCGTGCAACACCAACCGTGGCCCGTTGCTGGACGTTTAAGATGTGTGGGTCGAGTAGACTGGACCTGCCCTCATTTGCGCCAGTGTATGCTGAAGATACCAACTGCATAGGTGGCGAAACATCTATACTCTTTTGTTTTAATTCTTATGTTAAGTCGCAGTAAACCTATTTTTAATCATAAGTTCACCCGCGCTTTGGGACATTTTTGTTTTGTGAGCCTCACGAAGCAATTAGTCCCAGTAGGGCAGGAGAGGCGGGAAGGTCGCTTCTCCCGCTGGCCGATCGTAACAGTGTGCTTGCAACGAGCTTCAACTCATTGGTAATACCGGGCCTTGGAACTGCAATGGAATTGTCCCCCAGGTATACTCATGTTTCAAACGAAGTTTTCTTAGCCTGTTCCCCTGGGCGTCGCTTTATTCAGCGTTTTCTCGCCGGATATAGGAAGCGACTACAAAGAGCCTCATGGCGAAATCGAACGAAATAGCAAAATGAATGCAAGTATCGCCTCTAACTCGGGATAATAAAGCAAGTGTACACAGACCTCCTGCCAAGTCAGGCAAGGACCTCGATATTACTTTCCATTGGTAAATCCGTAACTGACATAATTTACATTCAAACAGACGAGTTCTTCGAGAAAGTAGAATTTATTAATAAGGCCAAAGAAATAGCTCACCCAAGAAGGAAAAAAATGAAGTGCGGTGATCGAGGGGCTCGTGGCACGGGAGTTCTTTGTCGTCTCGATGGAATAAAGGGCGGCGGCGTAAGACATCGGGCCGCTCTCGGCTCCGTATGTGTCCGTGAAATTGGATATGAATTAGATTGATGAATGGACAGACGGACGGATGGATGCATCAATTAATTCATTCATTCATTCAGTAAAGACGGGGACTAAGTAAGCAAGCAATGCTAATCGCATTAAGCACTTCAACATAACTGGTTATGCGTCCATTCATCGCCAACCCTGAGAATGAATGTGCCCACTGACACAAAAACTGGTAGGAAGTCTTCAATGTACTCCAAGTTTATCGTACTTTTTGTGAATGCACCTGTCATCATACATTGCCCATTCCTCGCGACACAGACCGCAAATGGCTACATGTGATGAGGCAGCAGTCGTGTCATCCGTTCCAGCTACTACCTCGCTAACTATAACAAGCTTCGGGTCATTTGCATTCCAACATTTAATCGGATCGGCGCCTACTTCTCATGCAGTCCTTTTGCCTTCATTTTCCCTTAAAGAGTTCCTTCAAAAGTGCCTTATGTGCACTTTATTCTTTCTTTGGCAATGATTTTATACTGCTAAGAGATTTAGTAGCAACGGGCGCCGGCGAATGGGTAGCAGTCACAAGCGTTCGGCAAAGGACAGCAACCACGAGCTCATACCGGTAGCGATGGGGCTGTGACTTAAGCTGCGGCCTGGTGGCCTAAGGCGAAGAGACTACTATTGGGTCGTAGTGCGGCTTGATGCGAGAAACGTGGACAAGTTCGCGGCCGCGATGGCGTAGGTCCGTAGATGGCGTTAGGGGCTCTGCGATGTAATTGACGGAGGACGTTTGCTCCACGACGCGGTAGCGTCCTAGAAATTTTGCCACAAGTTTTTCGGAGAGGCCGGATGTGGTAGCGGGTACCCGAAGCCATACAGCAGAGCCAGGAGCAAAAGTTGGTGCAGAACGGTCGGCAGGTTGACGGGCTTGCTGCTGCCACTGGTCACCTGGGGTAAAAGAGCGGGCACGCTGGCGGCATTCCTCGGCATGACGAGCAGCTTCAGATAGCGCAGTACTTTCGGACGTGTCAGGTGTATATGAAAGAACGGTATCGAGCGTAGTAGAAGGTTCTCGTCGGTATGGGAGAAAGTAAGGGGAAAATCCAGTATTTGCTTGGGCCGCAGTATTGTACGCATACGTCACGAAAGCGAGAACTTGGTCCCAGTTTAAAGGATCAGAGGCGACGTACATCGAGAGCATATCGCCAAGAGTACGGTTGAAGCGCTCGGTCAGGCCGTTAGTTTGCGGATGGTACGCTGTACTGGTGCGGTGGACAATTCGGCATTCGTAGAGTAGTGCCTTCAAAGCATCGGAAAGAAAGGTGCGGCCTCTATCGCTCAGAAGTTCGCGAGGGGCACCGTGGCGAAGAACGAAATGTTGTAACAGAAACGATGCAACGTCGCGGGTGGTGGCAGTCGGCAGAGCGGCTGTTTCAGCATAGCGGGTCAACGACATATTCATAGAGGCCACGACATATTCATCAAACCCCGCTTTTCGTTGCGCGAGTACGGCGCCGAGTCCGACGCCGTTGGCATCGGTGTGGACATCTGTGGGGGCTGCAGGATCGAAGTGGTGGAGGAGAGGTGGCGAGGTTAGCAGCTAGCGCCATTTCGTGAAGGCGTCATCACAGGCGGGCGACCAAGCAGAAAGTTCTTTATCGCCACTTAGAAGGGCTGTCAGGGGTGCACTTATGGAAGCGAAATTTCGAGTGAAACGTCGGAAATACGAGCATAAGCCAAGGAAACATTGAAGCTCCTTTAACTTCTTTGGTTGTGGAAAGGCGGTGACAGCGCGGAGCGTTGCTGGATTTGGAAGGACGCTGTCTCGCGATACAATATGGCCTAGAATAGTGAGCTTTCGGGCGCCGAAACGACATTGTATTTAAGTTGAGTTGAAGTCCCGCGTCAGTAAGGCATTTCAGAACGTGCTCGAGACGGCTGCGATGGGTTCGGAAATCAGCGGAAGAGACAACTACGTCATCCAGGTAGCATAGACATGTGTTCCATTTGCGGCCGCGTAAACTATTATCCATCATTATCTCAAAAGTGGCTGGGGCACAACACAGGCCGAAAGACATTACAATGAATTCGTATAATCCTTCAGGTGTTACAAAGGCTGATTTAGGTCGATCATCATCATCAGCAGCAGCAGCAGCAGCAGCAGCAGCCTGGTTACACTCACTGCAGGGCAAAGGCTTCTCCCATACTTCTCCAACTACCCCGGTCATGTACTAATTGTGGCCATGTTGTCCCTGCAAACTTCTTAATCTCATCCGCCCACCTGACTTTCTGCCGCCCCCTGCTACGCTTCCCTTCCCTTGGAATCCAGTCCGTAACCCTTAATGACCATCGGTTATCTTCCCTCCTCATTACATGTCCTGCCCACGCCCATTTCTTTTTCTAGATTTCAACTAAGATGTCATTAACTCGCGTTTGTTCCCTCACCCAATCTGCTCTTTTCTTATCCCTTAACGAAAGCAACAGAAAGCAACAAAATCCCAATAAAGAAGGGCGTCAGGCAGGGAGATACGATCTCTCCAATGCTATTCACAGCGTGTTTACAAGAGGTATTTAGAGACCTGGATTGGGAATAATTGGGGATAAAAGTTAATGGAGAATACCTTAGTAACATGCGATTCGCTGATAATATTGCCTTGCTTAGTAACTGAGGTGACCAATTGCAATGCATGCTCACTGACCTGGAGAGGCAAAGCAGAAGGGTAGGTCGAAAAATTAATCCGCAGAAAACTAAAGTAATGTTTAGCAGTCTCGGAAGAGAACAGCAGTTTAGGATAGGTAGCGAGGCACTGGAAGTGGTAAGGGAATACATCTACTTAGGACAGGTAGTGACCGCAGATGCGGATCATGAGACTGAAATAAGCAGAAGAATAAGAATGGGCTGGAGTTGCGTTTGGCAGGCACTCTCATTTCATTTCATTTCATTTATTATCACCTTGAAGGCCCGAAGGCATTACACAAGGGGGGGCAATACAAACACGTGTAAGAGTGGTTTCTTGCAAAACACCGAAAAAAAGAAAAATAACACATCGCTGATTTTGTACGACTTTAAACAATCAAAGAAAAAATTCGAATTGAAAGAAGTAACACGGCAATACATTAGCAATAAAAGAAACAAAAGAAAAAGAGTAGGTGGAAGGGTTGACAAGGGTAGACTATTCCGATAGGTTTATGATGGGTTCATGAACGATGTACACTGGGAACAGAAAGTTATTCAAAGCGATTTGTTAGGTATTCACGAAATTTTTTGCGGTCAGTACAGGTAACGAAGTTGTCAGGGAGCGCATTCCAATAAACGATTGCATCAGGAAAGAAGGAAGTGGTCATGGCAGATGAGCGGCTGGGTAAACGTGCTATGGCAGAGCTGTGACTTATGCGAGAGGAAGTTCGTAATGGTGGTTTAAGAAGGTGGTGCCTTGAGCGTGGATTGTAAAAAAAAGAGTGCAGCAAGCAAAGACGTGATATGATGCGGCGAGACTTCAGTGTTGGCAGACCTATCGTTTGTTTCAAAGAAGTGACACTAGTGTACCGTGAATAATGTGAAGTGATGAAGCGGGCGGCTCGGTTTTGAACGGATTCCAATGATGCGGCTAGGTAATCTTGAGATGGATGCCAGACAGCAGAAGCAAATTCAAGTTGTGGACGGACAAATGTCAAGTATGCCAACTTCTTTACCTCTGGGGATGCCTTCTTTAGATTTCTTTGTAGATACCCGAGTGAGCGCGCAGCTTTGCGACGTATTGTTTCGATATGTGTTATCCAAGAGAGTGATGACGTCAAAATAAGACCCAGGTACTTGTAAGATGAAGTGGCGCTGATGTTGACAGAGCTAATGCGATAAGTGGACTGAAAAGGACTGCGTTTTCGGGTAAAAGACAGAGATTTGCATTTCGATAAGTTCAGAGGCATGTGCCATTTTTCGCACCATGACGAGATGGCATCGAGGTCACGCTGCAGGCAAAGAACATCGTCAGAGGAGTTAACAGTGTTGTAAACTACGCCGTCGTCTGCGAAAAGTCGTAGTTTACAATGTATGCTAGTAGGCAAGTCGTTTACATAGATTAGAAATAATAAAGGGGACAGACAGGCGCCCTGAGGGACGCCCGAAGTCACATCGGTAAGAGGTGAGCGGTGATTGTTTGTGGAAGTGTATTGTGTGCGCCCGGATAGGAATTGTTCAATCCATTTCAGTAAGCTATTACAGATTCCAAGTCCAGATAGTTTTTGCAGTAGGAGCTCGTGAGGCACCTTGTCAAAAGCTTTTGAGTAATCTAAGAAAACGGCGTCGATCTGGAGGTTCCTGTCCATGATAAGCAGAATGTCGTGGGTGAATTCGGCGAGTTGGGAATCACACGATAAGTGTTTTCGGAAACCAAGCTGAAATGGGTAGAAAAAATTTTTGCTTTCAAGGAATTTCATTAGGTTTGAGGCTATAATGTGTTCAAGTAATTTTGAGGAAATGCTTGTAAGGGAGATTGGGCGGTAATTGGTAAGGTTTGAGCGGTCACCTGATTTAAAAATGGGCAAGATATTAGCTTTCTTCCAGTCACCTGGAACGGTCCCCGTCTCTAGCGATTGTTTGAATAGTACGCAGAGTATTTGTGCTGATACATGAGAGGTGTTCTTCAGAAGTTTACTACTAATACCATCACAGCCAGCGGAAGATGATGGTTTAAGGCTATTGATTAGGTTAAATATGCCCTCCGCGTATATGTCTAGGTCTGGCATAGTTTGCACTGAAGCAGTAAGTGTGGGCTGGTCAGGTACGTGAATGGGAGCAGTAAATACAGAAGAAAAGTAGTTATTTAGGGCGGTTGCGCATTCATCATTATGGATAGGTTCACCATCGAGGTCAACGAGTTCGATGGTGTTAGATCTGTCTTTAGTGGAGAGCATGCGCCAAAATTTATGTGGATTTGATTGGAGAATGGAGAGTAGATCGTGACTGTTAAATTTATCTTTAGCTTGACTAACCTCCTGAATATACAGTTTTACGCATGCGCGATACCTTTCCCATGCTGCAGTGCTATTACTTTGATTTGCTTTCCTGTAGAGACGTTTTTTACGTTTGAGAAGAGATTTTACACGTTTAGTGAACCAAGGGTTGTTATAGTCTGATTTTACGACAATAGTGGGTATGTACTTATCTTTTAGCTTTAACATTGCGTTTCTAAATAGCTCCCAGTTGGAGTTCACTGAGCGTGACGAAAAAGTGGTCTGAAAGTTTTGCCAAAATGACTCTAGTCCACTGTTTATGGCCTCATAGTTACCTCTCCGGTAGTCAGAGATTAGTTTTTGGGTAGATGATTTCTTACTCAGTGGAAGACGAATAACAACATGCAGGAGACAATGATCGCTGAAGCCAGGTATCGCGGTAATGGCGGAAATGTCGTCCGGGTGAGTTGTAAGAAGTAGGTCGAGTATGTTATCGCCTCTGGTGGGGCATGCTATCATCTGCTGGAGGTTAAAGTCTTCTGTTACTTCAAGAAACTGCATTGCTTCAGTGGAAAAGGTCCCTGTTGATACAGACAGCCTACTCCAGTTAATCTGGGGGTAATTAAGATCTCCGAAAAGAAAAACTGGTGCATTCGGCAGCTTGTGTTTAATGTTTGCTAGGGATTGGGACAGCAAATCAATGAAAGCTTGCTGTTTATCAGGTGGTCTATAACAAATGCCAAAAACTGTTCTTATCGTATTGTTATAGACACATACCCATGTAAGTTCAAGGTTACTATCGTGACATATTAGGTAGGATGATAATGTCTTTCTAACAGCGATAAGGACGCCTCCTCCCCTTCGGCCTTGTCTATCGTTACGGTATAATGTGAAGTTAGTGGTAGACGGAAAAACTTCGTTATCGTCTATGTCCGAGCTCAGCCACGTTTCTGTTAGCAAGACGATATCGGATTCTGTGTCGCTAATATAGCTGTGTAACTGATCTCGCTTTGGCACTACACTTGGTATGTTAGTGAATGCTATGTTGAAATTCAAAAATTTAGGCAGCCTTTTGGGAGTGGGACTTGAGCTAGTATTCTGGAGGCATCATTTGGTCAAGACTGTGGGTGTACTTACAGAATTTATGGTTCGCGTGTACGCATGACGCATTGGTGGTGTGCATTCCTCAACTTTGGAAGATGCGATGTCATAGAAAAAACACTTACTACCGATATGAAGTTTATCGAAACTGAGTTTGAATGCACATTTCTGAGTTCGGGCGAACTGTAATAGTTGAGCTCTAGACACGCGCGTGGTAGCCTCGAAGTCTTCTCTGATGGCATAGCTGGTATCTTTTAATTTTCGTCCATGAGAGAGGATGTTGTCTTTTGTCTTAAAATGGGTGAATTTTACAATGATAGGCCGCTTCTTTGATTCGCAAAATTTACCAATTCGGTGCGCTCGCTCAATAGAGTTGGGTTCTAATTTAATGTTTAGATTATCTGCGCACAATGCCAGTATTTTATCTTCGGACTCCTTCCATGACTCACCGACACAATCGTCTAATCCTAAGAATAGTAAGTTATTTCGTCGCATCCTATTACTAGTTTTTATGCTTGCAGTTTTTAGGGCTGCAATATCGTTGCGGATCTGAGCTGTTTGGGATTTTGAAAAATCATTGCCTGGTGTTTGTCTGGTGCATTCCAGCAGTGTTACGCGTGATTGAAGGGACAATAATATATTGTCTTGGTTTGCTTGAAATGCTCGTATTTCTACGATTTCTGCTCGAATTGCCTCTAACAAAGGGGTGAGGTCGGTAGCAGCAAGTGGGCCTGGATTCAACTCGACATCACCTGACAATAACAGCATAAGCTCGGAAAGCAGTTCAAAAGCAATCATGTCACTACATAAACAAATCACATAGCGCCAATTTACGTGAATGGGGCAAGACACCGGTTGCCATTATTCCTCAAAAGAAAAGTGTATAACAGCTGTGTCTTACCAGTGCTCACATACAGGGCAGAAAGCTGGAGGCTTACGAAATGGGTTCTGCTTAAATTGAGGACGACGCAACGAGCTATGGAAAGAATAATGATAGGTGTAACGTTAGGCCGATCAGATGGCGACAAAGGGGCTTGCCACTATCCGGAATGTAAATCCAGCGAAGAACTCTGCTCCCTGCAAACAGTTGACGTCGTCGATGCACGCTAACTGGTAAACGTCCTTGCGCGTTACCTTGTTCAGACGTCGATAGTCGACGCAGAATCGAACCAAGCCATCCTTTTTCTTAACGAGAATGACCGGTGATGCCCAGGGACTGTTCGAAGGCTGCACAACACCACGCTTGAGCATTTCAGCAACCTGGTGATCAATGACACGGCGCTCAGAGGCGGATACTCGGTAAGGGCGTTGCCGTAAAGGTGCGTGACTGCCGGTATCTATCTGGTGAAAAACGGTCCCTGCGCGGCCCAAGCCGGAAGTGTGGCTGTCGAAAGAAGCGCGGAACTTCTGCAGGAGAGCGATAAGCTGGATTCGTTCTGAAGATGATGTTCCATCGTCGATAGAGCAGTGGAAAACGTCGAGTAGTGACTGATCAACCACAGGGTCACAAGTAAGTGCGCGTAGGTCTTCAGAAGTAGAAACAGCAGGAGCGTGAAAGATGCAAAAGGTGTCAACCGGTTGAACGAGGTCTAGGCATTCACCGTGAAATAAAGGTAAACGGCAGGCCGTGGTATTGTCGACGACCATTTACGTGACGCCACTGCCAAGAGTAAGGAGAGCAAAGGGCAGCGGAGAACATCGGCGGCGAATGAACACTTCAGAGGACGTAAAGAGAACTGTGCCATCAGAAATAGCGGCGCATTACACAGGCACAAGCAGGGAAGAGCGTGGAGGGATGGCATTGTCTTCGGACACAAACAGTTTAGCACTAGAAGGGGCATTTTCGATGGTATCAAGGTCGGCAAGTGTAGAAAGTTTGATTTCGGCATGACAACAGTCAATAACGGCGTTATTATTTGCCAGGAAGAGTCAGCCTATTATAATGTCATGGGAATACGAGCGCAGCACGACGAACTCGACGGTATACAGTAGTCCTTGAATCAGGATGCGAGCAGTGCAGGTAGCGAGAGGCGTAATATTTTGAGCGTTCGTGGTTCGAAGGGAGAACTCGGAGAGAGGCGTCAAAACCCTTCGTAGTGTGCGGCAGAGGTCGGCGGAAATTACGGATACGACGGCTCCTGTATTTACAAGTGCCAGGACGGCGATTCCTTCGACAGACACTTCAATTACGTTGGCTGGAGAGGGACGAGGACTAGGGCATTGCGACTTGGACGCAGTTCATGCCTCGGGAACTGCGGCCATCAGCTTTCCTGCTCGGTGGACACGGGATGGCACCGCATCGGAGAAAGCGAGCGACGACGGGGAGATGGTGAACGGCGAGTAGACGCGGTTGGGCGGTCAGGGGAAAAGGAAGAGGTAGGAACGCTGGAAGGCGAAGGGGAAAGCGGAGCGGGGAAAGGTGGCGGTCACCGGATGTTCCGAAGAGGAAGCATGGATCGACGACAATGGCGCCCCACCTGACCAGCACCACCACAAGCAAAACATATTGGGCGGTCATCGAACGTGCGCCACTGGTGGGAGTAAGGTCCGAGTCACGGTTGAGGAGGCGGAAAATGGTGTTGGTCGGCTAGCGGCATAGGAGGAAATAGTTGTCGGTCGTTAAGCGGCATAGATGGCGGCAAAAATGTCGGCGATCGATGCATAGAGGGCGGCAAGAGCGTTTGTGGAGGAGATCGGGAAACTGCTTCAGCGCAAGTGAGAGGTGCACTGACTTATGTCTGCTCAGTGGCTGGAGGAACAGCTTGAGATACTTGCTCTTGAATGAAGTCGCGGATCGTAGGTGGCAAAGCGGGTGGTGGTTCCGGGACAGAATATATCAAAAATAGCTGGCGGGCGACCTCTGCGCGAACGAATTCCTGAATTTTTTATGAACAGAGCAGCATGGTTGTCGTCGACTCCAAGGCTTGACGGAGAGTCGGCGGGTGGAGCGGGACGCCGGGTGTGAAGCCATTGCCTGCGCAACTCGTCGTAACACTGACACAATTCTATCACTTCAGCGACAGTGTGAGGACTCTTCGATAATAACATTTGGAATGCGTCGTCCTCAATACCCTTCATTATATGTTTGATCTCTTCCTCCTCTGACACCGACGCGTTCACCCGTTTGCAAAGGTCAAGGGTGTCCTCAATGTAGCTCCTGAAGTTCTCTCTAGCCTCTTGGGATCGTGTGCGCAAACGTTGTTCTGCACGAAGCTTTCTTACTGCTGGCCGACCGAAAACTTGGGTAAAGCTGGTGTTGAAGACCAACAACGAAGTGAGGTCAGCTTCATGGTTTAGAAACCATAGCTTTGCAACGTCCGTAAGATTGAATATGACGTTTCTCAGCTTGGTAACATCGTCCCACTGGTTATGGGCCCTCACTCGCTCATAAGGGGAAATCCGATCGTCGACTTCTTTGTCATCTGTGCCGGAGAAGATAGGGGGATCTCGCTGACGCAAGGCACCGGCACAAACCAAGGTGGCCGGCGCCGTTGGAGGAGTTGGAGGAGTACATGCGTCGACGGGCATGATGGGGGGGTAGAGTGCGACTCCGAAGTTCCAGGGTGGTCGAAACCCAGCACGTCCGCCACTTGCGAAGAGATTCATTAGCAACGGGCGCAGGCGAACGGGTAGCAGTCGCAAGCGTTCGGCAAAGGACAGCAACCACGAGCTCATACCGGTAGCGATGGTACTGTGGCGCAGGCAGGCTACTCTTCTTCGTCAAAATTCATTTAGTTTCAGTGTTTCACACATAGTATTTTTTATTTAGCAATACTGTAAGCCTTTTTACAGACTCATACAGGAGTGGGTCACAATCAAAACAACAAAACATTGTTGGTCAAAACAGAAGAAAGCAATGAAATACGCTAATTATTACAATTCAAAGATATAACATGCAAACAAAACGACAGACCAAAGCAAACAGTACAAGACCGATAATACAGGGAAGGGGTAAGAGCTATGAACAATTCAAACCTTCAGAACAATTCAGAACGACTCAGTATAGTGTAAATATTACACAGCTGTTCACAACGAACGCACTTTTGTACCTAGCGTTTTTTACTTTAGCACAAATATCTTTCGAAGATATGGTGTCAGAGGGGAGCTGTGATAAAGATATATTTTACTTTTTGAAAAGTAGCAATGGTCAAAATGTAATAAACTGATTTCTACATATCATGGCCGGTGGCAAAGGACTGTGATGCAGCTACTTCTCTCTCGCATGACTTTTTTCCTGCTGCCATATATGATAGGGTGTATAGTCAGTTACAAATATTTCAATCCCCAGGTATTGTAGGGGAGTGGAATAGTACAATCAAGAAGAGCGTAAATAATTGCCAGGAAAAAAAGGAAAGAAGATAAAGCGTATATAGCAAAACCAGACCCAAGTGCAGAAGGAAAAAAGACCAGTTATGTCTTCTCCTTGAGCATTGCAATGTACAAGTGCTTAAAACAAATGACAATTTCTACAGCACAAGTGCCAGAGGCATACACCATATCAGACACGTAAAAAAAAGATAATAGCATGAAGAAAGACAAAGCAAAAGAGGCGTCAGTGCTGCCTCGCTTGAAAGAGTCTGGAAATGTGCTTGGCGAAGAAACGCAGCACGCGGGTGGCGCACACTACTGCGAACCTTTCAGCCAAATTTTGTATTCGTGCGCGGTGCATGGGGCTCGCAAACAGAGCGTTAAAGTACCTCTTTCTTAAACACTGTCTTTTCAACAGAAGGCTTTTCCTCACTGTTTTTGGATGCTATATTACAGCGAAGTTGTTAAGGGACACTTTCTCCAGGATCGTGTGTTAACGCAGGACTATCATCATCAGGATTGGCGTCGTCGTCGTCTTCTTCCACAGCGCGCCCGTTCGCGACCCTCGGCTCTGCCGCGCGAACGCGCTCGTGCCAGTGCTCCGCAGTCATTGTCGTAATTAATTATTTAAGAAACACAAAGATGCAACCGATTTTGCAGCGAAGCTGTTAAGGGCTAGTTTCCCCAAGATCATCTCCATGTATAGATACAAAAAACCTCACACGTGGGCCGACCTCGAAGACTTCATTTCATTGATTTGCCTTAATGACCCCACTAGGGGGTATTACCTAAGATAATGGAATCCAGGGCCGACCCGCGGCGAAGGTAAAACAGGCGCTATAGCACTCCCCATACATGGGCCGATCCTGAATATAAGTGCGATGCCGGCCCACCCGCGGCCGAGGTGCAGTTCACCATTAAGGGGCCCCATACACAGCTTCGCTGGTCATCCTTCTTCACAGAGTTGAAGGGCACTGAGATTTTTTAGTTATAGCCTATTCCAATACGCGTCTGCTAGTGGTCAATGGTGACATCAATAAAGAAGGGTGTTTCGATGAGTGCGCTCCTTCCTACTGTTACTGCCTGTATGTATTAATACAGATTATTAATTAAACAGGCTCAAGTAAGCGAAAATCTCCTTTCGAGTTTCGATAAGAATTGCGTACTTCTGGAAGCAGCCGACTATCACCTGCTCAAGCTCAGCCGTGGCTGTCCGCGTAGGAATTAAACTCTGGCCAGACTTCTCACTGGTGTCGTAGCCGTCGGGTATCGCTAACTTCAGTTTGTTTTGAACATTCAACTAGCCTCGAACCACGCGAGTTCAGGTTAAATCATGCTAGTAACAGCGCAATATGTAGACAAGAGAGGAGACAAGAAGACACCACAAGCGCTGACTTTCAACAACGTTTATTCCGAAAGAAACACGGCTTCTTATAACCATTGCCCACACGTGTCGCAGTCACGTGATCGCACATCATGTGAAACATGCACTTTTTTCTTTTTTGCACTCAAGATAGTGGTTGCACGTGCAAAAGCTCAAGTTATTTTTTTGTCAGTAACAAGGACGGCGTGCTAACGCATTGGTCACGAAGTCTGGTAATCTCGGCTGCCTCAATTATCTCCCGGACCAGCTGGTCATTGTGTTTCTTCAGCACTTTATTCAATACCTCTGAAATGTAGAAAAAGGTATATAGGACAAACTTCCAGATGCACAAATGAAAGACTAAAGGAACACAAACTTAGCGTCGAGCAGGCTAACAGGAATCTAGGCATCCATATCAGGGATTGCCCCTCAAAAGATTGCGCTGCAGAAATCAGACGCTGTAAAGTGCTGAAGAAACACAATGACCAGCTAATCCTGGAGATAATAGAGGCAGCCGAGATTACCAGACTTTGTGACCAATGCGTTAGCACGCCGTCCTTGTTACTGACAAAAAAAGAACTTGAGCTTTTGCACGTGCAACCACTATCTTGAGTGCAAAAAAGAAAAAAGTGCATGTTTCGCATGATGTGCGATCACGTGACTGCGACACGTGTTGCAATGGTTATAAGAAGCCGTGTTTCCTTCGGAATAAACGTTGTTGAAAGTCAGCGCTTGTGGAGTCTTCTTGTCTCGTCTCTTGTCTACATTTTGCGCTGTTACTAGCAGGATGGAAAACCAACAAGCCCGAGCTGCTAGTCTATAGGTTAAATCACACGTACGCCTGCCAGCGCGCGCTCACTACTGGCCGCTCCTGACTAGACGTCTTGGCAGACTTCGCTTTGTATTGAGCCATTGACAACGCTTCAAAATGCGCAAGCTGGACGTAGCTACTATGCGTCGGTCAAGCTGGTGCAAGACAAAGCCGGTTCGCGCCACGTAGCACGGCTAGACAGGAGCGTATGAGCGCCCACTCAAGCCCTATTGTGCGCGAAGCAAACGCTGTTCATGCGCACTACTGCTGCATGCAGCTGTGGTCAGCCATGTATCAAACAGATACCTCGGCCAGCTCCGGGTGCCGCCGCGACGAGTCCACTCGCTGAGCGCACTGCGTCTCAGTGAGGACAACCTCGCATGGCGCCGTAGGCGTCAAAATCGGAAATACTGGCGTCCACGTGAGCATCTAAACTCAAATTTGAACGGACCCCCGCTCCACGGTGACATTCAGCAGGTTGCGGGTCCGCCCCGCTCTGCCGTAGCCCTCCCAGACATTGATTGTGGAGCGGGAGTACCGCGAAGGGGATCATAAGCAACCTTAGATCGCCAATAACTCCGCTTCTGCGGAAGGCACTCAAGTACTTCTTGCGGAAGAATATTTCTGAAATAGTCTATTTTAACTTGAAATGCATTTCTAGACTTCAATAAAAAGAGGTTCAGGGCACCTTTAAGCAGCAGCAAGAGGTTGTAGCAGCATGATGATGGAGCCATCACTGCAAGCACTGTACAAATGCTTTGATAAACAAAAGTACTGACGTACCACTGCTTTCACACACCGGCACGTAATTTCCTTTCACTCTCGTAATTACGAAAGGCCACCTGTGGCTCTGACAGCGACAGAACTCCAGCGCAATGACCTGCATACACGTCTGCGTGCAGTCCTGCAAGGAAAAGCAGGCAGTACAGTAAATGGAGTAGAACTTAAAGAAAGCCGGTGTACTATGACTCTAAATACTTTTAATTCAATAATTGCTATAAATAAGACTGAGCCATCGCTACGCTTGGAAACTCCCACGCAGCCTCGAGCACTTTCCAGTACTCTGCAACTTTCTTTCTTCCTTCATGTCTTTCCCCCTTTCCCTATGTCAGATACCAAACTAGATATTGTCACCTATATAATCTTCCTGCATTTTTCCCTATTTCATGTATCTACCAGTGCTCCAAAGAACACTCCATGCATATCATATGCCACCTCAAGAATTAAAACTCTTCTCGGAATCAGTGTACAATAGCCAAGGTTCCTGGGAACGGTCTTTATGACCTTTGCTCACGATTTACGATCGACTATCGAGAAAGGTGTAAAGTTTGCATAATTTTATACCAAGGTGCTCGAGACTCTATAGAAAGCAAGTCATGGTAGGATGAGAATGACTATGCACTTTATAGAGGACCATCATATTTTATATTAATTAAATATTCATTTATTTTACAGCCCTGGGGCCTTTATTCATTAAAGGTGCTGAATAACCCGTTAGAATTCCATGAACATGTTAATTATTGGGCGCAAGCATTACAAGGGAACAGAAATCTTTCGAAGTTACTACCGGAGTGCCCCACTTCAAACATCCCGTTAAACACAGTAATGCATTCACCAAAGCAGTCATCTGAAGCAATACACCAAAGACACAAATACACCAAAAAACGAGGCTGTATGTGGACGCAACCATATGCGCCAGCCAAAGGAGCACCAAGAATGCAGTAGCTACGATGGTTGACTCGGCGCTACGAGAGAAAGCCAGCGTTTCGCTGCAATACTGCACGCATGTCAAGGCTGTAGAAGTGTCCGTTGCTCGCTAACAATACTCTAGAACTCACAAACAGCCTGCCGCTTCTACTTGCATAATAGAATCAGTCACCGAACACTGCTCCGCTCAGTAGACTGTGAAACACAACAAACAGGCACAGAACCACATGGAAGCGATCACGCACAAGATCATATGGGTACTGGGACGCACACGGGTGGCAGGGAACCAAGAGACGGACAACACAGCTCCAGAGTACACTAATTACCACGCGTCCAACGTCGACAGCCTCCAGCAGCCCACGCCTGTACCCAGAGGGCACTCGGCCATTTTAGACAAGGAACGGGGGCAGGAAAAAGCGCTACCTCCCGCCGCACAAGTCCCTTAGCAGAGAAGAACCTATCGCATGGAGACAACTACGAACAGGGTCGTACGCTAATCTTTACGTGCTAAGTAAAATGCACCTCCCACCATATAAGGACAGATGGTCATGGTGCAATGAGAAACACCAATTATAGCACATAGCATGGGCATGTGAACAAGCTGACGTAGTCCCCTTCATATCACACCCAAGTGCGGAGCAATAGGAGGAACTGCTGTCCTGCGACCGCTGCGAGGACCAGCTCGGTCTGGTGCGGCGTCAACGACGGAGAGCAGAACCCACCGGAGCACTGGACATCTCCACGTGAGTAAACCTCCGCGGTTGTTGTTGCCAGCGCAATGCCTCAAAGGATAGCCCGAAATCAGGCGTTGTATGTTTCGAGAACGCGGTTTCTCACCAATGTATCCCATCGTTTAGCGTGAGCAGCCATGCAACGCAGGGTTATCGGAAAGCCACTCCTAAGAAATCGCTTAAAGTTACATTTTTCCGGGATTCCTCGGAGGTAGCTCATAACCTGTCAGCCAACAGGTACGAAAGCAGTTCTAGGCGTTGCAGCAAGGCAGTTTTCAGCTGTGCGACCTTGCACTTGCTCATCAGCAGCTGCACGTTAAACGTTCCTTCCTTTGTCTGGCAGCAGAGATAAACGATACTCGACTACACCGTATGGAACTGGGCTTGCATCACAGAGCAGGTGAAGTTCAAAGCATGAAATTCGTCGCTTAGTGGAATAAATAACGCAGTGTGAAATAAGAAACGAGGAGAGCGTTAGCGGTTCGACTGTGCGTCTTTCCCGCTGTTTCTATAACGTTTTTTGGGTAATGGCTAGTCCAACGGTGAGCTCATTCGCCACAACTGCTGGATCTTACGAATGACTCCGGAATAGTGCACTTCGTGGCTGAATGCACAGAGACGTAGGCGGAAACAATTTCGGTAGCGTGAAACCCTATAGAAGACTAGCGTTCAGCACCGACGTTTAACCGACTTCGACGCAGCGGTGGCGTACTTCAAGCTGATGCTGCACAACTCATCTCGTCAGCCACCGAAGCTTTACAAGCCGAGAATTGTTCTCTGCCAGGCCGGCAAATTATCTTGAACGACCTGCAGTACGAGGAATCAGCGCTTTCAACGCTCAACTAGAAGAGTGCTGACCTCACGAACGAAGGGGGGCGAATACGAGGCGGAAGCCATTGTAACTCCAAGCAGCCGGGTCCGTTTACCGTTGAATTGTGCTTCAATTCCCGGAGGCATGTGCCACCGAGAGCGGTGTGAACGAACGCGCCACCCAAGGCGTCTCCACTCAAGCAAGTTCGCGAGCACCAATACGAATTCTCCGGTGACCTGCGTAAGTAGCAGCGTGTTTGGCAACATTTCGAGGTCACGATCCATAACAACCGCGAGCTGTCGACATGCTCATATTTATGATCGTACTTATCCGGAACAGCGAAACATGCAATCGCACGTGTGCGCCTGGTGGAAGTGAATTACCCGGTAGCGGTGAAAATGTTCTGAGAGAGGTTCGGCCGTCATGAAGCCCTAGTTGTTGGCAACATTGACAGTTTGCTCGTCATTGCGCCCGTCGAGCACTCTTCTCAGATATCGCAGCTGGGGAAACATTACGAAAAGTTCCACTTTCATACCAGCCTCCTCGACAACCTCAGGGCTGAAGCGTCTGAATACCCATTCACACGTCATCGTCGCCGTATGCGATTGATTCTCGCAGATATCACCGCTCTATAACGTCAGCGCATGAAGGAGACTGAGCCCGACAACGCGGTTACTCTGAGATCGTGACAACAGGAAGTGCAAAGGGTGATGAAGTCACTGCAGGCGCAACTCGGGAGTAGCTAGAGAAGAGAGCGAAGCTTCTCGCTCATAGTTCTTATCAAAAAAAGACAGGACGTCGGCAATGCCAACCGTCTCTGACAACCTAGGTACCGTCAGAATTAACGCTGGCTACATGGTCTGCGTCGAACAACCAACCCTGCTGTGTACTGTGTGATCACTGTGACCATACGGCAATTTAAACAACTGCGAAGTCGATTAGTCCGCCGATTAGACAAGACACCGATAAACTGGCGAGAGCGATTGCTTTAAATTTGGCAGAGAGGGCACGTCACGCCAAAGGGCCGCAACGCAGCGTGGCTCATGTGGAAAAGAAAGAGACAGAGGCACCTACGTCTTCTTACTGGCATCCAATGCGAAAGCATTCTCACTGTTCCACGCCGTACTTTTCACTTGGTCATGTGCTCGAATTTCGCAGTAAAATTTAAAGGTGCGCTACCCAAATTTTCGGGGTGGGCCATTTAAGTCACGTTCGGGTGTGGGCCCGCTCGGTTTTGAACGTGGTTCAACTCATCAATTTTCGAATTGGGCAAGGTCAATTTTGGGAGTGGGTCACCGAAATTTCGAGGGTGCACCAAGTCAATAATGGAAGTGAGCCGGGTCGGTTTTGAACATGGGTCAACTCAATTGGCGAATTGGGCAAAGACAATTCAGTGGGTGTGGGCCACGGCGTCCGTGCGACTTTGTGGCTCTTGGCGATTCGCAGTGCGAGCCGCAGCAGGTTGTTGGGATGAGCGACTCTCACGCGTCCCCTGATATCTTGTTTTCCCGCATAGCCCCTGTCTCCGTGCGGCGTCGCCGCGTGGGCCGCGGCGGTCAGAGTGGTACAATCGCGGTGCGAGAGATGGCGCGAGTGTCGCGCCGCTGCGGGGTTACTCGGGCGCCGGGAGACAAGGCGCTCTCGCTGTCTTTGGGGTTCGGGAAGCTAGCGGGACGGACGTGCCGACCTGCGCGTGCGCCGACCCATGCTTCTGCGAGACCGTCTCGCGTGGCCGCCTTGGACACCGTCCACGTGACCGTACACGCGAACGAACAGGCGTTGGGACCCAGCATGGGGCGAACATATTCGCTCGTTTACCGGTCGCGGTGAGTCGGACATCTAGATTTGTCGCGCGCCCATCGGCATGTGTTGTGGATAGCAACTCGGCTAGCAGGCATTGATCTATGAAAGGTGCAATAAATGCCCTTGTGATTGTTTGCACTACTGTGTTGTCGTTCCTTTGTCCCAAGAGCACAGGTGTGAGAGAAACCCACATCTGGCGCCCAACGTGGGGCTCTTGGGACATCGGACGATAGATTTAACAGTTTGCTTCGTTCGAGACCTTTGTTTGAACCGAAGCGTAGGCCTAGCGTGAATTTTGATCGCTAGCGTCGGCGGCGTGCTTTCTTGAGCGAGGTGATGGTGGCTGTAGTGTGTTTGAACATGTCAACATGCTAAGCCTTTTCGCAAGTGTTTTTTTAATGACATTCGTCAGTACGAGAGCAACGTGGTCTGCATTCTGGGAGAGCGAAGCTGAGCGCCCGCGGAGCAGTGGCAAGCCTGAAGCCAGTGAGTACGGAAGCCTCGTGGGTGGTCCGGATTTCTTATGTAAATAGCTTCTTCTATCTCTTTGACTGGGATGAAGTCGCGGCTCTGGGAGCCGGGTGGCCGCGGGCCACGGGTGCCACTACGGGCTGACTGGTATTGCGGCCTGGCACCGGGCGCTCCGACACCGTCTGGGACGGTGGGCGCCGTCAACTCGGATGCTGTGTGCACCGAGCGGAGTAGGACCACCTCACAGAGCTGACGTCTCCTCGCGGCTGCCTGTTTTGCGCTCATTTTGGGTGTTGTTTTTGGATGCCGGTTGTTGTCAGGGTAGCGACGCTTTAAGCCTAAGGCTTTACAAAGCTGCCTGTCGCACGTGGAGGGACACAACCTGGTGGACCGTGGCATTGAGGTGTTGCAAGTTGCTTCCCTCATTCTATTTAGCCTCGCACGAATTGAAATTACTCGTTCGACTCAAGGAAGCGAGCTTCGTTTACGTGAACTTCGCATCTGAGTAGCTGCCCGATCTTTTGCTAGCCGAGTTGAACATCGTACCACGTGGGCGATGCGCATGCAGAATTCCTCTCCCTTGCACTACTTTAGTGTTTGCCGAGTGTGTTGAGTTTACGCAACGTGATTGGAGTCACCCCTGGCTTGCTGTCACCTGCACATCGTCTGCGCTGCTGCTCCGGACTACTATCGAGCCACCCCGGGCGATGGTGATGCTGTGGCCAGTTCGGCGCAGAAACGTTGGCGGCCTCCTGCATCCAGCTCGCAACCCTCGGCGGCGGACAAAAGAGCCGGCGGTCATCGACAGCTACGGCGGCTCTTCCCAGCAAGGCGCGTCGGCGCGAGCGACGCTTGCTCGTACCGACTACTGCGTCGTCGTTTCCGGAGTCCTGGCCTGGCATCGTGCCGTCGAGCCTGCAAAGCTGCTGCCGTGACCGGCGGACGCCAGCGGTGTACCGAAGGACAGTCGGCTCGCATGCTATGGACAGCGTGTGGACATTTCCTCAGCGCAGCCACTGTTGCATGCACTACCTTGATGTTAGACCGTGTGACATGTTTCGCCGGAATGTGTAGTGATTTAAGGTTGGGGGGATGTGGGGATGCGCGACTCTCGCGCGTCCCCTGATATCTTGTTTTCCCGCATAGCCCCCGTCTCCGTGCAGCATCGCCGCGTGGGCCGCGGCGGTCGGAGTGGTACAAGCGCGGTGCGAGAGATGGCGCGAGTGTCGCGCCGCTGCGGGGTTACTCGGGCGCCGGGAGACAAGGCGCTCTCGCTCTCTTTGGGGTTCGGGAAGCAAGCGGGACGGACGTGCCGACCTGCGCGTGCGCCGACCCATGCTTCTGCGAGACCATCTCGCGTGGCCGCCTTGGACACCGTCCGCGTGACCGTACACGCGAACGACCAGGCGTTGGGATCCAGCATGGGGCGAACATATTCGCTCGTCTTCCGGTCGCGGTGGGTCGGACATCTAGATTTGTCGCGCGCCCATCGGCATGTGTTGTGGATAGCAACTCGGCTAGCAGGCATTGATCTATGAAAGGTGGAATAAATGCCCTTGTGATTGTTTGCACTACTGTGTTGTCGTTCCTTTGCCCCAAGAGCACGGGTGTGAGAGAACCCCACAAGGTCCAGCGCTTGACGTCATCACTTGAGATTAAACTCACTTAGGACAACTCTATTCTGGACATTCGAGGAGTGACGTAGGTGTTGATGGAACCGTTTTGCTAGAGTGCACTAGAATACAGGGGCGAGCAGCTGGAGCGGCGCATGCTTTGCCCGCGCGAAGCCAAAAAATACGGTGGCGGCGTTGCGACCGAAGTGAGTTGGGCCCCGTAAAGGTGGCGCCTTTGGAAACTGCTGGACATACTTCTCAGAAGTGTCATTCGCAGTACCTCGAGCGCTGGCATATGTGTTCAGACCGCTCAAATGGTGTTTATATTGGGATATTGCATGCGTTTATGCCTTAGGAAGACGCTTCTTTCTGTTCTTCATTTACTTTATCTTTTTTACTGATACCGCACTTTGCTGTTGGCAGGCTTACCGCCGACGCTCGGATACACTTGGAGGGACCGGCTGTACCCACTAGCAAGGTTACGGACGTGCGCATCTGAGGATCCGTTCGGCGCATGCGCTTTACCGTCCTCCTGTGCTCTGCGGGCTGCCTTCATCACCTCACGAGCGTCACGTCACGAGCGTCAGGCCTCGCTGTGCCACCTGATGTCTCCTCTGTCGCTTAAAACGCCTGCTCCTTCAACGGACACTTGTAGTCACCGGCAAACACTTCAGAATACTGATACCGTACTTTGCTGTTGGCAGTTGAGTTTGATACCTTACCTGCCTATTCTTTGTGCCGTTTTGCCACTGACTGTACAGCAATGTCTCATCTATGCGGTTCATGTTCTAACGCTATGCCTGATGATGGGAAATGTTTGACATGCTTTTCTTGTAATACGAGCTTTCACGTAGGAAAGAGTTGCTGTGCGATTGCTGAAGGCACGTTTGCAAAGATGTCTTCCGCGAAACGCGAAGCGTGGCACTGTCCCGTTTGCAAAAGCGGCACGGGAAGCCAGTCCTCTGGAGGCGTAGCTCAGGCGGACAGTACTATCGTGCAGCAGTTGAAGTCTGTGAACGAGAGGCTTGACAAGTTGTGCACAACTGTCAGTACGCTCGCTCTGAAAGTGGGTGAGCTTCGACGTTTGGGGAGGCCTGCGCTAGAATTTCAGATGCTGTTGAGGAAATGCAGAGATCTGTTGATTTTCTCGCCGCTAAATATGACTCCGTAACATCCTTCGTTACAACCACCAAATCAGAAATAACAGAGCTTCGCAGCCAGGTTGTCTCTCTGTCGTCGACGGTGACTACCCAGGCGGAGCGACTTGACAGAACAAACACAGGGCTGAATTACTTGGAACAATACAGTCGCCGATGCAATTTTGAAATTCACGGCCTTCCAACTAAATCTAATGAAGATTTGACTTCCTTCATTTCGGAACGGGCAGTGAAATTGAAAATATCTTATTTCAAAGCAGCTGACGTTGCCGCCGTTCCCCGTTTGCGTAGTCAACGCGTCACCCCGCCCACTATTCTGGTCCAGTTGCAGAGCTTCGCTGCGAAACACAAATGGTTCGAGGCACGCGGAGCTCTGTCTAGTCTAGCGCAGTTGGGAGTGCTTCCACGCCTGTATTTTAATGATAATTTAACTCGTGAGAACCGAGAGCTCTTTCGGATGGTACGGTTAAAGAGCAAGGAAACAAATTATAAATTTTGCTGGACAAGAAACGGCAGAATTTTTGCAAAGATATCAGAAGGGGTGTCACTGCTCAGAATAGATAGGAAGTCCGATCTTGATAAAATTGTTTGAATATGCACAGTTGCGGCTTTCTTGTCCCTACTAACTTTTCCGAAGCTAAGACATTTTTATCTGAGTCACAAGGAAATGCTTTGCGTATAAGCCATGTCAATATACGTAGCATTAAGAAACATTGGGACCAGTTCGTCGCTGCAACCTCAAGTGTCCGCTCTTTGTTAGATGGTTTCGTCTTGACAGAAATAAACATCCCATTGGAATATACTGTGCAATATACTCTGCCAGACTATCAAATGTTTACATACACACGTCCTGTAGGAAAAGGGGGAGGCATCGCTGTGTTTAGTAAAAATAAGTGGTCAGTTTCGGAACTAACTGTTTCCTTCGTTCACGCTGAAGCAGTAGCGCTTCGCCTGAGCCCTCCTGAGCTGTCAGTTGCCATTTTTGCAGTTTATCGCCCTCCGCGCTTCAACACACGGTTGTTTCTATCTGAGCTAGATACTGCTTTATCATCACTTTCTCTAGATGAACATGTGTGCCTGATAGGCGATATAAATATAGACACACTCTGTCCTACGAAGGCACTTGTCAGTGATTACCTTGACACTATATCAAAATGGGGCCTATAAACAACAATCCGTTGTGCCACACGCGAAGAATTTTTGGCGGATAGCCTTACGGTTTCATGTATCGACCACATAAATGTGCGGTCATGTAATCTAGTTATTAATTCCACAGTAGTTCAAACAAAACTAGCTGATCACTACTTCGTTTGTACTTCTTTAACACAGCCATCTGCCACCACTGCTTCTAGCGCGTCCAAGACAGAAATTTCAATAACTGATCCAAGGTTATTTGATAGACTAGTCAAACAATATCATTGGCACATATTTCTATCAACCATGCCCCCGTCGGAAACTTATGAAAAATTCGTTGCCCATTTCGATGACTTCAGGAGAGAATCCACTCGAATTATAACGGTTAAACAGCGCAGCGCTAACGATGGTTGGATGTCAGCAGAAATTCTTGCTGCTATAAAAGAAGAAGATATGCTTTGGACTCTGTGTCGCCGAGCCCCTAACTGCAACAGACTTCGGTTAAAATTTAAACTTTGCAGAAACATCATCAATGCAGCTATTCGCTTTGCTAAACGCAATCACTTTCGCAACAAGTTTAGGAATGCCCGGTTTGACAGCCGTAAAACCTGGTCCCTAATAAATGACCTCAGAGGTGTTGGTAAAAAGCTACGCAATGATAACTACTTCCTTTCTCACTTTTCATCTGATAGCCAGAGTATAGCTAATGATTTTAACGATTTCTTTTCTAGAATATCAGGGTTTTCTAGACCACACCCGGATACATGTACACTACAAACAAGTAACCTACAGTCGGCTTATCTACCGTTGCTGGCTGATTGTGATCTGAAGACAATTCTTTTTAGTTTTAAACTCAACAAGTCTGTAGGTGCCGATGGCATCTCTGTCATAGAGCTTCGAAGAAACTACAGCTACATCAAGGTCGTTTTGATAGCAATAATTAATCATATCTTGTCATGCGGCGTTATTCCAATCAGACTGAAACCGGCAATCATTATACCACTCTATAAGAAAGGATCTCGAGGCACAGTTGAAAACTACCGCCCCATATCAGTTTTACCTTGCATAGCACAAATTTTAGAGAAACACATGCTGCTCACTATGAATAGCTTCCTTGATACTAACAACATGTTATCACCGCAGCAATACGCCTTTATAAATGGAAAAGGCACTCGGGCACTTTTGGATGATTTTTCCTATTTCCTAAACCTCTGTTTCGAAACTAACCAGGTAGCATGCGCATTGTTTCTTGACGTAAGCAAGGCATTTAACAGTGTCTGCCATGACTTGTTAACAAAGCTTTCTATGATGGGATTCCGTGGTTTGTTTCTGTCACTTCTCGATAATTTTCTCCGGGACCGGTTTCAGTACGTCTCAGTTCAAAACTTTCACAGCAACCTTTCTCCAATCAAAGCCGGTGTTCCACATGGTTCTGTATTAAGCCCTCTCCTATTTAACATCTACGTTAATGATCTGTCTAAGGCAGTCCCCAGTAAGATATTTCAGTATGCAGACGATACAGTGTTAGTTTCTCATGCAAAACAATATTCTGATGCAGCTTTTCATTTACAAGAAGCAACAACGAAGGCAATGGACTGGTTTGCCACAAATTTAATCGACATTAACGTATTAAAAACACAACTCGTCTGCTTTCGAAGTCCATTAAAGAGAGTACACTTGACTAGGGAAGTAACATTACACAATTCACATTGCAATCCATGTTCTTGCGCCCCTATATCGACTACACATCATCCGTAAAATATGTCGGTTTGCGTTTTAACAGCGATCAGTCATGGAAATCGCATGTTTCTTATGTTTGTCAGAGGATTCGCTCAGTGCTTTGCTTACAATATAAAATCCGTCACCTCATGTCCATATCAGTCAGGAAAACCACCGCGCATGCGTTGTGCTACAGTGTTGTCCGATACGGAATTACTGCCTCCGGACCATTGTGCTCTTCGTTATCAAAAAGGAATTAACTCACTAATGCGCTCCCTTTTAAAAGTTATAGGTTATGACTTATGTCTTGAAAGCAACACCGACATTTTTAAGGCATTACTCATGCCAGATTTTTCTTCGGTTCTACTGCACACAATAGCCCTGAGATATTTCTGGGACAATCGTTATAAAGTACCACATGTAACACCCCGTAGCCTTAGACCAAAATGGCGTTATCAAATACCTCGTTGTGCAACAAAATACCGCAAGAGAATGCGCGAATACTATGTTCCTGCGTTGTTTAATTATTTATCCTGTAACGTGCTGCAGTCAACATCAAAATACAAGCTCAAGAAAGCACTAAAGCGTGCGGATTTAAGCGGCTATAACATGTAAAGAAATAGACCTCGCTTAACTCCTTCTGTATTACGCCTACAGAGTGGCTTTGATTAAAAATGTGATCAGAAAGTTTGTTCCTGCACAGCTTTCATTGAAGCATTTGTGGTTTTGACTCATTCTGTTATTTATAATCATCTACGCATTTTGTGCCGCGTAAAGTAATCATGAGGCATGGTGATACTTGTACGCGCCAGATGTCTTCTCAAACCTGTATATGTGTATATACGTACACCTATTATAAATGCGTACATTGTGAGTATCAGTGTATGTACACACATTTCTCGTTTCCCTGTATTTCAGTTCTTTTTTTTCTTCTCTTTATTTCTTGATATTGTAACAGTTTGTACGCTGCCTGTCACGCTCTGCCAGTCAAGCCCAATGTGGCTTTGGCAGGCCTGATCAATGTATTTGGTTTTATAGAAATAATAAAAGAGTCTATTATTATTATTATTATTATTATTATTATTATTATTATTATTATTATTATTATTATTATTATTATTATTATTATTATTAATGCCGCTCGGTGATTGCGCGTGCAATGCGGCCGCAGTATTGGCTTTCATTCACTATATTGGCGTGCGGTTCCCGTTGGAGAACAAATATTTTTCTTGTTCGTGAAGCAGCATGTGTCTCTCATACGTATTTTCTCTCATATAGTTTCCCATCAGTAGGTCTTGCGAAACGCAGGCAAAAAACACGTAAAGTTCCCGCTTGCCGCTTCAAACAGATAAAACACATCTGCCCCATCCGGCGCCCTGTACTCATATTTACGGGAAGTATCCCTTAGAAGAAAGTAAAAAAAAAACTGCAGTGGAACATTCTATTCATGTTTTCGTCTTCGTCGCTTAACAGAAGACGGAGTAATTGGTACGGGTTTCATTTATTGCAGTCGGACCTCAGACACCTAAGACAGTTTTAGGTAACCGTTACATATGCTAATCTTCGGCCCTTATGCGGTGTGCAATTTTTTGTTCAGTCCATGCTTAACTAGAACAACTACAAAAAGAAGAAACCGGCGCGGTATAGCCTAATTTGTGGCTACATAGTGGATATGGTGCTGCGCTGGCGCAGTCCAACTGCCCAATTCGCCAATTGAGTTGGCACATGTTCAAAACCGACCCGGCTCACTTCCATTACTGACTTGGTGCACCCCAGAAATTTCGGTGGCCCACTCCCAAAATTTACCTTGCCCAATTCGAAAATTGATGAGTTGAACCACGTTCAAAACCGAGCGGGCCCACACCCGAGCGTGACTTAATTGGCCCACCCCGAAAATTTGGGTAGCGCACCTTTAAAATTTACTGCGAAATTCGAGCACATGACCAAGTGAAAAGTACGGAGAGGAACAGTGAGAATGCTTTTCGCATTGGATGCCAGTAAGAAGACGTAGGTGCCTTTTTCTCCTTCTTTTCCACATGAGCCATGCTGCGTTGCGGCCCTTTGGCGTGACGTGCCCTCTCTGCCAAATTTAAAACAATCGCTCTCGCCAGTTTATCGGTGTCTTGTCTAATCGACGGACTAATCGACTTCGCAGTCGTTTAAATAGCCGTATGGTCACAGTGATCACACAGTACACAGCAGGGTTGGTTGTTCGACGCAGACCATGTAGCCAGCGTTAATTCTGACGGCACCTAGGTTGTTAGAGACGGTTGGCATTGCCGATGTCCGGTCTTTTTTGGTAAGAACTATGAGCGAGAACCACGAGCTACCACGGTTGCGCCTTAAAACCACGGCGCTGCAAGTTTGCTTTCTTTTCCTTCCCTCTTCTCCGCCCTTAAACTGGCTCTCTTAACTACTACACGCAGAGGCAAGAAACAACGCGCGCTTTAGATACTATAGATGAGATGAATATTTACAATTATTATTAGGGTTATAATTATATTCGAGTGCTGATTGCCAAGTTATAGTTTGTTAACGAAACTACCCCTCAATTCTAAATATTGTAAGGCAGTTTGTCGTGTGCGTATCATGGCCACGCATGCTTATATCGCCTTTCCGTTTCTCTACCACGGTTGCGCTTTAAAACCACGGCGCTGCAAGTTTGCTTTCCTTTCCTTCCCTCTTCTCCGCCCTTAAACTGACTCTCTTAACTACTACACGCAGAGACAAAGAAACAGCACGCGCATGCGATCGCATAGATGAGATGAATACATATATATGGAAAAGCATCAGTCATAGCTCTCGAAGTATAATATAATATAATATAGAATAGCTCTCGAAGATAGCTATTCCGGCGGCTAGCTTCCCACGCTATGCGTGCCGTCCTCGCACCTGTTAAAACTTTTCCTAGACGCTAGAACTATACTATTCCTACGCAACCTTGAGCGATCGGAAAGCGCGTTTTCCACGCCTGGCCGGCGGAGAGGGGGGGCTTCGTTCCGGCCGCGAAGCTCTCCACATCCCCGTAAGGAGCCTGGTGGTGGTCTCGTGCGGACGATGCCCTCTCGGTGAGCGCATATTTCCCCCCTCATCTTTTAAGAGATTCAATACATACAAGCATTTGTCTCGCAAACCAGATTTATTTCAAGGGAATTTTCCACGTCTCAATTATTTCTCTCGTCGTATTCGAGTGCTCATTGCCGTGTTATAGTTTGTTAACGAAGCTTCCCCTCAAGTCTAAATATTGTAAGGCAGTTTGTCGTGTGCGTATCATGGCCACGCATGCTTATATCGCCTTTCCGTTTCTCTACCACGGTTGCGCCTTAAAACCACGGCGCTGCAAGTTTGCTTTCTTTTCCTTCCCTCTTCTCCGCCCTTAAACTGGCTCTCTTAAGTACTACACGCAGAGGCAAGAAACAACGCGCGCTTTAGATACTATAGATGAGATGAATATCTACAATTATTATTAGGGTTATAATTATATTCGAGTGCTGATTGCCGTGTTATAGTTTGTTAACGAAACTACCCCTCAATTCTAAATATTGTAAGGCAGTTTGTCGTGTGCGTATCATGGCCACGCATGCTTATATCGCCTTTCCGTTTCTCTACCACGGTTGCGCTTTAAAACCACGGCGCTGCAAGTTTGCTTTCCTTTCCTTCCCTCTTCTCCGCCCTTAAACTGACTCTCTTAACTACTACACGCAGAGACAAAGAAACAGCACGCGCATGCGATCGCATAGATGAGATGAATACATATATATAGAAAAGCATCAGTCATAGCTCTCGAAGTATAATATAATATAATATAGAATAGCTCTCGAAGATAGCTATTCCGGCGGCTAGCTTCCCACGCTATGCGTGCCGTCCTCGCACCTGTTAAAACTTTTCCTAGACGCTAGAACTATACTATTCCTACGCAACCTTGAGCGATCGGAAAGCGCGTTTTCCACGCCTGGCCGGCGGAGAGGGGGGGCTTCGTTCCGGCCGCGAAGCTCTCCACATCCCCGTAAGGAGCCTGGTGGTGGTCTCGTGCGGACGATGCCCTCTCGGTGAGCGCATATTTCCCCCCTCATCTTTTAAGAGATTCAATACATACAAGCATTTGTCTCGCAAACCAGATTTATTTCAAGGGAATTTTCCACGTCTCAATTATTTCTCTCGTCGTATTCGAGTGCTCATTGCCGTGTTATAGTTTGTTAACGAAGCTTCCCCTCAAGTCTAAATATTGTAAGGCAGTTTGTCGTGTGCGTATCATGGCCACGCATGCTTATATCGCCTTTCCGTTTCTCTACCACGGTTGCGCCTTAAAACCACGGCGCTGCAAGTTTGCTTTCTTTTCCTTCCCTCTTCTCCGCCCTTAAACTGGCTCTCTTAAGTACTACACGCAGAGGCAAGAAACAACGCGCGCTTTAGATACTATAGATGAGATGAATATCTACAATTATTATTAGGGTTATAATTATATTCGAGTGCTGATTGCCGTGTTATAGTTTGTTAACGAAACTACCCCTCAATTCTAAATACTTTAAGGCAGTTTTCCTAGTCTCTAAAGCCGCTCGAGTTCACGCTGCTCCTCTGGCGGCCATTTTTCCAAGAAATTATGCCTCGACTGTCGCGGACAACACCAGCCCCTTTCCACATAAGTATGAGGCTCGGAGCAGGAGCTATAGCGCTTGAAAGTAACCGCTGGCTTGACGAACCAACCGACTGAGCTACCTTTCCGGGCAACATTGAAGGATCACGAGTTCAAATCACATGTTATGTTCCTGTTTTTTTTTTAAGGTATTTTCCTTCCTTTTATCACTGTACGGAAACCCTCCTAAAGAAAAAATTATATATCCTCAATTATGTGTGGTCACACATGTGCAGGTCATAAATACCAGGTTCTCTAGCCGAGTGCCATCCATGCGGTATAACCGAGCTCAGATTGGTCCACCTTGACTGATCAAATAGGGCGCCACTGTAGGTTAAATGAGGCGTACAACTCCTGCGGGACCCGCCGTGGTTGCTCAGTGGTCATGGTGTTAGACTGCTGAGCACGAGGTCGCGGGATCGGACCCCGGCCACGGCGGCCGCATTTCGATGGGGGCGAAATGCGAAAACACCCGTGTACTTAGAATTAGGTGCACGTTAAAGAACCCCAGGTGGTCGAAATTTTCGGAGTCCTCCACTACGGCGTGCATAATCAGAAAGTGGTTTTTGTCACGCAAAACACCTTAATTCAAATTTTTAATTTAACTCCTGCGGGGACGGTAGAGTATCCGTCTCCAGTGCAAGAGGACCGTGATTCAAATCCCGGTGCCGCGCAATTCTCCTCCGGGAAATACAAAAAAAAAGAAGAAAAAAACCGTGTGTTGAGAAATTGCACTAACAGGCCTGGAGTGCGGCCTGATCCCGGTGACCAGAACCGGTAACGCACTCTCTCACCAGAGCAGGATTGGCCACCCTGGTGCAGTACTTGGCCACAACCTCCTATATGAATACAACAATCAAACCCCGGCCCTCAGTCCCCAGCAGCCGCGAAGCAACTGACCACGGCGGCGGTCAGATCTGTAACGCTGCAGAGGATGCTAAGAATACCTGGCTCCGGACAGGCCGCCATTGGAATCTGAACCTGGCAACGTTTAACGTTAGAACGCTATCTAGTGAGGCGAGTCTAGCAGTATTATTGGAGGAATTAGAGGGTAGTAAATGGGATATAATAGGGCTCAGTGAGGTTAGGAGGACAAAAGAAGCATATACAGTGCTAAAAAGCGGGCATGTACTGTGTTACCGGGGCTTAGCGGAGAGGCGAGAACTAGGAGTCGGATTCCTGATTAATAAGGAAATAGCTGGTAACATACAGGAATTCTATAGCATTAAAGAGAGGGTGGCAGGTCTTGTTGTGAAACTTAATAAGAGGTACAAATTGAAGGTGGTACAAGTCTATGCCCCTACATGCAGTCATGATGACCAGGAAGTCGAAAGCTTTTATGAAGACGTGGAATCGGCGATGGGTAAAGTCAAAACAAAATACACTATACTGATGGGCGACTTCAATGCCAGGGTAGGCAAGAAGCAGGCTGGAGACAAGTCAGTGGGGGAATATGGCATAGGCTCTAGGAATAGCAGAGGAGAATTATTAGTAGAGTTTGCAGAACAGAATAATATGCGGATAATGAACACCTTTTTCCGCAAGCGGGTTAGTCGAAAGTGGACGTGGAGGAGCCCGAATGGTGAGACTAGAAATGAAATCGACTTCATACTCTGCGCGAACCCTGGCATCATACAAGATGTAGACGTACTCGGCAAGGTACGCTACAGTGACCATAGGATGGTAAGAACTCGAATTAGCCTAGACTTGAGGAGGGAACGGAAGAAACTGGTACACAAGAAGCCAATCAATGAATTAGCGGTAAGAGGGAAACTAGAGGAATTCCGGATCAAGCTACAGAACAGGTATTCGGCTTTAACTCAGGAAGAGGACCTTAGTGTTGAAGCAATGAACGACTATCTCATGGGAACCATTAAGGAGTGCGCAATAGAAGTCGGTGGATACTCCGTTAGACAGGAAACCAGTAAGCTATCGCAGGAGACGAAAGATCTGATCAAGGAACGCCAATGTATGAAAGCCTCTAACCCTACAGCTAGAATAGAACTGGCAGAACTTTCTAAGTTAATCAACAAGCGTAAGACAGCGGACATCAGGAACTATAATATGGATAGAATTGAACAGGCTCTCAGGAACGGAGGAAGCCTAAAAACAGTGAAGAAGAAACTAGGAATAGGCAAGAATCAGATGTGTGCGTTAAGAGACAAAGCCGGCAATATCGTTACTAATATGGATGAGATAGTTCAAGTGGCTGAGGAGTTCTATAGAGATTTATACAGTACCAGTGGCACCCACGACGATAGTGGAAGAGAGAATAGCCTAGAGGAATTCGAAATCCCACAGGTAACGCCAGAAGAAGTAAAGAAAGCCTTAGGAGCTATGCAAAGGGGGAAGGCAGCCGGGGAGGATCAGGTAACAGCAGATTTGTTGAAGGATGGTGGTCAGATTGTTCTAGAGAAACTGGCGACCCTGTATACGCAATGCCTCATAACCTCGAGCGTACCGTAATCTTGGAAGAACGCTAACATAATCCTAATCCATAAGAAAGGGGACGCCAAAGACTTGAAAAATTATAGACCGATCAGCTTACTGTCCGTTGCCTACAAAGTATTTACTAAGGTAATCGCAAATAGAATCAGGAACACCTTAGACTTCTGTCAACCAAAGGACCAGGCAGGATTCCGTAAAGGCTACTCAACAATAGACCATATTCACACTATCAATCAAGTGATAGAGAAATGTGCAGAATATAACCAACCGTTATATATAGCTTTCATTGATTACGAGAAAGCGTTTGATTCAGTCGAAACCTCAGCAGTCATGGAGGCATTACGGAATCAGGGTGTAGATGAGCCATATGTAAAGGTACTGGAAGATATCTATAGCGGCTCCACAGCCACCGTAGTCCTCCACAAAGAAAGCAACAAAATCCCTATAAAGAAAGGCGTCAGACAGGGAGATACGATATCTCCAATGCTATTCACAGCATGTTTACAGGAGGTATTCAGAGGCCTAGAGTGGGAAGAATTGGGGATAAAAGTTGATGGAGAATACCTTAGCAACTTGCGATTCGCTGATGATATTGCCTTGCTTAGTAACTCAGGAGACCAATTGCAATGCATGCTCACTGACCTGGAGAGGCAAAGCAGAAGGGTGGGTCTGAAAATTAATCTGCAGAAAACTAAAGTAATGTTTAACAGGCTCGGAAGAGAACAGCAGTTTACGATAGGTAGCGAAGCACTGGAAGGGGTAAGGGACTACATCTACTTAGGGCAGGTAGTGACCACGGATCCGGATCATGAGACTGAAATAACCAGAAGAATAAGAATGGGCTGGGGTGCGTTTGGCAGGCATTCTCAAATCATGAACAGCAGGTTGCCACTATCCCTCAAAAGGAAATTGTATAACAGCTGTGTGTTACCAGTACTCACATATGGGGCAGAAACCTGGAGACTTACGAAAAGGGTTCTGCTGAAATTGAGGACGACGCAACGAGCTATGGAAAGAAGAATGATGGGTGTGACGTTAAGGGACAAGAAAAGAGCAGATTGGGTGAGGCAACAAACGCGGGTAAACGACATCTTAGTTGAAATCAAGAAAAAGAAATGGGCATGGGCCGGACATGTAATGAGGAGGGAAGATAACCGATGGTCACTAAGGGTTACGGACTGGATTCCAAGGGAAGGGATGCGTAGCAGGGGGCGGCAGAAAGTTAGGTGGGCGGATGACATTAAGACGTTTGCAGGGACAACATGGCCACAATTAGTACATGACCGGGGTAGTTGGAGAAGTATGGGAGAGGCCTTTGCCCTGCAGTGGGCGTAACTAGGCTGATGATGATGATGATGATGATGAGCGAGAAGCTTCGCTCTCTTCTCTAGCTACTCCCGAGTTGCGCCTGCAGTGACTTCATCACCCTTTGCACTTCCTGTTGTCACGATCTCAGAGTAACCGCGTAGTCGGGCTCAGTCTCCTTCATGCGCTGACGTTATAGAGCGGTGATATCAGCGAGAATCAATCGCATACGGCCACGATGACGTGTGAATGGGTATTCTGACGCTTCAGCCCTGAGGTTGTCGAGGAGGCTGGTATGAAAGTGGAACTTTTCATAATGTTTCCCCAGCTGCGATATCTGAGAAGAGTGCTCGACGGGCGCAATGACGAGCAAACTGTCAATGTTGCCAACAACTAGGGCTTCATGACGGCCGAACCTCTCTCAGAACATTTTCACCGCTACCGGGTAATTCACTTCCACCAGGCGCACACGTGCGATTGCATGTTTCGCTGTTCCGGATAAGTACGATCATAAATATGAGCATGTCGACAGCTCGCGGTTGTTATGGATTGTGACCTCGAAATGTTGCCAAACACGCTGCTACTTACGCAGGTCACCGGAGAATTCGTATTGGTGCTCGCGAACTTGCTTGAGTGGAGACGCCTTGGGTGGCGCGTTCGTTCACACCGCTCTCGGTGGCACATGCCTCCGGGAATTGAAGCACAATTCAACGGTAAACGGACCCGGCTGCTTGGAGTTACAATGGCTTCCGCCTCGTATTCGCCCCCCTTCGTTCGTGAGGTCAGCAATCTTCTAGTTGAGCGCTGAAAGCGCTGATTCCTCGTGCTGCAGGTCGTTCAAGATAATTTGCCGGCCTGGCAGAGAACAATTCTCGGCTTGTAAAGCTTCGGTGGCTGACGAGATGAGTTGTGTAGCAGCAGCTTGAAGTACGCCTCCGCTGCGTCCAAGTCGGTCAAACGTCGGTGCGGAACGCAAGTCTTCTATAGGGTTTCACGCTACCGAAATTGTTTCCGCCTACGTCTCTGTGCATTCAGCCACGAAGTGCACTATTCCGGAGTCATTCGTAAGATCCAGCAGTTGTGGCGAATGAGCTCACCGTTGGACTAGCCATTACCCAAAAAACGTTATAGAAACAGCGGGAAAGCCGCACAGTCGAACCGCTGACGCTCTCCTCGCTTCATATTTCACACTGCGTTATTTATTCCACTAAGCGACGAATTTCATGCTTTGAACTTCACCTGCTCTGTGATGCAAGCCCAGTTCCATACGGTGTAGTCGAGTATCCTTTATCTCTGCTGCCAGACAAAGGAAGGAACGTTTAACGTGCAGCTGCTCATGAGCAAGTGCAAGGTCGCACAGCTGAAAACTGCCTTGCTGCAACGCCTAGAACTGCTTGCGTACCTGTTGGCTGACAGGTTATGAGCTACCTCCGAGGAATATCGGAAAAATGTAACTTTTAGCGATTTCTTAGGAGCGGCTTTTCGATAACTCTACGTTGCATGGCTGCTCACGCTAAACGATGGGATACATTGGTGAGAAACCGCGTTCTCGAAACATACAACGCCTGATTTCGGGCTATCCTTTGAGGCATTGCGCTGGCATCATCAACCCAGGAGGTTTATTCACGCAGGGATGTCCAGGGCTCCGCTGGTTTCTGCTCTCCGTCGTTGACGCTGCACTAGGTCGCTTTACGAATTTACCAAGAGATGCATTCAGTTTAAGGTGGTCTGTAATGCTGTCAATTTCTTTATAAGTAATGCAGTCGTCTGCGAAGAGCTTGATACTACAGTCAATGTTTTCTGTAATACCATTTACAAAGATTAAAAATAATAGTGGTCCCTGGGTGGAAGCTTGAGGAACTCCTCAAGTTACAGGAACTGTTTCTGATTTAACACGTTCGGAAAACACGAACTGTGAGCGGTTTGCTAAAAATATTTTACCCATGAAAGAACGGATGCCTCTCCGATTGCACTTCTTAGTTTTGCGATTAATTTACTGTGACATACGCAATCAAATGCCTTTGAGAAATCAAGCAAAATCATGTTCATATAAAATCGTATAACCAGTAAAATTTTGGTATAACGGTATCTTTAGTTCAAAACAACTTACTTTACTCACAGAAATGAACTGTGCCTCTTTTGTCAAGTGCACTTCGGCATACTACTATCACAAATTTCTTTATTACAGTATTATGCATCTTTAGTAATATGTTCACCGTATCTTGAAGGGGCAGCGCAAGACGACACGGACAAAAGTCAGGAAACGTATACGTGTATGCAAAATTAGTCGCGAGATCTGCGCTGTCCTGTGCCTTTCCTGCATTTTGTGTTTGTCGTCAAACGATGCCCCTTCAAGATGTTCAACCAGTACCAACTCGCCCAAATGCCGATTCTTCTGCATGCTTACCATATAATTTTCGATTTGGTAAACACAAATTATAGTGTCTAAGACTTATTAATTCTGTATACTCCCTCGCTTTTCTTTCAGTACGTTTATGTTTGTGTAAATCTTTTACCAATAAATGATGGTTTTTTGTCACTAGTACTAAAAAGAATGTCATGCAGTTAATTCAGTCTGACGTATCTGTTTTGCCTCATGAGTGCTGTGATATCTTGAACGACATTTTCTCCTCATTTTTTCACCAGTCGCTTGCAACCACTGTGCCATTCTTTTCACATGCAAATTTTCCGCCAATGGATCCCATCTTTTTTGACTGGGTGGGCGTCGGCAAACTCATCAGCAATCTAAAATTTTTTTCTTCTTGTGGCCCTGACTCCATTAACTAAAACATGCACTGAATTGTTTTCATATATAATTTTGTTGAAGATTTTTGACAAGTCTTTACCGCTTTTTGCCCTGCCCAAAGACTGCAAGGTGGGAAAGGTGGTTCCGTTTAATAAATCAGGTGACGTCCATTCCGCTAATAATTACCGTCCAATTTCCTTAACATGTATCCCAAGTAAAATGTTGAAGCATATACTTTATTCACATCTTATTAATTTTCTGGAGACCAACTCTTTGACAACGCGCAGCATGGCTTTGGAAAATTATTTTCTTCTGAAACGCAGCTCCTTCCTTTTACGAACGATTGGTTCAACTATTCGGATCAGGAAATTGACAGCGACTGCGTATTTCTGGGCTTCTCGCGAGCTTTCGGTTCTGTTTCTCACGATTTACTGATCTTTAAACTTTCCCTTCTTAATATTGACCCCAAGGTATTTGCATGGCTAAAGGATTTCCTCTTTAACAGGACCCAGTATGTAACTGCTAACGAATTTTTGTCCAGACCTTGTTCCGTAACCTCCGGTGTACCACAAGGCTCGGTACTCGGTCCATTGCTTTTTCTAATCTACATTAATGACCTTCCTGACTGTATATCTAATTCAACCATTAGGCTGTTCGCGGACGATTGTGTCATCTATCGCAAAATAACTAACATTAGTGATTCTGGTAAGCTGCAGGACGTCCTAGATAGCGTATCCAACTGGTGCAACAAATGGCTGATGCAGCTTAACATAACTAAATGCAAAAGTATGAGCGTCTCCTCTAGCTCTTCCTCTTGTTATGTATTACCACATTCTATTAACGGTACTACCCTGTCAGTTGTTAACTCCTATAAATATCTCGGCCTGTATCTTACTAGCAACCATTCATGGAATATGCATGTTGCATACGTCACTAACAATGCTAACCGAACGTTAGGCTATTTGAGACGAAACTTTGCATCAGCACCCACCTCACTAAAGCTTACTCTATGCAAAACACTCATCCGCCCAAAATTAGAATGTGCTTGTGCCATATGGGACCCTGCTCATGCCAATCCTGCCATTTCCCTTGAAAGCATTCAGAACCGCTCCACCCGTTTCATTCTCTCAAATTATTCTTGTCATTCTAGCATCATGTCTATGAAAACAACACTAGATCTACCTGATTTTTGGTTGAACCGCAAGTACTTTCGTCTCTGTCTTTTTCATAGAATATATTACTTCAACCCTTCTCTTAAAGAAAATCTTTTCACAGCACCAAGTTACATCTCACCTCGCATCGACCATCAACACAAACTTGCCATCTTGTGCCATCTTGTCCATCTTGTCTATCTTGTGCCATCTTGTCGAACTAACTTGTTCCATTCTTCGTTTTTGCCAAGAACAGCCATTGAAAGGAACAGCCTTCCCACCTCCACAGTCTCAATTTGTGACTCCACTAACTTCAAGATCGCCATTCAAAGTGCCTTATAGTTTTAATTTCTATTACTGCCCTGTACTGTAATTATTGTATATTTTTACCACCCCTTTCTGTTGTGCCTGTCAGGCCATGAAAGTATGTAAAATAAATAAATAAATAAATAAATAAATAAATAAATAAATGTCTATTGGGATTACCCATAAGCATGCAAATATTAATTTTTTATTTTAATTTTATAAATACTTCAATCACCAAGCGGTGATTTTCGGAAGGTGGTGCAAACTTAATCACTACAATGGTATCTACAGAAAAATGCACAGGTTAACAATAAAAAAAAGTTTTATATGAATGAATACAAAGCATACTGGTTCGGCACACAGAAGCTTACACCAAAGAAGTCACATACTGTCACTGGAAACATGATAGAAACAAAGTAATGTCACTGTAAACGTGATAAGAAAGAAGTTAATGTTGGCGCAATGATGACGTTATTTTTTAGCTGGTTTCAGTCCACTATAGTGCGCTGGAAGAATGAATACGTGAAAGAGTTGCTACGGGAGGAAAAGGGCGTTATAGTGAAATTGTGTACCTGCTTACTGTACGCTTTTCCGCTGAGTGAACCGTAAAAAGCCAAGTGTTGGGGCCAATCAAGCGCGCACTGCTTCTTGTAGGGTGCCACGAGCCCTGTCTGGACAAGCTGAAAATAAAGTACAACATGATGACCTCAAAACAGCGCGGTGAATATCCTCGCGTGCAGTCTCATCAAAGGTCAAATAGAAAACTGGCCGAGTTTGTTCACTATATTTGCAACGCGCGTAGAAAGTAAGGACACCAGCGCATCTGCCGTTTCTTTTCATCTACCACCTTCGTTTCATTGGCGTGGCGGAAATACAAAAAAGAATGCTGGCGATAAAACCACGAGTTTATTCTTGTTCACACACAAAAAATGCAGGGACTGCTTCTCTCTTCATTTACTCTGCACAATGATTGCACGTGCAAAGCATACGCTCGACCATAAAGTTTCATAAAAACATTACTAGAGGGAACTGAAAGATAAGCAGGCTAACTTCATCAGCAATCGCGAAGGTATAATAAAAGCAGCGGCAGTATTCTATACCGACCTGTACAGTACCCAGAGGACTCAGGAGTATTATATTCGAAACAATAATGAACAGTATACAGAAACTCCTATAACTAGAGATGAGGTCAGAAGGGACTTGCAAGGCATGAAACGGGGAAAAACAGCAGGAGAGGATAGAATAACAGTCGATTTAATCAAAGATGGGGAGACTTAATGTCGTTCGGATGCTTGTTTTGCGCTTGTTTCTTATTGAAAGGTACACAGTTCTATATGTTGCATCCGTGCTTCCGAGAGAGAGAGGGGGCTCTTTATTAGAAAAACAGATAATTTTGCCGGCGCGTATATGACCGCCGGCATGCTACTCTGTATAGGGACGGGGAATGGGATTACAAGATTCCAGAAGAGAGTGGGAGAAAAAGAGGATAAAAATAAATATAAAATGTCCGAGTGAATCACAGTGGGGCAGCAACTGTCGATCAATGGTGCTCCTCCATAAGGTCTATGTCGACGGAAAACTACGATATTACCTCCCGATTCTGCACAAAATGCCTCCCGCAAGCAAGAGAAAACTTGAGGCAGCACGAAAAAACTGCCTTCGCGTATGTCTTGGACTTCCGAAGGGGTCGTCCCGCTCAGGAACTGTAGCAGAAGCTGGATGCCTGCCTCTCGAAGTACTATCTTTGCAGGAGACACTTCGGATTCACCTTCGCCACGTCATTCATACGAAGACTCACTTCTTAAAGGACATTTCTAGAACCCGTGCTACATCTAGCTTTGGGCAGGGCGTTGGAAGCATATCTATTTCGATTCCTGCTCAGGCGTCCCAAATTATGCCACGAAACATTTCACCATGGACACTGTCTCCACTGGAAATCGTGCCATATATACCTGGAACCAGTATGAAAAAGAAAATGCCTCAAGCAGCGACTTACCAGATAGCTTTGGAATATATAGTACAAAGAATACGCAGCCACAACGCAATTTTCACAGATGGCTCTACAACTCCACATCTTTCATCGTGCGGACTTTTTGTTCCCTCTACAGGGCGACGTACGACTCTTGCTTCGTCTTGAGTGAGCGACATCATCTACTTCAGCGGAGCTATATGGCATTAAGGAGGCCCTTGTGTATGTGCTTCGACAGCAGCCGCCAAAGACATGGGTGATTTTCACAGATTCAAAAGCAGCCCTACAAATTATGTGGAACAGGCACAAGCGTTGCAATAATCAACCTGCAGCATTTGACATTGCGTATCTTCACCACAGGGCTAAGATTGCTGGGCATTGCATAAAGTGCCAGTGGATATCCGGCCATGCCGGAATTTCGGGAAATGAAAGAGCGGATGAAGCTGCCAGAAATGGACTCCAATACTACAAGTTCAACAGAACATTTTTTACAAAAGCCGACGCTTCAACCATGGCAAAAAAATATGCCTATCAAGAAAAAGACCACATCTCGAATTTGCCGCTTCACCTAGATAACTTCCTGCGTTACATTGACCCAGAAATGAGACCGAAAATTCCGCGACCACTTCCTCGACACTTAGAGACATTGTACCATCGTCTTCGACTGAACGTGGCATACACGAACCATTATATGTACCGCATAGGGCTTACCACTAATCCATACTGTGATAACTGTCGCAACTTAGCGACAATGAAGCACATATTACTAGAACTCCCCGAGTACCGCGACGAGAGACAATTTTTCGAGCAACAAATGGACATGATTTGCCACGAACCGTTAACGTTACCGAGAATCTTAGGTCCAATGCCCGGGCCTTCAAAACAGCGACGGGTTTTGGATTTATTGTTCAAATACCTGTCAGAAATTGGTCTCATAGGAAAGCTTTACAGATTCCACGCTTCATATACAAAAGCCTGAATTTACCCGCCATGTCACCTGTAAATATTAGTATCAGGTCCGTGCTTCCACAGAATGTATGCACTGTGGGCTTCACTTTGCTGAAGCCTCTGCCTTACGTGGGCATGAGCCATGGCTTCTGGCCCTGCACTGCCGGCGCGATCGGCCAACATTTTCGATAACGGACACCGACACTAAAAATGCCGACCAACTAGGGACTATGAGCCTCGCTGTAAACAGCAGTGAATGACAAAAACCTTTCACACATGTATCCCCGGCCCAATGCTTTTCCAGTTCACCCTCACTTTCACATCCAAAAATATTTGGTACAGAGTCCAGGCAGAGTTCCATTGATGAACAGCTTGGGATCACACCATTTTGTACTCTACCGCTCCGCTGGCAATGGCACTGCCGTACATGCTGGTACTTGAAGTGTTTTCAGTGTAGACACACTTCCTGCCCTGGACAGGTATGCGCAGATATTTGCGCTGGTGCTCCATTTCGTCGAACTGGACACGACATTTTGCACTACGCTGGTAGTTGAAATGTTTTGAATTCAGATGCAGTGGCTTCACCTGGACGACTTGCCCACATACCATCTCTGACATATGTATGCGCTCACTCTTCACTTGGTAGCACTGAACTTTCAGTGTTCCCACTTAGTGTGCTCGCCAGATAAGTGGGCAGGCCTCACACTCAAATTTTTGAAGCTTCGAATGAAACATAGCAGCACACTTAAGCTACAATCTGAAAGATATGCTAAATTTATGACTCATGAAAGTGGCATGAGCACAAAATATGGAACTACAACACTGTATCCAGATTATAAAAATGAACATAACCAATGCTAACTATAAAAATGTATTGCGGAAATTGTTTTCAACAGGCAATCCAATGAAATGGGGACATAATATGTAGATTCCGCATTAAATATAATAAGCATTTCAACTATGTAATGACAATGTAAATTGCGTTCATTAGGCCTTCCTGTGCTAGCAATATGATTGCTTGCATTTCTTAAACGATTTGGAGTACGTCCTTAAAAGCAGATGACGGAAAATGCCCCGATGTATATATCAGCGTATTCTCCCGCCCTTTGACAAAGGGCCATCGTGTTGATGCCAGTGGTCTGAATGAGAACGATCAGTTGGCACATTGCAATGAAGCAAGAATTAAAAGCACTATGTACTTAAGACATTATCAGTTTTATGTCTCCTGTCATCTGCTTACTACCATTCAAGACACCAAGCTAAGTTACCAAGCATTAGTCCGATATTGCTGCATTTATTGGCACACTGTCGCCTTGTAATCACATATTCAACTAAGACCTCCAGGTAGGGACCAATATATGCAATTAAATGCGCACAAATCAATTCCGCAATACAAGGCTAAAATTGCAGTGCAAATAACCCATATTGCCGCGGACAGCTCTCCACATGCCAGTCACGAGCATTCTCGTGAGGAGCCCTTGCAAGCACCTCATCGCTAAAGCCCCTAAGCATTACTCATCGCATCGCACGAGCGCCAGCAACGGCGTGCGGATGGTGGGACAGCGCGTGTCTCTCGTGCACGCGCACACGGCAGCGCCCGAGTGTCCCGTCTGATGAGAAGTCACAGCGTTGCGCCTGGTCTTCGGGGCGCGTGAAAGTGTCTTCGTTGTGGAGACGCGATTCACTGTTGATAGGCTCCTGTTAACTCTTCTTGCAAATTTTGTGAAAGTGCTTCAGGCTTGAGTTTCCGTGAACAAGTTTGCCCACAGTAAACAAATTTTTTAGTGTGCTTCATTGAAGAGTGCTTCATTTCTGGTGGAGGTGCGATGTATGATTTAAGTCCCGAGTTCGTAAGATAGTGGAGCACCGATCCTCAGCGATTGGAATCCAGAGAACTGACTCCAGTACGCCAGCGCACAAGCCACTGCCTCCGAGGAGACCCGCCCGAGTTCGGACTGCCTGTTGCTGGAGCAGTGCAGGCAACAGTTACCAGCGACGGTGCAAGCATGACCAGCCCGGTGGCATCGTCTCAGCTCGTCGTGTACCCACGACACGCGCCCGAGTCCTTCCATGGCAATACGTTCGAAGATGTGGAAGACTGGTGAGAGCGCTTCGAGGGAGTCGCACATTTCAACGGCTGGGACAAGGCAAGGAAGCTTCGCAACGTGTACTTCGCGTTAGAAGAGTCAGCGAGGACATGGTACGTGAATCATGAAGCGGCGCTATCTCCATGGGAAGAATTTCGGGCACAGTTGCTTGCCACGTACTCTAGCACCGATCAGCGAGAGAAGGCAGAGCACGCTCTCCAAGCCAGAAACCAGCACACTAACGAGATTTCTCGTAATTGGCATGTTGAGAGCTCTCTGCGGAATTACATGGCAATATTACATGAACTGTAAGCAGCAAGTGCTATGTACTTTTACCCATCAACTTACTTAATGAACTGACATCCCTAAATGCCTAAGAGGTTCTTCCGTTTCACGCACGCTTGGAAAATTTGTTGCACAAGGAGCAAGAACAGCGGATGCCCTGTTGAGCGAAGTGCACGAACAGGATCTGAAGTGAAGGCGCTAAAATGACGGAGGGCAAAGAAGAAACACACACACACACAGGGCGCCACTTCCAACAATGTTTAATCAGAACGAAACGCCACTGATTTATACTAGGAGCGCAATCACAGTTTCTCAGGGCGCATTGGCGTTCAGGAAAAGCAGTTCTTTGCGTGACAATGATATGGATGCAACACTTACGCAGTTATCAGCTGCTTCAATGATTCTTTTGGCCTCAATTATTAATCTAACCCATTTGTCACGGCTTCTGGCAACCACAGCGCAGGCGTGGAAGTCTGGCTTACATTTGCAATTCCTACAATGAATTGCCAGGTGGCCCTCCCTCCCATTGTTCACTTTGTTATTGTGTTGCCTCAGCCTGTCATTCAGGCACTGCTCTGTTTGGCCCACGTACTTTTCACCACAATCTAAAGGAATCTCGTAAACAACTCCTGCCTGACAATCTACGTATTTGTTATCGTGTTTAGTAGCACAGGCCGGTTTCTTGGGGGAATAAGGGTTAGTCATTCTACAGAGCTTAGAGAGCTTGCACGGGGCAGAAAACACGACATTTACGTTAGCTCGCTTTGCAATCTTTTTCAAGTTATGCTAAATGCGGTGTATGTAGGGCATGACAGCAACTTTTTCTATTTCGCGGGGTGACTCCTGGTCCGGTTGGCGGATTCGCGACTTCGTCAGGATTGTTTACGCTACGGACACTAAAACAGGTTGCGGGTAGCCTGCCTCTTCCAGGCGGTCAATCTGCTTAAGAAAACTCGCCGCAGCTCGATGTGGACAGGACTTCTTAAAAATTTCAGCAGGCACATGTTAGCAATGCTGCGTTTAACTAGCTTAGAGTGAGAGGAACTAAAAGGCAGCAGAGGTTTAGTAACCCGAGGTTCCTACTGCCAACAGACGTGGTTACTTGCTAAAAACAATCTAAGATCTAAAAACCTGATGGAGCAATCTACCGAAAGTTCGTGGGTCACTTCAATGGGGGATAAAGTCTGCCTGAAAGTTGTCAATGTTTGACTAACGACCAAGTCGGCGTCACTGCAATTTTTATCTACCAAAATTAGGAAGTCGTCAACAAATCTAAAAACTTTGACTACGCTACTACCCTCGAGACTGCTAGAAATGGTTCTGCCAGCACGAGCTAAAAATAAGTCACTCAGGATCGGAGCTAAACACGACCCTATGCAGACGCCGCTCTTTTGCAGGTACAGACGACTGTCCCATTCAATATAGGTGGAAGCCAGGTGAAGTTCTAGCATAGCCAAGAATTTGTCTTCCGGAATACCAGCTTCGTTCTGAAAAGCCAGGGAGCCGAAACTATCCATGCCTTCCTGGACGCACTGAAGCAATTCTGCTTTTGGCATGTTATAATATAGATCTTTCAGATCTACAGAAAAGGCCTCTAATTCTGCCCGCAAGGCACCGGCCTGTGCTACTAAACACGATAACAAATACGTAGATTGTCAGGCAGGAGTTGTTTACGAGATTCCTTTAGATTGTGGTAAAAAGTACGTGGGCCAAACAGAGCAGTGCCTGAATGACAGGCTGAGGCAACACAATAACAAAGTGAACAATGGGAGGGAGGGCCACCTGGCAATTCATTGTAGGAATTGCAAATGTAAGCCAGACTTCCACGCCTGCGCTGTGGTTGCCAGAAGCCGTGACAAATGGTTTAGATTAATAATTGAGGCCAAAAGAATCATTGAAGCAGCTGATAACTGCGTAAGTGTTGCATCCATATCATTGTCACGCAAAGAACTGCTTTTCCTGAACGCGAATGCGCCCTGAGAAACTGTGATTGCGCTCCTAGTATAAATCAGTGGCGTTTTGTTCTGATTAAACATTGTTGGAAGTGGCGCCCTGTGTGTGTGTGTTTCTTCTTTGTCCTCCGTCATTTTAGCGGCTTCACTTCAGATCATGCTTAACCAGCACGCCCAACTATCCATCCTAACGTTGCACGAACAGCGCACAAACAAGAAAAAACGCGCGAGCGCTTCCGAAACTCCGTGCGTAAGCATGGCACACGCACGAACTCTGCGTCTGCCGAGTTCGGGGCCACGTGGCGTGGAGACCGGCACCAGTCAGAAACAGCAAAATATGGTGACTACTGTTGCGTACTCCAGGGCAGTGTATCGTACTGCTGCCGAGAAGTAGCGGCGCCTGCCTATCGAAGCTCGACCGACGTTACTTATTGGGTAGCGTGGCGTTGTCGGCGGGCTGCAGGCATCCGGTAGACTATGGCGACCAAGCAAGGGCGAGACGATTTCTAGTGCAAAACTTGCACGGTTTATTCAAAGCTAAATAAAAGAAAATGAGAAGAGCGTGAAGTGTTTAAAAGTACATTTCGGAGCCCTTGAAATAGGCTCTCTACATTCGTGGGGGTGAATCTTGCTTCCGTTGATGTCACGTGACCAGCACAGAAAGAGGGCTCCTCCTCCTCTGGTTATACCGAGCCTGCTGAAAGGAAGAAGTCGTCCTGCCTCCTGGAATTGTAGACTCCTGTCCGCCTCTTCTGCGCGTTGCGGGTTCGTGGAAGTTCTCTTCCAGGTCCAATTCGAGGAAAGGGCCTCTCTAAACTCGCACACACACACACACACAAAAGAAGCATGTACGCTGCGGGGCTTCCGGCAGACAGGCAGACACTCGAAACGGTCATGGCGAATTAGGAAGTCACGCTTTATTTCGACGAGGCCTGGTGGAAAAATGTCGGGTGAGAGAAAGTTCTTTGTGCACGAGGCGCGAGACGCCAACCATCACAGGAGAAGTCACGTCTCATTTCGACTGAGATGGTCGGATGAAATTCCTTTCGCCACGTCGTGCCAGACGCCAACCCTAACACTACTTGGAGTAACAGGATATTTTACACCAAGGGGATTCACGACACACGAGTGCAGTGTCCACTGGTGAGTTATACATAGTATATGCGGTATCCGATCGCGATATACAGAAACTATAAAGACGACAAAGCTAAAACACCGAAAGATATTGCTAGCATTCCGAGGCGCCGAAGGTAATTGAATTCAGCCGTCTCATATTGGACACAAACTTCCTCTTCAGATCATGAAATACCAGTCACGTGGGTTAAAAAGGGCCAACGCACAATCGAAGCTTAATCGTAAGTGATAACAGCAAGGTGTGGTTCACGCAATATTCTACGGGTGCACAGTAGGCTAGGGCACGGAAATACGAAGGGCACTTCACCTCATGTCTTGCGCTACCGTACTCGAGATGAACATCAACAAAGAGCCGTTTGTCAGTTCTCTTGCCTGCAACATTCTTACTAAACGGAAGACTGAAATACCACAGTGACTGCTGTCTAGAGGATATTGGCAATGAGCGCAGACACGGCATTCCCACCTTTCTTCGCATCCTACAATACTTGCTAGTTTCACGCATGACGGCCGATCCCGATGCCAGGCACCCAAAACCAACATTTCGTGTCTAACTTTCATCTTAATACTGTTAACGCCTTAATTATGACGTCACTGAAAAGACGCCTCACGTAGTCATAGCAACATGACAATGAGCTTAGTGGTGGGGATGACAGTGGTCATCCCCACCAGTGCCCGACGGTCGCGGCTCCTATGCGGTCGCGGCTCCATCGCGGCTCCTATGCAAGACGTCCTACTTATAAACACGGGATAACAGTACCTCATACTGTTTTATCTATTACGGCTAATTGCGTCTGCCCGCCAGTGGTCAATTTTGGCTTGACGACGCAAGTGCTGCCACGCGGGATGTCTCTGGCCCAGCTTTGCTCATTCGAGGATCAATCAGTAGCATCTATTGCAGTAGACGACAATTCAGCCGATCCTCCTCTACCATCGCAATCGGCAACTTGTACCATCGCCAACTTACAGAAAATTATTGCGCCTGACATGCCGTCTGAGCACGTTCGTGAGCTCTACCGCGTTCTGTTTTCATACCACGATATTTTTTTATTTTAACGATCGTCCTTTGGCCCAAACTACAGCTGTTAGACATCGCATTAATACCGGTGATGCCCCTCCTATTCATCGCCGCCCGTATCGAGTGTCACCGGCTGAGCGTCAAGTTATTCACACAGAAGTTCGCAAAATGCTTGCCAAGAACATTATTGAACCGTCATATAGTCCATGAGCGTCACCAGTTTTACTGGTAAAAAAGAAGGATGGCTCATGGCGCTTTTGCGTGGATTATCGGCACCTTAACAGGGTTACCAAAAAGGACGTGTATCCCCTACCTCGGATTGATGACGCCCTTGACTGCCTCCAAGGTGCTCGCTACTTCTCCTATATTGACCTTCGCTCCGGCTAATAGCAGATTGCCGTGGACGATCTCGACCGCGAGAAGACTGCTTTTGTAACACCCGACGGTCTTTATCAATTCAAAGTGATGCCGTTCGGTCACTGTAACGCTCCTGCCACTTTTGAACGCATGATGGACTTCCTTCTTCGCGGTTTCAAATGGTCCGCGTGCCTGTGCTACTTGGACGACGTTATAGTATTCTCCCCAACGTTCGCTACCCACCTCGAGCGCCTCTCGGCAGTCCTGGACATTTTTCGTCGAGCCGGTCTGCAACGCAACACATCGAAGTGCCAATTCGGCCATCGTCAGATTACCATCATTGGACATATCGTTGACGCGAACGTAGTGCAACCAAACCCAGGCAAGATCCATGCTGTTACGCACTCCCCTGTTCCGAAGTGTGTCAAGGAAGTGCGCAGCTTCATCGGCCTTTGTTCGTACTTCTGGCGTTTAGTGAAAAATTTCGCGGCCATAGCCCGACCACTAACCGAGCTTTTGAAGAAAAACGCCCCTTTCCAGTGGGGCGATAACGAGGCCTCTGCATTCTCGCATCTAATCGAACTTCTCACAACGGCTCCCGTTCTGGCCCATTTTGATCCTTCTGCGCCTACCGAAGTCCGTACTGATGCCAGCGGTCACGGAATTGGCGCACTACTGGCACAACGCCATCGCGGCAACGACCGCGTTATCGCTTACGCCAGCAGGCTCCTCTCACCCTCGGAGCGCAATTATTCCATCACTGAGCGTGAGTGTCTGGCCTTAGTTTGGGCGCTTCGCCGCCGGGGGTAGTGCTACGGAACAGTATTCCCAATGACGAAGAGGCGAGCAGTGAGAAGACGACGATTGCAGGCTAGCGCGGGCTGTTGCCTCTCGGCCAAGTGCGGCGTATTCCCTTGTAAATATAATTGTATATAGCTTTTCATCCGCGTCTTCCTACGTACCAACATATATATATATATTGTGAGACGAGGTTTAGGCAGCCAGTCTCCTCTTTATTCTCTCGAGTGAGAGCCCCACCACAAGGGTCCAAAACGGTGATGATGAGTATGTACAGGCGAGAATATGAAGCGTATGAATAATGCTCACACTAATTTCCCCGCACGCGCAAGCGGCCAGCCAGGCCGTGACTTAGCCAGGAGGGGAACGCCGAACGAATCGTTTTAGGCGCGAAACGTGAACGATCTCCGAACCACGACAACGATGGTCGGAAGAAACGTCTACGGGAGTAACGCGATAGTTCACGGGGGATGTTTGTTCGTTAATAATATAAGGTCCAAGAAAGCGGGATTCAAACTTCTCGCACAAACCGGGTGTACGAATGGGCGTCCAAAGGAGCACTTCCTCTCCAGGACGAAAGGAGACGTCGCGACGAGAGATGTCGTAACGTTGCTTGCGGTCTAGCTGACTGACTTCTGTGTTGAAGCGAGCGCGTTGGCGGCATTCCTCAAGTCTCGAGACGAACTGGTCGGGTATACCGGCCGAGGTGTTAGCTGGGGCATTGAAGAAAGCGGCGTCGATGGTGAATGTCGGGGAAGGGCCGTAAACTAGGTAGAAAGGTGAGTATCCCGTAGTTCGTTGGATAGCGGTGTTGTGAGCAAAAGTCACGAAAGGTAAAAGTTTGTCCCAGTTGTCGTGGTTTGGCCCGATATACATGGATATCATATCTATTAGTGTGCGATGAAATCGCTCGGTTAAGCCATTTGTTTGTGGGTGATATGCGGATGTTGTCTTATGAACTGTGCCACAAGCTCCGAGTACTTCTGCTAGCATTGTTGACATGAAAGTCTTGCCGCGGTCGCTTAACAGTACACGAGGTGCACCATGGCACAGCACAATGGCATCTAGAAAGAAGGTGGCAACGTCGGAGGCCGAACTAGAGCGTAGAGGAGCGGTCTCTGCGTAACGTGTGAGCTGGTCAACAGCTGTCACGACCCATCGATGACCCGCTGGCGTTATGGGCAGAGGGCCGACTAGGTCTATCCCAACGATGGCAAACGGTGTCTCGGGACATGGAATGGGCTGTAAAAGCCCAGCAGGAGGCGAAGTCGGACGTTTCCGCCGTTGACACTGAACGCAAGAAGCGACGTACTTGGCCACAAAGGTAGACATGCCTGGCCAAAAGAAACGGCTCCTAACGCGGTGGTATGTTTTGTGGAATCCCAAATGGCCAGCAGATGGGTCGTCGTGCAAGGCTTCAAGGACTTGTGTGCGCATCGAACGTGGAAGAATAGGTACCCAGCGGTGTCCGTCGGAGTTGTATACGTAGCGGTACAGCACATCGTTGTCAAGCTTAAATAGTCGCAGCTGTCGACGTAATCTGGCATTTGGTGCAGATGTAGTTCCGCACAGGCGTTGGATGATGCTGTCGCAGTAGGGGTCAGAACGTTGACACGAGGCGAGGTGAGTGACGCGATTGGAAGATAACGTGTCAGTAACCGATAGAGGTAATAACGGTAATAACGGGAGTGGCGACTTAGTCTCATCATCAAGTGGCGAGCAATGGGGAGGTGTACTCGAAGCTAATAGTGGCAGCGGGCAGCGAGAGAGAGCGTCGGCATCTTGATGCTTTTTCCCAGACTTGTAGACAACGTCAAAATCGTACTCTTGTAAGCGTACCACCCAGCGACCAAGTCGTCCGGACAAATTTTTGATTGACGACAACCAGCATAAGGCGTGGTGGTCGGTTATGACCGTGAAATGGCGTCCGTAAAGATATGGTCGAAATTTTTGGATTGCCCAAACTACTGCGAGACATTCCTGTTCTGTGATCGAGTAATTCTTTTCGGCAGGTGTTAGTGCGCGACTGGCATAGGCAACAACTCTCTCTCGTGAGGTGGTATCACGCTGTAAAAGTACAGCACCGATCCCATGGCCACTAGCGTCGGTGTGCAAGCAAGTTGGTGCGTTCTCATCGAAGTGACAGAGGACAGGGTCGGTGGTTAATGCCTGCTTGAGGGCTTGAAAAGAAAGTTCGCATTCATCTGTCCAAGGGAAAGCAGTGCCCGACGTGAGCAACTTGTGCAGCGGCGACGCCACGGCCGCAAAATGACTGATAAAGCGGCGGAAGTAGGATGCCAGGCCCAAGAAACTTCTTAATTGCTTTTGATTTTCAGGGCGAGGGAAGCGAAGCACGGCAGCAACCTTGTCGGGATCCGGTCGAACGCCATCTTTGCTGATAAGATGGCCCAACACTGTGATGTTCGTTGTGGCAAAAAGGCATTTCTTTGTGTTGAGTTGGAGTCCAGCGTTGGAAATGCATGTGAAAACTTCGTCCAAGCGCTCAAGGTGCTGACGAAAAGTTGTAGAAAAAATAACGATGTCATCTAAATAGCACAGACAGGTCTTCCACTTAAGGCCACGTAAAACTGTGTCGATCATGCGTTCAAATGTTGCAGGGGCATTACATAAACCGAATGGCATGACGTTGAACTCGTAAAGTCCGTCTGGTGTTGCAAAGGCTGTCTTGTCCTTGTCCGCATCGTGCATGGGGATTTGCCAGTATCCGGATCGGAGGTCTAGACTAGAGAAATATTCTGCACCCTGGAGGGAGTCAATGGCATCGTCAATTCTTGGCATCGGATATACATCTTTGCGCGTGATCTTATTAAGGGCTCGATAATCGACGCAGAATCGTACAGAGCCGTCTTTCTTGCGAACCAGCACGACAGGAGACGACCAAGAACTGGAGGATGGCCGAATGATGTCTCTCTTGAGCATGTCATCAACGTTATCCGCAATGATTTTCCGTTCTGCGGAAGACACGCGATACGGGCGGCGGCGTACAACCGAACTGCCTTCGGTTTCGATGCGATGTACTGCGACGGAAGTGCGCCCCAGAAGCTTGGAGTGGACGTCAAATAAGGCTCTGTGTTTGTGCAGGAGTGCCAGAAGGTCTTCTTTCTGCGCAGCGGTCAAATCGGGATTTATCGCGGCCGTTAAAGCAGCGGTAGCAGTGTGATAATCAGTTGTGGTAGACAAAGGTGGTGATTCGGTGTGAAGCGGTACCAGCGAAAGAGGTTCGGTGTAAGTAAAGCATGTCACAGTAGAGCCCTGGGAGAGCACAACTGGCGAAGAAGTAGGGTTATGAACAGCGACTAACGCTCTACCGTCCTGAAACCGTACTAGGCTAGGAGTAAGGCTAAGCCCACCAGAAATGCAGTAACCGCTCGGTGCAAGGAACACATCACCATTAATAATAGTGTCGGAAGTCAGCGTCAGAATATGCTCATTACCCGCGGGAATGAAACAGTCGGTAGACGTGACAAAACGCAGGCTATGAGCATTGACAGCGGACGAAGATTCAGTGTCCGTCATATGAATAGTTCGCTGACGGCAAGAGATGAAAGCTGAGGCGGAGGACAGGAAGTCCCATCCCAAAATCATCGCGTAAGTGCACGAAGATAGCACGACGAACTGAATGTGGTGGAGGATGCCATCAATGAAAACGCGCGCAGTGCAAACACTGGAGGGCTGAAGAAGAACTGTATTAGCACAACGAAGGGGAGGGCCATCATACGGTGTCTTCACTTTTCGCAATCGAGAACACAAGTCAGCACTAGTAACGGAAAGCGATGCACCTGTGTCAACCAAGGCTTCGATTCGGACACCTTCAACACACACCAGAAGTACATTTGACGGGCGCTCCGGAGGAGTTTCACGTTGTCCAAAAGATGCAGCTTTCCCTCCTGAAGCTGCACCATTTAGTTTTCCGGGCGGTGATCGGAGGACGAAGTAGCCGGTCGTAGAGGGGAAGAAGAGCGCCGCATAGGTGATGGAGAGCGACGACGCGGGAAACGCAATGAACCAGCAGTGTTGAAGTCCTGTGGAGATGGGGAACGTCGTGGATAATAATCGTAGTCAGAACGCCGACGTCGTGGTACAGGGCCAGAAAACTGATCCCTTTCAAAGCCGTCATAGCCACGTCTTTCATCTTGCTGACGGCGTCGGCAAAACCTGGAAATGTGGCCACGGATGCCGCAGTAGTAACAAACCGGTCGAGGTGGGCTCCATGCGTTATAAGACGGAACAGGCGATGGTCTTGCAGTGATAGGATTCAGGGACATGTGCGGTGCAGGTGCCTGTTGTGGTGGCTGCTGGGAGGGTGGCGCTATAGAGGCAACCTGAGCGTACGTTGGCGTATGGATAGGGCGCGGGCTCGTGATTTGCGGGCAGGTCACGGCAGCTAGCTCTTCCCTCACGATATGGCGTAGGCCGCGACCAGGGGGCATCAGATGGACCTCAGGAGGGTTTGACGAAGCTTGGGCGTGCAGTTCCTCACGGATGATGGAGCGAATCAAAGCACGTAGCTCGCTGTCGTTGGACGCCTTGCAATCAGACGTGTCAGGGTGTAAGCGGAGCATATGAAGGTCATCGAGACGCTGACACGTACTGATGATGTCGGCCACGGTAGTGGGATCCAGCACTACAAGAGCATTGAATGCCGCAGTCCCAATACCCTTGAGCAGGTGGCGCACACGGTCACTCTCTGCCATCGAGGTGTTCACGCGGCGGCAGAGGGCGAGGACGTCCTCTATGTACGAAGTGTAGGACTCGCCTGAGTGCTGTACACGCTCAGCAAGCTTCTTCTTAGCGATATCGGAGCGGACAGACGAGTTCGCGAAAATCTGGCGTAGATGGTGTTTCAAGATGCTCCAGTTGACCAAATCGAGCTCATGATTGGAAAACCAAGTTTTCGCAACTCCGGTTAGGTAGAAGGCGACGTGAGCAAGTTTTGCTGATTCGTTCCAGTGGTTAAAGTCACTCACGCGCTCGTATAGCTCCAACCAGTCTTCAACGTCGTCGCCTGGAAGCCCAGCAAAGAGCGGATCCTTCTGAGGGGTGGTGACTGTCCAAGAAGGGGTTCCCGCAGGAGTAGGCAAGGTGGATGTCGTGGTACTGGTCTGCTGGTCTTGCGACATGGTTGAGTGCAGTTGGTAGAGGCGGCGACCCGAGCGGAGCTCCAGGGATGTAGCGTAGGTGAAGCTGGAGATTGACCGAGAGCGAGAGGGCGAAGGAACCGGACAGCACACTCCACCACTTGTGAGACGAGGTTTAGGCAGCCAGTCTCCTCTTTATTCTCTCGAGTGAGAGCCCCACCACAAGGGTCCAAAACGGTGATGATGAGTATGTACAGGCGAGAATATGAAGCGTATGAATAATGCTCACAATATATATATATATATATATATATATATATATATATATATATATATATATATATATATATATATATATATATATATATATTGGTTAACACGACAACAGTACTTTTCGGAAGACAGTGAATACTCTTTCTGCATAGTCTTACATGTTGATAAAGACTTTTTATTAATTTTGTAACAAGGAAAAAGAAACATATACTTATTGATCGTGAACATATCAAAAAGATATTCGTTTCAAACGTCATTCATTTGACAAAGACGCATTATTCACCGCATCGTTCTCAGAGCCAATCTGTATCAAGCAAAATAAAGAAATTAAACAATAAAAAAACAAGGAATAAACGATGCGTCTGAAGTCACGCGTAAATCCGGGCGAAAAGTCAGTTTTAAACGACAATAACTGCTCAGTGTGATTGAAGATCTGTCTAGTTTACGGCATTACGATGCGAGCTCTTTCTCAAACGTCAGAGACTTAAGAATACAGTTTGACTGCTCGCGACGCCCACCGGCTACTTAGTTGCAAGTGCGGCGGAGTGGAGAAACGGGCCCAGCATGGAGGAAGGAATCTCAGGAGAGGCCCTACCCCCTCCACGCGCTAGGAGAAAAGTGTGGAGGAAATGACGTAGTAAGTTCTCATTTTTCCTGCTTTTTTTATTTCTTTGCCGTGGCAGCCACGCCTTTCGGGCCACAATGGCGGCTTTGTTATTGTTCTGTGCGCTCACACGTGTTGCTCCGTAGGTTTCGTGCCGTAGCAAAGGAGCCGTGCGGGCAGGTTTTGCGTTGGTCTCCGTGTTTTGTTGCGCTACGTTATCTGGACCGTGCTCTACCGGATGTTGCTGTGGCCAGGTGGGACAGGAGGAACTAAAGTTCGTGAAATGAACGCGCATGCAACGCTGTACGCAATGTACCATGCCACGGCAATGGCTGTGGACGAAGGAATATCCGCGGGAAATTTTGCCCTCTTTGGCGGAATCATGCTAACGATTGTTTAGTATTGCTGCGGAGCGCGCGGGTCCGAGCAGCACGGTTGCGCGCAGCGCGGCGTGGTTTCGCGAGAAATGTAAACAAGAGGAGAGCTGGCCCGATAGGCGGAGCAACGCCACGAGCAACGCCAACTTCCGGCTTCACTTTCGCTTCACAAAGAGTGACGTCAGGGCCTCTCCTCAGTTTCCTTCCTCCGTGGGGCCCAGACTACCCCTGCTGCCACCTGACGTAAAGCGGCGGCAACTCGACAGCCGAGGCGTATTGCGCGGCGCAGTGGCGAATCGGCGCCGCTTGGCCACCTGGCGAGCTCCACCACTGGAAAAGCTAGCGCCACCGCAGGCGTGACGCGGCATGAGGGATCACGTGGACACACCCGCCGCGTCGGCTGCTTCGGAAGCGCCGAAGCGAGCTGAAAACGAAAGTTTAAAGTCGCACGCGCGCCGCGGTTCTGATTAAGTGGTGAAGCTTTACGGCCTTGGGTGTCTGCTTGACTATATTTGAAAGTACTATAATAGGTGGTGGTTGCCTTTGGAGGCTTGCAGCATGGTAGGCTACTGCTCGGTGCCGCAGTGCCGGACGTACGCAACGGAGCTCGGCGTCAGCCATATTCACACGTAGCCACAGGGCAAGGAGATGCGCGAAGCTTGGCTGGCGAAACATAGAACCGGCAGACAGCCATCTGCTACAACTCGGGTATGGAGCAACCACAGACGCGAGGAAGACTGCAGTAAAACACGTTGTGGGGCTAGTTGGTGCATAGCTTTCAATAGGTGAAGCGCCAATAGTGACGGCACACAAGAAGAAATACAGACAGGACAAGGCGCTACTTGCAACTGTTTCACAGGTGGCTGATTATATAGCCATGAGGGGAGGGGAACGAAAGAAGGGGGACACGGAATATGTGAATGCGCACGTGCGAGAACACTGAGGATAAAGGAAATCACGCTTAATCTAAATCTAAAGCTTATCTAAAAACTTGCATTCATTCGTGTATATATTCAACGACGGGGTACTGACACAGTTGTCCCCTCTTTTCTTAATCTCGTTGGCCTCCAACAATTCACGCGCAACAGAATCTTTACTTTTAGACATGATTGTCGTATCTGAAGCCTTGCTTTACATACTTGTTCATCCTCATTCCCGCAGGCCTTGCAATGAAGCGGCAAGTTTGAACCATATCCATGTTTCAATGAAAGCTTATGATCCCGCAGGCGTTCATTAATACATCGGCCAGTTTGGCCGATATACTCGTTTCCACGCTTCAGTGGTATGTGGTATACTACCCCTTCTTCACACTTAACAAAAGGGTTTTTATGTTTAATAGAACACCCTACTTTTTTAGTCATCCGGACCAATCAGCCAGCACAATGTAGCAAGTTTTCGCGGCGCGTAAAAAACCACAGGAATATTGTATTTCACGGCGACGTGTTTCAGATTATGCGCCACTTTATGAGAATATGGTATCACCACCGCTTTTGCTTTCTTTTCGACTATTTGACCTTCATCACTTCTTTTTCTTTCTTTTTTCAGTTTTTTCAATAACGCCTCCGAAACTGCGCTTAAAACCAAGCAAGGAAAGCCAGCCTTCCTCAACTTCAAAATCTGGTCGTCAAAGCTTGCTTGTGCCTTATGACAGCACGATTTTTTCAGCGCATATTCGAGGCACATAGTGGCAATTGCTCGTTTAACAGTCTTGGAGTGTGCAGACTCATACGGCAACAATTCTTTGCGGGCATGGGGTCGGTACATCCAGCAGGAGCCTTCGTCAGTAAGGGTTATGTCAAGATCTAAAAACTGCAAGCTGTTATCTTTGGCTAGTTCGAAAGTAAAATCTAAGCCTTTTCCTTGCTGTTTAAAATCGGCTAAAATGCCCTGCACAGTATGCGAGTAAGTCATGGGAGATCGTTCCGTCAGTAAAATTAAAAAATCGTCAACATACCTAAATACCTTGAGCACTTTGCCTCCGTCAAACACCTTCGATAGCGCTCTGTCATTGCCCGCAAGGAAAATGTTGCAAAGTACGGGAGCCACGCACGAGCCAATACAAATTCCATTCTTTTGCACATAAAAGTGGCATTGAATACAAACAGCTGTTGAGCACAAATAAAACTCCAAGAGTGCCATGAAGTTATCCACGGAAATTCCTGCGGTATTCTGAAAGGATACCTGCCCGTTCATCTCAATGCAGCTCAGGACGGCAGCTAACAATTCTTTTTGCGGAATAGAATAAAAAAAGTCAACAACATCTATGGAAAACAAGCATCCTATCGATTGGGACTCACGTAAAAAGGCTATGATGTCAAAACTATTCTTTACCATGAATGGGTCATCTATAACCAACGTATTAAGCTGCTTTAGAAGGTATCGGCTAACGTTGTTTTGCCAGGAAGCTCTTTCACTCGCAATACATCTGAACGGTATATCATCTTTGTGCGTTTTTGCAGTAAAGAATACATTTAAACAGTTTTTCCTACATTTGTGGGCGCTATTAGCGAGCTTCTGTAGTCCAAGGTCTTCACACAAAGATATGGCACGGCTCTTTTCCTTACTTGGCTTGAGTTTCGTTACCTTGAAATTCTTCTGGATGGCTTGTAGAGCCTTTTCGTTAAGCATGCCCGACGGCATAGCCACAAGCCCTCCTTCTTTGTCGGCCTGCAGGAGTCGAAGGTCATTGTCGTTGAAAAAATTCACGATAGGTTTTGTCGGGGTTCTTGGACGAGTTCCTTTCTTAGACACCGTTCTGGTCAGGCTGTCAACTCCGTCCAGCAGACACCTTTCCCTGTCCTCTGGTGCGGCTCTGTTAGAAATACTCCTATTCAAGGAAAGAAGCTCATGTCCCGGGATCCTGGGCTCGGAGCTGAACTTGGGGCCTTTCTTGAGGAATTCAACGATGTCTTCCGGGATTAATGCTTCCCCGAGAACTTTCAGCGCCGTGCTGCTGGCTTCCTTGGTTTCGCCTCCTTTAGGAAGAATGGGTAGGGTCTTACGCCATAAAAATTCCGTATTCTGAGCTGCAAGCTTCCGAAGGGACTGCAGCTTAGGACTTGCAATGTGCACTGGGTCCAGCGAAAAGCATACCAGGTTAAGCCAATCGTAGAGCAGGCGGACCTGTCGCCATATCTCGGAACGTAGTATCCTGCACATTCTTTTCACATGGCCAACCGACGGTCTAAGGCAACCGAACAGAGTAGCGAATTCTGTCGGTACAAGTCCCTTCCTAATGCAGGATCCTAGGGTTCTCGCTCGGCACGTCGCAAGGGTGATATGACATACCACCACCGAAGGATTCGACGCACTGGAAGGCACACATAGAAAGGGGCCCACTGTAGAAGAAAGGTACTGCAGTAAAACACGTTGTGGGGATAGTTGGTGCATAGCTTTCTAGGTGAAGCGCCAATAGTGACGGCACACAAAAAGAAATACAGAGAGGAGAAGGCGCTACTTGCAACTGTTTATTGAAATCACAGGTGGCTGATTATATAGCCATGAGGAGAGGGGAACGAAAGAAGAGGGACACTGAATATGTGAATGCGCACGTGCGAGAACACTGAGGATAAAGGGAATCACGCTTAATATGAATCTAAAACTTATCTAAAAGCTTGCATTCATTCGTGTATATATTCAACGACGGGGTACTGACACAGTTGTCCCCTCTTTTCTTAATCTCGTTGGCCTCCAACAATTCACGCGCGACAGAATCTTTACTTTTATACATGATTGTCGTATCATGAAGCCTTGCTTTACATACTTGTTCATCCTCATTCCCGCAGGCCTTGCAATGAAGCGGCAAGTTAGAACCATATCCATTTTTCAATGAAAGCTTATGCTCCCGCAGGCGTTCATTAATACATCGGCCAGTTTGGCCGATATACACTTTTCCACACTTCAGTGGTGTGTGGTATACTACCCCTGTCATATATGTGGTCTGTCATATCGCCCTTGCGACGTGCCGAGCGAGAACCCTAGGATACTGCATTAGGAAGGGACTTGTACCGACAGAACTCGCCACTCTGTTCGGTTGCTTTAGACCGTCGGTTGGCCACGTGAAAAGAATGTGCAGGATACTACGTTCCGAGATATGGCGACAGGTCCGCCTGCTCTACGATTGCCTTCACCTGGTATGCTTTTCGCTGGACCCAGTGCACATTGCAAGTACTAAGCTGCAGTCCCTTCGGAAGCTTGCAGCTCAGAATACGGAATTTTTATGGCGTAAGACCCTACCCATTCTTCCTAAAGGAGGCGAAACCAAGGAAGCCAGCAGCACGCCGCTGGAAGTTCTCGGGAAAACATTCATCCCGGAAGACATCGTTGACGTCCTCAAGAAAGGCCCCAAGTTCAGCTCCGAGATCAGGATCCCGGGACATGAGCTTCTTTCCTTGAATAGAGGGATTTCTAGCAGAGCCGCACCAGAGGACAGGGAAAGGTGTCTGCTGGACGGAGTTGACAGCCTAACCAGAACGGTGTCCAAGAAAGGAACTCGTCCAAGAACCCCGACAAAACCTATCGTGAATTTTTTCAACGACAATGACCTTCGACTCCTGCAGGCCGACAAAGAAGGAGGGTTCGTGGCCATGCCGTCGGGCATGTTTAACGAAAAGGCTCTACAAGCCATCTAGAAGAATTTCAAGGTAATGAAACTCAAGCCAAGTAAGAAAAAGAGCCGTGCCATATCTTTGTGTGAAGACCTTGGACTACAGAAGCTCGCTAATAGCGCCCACAAATGTAGGAAAAACTGTTTAAATGTATTCTTTACTGCAAAAACGCACAAAGATGATGTACCGTTCAGATGTATTGTGAGTAAAGAGCTTCCTGGCAAAACAACGCTAGCTGATACCTTCTAAAGCAGCTTAACACATTGGTTATAGATGACCCATTCATGGTAAAGAATAGTTTTGACATCATAGCCTTTTTACGTGAGTCCCAATCGATAGGATGCTTGTTTTCCATAGATGTTGTTGACTTTTTTTATTCTATTCCGCAAAAAGAATTGTTAGCTGCCGTCCTGAGCTGCATTGAGATGAACGGGAAGGTATCCTTTCAGAATACCGCAGGAATTTCCGTGGATAACTTCATGGCACTCTTGGAGTTTTATTTGTGCTCAACAGCTGTGTGTTTTCAAGACCACTTTTATGTGCAAAAGAATTGAATTTGTATTGGCTCGTGCGTGGCTCCCGTACTTTGCAACATTTTCCTTGCGGGCATTGACAGAGCGCTATCGAAGGTGTTTGGCGGAGGCAAAGTACTCAAGGTATTTAGGTATGTTGACGATTTTTTAATTTTACTGACGGAACGATCTCCCATGACTTACTCGCATACTGTGCAGGGCATTTTAACTGATTTTAAACAACAAGGAAAAGGCTTAGATTTTACTTTCGAACTAGCCAAGGATAACAGCTTGCAGTTTTTGGATCTTGACATAACCCTTACTGACGAAGGCTCCTGCTGGATGTACCGACCCCATGCCCGCAAAGAATTGTTGTCGTATGAGTCTGCACACTCCAAGACTGTTAAACGAGCAATTGCCACTATGTGCCTCGAATATGCGCTCAGAAAATTGTGCTGTCATAAGGCACAAGCAAGCTTTGACGACCAGATTTTGAAGTTGAGGAAGGCTGGCTTTCCTTGCTTGGTTTTAAGCGCAGTTTTGGAGGCGTTATTGAAAAACTGAAAAAAGAAAGAAAAAGAAGTGAAGAAGGTCAAACAGTCGAAAAGAAAGCAAAAGCGGTGGTGATACCATATTCTCATAAAGTGGCGCATAATCTGAAACACGTCGCCGTGAAATACAAAATTCCTGTGCTTCTTTCCGCGCCGCGAAAACTTGCTACATTGTGCCGCCTGATTGGTCCGGATGACTCTAAAAAAGTAGGGTGTTCTATTAAACATACAAACCCTTTTGTCAAGTGTGAAGAAGGGGTAGTATACCACATACCACTGAAGTGTGGAAACGAGTATATCAGCCAAACTGGCCGATGTATTAATGAACGCCTGCGGGATCATAAGCTTTCATTGAAACATGGATATGGTTCAAACTTGCCGCTTCATTGCAAGGCCTGAGGGAATGAGGATGAACAAGTATGTAAAGCAAGGCTTCATGATACGACAATCATGTCTAAAAGTAAAGATTCTGTTGCGCGTGAATTGTTGGAGGCCAACGAGATTAAGAAAAGAGGGGACAACTGTGTCAATACCCCGTCGTTGAATATATACACGAATGAATGCAAGTTTTTAGAAAAGTTTTAGATTTAGATTAAGCGTGATTCCCTTTATCCTCAGTGTTCGCGCACGTGCGCATTCACATATTCAGTGTCCCTCTTCTTTCGTTCCCCTCTCCTCATGGCTATATAACCAGCCACCTGGGATTTCAATAAACAGTTGCAAGTAGCACCTTCTCCTGTCTGTATTTCTTCTTGTGTGCCGTCACTATTGGCGCTTCACCTATTGAAAGCGAGGAAGACTTCTGCTACGGTGCCGGGACTGCGCAATGTTCTGTGAGTAGCAGAAAACGTGCACTGACGCGCTCACCGCGCCCGCTGCCCGGCTAATGTCATGACGGTTTGGTCTATGAACTTGTTGATGCTAGATACTGGCAAGTTCTCTGGAACGGAAGGGGGGCGGTAAGACGCACATTAAGAAAAGGCACGGCATATGGTCATGCTTGTGTTATGAATTAATGCAGTGGATTACGAAAAAGAAGCAGAGGGAAATCGCACGCTGAGAAGACCGATAAACATACAGTGCAACGCAAATTGAGAAATAATATTGAAATGTCCAAGAATTTAGAAGAGAAAAGATTGAATCGTCGCGACGGCACATCACAGTCGCCGTTGACGTCTCTACAACGAAATCATTTTTGAACAGTTCTGATAGCGTCCACGCAACAGTGGTTGCTAGTGTACTGTGAAATGCTCATATTCTCATATGATGCGGCCTAAAGCTCACCGCACGGTGCGAACACGCGCTCACACCGAAAGCAAAACATTGTGCGCGGGTGTTCATGCGGACGCGCAGTCGGTCGCTGCGAACCAGTGCGATCGCTGCATTGAGGCTTCATTCCGTTATGCCCCATTTGGTTATACAGACAGCCCACTATAAGAAGATATTTCACATAGTTTACTCTCAGCGTTTGGCTACCTTTCACGCAAGAAGCCGGTTCGGGAGATTCCATCGCGGTGACCACGCGCAGTGGCGTTCACTGTACGTATTCGGTAAAGAGATAGCGTCTGTAAACGATTCTGTACTTTCAGTTTGCTCAAGATTATTATATCGACAGTCAGAAACTTCCCTCGTTTTGAGAGTACCTACTTAAATATCCCGGAGGGCTGCCGCGTGGTGTTTTTATTGAGCGCTGTAAGCGAAACCTATGAGGAGCGCGCCGCGTGATCCCTCATACTACGCAAGGGAGGCGCTTCCGACAGATGGCGACTCCGTAACTTCTCGTCGCCATTTGTACCACCGCGGCCTGGGGTAACGCGCGCACGCGATAAGAAATACGCGCCACGGACATGCAAAAGTGAAGGTGCGCGGGCATAGGGAAGGGCGGGGCGGAGCGGGTCGGCAACGTAAAAAACAAAAAGAAAAAATACAAAGAGCGCTAGGGTGAGTAACGCCACGCGGCTGCTGTTCCTGTTGCCATGACAACGTAAGCAATCGTGTGCGCCGCCATTTTGCCAATGTACCGCTCTCCTGTTAGGGCCGTAATTGAAGGGGACCTTGGCGTCATCGTCGAAAGAACGTCTGCTTAAAAACAGCCAGTGGCAGCCAAGCGGATATTCACTCCTGAGGCGTCGCCACCGTCTTTCGCTAGCGCGGCAGAGCGTGGCCCATGCGCTGGCCCCATAGAGGAAGGAAACATAGGAGAGGCCCAGACGTCGCTCTTTCTGAAGCTAATGGTATCTTCGACTAGTCGCATGTATGCCCCGAAGCAGAGTCGGGTAGATCGGTCGTTTCCTGAGCTCAATTAAAGGTAGGGGACAAGCGCACAAGCCGACCGTGCGACTCGCTCTCGGAGGAGGTAATTGCTGATGCGAAGCCACGTGACTACTGCCAACGTCCGATGTTTCGCCTATCCAAAGCTCCCGGCGCAGCCGGTAAAACCGGCGGACGTGCCGGCGGGACGAACGTTCGTCTAGACGCCAGCATGCAGTGGCCTAGGTTGCCAAGGTTATGGTGGGCCATCGCCAACAGCAGCGACGCGGCGCTGCGATGACATTTCAATCTCGATGACTGCTCCGACGACAGGGCTCGGAGCGCCTCAGAGCGCTCCGAGATAGAGGAGAGCAATCGAGAAGAACCAGCCGAACGCAGGGCGCGCACCCTCTTTCAACCAGCCGAAGACAACGCCGCTCGCGAGAGCGCTCCAGAGTGCTCAGAAACGACCAGCCGAAGATAGCATAAGTAAAGCCGGAAGTTGGCGTTGCTCATGGCATTGCTCCGCCTATTGACGAGCACATCATAATTGGTTTGTCCGCTCTATGTGCGCATGCGCGAGGAGCAGTGGTTGCGAGAGAGAAATGTGGAGACTTTCGGTCCTTGACCTTTTCTCTTCGCCTAGGTACTGCGGGGAAGAAATTTGTTAGCTCCGTTCGGGCCTAGCCGAGCTGGCAGCACAATCGAGAGAATGCATGGCCGGCAAGGCGAAGAAGCCGTATCCAAGGTGAGTTTGTTGCTATTTTGTTTCGACGGTAGCATATTAAATTTTTATAGTCGCAGGGGGATACGTCTGAAAGTGAGGTTGTCTTCTGGGATGACTTTAGTGGCAAAGCATTACGTCGTGCCGATGCATTTTTCATTAGTGTCGTTGAGCAAGGTCAGCATACCGCACACTTCAGGAGATTCGCGGGAACGAAAACAGTTTATGAATTCGACTGCCGTGCAGATGCGAGTTTGTTCCTTTTTTTTTTTTTGCGGCAGTAGCATATTAAATTCTGATAGTCGCAGCGCGATACGTTTGGACGTGAGGCATTTTCTCGGATGACTTTAATGGCAAAGCATTACGTCGTGCCAATACATCGTTCATTAGTATCGTTGAGCATACCACACACTTCAGGGGAATCGTGGGAACGGAAACAGTTTATGAATTCAACTGCCTTAGTTCATTAGTTCTTAATGTAACCGAACATACAACACACTTGGAGATTCGTGGGAATGTAACATTTTGTGCTCTGTATGTGAAAATACTTAAACTTGCGCCGCCATGCAATGCCAAATGTGACAACATTACACCAACGATAAACGCAATTCCACTACATGGATGATTTGCGTTGTTTGAAATCAGCGTTTTCATCTTTTGCTCTACTGTTCGCCACATAAGCATTGGGGATTAAGACGAAGTCTCACTGTTTAGTGCAATGCGTTTGTCCCTGGCTTACCACAAATTAATCGCTATCAATGTCGTATAATGAGCATTAAAAAGTTCTCTTTAGCTCCTACTTTGTGACTGATGAGCCGGCTGTGCTTACATGGGTGCGGATCCACCTCCAGAGGGTCATCAGTGAATTGCATTATTTTTACAGGAGCGTGGACACCTGCATAAATAGTGTTTTTTGACTGAGTGCACATAGGTTACCAGGCTGTTTATCAATCTTTTAAATCATTCACACAGGCGCACGTTATCCTCTTCATTTAGTAAAGAGGGGGTAAACATCGACAAGATGATGCAGCTCATATAGCTTGAACGTGTACGCGTTTTCTCTCCGCAGTGACGGACAAGATGGCACGAGCGTTGCACAATGCCGTTTGCCTAAAGTCAACATCGCCGCATGACACCAGTGACGCGCAATCAAGCATGCGAAATGTATTGCGGCGAAGTATACCAAGAGTGGAAAGTGGCCACTGTCGGAGGGTATAGTTTAATATACGTGTGTACCTTCCGTCGCGTCTCCTGTCGCAGTACAAGCACGGAGACGCCGAACAAGTGTACTGGCAGGCCTTCAGAGCTATTTCGCACGCGGTTTTAGCGTTCTGAGCCCTTGTTTCGCCCACATAGAGCGCGCCCCGTATATGAGCTAGACATCGTAAAAGCCAGGATTAGTAATACGCACTCATTCATTAATTACCCTTGCGCACAAGCACCTCAGAATCGCTACGAAACTGCACCATGTAGCCAACAGCAGTGTTACTGAACAGCTTTCACAAGGGTCTACTGCTATGAAATTGCATGACGACCATTTTTCTTTAGCATACATTTGTTCCGTATTCATCCGCAGGGCATAGTGTTTTTCCAGTGTAGCTGTACAGCTCTCACAACGATTTACGGCTCAGTTTGCCTGGTGACGCAAGTTTTAGTATTTTCACATACAGAGTACAAAATGTACCATTCCCACAAATCTCCAAGTGTGTTGTATGCTCAGTTACATTAAGAACTAATGCATCGGCACAGCTGTTGAATTCATAAACTGTATCCGTTCGCGTGATTCCCCTGAAGTGTGTGGTATGCTCAACGACACTAATGAACAATGCATTGGCACGACGTAATGCTTTGCCATTAAAGTCATCCGAGAAAACGCCTCACGTCCAAACGCATCCCCCTGCGACTATCAGAATTTAATATGCTACCACCGCAAAAAAAAAAAGGAACAAACTCGCATCGGCACGGCAGTCGAATTCATAAACTGTTTCCGTTTCCGCGAATCTCATGAAGTGTGCGTTATGCTGACCTTGCTCAACGACACTAATGAAAAATGCATCGGCACGACGTAATGCTTTGCCACTGAAGTCATCCGAGAAGACAGCTCACTTCCAAACGTACCCCCCTGCGACTATAAAAATTTCATGTGCTTCCGTCTAAACAAAAATTGGAGAACGCTTAAGCTTCGCCATCAAGAGTGGGACGCGATAGCGTTATCGCACCCCATTCGCACCGCCCACTCATTCGCTCGGCATGCTCTTGAGTCACACAAAGACGAAACGTGTGCCTGAGCAAGCGGAACGAACCAAAGAACTCGGTGTCTCGGAGGGAGGAACGATCAACGCGAGCCAAACGTCGTGATCGGCGCGGACAGCCGGGCCGCGACGCGCCATCAAGGCGGACGCGATCATGGGGCTGACGCCTCCATGGGACCGTCCTCTGTAAGCGGGCGAGTGGCGCTCCAGCTGTCGGCGCAGCGTCGTACATTGCGAGGAGGGGGGTCTTCTGTGTTTGCAGCAAGATGGCTCTGCGTGCGCGCCAAGCGCAGAAGAAATGTAGCGGAAACGTACTTGGCTACGCGTTTAACTGCAACTTCTGTAATTTACATGCTCATAATTACCGATATGCACCGCAGTATAACTTTCTACAGCACGTTTCTAAGGAAACACCGCCTTCACTAAAGGCGCTTTTGTCCCGCTTTGAAGCATCGAGCTCATGGCTGAGTGGTAGCGTCTTCGGGGCAATGCTCTACGCGCGCTTCAGCTTGGATTGAAAGTACACAGCTGTTTTCCTTGTCAATCATCTCTCGGAAAAATCAGTGAGCTTGTAATTTCTGCCCACACTTCAATTTGAAATTGGGTGATCCTCTCACCAACGTGAGTCCGATGTACGTGGTGAAGCCTGGCGGTACAAATATGGCATCTGAAGTTTGAGATGGCGTTGTTCCAGGTGTTTGTATAAGGACAAGGAACCCAACTTCGCTCACTGAGGGTAAATAATCTTTGACGCAAGGATCCAAGATCAGCTCCAAGCCTGCGCAAAGAAAGCGCAGCACGATGTAAATTAAATTGCTCAGTGAACTACACTTGACAATTTGCACAAGGAATCAAACACTCTAAAGTGAGAATGCATAAATCCATAAAGTACGATTTAGATAGGTCTAAGGATTCAATTCACCTATCACTAACCTCCAGTGATATACACTTTACTGTAATGAAGAAGATGATGACATACTGTAGTTGTTGTCAACATTCAAAATATCATAACATACTATATTGTTGTTATGATTGTTTCAAACGCTATAAGATTACGGAAGAAGTAGACTCTTGGGCAAAAATAAAGGATATAAATATTGATACAAATAAAACCAAAGCAGTCATTTTAGACCTAATAGGCAGGCGTGTTCACGCAAAATATAACATCAATTATCGTTCGAAGAAATTCAGACCTAAATGCGGGAAGATCATGTGAATTATATATTAAAATATAGGCTGTATAACTTGCATATTAAACAGAGATCAATATTTACTACCATAATCAGTAAAATTATTAACGTTCAAATATTTTTCATTTCGATTTACATTGTTGTAATTCGGTATACGGCAAGACCACATATGCAAATATTATGAAGCTAATAAAAGTCAAAAAAAAATTCTACGGGTAATTCCGAACTCCGCTTACCGTTCTGGATAAGCAGACCAACTTCATTATTCTTATCTGATTTAGGTTAGCGTAGATCGTGGTGTTCCCAAGGAGGTTGAGGGGCACACTGTAACGCACGTCGACTGGCACGATGATCGTGTGCTCTTTAATTTAGAACGGCGCCGTTTGGCGGCTTCTCTGGATGTTCATGAATGGGATTTGCGGCGTGGCCAGTCGTTCGCGGCTTTAGTTTGTGTCTGGGTGGGTATGCTTGAGGCCTTTCCAGCGGGAGAGCGCGGTATATTCTGGTTGTTCAGAGAATCCAGCCGTGATGATGATGAATTAGATCAGTTTCATGAAGATTTTGAATTAGCGATGAGAAAAGCGCAAGCTCAGTATAGTGTAGTAATGGACGACTTCAATGCAAAAGTGGGCGAAAAGCATGCTGGTGAACAAGCAACTGGCAACTAAGGCTTCGATTCCGGGAACGCTACAGGAGACATGCTGGTAGAATTCGAGGAAAGGAATAAGCTGAGAATAATGAACCCCTTCTTCAGGAAGCCTAGCAACAGGAAGGGGACCTGGAAAGCTTAAACGGTGAAACAAGAAGTGACATTGATTTCGTACTTTCTGCCGATTCCAACACAGTGCAGGATGTAGAAGTGTTAGGTAGGGTAAAGTGCAGTGTTCATAGGTTACTGAGAGCTATGCTTCACCTCAACTTGAAGAGAGAAAGAGTAAAATTGGTCAAGAAGAAGCAGGCCAACATACATGCAGTAAGGGTGAAAGCAGACAAATTCAGGCTGGTACTTGCAAACAAATGTGCAGCCTTAGAAGAGAGAGATGAAGATGACATAGAGTGAAACCGTAACTAGGCTGCCTTCAGAGACAGCAATTGAAGTGCGAGGTAAGGCACCAAAGCAACCAGTAGGCATGCTCTCAAAAATAACAAACGACCTAATAAAGAAACGACAAAGAATGAAAGTGCCCAACTCAATAGATCCCAAAGAACTTGCGGAACTGTGAAAACTGATCAACAAGGAGAAAATAAGGGGTATTCGAAATTATAACGTGAGAAAGACGTGGAAGCCGTAAAAAAGATGGACGCAGCATGAAATTAGTGAGAAGGAAACTTGGAATAGGACAAACCAAGATGTATGCACTAAAATATATGCAGGGTAGTATCATCAGCAATCTCGGAGGTGTAAAAAAGGCAGAGGAAGAATTCTATACTGAACTGTACAGTACCCAGAGGACTCAGGATACCTCACTTAGAAAAAGTAATGAACAGTTTGCAGAGACTCCTTCTATGACTAACGATGAGGTCAAAAAAGTCTTGCAAGACATTAAACAGGGGAAAGCGGCATGAGAAGATAGAATAGCAGTCTTTTTAACCAAAGATGGACGAAACGTAATGCTTGGAAAACTGGCGGCTCTCTAACGAAGTGTCTACCGACCTAAAGGGTCCCAGACAGCTGGAAAATGCAAAGCTTGTACTAATTCATAGAAAAGGAGACGTTAAAGAATTCAAAAAGTATAGGCTCATTAGCTTACTCCCAGTATGATATAAAATATTCACCAAGATATCTTCCAGTAGAATAATGGCAGCACTGGACTTCATACAACGAAGGAACGACGTTGGCTTCAGGAAGGGATAATCAAAAATGGATCACAACCACGTCATCAAGCAGGTAATCGAGCAATCCGCACAGTACAATCAGCCTCTCTATATGGCTTTCACAGATTACCAAAAGGCATTTGATTCAGTAACGATACCAGCAGTCATAGAGGCGTTAAGTAATCAAGGAGTACAGGCCGCTCATGTAGATACCTTGGAAAATATCTAGAGGTTTTACAGCTACCTTAATTCAACACGAGAAAAGCAGGTAGATACTTGTAAAGAAGGGGAGTCAGACGAGGATACAAAATCTTTCGAATGCTATTCACTGCGTGCTTTGAAGAAGTATTCAAGCTATTAAACTGGGAAGACTTAGAAGTAATATCTTGCTGGGGTCATAGCTTTATCTTGATAGCACGCTACAGGCCACTTGATTGTACTCCTGATTAACTAATTAAATTGCGAGAGTGTATGTACTTCTGTCGCAATAAGACAGTTTTTTTTGCTGGGTGATCTTGAGGGTAGAAGAAGTGCAGTGTCCATAGCTTGTGTTACATCGGCTCCATCTTCTCGAAATGTTTTCGCCGCGATTTTCTGTGCATACCAGCCCTAATTTTGTACCATTCGAACCGTGAGACTACCAGGACTCTGTAGAAACCAAGTTATCAGGTGGGACATTTATTTTTCCTGGAATGCGACCACTTTTCTGTTACGATCACGCCGTCGCCGCGCTAAGGCTAAGCGCGTGCGCCAGGTGCTCGGCCTACCATGCTGCCTGGCACGTTCCCGCGCGTGTCCGTGCGAGCTCTGCTACGACGCACAAGCCCCTGGCCAAATCTGCGAAGCATGGAAGTCCAAGTATGTGGCAAAGATATTTCCCCAGAAGAGTTAACCGCCGAGATGGGCTGGTGTACCGCCCGTTCTCGTCGGTGTACCGCCCGTCCCCCAGACGAGTAGCGGGGCCGAAAACTATCCCAAGAACAACAACCTAGGACGCAAGACTCTCGCTCTCGCTATAGACCCAGGCAGCAAGTTGGAACTCAGGTTCTCAAGGCCGGGCGCATGCTCCCACTACCAGCAAATGAGATCAAGATCATCGTCAGACCCAAAGGAGCACTCAATATTTCCAAGGTCGGCAGCCCTACAGTGACTGCAGCTATTCTTCAAGCAGCGCAACTTAGCTCAGAAGACAGTCAAAACGACACAATATGCTCAAACAACCAGCAAAACAGCATGGTGATCAGCACGCCCAGCCCGCAAAATGCGGACCGGTACGTCAGAATCAAGTCCATCCAAGTCACGAGGTCAGCGCGTACGAAGCCGCCCCAGATAATACTGTCACAAGCTGTCACGAACCACGCCTGCCGCGCAGACAGATGAAAGAAAGAAGAGGACGACGTTAGCCAAGCTGCCGCGAGACCGCTCTTCAACAACCGCGCCTATCAACCAGCTTCATCCGGCTTTGCATAAAACACCTCGTGTGTAACATTTGCTGGAGCTGTGCGGGGTAACTCCCACGACCTACAACGGAGCCACCAGCACAAGAGCTACGCCGAAGCCGTCGCCTCGCTGCACTTTCTCCGTCGCGCTCAATCATGGCCACAGAGCAAAATACCCTCACCAGCAGTGCCTCGGCGAGCCCAGTCCCTATCCAGCACTACCGAGAGCCACGCACGTTCTCGGCGAAGGCAGAGGAAGATGTGGATGAGTGGCTAACCCATTACGAAAGGGTAAGCCAATACAATAACTGGAACGCTGCCAGTCAGCTTAGGAACGTTGTTTTCTTCTTGGCCGGCACGGCGTTGGTATGGTATGACAACCACGCGGACATGCTAACTACATGGACACGCTTCGTTGAGGAGATCAAAAAGTGTTTCGGTGACTCGGACGCAAAGAGGAAACGTGCGGAACTCACATTGGCCCAGAGAGCTCAGGTACCAGGCGAGACTTGCACTACCTATATCGAAGAAATTTTGAAGCTGTGCCGAACCGTCAACCCTCAAATGACAGAGGAAGATAAAGTGGGGCACGTGGTAAAAGGAATAGCGGAAGACGTGTGCAACTTCCTCATTGGTAAAGAGAACTTGCACACTGTATCAGAACTGATACGGCACTGCCGTACGTTCGAGGCGCTGAAGACTCGCCGAATTACGCCAAAGTTTGGACGGCTGGCCAATGTAACGACTGCAGCAAGTGTTGACACGAGTCCTCCGCTCCCATTCCTTTCGTCCGCCATCCGCCAGATAGTCCACGAGGAGCTCCAGCGACATGACGAACAGGCACGTTATGCGGCGCCACGTCGCAGCTCCTCCGTTTTCCGAGCCACTCTTTGGGAACCCCCTTCGGCTACTTGGAACCACTCGATGAACGTCGCGGATCTTAACAGCTCCAGAGACGAATCGCATTACATTACGACCGAACCACCACGCAATGATTCGCCCCCTCAACGTTTTGACCCACGCCCACGCAACTTTCGTCCCCGAAGACTCGCCGCTACCTACGACTTTCAAGGGGAAGAGCCTCGTTACCCTCAACCGATGTCTTCGGCAGAATACTTCAATCTGCAGTCTGAAGTTCACCCTTCGCCAGTGTGTTACTGCTGCGGCATGCCAGGCCACATAGCTAGGTACTGTAGCCGACGCCGAGCATCAAACTACGGATCGTCAGCGCCGACTATGCGGTCTAGCGGTCGTACACTGCGCACTCAGTGGCCAGGAGACTCCACTTCAGGAAGTCACTTTCGAGAGGACCGATGCACAGCCCAGGAGGCCTACTTTGGGGAAGAAAGAACCCGGAACCGCTACCGCTCCCCTGCCTCCGTCCGTACTCTGACGCCACCACCAGCCTTCCGAGCCTCCCGATCACCATCCCCTCGGCCGCGATTCACGTCACCATCGCCTCGGCGCCGTTTCGTGTCGCCCCCGCCGGGAAACTAGCCAGCGCGGCCGATGGAGATCAGGTCGCTGGAAAATGTGTGCTGCCGACTCAACGGCCTCCAACTATTCTCATCCTAAAGAATAAGGTTCATGTACTGATTGATGGGGTCTCTACAATGGCTTTAGTCGACACGGGAGCAACTGTCTCGGTCGTGAGTGTGGGGTTTAAAGGCCTTCTGGGACGCAAGGTTATGTTTAGTTGGGACCAGTGCACAAGTTTCCGAGGAGTCAGTGGCGAATCCTTATACCCGGTTGGTGTGTGTAACGTGGATGTGTCTTTGGGTGGGAAAGTTTTTAATGCAGAGTTTACTGTTCCTCCTCGCTCCTCGCATGACGTGATTCTGGGGATTGACTTTTAGCAATTGTGTGGTGCGAATGCTGACTGCCGGACGGGAGAACTCGGTGTCGACACCAGTGTTTCACCTGTGCTCTTTGAAAGTGAAGCTTGCCCGGAGAGTGTGTTGTGCGTGTCTGAGGATACAGTTGTGCCCGCCTTATCTGCGATGCGTGTTGCCGTCGCCTGTTCATCTCCGACTCCTATCTCGTTCGATGCTGCAGTGGAACCGGTACATCGGAACTGCCTCAAGAAAAAATTGGAGGACGCTTAAGCTTCGCCTTCAAGAGTGGAACGCGACAGCGTTCCCGTCGACCCGCCAAGGGGTGTAAGAGAATGGGCTACGGCGCAGCGACTACGCGCTCCGCATCGGACGCGGTGAGCGTCGAGCAACGCAGCGTTCGGCGCGACAACGAAATGTGCGCCTGAGCAAGCGACGCACGCCTGAGCCTTAGAAACAGCTCGTTTCTAAGGCAACACCGCGTTCACTAGAGGCGCTTTTGTACCGCTTCGAAGCATCGAACAGGATGGTTTTCCGTTTGATTTAATAATGTTAATTGGCCTCCACAGTATTTGGCGCTCTCGAATGGCAGGATACTACTGCGATCCCGACGCACGACCTACGCGAATTTATTTCCGTGAAATTGTCCATCGGTTTGTTGAGATTTTGAAGGCCGGTGGCGATACCCCCGAGTGGCTGTCAAGGATGGAGCCGTTGATGGCTCTAAATGAATTGTAATGTGGCCAAGCCAGCCCCCTACCGGGCTGTTTATGTCAATACGACGTGTCCATTGTATCTTTTATGTTTTGTTGTGTGTATTGCTATTGCTGTTCTTTCTTTGTCAAAGTCAGGCAATAAAGAAAGAAAAAAGAACTCGTGGCTCACTGGTAACGTCTCCGTCTCACACTCCGGAGACCCTGGTTCGATTCCCACCCAGCCCATCTTGGATGTTGCTTTTTATTTATGAAGTGCCTGCCGTGATTTATCGCTCACGGCGAACGCCGCGGACGCCGACGCCGACACCGACGCCGACGACACCGGCTTTTCTGCGACACGAGCTCCTTAACGCTATCGCGTTAAAACGTGTTAGTTCCGCACTGCGTGGTCTCAGTGACCAATTGGATGCGCGGCGCTGTGGGCGCTAAACTGTTCCACTGAAGCTGCCGTGCTACCCCAAGGCCTAAAGATTGCCACGTTTCAGGAAGACTCGCCCGTATCGGTGGCAGTACTTACAGAGCTCCCCGATGGAGGAGCAACCAGTGTCTCGAGCCCCGGGAGCTCGAAGATACTTTCCATGATTGATAAGTCACTCAGCGATCACGAGCGTCGAGTTTTGATGGCCCTGCTGACGAAACATACCTCGGTATTCGACTTTGCGCAGCACGATGGCCTGCCATCAATTCCTGCGTCCAGAACTCGTCACCGCATCAACACGGGAGCCGCCCAGCCAATCCGACAAAAACCCTACCGTGTATCCCCGTCAGAACGCAAGATAATCAGCGATCAGGTCCAAGAAATGCTATGCAAAGGCGTCATTCGAGAATCATCTAGGCCTTGGGCAGCCCCCGAGATATTGGTGAAGAAGAAAGACGGTACGTGGCGGTTCTGTGTTGATTACCGTCGCCTAAACGCCGTTACTAAGAAAGATGTATATCCGCTCCCACGAATTGAAGACGCCATCGACTGTCTCTTTGCGGCATCTTACTTTTCCTCAATTGATTTACGGTCAGGTTACTGGCAAATTCCTATACACAAGGACGACAGAGCAATGACAGCATTTGTAACACCCGACGGACTATTCGACTTTAACGTGATGCCTTTCGGTTTGTGTAACGCGCCCGCAACGTTCGAAAGGTTCATGGACACGATATTACGCGGCTTAAAATGGGAAGTTTGCATGTGCTACTTAGACGAGGTTGTGATCTTCGGGCGAACGTTTAGTGAACACAACAAACGTTTGGATTTGGTCTTGAACTGCTTGGAGAAAGCGGGTCTTGTGCTCAATTAAAAAAATGCCGTTTTTGGGAACGCAAACTCTTGTACGAGGCCATCTGGTCGCTAAAGAAGGCATCCGACCAGATCCACAAAAGACTGCGGCCGTTGAAGCATTTAGAGTACCCAACTCTGTCAAGCAGTTAAGAAGTTTCTTGGGCTTGTGCTCCTATTTTCGCCGATTCAATCCCCGGTTTGCTGACATGGCTCATCCCCTTACACGCCTTTTCCAAAAAGGCGTTCCCTTTGAGTGGACTGCAGATTGCGACTCATCGTTTCGCCAGCTCAAGTTCCTGTTGACATCCCAACCAATTCTTCGCTACTTTGATCCTTCATCACCAACTGAGATTCACACCGATGCCAGCGGCGTAGGCATCGGTCCTGTGCTAGTTCAGCGTGTTGGCGACAGTGAGCACGTGATCTCTTACGCTAGCCGGTCCTTGAGCCGCTCCGAGCGCAACTACACAGTCACCGAACAAGAGTGTCTGGCGGTCATCTTCGCCGTGCAACGGTTTCGTTCGTATCTCTATGGGCACCCCTTCACTGTGATAACAGATCATCATTCGCTATGCTGGCTTGTGAATCTGCGGGATCCCTCAGGACGACTAGCGCGCTGGGCCCTCCGTCTACAGGAATACGATTTCGTTATTTGCTACAAAAGTGGCCGGCGACGTGCTGACGCTGATTGTCTCTCTCGGATGCCACTTCAAACAACTGAATGTGATGCGGACAATTTTGATGACTACATCGCTTGTGTCCCCGGAATTTCCGGATATGGGTACCGTCATATCCGAGCAGCACAAGGATGAGAGCTTACAACCGCTCTTCGCGGCAGCACAGGAGTCACCTGCAGGCAGTCGCTTTCGCCTACGTGATGGTGGCGCGCTGTATAAGAACAGCTACTCGACCACCGGTGCACGCTACCTTTTAGTTGTCCCCAAGAACCTACGCCACCAAGTATTACATGCCATGCACGATGACCCAACTTCCGGTCATCTTGGTTGCACACGTACACTCTACCGGGCTCAAGAACGTTTTTACTGGCCTAAGATGCGGGAAGGTATCGAACGGTACGTCGCCAAGTGCTCTCAATGCCAGCGCTACAAGCGTCCGCCACAAGCGCAACATGGCCTGCTTCAACCAGTTCCCCCTTCTAGCGTCCCCTTTGAGCAAGTTGGTATAGGTCTTCTCGGCCCTTTCCCGCGATCCTTCAAGGGTAATCGTTAAGTTATCGTTTGCGTAGATCACCTTACCCGCTATTCAGAGACGGCTGCATTGCCATCGGCCACAGAAGTTTCTATCTTCTTGCTCGCTAACGTTATACTCCGACATGGACCCCCTCGCATAGTAATCAGCGATCGTGGGCGACAGTTTACCGCGGACGTGGTTGAAGAAACCCTTCGTCTGTGTTCATGTAGCTTCCGCCATTCTACGCCCTACCATCCACAAACTAATTGTCTGGTCGAGCGCACAAACAGAACGCTTGCCAACATGCTGTCCATGTACGTCGATTCAGCACACAAGAATTGGGACAGTATCTTGCCTTTCATTACCTATGCCTTCAATACCGCGAGACACGAGACCACTGGTTACTCACCATTTTTCCTTCTGTAGGCTCGTGCGCCGCGCTACACCCTCTACACCATATTTCCCTACTTCGCTCATGACAACGAATCAATTGATGACATCCTATGTCGAGCAGAAGAAGCGCGACGTCTTGCTAGGCTACGCACCCTAGCATCGCAGGACCGGTCCAAGATACGCTATGACGGGCGTCACCGCCACGTTTACTTCGATCCTGGTGACCTTGTGTGGCTCTGGACGCCGCTGCGCAAGCGTGGCTTGTGCCAGAAGTTTCTCGCCCACTACCTCGGCCCTTACGTTATTCTGGAGCGCCTCAGCGAAGTAAACTACCGCATTGCGCGTCTCACGAGCAGTGGACGACGCTCGGCCAAGGCTGAAGTGACACACGTCGTGCGTCTGAGGCGTTACAACCAACGAGATGACTGACTCGCCCGGCGGGCTTCGTCTGCCAGCGGGGAAATGTCACAAGCTGTCATGAACCACGCCTGCCGCGCACACAGCTGAAAGAAAGAAGAGGACGACGTTAGCCAAGCTGCCGCGAGACCGCTCTTCAACAACCGCGCCTATCAACCAGCTTCATCCGGTTTTGCATAAAACACCTCGTGTGTAACAATACCACCAAAGGAGTCATCAGAGGCATCCCTCTCACCGATGACGCCAGACAAGTCGATGCTAACATCATAAATGATCGTAATCCCCTAGCCCTGGCCGCAAAGCGAATCGGTTCCACCACGACCATCGTCATTGCCTTCGACGGACCTGACGTACCATACATGGTTCGGTATGGCGCAACACTAATCCCATGCTCCCTGTACCGCAAGCAGATCGATATCTGTTACCACTGCGGCCGCGTCGGGCACCGCATGGACGTTTGCCCGTTCCCTAATAACAAGATCTGCCGGGGCTGCGCAGCTCGCAACCCAGATCAAGATCATCAGTGTACATCCAAGTGCATGTTGTGTGGTGGACCCCACCCCACAGCGGACAAAGCTTGTACTGCCAGATACAAAACGCCGTACGTTATACGAAGACGCCTCGGAGAACGCCGAGTAGCACAGCATTCGGCCCTTCAATCAGAAGAGTTCCCGCCCATGGAGACCAAGCACCGGTCCCGCTCCCTTTCCAGACCGAGGTCGGATCGAGGTCGGTCCAGATCAAGATCCACGTCGACTCCAGGAGCCAGATATACCTCAGAAAAGGTGAGCTTCGCAGAGGCCCTGACGGGCGTCTCGCGAGAGGGTCACGTAAAATCCCCCCCCCCCACTGCCTAAACCCTACACAGACAACACAGACATCGAACATCTTAAGAAAGAAAACGCAGTTATGCATGATTTAATCCAAACGCTTACCCAGGAGGTACACAGCTTCAAACAACCCAAAACCCAACCCACACCTAACACCCCAGAACCCGCTACCAACAGCCAAACCGAAGAACTCTCAAGACCAGCCCCAAAAAAGCGAGCCCTCCAAGAAGGAGCTCAGGGCCAAGTACGCTCCGAAGTCAAGGATATGCTCGTAACATTCCAAAGCACGGTGGAAACTTTAAAGAATTCTCTAATCGCCCTTATGCACAGAGTCACCGCCATGGAAGCTGATATTCAAACCCTTTTCACACAAACCGCTTCCACCGCTCAAACCGTGGCCATGGACACCACAGGAACCGTCGCCGCCACCCTGCCACCTGTGGCATCCCCTATCCTTCATCATGGCCCACACTAAAACTGACACAACATTGTGGCAGTGGAACTGCCGAGGCTACCTCCATAAACAACCCGTTCTCCGTCAACACCTCCGTACTACTTCATGTCAGCCCGACGTAATCTTGCTGCAGGAAACGCACAATACTCCGGTCAGCCTTCCAGGATATCACTCTTTCACTGCGAACAACGCTCCACACGGAGTCTCCACACTCGTTCGAAAAAGAATTACCGCAATCGAACACGATCTCAACGATCGGCGCGCCGAACACCTCTTTATTGAGCTCATACCGCACAGAAAACAAAGGAAGGAATATTTATCCTCAATATCTACAATACTCCATCTCAACGCCATAGTCGATTTCTAACCCTGTTCAAAAAGGCCCTTAACATCGCAGGCAGCAGCCCCCTTATCATCGGAGGTGACTTCAATCTCCCGCACACTGGATGGGGTTACAGACGCAGCTCTACTGCAGGTCGTAACTTATGGCAAGACTCCCATGATCTCGGGCTTACGCTCATTATTGACCCATCCTTCCCCACTCGCCTCGGCACTTCTACTGAACGAGACACGACGCCAGACCTCACTTTCACCAAAAACGCAGACAACGCCCATTGGCGCAACACCCAACACGACCTCGGGAGTGATCACTCTATCACCGAAATTACTCTCCCACACCTACCAGCCGTTATAAGAAGAACAAGGGACTTTACTTGGATGGACTGAGATGCGTTCCGTAAACGCCGTGTAACAGCAACTACGGACACTCCCATTGCCGACATAGAATCGTGGTCATGCGACCTACTGTCTGATACTAAATCGGCCACCCGCATTATCACAACAGACGCCCCGACTGAGCGCATGGACAGTAGACTCGCCCACCTTATCGAGGCCAAATCATCCATCCTCTCTAGATGGAAGGGACAATGGCTCAATACAAGACTCAGACGGAAGGTCACACTTCTCAACAAGGAAATTGAAGCACACTGTCGCGTTCTAAGTCAACAGCAATGGACAGAGCTCTGTCACTCTCTAGACGGTGCAGGTGCGCCCGCAGGACGCGACCGCCTTACAAGATACAACGACCTTGTAAAGTCATTTTACCTCGCAAGAAGAACCTTCCCCACCCCTCACCGCAAGTTAAACAGGGCACAGGCAACCACCCTTCGCCAGCTACAGACGAATACATACCCCTCCCTGACACGCTATCACATTATATACCCCGACATCAACCCGAGCCAGACGTGCAAGGTCTGTAAAACTGAATCGGCAACACTCCCCCACATGCTATGGGAGTGCAAACATCAATACCAAGAGCTTAATCCCGTGACCCTCTCGTCGATATGGCACGCCGCCTTGCGCAGCTCCCATCTCGACGACCAACTCTGGGCGACCCAGCAGGCCTACGAAACGGCGAACAGGCAAGACCTCGACGTCCGATCGTGGGAGGCCTAGGCCCAGCCGACTGAACTGCTGGTGCTCATTAAAGTTCACTCTCTCTCTCTCTCTCTCTCTGGGTGATCTTAATTTACCAGCGTCGACTGGGAGCAACTGCAAAGAACTAGCAAATTCAACAGAAATATGAATATTGTCTTTGATAGTATGCTCACTCATGACCTGGTTCAAATTGTCAATTATCCCACTCGCATCCAGGGTTCATCTTGCTCGATATTAAATTTGGCCTTTATAAACCGGGATTTTACCGAACACACTGTTATAGTTGAAGAAGGTTTATCAGACCACTGTCTTGTATATATGTCAATCCCCTAGCGAAATTTGCTTCTCATAAAACTAGTAGCATACGCTATTTTAGAGATTAAAAAAAATATTGGGTTTTACGTACCAAAACCACTTTCTGATTATGAGGCACGCCGTAGTGGAGGACTCCGGAAATTTCGACCACCTGGGGATGTTTAACGTACACCTAAATCTAAGTACACGGGTGTTTTCGCATTTCGCCTCCATTCGATAGAGATTACGACAGAGCTAATGATGCTTCTGTGATTGCGCATATGGAAAATTGCTTGATTTATTTTGCTGAAGAGCCTCATAATATATGTTTCCTATGGAAAAACTTTGCTGATATGTGCAATTCTTGTTTGAATACCTTCGTACCAAACAAGTGAAAGAAAGTGCATAAACGTACACCCTGTGTAACGGGAAAAATTTTTCATTTGAAACGGAAACTAAAACGGGCTAAAAGGTCTACTCCCAATCCTATAATCATTAATGGCATCAAAAACGATCTCACACGTGCAATTCACGAGTCTAAGGACTTCTTTTTCACAAGTTTGCCCAACTTTATGAATTATGAACCAAAAAATTTTGGGATTACTTGAGCGATGCTGACAGGCACATGGCGCAGGTTTCGGTTGAGGTCATCTCTATTTCAGATCCACAAGTTATCGCTGAGTATTTTAATACTTATTTTACTGGAGTGTTTTCAAAGGCAAGTACAACCGTGAATCGGCGTCATGGGACATTTTTAGCATCCCAGTTTGATTTTATTTCATATCACAGTGTAGTCGCAATGCTGTTAAATCTGAAAACAAAATCGGCTTGCGGTCCTGATGGTTTGCCCAACAGTTTCGTCGTTATGCCGAAACTATCGCCAAATTTCTTGAGATCTTGTTTCGATGTTCACTATTAAGTGCGAGGCTACCTGATGAATGGAAGACGGTTCAACTTATACCCGTCTATTTTTGACAGCCTCACAATGTCTGCAAGACTGTAACCCATTACAGCTGGGTGCCCAATGTCGCACCACATTTATTTTCTTCAACAAACAAGGCAGATCTACAAATATGTTTGCGTGTATGTGAGGCATGCCGTTATCTTAAATGCTTCAGTTTGTTCTTATGATGGTGCACCGAATAACTGAAAGCAGCGGTTTATAATACAGAAGCTACTTAGTTGAGTGGACGAAAAGTCGGCAAAGGCATTGCATTTAGGTATGAAATACAAGATAAGCGTAACGTGTTTTTCTTAGAAATCAGACTCGCGAATAAGTTCCTCCGTTTACACGCCTAGAAAAAAGCCGATGGAAGTAGCTACCTTCTTTTTTGTTCTTTTTAATCGAACAAATTCTAGCGTTTTACGTCTGGCGATAGGCTTATGAGGCACCCTGTTCAGTTCTCACTACTTGAGATTCTTTAACATGCACCTAACAGAATTACGAAATACAAATCGAATCCCGCGACTTGGTCTGGACCCTTCGACTCAAGTTTAGCAGCACAACGCCATATCCACTTAACAGCTAAAGAGCTAAATGCTACTTTCCCCAATATCGCTTTCGCCTGCAAAAGAAAAAAAATCCCGAACATAGTACATTGCCAGGCCGACCCGCGGCGGAGGTGACACAGGCTTTAAGCACTCCCCATACGTAGGCCGTTCCCGAAGATAGTAAAATGCCGGGCCGACGCGTGGCGGAGGTGCATTTCACCATTAAGGGGCCCAAATACACAGTTTCGCTGGTCATCTTTCACAGAGTGGAAGGACACTGAGTTTTGTTGTTGTTAAGCATAGACGGAACATAATATTTCACACGGCTTACATGCCAAATATTAGAGTATATAATCGCTACCGAAAACTGTTTTCGGCTCCCGAGTGCCATCCGCAATAAAAAAAAAACCGTGACAATTACTCCGCGTTCTGTGACGCGAGGAAGACGGAAACATGAATGGTATGTTGCACTGCAGTTTTTTTTTTTCTTCTTTTTACATTAAAGTACTTCCCGTAAATCTCAATGCACGGCGCCGGATGGGACCGATATGTTTTATTTGTTTGAAGTGCAAGCATCACGTTTAGATATGTTCTTTTTTTCGGCTGGGCTTCGCAAGACCTACTGATGAAAAACTGTATGCGCAAAAATACACACGAGGGATACGTACTGCTTGAAGAACAAGAAATATTTGTTCTCCAAAGGGAACCGCACAATACCTTGTAGAATGAAAGCCGACACTGCGGCCGCGATGCACGTGCAGTCACCGAGCAGCATTAAAAATCAATAAAATGAAATAAAGAGTATAAAGAATGTCATCTATTCCTAAGGCATAAATACATCTCATATCCAATTATTAACGCCACTGGGCGGTCTGATCGCATACAGCAGCGCGCGTACAGTACGAACGTAGCCCGCCGAGCAGAATCGCCAGCAGTTTCCAACGGCGCGACCTTGATGCGGCCCTATCCAGTTCGATCGCAGCGCCGCCACAGTATTTTTCGTCGTCGCGCGCCTCACCGCAATGCATGCGCCGCCCCAGCAGCTTTGTCTCACTCAACCGCATTATAGTACACTCTAGTACCAGTGCACGCTACCGGCGAAAAGCAGCCATATAGACCTCAGACTCTGCCCAGGCGGCGCTGCGGAAAAACCCGTCACCAGCGCCCCCATCGGAGCCTTCGCGCGAACTGAGTAGTGCAAGAAGAGCTGTCCGCAAGCGAAGGTGCATAGGCCACAATGGACCCTTCTCTTTCGTTTGTGCTGAGGCACGGTTTCCTAAAAATCAAGGACCTGGAAAGCTTCTTCCGCCCAACCACGCTTCGGAAAGGAAGCTTAGCAGGGCGAACTACGTGTACAATATAAATAAAGTCTCAAGTGTTATTTTGGCGTGCTGCAACTCGCAAGTACAGAGAGCATCAGGTTTGTCTATAGGCATATCAGCATAAAAATCTAAGCATTTCAAATTGTTTCATATTGAATATGTCCTGAACACAAGACTTATTAAGTATCTCCTATATTTTTATGTATTTTATCGTAATGTTTTGTCTCGCAATTATTTACAGAGAGTAAATCCTTTCATAGCCTTTTCCAGAACAGCAAACAGAAAACGTTTTCCAAGGCAACAAATAGAGTGCGATCATAACGAAAGTAAGCTTCCTACAGTGCCTACGCGCTGCATCTTTCTTTCCCGCAGGAGCTATAGCATCGCACAGTACCTTCATTTGAACTTTTTGCAGACGCTTCGAGCAACAAGCACGCACAAAAAAATTTAAATAAATGCGACATTTTTTTCTTTACACATGTGCGTTATTTCGCAATTACTCATCCAGTGCTCCTACAGCAACCTTATTGCTCACATTTAAAAAACGCAGTCGAGCAGGCTCAGCACATTGCGAAGCGTGCTTGTCGTATCGGCGCAGGACATACAAAATACTGAAAGTAGAAATGAGCTCGCGATGCAACGATGCTCTAGAACAGGATTTTGAATTCATAAACGAACCAAAATGCTTGGTTAAGCTCACCTGCCAAATCTCTCCGTTCCACTTGTTGAGTCAAGCGGAGACGCACGTCTGTTAAAAGGCTGAGATATCGATGGCACATAAGCAAGATGGTTCGCAACGTTGTTTTTTCTGTTACCAACGAAGTGGCGGCTGCAGATTCTTGAGTTTTCGCTTAGTTACCACGGTCCTCCGTCAGGGCTATGCAACACAATTACAGAAGAACAAAATTGCCGCACTTTCTCATGCGACCCGCTGTGTTGTGGGGAATGCAAGTAATCCGATTACCCAGCAGGTTGAACGGCCCGTATCCAGCGCTCTCACCTTTCCCCTTCATACGATCGCGATGGAAATCAGTAAAACTGAACGTTGTTATTCCGTCCTTCACGTTCATGGCAATCTACAACACAACAGTAGCGTCGATTGCGGCGTTTCTTTGTAGCGCGCGGAGCTATCGCGGTTGCCGTCGTTTCCGCCATCAGTCTGACGAATGAACCAGCAAGCGCTTTATAGCAGTTCGGAGGCGCGTCCGACTAGCGTAGAAATTCATAGCTCTCTGTCTGGGTGTTAAACGAGCAAAACGCTCGCCATATGGACTAAAATCTAGTTAAAATCGTCTTTTCGCAGTCGCTAGCTGCATAGGCAACTTAGCAAGGGAGTCGGGCTTCGCACTACTCAATTACTGCCTCTTCGCACCGGCAGGTGGCGCTACGCGTCTTGCAAAACTCCGGAGTCTGACGTCCATTGGTGGATATTACTCTAAAGAAAACAAACTGCACTTCCGATTTCTGGTTGAGCAGCGCCATCTGGCGTACGCCCCGCTAAGTTCCATGCGCTACCGCGGCTTATTTTCGTAGCACTGCAGAAGGTACAGCTTTCCTTCTAGAAAGTTGGTTCTTCGTTCTATGGAGTCCAGGCGCAGCGAGGGACGATAGCGTCGGGCTCGCTACCGCAGCACCTGTAACCCATGTTGACGAAGTGAAACGCCACTGTAACAGTTTTGCATTCGAAGGGCCTAAGAGAGTCTAATGTTCTTCCAGACGTGCCGCATCTCGTTTATTTCTTTCGTGCCTTATTTGTTTTATTTCTCCGCTATTCTTTCCGCCTCCCTTTCCGCGACACCCTTCCCCCAGTGCAGAGTACCAGACCAGAAGCTTTTTCCGGTTAACCTTGTTGTCATTCCTTCGCTTCGTCTCCATTGCCAAAGTTTGGGGTCTTTTTCGGGCTCAGTTCGACGGTTATCAGTTTTTCATTGCATACAATGCCGTAATCAATTAGTTCATGGCAGAAGCCGTAAGCTTAGAGCAGCACGGATTCATATATAACCCTTTGTTTTTGAGAGCTTTCCATCTTTTCTTTTTTGCTTCATCTTTCTTTTGCACATCTTATTGTGTGATTTTTTTCAAGCTGATCTTAAGGATCAGCAGTAAAGGACATAGCCCTGTCAGCAAGCTGCAATATGCAGGCAGATGCCATAAAGACAGAAGCTTTTAGTGCACTGAACGCCTATCAGAATATTCTTGCGCTGACGCGCAAAAATGTTCCGCACCACACGGCGTTGAAGTAACTGTTGCGTAGAATAACTCGCGAGAAAGAAAATACTTAAACGAAAGCTTGAGTGCTCGAACGTGTACGCATGAGAACCAAAAAATATGCATTAGTCATTTGCTACCTGTGGAAGAACATGCGTGACAAAGGGGCAATGGTCACATTTCTCAAAAAGACTTACGCTTTTTGAACACATCTTCGTGTTTCTTTTCCGATGTTTTCTCCAGGGATGGCGCCTGCGCAAGCATGCGGGCTTCGTGTAATGTGAAGCACCCCTTTAGGTCACGTTCCCATATTCTGAAAAGAGCAAGCTACCTTCAGGTTTCCTGGAAACTTTACATGCTGGCACTCACTAAACTATTCGCATGCGAAGGTTATTCGGGAACGACGGGCGCATGCCAGAGAAACAGACAGCAACACGAAAGCCAATACGAACAATTCTTAGAAAAGAAACTTTTTTTTTTTTTGCATCGCATTCGCAAAATAGTCTCATAGCACAATTGAGTGCCCGCAACTCAGTGGCAATCAACATGATACCGAGTAAAGTAGAAGGCTGATCCTGGACGGCAGTGACGTAAGAAAAATTGTTTTTTCAATGCAGGCTCAGTGTCCTATACATGGATGTCTGGCGGTCTGAAACACTGCCTCCCATACGCACGTTGTTACGTTTGGTGCATTCACCGAGAAACGGAGGCCGCGGTCACTGTGGTATTGAGGTCGAACAACATTACAATGAGTCAGCGTGAACACTGAGATTTCGATAATTTCGGCATTTCGACAGGGAGGCGTTACTCTGTTTTAGCCAAACGACTTGCCTGTAACTTCACTGTGAAGCCGACATATCGGAGGCACGCGTTATATATGAAGTGTATTAACTGCCGAAAAAGAGGGGTGCGTGCATGTTCGGGGAGCTGCATAAGCCGACCACATCCAAGAACTAGGCTGCTAATTACCAGTGTCAAATGCGCGTGTAGTCAAGCAGTGGCTCGCGATTTCAGGCAGTGGCGTTTTTTTTTTCTTCGAGTGGCATGGTTTGTTCACCTCTACCTGTTATCTCTGGGGCGATGAGTATTGTGCATTCGCTTCAATCTTTCTCCGAACATGATCATCTTAAAGACAGGGCTTCTGCTTTGTGTTGACCTTCCTCTCCTCGGAGGCGCACTTTTGGGACGTCTACACAACCACCGCATTGGCCAATGAGGACACGACCCGTTTCTCTAGAGAGTGACTTAGAGAATGCGGATGGTTTTTCAGAAACATCCTCGCTATGCGCTCCGCTGGACCCATGTAGCTTATGCGGCGAGCTACGATGTTGATATCTACTGTGCTCTGTTTCTGCCAGTACCGGTAGGCCTTTTTCTGTAAATAAGTTTATTCTATTTGCCCCATGTGAATAAACTTCCTGCTCCTTTAATTCGGACCTCTCGCCCTCGCAACTCATTACGGAGAAGTGACCCTCGTCGTGAAACACCGACGACGGCATAGACCTGCTTAACCTCCGTACGACGTCCCGGTAGCGTAGACCCGCTACCAGTCTCAAGACGCACCGGCTGCGTAGGCTAGAGCGCGACCCTCGGTGTGGCGCCCCATGCTGAAACCACGACCCCCATCCAAGAACGTGCGCAATTACGCCCGCAAACTTGGAAATAATTTTATTCGCCAGCAAGTTGGCGCATAACTCGCGGCCAGGACAATTCAATTTGCCTCCAGATTTTTGTTTCGCATGTGCTGAGCACCATGCAGAAAGAACCACAGAAAGCTGAGCTAGTTGGTAAGGATTCATTACGCAAAATAGAAGTGAGGCGTGCAGACAGGACACAGGAGTTGAAAAGTGGACAACACGAACACCGACTATCAACTGAAGGGAGCACTGAGGCGAAAAAAGAAAGAAGACACAAAACTCATCTGCGCATGCTCAGGAATGGTAACACCACGTGTCAATCGGGTTCACGTGCCGGTCTACGTGAGAGATAACTGTTAAGGCACTTAATTTCTTCCTTATGTAAAGTAATCGAAGGCTGACTCACGCACGCACTTCCACCATTATAGATATGGCATGCCTCTACCATAAGACGCGTATCTTCATTCTTATGCCTGCACGATGTCGCGCATTCATCTAACTCTGGCGTGCAGTTATAATCTCGGCAATGTAGCGAAAGATTAGAAGGCGATCCACCGGTTAACGACCTTTTATGTTCCATTAGCCTCTCATTGATACACCGTCTCGTTCGCCCTACGTAGAACTGGCCACAGCTAAGGGGAATTTTAAACACCACACCCATACGACAGTCAGTAAAACTGTTGTTCTTATTCTGCTTTACTGGAAAAATATCTGTTCGTTTTTTGCCTTTTACCCGCTCCTGTTTATTCTGTACGGCAGCGAATATCTTACCTAGCTTATTGGGAGCAGTGAAAGCAACGTTAACATCATATCTACTAGCAACATTTTTAAGCCTGTGCGACACTGAATGAATATACGGAATAGCCACTACTCTTTTTTTGCTATTACTGCTTTCTGTAATCACGTCCGTCCCTCTCGAAACCGACTTCTTTAGGCGCTCAGCCACAGTGGCCACCGCTACACTAGGACAACCTGCTTCTAATAGACGCCGGACCTGCGCATTAAAACTGACGCGTAATTCAGTTTCTTGACATTTCCTTGATCTTCGAACAAAATCATGTTTGTTGGCAGTACTCCCCAATATCTTCGAAGCCATTGCTAAACTTTCAATCCAAGCATTCTAAATTAGTAATAAACGGAATTGCCATGTCGTGCCTTAAGTCATCCCTCACCAGATCCTGCATGCACAATATGAGCGCCAGTTTTAATGCGCAGGTCCGGCGCCTATTAGAAGCAGGTTATCCTAGTGTATCAGTGGCCACTGTGGCTGAACGCCTAAAGAAATCGGTTTCGGGGAGGATGGACGGGATTACAGAAAGCAGTAACAGCAAAAAAAGAGTAGGGGCTATTCCGTACATTAATTCAGGGTCGCACAGGCTTAAAAAAGTTGCAAGTAGATATGATGTTAATGTTGCTTTCACTGCCCCCAATAAGTAAGGTAAGATATGCGCTGCCGTGCAGAGGAAAAAGGAGCAGGTAAAAAGGCAAAAAAGAATAGATATTTGTCCTGTGAAGCACAATAAGAACACTTTTACTGACTGTCGTATGGGTGTGGTTTATAAAATTCCCCTTAGCTATGGCAAGTTCTACGTAGGGCAAACGGGGCGGTGTATTAATCAGAGGCTAATGGAACATAAAAGGTCGTTAACTAGTGGATCGCCTTCTAATCTTTCGCTACATTGCCGAGATTGTAACTGCACGCCAGTGTTAGATGAATGCGCGATATTGTAAAGGCATAAGATGAAGATACGCGTCTTATGGTAGAGGCATGGCATATCTATAATGGTGGAAGTGCGTGCGTGAGTCAGCCTTCGATTACTTTACATAAGGAAGAGATTAAGTGTCTTAATAATTATCTCTCACGTAGACCGGCACGTGTACCCGACTGACACGTGGTGTTACCATTCCTGAGCATGCGCAGATGAGTTTTGTGTCTTTCTTTTTTCGCCTCAGTGCTCCCTTCAGTTGATAGTCGGCGTTCGTGTTGTCCACTTTTCTACTCTTGTGTCCTGTCTGCACGCCTCACTTCTATTTTGCATAATGGCCATGCAGAAAGTCATAGCTTCCCAACTCGTATGCGCACTAAAAAAGTAATGGGCGGAAGTGAAATGTAAACTGCATGCCCAGGCAGCGTTCCACACACCATATCCACCGCTCAGTGAATACACATTACATTCACAGGACTTGGTTTCTGTGCAATCGGGTCTCAACCCCTGGAACAGTCTTCGATGTATCATGCGTATGGCTTACTCTTCAAGGTTGCAGTCCATTCCAAAAAACCTGCAGCCCACCATCCAGTCCGTAGCTTTGAAATACGCCTCTTGTAGCATGTTACCACTTTGAACTTGGAGCTTCGCTATATTTGTCTCCAATTTATCAGCTATCTCCTTGAACTCTTGGTCGTTGAATATCTAATAAATAAAGGACAAAAAAGAAAAAAAGAGCATAAGTTGGTGCAGCGGAACTTGTGCGTCTCGTGCACACTTGAGAACACCCACTGTGGACAAACATCTGTATTTAAAGCGCCATGACGCAACAAACATGAGCCATCCCGATACAATATTACGTGATGCTTCAGATACACCTATGTCAGGGTAAGTGTTCCTGGAAAATGCTAATTTGAAACTCCAGTATTAAGGGTATTTTCCTGGCAGCGATGGTTCAGTGGCGCTGGTTCTGCTGCGTAGAAGCTGCGTTGCTTCAACATGGCGCCTCCTGGCATCGATAACAAAGGACAAATACATAAACCAATGCAGCGCAGTTTGTGCGAGTCGTGAATTCTTGTATTTGCAAACACGCAGTGTGGACAATAGAGATCACCAGCTGAAGAGCTTCATTGCAACGCTAAACCTTGATACCGCTTTGAATGCTAACGCTCTCACAAAGAAAAGGAGGGGGGAGCGAGAAAGAAGGAAGCACCTGTCTTCAGGCCGGCGAGTTCCTCCTTCACACACTCTTCACAGGTTGCGCCCTCTTACGGCAATCAAAAGAAGAATGTTTCTCTCTGGTTTCTCCCTTTCGTGCGTATCGTGCGTCGTCGGTGACCCGAAACATCGACTACAATAACTTCTTTTAAACGGAAAGTAATGTTAACTAGCATGACCTGAGGTCTAAACCTTTCATGACAAGCGACCGCCAGTGTAAAGCCTGCAGCCCGACGCGAACTGCGATTAGAGAATAGTTAAACTCTAATCCAGCGTCCGGCTTCTGACGCACAGCGAAACGAGCCCGTACCCGGGCACCTCGGCCTACACGCCGGAGACGTCAGCCAGCCTTCCTCGATTCGATGCCTGAAATAACGTTGAGCTCTCGAAGGTATGCATTCGTTCTTGTTTTGAAGCGCCACCCGCGATGGCCTCGAAGCGAAATAGGTGAAGCAGACGCGACGTCGGCACGTAGCCGAGCGCTGTGAAAGCGCCGCAGGCGACAATAACGTCCCCCAAATGACGCCTCCAAATCCGCAAATGGAAGGCAAGCCCTCCCGCTACGTCACAGAGGCGCTTGTGAGCACCATGCAACCAGATATACAGCTATATATCCAGCGTTACTTGCGTGCCGGTTGGTCTGCGTCTCCGCCCACCGCCGGTATCTCTGTGATGCATCGTGTAGCGCGCATGGCCCTACAGTGCCAGGAAGCACCGACCAACAATGGAAGATATATATCCTAAAAGACAGTGTAAAAGCAAACTCACAAAGAAAAAGTACCCAGGAAATAAATTTGAAAGACTTTCACAAATTACTGACTTTCGCGTTGGGGCTCTGTACAAACATACGGCTGTTGGCGTCTGTCAAGAAAGTTGACATTCTCCAAGATAACATGTAGAGGGCCCATTGAAACTACAAAGTACCAAAATCCTAGGGAAAGGCACGATGGGACGGGGTAAACGGATATGCCCAAAGGTGAGCGGGAGACCAAGCTTATGGGACACATGGTGACGGCACCTTTGTTCACAGCAATGCTGGGCATTATCGAAGGCACATGTATCTTAGATAGTATCTTGATACTCTGGTATCTTGTATCTGTATCATGATACGTCTGGGAAGTCTTGTGTTAGTATCTGTATTTCCGATACATGAAAGAATGCATCATGTATCTTATACGTAACTTATAAACGTTGGCTTAACTCCGCTTCTCAAGCTGACACTGCTGCCATAGAGAAAGAAATTCAACAAGAGGGGACACTCGGCAAAAGCTGGCAACAGGAAACACGTCACGCCTAGTGTCAACTCCAACCGTTAGTTGACGCGAGCATCAGAAAAAAAATGTGAAATGAACTTACAGACAACGTTTTATTTTTTTTTTATTCTTTACCACTAAAACTAAAAAAAGTTTTGCGTGTAAATGAACTTATACTTTGCTACTTATTTTTCTTGCGTTGCCTAGCAACAAGCTAGCGGCAAGCCAGACCAGCGTGCATACGTCACGCGCTAGACATGCCACCGAAGCAAGCGAGGCCGGCTGCGCATGTGAAGCTCGCCTGCTCGGCGACCCGTATGTTTTCGATGTAGCGCGTTTTTGGTCTCCCGGCGTTCTCTTGTGTTCCGTCTGCATTTCGACACGGTACCGCGGCACTAACGGACTACAGCAAGGTGAGGCATTTTGTTTGACAGTCTGCGACGCACTTCAAGCACATTTAGGCTTACTGCACAAAACCTATATATAGTGACGCACTTTTCGAAAAACAGCTCCGCCGTCCAAGCCTAGTTAATTTGAGTTCATTACTTGCACTAGGAGATGTTTGCGACGCTTTCTATGAGCCCAAGCATTATTATAACTTATTTCGGTAGTTTTTGGGCACGCTCGCCGCACCTGGCTTTGTGACGCAGTTTCGCGTGTACTGAATTTTACCGCGAAAAGTGTTGGCGCTTTCTCATACCCCTAACGTTAGTGTAACTAATTTTGCTACTTTCTAGGGTACTTTTCAAGCACAGTGGCCGCGCTCGGCGTAGTGGCGCAGTTAGCGAAAAGTAGCTCGGCTTTGTGCCGCAGTTACTTTCGCGTGCACATGTACTGAATCTTACTGGGCGAAGTTCGTGACGCATTCTCTGACCCGAAAAATTATTAGGATAATTTTTAGGCATGCTTGCCGCGCCTGCGATTGTGAAGCTGTTAACAGCAAAGCAAGCCGGCCGTGGTGAGTTATGTCGGCGTGTACTGAAATTTAGTCGGACAGGTATGTGACGCTTTTTATGGCCCTGCAACAACAAACACCTTATTTCGGTACTCACGCTTGTCGAAAACGCGACGAGCGATTACCACGAATGATAACACGGGAGTGTGTTGCTTGCGCCGGCAAGACGCGTAAAAGATAACACCGCGGAGCTCAAGAACAGGACATTTCTGTCTTCTGAGTGACTGAAAACAGGCTTTGCACCAACGAATCTGTCTTGAGTGCGACTAGAAGGCATTCTGCGAGTGTGTAACATGGTCTCGCAGAAAGCCTGTGTTGTGGCAACCTCTGACACCTTTGTGGAACATCTGTGTACTTGGCGTGCCATAGCGTCGACTGAGGCCAAGTTGTTTTGGAAATGCGCAGTCACCCGTCTATTTGTGCTCGTAAAGTACAGAAAATAATGCCCGGGAATGGAGAGATGCTTGAAAATCGGATGTTTTCTTCAGATATTATGGCACTGTTTGGGAGGAGTCTATTTGCTACGAAATATATGTAAAAGTGTATTTATCTGTTATGCCGCTCATTCACCACTTACGCACGTTTGGCCTCTACACGCGATATTCCTTTTGGGTCAATATACCAAAATGATACATGCTTGTAAATAACTTCTTTTAAACTGATGGCATACGGAGGAGCTTCGTACGGAAACGACCACTGCTTACCTGGTGCCACAACTTTGGATGAATGCACAAGGAGCCCGGAACTAGCTTTTATATAGAGCAAAATAAACATTTCATAATTTCATAAGACGTCTTGCGTCTTCTTTATAAAATTGCGCGTGACACAGATTCGGTGGAGGCTTGTTAATACCGTTCGCAATCATTTTTACTAAATAATAAAAAGATTCCGCACCAAGGCCGCTTGTGGCTCAGCAGTAGAAGCGCAAAAAAAAAAGAAAATATGCTGCGCCGATCAGCGGAGCCGGCGTGGCATGTACCAACTGGCGTTCAAAACACGCGCGCCCAAAACCGAAACCGGAAGGTGTTAATACCATCCGCTTGGTGCGCTACAGTCAATTCGGCCTCTGGGCTCTATGGGAGTGTCCGCTCTTGAAATTTCTTTCTCTATGTTGCTGCCACTAAGCCACCTGGCGCGCTATTCTCGACACGCATAGCGGCTGCACGGCCGCCATTATCCGCCATGTTTACTCTCTGATTGGCTGTCGAGAGGTCACGTGCTTTGAAATTTGTGCCGGGAAGCGGAAGTCTTGCAGAATGCAATTTAGAGTTTTCATCAAGATGACGAAACCTGACGTGGTGCTGCAAATTTTATGGACTCACAGTTTTTCGGTCCTTGGCAGCTATATTGCAATGTCAGCGCTTCAAAAGAAATGTAAGCGCTAGCGTACAGAAGCTAGTGCAATGCATCTGCAATTTCGCGAATATGTGGTGGCGACCCAAGATATGCTCCATGCCAGCTTGCTGATTGGCTGAAGGAATATCCCGTGAGGAGCGTCACAGGAAGGGCCGTTTTGTAAACGTCATTTGGACGATGCGTGACGTTGCGCTGGGCCGCCATTGCTGAGATTTTCCGCCATAATTTGTGGCGCGACGAGCCGCGCGAATTATGCTAATGAGCAGCCATTATGCAATGGCAGGCGAGAGGAATGCGTATTGCCACATTTTCCCCGTCATTTGGCGCCATGAAAATCTTTTGTTCATAACGTGTGCTCATAGTATTTGCATCGCTCATGGTGGTGTTCGTATTTGTTTTGGGCCATCATTTTTTTAAAAAGAAAGCGTTTATATGAAATAATATTGGTTGAACATAGCAGAATTTCTGCAACGTTGTCCACTTTTCACTGCTGCGTTTGTATTGTAATCAAGATTAATGCATTTTCGCACAATCAAAAGTTATGAAACATCGCCGTTTTAATTAGTAAAAAAGAATGTACGTAAGGCGGCACCTTGAAGTTTCCTCCCGCGGTGCGAGTAACGAGCGAAGTGAACAAGAGATGGCAGCGCCGGCGCTTGCGTCGCGCAAGCGGATATCTCTGGTGCGCGCAACGCTATCGGGGATATTCCGCCTTTCTCAGCCAGCATTTCGGGCTGAGTCACTTGCGTTTCACGAGATAGCGATTACGTGGCCTAGAATGTGCGCGCATCACCACTGGTAGGTCGCGTATTTTGCACCAAGGCAGAAAACAAGCGCGTTGGCACCAACATACGTTGACTAATTCCAATTCCCAGCGACAAGCATCCTAGCTAATGAAGCAGACGACGGCTTGTACGTTGCAGACGACGGAAGAGAGAAGCATTTTCGACGGAATAATCATGCGGTTTGAGCTAGTTTCTTCATTTTTACTGCGGAGGAAAACTGTTTTGCTTTGCCGAGAACCTTACGTTCAGTGGCTTCATTTCAGTTTCTTGGGCAAAACGTCAAGTTGGCGTCACGTTACGAAAGCAAATCGGGGCCATCAGCGCCATTTTATTTGTGTCGCGTCTATGTCACGCATCGAAGAAAATGGCGGAATGTCCAGAATAGAGCCCCTGAATAAAACTAAAGCCAGTGCATTTCTTTTTTAAGCTTTCCGCCAGAGCGCTCCAGCGAGGGCAGGGTAAGAAGTCTGCGCGTGACTTTTGGTGAAGCAGATTCACGTGGTGGCAGCGCCTCGACAAGCGCGCGAGCGTCTGCGTGCAACCATAGTTTTGTTTTCATGTTTTTTTTTCTTTTACAGGCATCGGTGCCGTGGCGCTTGCTCGTAGCCACCGTACTATGTTGAGTACGCCAGTGCGTGCGGTGTCTTTCGCGGAATTTGTGATGCCGCCATATAGTTTCGTTGTCCAAGTTTCTCCTGCGTAGTACTTTGTTACAAAGTTTGAAGAATGCAAGAACCGGGTTGCCTTGCGTCTAGTGGCCTTCACACATAAGCCATTTGAAGAATCTAGTGTATACAGGTATGACTTATGTGAACCAAAACGTGGATGGTGCTGCTTCAGCGAGACTTGTGCATAAGGCGGCTATTTTGTGTACATGGTTGTTGCTTGTAAGCACATAAAGCAATTTTCTTCGCACTACGTTACGTGTCTAAAAGGTAATACGTTTACGGAAAAGGTAAAGCTATACTGCGGTATTTGCGCCATCATGCATAGGCTCCTTACGGACTTTCTTGTAAGTAGATAGCGACCCGCTAGTCGGTCAGCAAGGAGAGCAGTGACTCCCATCAATTACAAAAGCGACAAGCAAGAAACGCTGACACTGCAGCGTATAAAGACCGTTCAGGTTAAGCAGCTAAAACAACCCCACTAAATTGTTTCGGAATGAGAATATTACACTTTGAGCAAGAAAGAGACGGGCTTCCGTCAAAACATCGACTTCACAGACATTTCATTAGCACTGTGGTCAATGGGGCTGGTTCGTTCATCTTTAGAATAAAAACAGGAACAGCGCAACACAGGACGAGCGAGTAAACAGGATGTGCATAAACAGAAACATGCAGCGCTCTGTCCTATTTACTCGCTCGTCCTGTGTTGGGCTGTTCCTGTTTTTATTCTGAAGACGTGAAACAAGGTTGGTAGGCGTTAAGAAATTCCCAAGCATACATTTTTGTGCATACGCGTTTGCTGCTACATTATAGATCAATAATAAGAAATTTGCGAATACATCAAAGTATCTTAACCCTTTACTGCACCTTGTTGCGTTTACGCAACATTCCGGTGAACGACGTTAAAAACAGAAGTCCGTTTGGAGCTGCCTGTACACTTTGTTACATTTCTGCAACATTCGTCTAATAAACGCGCTGCCTTGCGCTGCCATTTGCGCTCATCCTTCGCATCTTCTTCCAAATCAAACGTGGCGGAGGCGGCGCACGCCCGTGAGCAGTGATACGGGCGCGTTTTACCAATTGTGGATGTATTTCTTCACAAGACAAAGCGCAAAAGAAATCCTTACGCTAAGCTCCACCTCCTCTTGACTCTGTAGATTAAAGAAAAAACGTTATCTCAGAATAGTTTGCTCCTGGCGACGAAACGTTGCTATGTTGCGTAAATACAACAACGTGTACATGGTTTATTTTCTTCGGAAAAGTCAAATGGCTTCCAAACGCTTTTATGGCCGAGCAATTCCTCTTGATAGTGAAGGAAGCGACCTCCCAGGAGTGACGACAACCACGAGTGTAAGTCCGTTTCGATTCGATATGCTTGAATTCTTTTTTTTTCAAAAGAATGCAGTGCATCCGCAAGCTGCCGTGTCGTGTCGTCACGGGCCCAGCCTCACGTCTGTGCTTCTATGTTCTAAATTTTGACAATAACGCGAAAACACTGCATTGTTTCCTGGCTGCGCGAGAATCTGCATGACGCACTACACGAAGTGTGGGAACCACCTGTGCTGCACAAGCAAGTACAATTGCTTCTTTTTGTTCCACACTAAATCATAGGGGCGCCACTGATGTCACGTGCCAATAAACATCTGAGTATGAATCGCACTAAGCCTATCTTTCCCCTTCAACTTCTTATTTAGTTGCACTTTGTTGCACATACGCGACATGCCCTTTTTCTGCAAATTCAAACCACAGAAATTTGCTTAATTTAGTTTCCATGGGAGTACAGCTACTGTTATGCTTTCCTACAACTCCATGAATAATATTTTGAGGAAATATGCCTCCACTGCAGCCTTCGTCATTCCACATATGATCATCGCTTGCCGGTTTAAACTAGACCATAGCTCAACATCAACTGCCGCAGAACTTGTTGCTAGCCGGGAAGCACTTCGATTTCTCTCCGAGGAGCCTCCTCACGCATGGACGATATTCTGCGATTGCAAGCCAGCTCTGCAAACGATTGACTGTGTCCTCAGACGGGGCCCGTATTATTCTGTGGCTACAGAAATTACGGAGTATCTCGACCACGCAACTAGAAATGGCCACAATGTCACCTTTCAGTGGATACCATCACACTGGCGTGATGGAGAACGAACAGGCAGACGCTGAAGCGAAAACTGCTTTAAATAATGCTTGTGAAGTACGCATTCCGTTCTCACGAACAGACACAGACGCTCTACTTCGTCGCGTAAACCGCAACTCTACGCTGGAACACTGGACCCAACCAGATCGACGACACAAGGGATTACACAAATGGGACCAAGAAACGAGATTTCGTATGCCTCACAAGTTCAAAAGAAACCACAAGAGCTTGGTGCACCGTATTCGCCTTGGTGTCGCATTCACTAACCGTTATAGAAATATGATAGGTGCCAGTGATACTAGCCCAAACTGTGAATGCTGTGAGGTGCCAGAAACACTCGAACATATATTTTGCGTGCGTCCCGCGTACGCGCAAGAGCAACAGCAACTTGTCCCTTCCATAGCAAAGATCCATGAGAGACCGCTATCGGACAAGCTTCTTTTAGGTCCTTGGCCTAATGCAACCAGCGCATCCCTGGTAGCAAGAGCCGCTATAGCTTTTCTCCGAGCCAATGGGCTGGACGCACGCCTTTAGAGATACAACTCTGTGAATTTGTATATACGCATCTCTTCCTTATACCATCATCATTCATCAGCCATTTACCTCCTCTTCCCTTTTCCCCAGAGTAGAGTAGCAGGCCAGAGCAAGTTATAGCTCAGGCCGACCTCTCTGACTTTCTGTAAATAAATTTCTCTCTCTCTCTCTCTTATATTAAGAGGTCTTTGTGGATTACTGGTGCGCATCAGATGCATAATAGGGCTCAGTAGGGTTAGGAGGACAAAAGAAGCATATAGATCGAGTGCTAAAAAGCGGGCACGTCCTGTGCTATCGGGGCTTACCGGAGAGAGAACTAGGAGTCGGATTCCTGATTAATAAGGATATAGCTGGCGACATCAGGAATTCTATAGCATTAACGAGAGGGTGGCAGGTCTTGTTGTGAAACTTAATAAGAGGTACAAATTGCAGGTTGTACAGGTCTACGCCCCTACATCCAGTCAAGATGACCAGGAAGTCGAAAGTTTCTATCAAGATGTGGAATCGGCGATGGGTAAAGTCAAAATAAAATAAGCTATACAGATGGGCGACTTCAATGCCAGGGTAGGCAAGAAGCAGGCTGGAGACAAATCAGTGGGGTAATATGGCATAGGTTCTAGGAATAGCAGGGGAGAGTTATTAGTTGAGTTTGCAGATCGTAATGATATGCGGATAATGAATACCTTCTTCCGCAAGCGGGATAGCCGAAAGTGGACGTGGAGGAGCCCGAATGGCGAGACTAAAAATGAAATAGACTTTATACTCTGCGGAAACCCTGGCATCATACAAGATGTGGACGTGCTCTGCAAGGTGCGCTGCAGTGACCATAGGATGGTAAGAAGTCGAATTAGCCTAGACTTGAAGAGGGAACGTAAGAAACTTGTAGATAAGAAGCCGATCAATGAGTTAGCGGTAAGAGGGAATATAGAGGAATTCCAGATCAAGCTACAGAACAGGTATTGGCCTTTACCTCAGGAAGAGGACCTTAGTGTTGAAGCAATGAACGACAATCTTATTGGCATCATTAGGGAGTGTCGGTGGTAATCATAGAAGTCGGTGATAACCCCGTTAGACAGGATACCAGTAAGCTATCGCAGGAGACCAAAGACCTGATCAAGAAACGCCAATGTATGAAAGCCTCTAACCCTACAGCTAGAATAGAACTGGCAGAACTTTCGAATTTAATCAACAAGAATAAGACAGCTGACATAAGGAAGTATAATATGCATAGAATTGAACATGCTCTCGGAAAGGGAGGAAGCCTAAAAGCAGTAACGAAGAAACTAGGAATAGGCAAGAATCAGATGTATGCGTTAAGAGACAAAGCTGGCAATATCATTACTAATATGGATCAGATAGTTCAAGTGGCTGAGGAGTTCTACAAAGATTTATGCGGTACCAGTGGCACCCACGACAATAATGGAGAGAGAATAGTCTAGAGGAATTTGAAATCTCACAAGTAACGCCGGAAGAAGTAAAGAAAGCCTTGAGAGCTATGCAAAGGGGGAAGGCAGCTGGGGAGGATCAGGTAACAGCAGATTTGTTGAAGGATGGTGGGCAGATTGTTCTAGAAAAAACTTTCCACCCTGTATACGCAATGCCTGATGAACTCGAGCGTACCGGAATCTTGGAAGAACGCTAACATAATCCTTGTTAAAATGGACGTTTGCGCGAGTTGGTAAGCCATATTTGAAACAGAACAGCGCGGTTTTGAAGGTGACTAGGAGTCCTCGTCACTGACTTCTTCGTTGACACTGAACTTCGTTGACAGTCACTGACTTCGTCCTGACACTGACTAGTGGCGGTGTGAGAAACTATCCTCAGTAGTTTGACTAAAAACAGAAAAGGACGACGGGTAGGTTCGATGACAGGAAAGGAAAAAGAAAAAAAACCCACTGTAGTGCCTTCAATTCGTCATGCCTCCCATAGAAAAAAAACATAGCTAACAGAGCATGTGTCAAAGTAGTTTTCTCGGCTCCGGATAAGCTTGGGAAGATGTGCAAAATGGTTAATACCGATTTCGTTCCAAGAGAGTGCAACATCAAACAAGAAAATCAATCCGTCTCTTGTAAAGAGGGAGTTGTCTACACCATTCCTTTGTGATGTGCCAGGCTTTATGTCGGTCAAACAGGGAGATGCCTAAATGAAGGCCTGGAGGAGCACAATAACAATATGCATAATAATGTAAAAGGGCATCTTGGGCATCCACTGTAGAGACTGCGACAGCAAGGCTTGCCACTCTGACTTCGCTCGAACACAAGTTTTAAGTAAACATAGTAACCAACTAACGCGTGAAATCATCGAAGCAGCGCACATCGCCTGGTCAAAAGACGCATGCATGAGTAGCCCCTCCTTATCGTTTATGTCCAAAGAACTGGCATATGAAGCGGGGGGGGGGGGGGGGGGGATATGATAACAGTTATACCCCTTGTTCAGTGCGGCATGTGTTTTTGACTGCGATTATATCTATGTTTTTGGTTTTCTCCTGTTGGTTGGAGCTGTTATATATTCTTCGTTCCAAGCAATAAACTTCAGTTGCAAGTCAGCACTCGTCCGCGTCGTGTCTCCCTCATAGTTCCCGTCAAAACCGCGCTGTTCTGTTTCATACATAATCATAATCCATAAGAAAGGGGACGCCAAGGACTTAAAAAATTATAGACCAATCAGATTACTGTCCGTTGCCTACAAAGTATTTAATAAGGTAATCGGAAATAGAATCACGAACACCTTAGACTTCTGTCAACCAAAGGACCAGGCAGGATACCGTAAAGGCTACTCAACAATAGACCATATTCACACTATCAAACAGGTGATAGAGAAATGTGCGGGATATAACCAACCCACATATATAGCTTTAATTGATTACGAGAAAGCGTCTGATTCAGTCGAAACCTCAGCAGTCATGGAGGCATTACAGGATCAGGGTGTAGACGAGCCGTATGTAAAAATACTGAGATAGCTATAGCGGCTCCACAGCCACCGTAGTCCTCCATAAAGAAAGCAACAAAATCGCAATAAGGAAAGGCGTCAGGCAGGAAGATATGATCTCTCCAATGCTATTCACAGCGCTTTTACAGGAGGTATTCAGAGACCTGGATTGAGAAGAATTGAGAATAAGAGTTAATTGAGAATACCTTAGTAACTTGCGATTCGCTTATGATATTGCCTTGCTTAGTAACTCAAGGGACCAACTGCAATGCATGCTCGCTGACCGGGAGAGGCAAAGCAGAAGGGTGGGTCTAAAAATTAATCTGCAGAAAACTAAAGTAATCTTTAACAGTCTCTGAAGAGAACAGCAGTTTACGATAGGTAGCGAGGCACTGGAAGTGGTAAGGGAATACATCTACTTAGGGCAGGTAGTGACCGCGAATCCGGATCACGAGACTGAAATAATCAGAAGAATAAGAATGAGTTGGGGTGCGTTCGGCAAGCATTCTCAGGTCATGAACAGCAGATTGCCGTTATCCCTCAAGCGAAAAGTGTATAACAGCTGTGTGTTACCAGTACTCATGTACGGGGCAGAAACCTGCAGGCTTACGAAAAGGGCTCTACTTAAATTGAGGGCGACGCAACAAGCTATGGAAAGAAGAATGATGGGTGTAACGTTAAGGGATAAGAAAACGGCAGATTGTGTCAGGGAACAAATGCGAGTTAATGACATCTTAGTTGAAATGAAGAAAAAGAAATGAGCATGGGCAGGACATGTAATGAGGAGGGAAGATTACCGATGGTCATTACGGGTTACGGACTGGATTCCAAGGGAAGGGAAGAGTAGCAGGGGGTGGCATAAAGTTAAGTGGGCGGATGAGATTAAGAAGTTTGCAGGAACAGCATGGACACAATTAGTACATGAACGGGGTACTTGGAGAAGTATAGGAGAGGCATTTGCCCTGCAGTGGGTGTAACCAGGCTGATGACGAGGATGATGATATCTTAACCACTTCAGTAGGAGAAAAAACATTGGTTTCTGGTAGATGGGTCATTGTGAAAATATATGCGTAATCGCAAACAAAATCCACGTGCATGGAAGGGATATGTGAAACAGGATGGTTCCTTTCTGAATTTACAATTTGCTTCTTTGTCTTTTTCGTCCACTTCCCTGCCTGTACTTAGGCTTACGTCACCTTTGATATATCATATTCATCACATCTGATTTTTGGTTGACATCTGAAGCGATGCTATACTTTAGTTTGTATTTTCAACGAGTCATAATAATTGATCATGTCATTATGCAAGCTGCTCCTCAGACGTATAGCTTTCTTACCGTAATGGGAATGAAAAGCTTCCATATATGACAATTTGATGCGCAAGATTTTAATGCCAATGCACCTCGCAGTGTTATACTCATTTTCTACACACTAGGTAATATTGTTACGTGAAGGTGAAGCCGAATACTATTTACAATTTATGTACAGGGAAGCTCACGGAGGCCAAAATGGCGACGCTATATCAAGCCGGCACACACGTCGTCTTCGTCCTCCTCAGTGCAGCCACACTGTGGCGGCTGTTCCGTAGCATCACCCCCGGCTGTAGAAGCACCGTCCCGGTGCTTAATCTACACATCCACGGTGAAAGGTGTGTAGTATGGTTTTAGTCTTGCCACGGTGAACGATGTCACTTGCAGCTGATGATGACGCTGAGAGATCGGCGGGGATGATTTCATACGTGACCTCGGTCACTTGTCGTACCACACGATAAGGGCCAGTGTAGCGCGACAGCAGCTTTTCGGAAAGGCCCACACGTCGAACGGATGGCCAGAGAAGCACCAGAGAACCCGGAGGAAAGTGCAAGTCACGATGGTGGCAATCATAGAGGCATCTCTGATGCTCCTGTGAGGCGTCGAGACGGGTGCGGGCGAGCTGGCGCGCGTGGTCGGCGTGTGCGATCGCGTCGCGGGCGTATCCAGTGGCGGAACGTGTGGCCGAGGGCAGCAAAGTGTCCAAGGGCAACACGGGTTCTCGGCCATATAGGAGATAGAATGGTGAATAGCCGGCGGTGTCGTGACGCGATGAATTATATGCGAACGTCACATATGGTAAGTGAATGTCCCAGTCGTGGTGGTCGGTCGCAACGTACTTCGAAAGCATGTCGCTGATGGTCCGGTTGAGGCGCTCCGTGAGGCCGTTGGTCTGTGGGTGGTACGACGTGCTGAACTTGTGCTTTGTCGAGCAGGAGCGGAGGATGTCCTCGACGACTGCAGACAGAATGCTGCGGCCACGGTCAGTGAGTAATTGGCGCGGAGCACCGTGCACTAAAATGATGTCATAGAGCAGAAAGTCAGCAACCTCAGTAGCGCAACTTGTCGGGAAGGCTCTGGTGATTGCGTACCGCGCAGCATAATTGGTAGCGACGGCGACCCATTTATTTCCAGAGCCCGAGAGAGGAAATGGTCCAAGAAGGTCTAGACCAACACGAAAAAAGGGTTCGGGTGGGATGTCGATTGGCGGGAGACAGCCAGCTGGAGGTGTGGAGGGCTTCTTCCGGCGCTGACAGGGCTTACAAGCGGCAACGTAGCGCCGCACGGAGCGGGCGAGACCCGGCCAAAAGAATCGACGGCGTACACGGTCGTATGTGCGCGAGGCGCCCAAGTGTCCAGCCAAGGGAGCATCGTGAAGTTGCTGGAGGACAGTCGAACGCAGGTGCGATGGAATGACGAGCAGAAGGTCATGGCCATGTGGATCAAAATTGCGGCGGTATAATGGCCCCTCCTTAAGGAGAAACATCCGTAGAGAGGCGTCGCCAGGAGTTGACTCCAGACGGTCGATGAGGGCTCGTAATGAAGGATCCCGCCGTTGCTCGTTGCCGATTTGAAGCAACTGGGACACAGAGAAAACGCAAGCGATGGCGTCCGCATCAGCCGGTTCGTCGACAGGGTAGCGGGACAAACAATCGGCATCCTGGTGCAAGCGTCTCGTCTTATATTCCACGGAGAAGGTATATTCTTGCAGGCGTAACGCCCAGCGAGCGAGTCGTCCCGTGGGGTCCTTGAGCGAGTATAGCCAGCAGAGAGCGTGGTGATCAGTGATGACACAGAAGGGGCGTCCGTACAAGTATGGACGAAATTTCGCAACAGCCCACACAAGAGCGAGGCACTCGCGCTGTGTGATTGAATAATTGCGCTCGGCGGGTGATAGAAGTCGGCTGGCACAGGCTATAACGCGATCATGTCCACGCTGGCGCTGTGCTAACACTGCTCCTATGCCGTGACCACTGGCATCAGTTCGAACTTCCGTTGAGGCAGAGGGGTCAAAGTGGGTCAAAATTGGAGGCGTGGTAAGGAGACTAGTCAGCTGCGAAAAAGATGCGGCATGGTCAGGACCCCAAGGGGCATCTTTCTTCAAGAGGTCGGTAAGGGGACGTGCGATGGTCGCAAAATCCTTCACAAAGCGTCGGAAATAAGAGCACAGCCCTATGAAACTACGAACGTCCTTGGTAGACTTCGGAACAGGAAAATTCGTAACGGCGCGAATTTAGTCCGGATCGGGTCGCACGCCTCTGACGTCTACGAGGTGTCCAAGGACGGCGATTTGGCGGCGAGCGAAATGGCATTTTGACGAGTTCAACTGGAGACCGGCGCGGCGGAACACGTCAAGAATCGCTGAAAGACGGTCTAGATGTGTGTCGAATGTGGGCGAATAAACGATGACGTCGTCCAGATAGCACAAACAGATGGACCACTTGAACCCCTGAAGCAAAGAGTATCATTCGTTCGAAGGTGGCGGGCGCGTTACAGAGACCGAAAGGCATCACCTTAAACTGATAAAGGCCGTCAGGGGTAACAAATGCAGTCTTCTCTCGGTCCATGTCATCGACGGATATCTGCCAGTAGCCGGACCCTAAGTCGATAGAAGAAAAATAGGTGGCACCGTACAGGCAGTCTAAAGCGTCATCAATACGTGGCAAAGGGTAAACGTCCTTTTTTTGTGATTTTGTTCAGGTGGCGATAATCTACACAAAAGCGCCACGTTCCATCCTTCTTTTTGACAAGTACGACGGGAGATGCCCAGGGACTACAGGAAGGCTCGATAATGACCTTTGCAAGCATCTTTTTGACTTCCTGTTAGATAACGGCTCGTTCCGACGCAGAAACTCGATATGGACGTCGGTGAATAGGGTTCGCATCGCCAGTATTTATGGGATGAGTCACGACGGACGTTTGACCTAAGGGTCTATTGTCAAAGTCAAAAATGTCGCGATAGCCTTCAAGAACGCGGCAAAGAGCTTCAGCTTGAGCAGGTGTAAGGTCAGAGGAAACCATCTTCTTAATGTCGACGTCAGTACCGTGCGATGACGTCACGGTATGGGCTGAGCTGTAACAATCTTCCAGTGTGAATGGCTCGACCTCATCGTCCTGCAAAGCGCTAATTATAGCCAAGGAGATCCCCTGAGGCAGAACTTGCGCGGTTAGCGCGAAATTGACAAGTGGAAGGCAGGTGCGGTTGCCAGTAATTTTCAGCACAGTGTGCGGCACGGTAACACCATGTGTAAGCATAACGGCCGGAATTGGTGCGGCCACGTATTTGCCGTGAGGTACAGCTGGTGAGGACAAGTCGATGTGTGTCACAGAGTGAGGCGGTAGGCGAATAAAATCCATGCAGCTCAGATGGCTTGAAGGCGGGTCCACAGGGTCGGCAAGAAGAGGCAAGTCAAGGCGAAGTGAGCCGACCGAACAGTCAATGAGGGCAGAATGATTGGCGAGAAAATCCAGACCGAGAACGAGTTCGTGAGGGCAATGCTCGATGACGGTGAAGAGAACGACGGTGTGTCTCTCAAGGCGCCAATACACTCCGACGTAACGAGCGCGCGCGCGCGCGCGCTCGTCATGGCGACATTACGTTGGCGAAAACACGACCCCCTACAGTCCGGCGGCGTCTGGCGCCGACGCGGCCGGCGGCATTCGGCGTGCTCGGACGTCGTCCGGCGCCGAATGCATTTCGCGCCGACCGCGCCGAGCAAGTTAGCGCCTAGCGCCCTCTCTCGTCGAGGTAGAGATTCGCTACTCGGCAGGCTGAGCCAGAACGAGATGGCCTCTTCGCAAGAAAGCGTGCCCGACCCATGCGGCTCCGAAATCGAAAGGTTTCTGGAGGCCGTCCAGCAACATCCTTGTGTCTACGACACCAAAAGAATGGACTACTGGGATGCGGAGCGGGAAAACAACGCGTGCGAACAGATACGCATGTACTTCGGCCTCTCAACACGAGCGTCAATGCTACTACGCACGTGTGTGTATACGTCTACGGACATGCTATGCACTCAGCGCCTGTTTGTTTGTCTTGTTTTCCCTGTTTCAGTCGAAGAGTGCCTGAAACTATGGAAGCGGCTGAGGGACCGCCATACTCTTCAATTGAAAGTTATTGAAGCGACGAAAAGGACTGGCAGCGGCTACGTGTCTGTGTTATGTAGAAAGAGAGACCTGTTAAAGCGGGAGACACACGGTCCGCATCGGTGTCCGATCCAGCGCTCCGACGAGCCGGAACGGCAGCCGGAATCGAGGTGTTTTGCCGTGCCGAAGCCCCGGGTCGGACGTCCGGCGTGCGGCAAACCGGGCAGATTTTCATCGTCCGACGCGACCGGCGACCGCACCGTCGTCTGGCCACAGCCAATGACAGCGCGGCTGGCATGTGACGTTCTCCGACGTTCCCTCCACGGAGGCGGCGCTGGCTGGCCGGTTTTTCGCAGTGTTTTTTTTTTCCTTGCCTGCTGCAGTTTGTTTCCGACAAGAAATAGTTACCAGTACAGTGAAATTATCTCGAACGTGTGCCTGTTATGCAAAGCAGCGCCTAGTACACTAGCACTAAGCTACTGGCGAGATCGGGAGCCGCCACGCGAGAGCATTTCGCGGCTTCCACACCGACATCCCACACCGACCGTCTGAGCGACGCTGTTCGCTTCGCTTGCACGTTTGCCCTTCGCAACGACTGCGTCGAGTAAACCAATTGTATTTAATTACGCGCTACCTAAGTGTACAGTGTTAATTGTTTTGGCAAACATAAGCGCTCTTCGACGGGCTCGGGTTGGATCGTAAGCGTCGTCTGCCTAGCTAGGCCTACCGGCCCTATCGCTGGCTGTTAGCGGAGTCGTCAGTGGACAACGCGCCGTCGTGAAGTGTTCTGTCACTTGCAGGGGGATTATTTTATTGACAGTGTTCGTGTAAAGCGAAGCAGTGTTGTGCAGAGTTGTTTATATTGCGTTTCTCGACGTGGCTATGAAGTCGAGCTGGGGGGCTGGATCTGGGCGGAGCTTACGCGTTGCTCAATCTTTCGGATGCACGCATCGTGTGCCCCGAATCGTCGTATGCCGCACGTCGGATCGGACGCCGAATCGTACCGTGTGTCTCCTGCTTCTTGCGGAATGTGCCTGCGTCCGTGCCATCGCCGAGCAACAGTCCGGTCCGCGGAGGCAATCGCTACCGACAGAGAAAGCGCGCGAAAAGATTTGTTTCGATGTTCCACGACAGGCGGCACGGAGCGGCGTGGTGTTCTGCGCATGCGCTACTCCAGCTGCGGCAGGTGCGCGGCGTTGTAGTGTAGGGGGACGGATCTACGCCTGACGCGGCGTAGCCGACCTGGCGTGACGTAGCGCAACCTCCGCGCGCGCGCGCGCCGGCCCACGTCGAAGTGTATTGGCGCCTTCAGCAATGGTGAGTCGGGCAGAACACATGCCAACAATAGCGACAGTCCCTCCGTCGGTGACTTATACAACTCGGTTCCGGGCAGGCGTCAGAACTTTCTTGAGCCGACGGCGAAGAGCAGCACTCATAATGGACACATGCGCCCCGGTGTCAATCAACGCGCACACAGGAACATTGTCGACGAGAACGTCCAAAAGATTCTTGTTCGTGGTTAAAGTGAAGCGAGGATTTCGTGCCAATGTCGTCAATGCAGCTTCACCTCCAGAAGCTGCACTGTCTAGTTTTCCGGTCGGGGGTGCGGCGAGTAGGTCGGAGAAGGAGCACGGCGTGACGGGGGCGAGCGAGATTGGCGGCGGGAAGGAGAAGGCGAGCGAGAGTAGCGGGGTCGTGTCAAAGGCGTCGCAGGGTCAGATGATGGAGCGGGCATAGAAGGGGCGAAGGAAAAGGATGCGCTAGAGGGGCGAGGGGGGTAATCAGGATAATAGCGCGTCGGAGAAGTCCAGCGGCTGCGGCAGTGGCGAGCGACATGTCCAATGCGGCGGCAGTTAAAACAGATCGGCTTGTCGTCCACGGTTCGCCATTCGGAGGGGTTGCGCTGTCAATTAGACGAGTAAGAAGAGCGCGGTGGGGACGTGCGTGGAGACAAAGGTTCCGAGCGTACGGACCGAATGGATTGCAGGCCGACGTTGGACAACTCTTGACGGACCACGGCCTGGATCAAGGAGATTGTCGCCGGAGAATGATCAGGTAACGGGAATGAAGGGACCGCCGGTTGTGCCGCTTCGACCTCACGACGAATGATACGGGTCAAGTTGTCACATCGCGACGGCTGGTGGAAGAGGTCGTCACAGGATGACGTAGCAGCTGTGTTGGGAAGTCGCGTGATCTGCTGGGATACCCGGCGGCTTTTAGCATGCTCGAGACGGCGGCACTCCTTGAGGATGGTATCGATGCTGGTGACGTTCGTAAACACCAGTAAATTGAAGGCGTCGTCAGCAATGCCTTTGAGGACGTGATTAACCTTATCGTCCTCAGTCATGGTCGGGTCAGCCTTGGCGCAAAGGGCCAAGACGTCGAGAATGTACGACACGTAGGACTCGGTCGACGTCTGTACACGTGTGGCAAGGGCTTTCTTGGCATTGACTTGTCGACCAAACGGATTGCCAAAAAGGTCGCGTAGCTTGTCTTTGAAGAGATCCCAGCTCGAGATCTCCTCTTCTTGAGTCTGGAACCACGACAATGGAGCTCCGTCGAGGTAGAAAAGCACGTTGGCAAGCATAATAGTCGGATCCCACCTGTGACTGGTGCTGACACGTTCGTACAAGCGGAGCCATTCGTCAACATTAGGACTGCCGACTCCGTTGGAAACACTAAGATCCCGAGGTGGGGAAACGGCGACGTAGGTCGGGGCTGCAGGCGGAGACGCTTGCGTAGCTGAAGCGTCCCCAGCAGGATCCGAAGTTGCATTGTCGCCGTTGCGACCGCTGCGAAGCTCCATGACGGGTACGGGGAACGTCCACCTCCACCAAATTAATGTTACGTGCAGCTGAAGCCGAATACTATTTACAATTTATTTACAGGGAAGCTCACGGAGGCCAAAATGGTGACGCTATATCAAGCCGGCACACACGTCGTCTTCGTCCTCCTCAGCACAGCCACAGTGTGGCGGCTGTTCCGTAGCAATATTGTAAATTTAATTTTATTTATTTGTGAGAAACTGTAACGGATCAATCCCAACATCAGCAGGAAACTACTTTCGTGAGGAGGCCAACTGAATAGCAAATATGATGCGCCTCTGTACGCTTTCAGACCGGGCAGGATATTGCTGCTGAACCACAATACACACTTAGAAACAATGGGATGCGGCTGATACACGAATAACTTTATGTAAAGTGTAAGCAAAGCAAGCTAGACCTGCGGCCTCACATGAGAATGTACAACACATTTCTAAATGTACTGTACTCTCAGTCAGGAACATCCATACGCTGCACAGGGCGTTATCAAACGAGCTGCTGTCTTAGAATATGGCATACAAAAAAGTTTCATGAACAATTCATCTGCATTAGTAGCCCCATGCTTAGCAGCTCATCTGGTAACCTCTGCCTTATAAAAATGCATGGATTTTGTGCCAGAAATGCGTTTGCTGGCCAGTAATGTGGCGCATATTTCTCTTCGATCATAGTGTCAATACTTTGCGAGTTTGCACACGTATGTTCTATGTTAAACATTCCGTTGTATACTTTATTTTTGAAAGAAGGAGCCAATTGAAATTAAAGGATATTTATGCACTAATACTGACGGAACTTTAGAGAATGTACTTACGTTTTATTACAGGATGTGTTCTAAAGTTCATGGGCATCACTGTAATCTGATTTGATGTGTTATTTATTAATTAATAACTTATTATTCAGTTTGTCTTGTGACTGATCAATAAAGATTTTGAGCCTTTAAGAGAGAAAATGTTTCATTTGAGTAACTACGCGACTACAGATTACACCTCATTCACGAAGCATAAGTGCCGGAGCGGCTTATGAAGGAATCATATATTGCCCACAGGTAACTACTGCGAATCCCTGTGTGACCATGGATCTACATCGCGCTTTCACGCGATTGGGAAGACTACTAGCACTCTGTTCTGAAGGAGTACAAGCACTCTTTTTGGGTGAGTAGAAACGCTCTGCTTGGAGGAGTGAAGTACTCGGTTTGGAGAAGTAGAATCACTCTGCCTGGGGGGGGGGGGGGTGCTATTACCCCTGTGGGAAGAGTATTAGCACTCTACGGAAGAGTACTAGCACTCCCTTGCGGCGGAGCAACAATACTCTGTCAGGAGGAGTTATCCTACTCTCGCTCAAAGAGCGTCGATCTACTATCGGAAAGAGTAAAATATGGGACAAGCAGATACTCCCTCGAAAGTAGTGCCCGGAACTCCGTTTTTAGAGTGTAGTTGTAAAACAATTTGGACTAAACAGCAACGTAAGTAATATTTGAGAATTGTAGAATATACGGTATGTAAGGGGATTGCAGCTTAACGGCGAGAAACCTGTTCTGTGTGTCGCACATAGCAAAACACCCAGTAGTGCGTGCGTATTACCTAGGATTGCAACCTTCACTAGAGGTACACCAACTATAAACATTTTGGAGTCACTAATACTAATAATATATTTCAGAAGATTCACATTTACAACTTTTACGCGCCAACCTCATCTAAAATCTGTTTAATGAGACACAAGCTGCGCCCTCGATATCGAGGACCAATCTCAGAAAGACTGAAGATAATGGCAGGTCGAGCTAAGACGAAATGATGCGAAACCTAGAATAATGTTTAGTTTCGCTTAAAGATAAGTGCTACAGAAATTGCTATGCCTATATAGGGGTCGGAAGCGGGTCATCTGAGCACCGCTGCGTTCATCAAAATATAATGCTATGATGCTTACGTTTCTTCCTGATAATGAATTAATGTGAGCTTGAGACTGACATATGAAAAGCAGCTTTAGTGCTAAAGTTAAGGAGAAGAACATGGCAGATCCGCGAAGTGCCCCTCACATTTGCTTTGCTGCAGATGTCGGTTACCATGTCGGTGATATTTGTCGCTTCCAGTTGCGAGGAACAGGTCTTGGGTTCTTTCAGCGGACTGGAACTGCAAATGGTCACGTCCGGAAACCCGAAAGACATGTTGACCGACGTCTCCAGAGACACGGTGACGTCGAACGCAAAGTAGCCCCCAATGGCACTCTGCCAACCAGACGCCGTCAGATAGCATAACGCAATCATGATTGCCATCCAGGAGGCCTTGCGCCATGCATTGGGACGCCTGTTGAAGAAAATGTCCAATCCCGCCACCGGAGACTTCTTCGCGAAGAGTCCGGCGTACGTGGAAGTCAAGCTTTGACAGCTCATTTCTGACAACTCATTTTGAGCTGCCCCCAGCGCCATCGGTCAGCCTTTAAAGACTTCACAGCAGGCTCTGCAATTCTGCGGAAAGCATACGGGCACGAATTGTAGTGCTGCAAATATTTAACATACTTAATTACATCGCGAAAATACGCACAGACGTGTATATGCAGTACGATCGCTCACCCACAACCGCTAATAACATGGTGTCCCAGCTAAACTTTATCTAAAGCGTGACTATATGGACACAATCAAATGCACATGGCTGCCTATTCTGTGGAGCAAGTCACTCTAGTGTAGCATTTTGGTAACTGCATAATTAGTCAAGATTGGATAGTCAACTTCGGTAGTATTAATTTTGGGGATAAACTTCTCATGAATATGTTGTACAGCTCTCTAACAAGCATACAATTCAGTCGATTCTAACTTCCTAGCTGTTACGTAATCGCTTTTTTCTGCGTCCCAAAGGTAGCATGCGAAATATGGATATAAAAAAAATGCGTGACATGCCCGCTTGTGAGCCACGATTGCAGAGATGTCAGGTGTGTCACGTTTAAACGAACCGAGAATTTAGCCTGGTGCTCTGATTTCAATGGTGCCTAGAACCATCGCGAAGCCACTGGCGCGCAATGTCACTGTACCAATGTCACTGGCGCGCAAACCGCGCAGCCAACGTCTGATGTGTCGCCGCTTTGTCCCAGGGGTGAATCTTCGCACGGCCGCCGTTGGCTGTTTTGAAGCAGACGCTCTTTCGACGCTAGCGCCAAGATCCCTTTCATTTACGACCCTAACAGGAGCGCAATGCTTTTGCAAAATGGCGGCGCACACGATTCCTTACGTTGCCATGGCAACAGCAGCCGCTCCTAGCCTCCTCTCTTTAGCGTTTTTTCTTGTTTCTTTTTATTATGCCGACCAGCTCCGCTTCTTCTCCACCCATCCCCATGCCCCGCGCCTTTACTTTTTTTTTTTGCCATTCTGCGGTCCGGTTTTTCCTTATCGCGTGTGTGCGCTACTCCAGGCTTTGCTTGTGAACTTGCGAGTAGTGCGCCGTGGGCTCTTTATGCATTAGCACGCACGCAGTCTTGTCCATACGTTGATTAATTAATTATTGGGTTTTACGTGTCGAAACCACTTACTGATTATGAGGCACGCCGTAGTGGAGGGCTCCGGAAATTTCGGCCACCTGGGGTTCTTTAACGTGCACCTAAATCTAAGTACACGGGTGTTTTCGCATTTCGCCCCCATCGAAATGCGGCCGCCGTGGCCGGGATTCGATCCCGCGACCTCGTGCTCAGCAGCCCAACACCATAGCCACTGAGCAACCACGGCGGGTTGTCCATACTTCGAGTATGCCAGCATATGCCAGAACGTATATAAATTCTACTTCCAACACAACTGATCTTTGGCCTTGTTTTATTGACTTCCGTTTGCGAAAACGAATATTTTAGCATAGCTTGGTATGATACACGCTCAGAACATAAACAAAAGTGAAAAAGGCATGACATTGTCATGACTACTAAACAACGCAAAAGTTCAGACAGTAAAATAACAAAAAAAAATTAAATTCGAGAAAACGCGAAGGCATTTTCATGTACACACACATAAATGATTTCTATATAATGCCCTAAAGACCAAAGTGTAGAAGCGCTTCTGATATGCGCACTCAGTTTCTCATATACTCACTGAGATATCGCACAAAACCGACCACGTGTATGGTATAGTCATGACAACTAAAGAAAGGGAAAATTCACTCGTAATGGTAAAAACAATAACACGCAATATAGCTAAAACATAGAACAACATGCTAAGATTGTTTGACAGCCATATCAAAAAAAAAAAAAAGCAAGAGCTTACATATTTCAAAATTGTTACAGCGTTAACACATGCATCCACACAGTAACAAGGACGAGACACGGGTGGTGACTGTCAAATGAATTTTATTAACGGAGGACGGATACCTTGTAAAAGGGGAAAGGCAGAAGAGAAGTGCGAGGGGGCGATACAATCGGGAAAAAAAATGAAATTGCGCATCGGTGAACCTACGTGACAATAATCAACGGAAACACACAAAGAAAAAACAAAAAAGAAGACTAGAAAAAAGGCAAGTGATACAGATAATCAAATCAGTAAGCGGTCGCTTCCAAAAATTGAAACTCTGCAGCAAAAAGCGATACAGAGGGGGTGCTTGCGCACTTGCTGCCATATTTCTTTATGTGGAACGCTTCCAAAGTGACGCGCGCCGTCGTGTCGGCACTCTTACCGAGAATCTCTCCCAATTGAGCCTCGCAACATCTGCATTTAATTGCGTGCGCGACCAAATGTGCGTACTGATCCTTTAAATCACTTAAATTTCGGCCATGTTCCCCCAAGCGTTCATTAATGCAGCGACCGGTTTGACCAACAGAAACCTTTCCACACTTCAAGGGAATGGTTTTTACAGTTTTGGCATGCGCTGAATCATACAGTAACAAATCATTTATTACTTCAGTCAGTTCAGTTGACAGTCAGTTGAGGGTCAGCGCCTGTGTCTTGTCTTTGTTAGTGTGTGGATGCATGTGTTAGCGCTGTAACAATTTTCAAATCAAGTATGCACCAACTCGCCCAGAAAAAAGTTTTAATGAAGCTTACTTATATACCTGCACAAAAGTATATGAAATGCGCGACATGTTCATCACTACTGAACAAAATAAAAGACAAGGCAGAAGAAAAATAACTAGTACTAAAAAATGAAATACACATTATCACATTATTTTGCACTTTGCCACAGCTTGAGAAATGGAGGCAAGGAGGAAAAGAAGGTAGTCAGCTTTTGCAGCAGCACATAGAAAACATTCGCAGAAAGGCCTACTCCTCAATCATAGACCAGGTAAAATAAGCCAACAACACGACTTTTCTTTCAACCTGAATGCAATACTTAGCAGTAAAATTACGTCACTTAAAGCACTAAGTCGTATCTACTGGGCAGTCTTTTATGTAACAAACAACTGCAAAAATCTGCATTTAGGACACTTGTAATGCTCATGCTTTCCAGAACAAAGCGTATCATGCCTACACATGAAGGTTGTTCGCGCGGTTCTCCCATCGGCGATTATTGAGATAATACACAAACACGAAGAGTAATTTTTCAGCTGTTAGTACGTTTGTAGAACATGACACACAGAAAAAGCACTGAGAGCGGAATTGAAAGCTGGGCAAGTTACTGAAGTTGCAGAATGAGACATGGCACAAAAGAACACAAGTCATAGACCAGGTGACAATGAGGAGGAACATCTATTTTTCAGCTTTCTCCACCGGTAAGAGGGACGTATAGCACAGTTAAGGCGCAACGACGTCCGGAGACTCGTACAGCACGCACATGGACAGGGCCGTGTTCGTGTGCCTACTGATGTCCTTGGGTGTGCGCGCTGACCTGTTGTCTTCAGGCACCCGGAACAATCTTGCAGGGCTTGTATCTGAGCTATTCGTGCACTTCACGATGCACGAGCGGTGCAAGTCGTGAAACAGATTAAGCATCGCGGAGCACAAGCACCCAGCTATTGGGAACAACAAAACCGGCGAAACTGCCCACGCCGGTCAACGCACAGCAGCGCACGACTCCCGATAACAGCAGAGAACGAAACATGGAACGTCTTGCAGCGGGCTAAATTTGCGCCGGGCCGGCAGGCGCGCGCGTACATAGTTGAAGGCATGGAGGAAGGAAACTGAGGAGAGGCCCTACCCCGTCCGCGCCAGTCCGCGCGCTAGGAGAAAAGTGTGGAGGAAATGACGTAGTAAGTTCTCCTCATTTTTCCTGCTTTTTTATTTCTTTGACGTGGCAGCCACGCCTTTCTGACCACAATGGCGGCTTTGTTTTGGTTCTGTGCGCTCACAAGTGTTGCTCCGTAGGTTTCGTACTGTGGCAAAGGCGCCGTGCGGGCAGGTTTGCGTTGGTCTCCGTGTTTTGTTGCGCTGCGCTATCCAGACCGTGCTCTCCCGGATGTTGCTGTCGCCAGGTGGGACAGGAGGAACTAAAGTTCGTGAAATGAACGTGCATGCAACGCTGTACACAATGTACCGTGCCACGGCAATGGCAACGGACGAAGGAATATCCGCGGGGAATTTTGCTCTCTTTGGCGGAATCATGCTAACGTGCTAAGGATTGTTTAGTATTGCTGCGGAGCTCGCGCGTCCGAGCAGCGCGGTTGCGAACAGCGCGGCGTGGTTTCGCGAGAAATGTATACAAGAGAGGAGAGCTGGCCCGATAAGCGGGGCAACGCCACGAGCAACGCCAACTTCCGGCTTCACTGTAGCTTCACAAAGAGTGGCGTCAGGGCCTCTCCTGAGTTTCCTTCCTCCGTGGTTGAAGTTGAGGGATCTGAGAGAGGGAAAGGAGAGAGGAGTTGAGAGGAGGGACGAAAGGGCACGGCTTCCAGGATCGGTACTCGCGGGCGCGCGCCGGTCTAAGGGATTTGGATTTGCTGTCCCGCTCTCCTGATGGATAGCGCCAATTACCTCTGCCACCGGAGTGGCCAAGTTTCCGAGGCCGGGCCTTGTCACTTACGCACAAGGTTAAATGCGCTCTTCGTTCACACGTGGCACGCGCAAAGCATTCGCAGCATGCAAACGAGCATGTCGCACACGTTCTTCTTTTTTAAATACTTTTGCGGCTTTCTTTAGGGCGTCGAAGAAATGACCACGTAAGAAGACGGCAATTATAAGCAACTGAATTAGACGCTTCTTAGAACGCTCTACCATTTTCTCATTGGAAGTTCTTTTCATATTTCCGAAGTTACTTATTAAATCTTGACTAATTACCAAATTACGCACAATGCAAAAGGTCATGTGGCTAAAGGTACTCCGACGTTTTCCCTTGATTGAGAGTTTCCTACAATACTCACTAGAGAGAATTCTGGCGCTGTGATCGTTCCGGCCCCATGGGAATGATGGCTAGTACAAGGATCTGTCTGATTTTCGCGCTTGTGGCCTCGGACATTCTACTGACTTGGTTTATTACTCTTTACCTGCCTTCATTGGCCTAAGTTTCAAAGGAATCTGCTTGTAATCACTCCTAATGTCAGTTCTTAAGCTTGTCCACGCGTACGTGGCGTCATGGCTTCGATATCACGCTTCTGTACTAGAGGTGCTTTTTTAGAATCGTGCTGTCAAACAATTTTATTAGTTAATATATAATGCTGTACTTCCTTGAAATTATCAGTTTGCGAAATAACGAACCCGTTCCAAGCGAGAAGGACGAAGTGTATGCAAATCTATGTACTAAGCGTTATTCCCATGGTGGCTGAACCGCCCTGCCACTCTCGTAGACGCAAGCGTCGGAGTTCCCTCTAGTAATTTTACGAAACTCTATGCGTTCTTTTACAGGTACGTTCGAATTATCCGGCACTGTTTTTACGGAAGTGCGTCCGACGTATTTCTTTTATTTTTCCCGTATCGCGTTAAGATACGATGGGTATAAGCAGCAAGCTGGACGGCTAAATATGTCAGCGCTCATTCTGTAAGAGCTGCGCTGTAGCTTGCCTTGGCCGACGCGCATTGGCGGGCTCATCGCTGCTTGCAAGAACGGCCGCGTCTGCTCTTGTGACGTCGATGCGCGTTTTCACGGGAAGGAAACGCTTTGCACTCGAAGCCCGTCCGTGCGACACTATAACGACGTGTGCTTCTCGAAAATAAAACAATGAGGCAATTACGCTCCGCTACGGATCCATTGAGGTGATTGGCAGGAATGTATCCGTCTTCCGTGTTCCAGCATTTGGCGATTACTAAGATGTCGGAGTGGAAGCTGCGATCCAGAAATGAAGAGCAACGCATGCCCGACCACGTAAGCTCTACGTGTAGCGCAAAGAAGTTATTGAAATAATAGAAGTTCTCAAAATCAAATGCGTCTGAAAAATCTTAAAGGACGACTTACACGCACCCTACAGATTTAATAGCGTCGGAATGTGATTTAAATATACGAGAAAATATAGTTCTGTTACGCGCAAACTCAAGCTCCTTTTCCATCGATTATACCATTCATACATACAGCGGCGAACCTGGTTCCTTGCAACACCTGCAGATGGCGCTATAGCCTCACGCAGGGAGTCTACTTGCAAACTCTGTTTCAGTGGCGACAGCCTTTGTAAGGGTACTTGCCGCCGCCGGCTAAATTAGCGGGTTAAATTTTCTGACAAATTATAAGATCTGGGAATCAAAATGGCAAAAGACCAGCCGACAGACCACGTTTCCCACAACATTCGGTGACGTGAAACTCATTACCTTTTTTTTCAGTCTATATGAATGCCTGTATAAATGGCGGGCGAGATTGAGCCGCGATCATCAGTTCCCCTTGCGCCAGGGCGCGAAATGCGCAGTTGCTCTCTGACCTTGACCTTCGTGCATCTCTCGCTTCCACGCGAACGATGCGCCGAAAACGCAGCGCATGCGAAGCCACTCTGCGAACATCGCAGATTAAAGATGAGCTAGGCGCGCACTTTGGCCGCGCCACAGGTCGCTTTCAACATACGGCGTGCGCACGACCGCGCCGCAAGCTGCAGCGGCCGGAGAGAACGTCCCTCGCCTCACCCCCGGTAGGAGGCGTGCTTCCGTTCCGCTTTCCTCGCTCGCGAGATTGAGCCGCCGTTCGCGGGCTCACAGTCGAACGCTTTCACTGGCAGCATTCGGTGTACAGCGACGATTTTATCGCACTTGAACTTAATACGGCGCCTCACGACGACGGTGACCGCAGAAATGCGCCTGTAATGTCCATATAAGTGCTATCGCAATAAAAAAATTCGCTGCGTTTTAACTCTTGTAAACCTAGTTATCACGAGCGAAAGGTCTCTTTGTCTTGGTTTTTAAAAGGCTATGCACACAGTGTTTCATTATTGTTAGGCCACAGTCTCTCACACACGCGCTGCCGAACGGGTTGGGTTGTCCATGAAGTCGCGGTGAAACCTGGCCGTCGCAGTCGAGTCGCAGCTTGGCCTCCTCGTCAAGAAGCTTTAGCTTGGCTGCTCTCATCTAAATACGTGTAGAAGGTGGACGCGTTTTTCTCGGCAACCACGGCACCAAATTTGACGAGGTTTGCTGCATTTAAAAGAAAAACTTAAATTATACTGACTTGCTGGTTTAAATTTTTCATTTAGGTTGACGATTCTTTATTAAAAATTGGCAAAAAATCGCAAATTTTCAGAACACAAAACTATCACGTTTAAAACTCTGTAACTCAACAATGAAAAATATTATCACAATTATGTGAATCGCATCTAATAGTACATGCACAGAGGACAAAATTGATATGTTGCAAATGAATCTCAAAAAAAATTAATATTATCGAAATACTGCTTTTGCAGAACCCTTGTGCATGACGTAACCAATTCTCGTAAGATACAAATTGACATACCAAATTTGTCTGCTTTGACTCTTATAATAGATGCCGTTTGAAGAACCGCGATATCTGTTCTTGATGCAGAGCTATTAGTTTGTAAACGTCATGCTCCTATATTTTTTTTTTTCGTGCTTTCGAATTTTTAAAAATATCTTAAACAAAATTCAGGCCCTAAATCAGAATTCCGCTTCCAACAGATACTATATTTTAACTTTCTTTCTCAAATCTAACAAATTTTCATTAAAAGCGATCGAGGGGTTATCTCCGAAAAGCGTTTCTGCGTTTTACATGTATTTCAATAGGCCGCGTTGGAGTTGGGCCCGAGCTTAAGCTTCCTCTTAAACAATTTGTCGAGGGATCAAATACATGAATGACAACGGCATTTCCATTGTCAAGGACGCTGCAAACGAATTCTTGAACGTTACGCACTATCAAAACAAGTAATTTATGTATTTTCTCATAAAAAGATATACTCGTATGTGCCAAAAATTGTACCCAAGTTAACTGATATCAATTTTTCCATGTTTTTGTCTATTTAATAAGTAAAGAAAATATCACACAATCTTTAGAACTATATCAATTCGAAACCAGCAAAGCAGTGCATGCCATTGATATGAAAAATGTAAAGGCCACGAAATGAACGAGTTGAGGACAAATATGTTACTGAAAATTTGTCATTCAAGAACCTTGTTTACACTTTTGTACATATGTAAAGGGCAGTGAAAAATCTTAGTGACCCTGTCATCTACTCCAATGTACTACGGTGAAGCAGCTCTCGCCGGTCCTGTATCGTGAATAATTGCACCGAAATTATTGTCCCAAGAGAGAGCCCGTGTAAAAAGCCACTCTGAAAAATATACGAGGGCGAGTCAAATGAAAGTAAGCCAATGCGCATTTACGACAAACGGGGTATTTTATTTAAAAGTAGTCTCCATGAGCATTTAGACATTTGTTCCACTCTCTAACGTGTCACGTGATTCCCGTCTCAAAAAACTGCTTGGGTTGCTGCTTCAAAAAATCTGACTATTTCACGTCATAGTCCGACACGAATCTGGTTCCCTTGAGCTGTTTTTTTCATTTGTCCCAAATTGTGGCAGTCGCAAGGAGACAGGTATGGGCTGTATGGCGGATGTTGCAGCGTTTCCCACTTGAACTTTGCCAGTTTTGTCTTAACCACATCAGCGACGTGGGGACTGGCACAATTAAACATTAAATTATGGGGTTTTACGTGCCAAAATCGCTTTCTGATTATGAGGCATGCCGTAGTGGAGGACTCCGGAAATTTAGACCGCCTGGGGTTCTTTAACGTGCACCTAAATCTAAGTACACGGGTGTTTTCGCATTTCGCCCCCATCGAAATGCGGCCGCCGTGGCGGGGATTCGATTCCGCGACCTCGTGCTGAGCAGCCCAACACCATAGCCAGGTCGTGGACCAAGACGACCCCATTCGTCAATTTTCCACGTCGTTTGTTCTTGATTGCGGCATCCAGCTGATCCGGCGTTTCACAATATCGGAAACGATTGATAGTCTCTCCTGCTTTAGCAAATTCTATCAGTAATGGCACCTGACGATCGAAAAAAAGTGAACACCTTTCCGGCGGGAATGACGGCCTTTGCTTTCTTTGGGGGTGGTGAATTCGAATTTTTCCATTGTAAGCTTTGCCGTCGTGTTTCAGGCTCGTAGTAGTGGCACCATGGTTCTTCCCCGATCACAATTGCAGACAAGAAGTCGTCACCCTCATTGTCATACCGGATCAGATGAGTCAAGGCAGCGCAGGACCTTCTTCTGGCGGTCGTTCAAAATCTTGGATATCCATTGCGCACACAAGAGCCGATAACCGAGATGTTTATGAATTATGGTGTGAACCGAACCGTGACTGATGTTCACACGCTCTGCCAGTTCATCGATGCTTATCCTCCGTTCTTGTCTCATCAGCGCATCAACCTTTGTAATATTGGAGGGGGGGTCTGATTGCACGATAGCTTTAGCCCGGTCTTGGAACGTCTTTGCAACTTTCACGTCCTTCTTTCAACCGTTCGCTCCAACGCTTCACAGTGGCCAATGAAATGTAATGTTCAACGCACACGGCGGCCATACGGTGACTAATTTCTTTTTGGGAAACACCTTCAGCTGTCAAAAACCTCACGGCACCACGCTGCTCAACTTCTGAAGCGTCCATTACGTCATGCAACCATGTTCAACCCAGTGTGTGAGAGCATTGAAGAACATTTACCCTCACACCTTCGTGTCACTTTTGTAAATGAAAGATACCTGTGTGCCACGCGCATGCCTCGCAGATAATGAACCGCAACATTATTGCGCGGCATGGGTAGTCTCACTTTTATTTCACACGCCCTCGTTCCTTAGAAATGCGAAGATACAATGGAATGCGCAAATTCTTGATAAAGGGCAAGAAAGTGTCACTGGAAAGAAACGTTCACTGCACGCACACACAAAACCTCGCAAGATATTCAAATATACGTTTAAGTCTCCTATAAATCTGCATATCTAAGAAAAAGTCACTATATAATGCCTCAAACAAGGCAAATAAACACGTTGCCCAATCACAGATTCACAGAATCCTAGATCCCGCCCCATTCCGTCCACTCACCCTGGTGTATCGCACGCGACGGATGGCGGCGCGCTTGCTCCCCGCTTTTCTCCTTTGCGCACACAAGGCTGAGCCACCATCGTCGACTCACCCATTCCACCCCCCCCCTGCCTCCTACTCATTCACTCGCACATACAGCACGCGGCGCGCGGTCACGACGTTATCGCCCTTAAGCTTCATACGAAACAAGAGGGCGACGGCGACAGCAGGAATGCGTCTGGAACGTTCATATAATTGCTATCGCAATAATATAATAATAGTATCCGGCAACTTAGGCACGCCGTGGTTGATTACTTTCCGCAAGAAAAGTACCACACTGTCACCATGCGATAATTCGCTGCGCCGCAGCAATGGATTTTTTTGTTTTCCTTTTGTTGGGCCGGGGCACCGAAATGAAAAAAGAAACGCAAAGGAGAGTATGTTTGCCACAATTCAATGCCTACTTTGGGCACCTAATGTGGCTACCGAATGAATGTCAAAGAAAACGTGAGACGCCTGGTCCACCGAGAACCATACGCATATTGCTCGGTATCCTAGACCGGCAAGACAAGACTTTCCGCAGAGGTTGCACTCAAGCGAACGCGGTGCCATAAGTCGAGTCTTCACAGTGATGGCAGTGAGCGACCATTGTTTCTTTTTCTCGTCTGCTAGCCAGACGGCATCCAAAACTCGGCCAGAGAGAACCAAACGTGCACCAAAGTGCGCCGCGCGGTGGTCGGGGCAGCACGAGAAAACCGCATGCGCTCTGGCTGGCTCTGCCAGCCCGCGGGAAGGGTAGCAAGAATAAAAAAAAAATAAGAGGCTGAATGTGCCCTCACGAATAAAAGTCAAAGTAGAAAAAATAAATAAGAACGTAGTTACACTGGCTGGCTTTAGTGTCTTGACATGGATGCTTTGGCGTAGGTGAAAAAAAAAATGTTGGTATTTTTTTTATGCCACATGACGGCACAAATGAACCACCACAACGCTTCGTCTCATCGGATTTCGCTGCGTGTTTTGTCAACTTGTCTGATAGTGTGTTGACTTGGCTTGTCTCATTGTATGTTCCGATCTAAGATTTTAGAAAAGTCAATGCACCTTTGGCGTCAAATGTTTAAAACAACATTAAACCCACAAACTTCTGCAGTTGAATATCTGAAGCACAACTTTGTAAATATCAATGCACGTTTCGCAACAAAAGTTTATCAGAACTTTATGCCCACAAAGTTTCGAAATTGAAATCCATGTGCTCCGTAGATTCCGCGGCGAGCCCGTTCGCCATCAAAACGCCCTTGAAAATTTGTGCTCGGATGGGGCTGCTTGCGTTATGTGGCTCCCGGTGCATGGGCGTAGCCGCAAAATCCAGCCCTAGTTCGCTATGTTCGCGATGAAATGTCGTTTCGAGCGTGAAAAATATATTCTAGACAAAATCGAGAATGATTTCCGGCGCCTGGGGTTGCTTTGGTCGACGGTGCATGGACAGCTGGCACGAAAAAATTTCGGGGGGGGGGGGGCTGAAGCCCCATAAGCCCCCCCTCCCCCCTGGCTACGCCACTGTCCCTATGCCCTCTAGCCGTTACTTATCATTTGTCTCTACCCAAGCGTGCAGTCCAAGGCATCGGCTCCACCTATCTGGCCGTTTCCTCTGGAGCCAGGTGTGGCATTTTTGCCTGACTCTGCTGGCGTCAACTGCCCACCTCTGCACGTGCGCAAGCTCCGAAGAGCGCTCTGCGCCTACGACCCGAGTTGTATTCGATAAAGTTCGCTAGTGCTGCGGATGACGGCCGGGGTGGTGAGTGGGCGGTTTTGGGGGGCTGTAGGGTTCTCAAACAAATAAGAGCACGCCTCTCCACTATGCCAAACAATTCATTGTTTTCCTAAGGCATCACATTTTTGTTCTGACCACCCATTCAGGCTAGCCTTCGATTTTCTTTTACTCATTGGCTTTTACATCAATTTCACTTGGTATAGCTCATGCTTCCCCTATTCATATATATTTTATTGGCTTTTGCGCCTGCTATAACTCAAGGTGGTTCGGGCTTTCCCATTTTATCTTTAGTTCTTTATTATGTTTGGGGACCCACAAAGCAATGGTTGAAATGGCACACGGCTGCACTGATACACGAGGACAGACAGGTGGACGGCCTCTCGTTCAGAGTGCCTAGCTCAACACGTGCAGAGCAGGTGGCTATCACCCTCACAGCCTCCCCTGTCGCCTCTAAATTCATCCTCACACATTCTCGCGGAACCTCTCGTGACTTTCAATGCGGTTGCATCACTCCACTTGCTCACGAAATTCTTCGCCGCAGCACCCGCGACTGCGATCCAACTCACCTTTCAATCATGAGGGTCTCCGCCCACCAAGGCATGCCAAGTAACGAAGCCGCCCATGAGACAGCCCGTGCGCTCACTTAACGGGCACCAGGCGTCACCAGGGAGGACCTTGACCCAGATCACAGCCGTCTTCTCTCTTTTAACGAGATTACTGAGCACTATCTTGCCGAGCACCGGCGCTACCCGGTTCCTATGAAAGGACTGAGTAAAGCTGGCGAACGAACTCTCCTTAGGCTCTTTACAAACACCCTGTTGTGCCTGGTTTGACAGCCGCCGCTTATTCTGTGGGGAGCTGGCCAACACCTTCCACATGGTTTGGGCATGCAGACAAAATACTTCTCTCTCCCCCCCCCCCCTTCACCCCTTGCTCTACCCGAGAGGACTGGGAGGCGGCCCTGCTCGGCTGCCAGGAACTTTCGACATACAAGTCCTAGTTCGATGGACCTGCGCAGGGGGCAAGACCAACAAGGTCCCGGAATGAGGGACTCCGCCCAGTATTCTAAGGGGCGAAACCCACTAGGGGCCTCTCCCCGAGCACCTCTGTGTAATTATTGCCTAGAAAATTCTTTTCATCACCAGCACCACCAGCTTCTAACATAAAGCGGATAGCTTGCGGGAACGTCCAAGGAAGGAAAGGGATGGGCCACATATGGGGGTAGCGGAAAGCGCTAGCGCTTGGCCCATTGAATTCCTTGTAAAGACTCGTGGCGCAGGTGCCGTTGAGGTGAGGGCGAGGCTCAGGGACCGAGTAGCCGTGTGATTCTGGGGCTGGAGCGTGCTGACCATCGGCATGGACGGATGCAGGCAGTGTGGGACGATAAGGCGCTGAATGACGCGACGGTTCAACGGCGAGAGTGGCCGCGACTGAGCGCTCGAGGTTACGTAGTGAGCAAGGGCGCGCAAATCGTCGTAGAATTTGGGGCCGAAGGGTGGCAACCGGAGCCTGAAATGCAGCCGGAGCCTGGAACCTTGTTGAGGAGGAAGTGGCTGTCCAGCTGAATGAACCAGAGGCGTAATTCTCGACAAGCATGGCGGCTGCACGGCCGCCATTATTCACCATGTTGATTCTGATTGGCTGTCGAGAGCTCATGTGCCCTGAAATTTGTGCCGGGAAACGGAAGTTATGCAAAATGCAATTTTGCGTTTCCATCAAGATGATGAAATATGAAGTGGGTCTGGAAATTTTATTGACTGATACGTTTCTTGGTGCTTGGCAGATTGCGACGTTAGCGCTTCAAAAAGAAAGTGAGCGGTAGCGTACAGAAACCAGTGCAATGCGTCTGCAATTTCGCGAATATGTGGTGGCTATCCAAGATAGGCGCCATGTCAGCTGGCCAATTGGCTGAACGAATATGCCGTGGCGAGCGTCACAGGAAGGGCGGTTTCTTAAACGTCAATTTGACGTTGCGTGACGTTGCGTGACGTTGCGTGACGTTGCATGACGTTGCGCAGGGCCGCCATTACAGTGATTTTCCGCCATAATTAATGGTGCGACGAGCCGCGCGAATTATTGCTAATAAGCAGCCATATGCAATGGTGGCCGAGAGGAATGCGCATCGCCACATTTTCCCCGTCGTTTGTCGCCATAAAAATCTTTTGTTCATAACGCGTGCTCGTAGTATTTGCAGCGCTCTCGGGTGGTGTTGGCATTTGTGTTTTACGCCATCATTATTTAAAAGAACGCCTTTATATGAAATTATATTGGTTGAACAAACCAAACTTTCTGCAACGCTGTCCACTTTTCACTGCTGCGTTTGTACTGTAATGAAGATTAATGCCTTTTTGCACAATCAGAAATTATGACAACGGCGTCTTTTAACTTAAACATAATAATGTACGTGAGGTGACGCCTTGAAGTTTCCTCACGCGGTGTGAGTAACCAGCGAAATGAACACGAGATGGCAGCGCCGGTGCTTGCGTCGCGCAAGCGGATACCTCTAGTGCGCGCAACGCTATCAGTTATATTCGACCTTTCTCAGCCAGCCTAGTCGGGCTGAGTGACTTGCGTTTCGAACGCGGCTTGAAACGTGCGCGCATCACCATTGGTAGGTAGCGTTTGTTGTTTCAAGGTAGAAAACAAGCGCGTTGGCACCAACGTGCGATGGCTCATTCCGTTTTCCGAGTACCCACGTCCTAGCTAATGAAGCAGACGGCGGCTTGTACGCAGCAGACGATGGAAGCGAGAAGCGTTTTCGACAAATTAATCATAGGCTTTTAGCTAGCTGGTTTATTTTTTACTCAGGAGGAAAACTGTTTTGCTTTACGAAGAACATTAGGTTCGGTGCCTTCATTTCAGTTTGTCAGACAAAATGCCAAGTTTGCGTCATATTACGAAAGCAAAACGGCGCCATCAGCGCTATTTTGTACGCGTCGCGCCTACGTCACGCATCGAAGAAAATGACGGAATATCCAGAATAGAGCCCCAGATGCCTTGCATGTCGATGCAGAATTCCCAGACATCCTACAAGCGCAGGACGTCTGCTGGACTGCGTAAGGCCACGTCACTCGGCTTGGCGAAATCCCTGCGCTGACGCTGGCATGGCTGCGCTCGGTCGTCCGAGTCACCAGTTCTTTGCTGGCTGTTAAGGCGATAGTCGCACCGCTACAGGTTGATTCATTCTTGTGTTTTGAAAGGACCTTTGTACCCACAAAGAAGGGTGAGGCCAGATAAGATCCTCTAGACTTCTCTAATGATAGATTTGAGGCATGATTAACGAGCACGAAAACTACATCGGACGATATCGACAAGCACACATAACAGAACGCTAATGACTCACTGTGTTTCGTAGTGACACCTGCTGCTCTCTCTAATATGATTTCCTATATGTAAGTAGTTCCATTGTGGTCTAGGAGGTGCCGCATAGAGGGAGCACACAGTCATGAAAGTTCCCTTCTTTGGTTTCTTCTTTTGCATTGCTGACCATGGGATCCTTGGATATTTTATTGTTTTGTATAGCAATCATATATACATCTATTGCTTTCAAAATAAATTTTCAGGTGTGAATGAGTGGTCCTTCAGAGGTCGTTCGGAACAGGAATTGGTCCCCATGGTGAAGTATTCGGTCACTACTTCCCTCGTTACCCTTACAACTAACCATTGGCCCTCAGTCTCCAGTCGCTACGGAGCAACTCTTCAAGGCGGCGGTCACATCTATGACGCTGCAGAAGGTGCTAAAATCTCTGGATCTGGACAAGCGGCCACAGAAAACTCAACCCGCCAATGTTCCACACAGGATTCCTGTCGAGTAAAGCTAGCTTAGCAAGACTCTGAGGAAATATCAGGCATTGCCTGGGGTAATACTGGCCTTAGTGAGGTTAGAAGAACTGGTGAGGCTCATAGAGTGCTGACTAACGGCTGCGTCCTCTGCTACAGAGAAATTCCAGATAAGAGACAATACGGGGTAAGATTTCTAATCTATAAGGATGTAGCGGGCAACATTTGTGAATTCTACAGCAATAATGAGAGGGTAGCAGTAGTCGTAATAAAGCTGAATAGGTGGTATAGAATAAACTTAGCACAAGCCTACGCTCCAACCTCCAGTCACGATGGGGAGGAAATGTAACAGTTTTATAAAGATGTTGAATTAGCGATCATAAAAGTGCAGACTCAGTGTACTGTAGTCATGGGTGACTCCAATGCAAACGCGGGGGAAAGGAGGCTGGTGAACAAACAATTGTCAACTGCAGCATCGATTCTAGGAACACTAGAGGATAGGTGCTGGTAGAACTCGCGGAAAGGAATAAGCTCTGAATGATGAATACTTTCTTCCAGAAGCATAGCAACAGGAAGTGGACCTGGAAAAAACCTAATGAATAAACAAGGAACGAAACAGATTTCATTCTCTCTGCGGTGCAGGATGTAGCAGTGCTAAGTAGAGTAAAGTGCAGTGGTCATAGGTTAGTGAGGCCTAGAATTTGCATCAATAGGAAGACAGAAAGACAAAGTCAGCCTATAAGAACCCGGCTAACCTAGACATAGCAAGGGCAAAAGTTGACCACTTCAGGGCGCTACAGCTTATACAAGTATGCAGCTTTAGAACAGAGAGATGAAGATTACACAAAGGTAATAATGAAACCGCAACTAGGCTGGTTTCAGAAGCAGTAGTTGTAGTGGGAGGTAAGGCACCAATACAACCAGTAGGCAAGCTCTCCTATGTAACCAAGGACCTACTAAACAAACGACAAAGAATGAAAGCGTCCAACTCAAGAGATAAGAAAGAACTCGCGTAACTTTCAAAAGTAATAAACAAGGAGAAAATAAGGGACATTCGAAATTATAACGTGAGAAAGACTGAGGAACCAGTGAAATATGAACGCCTACTGAAATCAGCGAGAATGAAATTTGGCATAGGACAAACCAAGACGTGTGCACTGAAATATAAGCAGGGTAATATTATCAGCGATTTCGAAGATATAGTAAATGCAGCGGAAGACTTCCATACTGATCCGTACAGTACACAAAGCAGCCACGATGCCTTCATTTGAAGTAGTCATTGACAGGTTACAGAAGCTCTTTCTATAACTAGCGATGAAGTTAGAAGTGCCTTGCAAGACTTGAAATGGGGAAAAGCGTCAGGAAAAGCTGGAACAACAGTCAATTTAATCAAATATGGAGGAGGTACCATGCTTTAAAAGCTTGCGGCCCTTTATACGCAATGCCTCACGACTTCAAGTATACCAGAGAAGTGGAAGACTACCACCATTATAGTTATTCACTACAAGGGAAACGTCAAGGAATTTAAAAATGATAGGCCCATTAGCTTACATTCAGCATTGTATAAAATATTCACCAAGATAATTTACAATAGAATAAGGGCAACATTTGACTTCTGTTAACCAAGAGAACAGGCGGACTTCAAGAAGCGATATTCTAGAGTGGATCACATCCATGTCATCAATCAGGTGATCGAGAAATCTGCAAAGAACAATCAACCTGTCTAGCTTTTGTAGATTATGAAGAGGCATTTGATTGAGTAGAGATACCATTAGCGAGGGAGTCATTACGTATTCAAGGAGTAGAGGCGGCCCACGTGAATATCTTGGGAAATACGTACAAAGATTCCACAGCTACCTTGGCTCTCCACAAGAAAAGTAGGAAGTTAACTATCAAGAAAGGGGTCGGGCGAGGAGACGCAATCTCCCCAATGCTATTCACTGCATGCTTGTAAGTATTATTCACGCTATTAAACTGGAAAAGCTTAGGATTTAGAATCAACGGCTAACATCTCACGGACCTTTGGTTTGCAGATGACCATTTTCCTCTTCAGCAACATTGGGGACTAGTAACAACAAATTATTGAGGACTTTAACAGAGAAAGTATAATAATGGGACGAAGATTAATGTGCAGAAGACAAGGATAATGTTCAGTAGCCTGACAAGCGAACAAGTCATCAGGATCAGCAGTCAGTCTCTATAGTCTCTAAAGGAGTACGTTTATCGAGGTCAATTACTCTCAGAGGACGCTGATAATGAGAAGAATATTTACAGGAGAATATAACTGGACTGGAGTGTATACGACAATTATGCAAAAAAGAGGTGAGGCGTGCAGACAGGCCACAAATGTACAGAAGTCGACAACACGAACGGCGTCTATCAACTGAAGGGAGCACAGGCGAAAAAAGAAAGCAGACACAAAACTCAAATGCGCAAGCTCTGGAATTGTATCAACACGTGTCAGTCGCGTACATCTGCCAGTCTACTTGAGAGATAACTTAAGGCACTTAGTCTCTTCCTTATGTAAAAACATCGAACGCTGACTCACGCACGCATTTCCACCATTAGAGATATACCATGACTCTACCACAAGACGCGTATCTTCATTCTTATGCCTGTACAATATCGTGCATTCATCTAACTCTGGCGTGCAGTTACAATCTTGGCAATGTAGGCAAATATTGTTGGCAGTGCTCCCCAAGATCTTCAGTCATTGTTAAGCATTCCAAAGTAGTAAAAAATGGAATTGCCATGTCGTGCCTTAAGTCTGCTCTCACCAGATCCTGCATGCACAAAATGACCGCCAATTTTACTGCGCAGGTCCGGCGCCTATTAGAAGCAGGTTATCCTAGTGTATCAGTGGCCACAGTGGCAGAACGCCTAAAGAAATCGGTTTCGAGGAGGATGAACATGATTACAGAAAGCAGTAACAGTAAAAAAAGAGTAGGGTCTATTCCGTACATTAATTCAGGGTCGCACAGGCTTAAAAAAGTTGCAAGTAGATATGATGTTAATGTTGCTTTCACTGCCCCCAATAAGTTAGGTAAGATATGCGCTGCCGTGCAGAGGAAAAAGGAGCAGGTAAAAGGCAAAAAACGAACAGATATTTCTCCAGTGAAGCACAATAAGAACAACTGTTTTACTGACTGTCGTATGGGTGTGGTTTATAAAATTCCCCTTAGCTGTGGCCAGTTCTACGTAGGGCAAACAGGACAGTGTATCAATCAGAGGCTAATGGAACATAAAAGGTCGTTAACCGGTGGATCGCCTTCTAATCTTTCGCTTCATTGCCGATATTGTAACTGCACGCCAGAGTTAGATGAATGCGCGATATTGTACAGGCATAAGAATGAAGATACGCGTCTTATGGTAGAGGCATGGCATATCAATAATGGTGGAAGTGCGTGCGTGAGTCAGCCTTCGATTACTTGACATAAGGAAGAGATTAAGTGTCTTAACAGTTATTTCTCAAGTAGACCGGCCCATGTACCCGACTGACACGTGGTGATACAATTACAGAGCTTGCGCAGATGAGCTTTGTGTCTTCTTTCTTTTTTGGCCTCAGTGCTCCTTTCAGTATATAGTCGGCGTTCATGTTGTCCACTTCTCTACTCTTGTGTCCTGTCGGCACGCCTCAACTCATTTTTGCATAATTGATCCTTACAATTTAGCTCAGCTGTCTGTCGTTCTAAGCTGTATACGACAAGCACTACCAGAGTCTCACTGGGAGCTTACTATTATCATTGAAAGGAAAGCTGCACAATAAATGCATTCTAGTGGTGCTAGCGTATGGGGCAGAAACTTCGAAGTTGAAAAAGAAGCTCGAGAGCAAGTTAGGGACCGCTGGAAGAGCCATGGCACAAAAAATCTTAGGCGTGACGTTAAGAGACAGGAAGATGGCAGTGTTGGTCAGAGAGCTAAAGCGGGTAGCCGATATTCTAATTGTCATTAAAAAAGAAATGGAGCTGGGCAGGCTATGTAATGCGTAAATGAGACACACAATGGGAAAAAGGGGTAAGGCATGCAGTTACAAACACACGAGAAGTGGGCAACACGAACGCCCACTATCAACTGAAGGAAGCACTGAGGCGAAAAAAAGAAGGCACAAAACTCACCTGCGCATGCTCTGGAATGGTAGCACCACGTGTCAATCTGGTACGCGTGCCGGTCTACGTCAGAGATAACTGTTAAAGCAATTGAACTCTTCCTTATGTAAAGTAATTGAAGTCTGACTCACGCACGCACTTCCACCATTATTGATATGTCATGCCTCGACCATAAGACGCGTAACCTCATTTTTATACCTGTACAATATCGTGCATTCATCTAAAGCAGGCGTGCAGCTACAATATTGGCAATGTAAGGAATGATTAGAAGGCGATAAAGCGGTTAACGACCTTTTATGCTCCATTAGCCTCTGATTGATACACCGCCCCATTTGCCCTACGTAGAAATGGCCCCAGCTAAAGGGAATTTTATGAACCACACCCATACGTCAGTCAGTAAAGTTGTTGTTCTTGGTTGTGCTTCACTGGATAGCAGGACAGCAACACGTGGACTTCTGATGGTGGATGAAATTTGCAGACCTTCAGCAAAGAAAGATGAATCATTTTTCCAATAATTCACCGTGAAATTACGTACTGCTTCTCGGAGGCGTCATCAATACTGATACCCATTGCAGAACCCTTGCTTTAGGTCCTAAGCGCTGTTTTAAGCCTAACATAAAACTCATTAATGTTTTAAACCTACCGCGCTGCATAAGCAGGTTTGTCCACGAAGAAAAACGCTCGCTCTCTATTTCAGAGTGCATTGCAAGCATTAACCGATCGAATATTCATATTAAGACGCCTAGCCCTGTCCGACCGTTGGTTAATTACCTTGTGGAGCATAAATTTAGGCCAGTAATATCAGACAAGGAAGGCTATCTCGTAATTGTGCCAGATTACACGTTTTCAGTAAAAGCGATATGAGCTATAGAACGGAACTTTCAGCCAGTAAAACTCAAGCCTTCGGCACTTAAGTAACGTGCAGTTGAACTCCTATCAAGATATAATCTAGATAGCATTGTCTCTAATGTCCAGAAAGCAAAATCACTCACCTTAGAACTGTTTTTCTCGGCGAAGATCCATAAGCAAGAGAATCCTTTTCGTGCTGTCGTGTCAGAGAAAGGACGTGGCCGGTCTGTGTGGCTAGTTACCTACAGAACTGCTTAGCTTCACTCGTTTTTTCGGACCCTTTTTTCTTGTGTAATTCTCAGGCACCAGTTCAGTTTTTAACAGCGGAAAATCCTGTTGATTGCACAGCTTTTAGTATGGATATTGAAGACTTGTATTACTCATTCCCGCATGACGGGTTGTTAATTTCCGTAAATCAGTGGATTAAAGAACAAGTGCAAGAGCGGGCTTTTACACACAGATGCGGTGTTTCCGCGGGTGCTTTTACAGAAATTCTTTCAACGTACCTAAAGTCGATGCTGGTTTGGTGGAGAGATGGGGTGTTTCTGCAGAAATCAGGAATTTGTATTGTTTCAAAGGTTGCCCCTATTCTTAGTGGTATTTACCTGAGCAACACTGACAGCTGCTTAGGGAAGGCTTTAGACGATTTTGTTATTACGGTATTTCGTTACGCTGATGATTACCTAATTTTCAGTAATAAGGACGAATTTGATTCCGCTGCTACCTCAGTAAGTGAGCAATTTAAACTTAATGGAGCAGGATTAATGTTTACCTAGGAATTTCCTCAGAGAAGCGTAATACAGTGCCTAGAGATTTCCTTGGTCTTCGAACAAAATCACATGTTTTGGCAGTACTCCGCTAGATCTTCTTAGCCATTGTTAAACTTTCAATACAAGCATACTAATGTAGTGAAAAACGGAATTGCCATGTCGTGCCTTAAGTCTTCTCTCACCAGATCGTGCATGCACAAATTGAGATCCAGTTTTAATGCAGAAGTCTGGCGCCTATTAGAAGCAAATTATTCTAGCGTATCAGTGAACACTGTGGATGAGCCGCAAAAGAAGTCGATTTCTAAGGGGCCAGACGGGATTACAGAAATCAGTAATATCAAGAGAAGAGTAGTGGCTTTTCCTTACATTCATTCAGTATCGCACAGGCTTAAGCAAACTACGAGTGGATATGGTCTTAACGTTGTTTTTACTGCTCCCAATAAGCTAGATAAGATATGCGCTGCCGTGCAGAGGAAAAAGGAGCAGGTAAGAGGCAAAAAAGAACAGCTATTTGCCCTGTGAAGCACAATAAGAACAGTTTTACTGACTGCCGTATGAGTGTGGTATATAAAGTTCCTTTTAGCTGTGGCCTTTCTACGTAAGGGAAACGGGGCGGTGTACCAATCAGAGGCTAATGGAACATAAAAGGTCGTTAAACGGTGGATCGCCTTCTAATCTTTCCTTACATTGCCAAGATTATAACTGCACGCCTGAGTTAGATGAATGCGCGATATTGTACAGGCATAAGAATGAAGATACGCGTCTTATGGTCCAGGTATGGTATATCAATAGTGGGGGCCTTCGATTACCTTACATAAAGAAGAGATCAATTGGCTGAACATTTATCTCTTACGTAGACCGGCACGTGTACCTGATTGACACGTGGTGCTACCATTCCAGGGCATGCGCGGATGAGTTTTGTCTGCTTCCTTTTTTCGCCTCACAGCTTCCTTGAGTTCACAGTCGGCGTTCGTGTTGTCCACTTCTCTCGTGTGCGTGTGTGCAGGCCTTACCCCTTTTTTGCATTACGAATCCTTACAAAATAGCTCAGCTTTCTGTCGTTCTAATCTTAAGTTAGATAACCGGTGGACCATTACGGTTACAAAATTGGCGCTAAGAGAAGGGAAACGCAGTCGAGGACGGCAGAAAACTAGGTGGGCTGATGAAATGAGGAAATTCACAGGCACAAGTTGTAATCACTTGGCCCAGGAGAGGGGTAAAAGGTGCCGAAATCACAACCATAAAAGAAATATAGGGAATCAAGTTTACAACTCTGCTATTCATGAGCCACAACAAAAAATTCATCGCGTAAACTGCACATCCTGCCGCATTTAAAATGAAAAAAAAAAAACTGGTGTATTATAGACTGTAGCGAAACATGTCCCTGATTTGTCCATGTGATTCCTGCAAAGCGTTTTAACAGCGTAATTATTTCAAATGAGCTCTAAACTTATGCATAACCATTATGCATAACGTACCTTAGTCCGATTTAGGTGATCTGACAGATACAGTTCAGCACATTCTGATATCACTTTCCGCCTCTGTTACAGAGTTTCAAAGTATGTGCTTCAACAATGTTTAACGGATTTTCGCTACTTTCGTGAAAGAAGCCTCGTAAATAAAGGTTCTGCTTCTTGCAGTAGGAGTAATACACGCTCCTCTCTTAAAGTTGACAACGCCCATTCATATCGGCGCAGTGTTCGCCTAACGAGAGCAGTTCTACGTTTCACGTATATTGGCGTTCGCTTTAAAGAAAGCTGCCTCTTAAGTACCCGACGCTTGTCGCCTACCTCAGAGTAACAACAGTAGCAACGCACTAGAAGAGCCGAAGGCTGTGCCAGTTGGTCCGAATAATTGGGTTTTCGAACGGCGTTTATCGGACGTCGCGTGCACTATTGCGCCATTGACATAAAAAAACACCTCTGCGAACTTATGTGCCACCTCCCTTGTACCAAATTTGCTGTTTGCCCCGCAGATTTTAATAGAAGGCTCAACTCGTATTTTGCGCTTTAATACTTGGCAGGAGATAAGCACTGGCTGGTACTTTTGCGGAAATCATTTACATATATTTTTTGACATTCTGAACAAATGTTTCTATTCTCTACTTTTGGGTCCAATTGCGCTCCCTCTTTATGCAAGTGATCTTTGTTAAACTCGAGAGTGACCACACGTGATGCAATTACCTGAAAGCGAAGTGTCCTAATTGGCGGCACACCAGGATATCCTATTCCTGTTCCTTTGCTTACGTGCGAAAGTGTGGCTATTCTCGATCGTGTTGCACAGCAAAATTTACAATTTGCGATTGCTATGGCAACGCGCGCTTTGCTACCGGCTGCACAAGCAAATACGAAAATAGCGTGCCGCCACCATTTAGCGCCATCGCAGATATGGTGTGCGCCTCCTAAGCACGATATGTCGCTCTTCCCGCTTCATCGGAAACGCCGTAGCCGGAACATCGTGGCTTACAGCGATGCCTTCATAAAATAAAAACATGTTATTTGCAACTCGCGATCTTCCACGCCATCCTGCGATAGCAGAAACTTTGCATCGCGCGAAATAATATGTTCTCAAATATAGCATTTGTCGTTAGTGAAGCAAACGAAGAGTTTAGACAGACCAGCGCACGAGTTCACGAAGCCTAGAGCACGTAAAAAAAAAAAAAGAAACTCACTGCCCTTCAAATCTATGAAAAAGGATGACCAGCGAAGCTGTGTATGCTGGCCCCGTAAAGGCGAACTGCACTTCCCCGCCGTTCGGCCCAGAATTGCACAATCTTCGGGATCGGCCCACGTATAGGGTGTGCACAAAGGGATACTGAAAAAAGATATTAAAAAATGAGGGAAGCATCAAAATTGTACGCTGAAGACGCGACAGTTGCGATACGCAGTGTTTATATCACATATGTTTGAACGGATGGCTACATTTTAGGAGGATTGTGAGCCCGAGGATGCATTTGACATGCCAAACGACCTGTTTCGGCGGCGCTTTCGCCTGAAGAAAGGAACTGTGCGGTGGCTGTGCGACGAAGTGGTGGAGTAACTCGGAGGCTTGAGAGCAACAGCGCCGTCGGTGGAGCACAAGTGTTGTGGGCGTTGCGGTATTTCGCGACGGACAACTTTCAAGCTTCGGTAGGGAGCGAGGAGACGATTGGCGTGAACCAGCCGGCGCTCAGCAAGTGTGTGCGACGCGTGGCGGAGGCGATCTTCCCCGCCGGGGACCGCAGCAAGTGGGTCCACTTCCCGAGGACGTTGGAGGAGAAGGCGGCCGTCAAAGATGGGTTCCTTGGACGCGGCACCATTCCCGGCGTCTTCGGATGCGTAGACGGCAGCCTTATTGCCATCATCGCACCGACTGGCTGGTTCATGTGCCGCTAAGGCTACTATGCCCTCACCCCAATGTTCGTAAGTATCTTACGTTTTTCTCTAATTTGCCCGTCATAGCAACGCGTCATAGATCGCTTATGCTGTGCGCGGTCTTCTCAGATCTGCGACGCAGGCATGTGGATCCTCGCCGTCGACGCTCTGCGACCGCGGTCAAACGACGACGCCTACCTCTGGAGAACTACGTGGTTGCGTCGTCGGTTCCAGGAAGGAAATATTGCCAAGGCCGAGCAGCACCTCCTCGGTGAGCGGCGGGAAAATTTTATACACTCGCAATTCTGGCAGCATGCAGTAAAGTGTGCTCGCGCTGTAAGAGAATATTGAATCCTCAACCGCTTATGTTATAGTATCTTGCTAAGCTGTATGTTGAAATTTTGCAACGGTATCTGCGCGAAACAAGTGGCGATAAACCTGCGCTGTGCTTTAAACTAGTTTTTATTATGTATGTACAGTTTGAAGTACAGTGCACGTGTGTTGTCATATTCTTTTGTATTCATTCATTTGTAATATTCATTAATGAATATAATGAATAGTGGACCGTTCCGCTGCAGACAGCAAGAAGCCGAACCCTCCTTTATTAGTAATGTGTCACATATTGAAGATATAATTGTTCCTCAGTAGAAATCAAGTGCTGATGCGAGGCTTGTGGTATCGTCTTTTGAAACGGATATGCGAGGTTTTCTTTTATGTACTGACGAAGCAAGTATTTTTCACTTTGTATAATTAAACAACGCAGGATCGATACACGGTGAAGCAGAATGTGTTTGAATTTTCCATGTTAAGGCAGGCAAAGCAGCGCTGTAGAGCCTCGAGTATGCTATCGGCATTATAATTGAAGCTCTAAAAAGCCACTTCATCGTTTCGATTCGAAGTTTTAGTGAACTGCCGGGTTTCGCGAACAATGCGCGCCTCGCTATAACGACAGTTGGTAGCTTCCGTTGCAGGAGGTGTGTCCCATATCTCTGATGAAAGCTAGTTAGAGCAACTATGGCACATTTCATCGGTTGCAGTTGATTGGTTCTCAATCTCAACCACAAAATTTTCTTTCACTTGATTGCTGTGATAGAGTTCGTAAAGTATATATATATATATATATATATATATATATATATATATATATATATATATATATATATATATAATGTGAAGTGCCGTCGTGTTGACGACCAATGCTTTTCTGGGTGCCTGTTTCCGAGAACAAACAGTGAAAGTAGTACCAAAGCTTTTCGCACAAAATGCGCGCCTATCTCTTTTTAAGCCTTAATACAGTAGCCACATTTGACAAAAACAACTCTGCAAAGTAATAATAATCATCATGAAAATTTTGCTGGGCAGTGTCCTGCTAACACGGATTTGTAACGATGACACCAAATATCAGTTTTTCTTCCATGTATAATACGATGTCTCTCATAGTTAAGTAATAGAAGATTGTTGAGTGTTCAGACAGGTACCATAAATAAGTTCGCGTGTTGAACTTGCAGACATTCTTTTTAAACAAATTTTATGGACAGACAAGGTGCTATACGCATTGCAAGATCAGTACACCTCGTCAGCGGTGCACAGCTTGCGATATCCAAGTTGCAAATTGTCATGACTCACGCGGTTTTCAAAAAGTAACTGCGGTTCAGGCACCGCCGTAGAAACAATTCGAAATGACCTCTTGTAAGTACGGCTCGAGCCATACAAACTGGGATACATAGCGCAATATTGACACAAGGACGAAGCAAGAACACGGGACGAGCGCTAAGCACGGCAAGTTAGCGCTCGTCCCGTGTTCTTGCTTCGACCTTGTGTCACTCTTGCGCCATGTATCCCAGTTCGTATTTATCCCACCAACGTGCCCAAACTTCTTCCTTGCTAAGGGCTCGAGCCGCCCATACCCCAAGCATGCGCGAAGGGAAAGATCGCGCGCGGCAGCCGGGCAAGCCGGAGCGAGTGGTGTCCTGGCCATGACGTCACTCGCGAGAGGGCGCCACTCCAAACTCCCGCCGCTAGTAGGCTCACGACGGCAACAACAGAAGCGTTGGCCGGACTTGTTGATTCTGTGCCATACACACTAATCTTGAATTTTTTTTTTATATTCATAATCGTTTGGACTCCTGGCCATGAGCCCCTTCTGAGGAATGAAGCAGCCAACGCCTCTGCCAGAACTCACATTCGCCAGGCTTTCTTACATCACGCGCTAACAAGAAAGGAAGAAGTCCACAAAAAGTGCACCAATATTTTGCAACAGTAAAGGCTATACAGAAGAACTTACCCGCCACTTCACCCCAGCTTGACTAGGGAAGAGGAAGTAACTCTCCGGAAATTGCAAAGCAGTACCCATGTTCATGGTATCTCATTGCATCAAATCTCACCCGTTGAGCACCCATACATCTGTAAGTGTTGTGACGTTCCTGACAGCCTATGCCATATGATATGGGAGTGTGTACGAAAACACGGTACCGTACCCACCCAAGCTCTAACCAAGGAGCAGTTGGGAGTCGAAGCTAACAGACCCGGACTCGATGAAACAGTGCATTCTCATCGGACGGGCACGGGAGTTTGCCTCAGGCTACCTGGGATAAGGAGGCCGCCCACCTTGGGCGCACGCGTACAAAGTGCTTGTTTTGAATAAAAGTTTATTCTCTCCGATCAGATTTTCTTAGCTAGCTCCTTCAGTATGGTGAAGTAAAGATGCAATGCAGTATAGCCAATGACCAACAAGGAAAAATAATGCCCAATCTTGTGTCAGTCAATGTCTGTTCCTTCTTTCGCCATTGTCAATATTTCCTTCTGCAAGAATTTCAACACTGCTGATCGATGGGTGAGGTATATTTGTCGTAAAAACAAATGGCAGGAGACATAGTTGAAGCATACATAATACCTAAGATTAACGTACTGACCATGTGACACAAGTCCCACACTATCAGTAGACTAGAGGTATGGTCATCTTGCCTTTCTAAAAATATTCTACTTGCTGTGGAAATCTGGAATTGGGCCAAACCCCGCGTTTTCCCTCTCACTTCCATCAACCGCAAAAGGTCTTTAAACGCACTGACTACAGCGGCGTGGTAGAATTCTCTTTGTCGTTTGTTGGACAGGACGGGACTGCTTCTCGGGTTCGGTAAGATGTTCACGGCCATTTCACGGGTAGCAAAGGTGCACAATTGTCCCATATTCTTCAGAAATGCAGTGCCGTACAAAAACCAAGAAGGCAAGTGTCTAAATAGCAAGAAAAAAAATCTACCAGAAAAATAAAAGATAAACCTCCACCGGACGGCTGCGCAAGTGGACGACGCCCTCAAGAGGCGGTCTGGTAGGTCGTCGTCGCCTTGAGGGTGGTGCGCTGCTTCACCTTGCGTGCTTCGCGGACCCTCTGCCGAGGTCTGTAATGCTCCTTGGGCTCGCGGCCCCACGGGTCACCAGCAAAGTCCCCGTAAGACGCGTCCTTCGCCGCCTGCTTGGCCACGGCTGCGTCCTCTGCCATTTCGGCTCGGGCCATGCCTAAGAACAGCTCGTCCAGCGAACTCTCGGCTACGAGCACAGATTCCAGTCGGAACCAGTGGCGCAGCTTGCCGATGCGCGAAAACACGTGGCTCCAAGGGAGCCTGTACTCTATGAAGTACAAAAAAATGCCCTGCAAAGAAGAAGGCATGCATGTTTGTTCAAGGCGCGCTTGCTCAAATCGAATTGTACCTTAAAGCGGTACTGGCAATATTTCCGGGTCTTCCTCTTGCTTTATTTTTATTTAAGGCATGTTCGGTACTTCGAAAAGCCCACCGCCCCCCAAATACTGTCAAGCATCACAACGCCTTAAGTAAGTTAATATTATTGCTTTTCTAGAGCCAGTCTTCGTTCCGTTGCTACTGTGTTGTGACGTCATTATGCAGTTTATGGTCGCGTAAGAGCAGGGCAATGCGTCGCTTTTGACACTCGCTTTGGCTTGTTCCGTTGTCCGCTGTTCTAATGCATCGGCCCTTCGACCCAGTAGCGGCATACCGAGCAACGAGCTAGTCGCTGCGGGTGTCAAAACGTCGAAACCTCCAGCTCCCAAGTGACCACATGGTGCGTCATGACGTCACACCACAGTACCCTGAGAAGCGAAAGCGAAATGGGCTACAGAACAGATATTAAACTACTGACGGCGCTCTAAGGCATCTCACTATAGTTCCTAGAGCGTAGGCACCTTCATTTAACAAAAAAAATTTATAGTCGAAAATATGCCAGTACGCCTTAAAGGTGCATCATCAGACTGCCTTTAGTGACCTTTTCTGCTCAACCTATGGGACAGCGACAACACATTACTGACATTTCTGAAGTTTATGAAGCACGCTGAACCTCTTTTCTACATCGACATCACAGGCGAGATACTAACGCGCTTGACCCATGCCTTTCCGTTTTATCACATTGGCTAGCACGTACGTTATCAGCATAATTGAATAAGCCCCTTCAATGCTGTTTACACTACTGCGCAAAAAATGTCCCTACGCTCTTGATCGCGCAACCACTACTGCGACTTTTAGTATATATTACCTTAGATAAGTTACAAACCTCGCTGTTCTAATTTTTTTGCTATTTTTCTTACCTTAACAGTTTACCTACGCAGGGAGGTTACAGCTTCAGTTTACACGTTTCGGCTGGTGTAGCCCTTATGTGATGTACTTCTGCGGTGAAAGTAGACGTCGTACTGCTAACCTTTATATTGTTACATGGAAATAAACTAGGCAGAAGCTATTTACACAGTACATTTGGAAGAGATACAAGCACTGGACAAGATGGAAGCCATTCCAGGTAAACCAAGGGACGTCGTCTTCAACCAGAGGCCACTCTCTTCTTCCACTGTTATATAGCACGACTCCTCAGCGCCAGAAGCGTCGTCTCGACGCGTCTAAGGAGCCACAGCAGTGAAAAGGCAGTAAACCTTGAACGGCGAAATGTGGACGACGTTACGGGGCAACGGGTCAGAAGACATAGCAGGACTTTCCGGTTTGATCTCGTGGGTGACGTTAGCAATTTATGGAAGGCCGCGGTATGGGCCCGTGCATCGAAACAACAGCTTGTCAGAAAGCTCCACGAGACGAGACGGGTACTAAAGAAGGATAAGGGTACCCGGAGCAAAGCGTGCGTCGCAGTGGCTCTGGTCGTAACGGCAATTTTAGTTTTCTTGAAAAGTAACAAGCAGACTACGAGCAAGCTGCCGTGCATGGTCAGCCCGGGCAATACCTTCGCATGCATATTCACTGGAGGAAGCAACGTATCCAATGGCGAAGTTGGTTCACGTCCAAGCAAACGATAAAAGGGGCAGTAACCAGCAGTATTGTCCCGGGAATATTGTAGACGAATACCACATATGGTAAGGCGAGGCCCGAATTACGGCGGTCGCCCGACACGTATTCGGAAAGCGTGTTGGTGAGCGTGCGGCTGAAGCGCTCGGTAAGTCCGTTAGTCTGCAAGTGGTACGTCGCCTTGATCTTCTGGTGGGTTGAGCAGCAGCGTAGGATGTCGTCGATGACTTTCGAAAGGACGGTACGACCTCGATCAGTCAGTCGTTGGTGTCGGCAGCTGTACACTGCGATGTCTGCGATGTCTGTGGCAAAGCTAACTGGAAGCGGTCTCGTCAGTGTGTAGCGCGCCACGTAATCGGTAGCGACGGCAACCCACTTCTTTGCAGAAGCAGATTTTGGAAAAGGAATGAGCAAGTCCAAGCTTACACGGAAGAAGGGCTCGGCTGGAACATCGATGGGTTGCAAATAGCCAGCAGTGATCATGGACGGTTTCTCCCGGCATTGATAGAGCTCAGCGGAGGTGACGTAACTAGGTAGGCCAAGCCGATAGAAGATGCGGCGCACGCCGTCATTTGCTCGAGCAAGGTGACCGCTGGATGGCGCGCCGCTAAGCTCGTGGAGGAGTGTGGGTCGCCGCCGAGTTGATATATAGGGTGGTCCTCTATGTGGCACGGGCGTGGCCTGTGCTATGTGGCGGCTGCTTGAAGCGCCAGCAAGTGGTAGCAAGACTTAGGTACGTCCGCTTTTCACGTCATCCACTGACGGGCAGAATAAGCAGGCACGGCCGATAGGCATTCTGGAATTAGTTGGAGACCCCCCGCATTACTGTTGCGCAAGGAGGGGGCCTGCCGTGCGGCGTCTACTGCTAGCAAACCACGCTGGGTACGCGAGCGTAATTGAAATGTTCAAGTGCCAACATACGCCCGCTCGTTATTAGGCACTTTCAATGTAAATAAATGGTAAGCATTCCAGGGCTACTTCCCTCTGAATTCCCTCCGTCCGTCTGCCTGTTCATAACGCGTGACACGATGCACTCCATGCACAGATATATACGGGGTCCAATGGAGGTATATACGCGAATGCCTTATGACTACGTATGGCACGGCTATTTACAATTACGACTGTAGTGAGTACTGAAGAGGTATGATAATTAACGTTAATTAAAAAGACTAATGAGATTAATTGCGATTAAAATTAGTTAAGCGTAACGAAGACTAAGTGGTAGGAATTGAGAATAGTGAGACTCATTAAAATTAATTAATGTTAAACTAGACTTACAAAGAGTAACTAAGGTGAAGTCATGTAGCCTAATCAATAAATTATGGCACTTGAGATTACTTCGGCCTAATTAAATAACCGTAATACGTAATCACATATACAAACCTATTCATCATATTGGTACACACGAGGTGTTTAATGCAGAACCAGATGAATCTGGTTGATAGGCGCGGTTGTTGAAGAGCGGTCTCGTGGCAGCTTGGCTAAAGTCGTTCTCTGCTTTCTTTCATCTGGTTGTCTGCGCGGCAGGCGTGGTTCATGACAGTTTGTGACATTTCCCCGCTGGCACACGAAGCCCGCCGGGCGAGTCAGTCATCTCATGGGTTGTAACGCCTCAGACGCGCGACGTGTGTCACTTCAGCCTTGGCCGAGCGTCGTCCGCTGCTCGTGAGACGCGCAATGCGGTAGTTTACTTCGCTGAGGCGCTCCAGAATACTGTAAGGGCCGACGTAGTGGGCGAGAAACTTCTGGCACAAGCCACGCTTCCGCAACGGCGTCCAGAGCCACACAAGGTCACCAGGATCGAAGTAAACGTGGCGGTGACGCCCGTCATAGCGTGTCTTGGACCGGTCCTGCGATGCTAGGGTGCGTAGCCTAGCGAGGCGTCGCGCTTCTTCTGCTCGACATAGGATCTCATCAATTGATTCGTTGTCATGAGCGAAGTAGGGAAATATGGTGTCGAGGGTATAGCGCGGCGGACGAGCATACAAAAGGAAAAATGGTGAGTAACCAGTGGTCTCGTGTCTCGCGGTATTGAAGGCATAGGTAATGAAAGGCAAGATACTGTCCCAATTCTTGTGTGCTGAATCGACGTACATGGACAGCATGTTGGCAAGCGCATTCTGTTTGTGCGCTCGACCAGACCATTAGTTTGTGGATGGTAGGGCGTAGAATGGCGGAAGCTACGTGAACACAGACGAAGGGTTTCTTCAACCACGTCCGCTGTAAACTGTCACCCACGATCGCTGATTACTATGCAAGGAGGTACATGTCGGAATATAACGTTAGCCAGCAAGAAGATAGAAACTTCTGTGGCCGATGGCAATGCAGCGGTCTCTCAATAGCGGGTAAGGTGATCTACGCAAATGATAACCCAACGACTACCCTTGGAGGATCGCGGGAAAGGGCCCAGAAGACCTATACCAACTTGCTCAAAGGGGACGCTAGAATGGGGAACTGGTTGAAGCAGGCCATGTTGCGCTTGTGGCGGACGCTTGTAGCGCTGGCATTGAGAGCACTTGGCGACGTACCGTTCGATACCTTCCCGCATCTTAGGCCAGTAAAAACGTTCTTGAGCCCGGTAGAGTGTACGTGTGCAACCAAGATGACCGGAAGTTGGGTCATCGTGCATGGTATTTGAATCGCACCGCTGGTACGAGTTGTTGTGGTCGTACCCGCTGGTACGATTTGTTGGGAACTCGGCGCTGACGCCCGTGGTTGCACCTGGGTCGCAAGCCCCAAGGGTAGCGTTGGCCTGGCGGCCTGAGGTACAACTGGAAGCATCCGAAGGTCCCGGCAAAGCATGAGTCGACTGGTAACAACAAAACAACTTGTTTATTTTAACATCGCAAAGAGTTGGCGGTCAGGTTGACCGAAGTAGAGAGACGGGAGAGCACTTTACTCAACAGAAGAAATCGGAGCCCCCCTTTTGGCGTCCGGGGGCAGTTGTTTTTATACTCTCGCAGTTGAGGGCAAGAAGGAACCCCTCAATAGACGAGCACGTGATTGTACAATGGGCTAAGGTGACGCACACTGTCGTAGCGCCGCCGGTCGGGCACAAAGACTGGGAGGAGAAGGTAACTTCGGCTCTCGTAGCGCCTCTGGTCGGGCACAATGACTGGGAGGAGAGGGTGACCCCCTGCTGTCGCATCGCCGCCGGTCCGGCACAATGGCACATACACTCACACACGCACATGAAGACACGTGGCATCGGAACATGCCTGGAAACGCCTGGAAACGCCTGGAAACGCCTGGAAACGCCTGGCGGGGAGCGTAGCGGCGACGCCGAACGGGCCAAAATGTCTGCCGCTTTGTTGCAATCTCGCCGGCTAAACCGCGCGTCGTAGGCGAAACGTAACAGACCGCCCCGCCGGGGGAAGGAGATCCCGATGGACAGGGGACTGCATCCGCTGTCCGGAGGGATGTCGCTCGATGATGCTCATAACAGAAGTCGGGCGTCCCTCGACGTTTCTTGAGCGCAGGGCACAGAGAAGGCCTCGTTCTCTCGTTCAGGTTCGCACAGGACACTGCAAAGTGACTTCGGGAGAGTTCACATTCTTGTTCTCGTTCCCGGCAAGCGTTAGAACTACGCTGAAACTCAACCGCTCAGTCAGCAAGCACGGCACAACCCTCACTAAGCCCTGCCAGGCTCTTTTCCCTTTTTATACCACTGCCTAGTTCCTTACAGTAGTCTAGCATCACTCAGAACGCGTCCACAAATTGGAAAATTGCACTAGAAAGCATATCATCACTTTGAAACACTAAACAAAAGCAATATGTTAAACAATCCTGCCTCAGGAAGAAAAACATCAGTAACAAACAATTTTGAGGCTGATTCCTACGTTAGGGGCTTCGACTTAAGCCATCGGCGTTACCGTTGAGACTCCCCTTTTTGTAACGCACCTCAAAGGAATATTGTTGCAAAGCGAGGCTCCAGCGCAGGAGGCGGCCATTTTTGGGAGAGATGGTCTGCAGCCATTGGAGAGGGCAGTGATCCGTCTCAATGATAAACCTCGAGCCGGCTAGATAGCATGACAATTTCTGAACGGCCCACACGAGACACGCACACTCCTTCTCGGTGGCGCTATACGCCTGCTCACGACTGGTCAGCTTACGACTAGCATACAGGACGGGGTGTTCTACTTCTCCATTTTCCCGTTAGCACAGTACAACGCCCATGCCTCGCTCACTAGCATCGCACTGAACAACGAACCCTTTTGTATAGTCTGGCGATCGTAGCACAGGCTGGCTTGTTAGGGCACTCTTTAGGGCGCTAAAAGCTCTTTCCTTTGTCTCGTCCCAGACGACTGTTTGAGGCTCTGACTTTCTTAGAGCATCCGTCAGGGGAGCCGCGATATCAGAGTACCTGGGGATGTACCTCTGATAGTAGCCGGCGACACCTAAGAACGACCGAATATCGGTCTTTGTGCGCGGTTGCGGAAAGTCTCGCACAGCGGCCACTTTTATTTCAGAGGGGCGGCGACGACCCTGACCAATCACGTGACCGAGGTAGACAACCTCGGCCTGTGCTAACTGGCACTTAGGAGCCTTTACTGTCAAGCCTGCTTCGCGCAGGCGGGTTAGCACTGCCCGCAAGTGTGCCATATGCTCAGACCAGGATGCGGAGAATATCGCTACGTCGTCTAGATACGGTAAAGCGAATTCTTGCTGTCCCCGCAACACTTTATCCATGAGGCTTGAAAAACAGTATGGTGCGTTCTTCAAACCAAAACTCAACACTTTAGGACGGAATGTTCCCATTGGTGAAATGAACGCCGCATACCTACTAGCCTCTTCTGTGAGTGGAACCTGCCAATAACCCCTGACAAGATCTAGGGTGGAAATAAACTGAGCGCTACTAACTTTCTCAAGGCGCTCCTCGATGTTAGGGATCGGATAAATTTGATCCTTAGTGATGGAATTAAGCCTGCGGTAGTCGACGCAAGGACGAGGTTCCTTGCCCGGTACCTCAACTAAAATCAAAGGGGAGGTATAATCACTCTCACCTGCCCCAATAACACCGAGCTGTAGCATTTTCTTTACCTCAGCCTCCATAATATCGCTCTGGCGGGGTGACACCCGATACGCCTTGGATCGTACTGGCTCTGGGGAGGTAAGTTCTATGTCATGAGTAAGTACAGAAGTCCTACCAGGCCTCTCAGAGAACAGACCTTGAAACTCTTGTAAGAGCTGGTGTAGTTCGGTTTTCTGCTCAGGCGACAGCGGTGCTTTACTGATAAGGTCACTAATGACTTGACCGGTGTCTTCCCTGTTCGTCACTGAGCCTAGTCCCGGAAGCTCGACCGGAAGCTCTTCAGGAACGTTTACCATCATGCACACCACTGCTTCCCTTTGTCTATAAGGTTTGAGCAGATTAAAGTGGTAAACTTGCTGTGCTTTCCGCTTTCCTGGCAGACTTACCACGTAGTTAACGTCCGACAGTTTCTGAACAATTCGTGCTGGGCCCTCCCACTGCACGTCTAGTTTGTTGTTTAGCGATGTGCGCAATATCATGACCTCATCGCCCACCTCAAAACGACGGGCCCTGGCGGTCCGATCATAATAAACCTTGGCCCTCTGCTGGGCCTTTGTCATTGCTTCACCTGACAACTCCTGTGCCCTTCTTAAGCGTTCGAGGAGCTTAAGCACGTACTCCACCAGGACTGGGTCGTCGCCCCTGCCTTCCCATGATTCTCGAAGCATGCGAAGCGGAGACCGAAGCGAGCGACCGTACACCAGCTCAGCTGGCGAAAACCCCGTAGCTGCATGCGGCGCGGTTCTTAATGCAAACATCACCCCAGGCAGACACAGCTCCCAGTCAGTTTGATGTTCAAAACACAAGGCTCTCAACACGCGCTTCATGACGGAGTGGAGCTTCTCAACGGAATTCGACTGAGGGTGGTACACTGAGCTGTGTAGCAGCTTTACCCCACACCTTTCGAGAAAAGTTGTCGTCAAAGCGCTAGTAAACACTGTGCCCTGATCTGATTGGATTTCTGCAGGAAAACCAACTCGCGCAAATATGGACAGTAGTGCATTGACTATCTCAACTGAGCTGAGTTGTTTAAGCTGTAACGTGGCGCCGCATAGCGTGCCTGTTTGTCATGTCGCTGGAGCTCCTCGCGGACTATCTGGCGGATGGCGGACGAAAGGTCTGGGAGCGGAGGACTCGTGCCAGCACTTGCTACAGCCGTTACACTGGCCAGCCGTCCAAACTTTGGTGTAATTTGGCGAGTCTTCAGCGCCTCGAGCGTACGGCAGTGCCGTATCAGTTCTGACACAGTGTTCAAGTTCTCTTTACCAATGAGGAAGTTGTACACGTCTTCCGCTATTCCTTTTATCACGTGCCCCACTTTATCTTCCTCTGTCATTTGAGGGCTGACGGTTCGGCACAGCTTCAAGACTTCTTCGATATAGGTAGTGCAAGTCTCGCCGGGTACCTGAGCTCTCTGGACTAATGTGAGTTCCGCACGTTTCCTCTTTGCGTCCGAGTCACCGAAACACTTCTTGATCTCCTCAACGAAGCGTGTCCATGTAGTTAGCATGTCCGCGTGGATGTCATACCATACCAACGCCGTGCGGCCTAGAAGAAAACGTTCCAAGCTGACTGGTAGCGTTCCAGTTATTGCATTGGACCCTTCAGTAATGGGTTAGCCACTCATCCACATCTTCCTCTGCCTTCGCCGAGAACGTGCGTGGCTCTCTGTAGTGCTGGATAGGGACTGGGCTCGCCGAGGCACTGCTGGTGAGGGTATTTTGCTCTGTGGCCATGATTGAGCGCGACGGTGAAAGTCCGGCGAGGCGACGGCTGCGGCGTAGCTCTTGTGCTGTTGGCTCCGTTGTAGGTCGTGGTAGTTACCCCGCACAGCTCCACCAAATGTTATACACGACGTGTGTAATGCATAACCAGATGAATCTGGTTGATAGGCGCGGTTGTTGGAGAGCGGTCTCGGGGCAGCTTGGCTAACGTCGTTCTTTCTGTCATCTGGTTGTCTGCGCGGCAGGCGTGGTTCATGACAGGTTGTGACAATATATTTCATTAGGCTTAAAAGATTAAATAGGCAAGTAAGCAAGTGTCAACAGTGTACAAATAATTATGCCTAACCAATCAAAACCGAATCAGTCAGGCCTAATTCCCGCAGACAATGTTTGACCTGAGTGCATTGCCTCTCCCAAACCCTTCCTACTCAGGTGAGGTTTATTCACGCTATGCGGAGAGGCGGGAAGCCGGAGCTGCGTGCTGGTTTCCCTGGTGTTTTCTTCACTGGTGTTGTCTAAGAATGCATAAGCAAACTCCAAAATTTCAGTTGACGCATCCCCAAATTTAGGTTGGCCATCTTCCAAATATAAGTTGGCCTAGACCCAAATTTCAGGTTCACCCTTCCCCCAAATTTCAGTTGGGCCACCCCCACATTTCAATTGTCCCCCCACTCCGCTACTATAACCTTGCCGTGCATTTTCTATGGAGCACAATGTATCCATGTGGGTACTCCTTCTGATCAATTTCATTTTTCTTCCAGATTTCAGTGGTTCCTTATCGCTTATCAAGCTAGCAATCATCTACATTATAGGGTCTTCGGGTCTCACTGGAGTACCGACCACCGCGGGTTCGAGCGAACCAAACGACCGCGTCAGCCTCTAGCGCGGCGCTGCGCTGCAGGGGTCGTCGGACGACCTCGCCGCTGCCACCATTTGAAGGAGTTGAAGGTCGTAGAGAGGAACTCGGTGAACAGGATTTATTTACATTTTAACATTTTTACAAGACATATATCGACAGTCTAGCGTGACTCCCATATGGAGCCCGCAAGACTAACATACAGCAAACAGCTTACGAGCACACAGCTCACGAGTACATTTCTAGCATGACAACGAGCACTCAGCTCCCGACGACGAGCACACACTAGCAGCCGGCAAACGCTCCTTATAAGCACTTGGTCCCCCCTTGATCCCAAGCGAATGGAAACGTTCGTCCAGTCATCGTTCGACGTCACCGTGCGATGTCACCGAAGATGACCCGCCCTTTTGGAGGAGGCTGGCTCACATACTCGTGTTGCACACACACACAGGTGTAAAGGTCCGGAGCCGACGTCAGAGGGCTTCGTAGAACTCTGCTTTGTCCCGGGTGGCGCGGCCGAGTACCACATTCCTGAGCTGACCGCGCGCCACGAGGCTGCCGGTTATTTGCAGTTCTCTGAAGTGCGCCCCGTCTGGTTGGATTGGAACACGTGCAGCGGGCTGAAAGCTGGCACGTTGTCACCCCGTACGGCCACTCCTAACAGCGCGCGAAACCAGGCGGCAAGTGGTTACCGTGCAATGCACGCAAGGGCACAGTCGTACACTGAGTTAGCAGAAACCGTTTATTGCCTCCGGCGGCACCCAACACCGCACAAACGCCCGGTCCCGTAGCGAAGCGTGAGCCAAAGGAGCCCCGCACCAAGGGTGGAAATACAGACAGGGGCGCCTATGGCACGTCGCTGCGAGAGCGCAGGCTGAATCTGCGCCACGCCGCTAGGAAAAGACGCGACGGCTATGCTACTTGATGTCGCGATAACCAATCGGCCAACTCGTGAGAGATCGGGCAATCTCCTTCACCTTCGGCCTCCGACAAGTGCGACTCGGCGTGGTACGACCTCGTGCGAGCACTGGGCACCCTTTCTTCGGCTTAGCGTCCGGAAAGGATCAACAAAACGAATTTGTTGGCCCTTCCACTCTGTGAAAAAGGACGACGAGCGAAGCCGTTACGTGTTCTAAAATGACTATATATATATATATATATATACATAAAGCGGGCGTCTCGCTAGTGCTGCTTTGACACCGCCGGCGCTCACGTTGCCGATTCTGTTCGCGTGCCCTCTCGTTACGGGCACCCTGCGGATCGTCCCCGGGCAGGGGATTGCTACGACGGGCTTTAGCGGCGTCCCACGGCCGGCGCTGACATTCCCGGTTCTGCTCACAAAGCCGTTCTTGACGGGCACGCTGCGGGTCTTCGTCGGTAGGTCGAGACACAAGACGGGCCAGGCTCATCGAGAGGCACACGATCGACCTTAGCGGCTTCCCGCAACGGGCGCGTCAGTTCTCGCTGTCGCTCCCGCCGTCGTTCCAAAATGACACGTTGCTATTCTTGCGTGCGCACGATACGCGTTCGCCTCGTGGAGCCGCTCAAGAACAACTGCCGATAAGTCGCTAGGCGACACTGACGTCACATATAGGACTATAATTACGTGCACGTTAATTATGGCTTGTATGTTTGTTACGGACACGGTTGCTATAACGGCGCCTCCCCTAGCAGCGGCGAATGAGCGCCGCGCTGAGATCAATGAGTTATCAATCGACTTGACACTTCCGTCGAGCGCACTAGTATGAACCAATGGACCATCCATATGTTTTGACACTTATGCTAATGAACATGCAAGACTAGACTATTCTTGCACCAGCTTTGGAGACCAAAATTTTTCTTTGTTGACGCCAAGGTGTACACGCAGGGACGCAGAAAATTTGCGGGGGTAACCCTATACAGCTTTGTTGTAAAAGTAGGCGCTCCGCGCACGGGAAAACGCGCCGTGCGCGAGCTCAAGTCCTAGTCACAAAGGTGTCGACGGATGAGAGGAATCATGTAAGTCACGAGTGAGCTTCTGGAGGCAAGAGACTCGCTTCTAGGGTTCGCGAGAAAAAGGGGCCTAAAAATTCTGAAACGTAGCCAGAAAAGTCGCCAACTGCGGCAAAAGCTTTATATGTAGCCAAAACGCTAGCCACAGTGCGATAAACTAAGTTTCCCATTTGTGACACAAAAAATTTGGAAAAAAGCGAGAATACCTCAAGTTTCCGTCTTCCCTGATGGTAAGCAAAAATACCGCAACAATACAAATGTATTGTTGTTTAATATATTTATCACAACGACCAGCTGATTTTCTCTGATAATTTTTGACGCTCGCTTTCGCCCTTTCCCATAGCCAATGCGGTTTCTGTACAATAAACTCGCTGCCCGAGTTCCTTGCACCACTGTAACTTCAAACGTTCCCACGCGAACTGTATGACATCACAAACTTCTCTCTTTCATATGCAGTCAACTTGCCACATAGAGATTGACGCCTGTAATATCAGGGGTGCCATGATCTGTTTTCGTTTGTTGCAGTCGTTTCTGGCGCCAAGAACCATGGTCTTCGAGATTGTCTATATAGGTAGGCGCCGCTGGAAATCATATGACGCCACCTATTGCTTCCGTCGTAAGAAGAACGCAAAACATTTCCTTTATTATTGGTTAATTCCTGTTACTCAGAGGGAGCTGCTTGGGTCTTTTGAATAATCAGTCCATGACAGTCAAGGACTACTCGAAACGTTGATTTCAGCCAACGAGGGTTACATATGCAACATCTCGGGCAGTCCTGGACAGTCTAGGACAAGTCGAACAAACCCACTGACGATATCACAGCTATGATATATTTGCTTGGAGACCGTGCAAGACAAAAAAGCATTCGCCCTCAAGATCTAGCGTTTGGGGCTGTTTCTCCGAGGTGGCCGAAGGGGGAAATGTGATTATGAGATTACATATTTCAATTACCACCGCAACAAAGTAGCCAGAAAGTAGCCAAGTCGCCAAGCACAATTTTCGATCACCGGCAGCCTTTAAAAGTAGCCAGTTCGGCGAGGAATCGGCACATCCCCAATCACAATTCCGGCAGTAGCAGCGATGATGCGTCCACGCTGTCTAAAGCTGCCATGAACTTCTTGCAGATGCTGCCTGATCAACGGTTCCGGAGCCAAAAGCGCTGCGCAGACTCAGAAGACTCGCTTTACGCCTACAGCCACATAATCGCCGCTCCGACGGGGAGCTGAGGAACCGAGGAAAAGACAAAAGGGTGTCCCCACATGCTTGCCGTCATTTCTGGCAGTGGCAGCAGCTAGGCCTGCACGCAGTCTAAACTTGCAATTAACTTCTTGCAGATGCTGCCTGATGGAGTGTTTCGGAGCCACAATCGGTGCACGTTCTCAGAAGACACAAGGTATCGCTCTTTACGTCAGCAGCCACATCATCGCTGCAGCGACGGAAGAGCTGAGGAAGCAAGGCAAAGACGAAAATGTGTTACACAAGCTTCCCGCCATTCCTGGCAGTGACAGCGGCGGCGCCTGCACGCTTTCTAAACCTGCTACGAACTTTTCGCAGATAACGCTTGATCAAGTGTTTCCGAGCCGCACTCGGTGCGCAGTCCCAGAAGACACAAGGGATTGCTCTTTACGTTAACAGTCACATCATATCCGCTGCGACGGAAGCACTGAGGAAGCAAGGCAAAGACGAAAGGGTGTCCCCACAAGCTTGCCGTCATTTCTGGCAGTGGCAGCACCGAGTCCTGCTCGCTGTCTAACCCTGCTACGCACTACTTTCAGATGCTGCCTGGAAAGTGTTTCGTTGCCGCAATCGGTGCGCAGTCTCAGAAGGCACAAATGATCGTTCTTCGCGTAAAAAGCAACATCATCTCCGCTGCAACGGAAGCGGTAAGGAAGCAAGGCAAAGACGAAAGTGTGTCCCACAAGTTTGCCATCATTTCTGGCAATGGCAGCGGCGAAGCGTGCATGCTGTCTAAACCATCTACGAACTTCCTGCAGATGCTGCCTGATCAAGTGGTTCTGAGCCGCAATCAGTGCGCAGTTTCAGAAGACACAAGCAATCGCTCTTTACGTAAACAGCCACATAATCGCCACTGTGACGGAAGCGCCGTGGAATCAAGGCGGGGACAAAACGGTGTCCCCACAAGCTTGCCGTCATTTCTGGCAGTGGCAGCGGCGAGGCCTGCACGCTGTCTAAACTTGCTACAAAATTCTTGCAGATGTTGCCTGATGGAGTGTTTCGCAGCCGCAATCGGTGCGCGTTCTCAGAAGACACAAGGGGTCGCTCTTTACGTAAACAGCCATATAATCGCCGCTGCGATGGAAGCGCAGAGGAATCAAGGCAGGGACAAAACCGTGTCCCCACGAGCTTGCCATCATTTCTGGCAGTGGCAGCGGCGAAGCCTGCACGCTGTCTAAACCTGCTACGAACTTCTTGCAGATACAGCCTGATCAAGCGCTGCGGAGCCGCAATTCGACTAACTTAGCTTTAATATCACTAACCGAGTACATTCGCCACTCGATTGGTAGGGGTAACTTTGTTGGTTCAGTATGCTTGGACTTCACTAAATCTTTTGATATAATTAATCATAACATACTTTTTACTAAGCTAGAAGCCCTGGGAATTGCCGCTCCTGTGCTAAAACTCCTAAAAAGGTACCTACATGATAGAAAACAAACAGTTTTTAGGTGCTCATTCTGATACTAAAGTGAGTAACCAAGGTGTACCCCAAGGCTGCATATGAGGTCCCTTACTACATATATATATATATATATATATATATATATATATATATATATATATATTGATGATTTACCCACATGTCTTAAATCGGCACATTGTGTGCTATACGCAGACGATACTACTATCTCGTTGCGTAGCGATTTTTTAACCATAATCCTTAAACTAAACAATGAGCTTGACCATATTGTTGCATGGTGTTCGTCCAATCACTTAATTATCAATCCTTCTAAAATTCTATTCATGATTTTCGGTTCTAGCCAAAGAATACTAACTGGCTTGCCTGAGCTAACTCTAGATGGTCATCACATTCCCGTCTCCGACTGTGTATCATTTTTGGGCATCAAATTAGATTCTAACCTGAAGTTTTCTCAACACATTGCCTTCGTCAAGCAAAAGTGCGCCTTCGGTATTAGAGCATTAATCAAATCAAGAACACATTTCTCCAAAGACGCAATATTAGCATTATACTTTGCCTTCATTCACAGCCACATTAATTATGGCATTGTTTCCTGGGGAAACATAACTGTCATATCTCGTCTATTCAGCACTTACAAAACCAAACAATGCGCATTATCACTAACAGTGGGTTTTCACGAGTGCTACTCTACTACGCGAAAATAACATCCTTGCTGTAACGCACTTGTTCAACTATAATCCAATAATTATGTTCTATAGATTACTTACTAAACAGCTCTTATACCAATTCATTGATTCCAGGCACCTCATAAATAACAATACCAGCTTTGCACGTTACTCCAATTTTTTACTACCTATGGTTCATTCTAACTATAGAAAAATGACATCGTTGGCTGCTACAAAACTGTGGAGTGGTTTACCCTTCAGCATTAAATCTTCATCCTTTCATACATTTAGTCATTCCCTTAAGCTGTTTTATATGCGTAACTAAGTTTACGTCATTCATTACACTACATTTGTCATTTTTTATGTATCGACAGTGTTTCTTATGCTCTATAGACTTGCATACATACAATTTGCTTTCGTTATTTTATTTTTCAATGGTGTATTTTCGAGATTGTGTTTGTTTCTTTTAGTTAGCTTGCTCTTTAATAGATTTCTACGTAGTTAATTTTAACTCTGGGTCCCGTTGCAGTCTTTGACTTTGGGACCCTCGTCTATGTATTAAACGAGAAGAGAGGGGGTTGACCGAGGGGCCCGATTTTTATTAGTCATATCATAAGAAGGCAACAAACAAATGTATTGCCTCTTACCAACTCATTGCACTTAAAGAATAATAAACTGAAACTGAAGACCTGACCGCCGGAGTGTCCGCTGAAGCGTCATCACGCCATATGAAGACAAAGAGAGATTAAAGAATGAAAAATGATTGATAGTGACAGTTAGCGAATGATAACGTTATAATAGAGATTGGCGGAGGTAGTAATGACTGGTAATGACTAATAATGACTACTAATGACTTATAATGACTACTAATTACACCGAAATGATCAATATGTCTAACGACGGCTTGTAATGACAAGTCATTAGAAATGACTAGAAATGTCTAGTAATTGGTAGTAATGACTAAAATTACTACAATTGGCTTGTGATGACTACTAATGACTACGAGATGACCTATATGTCTAACGACTGCTTGTGATGAGTACAATTGATTACAAGTGACTAAAAATGCTTACTAGTGAGAAGTAATGACTAATAATGACTGAACTGCTTTGCAATTAGAAGCAATGACTATGAAATAACCAATATGTCTAACGACAACTTGTGACGACTACAATTCATTAGAAATGACTAAAATAGCTTAGTTATGAGAAGTAGTCACTAATAATGACTCAAATGACTAGTAATGATGATTACTGACTATGATATGACGAACATGTCTAACGACAGCTTGTAATGACTACCATTGTTTACAAATGACTAAAAATGCTTAGTAGTGAGCAATAATGACTAAAAGAAAAGAGAAAGAGAAGTGGCGAATAGAAAGAGGCGAATGATAAGAAAACTTGTATTTTTTACAGGGACCCTGTAATTCTTTAGTTTGGTTAAACATTTTGAGATCTCCGAGTAGAGGTAGGTTCGATAAGCCAAATTTGAAGTGTGTTTTTATTTTTTATTTTAGAAGCTCACTGATAATCACAAAAATATGGTTTGCGCGCGCATAACTTTTTGAACTTTGTTGTCTCGATATGTCGTTCTTTATTTTTAAGCAGATAGGACTCATTATTTTTGTGAGATATGCTTGCATTGCCAAGTCTACGTTATTTGTTAGAAGCCTGTAGTGGTGCGCTTGAGTGTCAGTTCACATTTAGGAAGTGGTCGGGATATTTTGTTTCTTTTAAAGTAAGACGCGTTATTGGGAGGGGCCATTCTATGACCGCGCAATTTTAGAAAATGTTTATATTATTCCTTTAGGGCGTGCCTCTCTCGGACAGAGATAAGCATATTATTGGTGAGTGTGTCACACGTGTATTCATAAGACGGCAGCATTTTGAGTATTCCTGCTTGTAAGTATTCAGACATAAGCTCGAATTTTCGTGTAGTTTCGAGCGCGTAATTTACCCAACAATCTTTTTGTTATTTCTTTAGTGCGGGTCCTTTGTGGGCAAGAAAGAGAATGTTAGTGCGTGAGTCGCACGACAGTGAAAGATTTACGGAGCCTTATTCGGAATATGTGGATTGTTTTGAGAGGGAAGCCTTGTCTTCACGACCTGTGCTTGTCTCATCAAACTTTCGCCAAGAATTCATTCTGCAGCGTGACCTCAGAAACCGTGGTCTACGTGTCGTCCTTGTCCAACTTAACGAAAGCGGTGAAGAACACCCCGTGCTGTACCTCAGTGGAAAACTGACAGCGCGAGAACAGGCGTTTAGCACCTTGTAGAAGGAGTTTTTGCGTGTAGTATGGGCCATTCAAAAGCCAGGATGCTATATTCAAGGCACGAAATTCGCGGTCGAGAGCGACGGTTGCCCTCTTGCATAGCTGGAAGAAATGTCAGAAAAAAAGGGGATACTGCTCAGATGGAATCTCATTTTGCACGCACACAAGTTCGAGGCAAAGCATAGAAAAGGGAGCCAGAATATGAATGCAGATGGTCTAAGGCGGGGATTTTAGGTAAGCAACTCAGGGCGTTTTTTAACGTGTTGTGTACCGCTATCGATGTTAGTGAGATAGGAAACCAATTTCCGCTTTGCCGAAGGCTGATCACGGTAATAAAAAAAAAAGAGAGAGAGGGGGTAGAACTTCTAAAGCAGTGTGGGGATCATAGCGTCCAGTAGGCGTGTCGCTCGGGCACGCCAGCGTGTACTCGTGTTTTAACGCGACGGCGCCGAGGGCCTCGTGTCGCAGAGACGCGGCGTCGGCGTCCAGCGTCTGACGTCGTTTCGGTAAAAAGAGTTTCGAAGCACGCATATCCAATCACACAGGCCCTCCATGCAGCCCAAGGACCCTACTGAATTAGTTGAATTTCTAAACATAAAATACGCGATAAAAGTCGTAAAGTACGACTTACACACAGCCTACAGATAGGACAGCGTCGGATTGTAATGTCAATATACGAGAAAGCATTGTTTTGTTACGCGAAAACTAAAAAAAAACACACAACCCCTTTTCTAGCCTTTCTACAATCATAGAGCGGCCATGGCTTATAGTGCTCTCCTAAACATTCGTTTAAGGGAGGACTATAACAACGTTTATAACACTGTGCAATGCCACTTGGGCATCCATTGATGGAACTGCGGCTGTGTGCTCCTCTTTGAAGATGCGGAACTTCTAGCGCGACACAGCCCACAGCTCACGCTAAAAATTATAGAAGTTGATTTCATCAGAAATCTGGGTAGTATGTGCGTTAGTGCCCACTCTGTCGCGCTGACCCCTAGCGAAGTCATGCATCTCTACAGAGAGCAAGAGTAATGTGCGTTTTTTTTTCAAGTGACCATGTTCTTAGCACAATGACTTGCTGTTAGAACACCCCTTGTGACTGCCTTTCATTTTACATACTTGATGTGGCAACGCAATAAAATATTGTTGGAAGTCAGCGCAGCGTATGTCGTCTCTCGCAGTCCTTGACCTTCGCGTTGTACGTCGTTCTTTATCATTGATTTTGATAGTCAAATATTCATTATCACCTAATGTTAACAATTAAAAGAACACCCCGTATTTACCACTTATCACACATCTCATGAGACATTTCGCTTGGCGTACACGTAACCAGGGCAAAAAGAAATATGGTAAAAGCTCACCTCGCGGCAGTCAGCCTGCCTCGCTCCCGGGAACACGTGCGCGATAGCTTTGTCGACACTCTCGACCAGGTATTGGGTGATTCTCTCGCGTAGCGCGAACGTGAGCGTGCACCCTTTGGCAAACGTGGCCCGCATCCGCTCCATGCTGCCCAGCGCCTTCAACTCGCCACACGCCATGAAGCCCACGCGGCTGCAGGCCGCCTCGCACTCCTCGGTACTGCGCAAAAGGCGACTGCAGTCGCTTACATTCGAACACAACAAGCTGTGTGTATCACGTCTAAGGGTGTCGCCACACTTCAGTCACAGTCAGTTATTACAATTTTATTGCGATAGAAATTATATTGACACTCCAAGCACATTTTTGCCGTCGCTGGCGTCGTCGTTGAGATCCTCCGCGTAATGTATACAACGTTGCCGCTCGTCGTATGCTGTATGTGCGAGTGAAAGCGCGCGAGGGAAGCCATAGAGTTACTATACTGACTCTAGAGGACAAGCTACCCATAGGGCCCATGCATTGAAATCGGGAACCGCAAGAGCGCCGCCATGTTGCTACGCGCCGAGGTTGCCAGCTCCTGAGACGCTTGCTAGACTTGGTGACAGTAGTCAGTTTTAATCCGGCAACAGTAGCAGCGTAGCAGCATGGCGTCTCGCTTGTACTGTCGTGATGTGTGCGTGCAGCCGTGTGTTTGGGCTTTATAAGTTGGTTCTTTATTCTATCTTGCGGGACGGTGCGGGTGTGGTCCATGTTGGCCGTACAGGTGGCAGTTATGCAACCGAGGGATGATCCTGTTGAAGTTTCCGGCGGTATGCGGTTTTCAGCGGTCACGCCTGTTGCAGGAGTGTCACTCGACGAGGTTACGAGCTCGAAGCTGTGGTCAGATTCCTCGTTGGCGTTCCGTAATTCTCTTCGCACGGGCGCGGTACGTTGCAAAAGCCGCTTTCGCGATCTATCGTCGCGACGATAGATCGGTTTTTTTTTTATTATTATGAGTACTGATCCAGCTGTAGGGCACATGTAACCGACAAACGGAAGTCTCAGGAGAGCACCTGAGATTATTATAAAGCAGGCGGCGCAAGAACTCCAGGGCACCGAAGTGACAGTGGGGGGATCAAAGCTCGAAGCAGAACGGTACGTAGGTTGGGGCCGCCGAGGCAGGTGTGTGTGCCAGGGAGTGTTCGCACAGACAGCTACCCTGGCACGCGCAGCAGAGCCTCGCAAGGTCGAGATACCTTAAAGGCACCTGCGCCCATGATCTTTCTTTTGCCTCGGTGCAGTGTGTACGATTAAAGAGAATATGGAGGACATCCGGTTCAGTCGCGAATGCGCCATGACAAATGTAGCTCGTGTCGCCTGGCCTGTACAGTAATATCAGAGTTGGTTGTGTGAACTTTATGCATAATACGCTTTGTTACGGTACCTTAACGCAATGGGTCTAGAGGACGGTGTTGGTACATTTTTTCGTACCGCCCTAATCCTATACCCCCTACTACAAACACACACACACACACACACACATACCCCCCTCTTTTTATGTATACATACAATTCCTTGCCATGACGGATCCATAGCCTCCTTTATTTTTGAAAAATAGAGGAGGCTATGGACCAATTGACCAGTTCAAGTTGTCAACTTCTCAGTAACTGTCATAGGAATCACTGTATTAAACACAATTCCACGATCGGATTGTTTACTTTCATTTTTTGTTGTAACACTGAGGACTACATAGAACTTTATTTTGTATATGTGAGAGAAGTATGTGGATATCACGAGCTTAAGCCAATGTGCGATACACAGACAAAGCAGCTGCTACAACATGAACTGCATTGAGGGCCACACAACACGTACGTAATTAAAGGTGCAAAATATAGGGGGAAGCTTCAAAATACGCTCTGTAGCACTGCAAAGTGTCACATATACTGTATGTGTACAATAAATGTTCAAAAGAACAATGCATCAACGTCCCATTTGCCTTCAAGTTTATTATCAAGTTCAAGTTTACTGAAGTTTATTATGAGCATATGTACAACAGGAATCTACTGACACACCCGCAGTCAAGGTGGCTGTTCGAGGTGTGCTGGCTGTCTCAGTGTAAGAAAAAGAAATTGGGTGAATGTCGACACCAGTGCCACTGCTTCTTGCCTGTGACCTGCACGTGCCTCCACGGCATCTTTGTGCACAAGTGTGCTGGCGTCGCCAGGCGTAGGAGTCATCCGCGAGAAAGAGTATCGTTTACATGGAGAAGTGGCTGTTCACATTGCCTGCCGCTTTCCCTGAAATGTTTCCTTTACGACTAGGGTGACACACCCACAGTCAAGGTGGCTGTTCGAGGTGTGCTGGCTGCCTAAACGAAAGAAAAAGAAAGAAATTAGATGAATGTCGACACCAGTGCTATTGCTTCTTGCCTCTTACCTGCACTTGCCTCCACGGCGTCTTGGCTTGAGGAGTCTGTATGAGGGAGCTGCTGTGGCTAGGCGTAGGCATTGTCTAAACAAAAAGAAAAGGCCATTCAAATGGGAAATTATTGAAATTAATGCAGTTATGTCTGCTTCTTGCATTCTTCTCGCCCAAACATCTTCAAACATGGTGTCCAGTTCACTGCTTCTGCTTTTTACCTGCAGGTGTTGCTGCGAGATCCTTAGTATGGCTGCGTGCAGCATTGTAACACTTTGTGGAGGCATTTGAAGTGGTAGCCAAAAATATAAAGAATCATCCTTGTCTGCACAAATGCTTTCAATTTCTAAATGCAGTGGTAACTATCACTATTAGTGCAAGGCCCCCCACATCTATGCGGCAAGTTCCATAGCTCGAAACTGAATTTTTCCTTTCGTGTTTCACAAGGCGTCTGATATGTCCACATTAGATGTGATGTGTTTATTTTTATTTATCCCAGTGTGGAGAGAGCATTATTAAATTGTTTTTTTTTATTTTTGCTAGTCTTGTTTTTTGGTTTATTCCTGAATTTATCAAGCACCAGTCTCATGATGCTAAAATGACTTATGTAATGACAATCATAGCTTTTGTTTTGCAGAAAAACAACGCATTTCCTGACCCATTGTTTGACATCCCCTCACTCGCATAATCTTGCAGAGTATTCTACCTATATTTACTTGCTTGACCTCCACTAAAGAGTTGCATTTGCAAATACGACTCTTTCCTTAAAACCATTCGACACTTCTCATAATTTCCGTACCTTGGGCTTCGATACTCTGCATGCACCATTTTTGCTTGTTTCTGACTAAAAATGTATTTTTCAATTTAGAGCTTAAATTTTACCTTTGGAACACACGGAAGGGCTTGCCATTGCATATCTGCATAAAAGGGAAACGTTTCATTAAACATTTGCAAAATCCAATTGAAGATTGATGAATGCAGCTTGCAGTGTGATATGACTGAAGGAGCCATAAAAGTAACTCATCTCACTTGGTAAATTAAAGCACATATTAGTGTGATGTGCAAGATACGTTACACTAACGTGGTAGGTTCTCTTGTTTATACAACAAAATAATCGGTGTGCGAGAAAAAAATTATTTTTGCATACCCCTTGTACACACTGGTTTAAGGAGAATGAGCTGGAGCTGTCCACATGATCTACTTATTTTACCTGCGAGTTTGGTCAACAAAAATGTGTCCCAGCTGCTTAGTGGTACTCGGGATTATGTCAGTATTGCTTATGTGCCTTTTGTCTAAAATAATTGAATTTTGAAAATGCTCGCAGGGATCTGATGTGCATATCTTCAGTTTATGGATACATGTAAAAGACTCAGCATCAAGTGCAAGTGAACGTTCCCGCAGGCCCGGAGTCAATCATGCAAATAGATTCGCTGCACAAATTTGTGACCAGAAAAGATATTCCACATGAAATACCATGCAAGGAAGTGTTGAAAATATTGCACAGTTAATAAAACGCCTATGCTATTAATATGTGGGTTGATGCACTCGTTATGCAAAACGGAGGTGAGGCGTGCAGACAGGACACAAGAGTAGCGTATTTACAAGCAAACAACACGAGCGCCGCCCACTTCTCTACTCTTGTGTCCTGTCTGCACGCCTCACTTCTGTTTTGCATAATGAATCCTTACCAAGTAGCTGAGCTTTCTGCCGTTCTAAGTCTCGATGCACTCGATTTCGTCCGCATTAGGCACTCGCCTCTTGATTACTTCGTGGCAGAGAAATACTCGGCATCAGGCTGTTTGACTGCTGTGGCCTTTGTAGAAGCATGATTGTTCGAAGTGCAACAATTAAACAGATTCTTTCAGTTGCTTGCGGCTTCGCCAGTACAATTCCGGTGCGCTGGTCCGCCTGTCCAGCAGTTTCCTACTGAAGGGAAACCTGCAAATAAAAACACCGCTCCGCATGCAGAAAAATGCTCTACTGTGACGCTTCTCAAACGATTGTGATGCACCACAAGAGCTGCCTACTCGCGTGATATTCTCAACAAGGAGATACATTCGTTTACTTACATGTCAAGGTATATGCCAGAGCACTTCGGTGGCACACAAGGCACGAGTGTGTGTGCCATAGCGTCCGATGTCGACGCGCGATCGCATGTCAAACCTAAACTGTACGAAACTACTACGCATCCAAAAAACAGATTCGAAACCGAAATTCGTGTCATCCTTTATTGCAAGAATGCGTACATCGTGATTTACATAAGTCGCGGACTTAGCGATCGCTTTCTGTAAACTTAATATTAACGTACCACCTTCATAAAGCCATCAGGTATGCGTTTTTAGATGACGAAGCATAAGGCGACCTGTACTTGCTTTCAGTCCTTTCAATAGTAATTGCGCTGGCCACATTGACCAGTAGCAACAGGGCGGCGCCCTAGAGGTTCCCACTTTTCCGGCCCAGCTTTTCCTCTGGAGTCGTTCTACTAACTCTATGAGGGAAGCCGCCGATCGGGGCTCACTCTGGCGCGTAACGAATAAAGCGGAGAGCAAACGCGCCGTCTTCCGTCGCGCGAAGGGCCGTGGTGGGATGTGGGAGGACAGCGTAGTGCTCCAGCAGCAACTGCGCATTTCGTGGCCGGTCGCAAAGGGAACTGACGATCGCGGCTCAATCTGGCGCGCCATATACGTACGAAGCGGGTAGGCACCGCGGGAAATAGGGCCGGCGGTTCCGGCTGCGTCAAGTGCGTACTTTGCACGGCTGCGCGCGGTCGCGCACGCCGTATCTTGAAAGGAATCTGCAAACCGCATATACCTTTGCGCACTCTGTGTTCTCGCCGCTCTTCCGTTGAAGCGCTAGACCGCCCGAGTATCACTTCGCTCGCCACTGCGGCCGTGCTTGTTCACACCAGCGATTTGACTGCGTGTATCCGCGCTAATCGAATGTGATGTGTTCATGTTTGCTACTGCGCGTTCACACCATGCTCGCTAATTTGTTAGTAAGCGAATGTCAAATGTTCACAATACCGATAAAGCTATTATCCTTACTTCGTATAGCTCTCTGCTAATTTGGTATCGGAATCGATGCTTCGCCTTTCGGTAGAAACTGCGACATTTTTGAAAACAATTTCTTTTTAGCGAATTACCTGCGCTTTCCCGTGTTGCCTTTCTGGTCTTTTTCGTGAGCCCATCCCAGAAATAGTGGAGTCTAAAAATGTTGGCCGATGCCCAAACGTCCCCTAAAATCTCACTGAACACAAGACGTTTTGAAGACATCTTCGGCTAACCAAAACGAGCTAAAGTGTCTACAGCCACTTGGACGCCTACAAGACGTCTTTTCGCGCACGTCTGAAAGATGTTCTGCAAAAGACGGCTAGGAGACGTCTTGTTAAGAAGTCTTTTGCTGTCGCGCTTTCCTTCTAAGACAGCTGGTGGATGAAACGGAGCAATATCAAGTCAATGATGTTTCCTCGCTACCTGTTTAATATCAACTGCTCAGAATGAAAGCGGAATCCAATAAGAACACCCTCGTGACCGAGCTCTACCGTTACGCAAATACAGAGTAGTCCCAAAGCAAGACGCAGCTGTCGCATGCCTTAAAGCCATACTCCAGCTCCCGCGATTAGCTCCACGATGACGATGGACTGCTTCTCGGAAGCAACAAGCTTGTCATTCCTCCAGCCAAACGCGGAGTTCTCTGCTTGCTGCACGCTGCACATTCTGGTGAAGATAAAATGAAGGCGAGAGCAAGAAAGGTTATTTGCTGGCCAAACTTGAATGCTGATATTTCAGTTGTAGCGAACGTATGCGCTGCTTTTGACAAGTACAAGAGAAATGCAAGGTCACTCATGCTAAGCCGCGACCTGCCAAATGTTCCATGGCATGTTGACGAGGTCAATCGTTTTTAACACAAATGCAGTGAATGCTCTATAGTAGTAGATTGTTACTCGCTTTTCGTCGAGGTTCTAAAGCTTAATCGAACTACCGCTGCTTCCAGCCAAGCTGTGCGCTGACAACCACCCTCCTTTCAACCAGTGCAAGCTTCCAATCTTTCACAAGTCCATGTAACATCAACCACACCACGTCTATTCTGTACTGTACGCGCGGAAATGGCTTGGCAGAACGCGCCGTTAAGGCTTTTTTAGGCTTGTAGCGCAGCTCGGAACGAGCAAAATGGCAAGCCGAAGGGATAATGAAAAGGAACGGAGAACAGGGTGAGTGCTAACTTCCAACTGGTGGCTTATTTCGTGACTCAGAAAGCTACTTATGCACTCAGTGAACATTGTGACGTGAAAAGACAACACAAAACCAAGTATCAAAACCAAAAGTAACCGTGTGAAAATACATATTCAGACAGCCGGTGGCGGCAGCGCCACATACGCCAATTTATTGCTTGATGACGATAATGAAGGTGAGCTTACACATGCATGGCCAAGACCTATGATAGCTTTTGCTTCAATGATTTCTCTCGTAAAGTGATTATGACGACGACCTAGAATGACGTATTCTTCTAAATAAAGGTTCGCAACCACACGTTTTGCAGTGCTGCGCGAGAAACCCCCCAGCTGTAATGAAATTCTTAGCAATGTAACTATGTTCGCGCAGCCTGTCATTCAGACATGGGCCAGCTTGACAGACGTAACGGTTTCCGCACTTGAGTGGAAAAAAATAACACAATATGTGCAATTAACGAACTTCTTTTTATGATACATATCACACCTAGAAGGAGCCTCCTTATTCGGATTAGTGAGCTCGCAAATCCTTATGGGCTTGTTAGGAGCAGAAAACGCTACACGAATATTCGCTCGCTTGGCGATTTTCTTAAGAATATATGAGACGGTATGGATATAAGGAATAATGCTTCTCCTACCCCGAGTAGTTGTACCAGGTCCCGCACACTCTCAAGTTCAACAAATGGCCACACAGGGCGAAAAATCAATCGAGGCGTGTTTCAGCGAAAGTGCGCAAGTGGAGCTACTGTAATTTGGTCGCATACTTTAATTTGTGCTTTTTCTGCTAGGGGCGCTGAACATGCTGAATTTTTTACTTTACACAAACCATTGACATAAACAATCGAGGTGTCTAAGGATGTTTATTTTACCTAAGGCAAATAGGCAGTTGATTTTCTTTAAATTTGATTGTTGAAGCTGCTTTTTAGTCATAGCGTCAAGGTTTTTGTACTTGATTAACCACCGACAGCCGTCAGCCTATTGGTATCGATGTGTTTCCTGGCCGTTGGCGTTCGAATACTACGGCGGTAAAACATTTTCGAAAGCATGCATGGTTTCGTCAGTGAGTCATTACATTGACTTGCTGTAAAGAGGTCTACTCTTGGCAAAAAATAGTGCCTCATTATGTTTAGGCGTTGATTACCATAATGAATGCGGCGGAGGTTGAGGGAGTACGCTTGAAGGTACGTTTTTATGCCGTTGATCTCCATAACACCGTAAGTACGCAAACCGATGTCACAGAACACCCGATGCATCATTGTGTGTTCTCCGTCATCGCTTGTTTGCTGTACGCCTACTAATTATTCATTTCTTCTTCAAATGTTGTATCCTCCTTTTGTACTTGTTCTCTTGTGCTTCACTTACAGTATGTCGTTCTGTCAGCTGTAATGCGCATTTGCAAAACCAATACGTTTGATAAGACGCAGTGGTTATCATAATTTCACTACACATGTATTAAGCTGGCACATATGGTTCAGATACAGATACCTGTATGCGGACTTGCACGACGTTGATGCGGAGATTAGGATAATTATGACACCCGTAAGGAAGAGGCAGCTGACGGCCGTAAGCTGTTGCGTTCTTTCCGCCAAACTACCCGGCCTGGTAGGGCTGTATAAACGCTATGTAAAAGTGACACGCGGTGACAGGGAAATTATTATACTTGGCAGCCGACCGTACGTTTTGTAGCTTAGGTCTTCTTTCTTGTGCGTTTGTGCTACCCTTATTAATGAGCCATTTCTTGACTATGTTCTTGACTATGTAGCCGCGTTTGCGTGGATGCGTAGACGTGTGCCTTTTGTTGTACCTGTAAAATGCAAATAAAATATTTTTAGGCTTACTCAATCTTTGGTGTCGTGTGCGTTTATTCCAGTCGAGGCCATCGTGCCACATGGAAACCGCATTCTGTCAGTAGCCCTACACGAAATGCAACAGCTGGAGCGCGGCTGCACAACTCGGGGTAACGGCGGCGTAATAAACAAAAAACCGCTCGGGATGCCCTTAAAAGTCAGTTCAGAGTGTGCCTTAACTCGATATGACTCAGCGTTGCATGTATTCTGCTGCGCCTCGATCGTGCTCCCGCCAGTTTGGTTGCTGTGTGGCAAACGTAGCGCCTACATATATATGCAGGCGCTACGTTTGCCACACAGCAACTAAACTGGTGGGAGCACGATCGAGGCGCAGCCGCCAGAAACCCAGTAAAGCCACAGAACTATAGTGTACACTATACACAGAACACCTGGTAAAGCGGCCATACTGTGCAAAACCCCGTTTCCGTTTCCTGTTGTACAGCGCCACCTGTGGTCGCATACTTTAGTTCACGACGCCACCGCTACGCTTATTTCCGTAGCACTGTGGAAGGTACAGTTTCCCTTCTCTAAGTTTGTATAGGTGTTCTGTGGTTGTACGATTACCTTCGTGCTGGTGTTCTTTTCTAAACACTCTTAGAGTCCGTTCTGCTACCGACACTTGTAGTGATACGGTATAACAAGCCTGCGAAAGCCGTTTGAACTGAGAAGCAAAGCTAGATAAAACGGTATGGTGGATGAGATACGATAGGAATAAAGTTTATTTGTCCAACGTTGATTGCTGTTGGTGCCCAGGGCTAGGCTGCCAGCCGTCCATCACCCAAGGAAAATCTTCCGAAATCCTCGGCAATGGCCCTGGCCCGCTGGACGGCCCACTCCTGGTCTTCGGTTGCCTCGCTGAGGAGGGTGGCTTACCATCTCTCAGTGAGGCACCCCGCTTAAGAGCGCCCTGCTGTTGTCTTCCCCCTTCCTCTTGGCTCTTCTTCCTGTTGTCGTTGGCATTCCCAAAGCACATGGGCCATATGGGCCCGTTCGTGCTCGCACTACGGGCAGCCGGACGACGGGTGCAGCGCGGCCCACAGGCAGTGCAGGTGGTAGGGGTTGTAGGGGTAGGTGGTAGTACCCGTCTGCAAACGTCTCAGGTTGACCACCTGGGACCTGTCCAACCCCCCGTGTGGTTGTGGATATTTCCTTCGTTCCTTCCTCTAGTGACCAAGCACCTATCGGTACGTGGCCGGAAACTCCTCGACCACGCAGTCAGTGTCCCCGAGGTCCCTAGCTCCATCCGTCGCGATTTGGGTTGTGTTGCTAACGACAGCGGCGCCGCAGGACCGGGTGGCCGCCGCCGTCACCGTCACTCCTCCGCTCGGGTCCCGCAAAACAATGGCAGCGGCTGCCCTGTGGGTGACCGGGTCGCGGCGGGTAAGCTGCCTCGCGACGAGGTGGGCGCGCACGTTGTGGTTGGGCGGGGTGTCGGTGTGTCTTCGGCCGTTAGCATTGTTCTTGTCGTTGTTGTCACGGCTGTTGTTGTTGTTGTTAGTGCCAAGCTCCCCGACGTGCGCGGGGACCACTTGAGGGACTTGTTTGTAATCGTGCCGGACCCGAAGTCTCGGGCCCTGGCCTTGAGCATGCGCGCCAGATCCGGGGACACCCAACCTTTGGTGTAGTTCCTAATCGCTGCTTTGAAGTCCCTCATGATCAGGCTATCCTCCGCACCTCCGTGGAGTACCGCCAGGGCTATGGCCATCTCCTCCGCTGCTTCGGCCAACGGCGGCCTCGCTGATGCCGTGACTCGGATCATTCCCCTTGTGACTCGGATCCTTCCCTACATGGACTGCCATGTAGAAGGCGGGCGCCGCCGCCGTCGGCCGGCCGTGTCGATCTTGCCGCTGTTGCTGCTGCCGTTTTGTCGTAGTAATAGTAGTGATGGTGTTGTTGGTAACTCCGGTTCGTTTCGCTAATTCCGTTGTAGTGGCGGTGATGGTCGTCGTCCCTCGTCACCATCACGGTCATCGGCTGACCGCGGGACGGTCTCTGGCTGGCCGCTGCATCGACGAAGAGGACGCCTCCTCTTCCGTGCTCCTCGAGAATTGCTACCGCCCTGCGTTTACGTCTTTTACGTCATGCACCGGGTGAAAGTTCTACGCCATGTTTTCCGTCTTTATGCCGTCCCTGACTTCTGGTAGCAGTATTTCCTTCAGGCCATCCCCCCCCCCCTCGTCTCGTGATATCTAATTCCGAGCAGGTCTAGGATTCATCTTCCCGTTCTGGTGCTCGACCGCGTCTCCAGCTGCGCCAATCTCTGCGCCTCGGCGATATCCTCGAGCGTGTTGTGTACGCCCAGCTCGAGGAGCCTGTGGGTTGGCGTGCACTGGTTTACTCCCAGGGCGGTCTTGAACGCCCTGCGGATCACCCCGTTCAGCTTGTCGGTTTCGCTCCTGTTCCAGTCGGCGTGCGCGGCGACGGACATTATGTGGCTCACCGCGTACGGCTGTATCAGCCTCGTAACGTTGTCTTCTGTTATTCATTTCCTTTTGTTCGCGACCCACCGCACGAGGTGTGTGGCGGCGGCCACTTTCTTCTGCAGTCGGGAAACCAGATCGCGGTTGGCACCGTTCTCTTCCACCCACAGGCCGAGCGCTCGCAACTTGGACACTGTCGGTATTCCGGTCCCCTCCCTCGTCGTGACGCGGACGCCCAAACGACGGGCGTCTAGCATGCCCTGCGGGAGGGGTCGTTTCTTGGGCGGTCCGTGGGGCAGGACCTCCGATTTGTCGGGTGAGCAGACGAGTCCCGTGTCTTCGAGGTGCCGCTCTACCTCCGGGATAGCCCGCTGGAGGTGGTCTTGCATTTCGCCGACGCTCGTGTTCTCCGTGGTCCACACCGTCACGTAATCTGCGTACATTGTGTGATTGATGCCCTATATCGCGTCGAGACGCTCCGGCAGGCCGATCATGACGAGGTTCAAAAGCATGGGGGAGAGTACGGAGCCCTGCGGCGTTCCCGCACCACCCATTCGAACAGTTCGCGGCGGGGCCCCGTCGATCTTGACCGTCGCATCGCGCCCGTTCAGGAAGCTGCTGACATATCGATGGAACCTCGACCCGAGATTGAGTCGGCTGATCTTGTCAAGTATCGCCATGTGCTGCGCGATTTTTTCAATGCATTATTTAGGCAAAGGTTAGCAGTGCATCTCTAGAACAAATTATAGTGAGCGGAATAAAACAGAAGAAATGGTTTGTTGGCACGAGGTTCATATCACCAATACGTGTGAACATCGGAAGAAGCTAAGCGCAGATGCAAAAACCGGAACGTGTCATTCAGTGGGAGCTCGTGGGTAACCTCTAGGGGGGCAAGGCATTCTTTGACTATTGGCACCACCATGGCAACCTCAGTCTCACCGTCAGCCGGAGAACACCTAATACAAAACAAACAATCGTCTACATAACGAAATATCTTAAAAACATTAGTCTGATTAAGGTTCACTGACATGGCGACATCTAGGCGAGCTAAAGATAAATCACTGAGGAACGGGGCAATGCAAGAACCGATGCACACTCCGTTTTTCTGCAATAGGTGGTGCCATTCCATGTTAGAAACGTTGATGATAAATAGAAGCTCAAAAGACCTCAATATGGGTACTTGACAGCTCAGCATTATTCTAAAAACGGGTAGCACCAAATTCATCAATCGTCTGCGAAATAGCTGACACAAGGTCATTGTGAGGAACAGAGTATATATATAGTTATAGTTCAACGATGGAGAAGACTTGGAAGCCTCCATCAGAATTGTCCTTCAAAAAGTCAATCACTTCATGGGAGTTACGTATTAAAGACGATCTACGTGAGCCAAACGTCGTGATCGGCACGGACAGCCGGGCCACGACGCGCCATGAACGCGGGCGCGATTACGGGGCTGACGCCTCGATGGGATCGTCCTCTATCTCGCTTGGGAGCACCACGCAGACGCATGAGTCCTCGCCAGCAACACGGCACACAGCGCAGGGGCGCTTTCCCACCAGGCGCGCTACGGCGCAGCGATCGCGTTAGAGGCGTCCCGCATCGCACGCTGCACCTAGGAATCGCGCTGTGAGCGGAAAGAGAAGCCGCGTCGCCTAAACACGATGGTTCGAGTGACGCACGCTGGAAGTTGAAAGGGTAGAGTGCGAGAAAACTTATTAAACGCAAGGGTATTGGGGCATCCTCGTGCCGGTCCCCGCACGGCCCCAATGCGTTCAAACGAGACGAAGGGGAGAAGCGGGCGAGTGGCGCGCCACCTGTAGGGGCAGCGCCGTACATAGCGAGGAGTGGGTCTTCTCTGTTTGCCGCAAGATGGCTCTGCGTGTGCGCCAAGCGCAGAAGAAATGTAGCAAAAACGTACTTCGCTGCTCGTTTAACTGCGACTTCTGTAATTTACAGGCTCATAATTACCGATATACACCGCAGTATAACTTTATACGGCACGTTTCTGAGGCAACACCGCATTCTAGAGGCGCTTTTGTCCGCTTTGAGCCATCGAACTCATGGTTGAGTGGTAGCGTCTCCGTCTCACACTCCGGAAACCCTGGTTCGATTCCCACCCAGCCCATCTTGCAAGTTGTTTTTATTTATGAATTGCCTTCCGGCATTTTTTCGCTCATGGCCAATGACACCGACACCGGCTTTTCTGCGACACAAACTCCTTAACACTGTCGCGTTACAACGGGTCATTCACAGGGAGAATGGGTAGAACGGCTATATTGGTTTACAGGAACAGCGCGATAGACTTCTGCCAAGTGTTCTTTACCGAAAGAATAACCCTCAACGGTACATTAGGTTTGTGGGTTTTCACGCTAAAGAACACCGCTAGGTTATCTCGTGTGCTGCTGGCAATGATCTTCAACAATTTCTCCAAGCTATATTCTCTACAAAGTTGCTTAGCATCAGGTTTCACCTTACTTAAGGACACTGTATCCTGTCACCTAAAAACGGCTGAAATTGCCTGACCAGCTCTAGCCTACAGATTCCTTTCTGAGAGTACAGAGAATCCGCCGTCTTTGTGTACCGGTAACACGCAAATCGAATTGTCACGCAGATAGTTAGCTACACGTTTCAAAGAAAACTTCGGAAGTGCCTGTCTAGAGCGGGAAATGGCCCTTCATCTTCGGAAATAACACGCGAAACATCCTCTTCCTCCGCGAACTTGGAAATCTGCCTCACTTTTGACAGCATCTGTTCTGTTGGCTTACCACATTCCACCGCGTACTTAGGTCTCAACGCCAAAATGATGTGGCTGTGTTCTAGTAGGTCCAAGTCTTTCGGCGAGAATAGTGTTTCCAGGATTCGGTCTTCTCTGGCAACGACGGCCGTGAAGTTCACTCAACTGGCACTTTCCCAAGCACTCGGTTTTCTTGTCAGCGAAGCGTAAAAATTTTCTCAGTGTCAGGCGCAGCGAAGAAGGTTCCGTATAAACCTTTAGCTGAGCAGAGAGCAGCTGGCGGTAGAGTCGAGCCTGCCTGTGCAACTCGGACTTGAGAATCTTGCAGATTCTGGTTGAATGGTCGGATAAGGGAAAGAATCCACCAAAGAGGCAACCTACTTCCAGTGGGATGACCTTGCGGAGAGCACAGAATGCCAAAGCACAGGCTTTACACACAGTTGCCGCAATGAGCGAAACAGTAGCATACTGGTGAAGAGTTGTAGGTCACAAGTTGCACTCATGTCATATATGGTGTACTGAGTGTATCAGTAGATTTCTGAGTCACGAAATAAACCATCAGTTAGAAGTTAGCGCTCACCCTGTTCTTCATTCCTTTTCATTGCCCCTTCCACGTTCCTTTTTGTTCGTTCTGAGCTGCGCTACAAGCCTAAAGAAGTGATGACATACCAACTCACCCAAACTGTTACGCTTTTGGCCGTTAAGGAAGCTAAACATCTGCGCAACAAAGGCGCGTTTTTCACCCTTGACTATTAGAGTGCGTTGTTGAAATGGCGCCACACTCCAAGGGACGAACGACTGCAATCGCTAGCGCAGACTCACGGGACGTCACGACAAAAGCCGGCTTCCGGTCCTCAACTGTTACCTAGAGTAGAAGACGATTTCTACGGACGCCATACGCCCGCGGCAGCCAGAAATACGACATAAACAGCGCTGTTACTACAACAGAACAACATTGAGGCTGCCGGACCTTCACAGTGAAACTTAGTGTCCTTATATGGTACACACAGCAGAATGTGAGCTACGGCCACAGTGGCTGGCCTTGCAGGTCCAAAACGACCATACGCGGTGGCTAGAAACGATGGGCAGCAGTTATGGCATGCAGATACGGCATCACTACGCGGTATCTGCATCGCTCGTCTCATAATCTTAAGAGGGTGGCCACTAGGAATAGTGTTTTCAGCGCTGAGCAAACTGGTCAGGTTGTGCAAAAGCATCACAGGAGCGAAGAAAGATGCGACTAGTAGCTGTGGAACAAAGCACATCACTTTTTTTCAAAAAACGTGTGCATCTTCGGTTGTGTATCGCATACCTCTCTCATGCGGACTGTCCTATATTGGCCAGACAGGTCGTTGCATTAAAGGGAAGCTGAAAGCTTTTCTAGCAAAAATGAGTGAAGAGCAGTACGTAATGGTTTTCAACCCTCTGAATTCTAATATCGCATCCAAATTGAGCGAAAGAAAGCGCAAACATATTTTATTTCGACGAAAAGTGCAGCAGGGGACACGCCCGGCTCGCGCGCCTCGTTTCCGCCTGTGATTGGTCGGGCGCCTCGTGACGTCAACAATGGCGCTCGTCCGGACCGACTGCTGCCGCTACACACGAAGCACGGTGCAAGTAGTTTGGTGCTGTTTTGCTGAGACGGTCATGGAAAATTTCTAGAGATTGCGTTTCTCTGAGGAGTTCGGCGTTAAGTCCAAACTCCACGAGAGCGATTTCGCGCGCGACGGTGACAGGCGACGGCTTCGAGCGACAAAACGGGCAGTCGCTTGAACAGATCGCTCAGTGTTGTCGCTCTGTCGCTCGTTTCTAGAAATATAGAACTCGTCGCTCGTCGTCCGGAAGTGCTACGAACGACTAGCCAATAGTGCGAAGCCGGAACTGGATGTACATAACTCAAATACTACTGTTTGTCGCACGGAACGAGCACACTATTGAATTTTACACGTGCAAGAATAAGAGCCGAGTGCAAGACCTTCAGAAGTATTTTATGCTCCTTTTTCAGTAAGATACATCAACTTAAATTGATAAATCATGCGTCACGCTAGTTTCGGCGCGTTTATTGCTGCCCTCATACCGGGAAGTCGTCGCTCAAAGCCGTCGCTCGCGTGGAGTTCGGCTTGCAGGCGACGAGTGAAGGCGACAGCCATCGCCTCGCGTGTCGCGCTGTCGCTGTCGCGTGCAAGATCACTTGTAAGGGGTTTATACTTTACTCCCTACATGTACGAGCCGATTGCGAAGAGCCGGCCTCTCCAAGAAGCAAAAAATGCTGGTGCGAGCACTGCTTTCCACACGAACGAAAGCGAAGTGTTAGCATCTCCTTGTGTTGGAAATGTTCTTTGGCAAGTATGTTTTGTGCTAAGCTGCATTCAGCGTTCCAGTGAGTACGTTTCCGGAAAAACAGCTGTAGTGTTATGTTCCTGCATGCCTCCTCGTAGAACGTAAGCGGTGATGCGATCTTCGGCATTTGTGCGCTGCCCCAAAGCTGTCGGCAATCTACACAGACGGTTTAAACGCGGGAAAAGTTTACCGGCTGTTGTAGCACGTGTAGTGTAGAACCTTCATCAGCGCGCCATCCGCGCGCTACTCGTAACCGGCGAATTCCGTCGGCTACGTGAGATGGTCGGTTTATTATGTGTGCGAGAGAAGGGGGAGCGCAGCGTCCTGGCGTGAGCAGGCTTTCTAACAGATACAAACTTTACGCTTGCACTTCGTTATGGTAGCTGCATGCAGGCTGTTTCACAACACACGAGCGAATAGAACATTTCCGGCGCTTGGCGATGAAAACTGCGTCAAACGTGGGAGACAAACATGCACCTTCCGTTCAGCGTGCTAACGCGAAGGAGAAACCAAAGCACCCATTATTGATAAACTCCGGTAGTAATCGTCACGGAAGTGGTTAGAGCACAACACTGTTGTTCTTGAGCGCTTGAAGTTGTTTCGCTTCACAGCAGCCTCCCACTTAGCTGAAAGCTTCTTGTATTGCAGGAACTAATGGAACATCAGAACACCGTCGCGGCCGCTGGTGTTCGTGCAAGCGTAGGCTGCACAGAACGCGGGCACGATCGGCCTACAAGTTCAATTGATGGTGCGCACGTCAACTACCACTCCTATATACACACAAACAAAGGAATGTAGGGTCGAGCGAAGCAGATTAGGACGGCACGCACGCAGAAATAAGCCCGGTCAGGCACGGTCGCGGAGACTGCGAAGGAGCGGAACACCAGTGTTGACGTCACTACGCCGCGGTTTCCCGTCTCCGCTCGCATCGTCAGCGACAGCAGCAGCGCGCGGCGCTCGACGGGGGGCGGAGCTACAGCGCAATTTTAACCCACGATTGCGTCGCTCCTAAGTGAAAAATCCCCCACAAAATTTTACCTGCATGGTTTATAAGGTTCCCGCATCCGTAAATGAGCGTCTTATTGAATTCGACAGACTCTTCAGCTTCCCTTTAATGACCGCTTGCGTGAGCATCACTATTTGCTACCTACAGGTGCAGGAGGGCACTTGCCCCTGCATTGCAAAAAGCACAATTGCTGACCAGTTTTTGATAGTGTATCGATAGTGGGGAGAGAGCGCAGTAAACTGGAAAGAGACATTAGCGAAGCGTTCCACATGAAAAGTTGGGCGTGCATACATGTGTGAGCGAACCTTTGGTGCTTATCAATGATAAAGAACTTCAATTTCTAAATTTATCATGTTAATCCAAGTGTTGTTGCCTTTGTAGGGAAGGGGTGTGACTTGGGCTTTTATGTAGGTGTATATCTTTTGTTGATATTTTACTACAAACCTTGTTATTGTTCTTGGGTGTATACGCATGCGTGGCGGAGAGTTGTGGAATGTATTCACAATAAACTTCAGTTCTAAGTCCAGCGTTGTCCTGTCCGTTTCTACTTGTGCTCGCGTCCGTACGTGCTGTAAGCCGTTATATGTTCACGTGGTAAGAGCATCGCACACGTCATACGAAGACGTGGGTTCGTATCCCACCGGTGGCCAGTTTATTAATTTTTATTTACAGATACTGCAGTCTCAATACATGAGACATAACAGGAGTGGATATACCAGACACAAGATCAAAACAACATACAATGAATTTGAAACGTAATTACAAAATGTGGTTAGACAGTTCTTTCAAAAGCTCTTCATTAGGTTTTTCCCACAACGAACCAGCTAGGTTGTTCCAAATTTCAACAGTACTTGGAAAAAGACGAATACTTAAAACAATCTATAAAAGACTGGAAAGGAACAATGTTAAGTGGGTGTGAACGGCTTGCTTTTCATCCACTTTCATTTCTATTAATTTATCATTTCTGTGATTCAATTTAATAAGCACGAGTAATTTCCCCTATGCTGTCCTTGGTGTCCTTGTTTATTGGCCTCTTACGATGTGACATACGATGAGTGCTTCATCTCTGGTGCCTAATTACAGTCCTTGTTAGAAAGCTACTCTAATTCAGGCGTTCCAGTGTTGTATTGCTGTTATTCGCTATATTTCCGGCATTCTTAGACACCAACTGCAAATTGGGTGAAAATGGTCTGCATGTTAAGTGTAATGTCTGTCGAACCTTTCGTATTTCTGGTTTCTAATAAAGCGTAGCATATAATTACTCAACCCTAATTTTTTCCTTACTTTCATGTGCCCTACCAGGTCTATACGTTGGTTCTTCGGTATCCTCGGTGCAGTAGACAAGGCACCTTGTTTACATATGATGAAAATATGGGACAGGTTATCGTTCATGCGCAAGCAAATTTCGAAATATGGGGAGTAATTGTGGCATTTGCAACAAATTGCGCATGCAAGTGCTCCGGAACGTTGTGTGTTTTGCGAGCAGAGCAAGATTAACCCGATGGCATAATACAGCTACATGTACCACCAAATTCAAAGTTACCAGCAATGGGCGCACTATGTTAAATATGTGTGCGAAGTTAAATGATTGTAGATTACATACAGCTCTTACGCAGCCATTATTAAGCATCTGTTCGCAAGTGTGACGCTGTCCTAACCAGCTACGTTTTCCAATGTCCCAATGAAACACTGCATTAGACAAACTTTACATTTAGTACAAATGGGGAGCGTCATTAGGGCAATGTGTTGCGAAATTCAGCGCTACTGACTTTACTAGGTGTACTACACACATTTCTTGAACCCTCGTTTCTTTATTTTTCTTTCCATGCTTTATATGACGTTCGCCCCGTGTGCCCGGTAAGCAAAAGGAGGCGCCTTGCTTTGTTTGGTGAAAGTAAGGGCCAGATGATGTGCGGCTAATGCTCAAAGTGGCTGGCTTTATTCCAGCAATATACCTCTCCAAGTGCTCTGGGGCGTTATGGGTGTTTTACAAGCGCACAGAATTTAGCCCGTTCTGCTGGCAAAAAAAAAAAAAATGCCACCCAAATTAAACTTAGCGAAAATGGGGGAAAGGCTATGGCGAATCTCTCTGCGAACCTGAATGCGCGTGAAACTAGCACTTCCCGTGCAAAATCTTTCAGAATATGTTCGAAAGCTGCACACTGCCGTTATCACATATGATCTACTTTACACCAAGTCTATGTTTGCTGAAAAAAGGGGTCATGTTCAGCGTAATGCGTGACGTAACTAACTTTCTTGGCGTGACTGTAAGCGTTGCAAATAATTACTGAACCCACCTTTTTCTGGCCTGTTGTTTCGTTATACGATGATTGTGGTAGGTTTCTCTGGTGTCCTTGAAGAACTATAAGGTACATTGTTTATATTTGTTTAAAATCAGAGGCAGGTCATAGGTATAACGTGCAAATAAAATTCGGAAAGTGTGGGCAAATTACGGCCTTAGCACTAAGCTACGTATAAAGGTTATCCCTAGCGTTATAAGTGCTCTTGAGAAACAATGCAGAATATTACCTGCAACCCTGTGGGTATTGTAGACGCCAACAACATTGCTTTTTGTGAAAACTGAATTCCTTCTTTTTTTTTTTTTGCAACAGCGCCAGAAAAACAGCTTACGTGCTTTCTTGACCATGAAAAAAACCTATAGACTTCAGTGACCCCTTCAGAAGATACTTTTATCAATGGCTTGTGAAAGCTACGTGAATCTCAGTGAGTCTCAGTATTGCTTATCTTTCCAGTAAGCAATGTTAACGACTCACGGAAAGAAATAGTCTTCTAATAAATTGCAATATATATAAGGGATGGAAACGTCGTCAGTTGCATGCAAAGGTCATAAATATATCCAGGGTGTCCCAATGAACGATAACGCACCAAGATTTAAAGAAAGAGCAGTGCGTTACTCGAAGAAAGCCTAGTGCATATTGTTCACAGTACAGTGGAGTATAGCTGCCAGTAATTGTTTCGTTACTGATATTTAATTAGGCAAGTGTAATTAATTATCTAGCTTCAGACGTACTATCCTAGTTATCAAAGTGTCAATGAGGCATTTGAAGGCAGAGTCAAGGGACATTTAACTGCGGTATTTTCAGCGACGTACTAATTGCGTACTAATTTTTTTCCGACTGATAAACAAACCCCGCGAATGCCATGTGACTGCGCTCCCACTCGGATCATAACGCAGCGCCCCTGAACAGGCTCTCTTTGAGTTACCCAGAACGAAATAAAGGAAGTAAATAAAAACATCGTAACCGAGCTAGTGCCTTATCTGCCGCGCCCCAGCCGAAATAACACGATGCGTCTGGCGTTACTCGGTAACAAGCTGTGATAGCTGTTAGCTTAGCGTAGATAAAGTGCACGGATGTTTTTTTCCACAAAGCTTATCACCGCAAAGGCGATTTTACAACGTCAGTACCAAGGTTTAAAGGTGCCTTTTGTTTCGTCTCAGTCGCCATGCTTTTCTCTAATGAGCAGAAGGTAAACATCATTCTTGCCTTGGGATCTGCAAATGGCAAGAAGAGGAAGGCCGCAAATGTAATGTATATGAGTCATGGAAATGTGGCTGTAGACCAAACGCATCGACTATCATAAGACATTATAAAATATTGAGACAAACCGGCAGCTTCAAAATACAGCGGCGAAGGACTACATCTTTGAGTCCAAGCCTACGCACGCATGATGTAGCATTTATGGCTTCAATCCCTTATGCTAGCGTGTGGGATGTGGCCGCCCGGCTACCAATTTTCAAGTCATCAGTTGGGAGGATTATAAATGACGCCCTTTCACCCGTACCACCTTAAGCAGCACCAATGCTTAGAAGATAAGGACATGTAAATCCATCTAGATTTCTCGAACTGAGTCCATAGAAAAGCCGATGAGTCACCGGACTTTTAGATCAACATCATGTACTCAGATTAAGGAAATTTGCACAGAAATGCCCAGGTGAATTTGCATAATGCACACAATTGGAGTGGCTACAATACACACTGGGTAAAATGCAATAGGTCCCAGTACTAGTGGTCGTTTAATGTGGCGCGCGGAACTTACTCCGGTGCTACCATCGATCACACCTTCTTTGATCACACATTGACTGGACAGTAATTACATGGACGAAATCTTTGAAGGAGTGGTAGATGAGTTTCTCAGCGAAGTCCCGCTTTCACGTCTTCCGCTTCCGTGGAATCACCAAGATGGGGAACCCGCACAGAGCAGCAGCCGAGAAAGAAACTGGCTGGATGTCACTTTTCATGGCCAATAGATTGGAAGGCACGGGCTTGTGAATTGGCCGGCTAGGTCCCCTGACCTCTCTCCATTCGATTTCTTTCTTTGGGGTTATGTGAAAGATCGCGCTTACATGATCGAGACAGACGTCAGATTATATGAAGGCAAGGATAAGGGATGTCTGCCGCAGAATTCCGGCGTCAGTCATCACGAAAGCCACAGAAGATGTGATAAAACGGACACAGGACTGTGTAGCTGCAAATAGGAGACCTATGTTCGAATAGATACATAGTAAGGGCACACTGAAATCTGACGTCCTTTTTTCATTTTTTTTCTTTCTTTCTTTCTTTTTTGTGCGGACATTCTGATTGCCACTTCGGCTGATTTAGAAGTGGTATATTCTTTCTTGAACGCATCGGTTTCGCCTTTTCTCTACACGTTGGTCGCTTCCAAGCCGGTTTATTTCGCTTTCATTTTTTGACAGGAACCTGTTTTTGCAGCACGTATGCACTTTCATGAAAATTAAAATGGTCATTTTAATTTCATTTTCTTTCTAAGCAAGTTTCTGGCCTGAAGTAGAGGTTCCCGCGCACTCTCTCGATGCAGTGGGAGCAAAGTGGGAATTTTGAAACATTTTTATGCCTGTTACATTGCTTTTCGCATTTCGTGCCGGGTCAGAGTGGCGCATCGGGTGCATTATCAAGGGGCTTTTGTTATCAATGTGAACAGTCGGCCTTCAGAGACGGATAATAAGTGTGACGTAGAAATGAGGGGAAGCAATAGCGGCGAAGCTGCGAAACCTGCTGTTGGTGCTCCTTCCGTACCATTATCAAGGTGATGCGCTCTGTCTTCGGATTTGCGACAGGCAATGCAGTTGCTTTCAATGAGCTGATTTGAGGGCGCTGGTTTGAGATGCGGGTGGGAGCGCACTCACGTGGTATTGTTCATACATCGCGACGTTTTCTTGCCAGTCAGAGAAAATTATACACAATTAGCACGTCACTGAAAACCCCGCAGTTAGATGTCATTTTGGGATGCCTACAAATGCCTCATTGTCACTTTGAAATTTGGGGCAGTACTTCTCGAGTTAGATAACTATTTGCAATTACCGAAATAAATATCAGTAACGAAAGAATTACTGGCGGCTACTCAACTGTACTGGAAACAATATGCACTCAGTTTTCTTGGAGTAACGAAAATGCTGTTTTTTTTTAAATCTGGGTGCAGGATAGTTGGGGAACACTATATAATTCACTCAGTAACCTAAATGAGGCGAAGCCTGATTGATTCAAAATAAGGATCAATAGCAGTCATGCGCAGAATGGCCTATACGGGGACTCACAGAAAAACAAGAGAAAGAGAGAGAGAGAGACTGCTGTTTCAACGGAAAGGCGAAGCATTATTAGTGATAGTCAAGTATGCGACAATCACACGAAGGGAGATTAAACCTGTGTAAATTGAACTGTCTCCTAGTATGAGGTCTCGTATATACTCATATAACGCCGTCACTTCAGCGCTCAATTCGTCGAGGTCCCACGAAGATTCAAGTGCAAGAAATATATATATATATATATATATATATATATATATATATATATAGTCACATCATGTCATAACCAGCCAAAAAGCAAGTACACCAAGGAAAGCACAGGGGCAATTACGTGTACTTATTATTTGAAGTAAAGAAATTATAAATCAGTACAATTGTAAGTGGATGGACATGAATGAATTCTTACATGAATCATAAAAATAGAGCCCCTCGGTTAACCCCCTTTTTTCTCGTTTATTGCATAATGAGGGTCTTGAATCTGGCAACATTGATGCCTTCAGGTAGCAAGAGTGGGTTTATTGACCAGTGGCCTGCACCTTAAAAAGATCACGTGCTCGGCATGCCTGCGGCGGTAAGGATGTTCCACATCCACTGCCATCGTTTGTGAGGGGTGGCGCTGGCTAACACTCCCATGGTTAGTTCTAGTAGTAACATGTAAATACCCCGGATAGTGGATGGGAGGACGGCGCCGCGGTAGCTCAATTGGTAGAGAATAACACGCGTAATGCGAAGATGTGGGATTGTTCCCCACCTGCAGCAAGTTGTTTTTTCATCCACTTTCGATTGTATTAGTTTATAATTTCCTTATTTCAATTAGTACGTACAAGTAATGTCCCCTGTGTTATCCTTGGTGGCTTTGTTTGTTGGCTTCTTATGAACTGGCAATAAACATCGCGCCCCTCGGTTAACCCCATTTCTCTTCGTTCACTAATATATATACCTATACATACATGGGGTTGAGAAAGCTGATCAACTTCCCCACCCCCCTTCATGGAAAAATGAAAACTCTCCGCCTATGAGTCAAGCTAAAGTGGTAGATTAGTGCTCGGGAATCTCTACGGCATCAATATTATCGCGAACAAAGCCTTAACAATCGAGAAATCTAGGTAAATGCAGGACATGCTTAGAGACACCCCCGGCACATTGAAGTACTTGCCCAATGACGAAAGCACTCCGTAGTTAATTTCTATCACTGGTGCTCAACCACCCGCTGCACAAGACATCTTTATTGTGTTACAAGACGAAATAAAATGCTGCTTGTCAAGCTCTATCGAACTTTTAGAAAAATTAACTCATTGAACTAACCCTGACAACAACGAGGGCGGTCTAAACGTTTCGTTTTCGCTGGACTCAGCGAAAGTTATCGCATAGTGCTGTGCCGGTTTTGCTGGCTCGCAATAGTCCCACAAACTGCAAGTAGCAGAGAATTAAACTTCTACCTGATGTCGCGGGGTGGTCTGCGCCACTTGGCCGAAAAGAAGCTGCAGCAGCGAATCCGCCGCCCTGTCTGGGCTTGTGTCTGTCGGGCGCCGTTTCACTCACCGACGGCAGCAAAGGGTGGTGATGGCGTACGCAGCGTCAACACTCCCCCAGTTCGGTGGCGGGAGATTTGAATTTCGAAAAGGTATTCGGGCCCTTCTGATGCCATTTTGTCGTAAACTTAGTCTTTCTTTGGCTCGAAACAAGCGTTGCGAGGTTTCTGGAGTGGTATTTAAACAGTCCTCGTCGACTTGGTATTTACCTTTAGTGTCCATTTAAGCTTTCACTCCGGCGTAGAGCGCTACCAGAAAAAGACCAGCAGTGCGCCGCCTAGCGTTGCCTCGCATTCCACGCGCGTAGAGCGGGGTCGTGACGTCACAGACGAGTAAAAGCTCGGGCTGGCGCGGCGGCACACCTCTGAACTTCCAGCGTCAAGCCCGCCGAGACAAGGCGGGTGCGAACGGCCGATTCCAGCGCGAATTCCTCGGCATAGCGTTCGGTCACAGAGCGCCTCTGGCGTGAATCTCTCCACTCGGGGCGGAACGCTGAAAAGGAGAGCTCTGCAATCCTTCCCCGACGCCACTGACCACGACGACGGTCAAGCGTCGAGGACCGGATCGACAGTGATGGCGACTGGTACTGAAGCACTGTACATAATAAATTTTGATGCACGTGCTGTGGCTTGTATGCGTGCGACCGGCCTGGAAGTGCATGACCTCGCAAAAACTGGGCGAAATTTAGCAAATCTTGGCGACGCATAGTATGAGCATAGTTAAGCCATGCGTAACCTCGTAAGACTTGAAAGAACCTACCAACGCTCGGCATGAGCCTAGCCAAGCCATGCATAAGATCCGAAAAATTTGCAAAACATAGCAACACGTAGTGAAAGCTGGAAGTAGCGCCCCTGTGAGCCAGCCTTGCACCGCGAGTGCAAATTGCCCACATTTTTTTTTCTGATTGCAAGCAGCACAAACAAAGAAAATTACCGGCATTGAACAATAACCTTATGCTGCCTTTCATGTTGACGGAGGGTGTACAATAATTTAATTAAATTCTGGGGTTTTACGCGCCAAAACCACGATTTCATTATGAGGTGCGCCGTAGTTGGGGGGCTGCGGGTTAATTATGGCCACCTGTGGTTCTTCAACGTGCACCCACTGCATGGGCGTTTGTGTATTTCAGCCCCGTCGAAATGCGGTAGCTGGGATTCGATGCCTTGCCCACAGCCTAAACAGCGCAATGCCATAGCCACTGTGCCAGCACGGTGGGCGAGGGGGAAGAAACAATGCGGCAATGATTTAAATCGCGAATGCGAGGAAAATACATTATGTTGCACCTCTGAAGTTCCGGATCAATGATTCAAACCGCGTTCACCACATTGCAAAGTGTTCTTTAGGAGCTGCCTATTTCAGTGCCGAAGTGCTACTGACGGAAGTTCGCAGCAGGCCATCGTCGGTTGTTGTACCCTTCAAAGAGTGGAGGCATAATCTATCTATCTATCTATCTATCTATCTATCTATCTATCTATCTATCTATCTATCTATCTATCTATCTATCTATCTATCTATCTCCTCTCTCTCTCTCTCTCTGTCTATATATATATATATATATATATATATATATATATATATATATATATATATATATATATATATATATATATATAATGTGTGTGTGTGTGTGTGTGTGTGTGTGTGTGTGTGTGTGTGTGTACATTTATTGTTTGTTTGTTTTGATGGTTCCCGGGCCTTTTAAAATTTCCTGATGCAGGTAAGATAACTGCAGTCCTTAAGCTGGATTGTTGCCAGACGTGTACATTACTTGCAATAAGTTTCCGGAATGACACCGAGCCCCTCGGTTTCCCTTTCTTTCTCGCATATATATATATATAAATATGATGTGTGTGTGTGTGTGTGTGTGTGTGTGTGTGTGTGTGTGTGTGTGTGTGTGTGTGTGTGTGTGTGTGTGTGTGTGTGTCTGTGTGTGTGTGTCTGTGTGTGTGTGTCTGTGTGTGTGTGTGTGTGTGTGTGTGTGTGTGTGTGTGTGTGTGTGTGTGTGTGTGTGTGTGTGTGTGTGTGTGTGTGTGTGTGTGTGTGTGTGTGTGTGTGTGTGTGTGTGTGTGTGTGTGTACGTTAGCACATTAAAAGCACCTTAAAGAAAGAAAAATGCGAGCGTTATGACATATTATTACTTACGTCTCGGCCGGAGGACCGGCCTTTGTCCTCCGGCCGAAACCTCAGTAAAAGTATATGTCACAACGTTCGTTTTTTTTTCTTGTTTGCATGTTATACGTTCGGGTCTGGGGCGCAGCCCTTCGTCTTGTATGCTTATGCATCTTGTATATATATATATTTTTTTTTTTTTCTTCACGCGACCGGCTTGCCACACTTCTTTACATACTGACACTCCGAACTGCGGCGCATTAAAATCGGTGCACAGCTCCGAGAGCGACGCCCACCTGCGCGAAGTGAGGATGATGGCAGACGACGAGGCGCGCGCGATGTCTCGCAGAGCGTCGTAGATCATCTGCCGCCCAACCATGTCGACACCGCTAGTGGCGTCGTCCAGGATGACTACCTGCGGAGCACCGATGATCGCCACAGCCGCGGACAGCTTGCGTCTGGTGCCGGCACTGAAAGTGAGGCCATCTTTGCAGCAGCACGCTGCACCGATAGGAATGGTGATGCACGAAATCGAACAGGTGCACGTGCTTGTGTGTGTGTGTGTGTGTGTGTGTGTGTGTGTGTGTGTGTGTGTGTGTGTGTGTGTGTGTGTGTGTGTGTGTGTGTGTGCGCCCAGTTCGCACGTCTTTATTCGCTCCTGTGGAATGCCAATTTGGTTAAACTGCCACAACGGTACCGCTTCCCCAGTCACGCAAGGATTTTTTTACTACTTGTACCGCAGTGTTCTATTACTGGTTAAAAATAGGCAACTAACTGATCAAGTGCTCCGTTTTTTGTTTATAGATGGCACCAACTTAAGCGAAACCGTAAACTAGGATAGTCAAATGGCTGTTAATTTTTGAATATACATAGACGAGAGTGCGACAGCAGTAAGTTACTGCGAACGAATAGCCGCGGTTGTAATTGGAAGAGGAGAACTTTTAAGAGTTCTTACGTTATACTAAGTGACGTTCACGTAAATAAATGTTCGCGTGGGCGTGAAAGTTCATTTCGGGAAAATTATTTTCATTGCTCTAAAAGGCACTGGTTATTCAACTTGTGTCACAGATAGCCGAGTGCCAGGGTCGGACAGTTGAGTTGAAATAAAATGGAGCGTAACGCAGGCGGCCAGTCTCGGAGCAACCTATGCAAATAAAGGTGCTAAAGGCGAGGTAATGACTGTGATCGTTTTTAATTTCTTAATCGTGGCTCGAACGGTAAAAAGGATGTTCTCTATCCAGCGCGGTCGCCACGAGTCCGCTCGCTAACACTGCCAGTGTTACCGCTTGTACCCGCGTACACAAATACTCAAGAAAGCAGACGCGTCAATAGCCACCGCCTGCGCCGAAGCACCGTCGCCAATGCAACGGCCAAGCAATGCGGCAGTTGTGGCTTCCCATTCCACCGCGGTGGCAAGTTTTTTTCTTCCAGCTTCATTTCCCCATGGCATCTCATTTCTACACTTCAATTAGACATACCATATGCTCCTCTTGACTTCATTACCTGCTCGCTTCATATGCTTGTAGCTAACAAGAATCATGTCTCTCGGTTTCCCTTGTTTTCGTTCATTACTGCTTCCGAGTTATTCCGGATAAATAAAACGCTTGTGCACTGTGTCCCATGGAGCCTCTCTGTCGCCGGTCTGCTGGCATGCTGCCGTAGTAAGAGCCCACCTGTATGTCTCGCAAAGCTGGGAGGCGTGCTTGCCGAGGTCGGTGACGCTGGCGACGCTGTCGACGAGCTCGTCTACCTTCGCTTCATCCACGCCCCGAAGCCTAGCGAAGAAGTGCAGGATCTCGTTTCCCGAGAAGATGTCCATGAGCGCGTCTTCCTGGGGGCAGTATCCCAGCCGGGACTGCCACTGCGTCCGCAAAGAATATATAAACACTGTGGTGCCTCAGCGGGGCTACGCATCATCAATACGCTTTCTGAGCAGTTCCATGCAGCCTCACCTTAGCCTGTTTTGTAAAGATCGAAAGCCCCGATAAATGCTCATACGCGTCGCACCGTCTGCTCGGCTTCTATATGGCGTTTGCTCGCCCCCGTCATCCCGTACCAATGATGCAGTGAAGAATTAAGCCGTCGTAGCATTCCGCATTGTCAACGCATCATCAGCTCTAATGTTTAGTCCAAAGTTCGACGAGAACTCGCCAGGCGAGGTTGATACATCATAAAATAAACTGGCACTCGCCTAAGGTTCAAAAGGAAATAGAACATATAGTGACGCTTCGAGACCACTACGTGTGATGACGAAGACGAGATGAATATTTTAAGGTCTGAGGTACCTTCACTAAACAAAAGTTGTTTCTTCACAACAAAAGAAACACGATGATTTGGAGGACAGATGCCGGCGTCGTAACCTAATAATCTTCGGACATCCCTAGGAAGACGATGAACATGCTGGCTGCTTGACGACGTACTTGATGAAATCTTTAGCCAAAAGCTGGGTGTAACAGTTACAGGCCTCGAAAGGCTGCATAGACTGGGTAAAAAGAAAGGTGATAAGCACAGACCAGTCATAATAATCTTCCTTGACTACAACGAAAACAATGCGTGTAATGCAGAATTGTTCAAAGCTCAAGGAATCGGACATTTCTGTTTGCCATTATGTTTGTAAAGCCACATTAAATAAACGCACGAACGTTTGGAAGTACGGCAAACAGTGCAAATCCCAGGGCAGCAAGATTTCCCTTGACTATGATCGGCTTCGTGTACATAATAATCTATACATCTGTAACGACGTAAACTCGAAAGCAGTAAAATTACGCCAGCCTAATGCAGCTAATGCGAACCAATGATCTGATGCCAAATCGATCTGCTTTCTCTGTAAAATGGCCGAAGCCTTGCGAACCAAGTGAGTCAGCTTCAAGATTTTATTTTGCTTCACGATCCTCATATTCTAGCAGTGACCGAAACATGGCTGTCTTCAAAAATTACAGACTCTGACGTTCCCCCTTCCCATAAGATAGTGAGGCGAGACGGCGATGGGCGAAGGGGTGGACGGGCATTGATAGTTAAAAAAGAAATTAAATGCGTTTTAGCAGACCATATTACAGATCACGAAAGCTTTGGTGCAAAATCAGTTATCGCGATTTTTCTGCTCTTCTTGGCGTCGTTTATAGATCCCCAGAAGTCCCGTATCCTAGATCGAAAAGCTGGCTTGTCATCATGAGTGGTTGGTAAGATCGAATGAAAAATGTGTGCTCGCCCCTGATTTAAACTTGACAGGCATTAACCGGAACTCCTTAATTGTCACAGGTTCGCATGATGCCGAAAGTGCACGTCTCCTCCTTGATACAGCTTTCTCTCACGACCTAACGCAGCTGGTTCATGCTCATACACGAGCCACGGAAATGACTGCAGCGATCCTTATTCTATTTCTTAAAAACATTTCTGAAGGCTGCAATGTTTCTGTCGCGCATGGCATTGCTGATCATAAATCTGTCCATATAACTTTGAACGCACATGGCAGCATAGTACCACCAGCAGTAAAAATGTTTCATGATTTTTCGGCTGCAGATGGAGGATCGGTTCTTAACATTGGACATTTTAATTTTCTGGATTTAGAGCACGAAGGAGACGTCTCGTACCTTTCGAACAGGTTCAAGGCTATGATAGCTGAATGCATGAATAGGCTTATTCCAGCCCGGCGAAAGAAAACGAGGCATCACAATCGTTGGATTAACCCGCGTATTATACACTTAAAACGTCGCTTAGCACAGAATCATAAATTAAATGTTCACAATAGTGATGTCCGTGCTCTCAAAGAAGATATGATTTCCAAACTCAGAAATGCCCGCAAGAAATTCTATGAAAAAACCTTTTTTATGAAAGACTCCCCTGGCAAGCTTTGGCACTTTTTGTCTGGCAGTAAACATACTGTCGATAAACTACGTATTAATGGTAATGTTAATTCAAAGCTCAATGACATTGCCAATGAACCAAAAATTTCTTTTCAAAGGGCATTTACGCAGACTTCTACCACGGAATATCAGCCCAATGTTAACGCATTTCCTTGTCGTCCTAGCATGCCGAGCTTGGTTTTAAGCCGCGAGGGCATACACGCACTCGTACTAAATATCAAAACAAAAAAGTCAAGTGGAGTTGACGGTATTTCTAACAATGTCGTTCATCGATATTCTGAAATAATTTCTAACTACCTCCATATCCTTTCCGATGCCTCACTTGATTAAAGTTGCCTGCCGAGTGATTTCCTGAAGAGTGCCTGTCTTTAAGTCAGGTGAAAATTTGAATGCTGGAACTTACCGACCTATCTCGCTTACATACACGTGTTGCAAGTTTCTTGAGCACATAATAGCCCACCATGTATCCAACCATCTTGAATCCACCAACTTTTGTCAAATTCTAACATGGTTTCTGTAAGAACGTGTCGATTACAACACATCTGCTGTCAGTAATTCATGAATTTTCCCTGGCCATTCATAATCGCGAACAAATAGATGCAATTTTCCTGCATTTATCAATGGCATTTGATTGTGTACCCTACAGCCTGCTCATTGAAAAACTAAAAGAAATTGGGATGGCAGACGATCTTGTCAATTGGTTGCAAGCATATCTACAGAATCGCAGCCAATTTCTAGATTGTGGATTGTGGATTTCTAGGCTCTGTCCGGTGTACCACAGGGGTCAGTGCTCGGAGCCCTGATGCGTCTCGTATATATCAACGATATTGCTCAAATTGTTGATGAAGGTATCACTGTGAAGTTGCTTGCCGGTGACTGCGTTACTTACTCTGTCATTAAGGATTTTTCCTGCCAGCAACTACTGAATACTAATTTATGTAAACGCGTAGACTGGTGCGAACAAAGGCCATGAAAATTGGTTTTTCAAAAACCGCATCAATGACAATTACAAAAAAAACATACCTTACAATACATCTACAAAATTGGCGATCAGTGCATAAACCATTGTCGCTTCTCTCGCTCTTTGAATTCGTGCTGCCGAAAGTCTGCAGTATACATATCTCTGTTGATTACCGCATGTGCGCTTTTGCATGCGCGACAAAGTGAGCGTTCACAGGATAAGCGACGTGACCAAAGGGCCGCAGTTTTTTGCGCAGTTCATAGGTGGCTTGTCTTTTGTTGGTTTACGCTGCGCTGTGCGATATGAAGATTCATGTGGCTCAAGCTGCCTCTATATAAAAGAAAATCACTAACGTGTGGCCTTTGTTTCGAGCGGTGATCGTTAGTTTCTGCAACCAAGAAACCAGTGAAACACTTTTGTATTCTCCAGTTTTTGCCCGGTTGTGCTGCTGAATAAGCCGTCCGATCACCTTAATGCCTAGGTACGCAGCCAACAAAACATGTATGCGGGATGTAGCAGACAGGTTTGACATGGCTGAGAGTACCCGGTACAGGATATTTTACAGAGTGGCGGAATACCTGCTGACCCAAGGTCCAACTGCTCTGACATTTCCCGATGACTTGGAGAAGCTGTTTACTGATTTTGAGAAAGTATGCACACTTGATTTCTTTGAATACTAGCAAATAGAATGACGAACTGGTGTGGATGATCCTATTTTCTGCATGTCTCCGGCATGCCAGGCGTTGTTGGATGCATTGTTGGGTGTTACATTCGCATCCAGAGCCCCGCAAATAAGATCGCTTCCACCTACGGCAACAGACTCAACTTTCTGTCGATTACATTGCAGGCTGTATGTGATAACAGGAAACGCTTGACTGATGTTCTCGTTCGAAGCTCGATGAAGACACACGACTCTCGCGTGTTTCGCATGCCCTCACTAGCCAAAAGACTCCCGGACTTATGCCAAGGACACAAATATCACCTTTTAGGTGACGCAGCATACCCTGTACGACCATCCCTGCTGACCCCTTACAGAGATTTTGGAGGGTTGTCAAAAACAAAGAGAGATTTCAAAGCGATAATCTCAGCAACACTTGTGCTTATCGAAAAATCTTTTAGAAACCTCCGTCAGTTGATGCACCTTGAGCTGCGCACTGCGCCTTGCTTGAATCAGTTCATGCTATCTGCTGTATCCTGCACAATCTGTGCATCAACGCAGGTGACGTAGTGCTTTATGATACTGATGAAAAAGAAGCTGGCAGTAATGTGTGATGATCAAAGTGCAAAGACAGCAGTGAATGTCATGAAGACACTGAAGAAGATGGAGCACTGCGTAGGCTTGGCGAGTTAAAACGAGGCAAAGGGCTAGCAAGAATGTTTGGAGGACAGTAAGAGAACTGCAAAGAATTGCTGCCGATTTTGGTTTCATGTAAAACAAATATTTTTCAAACGCTCAACACAAAGAAACAAAGCTCGTAATTCGTCAAGGCACTGTTGTGTCCGCAGCAGCCTTTGTTTTGGAACACCCCCCACAGACTCTGACATAAGAAGTGAATCGCAGGAGTTTTGCTTTTATGTGTACAAACAGGTTATTTATTAACTTTCTTTTTAACTTAGCGCTCGTCATCCGCAGCAATGCCAAGGCCATGGCTGAACAATGCCATTTTCTCCTTGGGCTGCCTCAACCTTTCTTGCCGGCTTTTCTCTTTCTGCTTTTTTCTTTCCTCCTACCGTGCTACTCTCTGCACCTCCTTGAGCTCTTGCAGCTGCTTCGTTTCTTTAAAAAATATTTCTTGCATTCTGAAAGTAGAAAGACTAGAGGATATTGCTTTTTGTCCGTCAACATCAGTCATGTGCCCTGTCGATGTACCCTGTGTGCATCGGATTGTTTTTGGATTGTCTTCTTCAACCTGGCATCCTTACTGTCTCTGATCTGTCTCCTCTGACGAACTTCGTTTTTTGCTCGACACAATGTCAACCTCTTTTCTTGAAACGATACCATAGCCATCCTTTAGCTCTTCTGGCTCGATGCTGTCATCCAGAGCGCTGATCTTTGCCAGCTCTTCCTCATATGGCACCTCGCCCAAAAACAAGAAAGGGGCTGACAGATGGAATAGCACACTGTGGTATAAAGTTCGTAAACAGTGATAAGGTGCCTCAGAAAGGCTGGCCAACGTTTCGATAGGAGGACCTATCTTCGTCAAAGGCGGCCTCGTCATCCTCGGCGTGTTAGTTTTAAAGGGTTAGTGCAGTGATGTCACGTGCGGGTGTTGTCGCTGGAGGTTGGTTTTAAAGAGACAGACTACCAGAGGAAACAAGCGCTGTCGTCCGACATCTGTGAGCTTCGTTCCCAAGACGAGGGGACAAGAGCGTGAAAGTGGGCACGCGGGGAGAAAAGAAAAGAAACAAAAGCAGAAAAAAAGGAAAAAAGAAAAAAAAGGGGGGAAGCCAGGGCGGCACCAAGACAGAAAAAAGGGGACAGAGAAAAAGAAGAAGAAAGAGAAAAACAAAATTTTAAGAAAGATGGGGGCTAGGGAGCGTGTTGGGGATGCGAGAGATTAAGAAGCATTCAGGGGGAGTCGTTGGCGGCATGTTTTGGGTGCATTAGAAGGGCCAGTCAGGCGGTCAGTGCGCGAGTAACACAAAAGACAAAAAAAAAACGCACACACACAAAAAAAAACATGAATTGAAAGAGTTACTTGAGTAGCATAGCAGCAATACGCCGATTAATTTTGAAATAGTTAAGATAGCGACGAGGAGTCTGCGGTGCAATGTATGGGGTGACTGAAGGGCAGCGGCATGGTCTTTCAAGGGGCCATGCCCCAGTCGCACAACGTAGGTGTCGTTACGGCGGCATCCAGAGATGGCGATACTCTGGGTTGAGGCGCCGGAAAGGGCATATTAACGCGACAGCGTTAAGGAGCTCGTGTCGCAGAAAAGCCGGTGTCGTCGGCGTCCGCGGCGTTGGCCGTGAGTGATAAATCACGGCAGGTACTTCATAAATAAAAAGCAACTTCCAAGATGGGCTGGGTGAGAATCGAACCAGGGTCTCCGGAGTGTGAATGGAGACGCTACCACTCAGCCACGAGTTCGATCCTTCAAAGCGGTACAAACGCGCCTCTAGTGAATGCGGTGTTGCCTTGGAAACGAGCCGTGAAAAGTTATACTGCGGTGTATATCGGTAATTATGAACATGTAACTTACAGAAGTCGCAATTACACGAGTAGCGAAGTGCGTTTCCGCTACATTTTTTCTGCGCTTTCCGCACACGCAGAGCCATCTTGCGGCAAACACAGAAGACCCCCTCCTCTCCATGTACGGCGCTGCCCCGACAGATGGCGCGCCACGCGCGCATTGGGGCTGTGCTAGGACCGGTGCGAGGCGGGTCGCGGCCCGGACTCTCTCTCCCTTGACGACGCTTCGCCTTGCTCCCTCACGGGTTGTAGAATCAAGCGTCCTTCCTTTTTTTAGATCACTATCTGTCTATCTCTCTGCCCGTGCCGATCACGACGTTTGGCTGGCGTTGGCGTGCATCATTTCCCCCTCCGAGACACCCAGTTCTTTGGTTCGTTCCGCTTGCTCAGGCGCACGTTTCGTTGCTGCGCCGAACGCTGCGTTGCTCGACGCTCACCGCGTCCGATGCGGGGCGCCTCGTAAGTGATGGCTGCGCCGTAGCCCATTGTTTTACACCCCTTGGCGGGTCGACGGGAACGCTGTCGCGTTCCACTCTTGAAGGCGAAGCAGAGTAACGCATGAGTTGTTTCTTCGTCTAGCCGAACCAAATATAGCCAAGCAACAGCAGTTCACCAGGCTAAACAGTGGTTCAACAACTAAAATAAAGGCTAGTATGCTTCGCATCCTGGGCTTAACCTTAGCTAAGCCACAGCCATTTTTTGACTTCGGAATGTGTTGATGAGGGGGTTTCAAAAAATAGATTAAAAAAGGAAGGGAAAAGAGCAGGGGAGGGGGGACCGAAGCCAGAATAACAAACATGAGGGTGACGCGCGTAGAAGCGGGTGGGGGCAAGTGTACATGGCAGAAGGGGGTCGTACAGTTGGTATAGACGTAAAAACCTGGAAGAGTACATTAAATTGAGAAGGAGGCAGGAAAAAAAATTTTTCTAAATGGAAGAGTAGGTGAGGTTAAGAATTAAGGTTAGCTGGTGGCCTAATGTGTTTTGTGTCTTGGTTGATGATGTGAGAATTTCAGATTTAAGTTACCGCTTTTAAAGATTCTAAGTTGCCGCGTGCCAAATTAATTCCTGTCGGGTGTAGGCAATAAAACTTGTGTATGAGGTATGATTCCATATACTTCCTTTCGCGAGGGGAACGGAAATTTGTTTGTAGTATATAGAGCCTTGCTTTGTCAAATATATGACCATGTTCATTAAAGTGGCTGGCTACTGCTTTGGGTAAATTGTGTCTTGTGTCCGCGCGGTGACCGTTGAGTCTTGTATTAATTTGTTGTCCAGTCTCACCTATGTATTGTTTGCTACAAGCGGCGCATTCTAGACAGTAGACTACGTTGCTTGATGTGCAGGTGAAAGCCGAAGTTACCTTGTGTGCGTAATTCGACGCTGTGCTTTTTGCTGTAGTAGTAGATTGAATATGTTTGCATGTAGCGCACCTGGGGCTGCCACAGGGATTGCTTCCCAACTTCCTCTTTGTAGTTTGGCTTGCACAAGAACATCTTTAAAGTTAGTGTTGCGTCTGTAGGCTCCTCTGGGAGGGTCGGGAAAAATCTTAAGTTTCTGGTTGCCGGTGAGAATTGGGTAGTATTTACTAAGGATGTTATTCACGTTTGGGAGTGCGTTTGAGAATTTAGTAGTAAGAAGAGGCGTTGTTCTTCTTGTGATCCTCGGGCGGGGCTTGAGGACCTCAGCTCGATCAAGTTTGGTTGCAGCGATGTAGGCTGTTTGAAGGTCACTGTTTGGGTGGTTCCTGTTTGATAGGGTTTCTTTAAGGTGATCGAGTCTATCTATGTAGTCTTGGTTTTCAACGCAAATGCGACGAAGTCAGGTGGCTTGACCTTTAAAGATGCCTCGTTTGCAATGTCTGAGATGGTGGCTGGTATATTCTAGGTACTGTTGTTTGTCGAAAGGTTTCCTATACAGCGTTGTCTTTAGCTCACCATTGTCAATGTATATTGTTGTATCCAGAAAGTTTATGCGCTCAGTTGAGGATTCTGATGTGAATTTTATTGTTGGGTGAACAGAGTTTAGAAATGCTACATATTTATCTAGACTGTCTTGACCATGTCCCCAGATTAAGAGTATGTCGTTTATGTATCGTAGGTATGTGTGGGGCTTGGTAGTGCAGCGCTATCGGAAATCTGTTTCTAGAATCCCCATAAATATGTTCGCGTAGGTTGGTGCAAAAGGCATACCCATGCTTGTACCATGTATCTGTAGGTAGTAGCTCTCCTCAAATTCGAAGTAGTTATGTGTTAGAACTAATTCAAGGAGAGACAAGTAGACTTCAGTAGAGTGTTGTGCATTGTGTTTAGACAGCGTTTGTTTTATCGAAGATAAACCATCAGGGATTGGAATGTTGTACAGCGCTGTGACGTCTAGTGTTGCGAGAATTGTGTTGGGGGGTAGTGTGCCTTTAGTATTAATGTCCTCTATAATTCTCAGCAGGTGGGGCGTATCTTGTACAAATGACGGAAGTGCTTTTGGCAAGTCACCAAGGTAATGGTTAAGGAATGTGGAGATGCTGTCTGTCGGGGTGTTGTGTTTGCAGGGAGAATTTCCTGATTTCTTATTCTGGCTTATAGCAGACCCCTTCCGCTTAACTATAGTTTTGTAACGACTGCAACATTGATTTCCGGTCCTTGTTATCGCCACTGTTTGGTGGAGATTTGCAGCTAGGTAGGCAAACATTTCTTTTTTATTTTCAAATTCCTTCATGGGACCGACGTAGAGACTATAATGCTCACTATATTCTAGCAATAATTTTGTTTTACCCGCTGTCCGCACGCTGGACCTGAAAAAGTGCAAACCACAGTTAGATATGTCATGTGAACATTAAAGACAAATAGCCTTAATGCGATAGCTGGTCCCCTGGTATAGACTCCTGGCTTCACGGCGCTATAATATGTCTGTACTGCTTGCAAGATGTGAAGTACACAGTCATGGGAAGCTTGAAAAAAAAATCGCCCCACAGTACTGTTTCCGTGTCCGCACCAATCCTCTCTTCCTTAATAATGGTTAAACGTTAAGAGCAAATGTATAAGTAATAGAGCTACGTTTTTGTTTTGTACTCCGAATATTTTCCACTGAGATTCAAGCAAGCCAACGCACTCTTGGACATTCGTTATTAGTTCGGTTGCGCCCTGAAGGAGCTTGCAAATAAAATAAGGGTAAAATAGCTTCCGCAAGAGCATTGTTGCTAACAGCAAATTTTAATGTACACATCGAACGAAGGAAAACTAAAAGTTAAATTGTGGGGTTTTAGTTGTCAAAACCCCGACCTGATTATACGCCACACCGTAGTGGAGGGCTTCGGAACAATTTTGACTACCTGGAGTTCTTTTCTTAACGTCGACAACAACGCGATCCCACGCCCAGTCGAGTGTGACTGTCGCCAAGACATTGTTTTATAGCTTCAGGTCAGGCAATGGCTGTCATTGAACACGACGTGCAAGTAAACGGGTGAGCAGAAGCTATGATTCTGAATTATCAAAAGTCTGCCAGTAACACGCGTTACCTCAGCGTCATCGGCCCGTCTACGAAGGCCCCACATGGAGCTAAGTCCTCCGACAACGTCGTCAATGCAAACGCGGCCGCAGCAGCTGGCTGTGCGGCGCTGCAAATTCTTATTCAGCAAATGACGCAACAGGGACATAAAAGTAACACAGGGTATCCGTGTCACCCTTACGCGAACCTCACACACTGCAGCCGAACCCTATGCGAAACATCGCACGAACACGCGCACGGCCAGGGGCGTGCGAGAAAACTTTCTGCGAGAGCCAAATCCCCCCACCTCCAGTGCCGGCACTTCCCAGGTCTGCCTTAGACGGGAGAAGCAGGCTTACACGGTGTGACTTGTATTAGGAGGCTAAAATGAATCGCGAAATTTTAAACACAACACGCGCGCGAGTGCAAGCGGAAAATAGCGAAAACGGCGCTGAACCCGAGGAATGCTGCGAACTTCCGGAAGCGAGTGCGCGCCAACGCCTCCTGGCATTTGCTCTGGCGGGAGTGCCTGTGTTTCAATCACAAATTTCAGCTGCCCTACGCTGTAGCGGAGTGTACCTGCGTGGAGTTCGCCCGCCACTTGGAATCTGTCATTGAAGTTCACTACTAGAGTCTGCCACCAACGCGATTCGCTCTCAAGATACTGCCAGACGACCGTGCCCAGCCGCCACGTACGCAGCTGCAGCCGGAGCATAACGCCCCTTCCCTCTGTTTCTCTCCTCCCTTCGGTGCCTCGCGCACCGCGGAAGACTTCCTGCCGGCTTTCGCCTCTTTTGCCCGGATGAGATCGCGATCGTCGGCTCCCCTCGCACGCCTTCACTCCCACCTACAGCGTCGGGCGCGGAGACGGGTGTTGTCGCCCTTGGACTTCAACCTCACGGCGACGGCGCAAATGTGTTGGAGTGTCAATATAATTGCTGTCGCAGTAAAATAAACCAGCACTATGACAGGCACGCTTCCTCTCTCAGCCATTGAAACAAAGAAGGATGATAGACTTCAGACCATTTGATGTTGTTAGCACCATCGATGCATATTTCTTTTTTTATTTCTTTTTGGCTACATAAGAAAAATAAGCTTGCACAGGATGCACATGAGCAGTGAACTATTCTAAGCTCTGCTCAGGTTATCTGAGAGAGCTGGGCATGGACTAGGCCTTTTTATGTAGTGACAGCCTAGATACCTAATGTACAACCAGATATTGAGAAAACTAAAACAAGCATGACATAACGAACAGTTGGCAAGTACGTACGTGCACTTTATATGAAAGCAGACGAAAATTATGGGGTGACTAAGCGTGAACGTGAGTTTAGTGATCTTGCTTTGTGTGAGACGGTTGTTGCAATCATTGATTTTGTCTGCTTTTCTTCATTAGGTGATACAGAAACAGGTAGATGACAATTAAATGAAGTGCTGCATTATATGGCGCGAGACAGGGCAGCCCAAGAAAATGACGATACATGTTTTGCCTTTTTTTTTTCACAACAAAGCAGTGGATAGTGCATTGGGCGCAGCTTGGCGACTAATGCGCAATGAATTCTGCGTAAATCGACAAGATTGGTGTTTTATATATTGATCTGCTCACTATTTGAGGAACCGAACAAATTGTACCCTAATAGCTGGTGTGAAACAGATCACAGAAATTCGCAGTCAAGATGCCGCAGTGGCTCAGCCTCTGTGCCAAACATCAAATTATTCCACAAAAAACATGCATAGTGGTGAATTTGGCATGGTTTCACATGTAATGTTCAAATCCACACCATCGCAAGTAATCTTTCACTCCGTCGCGCATTGCTCACCAATGTACAGCCTTTATTGCAGCGCTGTGTGTGTGGGCTAAAATAACCTGACAAATCAAAGATGTGGTTATTCAGTACATTAAACGCAAATTTGCATGTGGCTGAGATAATCTAATGCTTCTATCAATCGATCATGTTAGTATTAGCCGCATTCTTGGCTACTTGGTCGCTCTGTTATACCAGGCACTGCTGTATTACTGTGCGCACGCTAGAACAGCATGGCTGCGCATAAGTATCCCTTTCCATCGCTCTGAAATGAAGGGGGTGAGCATTTGTTGTTATAATATGCTTAAAATAATGGCTATCTAGCATTCTAAAAAAAGCCTTTGAAATGTAAAGGTTGATGCTCAGCTTTGCTGCTGTGACATTCTACATTTGTGGTGCAAGACCATACAGACGGACACGAAGTACAAAACAAAGATTCTTGCATGATGGCCTCCAGGTCACAATGCCGATAATTTGTTGTTGTTTCCTCGGTGGTTTTCAGGGTATAAACATGTGAAGAAATGTGTAATGTCCAAACTATTCTAAGTAAACTGAGAACCACGAGAAAGCGACATAATACTATGCTGCACACTTTCTTCCGTCACATCAGCTCTTTGTGGTGCAGGTGAAATATCTGTATTGACACATGTACTTGTTTATATATAGGGTGACCGCTTGTCACCGAATAACAAACGTTAAATGTTATTGCTCTGCGTAGGACGCGCCAGTATTTATTGGAAGTTTCTCGAATGTTATCGATGGTTCTGTCTGTTGTCAAAGAACCTTGTGTAAACTAATTGTGTGCGCGACCCGAATAATGTAGTATTTTGTGGAAGACACGCTGGCACGAGCGATTATTCTGGAACCTTCGGCGACTCATGTATAAAAGCCAACGCGCTTGACCATTGACCCGCTGATCAGATTTTCGACGATCGTCGATTGTGTTCACCGCTCTCGTCGTGCTTTGAATAACACTTGCTTTTACGGGCACATGTTCGCCGAATAAAAAGTTAATTTCGCAATTCGCAGTTTCGCTACTGTGTTCTTGACCGTCACAACAATGTTACAATATGCACTATATTTGTAGCTCCGAACAGCATGCATTTCTTATTTACAGCTCAAAATGAAGAGTTAAAAAGCTTTTTATGTGTTAGATATTCATATGGTTTCGGGTCTAATGTTTGCACACTGATCCTGTTTAGTACAACATAAGCAGGACATTCATAATCCACTGCAACATCCGTTTTGCACCTTTTGTTTGATGTTCTACCTTCCGACACAGAACACAAAAGTCCGCAGTGGAATATTTGTTTACATCAACATTCAAAATCCAAGCAGGACACGCCGTGGTTGCATAGTAGCTATGGTGTTGGGCCGCTAAGCGCGGGGTCACGGGATCGAATACCGATCACGGCGGCCTGATTTCGATGGGGACAAAATGCGAAAACACCCGTGTATACTTAGATTTAGGTGCACGTTAAGGAATCCCAGTTGGCCCAAATTATTCCGGAATCCCTCACTATGGCGTTTCTCATAATGAGATCGTGGTTTTGGCACTTAAAACCCCAGAATTCAAAAGGCCAAGCAGGTTTCTCGCTTGACACGTCTACATGTCTCACACATGATACTTATTACATGTTTTGAATATGTATCTATTGAAGGTAGTACAACTTTTAATGTGAAAACACTTTGTTTGCTGTATTATTATCTTCATTTTTTATTTTTCCAATTTTTCTCTGCCCTACATGCACAGATACATTATGCAGTGGTGGTATGTGAGCTGTGATTTCATTAGTGCATTAAATGTTATAAAAGTTGTGAATTCGTCAAGTTGGAAGCCTATTTAGTATAAACAAGGATCCTGCCAACAAGAGCATCATGACAAAGCAGCTCAGATGGTGCCACTACTCCAAAGCTTAGCCCCTTTTGCTGTGGCGCAGTTTTGACCGATGTCCTCATGAAGGTTCGGTTCATTCACATTTCATGTGTTGAGTGAAGGTTGCATACATGCAACATTTTCCTGTGCTTGTGACAGCGACTTAAGGGGCATTGAGCTTTCGCATCTCAAAAAATGACAAAAATCTCTTTGAAAACACATTGCCATTTTCTTATCATAAGAAGTCAACAAACACTGACACCAAGGACAACATAGGGGAAATTACTTGTGATTAATAAATCGAATAAAGAAACTATGAATTAATGGAAATTAAAGTGGATGAAAAAACAACTTGCCGCATGTGGGAACCGAACCCACAACCTTCGCATTTCGCGTGCGATGCTCTACCAATTGAGCTACCGCGGCGCTGTTTTCCCATCCACTTTCTTGGGTATTTATGTGTCGTAGTAGAACCCTGGGAGTGCTAGCCAGCGCCACCACACACAGACCTTGGCGGCGGACGTGGAACGTCCTTTTTGCCGCAGGCATCACGAGAACGTGATCTTTTTTGGGTGAAGGCAACTGGTCAATAAACCCACGTATGCTACCTGAAGGCATCAATGTAGCCGGATTCGAGACCCTCGTTATGTAATAAACGAGAAGAAAGGGGGTTAACCAAGGGTCCCGATTTTTATTAGTCAAATCATAAGAAGCCAACAAACACTGACACCAAGGACAACATAGGGGAAATCACTTGTGATTAATAAATCGAATAAAGAAACTATGAATTAATGGAAATTAAAGTGGATGAAAAAACAACTTGCCGTGGTGGGAACCCAACCCACGGAACCCACGCGAAACGCGAAGGTTCTGGGTTCGGTTCCCACCTGCCATATTCTTGCCACAAGATGGTCGAGGTAGCCATTTCGGGAAAGTTCCCGCCGTACCATCTTGAACTCGTATTGCAGGCGGTCTTTTTCAGTGCAGATTCGCGAAGCAGGCGTCAACAGTGACGAAGCAACCGATGTCTTGTGAGGCACGGGATGATTAGAATTGAAATCAAGGTTCGGAGTGCTTGGGCTGAACGGAGTGCGGAGTGCTTGGGCTGTACGGAGTGCTTGGGCTGAAAGTTTGGGAGACGATTTTTTGGTTACCATGTGGCCTATTTTGACTCTAGTTTTCTGTCACATTCCTTGGGCTACAGTGCAACCACACCGACCACACTGACCAAAACAGTGTGGCTATTACCACAGGGAGCAGATATCCTTCAGGCAGAGTCCCTAGAAAATTGTGCCATTAGCTGGCTTCGATCACATAACTAATGCTTACAGGTTTGTGATCATTCGTGTTCAGAATATAATCATGAGAGCCAATAGACATCCTTTATATCGTTATAGCGGCTGAATTCTCAGGCACAATGCACCGTGTCCATGAAAATGCTAAAGAATGTAAAGAGGCGAGGGGTCTCTTTCCATAATCTGGCAGCGCAGCTGAATATGGTTCGGTCAACGAGTGGAACCATGCTCTGTGCCAAATAGAGGCAATCTGGATGGCCACTTAAATTGTCCAATATCCTACATCCACGAATAATTGGTGGTGGTAGGTTTACAGCTATACAACCGGTGCCGGAAAAAAGTGTCTGACGATTACGACACTCGCTAAAGCGAGATTTGAGCGCAGCGCGACACCTGTTTTCATTTCGCGATATATTGAGGCAAGTAATTCGAGACCGAAATAACCGCACCGAGTAGCTGGTAGGCCAGTGCCGTCAGCGCCTTCGCACAGGGAGTGGTAATATGGAAACGCTGGCGTGATGAGGGTCATCGGGGCTGGAAGGAGACATCGACGAACGCGCGAGCAGTGGCACGAGCGCGGTTACACCGAGGGACGCCGACGCTCAATGAAAAAACGGGCGCCTAAGAGCCGCGCTCTAAAACACTTTGTTGCATTCTTTGCAAGTACAAGTCATTTTAGACACATTATTTGCTACAGTCTGTGCGCAGGATCAACGAGAGGGTAGAACCCAAAGCACTTTCCAGACAGACTATGCTGGAACTAGTAATCAAATCTGTTGGTCTTAAACTGAAGGGCTCGTGCTAACACGGGCAACACGAACCACATAGTGAAGTAGGATGCGTCTCCAAAGTAACGGCAAACTTTCCTCTAGCTTACTCTGTGTGCATTAGTAACGTGAGCATAGCTAGCCAGTGACGAAGTACTATGAGCGAAATTTCTTTGATGCAATTCCGCTGGCTGCTAGCAGAATATCATATATCACCATACTATTGTTCAGTCTCACTTTTTACATGCATATTAGTTTTTGTGAAAAAGAAACTAAATTTGTACAGTATCAGAGGGTTCTTACATATATTTATGTACTATGCGAGAGGTCTCCGCAAAAACACATTCTGTGCTGGGACACCAGCAAAAACCGAACCGTTAGGATTCCTAGGTATGTAGGACGCTTGGATTACGAAATGTGTATTCAGCAATGTGGAAATCCCTGCTCCCGCGCCAATCTGGTTCGGCCGCACTTCGCACCTCTCATCGATGAAACAGACGGTCCCCCCTCGTTCTTCTGAAGTGGTTGACCTTGTACTGAGTTTCAAACACCCTCTGACAACTATTGTCCTGTCAAACCAACTCGCCCAGCTATGTGTACTGATAATCATATCAGGCCAACTCGCCCAACTATGTGTACGAACCATCGAGGTTCCACGAAACTGCCGACCCCTTCACGTGGCTCGAACTGAGCAATCCGGTGGCGCGCCGCACCAAGACTGCTTCCCGCCTCGTTTCTAGTGACGATTGGTTGCCAAAGGAACTTAATGCAGAACCAGTACATTGTTAGGAGAGTCGCCGTCAGTAGCCCCGTCGGTCTGGTGCGCTATTACTGCTACATGTATGCTATTACCTCCTACTTGTATGCGATTACCTGCTATATGCCTACATATTGTATAAAGCTTTTCATCTTCTCTTTGTCTGCTCCAAGAGTCTGTCTGTCGTCCTCCACCCCGAAGTCACAATGTCCACATGGGATGAATCAAAGCTGCCCCTCATTCGCATTCAAGACACTTCCCGACAGCACTGTATTTCTTGTGAATTTACATGTGCGCGTACATGTACGAAGCATGTACGATGCAGAAAACATCTACGAAGCACGTTTACATGTACGAAGCAGAAAATCCCCGTGTGACAGGGCTTCTCTATCCGGCTACTACATCAGAAAACGCGATCGGCAACACTTATGCACAATTCACTTCTGAGCATACGCACACCGCACAAAACGAGCACTTTTACGCCTAGCACCACACCTTGCACATATCGCATGCGGCTAGTTGGACCCCGACCAGCCGTACGGCGGATCGCACTCAATATCGCGCCATGTGTCTACTGGCTGCCCCAAAAAAACGAATTCACTTGGAGAGCTTAAAGACGGCGGCATCGTCACGTCATCTACACGTGGCAGCAGCGCTAAGTAGCGAGCAGAAGCCACTACGCAAAACATTTCGGATGAATTTGCGGCGCAGCGGGCTATCCACGAAGCCCATGTTCATTTCTTTGCATCACGCTTCGCTGAGCAATGATAAACCGCCGCACGTGCAACTGCCCGCAGCCGTCGCCCTGCTTACGACTCTGGGTGACCCGGAGAGGGTCACGTGCCCCATGTAGCATTCTCCCAGGCTCGGGAGTGCTAGGCCCGCGAGCATCTTCGCCACGGCCGTCTTGCCGCAACCATGCACTCCCAGAAGGCCGAAGCACTCGTCCCGGGAAAGCGTCAGGCTGAGGCTGCACACTGTGTAGTCGTCCTCGTACCACTTGTGCACATCTTCGACCACAAGGGCGTGCTCTGCCACTGCGTTCCTCTCGCACACCTGGTGTACCTGCAACAATTAAGGACGGCCGCTTGTATATAGCTTTCACCCCAAATTCGGGATACGAATCACAGCCATAGCTTAACGTGCCTAAGCATGCAGGCTTGGACGTCACGACAAAACGGTCAACTTGATGAAGGAAATTCTTGCAGCGTAGACGGCTTTCTCGTAATTTTCTATAGCGCTAATGAAATGCCAATACAATGACGTAGTGGTTCACCCTAAGGCCCGTCCCATTATTGGAATTGCCGAATATTAAAGGTACTGGTTTGTCTTTAGTATAGCGAATATTTTTCCTACTTCTATACGCAGAAAAAAAACTAAAAATATATTTTGTTCCAATACGGGCAGTGCTATAAAGGAAATCAGTAAAGTGGGAGGCTTATTATAAAAGCAAAATTCGAAAAGGCACCACAGTTACAACGTCACAGTCAACGACCATCGAATGGTAGAAGAAATCGCTAATCAATGCCTCGTACGCGTTGTATAGAATACATTTTCCCAAAGAAAGGTAATCGATTGGTGTACTAATTTGCAATTATTCTCATGCTGGTGGCGGTGCAATGCCGGGCCGTCCCGTGGTGGTGGTGAAGCAGGCGTTAAGCATTCCCCTACGGGGGCCCATCCCGAAGATGGTGCAATGCCGGGTTGATCCGTGGCAGCGGTAGTTGAACGCGATAGCATTCAAAGATCCTTGACCGCTTCTCACGCTTGCTAGCAACTGCCGCTTATGTAACCGTAGTGTTTACCGGTAAATGCGGCGAACTCTGTGAACGAAGGTGAGCTTTCTGCTAACAGAAACGAGGCCTCTTACGTGGGCCGGAATGGATGGACCAATGGATGTTATGAGCGTCCCCTTTGAAACGGGCCGGTGGGTTTCGCCATCAAGCTCTTGTTATTTTATTGACTGCACTCCATTTTATACATAAGGTGCAGCGCCGTGGAAGCTGCGCAAGTAGTGCAGTCTCGAAATTTTATAACTCCGCGCGTTCTGCCTGTGCTTCGCTGGGCGCCAGCGGCTTTTGCTCGCGCGAGCATGCACGTGAGGCTGCCTCGACGGGATGCAAATAAAAAAAAACAACGAAAAGCCAATTGATATAAAACAACGTGTTAGCAGCCGAATGGGCGCAAAGTTTGTCTGTTTCTAAGGGTAAATTCTGCTTTTTAATGAGAATTGACGTTATATAAAGAACATTCTCACAAAAATCGGTCGAAGGACACCGAACTATTTTTTAGTGTGAACACAGCCCGTGTAAAAAGTATCTGTAGCCTCCACAACGTTGCACCTGATGTATGAAACGGAGTATAATGTCCTACTTATGCGAAAAAAGAAAAAGTGAAAAAAAAATACGATGAATTCCCATAACCAATGTTTCTGAACCCCTATTGTGAATTTTGTTCTCGTACGCCTCCGCTTGTCGTTTCCCTACTTCCACCAATCTTGCGATCGCCTCTTATTTATCTCTAAGCGGACATGTTCACTTTCCCGCTGCTCTCGGTGAAACCAACAATTTCAAGGGGGTCGACGATTTCTAAATCGACCGCTGGGCGCAAATCTTCACATTGCATGTAAAGCGGAGTGGTGGAGCCAAGTGCCATCTGGAGATGTTGCGTGGAACCGGGCGCGCCGAATTATGGCCATCGAGATTTACGCGCGCCGGCACTCGCAATTCTCGGAGGCTATGCGCGCTCTATGAATGTTAGAAACACTGGAAAAGAGGCTTCTGTTATTTTTTTAGTTCCCGCGTAACATAATTACGTTTTTACTTAAACGCCGCTCCTACTAAGAGAGACCTCAAATGGCAGCTGGACAACGCTATCATAATAAAAAGGTTTTCTGTTTGAGTTTCTGCGTACCATGATTATGTTTTTTTCGTATATTCAAATTGCAATCTGACGGTATCATGTCTGCAGGTTGTGTGTAAGTCGTACTTTACAATTTTACTGACGTATTGTACCTTTAGAAATTCAATTAGTTAAGCAACTTCCTTGCGCTACATGGAGGGCCTGCGTGGTTCAGTATGCATGGTTCGACATTGAGTTTGCTAAAACAACGCCCAACGCTGGATGCCAACGCCGAATTTTCTCCGACCCGGTGCCCTTGACGCTGTAGCGTTAATATGTAGTATGCTATTGACATTCTAGCAGCTTTTCAACAGCAGCAATTGGAATCAGTTTCGTCTTTTTTGAGCATTGGGCTAATGCAGGCAATTCACGCAGACATAGAATTTCGCCTGTACAATCCGCTCGGGCACAGCAGATATTACGGCGAAACCCTTAGATCTCTATGTTTCAAAGTCGCGTTGTGAGGTAGAGAATATACCACGTGACCTAAGGAAGACCATAAGCGAAGCAAAGCATGTCCATCCATGTATAAGAGATGATTAATGGTTAGCAAAGTAAATAATGATTGGTCAGTAATTGGATTAAGGTGTTTAAGGAGGATTCTGGTCGATGGAGGAGGGTTAAGGTCGATTAGGTGGATTAAGGCAGATTCGGATAGGTTAAAGTCGAATAATGGGGATTAGCATGGATTAGGCTGGATTAAGGTGAATTACAGTTGGCTTTTCGAGGTTTTCGCCTTTGGTTCTCTTCGTCGATTGCTTCGGCACCAGGGATTCCTGTACCTTGACACTTTTCTAGCACTTCCTTTTTTGGCCGAACATCCTAGTTTGACATGGCTCCTATTAGCACGTTTGTCTTTGGGGGAGGTGGGAAGCGTTTCTTGACCCACATTATTTTATTTATCGTCACTCGAACGCAAGCAACAACGGGGCCCTTCGTACTTGCCCGGATGTTCTTCTCTCCTCCTCTCTTGCTCGAGCGCGCGGAGCTGCGGAGGCGCAAGGCCATCGCCACCGGCGTGCCGCGGAGATCGGTGGCGAGCCCGTTCCTGTTCAATGCAGCCCTGGCAATTCTTCCAGCCACACTACCGGCAGACACCCGGTACCACACACAGGGCTCCATCTACGCTGATGAGGTGGCACTATGGGTCCGGGGACCAAGGCGGTCCCTTACATACGTCTGGGAACACTGCATGGTGCCCTAAATGCGGTGCCACCATTCCTCGGGAGCATTGGCTTAACCTTCTTCACAGGGGAACCGATGTGACGCCCTCTTCAAAGATCCAGGGCCGGCTTGTGGCGAGAGTACCCCGCACGTCCACCAGATATTACGGGGGAGAAAATATATGTATGTACAATAGATACAGTTACAAGGCTGTAGCTCAGTAGTCAGGGTAACACTACCTACCGATCGTCGAGACACTTCAACCTCCTCCTCACCTCACAACGTCCTTTTGTCCACAGACGCACAAGCACGTACGTGACAATATATATTTTTCTTCTTCGCCTAATGGTGGCAGTAACGAGAAATAAACCGAGTTAATTGTTTCTTCGCCAAACGTCAGCACTCTTCAGCCCGCAAGAACATATCAAGCCGGAGAGCGTTGGAGGTTTCCGGACACCGACCTGGCACAGGCAACTGCCGGGCACCCCGGAGGAAACCTCCACTCTCAGAAATCCAACAATGGTGGCAACCCTGAAGATATATTTTATCACCTGGGGGTCCCACCTAAGCAAGTGGGGACAAGGGAGAGGCTAACCGAGCTGCGTGGCGCTGTATCTACGGATGAGCGTGTGGCTTTTTTGTTAAAGGAGTACTGACACAAACATTTTCAATCTTGTTTTTTTCCGCTGCAATAAGTAGCTAATGACCCAGTAATCACGGCACGAAACATCATTCGCTTCAGAACGCGGCAGGTAATTATTTGGAGCCTTGTTTGTAGCGACCAGTCCAAGTCTCGGTTTGAGAGAGCAACGAGATGGGGGAAAGAAGGAATGTAAACACAGCTGGACACGTGATCGCACAAAACTGTGACGTACGCACGCCAGCGCGCTCGCCGGCGCGCGACCCATCGCGAGCTTCGTGTCGCTAGTTCGTCTGCTAAGCCTGCGCGTGCTTTGCGATGTCCTTGCCATCATCGTCGCCCTCATTTTGGTCCTGCAGCGGCGACTATTTCCTGCTTGCGGTAGTCGACGCCTAATTAAACATGGCCAACCACATTTCAGTTGATCCACTACAAAGCAGCGACTCGGAAAGTACGAATAGCGACAGCCATCAATATGCCTATACGCACTGCTACAAGTAGTACGAACCATTCGTCGAGCGCGCTTTGGGAATGAAGCATATTCTGGAGCAGGACACAAGGCGGGGTAAAAGTCGGCACAGCGTCATGCTTGGTAGTACGTAGTCTCGGTGGAAGACCACCGGACTACTCTAAGCTCGGCCCGTTTTGTTTATACCAGGCACGCTCGAAATGAAACGAGCAAATCTGGCTGCTCTTCAGTGGGGTCCATTCCACGCGTCCTGCGGCGCGCACGAACTCGGACCACTTCTGCCGCTTATCGACGCCGATGGTAAAGCCAACGAGCAAGCCAGGCGAGCTGGCGATCCCTGCGAAACGGTATATAGGCCTATGGCCTCGCTGCTGGCTGTTGGATCCGAGGCCGACGGCCCTTGCGACCCGTCCGAGGCTGGTAATAAAGCATCAATATTTGTCAACACAATCAACGTCTGCACATTTGTGTCGCTCATGAGTGACAATACAACTAGTCTTCCCGACGCCATTGGTAGCGATGAGAAAACACGTTAGCCAGGCGAGCCGCTTCGCAGAGACGATTGCAGCGGCGGCTACGCTGACCGCTTGCGAGTCAAAATCACGCCGATTTACTACATCGCGCAACGTTTTATAACATGCACACTTTCGAGATCACTTTATGAGTAAGTTCGTGCCACAAAGAAATTATAGCCGATTTTTGTGCCGGCGTCAGCGCCGAAGGAGATCAGCGTCATGACCAGGGAAAATAAAAAGACCGGTACAATCGGAGCGGCGAGAAACTTGCTCTCAGAACCCGACCCGACGGCAGCGTAACCTCGTCACGTATCGTTCTCGCGGTTTACATTCCTTTCTTGATGATGTCGCGAGGTGCCGCATTTTGCTCTTGGCTGGGCGCACGTACTTTAACATTGATTCTAAATATGTTCTAAGCTGTATTCGTCTTTGATATTTTGCAGACGATGTATGTGTGCCCACATAAATTGATCTCACACATTAACTTCTAAATTTTGTGTCAGTGCTCCTTTAAGGGCCCCGTGTCCCAGAAGATCGGGCTCAGCGTCGTGCCGGCAAAAATCATCGCGAACCACGAATACACAATGACGCAGCCCCTTAATGGAGCGCAAGGAAGTTACTGAATTGAATTCCTCAAGGTAAAATACGTCAGAAAAATCGTAAAGTACGACTCACACACAAACTATATAGATATGATAGCTTCGGATTGTAATTTGAATAAGCGAAAAACATAATTCTGGTATGCGAAGACTAAAGAAAAACCACAAACCCCTTTTCTGGCGTTTCTACCGTGCATAGAGTGGCCATGGCCTCCCACATTTGCGCGTGCAAATCACAAAGGCCATAAAGCGGCGTGACCTATTCCTGGCAACACCTCCAGATGGAGCTCGCCTCCACCGCATTACGGCCCACGCAAGAGGCCGCGCTTCTACCACAAAGCTCGCCTTCGTGCATAGCGTTCGCCGTCTGCGTTTCCCGGTAAACATTACGGTTACATAAGCGGCAGTTGCCGGGAAGCCTGAGAAGCAATCAGGGATCTTTGAATGCTGTCGGGTTCTACTCTTCAAGGTGACGCTTACGTGTTTTCCATATTTTTCCCTTTTGATTCGTCATACGTAAAATTTTGGATGACTGTTTTGGTTGTACTTGGAATAGTGGTGTTTGTGGTATATTTGTTTTGCACAAGTACATTGCGTAAAGGTTAAGCCAACGTTGCAGACATCTGCCATCGAGCTGAGAAGGTTAAAAAAGCCAGATTTGCTGTTACTGTACGAAGAGTTAGTTAGTGCGAAGAGGATACTAACGAAGGAATAAGAAAGCCAGCAAATCATAAAGCAATTGAACATAGTGGCAATAATAACGAAAGTATTGCGATACTTGGGGATCTGTGCAGTAAACCCAGCAGAAACAACATGAAGAAGAGATGGCAGACCTAAAGCTAAGAAAGCTACAGCTTGAAATTCAGAAGGCGTGCGCGGTGACGGGGAGTGAAAGTAACAGCTATTGTAGACCGAGTGATGTCGAACTATGTCGTATGGACAAGTGGATTAAACCACACAGGGTGGGCGAGAACGTCGCTTTGTTTTTAAATTCAGGTGTAATTTTGCTCCGGGCACATGGCCGCTACGGTTGGTTACTTTGTTGGCATGTGAAGCTGCAACCGTAGTCGCAAAGTTCAAGGGGAGTGACGAGGTGAACTGCAAGAAAGCAAAGCAAACGCTCCTGAGAAGATGGCGACATTATGGGGAAGCATTCAATCAGCATTTCAGAAACGCGAGCGAACAGAGCAACGAGACTACTCTCAGTTTGCGTACGGTCTGAAAACGAATCTCGTAGGGCGTAAAGTAAGCGCGCCTTATTTTACGAATGTAGATACGAAGCTGTTAAATGCATCTGTCACGAGCAATTCTATAGCAGCATACCGCAGAGTTTGTGTTCAGGATAGAGAAGCTGTACACACGCTAGGAAAGGCGGCTCGGCTAGCTGATGAGTACACGATGCGGCGAAGGCTCACTGCCGAGGACGGGCATTCAGATGGAAGAGATAACCCGAGAAAGTATCTCCCCACGAAAAAAGAAGCACAGGTGAAGCAGACCGAGCGGACCGAATCTGTGAAAAGATACAAGAAAGGGTCCATGATAACGGTGCTATATTCGATCTAGGGAGGAAGGTACACACATGTAGGACGGGCGTTCAGGTGGAAGGGATAAGCCGAGAAAGCATCTCCCCACGAAAAAAGAAGCACAGGTGAGCCCAACCGAGCGGACTGAATCTGTGAAAAGACGCAAGAAAGGGTCCTCGATAACGGTGCTATATTCGATCTAGGGAGGAAGGCACATACAGTAGGACGGGCGTTAAGATGGAAGGGATAATCCAAGAAAGTATCTCCCCACGAAAAAAGAAGCACAGGTGAAGCCGACCGAGCGGGCCGAATATGTGGAAATACACAGGAAACGGTCCATGATAACGGTGTTATATTCGATCTAGGGAGGAAGGCACACACATGTAGGACGGGCGTTCAGGTGGAAGGGATAACCCGAGAAAGTATCTCCCCACGAAAAAAGAAGCACAGGTGAAGCCAACCGAGCGGACCGAATCTGTGGAAATACACAAGAAACGGTCCAAGATAACGGTGTTATATTCGGTCTAGGGAGGAAGGCACACACATGTAGGACGGGCGTTCAGGTGGAAGGGATAAACCGAGAAAGTATCTCCCCACGAAAAAAGAAGCACAGGTGAAGCCAACCAAGCGGACCGAATCTGCGAAAAGACACAAGAAAGGGTCCACGATAACGGTGCTATATTCGATCTAGGGAGGAAGGCACATACAGTAGGACGGGCGTTAAGATGGAAGGGATAACCCGAGAAAGTATCTCCCCAAGAAAAGAGAAGCACAGACGAAGCCAACCGAGTGGACCGAATCTGTGGAAATACACAAGAAAGGGTGCAAGATAACGGTGTTATATTCGATCTAGGGAGGAAGGCAGAACCATTAGGACGGGCGTTCAGATGGAAGGGATAACCCAAGAAAGTATCTCCCCACGAAAAAACAAGCACAGGTGAAGCCGACCGAGCAGGCCGAATATGTGGAAATACACAAGAAACGGTCCAAGATAATGGGGCTATTTCGATTTAGGGTGGAAGGCACATGCATGTAGGACGGGCGTTCAGATGGAAGGGATAATCCAGAAAGTATCTTCCCACGAAAAAAGAAGCACAGGTGAAGCTAATCGAGCGGGCCGAATCTGTGAAAAGACAAAGGAAGGGTCTAAGATAACGGTGCTAGTCGATCTACGGAGGAAGGCACCTAGATGGTTGTCACGAAATAATTGAGGAAGACAAAACAGGTACGGTGTAACACTTGTCGAGGACTAGGGCACTATGTCTCGCAATGTAAGAAAAAAATTGGCAGTGGCTTAGCTCGGTCATGCCAGGATATACCTAGCGAAAGCTAAGGCATAGCATGGTTAGCCTTGGTTAATCTTGATTGCAAGTGCAGGTTAGTCTGGTTGTCTGGCTATGTTGCGGCATTTAGCCAGTCGTTCGGCGCGCTGTTCGTCTGTTTCCTGTGCGATTCGTTTCCGCTTCATCTCGTTCCGATGCCGATTCCAGGCTTCCTCCTGCTTATCAAAATTGTCGCCGTGCATACTGCCGCCTCAACTGTGGTTGCGGCACACGCGAGCTCTCCTTTTCAATCCTCCAACATGTTATCAGGCATGCGACGCAGCTGGCGAAGCGAGCGCGGGCGAGCGCTGCGACGAGGAACGCGTGTGACGTCATACCAAATGGCGGCGGCGCTGCGCAGCGGCGGAACAGCTATGGCTCGGTGCTACTAGTGGCACATGCGCAGTAGTGACTAGGCAGCGAGAAAGAGAAAAATATCCGCGGCGAGGCCCGTCTTCTGACATCATGTGCCTCCTTGAAGCACCGTCCCGGCGAGATCGCAAGTTCGCGGCCAGTAAAGCTTTCGCTTTAAATGGCAGTGGTACTTTCATATGTTAGCGGAGGCAACGAAAGTTTGGAGCTTCTCCTTACATATCTTCAGGAACTACAGGTGAACTGAAAAAGCTGTAGGGGCCGTATTAGGCGAATGCGGAGCAACCATGGACTTAGTTCACCTTTCTTTTGTGAGAGCAGAAGACTATACAGGGGAAGTGAATTCGATTGAGCCAGAACTAGAAGAGCACATGTTGTGCCTGCCGATAGCGCAAGTGACAATTTACAGTTCCTTGGGAGAACTAAAGACAGAAGCGGCACGTCTCGAAAGCGCTACCTGTGGTCTATCCGTGCCTCCTTTCAAAACATTCGGCTCTGTTGCCCGAGCGTGATCAGGAGTTCGGAGAAGGAAAGGTAACAGGCGCTAACCCGCTCGCATGCAAGCCAGCCAGATTGCTACTCGGCTAATGGAGAATCCGAGATAAGACGTAGCAAAAAACGGTGAAGCGCTACACCAAATAGGGATTATTACAATTGAGGGAAAAACAAACAGTGCAACAGTGGAAGTGCCAGTCTAGATGGTACCCAAGGAAAACTCGCGTAATGTAGAAACGACGTCAGTAGGAATGAGAGATGCGGAAAAGAGCTCGGTGCTTTCATCTGCCTCTAAGAGATTTGAGAGACTATTGCAGGTAGACAAAGCGCTGCTCAGCGCAAAGAAAAAGAAAGAACACGTGTATATCAGAAAGACGCGTGTATATAAACGAGAAACAGGATATCGCTAGGCGCAACTTAACCATTCACGAAAAATAAGAACTCCTGTATACACACCAGAGAGATCGTAGAGACCGGATTCTCGTTCAGCTATGCGAGTGCAAGAGGTATCGAGCTGATCTTTTAAGTTTCTGTCACGGAAATGGCTAGTCGGCTCATCTAAGAATCAAGAAAACAAAAGAGAGGCTTTCGTTAGAGTATTAATGGCCTGGGTGTTCTTAGAACGTTGACAACTGCGTAACAACGTGTGATGCGTATCAATGAGTGACGAAGCCAGGACATAAACGCAAAGCGGCCTTAAAGCTGGTTCCCCTGTTCAAAGAACCCTTCCGACGGCTGGTAATCGACACACTTGGGCCTTTGCCGCAGCGCAAAGCAGGGTGGAAATACGTTTTCACCATGCGTTGTCCGGCGACAAAGTTTTCGGAGGCGATTCTTTTGAGGTATATGAGCTGGGCCGAGATAGTCGATGCGCTGTTGTCAACTTCTACGCGTATTGACCTCTCAGCTGAAATTCAGGTGGTACAGGGCACGGTCTTTAGGAGCGCCTAAATACACAGCTCCGTGTTCATCCACAGCCAAACACTGTGGAGAAACTGCACTCGCTACTTAAGAGGGCATTGCGCGCATTGTTCCATGAGGACAAAAAGGACTGGAAGAGCCTTTACCTACAACACTCTTTGCATGAGAATGGTTCAACACAAAGCAATGGGGTTCACCCCAGGAGAGTTGGCATACACTCGAGCCATCCATTCTCTAAGAATGCTGCGCAAATCTGGGAAGAAATGAGTGAAAGCCAGACGGTGGTGAACTACGTGTGGAAGGAAATTGCTGGACCACTTGAGTGTCTCTCGTGAGCTAGTGAAATAAATTCCTGATGTCTAAGAAAGTGCGAAAGCGTACTGCGACTGGAACGCACGTAATGTAAGAGTTGGGGTCGGGCATGAAATAAGTTGTAGCTGGCCCATGCCGTCGTCTGACTCATCCACGCTAAGGACATTGTTGAAGGGAGGGACTTGTTGTCATCGAGAACGAGGAATATGGGTCTTATTTACAATATCTACATGAAGGGTGGAGAACGTTATATTTCATCAGTCTAGCATGACTGAAAAAGAAAGCACCGCAAAACACCCTTTTCCAGGAGTTCCCTTGATCCAAGTAGGCCGTAAAGGCGACATCGAACCACTAACAATACTCGGTCCGCCGAACGTGGCTAGACTTCCCGGCGCCGTTGGGCTGTCCGAGGAGGCGCATTGCTGGTTTTACAAAGGGACTCGTCGCAGCGGGCCGGGAAGGGTTCGAAGATCGCTTCTCCGAAGATCGCCACCCGTGCAGGTCGATCGAAACAAGTGCAGCGGGCTAGGAAGGGCTTGCAGTTCAGTAACCCTGCAGGCCCTTCGTAACAGTAGTCGGACTATCAGGGTAGGTCAGAAGTCATGATCCTAAGGCCCTCATCGAAAAACAAACTACAAGTAGAGTGGGAGGGGCCTGTCGTGTTACACAGAAGATCCCGGAGACTAATTAGACCTTAAGAACTTGAGGAAAGAATAACGTGAAATTTAGTAAAGCCCTATATCGGAAGGGAGGATGATGTGAAAGCAGTATGCTCAACGCATTGGAGATAACAGCGATCGAAATTAGACATATTACATCGGATACACCCCACAGCCTACAGGGACGAATGCCCGTGGTGTTGGGCCACAACAACCCTATACCCCATTACGCGAGAGTGCACACTACACAACATAGATCACCCAGACACGAACACCACTAACAATGGGAGGCACTGCTGTCCAGCTCGGTTCTCGACGACCAGTTCAAGTTGATAAAGAGAGCTGAGAAGATTGCAAGAGCACGCGGAGCCCTGGTCTAGGGGGCCCGACCATTAGCGGTTTTCCAGATTATTCTTTTAATAAAGTTTATGTATCTATCTTAAATATGCTAAATACGGAAATTGCACTGCAATTTGAGTAAAGTTCTCTAAGAATACCGCTCACATTCAAGCTAGTGTATTTCCGCGTATGTTTTACAGCGAAGATGTACATGGCTAGGATCTGGCGGATCCCGTCCCCGCGTAGATCAACGGTTTTTCCTACGTGGGCTGATCTCTAAGATAGTGCATTATCGGGCCGATGCGCGTTGGAAGTGAAGTCAGTGTTAAGCACTACACATACGTGGGCCGATCCCGGAGGTAGTACAATGCCGGGCAGACCCGCGGTGGAGGCGAAGCAGGCGTGAAGCACTCCCCATACGTGGGCCGATCCCGAAGATCCCGAAGAAACCACCTGGTTATGGGCGCAGAGACAGGTGCGCATATGTCCGTCAATCGGTTAGCTCTCAACACCAAACAAGAGATCTTTGGGAGCTCTTTGATGAATTTTATGTAGCCAGCCAGGAAGCAAAAACCTCATCACCCATGGTATTGAGCTAACATCAGACGAAACAATCAGGTCACAAGAGTCCGAGTCTCCCTTCGCCAGCGAAAAAAACAACGGAGGCGGAAATAAAACTAATACTCTAACTCGGGGTAATTGAGCCTACGAACAGTGATTACACTCCCCCTGGGATTCTCGTAGAAGCGAGTGGCAAAAAACCTCGTCCATGCGTGGACTGTTGCAAATTGAATAACGTCACAAAAGACTAAGTTTGCCCCATACCAAACATGGAGGAGCGGGTAGACCGTGTGAGAAGCGTGAAGTAGATTTCCATTGTTCACTTGGCTAGAGGGTACTGGCAGATACCCTTCTCATAAAACACCAGCCGCTACGCGGCCTTTACTTGCCCGACTGGTACATTTCGAACCCTCGCGCTAAGCTTCGGTCTGAAGAAGGCACTGTTTGTATTTTTGAACCTAATTGTTCTCCAAAACATGCAAGGCTACGCGATCCCGTATTTGGGTGATGTGGTGATCTTCTCGGACAGCTGGGATGAACACTATATTGACACGTGTACATGTCTTTATCGGGCGACATGTTTTGCCGCCTAAGAAATGTTATCGCACAGCGCGGAACGCGCCTGCATGTATCCGAAGTTTCTGGAAAGTTATCGATGCTTCTGTCCGCTGTCTGTTGTCGCCGAACCTTGTGTTATCTGATTTCATCGCTTGACACGAATGGCGTGGAACTTTGTAGAAGGCATGCGGGTCCCAACGATTAGTCTGGAACATTCGATGACTGCTGTATAAAAGCCGACGCGCTTGAACCGCAGATCAGATTTTCGACGATCGCCGAGCGTGTTCGCCGCTATCGTTGTGCTATAAGTGTAGCCTGTTTTGTGGGCACAGGTTCACCCAATAAAAGTTAGTTTTGTCGTTCACACTATTGCTACTGTGTTATTCAACGTCACCACCACGTGACATCTGGTGGAGGTGCTTTACGTTCATGTACCGGACGCCCCCGACAAGCCGTAATTCAAGCCCGGACCGCAAAGACAACACCAGCGCCTTCCCGGAACATCGAGCAAGCCGCCGTCTTCAACAGCTGCCCTCGGAGCACGGACTTCTACCTGAGACTAAGAAGATTGTGTACAAGGCAACTCCAATGGCAGCCCCAGCGTCCCCCATCGTGCTGCAGCAGCCCAGGGAACCACCGACGTTCCGCGGTACCACATTTGAGGACCCGGAAAGCTCGCTGGAAACGTATGAGAGGGTCGCTACGTTTAACAGCTGGGCAAGCGACGACAAGCTGCGACATGTTTATTTCGCAATGGAGGACGCCGCCAGGACGTGGTTCGAGAATCGAGAAGCCACCTTGACGACGTGGGACCTGTTCCGAAGCGGCTTTCTGCAAACATTTACAAGCGTCGTGCGAAAAGATCGAGCCCAAGCTCTACTGGATACCAGAGCGCAGCTGCCGAATGAGACGATCGCGATCTTCACTGAGGAAATGAACCGTCTGTTCCGCCATGCCCATCCGGAAATGTCCGACGAGAAGAAAGTCCGCCTGCTGATGCGTGGTGTAAAGGTTGGAACTTTTCGGCGCAAAGATACGAAGCCCACCGACGACCGTAAAAGAGTTCCTTCGCGAGGCCACCAGCATTGAGAAGACACTCGAAATGCGGAACCGCAATTCAACCGCCGCACGAGCTCGACAAACTACGCCGGAGTTCAGTCACTGGCCACCGACGACCTGCGCGAGACCATCAGGGCAAGTGGCCACAGTTGCCGAAATTGTCAAAGAAGTTCAGCGATCGCTCGGAGTTCCCGAGTTACAACCACAGTCATCGCAGCCCCAGCCAGAAGCGATGACCTACGCCGCCGTCGCTCGCCGTCAAGGTCCCCCTCCACGACCGCGCCAGGGCCCTGCAACGCCGCAATTCCGTCGACCACCGCCGCCGCCGCCAGCACGCCCACCCGTCGCCCAGCGCAGCTACCCGAGGAAGACAGGACATTTGGCGAGCCCCCGACCACCGCCCGCTCTCCTATCACTGCGGAGAAGCCGGCCATGTGTACCGCCGATGTCTGTACCGCGACTTGGGACTGAGAGGGTTCGCCGTCAACGCGCCGCGTCCACAGCTTGGAGAGCGCCCACGTGACATCGCCGACTACATCGCCGCTACTCAATGGAGCCCTCGACGACCGTGCCGTTCGCCGTCACCAGGCCGCTACCTGTCGCCACAGCGCCGACCATACACCGGCCCAGCCCGGGGCCGCTCTGCGAGCCCATATCCGGAAAACTAAAAGCAGCAACCGATGGAGGTGCGGTTGCTGTTCGTCGAACTGACAAGGATCCTCCGCCGCCGACGAAGACGACGAAGAAACCATCTCGACGACCTAATGACGACACGCCGCCGTCCCGAAGAAGCCGGGAAGCCAAGACTACTCGACGAAAGACGACTTGACGAGGCGACGTTCCAGCTTGAGTTCAACACGCCGCAGCCGTGATCCGACGCCAAGACCTAACTGCAACGCCAGACAAAGAAACACCGACCTCGACGTGCTTCTCGACGGCCATGCACTCACTGCCTTAGTCGACACAGGGGCCGATTACTCCGTAATGAGTGGACACATCGCCGCCCAGTTGAAGAAGGTTAAGACTGCATGGGAGGGTCCCCAAATTCGGACCGCTGGAGGACACCTCATTACGCCGACTGGAATCTGCACAGTAAGAATTACCGTTCATGACCGGACTTACCCTGCCACCTTCGTTATCCTCCAACAGTGTTCGCGAGACGTCATTCTCGGCATGGACTTCCTGAACCAACACGGCGCAATCATTGACCTGAAGTCGAAGCCCATAACGCTGTCTGAAGATCGAGCGATACCGCCGGAGAGCTCTAGTAGTCACCATGCCTTAAGGGTGCTCGAAAGTCAGGTCAGCATCCCGCCTCGCTCCAGCATTGTCATATCCGTAGGCACCAAAACGCCTGCCGACGTAGAAGGCGTCATCGAGGGTGACCAACGTCTACTGCTAGACCGTGAAATTTGCGTCGCGACAGGGATCGCTCGACTGCATGGTGGGAAAACTGAAGTGTTGCTGACAAACTTCAGCCAGGAGTTCAAGCACATCAACAAGGGCACGACGATCGCGTACATCGAGGAAATTCTGGAAACCAGTAATGCGTTTGTGCTCTCGGATTCCGCCGCATCTACCCCGACGACCATGGTTCCCGAACCAGACTACATTAATCCAAGTCTCCCCGTGATTAAGCAACAGTAGTTCAGAAGTCTGTTCCAACGATACAAAGACTGCTTTTCGACGTCATCGAGGATTCGACAAACACCAGTCGCCAATCATCGCATAATAACCGAGGAGAGTGCTCGACCACTCCGCCAGAGCCCTTACCGAGTTTCGCCGCGAGAACGTGAAGCTATAAGACAACAAGTCGACGAAATGCTGCGCGACGACATCATCCAGCCGTCGAAAAGCCCGTGGGCATCCCCTGTTGTCTTGGTGAAGAAAATGGACGGCACCTTACGTTTCTGCGTCGATTATCGTCGACTGAACAAAATCACAAAGAAGGATGTATACCCCCTACCACGGATAGACGACGCTTTAGATCGGCTCTGCAACGCAAAATACTTCTCGTCGATGGATCTCAAGTCTGGCTACTGGCAAATAGAAGTCGACGAGAGAGATCGCGAAAAGACCGCCTTCATCACGCCAGACGGCCTCTACGAGTTCAAGGTCATGCCATTCGGACTCTGCTCGGCGCCTGCAACATTCCAACGCGTCATGGACACGGTGTAAGCAGGATTGAAGTGGCAGACCTGTCTTGTTTACTTGGATGACGTCGTCGTCGTCGCCGAAAATTTCGACGATCACCTTAGGAGCCTTGCGACAGTACTAGAGGCCATCAAGTCATCAGGGCTCACTCTGAAGCCGGAAAAGTGCCGCTTCGCTTACGATGAGCTTCTGTTCCTAGGCCAGGTCATCAGCAAGTCTGAAGTTCGCCCCGACCCGCAGAAGACAGCTGCCATTGCAAAGTTCCCGCAGCCCATCGACAAGAAGGCAGTGCGTAGATTTCTCGACATGTGTGCCTACTACAGGCGATTTGTCAAGGACTTTTCACGTATCGCTGAGCCGCTGACACAGCTAACTAAATGTGACGTCGAGTTCAAGTGGGAAACGCCGCAGGCCGACGCATTTCAAGAACTAAAACGACGCATGCAGTCGCCGCCGGTACTTGAGCACTTTGACGAGCACGCCGATACCGAAATCCACACTGACGCCAGTAGCCTAGGCCTCGGTGCCGTGCTAGTCCAGAGAAAAGATGGTCATGAACACGTGATCGCTTACGCTAGCCGGTCGTTGTCAAAAGCGGAAGGCAATTATTCTACAACCGAAAAAGAATGCCTCGCCATCGTTCGGGCTACAGCGAAATTTCGCTCGTACCTATATGGCAGGCCATTCAAAGTCATCAGTGACCATCACGCTTTGTGTTGGCTAGCGAATTTAAAGGATCCTTCAGGACGGCTGGCGCGGTGGAGCCTAAGACTGCAAGAATATGATATCACTGTAACCTATAAGTCCGGACGAAAACACTCTGATGCCGATTGCCTATCACGCGCCCCCATTGACTCGCCGCCGCAAGATGACGACGCCTTCCTCGGCATTTTAAGCACAGAAGACTTCGCTGAACAGCGGCGAGCAGACCCGGAGTTGAAAAACCTCATCGAGTATTTGGAAGGGCACACCGACATTGTCCTTAGGACATTTAAGCGAGGATTATCTTCGTTCTCGCTTCAAAACAACCTACTCGTAAAGAAGAACTTCTCACCAGTGCACGCCAACTACCTTCTTGTTGTCCCGTCAGGACTGCGTCCAGAAGTATGGCACGCCCTACACGACGATCCAACCGCTGGGCACCTTGGATTCTCCCGGACGCTGTCGAGGATACAGGAAAGGTATTATTGGCCGCGCCTGACCGCCGACGTCGCCCGTTATGTCAGAACATGCCGAGACTGTCAGCGACGCAAGACACCGCCGACAAGGCCAGCCGAATATACAGCCAATCGAGCCTCCTTGCCGACCATTCCAGCAGATCGGGATGGACTTGCTGGGACCCTTTCCGACGTCAATAACCGGAAATACGTGGATCTTCGTGGCGACGGACTACCTCACCCGCTTCGCTGAAACTAAAGCACTGCCGAAAGGTAGCGCCGCCGAAGTAGCGAAATTCTTTGTCGAAAACATCCTGCTGCGACATGGCGCCCCAGAAGTCCTCATCACCGACAGAGGAACGGCCTTTACAGCGGAGCTCACCCAGGCCATTCTGTAGTACAGTCAGACGAGACACAGGAGGACAACTGCCTACCACCCACAGACGAATGGTCTTGCGGAGCACCTGAATAAGAGACTCGCCGACATGCTATCAATGTACGACAACGTCGAACACAATACCTGGGATGCCGTACTGCCCTACGTAACCTTCGCTTAAAACACGCCGGTCCAAGAAACAACACAGGTGACTCTGTTCAAGCTGGTTTACGGCAGGAACCAGACGATGACTCTCGACGCCACGCTGCCGCACGTCACCAACGAAGAGAATCTTGACGTCGCTACCTATTGTTGGGAACTCAGCGCTGACGCCCGTTGTTGCACCTGGGTCGCAAGCCCCAAGGGTAGCGTTGGCCTGGCGGCCTGGGGCACAACTGGAAGCATTCGAAGGTCCCGGCAAAGCATGAGTCGACTGGTAACAGAACAACTTGTTTATTCAAGCATAGCATAAGAGCGGGCGGTCAGGTCGACCGAAGTAGAGAGACGGGAGTGCACGTTACTCAACAGAAGAAATCGGAGCCTCCCTTTTTTGGCGTCCGGGGGCAGCTGCTTTTATACTCTCGCAGTTGAGGGCAAGAAGGAACGCCTCTATAGACGCGCACGTGACTGTGCCGCTCGGGCACGTTGGGAAGAGTAGGTGGCGCATCCGCCGGGCCGGCGCCGCTCGGGAACGTTGGGAAGAATAGGTGACGCATGCGCCGGGCCGGCGCCGCGCGGACCTCCTCGCTTCACAGTTGGGGGAGCTCCTCTCCCCGGCTTCCGCGCTTTGACAAGCGTGGGCACCAACATGCACACACACACACACGCACACCGAAGACACGTGGCATTGGAACATGCCTGGACGCGCTTGGCGGGGAGGCGTAGCAGCGGCGCCGAACGGGCCAAAATGTCTGCCGCTTTGACCGAAGACCCAGCGTCCGTTGCATCCGCGCCGGCTATACCGCGCGTCGTAGGCGAAACGTAACAGACCGCCCCGCCGGGGGAAGGAGATCCCGAAGGTCAGGGGACTGCATCCGCTGTCCGGAGGGATGTCGCTCGATGATGCTCATAACCGAAGTCGGGCGTCCCTCGACGTTTCTTGAGCGCAGCGCACAGAGAAGGCCTCGTTCTCTCGTTCAGGTTCACACAGGACACTGCAAAGTGACTTCGGGATAGTTCACATTTTTGTTCTCGTTCCCGGCAAGCGTTAGAACTACGCTGAAACTCAACCGCTCAGTCAGCAAGCACGGCACAACCCTCACTAAGCCCTGCCAGGCTCTTTCCCCTTTTATACCACTGCCTAGTTCCTTACAGTAGTCTAGCAGCACCCAGAACGCGTCCACAAATTGGAAAATTGCACTAGAAAGCACATCATCACTTTGAAACACTACACAAAAGCAATATGTTAAAAATCCTGCCTCAGAAAGAAAAACATCAGTAACAAACAATTTTGAGGCTGATTCCCACGTTAGGGGCTTCGACTTAAGCCATCGGCGTTACCGTTGAGACTCCCCTTTTTGTAACGCACCTCAAAGGAATATTGTTGCAAAGCGAGGCTCCAGCGCAGGAGGCGGCCATTTTTGGGAGAGATGGTCTGCAGCCATTGGAGAGGGCAGTGATCCGTCTCAATGATAAACCTCGAGCCGGCTAGATAGCATGACAATTTCTGAACGGCCCAAAAGACATGCACACTCTTTCTCGGTGGCGCTATACGCCTGCTCACGACTGGTCAGCTTACGACTGGCATACAGGACGGGGTGTTCTACTTCTCCATTTTCCCGTTGGCACAGTACAACGCCCATGCCTCGCTCACTAGCATCGCACTGAACAACGAACCCTTTTGTGTAGTCGGGCGATCGTAGCACAGGCTGGCTTGTTAGGGCGCTCTTTAGGGCGCTAAAAGCTCTTTCCTTTGTCTCGTCCCAGACGACTGTTTGCGGCTCTGTCTTTCTTAGAGCATCCGTCAGGCGAGCCGCGATATCAGAGTACCTGGGGATGTACCTCTGATAGTAGCCGGCGACACCTAAGAACGACCGAATATCGGTCTTCGTGCGCGGTTGCGGGAAGTCTCGCACAGCGGCCACCTTTATTTCAAAGGGGCGGCGACGACCCTGACCAACCACGTGACCGAGGTAGACAACCTCGGCCTGTGCTAACTGGCACTTAGGAGCCTTGACTGTCAAGCCCGCTTCGCGCAGGCGGGTTAGCACTGCCCGCAAGTGTGCCATATGCTCAGACCAGGATGCGGAGAATATCGCTACGTCGTCTAGATACGGTAAAGCGAATTCTTGCTGTCCCCGCAACACTTTATCCATGAGGCTTGAAAAGCAGTATGGCGCGTTCTTCAAACCAAAACTCAACACTTTAGGACGGAATGTTCCCATTGGTGAAATGAACGCCGCATACCTACTAGCCTCTTCGGTAAGTGGAACCTGCCAATAACCCCTGACAAGATCTAGGGTGGAAATAAACTGAGCGCTACTAACTTTCTCAAGGCGCTCCTCGATGTTAGGGATCGGATAAATTTGATCCTTAGTGATGGAATTAAGCCTGCGGTAGTCGACGCAAGGACGAGGTTCCTTGCCCGGTACCTCAACTAAAATCAAAGGGGAGGTATAATCACTCTCACCTGCCTCAATAACACCGAGCTGTAGCATTTTCTTTACCTCAGCCTCCATAATATCGCTCTGGCGGGGTGACACCCGGTACGCCTTGGATCGTACTGGCTCTGGGGAGGTAAGTTCTATATCATGAGTAAGGACAGAAGTCCTACCAGGCCTCTCAGAGAACAGACCTTGAAACTCTTGTAAGAGCTGGTGTAGTTCGGTTTTCTGCTCAGACGACAGCGATGCTTTACTGATCAAGTCACTTATGACTTGATCGGTGTCTTTCCTGTTCGTCACTGAGCCTAGTCCCGGAAGCTCGACCGGAAGCTCTTCAGGAACGTTTACCATCATGCACACCACTGCTTCCCTTTGTCTATAAGGTTTGAGCAGATTACAGTAGTAAACTTGCTGTGCTTTCCGCTTTCCTGGCAGACTCACCACGTAGTTAACGTCCGACAGTTTCTGAACAATCCGTGCTGGGCCCTCCCACTGCACGTCTAGTTTGTTGTTTAGCGATGTGCGCAATATCATGACCTCATCGCCCACCTCAAAACGACGGGCCCTGGCTGTCCGATCATAATAAACCTTGGCCCTCTGCTGGGCCTTTGCCATTGCTTCACCTGACAACTCCTGTGCCCTTCTTAAGCGTTCGAGGAGCTTAAGCACGTACTCCACCACGACTGGGTCGTCGCCCCTGCCTTCCCACGATTCTCGAAGCATGCGAAGCGGAGATCGCAGCGAGCGACCGTACACCAGCTCAGCTGGCGAAAACCCCGTAGCCGCATGCGGCGCGGTCCTTAATGCAAACATCACCCCAGACAGACACAGCTTGACACAGTTTGATGTTCAAAGCACAATGCTCTCAACACGCGCTTCATGACGGAGTGGAGCTTCTCAACGGAATTCGACTGTGGGTGGTTCACTGAGCTGTGTAACAGCTTTACCCCACACCTTTCGAGAAAAGTTGTCGTCAAAGCGCTAGTAAACACTGTGCCCTGATCTGATTGGATTTCCGCAGGAAAACCAACTCGCGCAAATATGGACAGTAGTGCATTGACTATCTCAACTGAGCTGAGTTCTTTAAGCGGCACTGCTTCAGGGAACTTTGTCGCTGGGCAGATCACAGTCAAAATGTGTCTGTACCCCGTGGCTGTTACCGGCAGAGGTCCCACTGTATCAATAACGAGCCGTCTAAAAGGCTCCGTTTTGATAGGTACCAATCTCAACGGCGCCCTCGATTTGTCCCCTGGTTTGCCCACCCGCTGACAGGTGTCACATGTCTTCACAAAGTGGTCTGCGTCCCGAAAACACCCTGGCCAATAGTACTCTTGCAAGAGACGGTCCTTAGTTTTCTTAACTCCTAGGTGTCCGGACCACGAACCCTCATGCGACAAGCGCAACAGATCCTGACGATAGCATTGAGGAACGATCAGCTGATCGAACTCCACTCCCCTGCGGTCTAGATACTTCCGGTACAGGACCCCACCTCTTTCCACAAAGCGAGCATTTTTCTTGGCGATACCTGCCTTGACAACGCAGCGTATGTTTTCTAGGCTGCCATCCTTTTTTTGCTCGGCTATCAAAGCCGACCGGCTGACTTTTAGCAACCTATTAAGTCCGTCTGACGTAGGCGCGATGAGCAAATCTGCAGATAGCTCTTCTAATTTTCCCGTGTCGGGCATTTCCTCTTCAGTATCTGGTGCCTTTAACGTTACAGACTCAATTTTATTCAGTTCGGGCGTGCTCTGAATATCAGCTTGCTGCGCCTCTGACCCTTTCTCATTGTTTGACAACGTCGGCCCCGCAACTACCGCCTTTGCAGCGAGCTCCCGAACCTTCGATCTGGTTAAGGCCTGAACGCTAGCCTCACCAAACAAAAGCCCCTTCTCGCGCAGGAGGTGATCGGACCTGTTCGAAAATAGGTACGGGTACTGGGGGGGCAGCATAGATGACACTGCGGCCTCCGTCTCAAGCGCTCCGAATGGTCCTTCAATAAGCACTTTTGCTACGGGCAGACACACGCTATGAGCTTCCACGGCTTGCTTGATCCATGCGCACTCGCCCGTGAACATATGGGGTTCTAGGTAAGAGGGGTGAACTACATCCATTGTAGCTGCGGAATCGCGAAGCACTCGGCACTCTTTCCCGTTCACGAGGAGGTCTCGCATGTAAGGCTCGAGAAGCTTCATGTTCTCGTCAGTGCTGCATAATGACAAAAACACAACTTTTGGTTTTGTTTCCGGACACTGCGCCGAAAAGTGACCCGGCTTCTGGCACGTATAACACACGCGCGCTTGCCTCGTCTCGAACCGCTTTCTGCGTTCGGCTTCGGCTGCCGCCGTCCCCTTACGTTCGGTCGCACTGCTTTCACTCGCATCCGCACTACGTGTGTTCCCCTTTGCTCTCACGGGTGTGAACTTCGGCCTCTCAAACTTGGAGCCAAATTCACCCTTTTGACCGTCCTTAGCTCCGCGAGCCCGACGCGTCACAAACTCCTCGGCTAGCTCAGCGGCTTTAGCCACCGTACAAACGTCTGGCCTATCCAAGACCCAGTACCGCACGTTCTCAGGTAACCGACTATAAAACTATTCTAGCCCGAAACACTGCAGGACTTTCTCGTGGTCACCAAACGCTTTCTCTTCTTTGAGCCACTCCTGCATGTTTGACATAAGCCTGTAGGCAAACTCTGTATATGACTCACTTTTGCCTTTCTTATTTTCCCGAAACTTCCGACGGAACGCCTCCGCTGACAGCCTGTATTTTTTTAGCAGACTCGATTTCACTTTGTCGAAATCCTCTGCCTCCTCTCTATTCAAGCGAGCGACTACGTCGGCCGCCTCGCCGGGTAACAAAGTGAGCAAGCGCTGTGGCCACGTTTCCCGAGAGAACCCCTGCTTCTCGCACGTTCGCTGAAAGTTAACCAGGAACAAACCAATGTCCTCTCCAAGCTTAAACGGCCGCATCAGGTCAGTCATTTTGAACAATACTCGTTCTCCTGCACCGTGTGCCTGACTTCCATTACGAGCGCGTTCCATCTCTACCTCGAGACGCTTCATTTCCAAAGCGTGGTCGCGCTCTTCCTTTTCTTTCTCTTTTTGTTCTTTAAGTTCGCGCTCCTGTTTCTCTTTTTGCTCTTTAAGTTCGCGCTCCTGTCTTTTTGCAGTCTCCCTCTCCTCAATGGTCTCAAGGCATTCCGACAGCTCGTCATCCTCAGCTTCTAACTCAAGAATAGCCCTTAGCAGTTCTGGTTTTCTGAGTTTGTCCGAGACATCCAGACCCAACTCTCTTGCAAGCTCCAGCAATTTCGGTTTGCGCAACGACTTCAAATCCATGGCTGCTCTGAATGCTGCTTTCTCTACTGCCTATTATTGTCTTGCCGCAAACTAACCCGGCAGCAACGACAACCACAATTACCAGCTCTGTTTCTGACACTAACAAAAGCCTGGCAAAACTCAGAAGAAGAAAGTCCCGCACTCACCAAACCTCGCAGCCAAGAATTCAGCGCAGTCGTTCCGCTGCAGGCAACCAGTCATCACACAGGGCTCGTTGCACTGCTCCCGGATGGTCGTTGTGCTGCTCAGCATACAGTCAACTGCATATCTTCGCTGCTGGCCTCCGTTGTCGCGATCTCACCGCTGGCAGACAGTTGTTGGGAACTCAGCGCTGACGCCCGTTGTTGCACCTGGGTCGCAAGCCCCAAGGGTAGCGTTGGCCTGGCGGCCTGGGGCACAACTGGAAGCATTCGAAGGTCCCGGCAAAGCATGAGTCGACTGGTAACAGAACAACTTGTTTATTCAAGCATAGCATAAGAGCGGGCGGTCAGGTCGACCGAAGTAGAGAGACGGGAGTGCACGTTACTCAACAGAAGAAATCGGAGCCTCCCTTTTTTGGCGTCCGGGGGCAGCTGCTTTTATACTCTCGCAGTTGAGGGCAAGAAGGAACGCCTCTATAGACGCGCACGTGACTGTGCCGCTCGGGCACGTTGGGAAGAGTAGGTGGCGCATCCGCCGGGCCGGCGCCGCTCGGGAACGTTGGGAAGAATAGATGACGCATCCGCCGGGCCGGCGCCGCTCGGACCTCCTCGCTTCACAGTTGGGGGAGCTCCTCTCCCCGGCTTCCGCGCTTTGACAAGCGTGGGCACCAACATGCACACACACACACACGCACACCGAAGACACGTGGCATTGGAACATGCCTGGACGCGCTTGGCGGGGAGGCGTAGCAGCGGCGCCGAACGGGCCGAAATGTCTGCCGCTTTGACCGAAGCCCCAGCGTCCGTTGCATCCGCGCCGGCTATACCGCGCGTCGTAGGCGAAACGTAACACTATCTACAGCGCGCCGAAGAAGCCCGACAGCTCGCCCGTCTGCGGATCAAAAACCAGCAGCGTACCGACAGCCGACACTACAACAACCTCCGACGACGCTTCGTCGGGTACCAGCCTGGCGACCGTGTTTGGGTATGGACCCCGATACGCCGACGAAGAATGAGTGAGAAACTATTGCGACGCTATTTCGGACCCTACAAGGTCATCCGACGTATTGGCGCACTGGACTATGAGGTCGTGCAAGACGGTATTTCGCATTCACAGCGACGTCGCGCACGACCTGAAGTGGTCCACGTGGTGCGTCTTAAACGGTTTTACAGACGCTAACGAACTTTCCTTATATTGTTTTTTGCTTTGCTACGAGTGCTTATTTATTACTTTTGTTTGTTTGCAGCATCGGGTCGATGCTTTTCAAGAGGGGGGTATTGACACGTGTACTTGTCTTTATCGGGCGACATGTTTTGCCGCCTAAGAAATGTTATCGCACAGCGCGGGACGCGCCTGCATGTATCCGAAGTTTCTGGAAAGTTATCGATGCTTCTATCCGCTGTCTGTTGTCGCCGAACCTTGTGTTATCTGATTTCATCGCTTGACACGAATGGCGTAGAACTTTGTAGAAGGCATGCGGGTCCCAACGATTAGTCTGGAACATTCGATGACTGCTGTATAACAGCCAACGCGCTTGAACCGCTGATCAGATTTTCGACGATCGCCGAGCGTGTTCACCGCTATCGCTGTGCTATAAGTGTAGCCTGTTTTGTGGGCACAGGTTCACCCAATAAAAGTTAGTTTTGTCGTTCACAGTATTGCTACTGTGTTATTCAACGTCACCACCACTTGGCAATATTGCACATAATAACTGTGCTATCACGTTTGCGGGACTCGGGTCTCATGATAAAGGCCGAGAAGGGCAACTTCTGGTGTTCGCAGTATAGCTAGCTGCCTTGGGCATGTCGTGGGTGAGGGAACGCGGCGGCACTCCGAACTAAAGTTGGGACCTATCGCTACCTTTCCTCAACTACGAAAAGCGACACACGTTATGGGGTTTCTGGGGATAGTGGGGTGTTACCAGCGGTATATCCCCAGTTACTCTGACATATCGACCTCAATCAGACACGCTCCGACACGAAGAGCCTGAACAGGTTCGTTGGGATGAGCCGAAAGACAAAAATGTTTAAGGATCACAACCGGTGCTTCAGTTCCCAAATTATTCTTATGAGTTCTTTGTGTAGTGCGACGCCAGTGACCAAGTAAGATAGGCGGAGATGGGGAGGAGCGTTCAGTATATTGCGCTAGCCGCAAGTTAACCTACGGAGAAGAGGGCTACATCATCTCAGAAAAAGAATTCATCTGCTTAGTTTGCGTGGTCCAGGATCTGGCTTGCTATTCGCATGGAGCTAAACTCACTTTCGAAGCTGACTACTCTCGACTGACCCGGCTCCCACAAATGTCTCATAAGAAGCGACGCTATCTCCGGTGGAGTCTCATTCTTCTACGCGACACATAAGCTTGCACAGGACACACATTATCAGTGAACTATTGTAAGCTTACTCAGGTTATCTGAGCGAGTTCGGCATGGGCTGCGTGTTTTTTATCTACTAACAACCTAGCTACTTAATGCGCAGAGAGACATTAAGAAAATAAAAATAAGCATAGCATAAGAAAGAGTTGGCAAGTACCTGCACTTTATCTGAAAGCAAACCAAGATTATCAAGTAACTAAGCTGTAATCTCACGTTGCGTGAAAAGGTTGATTTAGTCATTGGTTTTATGTTTATTTTCTTAATTAGAAGTTGCTGTAACAGGCACTTGACAATGAAATGAAGTACAGGGTCATATGGCGCAGGACATAGCAGCACAAGCAAATGAGGGAGTATTTGTTGCCACTTTTTGTTTTCATAACAAACCAACGGATAGTTCCTTGGGTGCAGCTTTGTGACTAATGCGCAATGTGTTCTTCGTAAATCTGCAAGGTTGGGGTATTCTATTATCATTTAATCACTACTTGAGTTGCCAAACAAATGAGACCCCCATGAGAACTGTGAAAGAAAGCAGTGAAATGTGCAGTCGAGAGCCTACAGTGTCGAACGTAAAGTTTTTCCACAAGAAAGCATGCATAGTAGCAAACTGGGTGTGCCTTAACACGTATGTACTGTTCAAATCCACACATCTCTCATGTAATCTTTCATTCAGTCATGCATTGCTCATCATTGTACATACTTTATTGCAGTGATGTATGTGTGGAGTAAAATAACCTGACAAATCAATGTTGTAGTAATTCAGTACATTGAATGCAACTTGGCATGTGGCTTCAATAATGTAATGGTCTTCCAAATGGGGGGTCACCTTAATATCAGCCGCTTTCTTTAATACTTGTTTACTCTGTTGTGTTATACAGTACCACCCGGTACTACTGTATCCCTGCAGGCAGCGTGTAAGAACGGAACAGAAACACACAAAAAAATAAAAAGAACGATATTTTTGACCCGAACGAAAACATAACCGACGAGGGCAGCGATACGGGCTTGTTGGTCTGTGATCATTGCAAGGTATCTATATAGCGCAACAAAAGAAAGACATAAGAAGAAACGAAGCGCTTGAATTCGTCTTCGTTTCGTCTTGTGTCCTTGTTTTGTGGCGCTATACAGATACCTTTCAATGAAAACGTAACCGCAGCGTTATTTATTATTTTGTTTGTGAGTGAAACCAAAATATTTTTATCGATTTTCGGTTCAAGTGGAAAATCGGCAATCCCAAACAACCGACTTCAAGCAACGTACGCATTAGCGCGTATATCAAGTGTCCCCATGATGCGCCTATCTCGGGCACAGATAGTGCGAGTGATAATTAGTCGAGCACTCCACTTATCTGGGCCTGCCGCTCGGTGCACTAGCAGATCGGCATTGTAGCAAAGCACAAGGCTTTCGCGTTGAAAGGCTCATCGTTTCGTTTCCTATTGGTACAACACTTTGTTAACGAAGTTTAGTCGTTTACATATGTTCGCCTTATCAGAACACTGGCCTGTCATTTCGGCGAGTACACTTGATGACGTGCTGCTTCTGAGATCATGCTCAGTGCCTGGACTCAGGGCATTGAGCATGATCTCAAAATTTATATTTGACGTATTGAGGAAAATAAATACTATATGTGTGTCGTTACTTTGCTCCGAAAATTATTGCATGCGAACCAAAACTGTTATGAACCGTTGCAGATCATTTAGTTTTTGTTCCGGAGCAGAACCGGAGCGGAACTTTTTTCATTGGAGCGAAACTAAACCCAGGACAGAAATATTTCGTTCCGACACACTGCCTGTAGGCATACTAAAACACAATGGCTATGCATCAGTATCCCTTTCACTCACTCCGAAACGAAGGTGGTGCATATATCGTATGAGAACGCGTTTAACTGCATAGTTTTCTGGCTCTCAAAAAGACTCGGAAATATAGGATCTGATGCTCAGCTTTGTTGGTGTGACATTTTTTAAATTTTCAGTGCAAGACCGTATCCGCTAGTTTTCTTTGTATTTCTCTGTGGTTTTCAACTAGAAACTTCGGACGAAATCTGTAAAGTCCAAACTATATTAAGTAAACTGAGATACCACGCAAAGTGACATAATACTCAGGTGTAGACATTTATGTTGTCACATCAGCTCTTGGTGCTTCAGGTGAAATAGATATGTGCACTTTTTGTAACAGCAAAGAGCATGCATTTCTCATTCAGAGCTAAATATGAACAGTGCAAATGATTTCTAATGTGTCAGACATTTGTATGATAACTGGTCCATTGCTTTGCACACACACGGCTATGCTTTCTGCAACTTGAGCAGCGCCACTCATAATGAACTATTGCATGCAGCACCCGTTTTGCACTTCTCCTTGGATAATCTGCCCTCATATAGAGAAGACGAAAGCCCAGACTGGAATATATGTTTACGTCAATATTCAAAAGGCAAACAGGTTTTCAGCTTCACACGTCTCCATTTTTCACTCATGGTATTTATTGCATCTTCTGAATGTGCATGTATTGCCTGTGGAATCTTTATTATGTGAAAATACTTTGTTCCGTGTATTTTTAAACTTACACTTTTTAACTTCTCCATAAATAATGTTCTACATGTACACACATCTCCTTCAGTTGATGTATGTGTGCGTTGCTTAATTGGAGCAATAAATGCTATAAAAGCTCTGAATTCATAAAACAGAAAGCCTTTTAAATGTTTTTGCTGGTCCGCCGATAATCGAGAGTAGATGTAAGCATGGAATGGGGACCGACAAAGCAGATTGATTGGAGATGATACTAGCCACAATCCTAAAATGGGTATAGTGCATGTTCGCAACGGCACACCACGCCGCACAACACCGCACCACGCTATACTGTGCACTGGTCCATATGGACGCTGCCCAGCTAGAAGAAAACCGGCTGAAGGCGGCGCTACAGGCAGCGGAAGACACCAGGAAGCCAGAGCACACTGCCCAGCTAGAAGAACGAGGTGCCACACAGTGTGGCGCCATCCCGCTAGTTGACGCCAAACTCGCGCCGATGAACTCACGAACCGCTGGCATTCAAGCGAGCACAGGCAACCCTGTCTCAGCGCCAATATATGACAATGAAGTTTATGGTGCCCTGTACCTGCCTTTTGAATGTGGCTATTGGAAATGACATATAAAACTTCAGCGTACTAGAAGTTAAAGCTTGAGTGATAGCATTGTGAAGAAACATTGGGAAGAACTCCGAAGCAATATGTTTTCTAGCTTGTTTAGGCAAGAACTAGCGTATGTAATGAGATCCTATATAAAGGTTGGGGGCCAGAGACCTCATTTTCTTATTGTTTGGTTACCCTAATGATATTATTTTGTTCTCGCAACTTGCCCGGATGTCCTCTTTGGAGTGTCCGGATAACGGCTCTGCCATTTGGCTCAAGGTCACTCGAAGGCGGCCGACAACGGGAGCTACAAGCATTTCATGCTTAATACAAACAAGAAACCTGTAGAGAAGGGCGTCGTGACAAAGCAGCTGAGATGGCGGCCCTTCTTTATCCCTTATTTTCCACTTCACACCTTGAGACTTGTGTGCACAGAGCAATTCAGGGACATATAGGAATTCACTGGTGCCATTGTGGATGTACGCAGAAATTTGATCGGCGCGAAGTACACAAAAAGCACCAATCACAAATTACGCGAGATAATGTTGAAGCCGACTGCAAGCAAGGGCTGGCAGCACGTGGGTTAGCGCCCCATCTTTGCGCATATCTTCAAAGCACGTACAGTTTCTTAATCAGTTCAACCGGTGCATGGAAGAACTGCACGTGTTATGTGATTATTGTCTGACAATTCCTATGTGACGTTTTGTGACGTGTTTGAACGATATTGTCTGATATGCTTTCTTGTGGCGAGATATTTCATGCAATCTTCTAATAAAACCAGCTGGAAGTCGGCGCTCTGTTCCTTCTTTGGGCAGGTTGGGCTGGTAATTTCTTCCTTGCTTTGTTGCATTGTGCCAGTTTGAAAAGAGTACACCCGAAGGCCTTCGCGGCGTCACAGCCCAGTTGTAAAAGCTACCGAAAACGGACGTTTAGGAACAGCGCTGCTGGCTCTACGAAGCCTCATGCTTGAAGGAGGTACAGGTCCGACTCCGCAACTTCGGGTACATTAAATTACCTTTTCCTGGTTATCCAACCCAGGTCCTTTAGAAACGCATTCTGCGTCGCACCTTATGCGTTTCCTTGGTAACTTCCGTGTCGAGCGGTCTCTGCTTGGCCAGCTGTCCCACGTAGTCAGTGTAGAAGAAGCGACCGGAGTTGTAGCAGCTCAGAAACACGAACAGCATCAGAGCCTCGAATATAAGCAAGTAAGCCTCTAGGCCGACAGCCGGCGATGTCATCAGAAACGGGCTCCAGTCCGCGGGTTGCCCCGTTCGCCTTTCTGCGCAAAAAAAGACGCACAGGTCTCAGATATCGCAGCGTTTTGATTGTTGCTACTTGCAGCAGACAATAGAGAGCTTTAGTTTGTCCCTGCTGTTTGCCCAAAGGCGTGAGTCGCGCGGCCTGGTGGCGGAGAGCTCACCCCGTGGCTATTATTGCAGGATGTTGTTGGTGGCTATTATCAGCAGTGGTGTAGCCATGAACACGTTGCCTTCGTAAATGTCTTTTTTTCGACAACAGCATTCACGGAACTGGAAAACGTGGTTGAGGAAGCGTCACAAGATGTCTACCAGCGTCTGGTAATATAATATTACACAAGCGCCATTGCGTATACTAGCATACCGAACACACTAAAACTCTCTACTATTGGTGTCAGAACGTATTCACGTCACTGTGCAGATTGAATGTTGACGAAAGTGCTTTGCAGGTCTGCACTCAACTGTGACAACAGCGCTGCACCCGTTTTTCCTACATGTGGTAAGTGCAATCGCTGTTTGTCAAGTTACCCCTGCTACTTCATCTAAGATATTTCTGTCGGAGATATTGGCGTATAAATTGCACACAGTTTCTGCAAAAGCATCGCTACCACGCCATGAACGCAGCTCAAAACTCCCACAGTTGCTGCGGAAACCTTACGCTACGCATGCGTAAAAAACCTTTTTGACTGACATGGTGTTCGGCTGCTGAGCACGAGGTCACGGGATCGAATCCCAGCCATGCCGACTGCATTTCGATGGGCGTGAAATGCGAAAACACCCGTGTACTTAGATTGAGGTGCATATTAGGAACCCCAGGTAGTCGAAATTTCCGGAGTGCTCCACTACGGCGTGCCTCATAATCAGAAAGTGGTTTTGGTACGTAAAACCCCGTAATTTAATTTAATTTATTTTTGACTGGCGGATATCCTCTCCTGTGTACATTTCCGTTGCATCCGCTTAATTTCTGTAATTGATTGAGTTTTTAAAGGGAGAATAAAAGAACATATTTAGTCCAGCCAGATAGAAAACTTAATGTCTTGTAATAACGAGCTCATAATTCGTATCGAGAGGAGAGCTTTGGTATGCGTGAAAAGTGACAAAAATTTTAAATTGGAGTGGCGCTACCTGCTGTGGACTATGACATCTATCACGTGACCCAGCACTGAGTTGGTCACAGAAAGCGGCGTAAGCCACGAGAACTCGTCTGTTATGGCGCGCACGGTTACGAGTGAGAAACAGCAGCGCGGCACTTTGGCGCGGCACGTTTCAACGCAACAAAGTGATCAATTGGCACACAGAAAATGATCATATACTTCAAGACTATATTATATTGCGGTGTGCATTTTCGTTCATTGTCCCTTGAAGGATAAGTTCTGTGCCGTGTTAGCTTTCTGACACTACACTTTCACTTGGACGCACGCAACAACCCTGCCTACAGTGCAAGGCTGTGAGAGAGAAGTGCGCATGCGCAGAAGGCAACGCGTCTGTTTCACGCATGCGTGTGCACGCCCGTAACAAGATTCTGCGAGCGTAAAGCGCGGCTTGCTGTCTGACATACAAGCACGAGGTAAACAATGCATACATTGAGCCCGTGCTTTCTAGATTTTCCACAAGTGCATTCCAGATTTTCATAGAATCTGTGTTTTGAACAGAGCTGATGATCAACTGACAGGGGAAATATTAGAAGCGCTTGAGATCAAAAAGCCTGGTGATGATTGCATCAGTGAAGCCTCAGTTTCCCTTTCGACAAAGGAACTGGCGTATCTGGGGAGCGGCACTTAGAAGTTGTTCTGTATTGGGATTTCCTTGTGCGATGCAGATGACGGTCCTGTTTCTTCTTCTTGTTTTGATCCTTGACAGTAGGTATTTATTCCTGTGTCAAGAAATAAAACGCTCAGTTGTTAGTGCGCTTACGTGGTTGTCTCGTGTCTCCTTCCTTCGTCCGCTGTTTTATTTGACGCCTTCGTTGTAAACAATGCATACAGCCAACGCCCAGCTTAGACTATATGCTTGTGGCCGTTACCATGGCCTCCGCGATCGTCCGGTGCGCCGATGGCAGAGGCCACGCCTTTAGCGAACTTTAGCATTGTTCTGACGCTGGGTGACGCTGACAAGCATCCGAAAGGGCATACACCTGTATATGGCATGTACGTTGAGCAAAACGGCACGCTTAACTACAGGAGTTGCGGCGCGCTTCCTTTGCAGCGTGCGCCGAACTAACCCGAATGCTTCACCGCGCGCACTGTTTCTCGTGTGTGGATATTTCAGATTCTGAAAAGAAAAGTGCCCTCATCGTCTGCTTCGCTTTCTGGTGTCGGCTGCGCCGCTTGTACATGCTATGGGAGACACACCTCGCGGCTGGTGTATGAATTATTCTTTGGTCATTCGCGGTTTTGTCAATCTCCTTCGGCAAAAACGAAATTAACAGTCTTTATAACCATTTTATGCTTCCTCAAGCCTGCTATATCACTAAACATTTTGACTAATATTGGCACTTATCATTGCAAAATAAAAGTCGCGTTCTGAGAGAAGCTGTGGAATGGAGGGCTTTGGATCAAATGTCCCCACATTTTGTTTCTTTGAGGGGCATTGGAATATCACAACGGAAGCAACGGCCCTATCAGATTGTGGTGAGCACTATTGAGAATTGAATATTTTGCTTGAAGTAAAAGCAAACGAGCAATAATGCAAAAGCAATATGTAATTGAGCCAAGTACGAGCTGGTGAAAAGTCGTCGCGGTTTATTTGCTGCTATATTTATTGAATACAGGCAGGACAGGAAACAAGTTTGTAGGGAGTTCCGAGGCCGCGTGCCTTGAACCTTGCGTCAGCGGGCACGTGTGGTGATAGCAGTCATTCGAACCTCCACGCCCCGTGCGCTTGGGTTTACTAAGCACGGTACAGAATTCACGATTTCCCATTCAACACCATAATGCAAACACTTTTCAGCAGCCGCGGCATGCGAGTGACTTCCTTTTTCCTTTCTTTCGTTGAAATATTCACTTAAATTTTAGATGACAGTTATAATTATTTCAGACCACAGATGGCCTGCATGACACTGGGCTTAAGAGAGAACGCAGTGCAATGTTAAATTAACTTTTTCAAGTGTTGGCTAGATTTCAATGCATCTTTGCACCATCAAAATACGTCCTTTAGCAAAATTTGATGATGTAGGAGAATAATTCTTGAGAAATTATTGCTTATAAAAGATGTTGAGTCAGTATGTTTGCTTAGACAGAACTGTTAGCTGATAATAATGGCTCGCAATTATGACGTATAAAAAATGAAACGAGAACGAGTCATGTGTTTTCTTTCTTTTTGCCAGATAACCATTCAAATTACAGCGACTTTTTTTCAGTCTGCCATATTGGCTAAAATTTTCCTTGTTTTCTGATAAAACAAAGGAAAATGAAAATTTTATTGAACTACCACATTCATTACAATAGTTTAGTACGCGATACAAACTAAAGGTAATCATGCAGTACTTCAGAAGGTTCTCCAAGTTCATTTTTCTGGCATGAATATCTATATTCACAGAAAGGATCTAACAATTCGAAATAATATGCTTTACAGACATTCTATAACAAACGTACCAATCTGAAACTCGAATTTCTCCCGTTTCTCTCAGAAAAAATAGTAGAAATTTAGTAGGTCCAAGAAAAAATATCTCCATAAATTAGTTGCAAAAAAAAACATTTCTTTCTCTGCCCGAGCGCCATTTTATTTTACCTTTAAAAACGAAACAATGCGAACAAAAAATAAACCGTAATACGACCAAGGCCAATTTAGAGGAAGCAAGAATAGTCTTTACATTTTTTAGCAGATAGTGCCTTTACTATGCACCTTCATCCTAGGCACTTATTTGTTTATATGGTTACACAAAAAAAGACCCGTTTTAGGAATTCTTGATTATCTTTTAAGATACCGTATATTTATTCACAGTTGTTGTGTTAACTATTCTTGCCACTCCTGCATCGCAATAATTCGCTAAATATTTTGGCCTGCCATAACCACGAGAAAACGGTAAAAATAATACTAAAGTTGCCAAAACTACGTGTGCGTCACTTTCTCCGCCCCGCATTGGAGTGGCCCGTTTAAAGACATAAGAAGTTGTGCATCTTTTAAAATGACACCTAGTACTTTGTTTTTGGAATGAATAAATGAAGTAACTTTTATTCTAGGGGATGACTTTTCCTTGTTTTTTTTTACTTCATTTAGTGGATGCTGCCCCACTGTTCATTGGCAGTGCAGCTTCACTGCGACACATATCTTAGTGTGGCGGCAGACTTCACGTTCTGTAGGCGTTTTTTCTGAGGGAAGCGTTGCAGAAGTAAAACTCCTGTGCCTCTACTAATTTAGCCATCTGAAAATTCCTGTGGATATGAATAGGAAGTCAGCCTTACAGAAATTACGGATAGTGACGATGGTTGGGAATTGTAGGTTTTTCGTGCACTTATTACAGCTATTTGCAGGCGTGACGCTGCTTTGACGTCTCTTTCTTTTCGAACACCGTATTTCACGCCCACAAGGCAAACATCCTTTTCCTTTGATTTTTTGCTCATTTGAACGACTTTTGTTGGGTGTGGAGTGGTTTCTGCAAGACTTGCTGAAGGCTTGCACTAAATGCTGCACTATGGCACCGACTATACCACGTGCATCTTTGCACTGGGAAGTGGAAAGAGCTTAATTTCCCAGAAAAGCTGTACAGGTATAGTGATTCCTTCCCGAGATTGGTTTGTTTTTTTAATTGGGGAATAAAAATGAGATGCTGTGTTGAAAGAAAAAGAAAACAGTCAAGTACGTGCTTAGTTACATGGCACACCGTATTTCGATTACTTCTGGAAGTAACTAATTCCACAACTCGACGGTAACTTACACACATGGAATGATCCTTGTGTGGCAGAAGTGTGTATTTAAACAAGTGAAATCAAATAAGAAACAAGTAAGAAAGCTAGAGCTGCTCGCAAATTACTTGACGATCTTATTTATACAGAGTCTAGCTAGCAGGCATTATTTAGAACTTTAACTGAAACCACACAAATGTAAAACATTTATGAATAATCAATACCGGATGCTATGCAAGAATGCGCTTGTGTGAAAGAGTGCGCTTGTGGACATGTGATTATTTGTGGCACTATGTTAGAAAGCAGAGTGTTATGGATGGCTCGCCTCTTACCACCATGTCTCACATACCAGTGCACAGAAGCAAGCCGATGCATAGAGCACCCCATCCTCAAGGACCAGTTCGCGAGGCGCATCCTCAGAAATCAGCGTCTTAAACGACAGCCTCTTAAAGAAAGCTAGCTGTCACGAGGAAAAAAAATACAAGAACGTTACCCTTAACAGCCGCTGCCTAGACACGGTGGGAGACATCGGCGACACAACGCCTTAAGGCCAATCGTTGCACCCACAGGAAAATGGCGGGAAGGCATGATGTGCCACCGGTCTTATAGAGCGAAGCTTCTTCTTCGATTGTTCGAGCGAAGCCTCTTCGATTTTCCCACTGCTGCTTCTGCTGTGGCTGCTGCTGTCTGGCACGCCGCGTCGGGGAGTGACAGGGGCGAGTCAGAGAGGATAGGCGACGTGTGAAACTCATTTGGACCCCACCGCGTCGAATGAGCACAATGCCCTCTGGAGCTGCCTGGGCGTCGCCACAATAGCCTCTGTCAATAGCCTCTTGACAGATATAACTGTCCATGACACTCCTCAAAAGCATTGCTCAAACTTCAGCGCTTCCCTCTCTACTAACGTGCGAGTCCAGAGAGCACGTAGATAGAACTGTAAAGAGAAGGGAGGAGGAAAAGAGGCAGTTCCTATATGAGGGGGGGGGAGGGCGGGGGTGACTTTAGAAGGCAAGGAAACCCTACTGCTATACGACAGTGGTTGCGGGGAAGCTGGATAAGCTCAAGTTCAAGGTACGGTACAGTACGTTCCTGCTTATTCTGGAAAACAAACACCATGAAAATATGTCAAGCGCGCAAATTACGCAGGGCGTGCAGAAGCAGAGCCGCATTAATTAATGCGCACCGCAGGGTCCTTGGGACACTAGGGAAGCGCTCGACGGTCAAATCAGCACTTCTGTGCCCGCCGCGGTATACCTTTGCGGCTATGGCCTTGCTAGAGGTCACCAATTTGATCCCTACCATGGTAGCCGCATTTCGACGGAGTCGAAACAGAATACCCACGTACACTTAGATCCAAGACGCCGTGATCAAGAACATCACGGCGTCGAAATTAATCCGGAGTCCGCTACTACAGCGTGGCTCATAATCCATGTGTGGTTTTGGCACGTACGATCCCATAAGCCAATTCAAGTTTACTGCTTCTGCCACGATGCCATGTGCCATGTGCGGCAATGACAATGCTCAAGCTTCTCAGAGGTTATGAAATATGGCACACAACAACGCCTCAAGCAAACATCTTTCCCTGTGTGTTCTGTGTACTATGCCGACAAACAGGAGTGCACGCGAGGTAACGTTTAACTTCAACTCACCACTCTCGTGCTAGACTAAACGTTGAAGAAATTAAGCCTTTGCCGTCAACATCACCGCTAATTATCGTCAAAGCAACCAGCACAGAACGCTTCGCTTACATCGATTCCCACAGCGCTTGAGATGCGCATAACTTTTTAGCGCCCGAGATACTTCAAAGATTGTTCCCGCGCATGTGCACGACAAAAAAGCACGGATTCTAAAAGAAGCATTAGAGTGCCTTTGTGCGATGTTCCAGCAGGGGGTCGTGTACACGATACCGTAACCAGCGAGAAGGTTTATACTGGTCCCACTGAGTGCTCTAATAATGACCGATTAAGACAGCGTGCTAAAGAAAGTTAAGAAAAAAGATAGCCAAATTTGGCGAATTTTCTGCAGCATGTTATTTCATGTAATTGTGATCCGCGATTTGGTGAAGCGCGTTTTATCTGCAAAAACAAGCAAAGAACGGCCGTTTGGGTTTAGCGGCGTTTCTTGCAAGTAATAATACGAAGCAGTGTGTATGAGCCTTCCGTTTTCCATTTTTCCATCTCAGGTCAGCTTCTTGGAGGCGATTATAAAGGAAAAATCAGACATACACCCATTCGTAGCAATTGCTACAAAGGCGATTGTAATCAGTGTCTTATAACATAACCAACTGTAGTAGGTAGCCTTCATGATGTATTGAGCAGGCACGGCGACCGTGTATATATGTGGCTTTTTGGTATGGCGAATAAAGAGTTGTTGATGAGCGCTTATGTGGATAAGTACTTCCTTGTCTCGTTTGTGTGTGTAAGCACGTGCGTCTATGCGAGTGCGTTAGATGGTTTACCAAGATGGATTCCCGACTAGCTTAACTAGAAGCTCTTCTACCCTTGACACCATACCGTTCCACGCGTACCTCCATGCGGTTTTCTAGACTTCACTGCATTCGGGATTGGTTCATGCATATGGTCAGACAGCCACTAGAAATCGCGGTCACTTACCATAGAATGCTAAACGCATTAAAACACAAGTACAAACATTCTATGGCGATACCTTGTTTACTTTGTTCCCTGAAGCTTTTTGCAACAAGGGGAAGAAAATCACGAACTACGCGCTTTGCATCACCCTTCTTGAGAAGCATCCGCGCCCGAACATGTTTATAGAAAGGTGTGATGCTTTTCATCCAAGCCCTCGTTGACGTACATTATTAAGTTAAAATTAAATTATAGCGTTTTACGAGCAAAAACCGCGGTATGATTATGAGGCACACCGCAGTGGGGTCTTCCGATTTTTACCACATGGGGTTCTTTAACGTGCACCTAAATGTAAGTACACAGGTGTTCTTCCATTTGGCCCCCATCGAAATGTGCCCGCGGTGACCGCGATTCCATCCCGCGACCTCGTGTACACTATTAAGTGCATTTTTGGCATTTCTCTCTCCGTTTAATCCATGCAGTCCTATTTTACTGTTCTCGCACGAAATTACTGCAATACTAACTAACCCAATGTGCCACCTTTTCTCGAGTGCATGTCCCAAACTCACTCAACAGGCCCGTCCATTCCGCCCACGTGCGCCTACGCGCGGACCGGTGCCCACAAGGCGGCTCACATCGCAAAATTTGGTGTACGCTGAATGCGCAAGAACCAGTCGCACGCACACTCCGATTGTAACAGCGCGAAGTCTGTTGACAGCTGTCAACTATCGCCAACAGCAGACAACGCTGGCATAACTTTGTCGATGCGAGTTCATTCCCGCGTCACGGCGATAACGCGGCTTAGGCTGCCACATTCTCTTCTATTGCCTTCGTTCGAGACGCAGGGCTCTTCGAAACCTAGTGACACACAATGTGACACTGGTAGGAGGCTCAGGCGGAACAATTGTTGGCTATGTATGCCAGGCTAACCCCGCCTGCTGCACCACCACCATCTTCTGTGCCAGCACCATTGGCGCGGTCATCCACGTTCGACACTCTGCACAGTCATACTACTACTGCCATCTTTAAAAAAAATGCGTAGAAATCGCATCATGTCGCAACATAGGACGTATTTCCGTACGGTCACTTTCAATGCGTAGGCGCTAAATTGGCTGGTTATACAAAACCTCTCAAATCGACTAACGTGCCACCTGCAACGTCACGCGAAAATGATAGTATCGCTGACACTTATTCGTCCGAGAATGCCCATATATCGCTATCTATAGTCTGTTGTGTTCGGCGCAATGGCGCTCTTTCCGTAGTTAAGCTAATAACAGCTTGCAAGAACACGCAACACACGCATGCGCATCTGTCTCGGAATGCAGCTGTGTATATAGGTCGACAGGCCACCCCTCTTTACCGCTGAGCACTCATGTGAAGCTTCGAGTGCAGCTTGCTGATTCGCTTGCAGTTCCTTTTTAAATGTTTACCAGCGCACACAGATGGGGACAGAGTGAGGCACAACAGAACAGAGCGCTAATTTACAACTGGTATTTTATTGGAACAGGTAACATATATGTAGGCCGAAACAGCCAATGGAAAAGCTAACAAAGCCCAACACAAAAAATAAAAAAAAATATTTGGACTCATCATATCGCCGTCTGCCCTTTACAAGGCGTCATGCAGATATTCAATTTCCTTTTTTGACAGCGTCACTGAAGGCGCACTAACACAATTATGTTCATCACGATAGATGTCATAAGCTTCGATCACTTCATGTGTCAGCTTATCCTTCTCTTTCTTAATCACTGTATACTTACCGTAGATCGGTTTACAAATACAACTTCTACATTGTAGTGACAGATGGCCCGATACCAGTCTTTCCAACCAGATCGCTGTGTAAGCAGCGTACAGATACTCATATATGCATCGTCAGATGCACAGATATTCATCAGATGTTTTTAAGAGTATTTATATGACCGCAAATAATCATTTATATTGCCAAGAAGACAACTTATTTTGAGTGAAATCATTAAATTCTTTCTATCTGCCCTGGCTGCCCAATTTACTGCCTCTTTACTATTTAGACATAACTGATTCGCCACGTAAACGATGTACGAAGCATTACCAAAGGGGACAAAATGAAGCAGCACCATGACAAGCATGCTCATTCTCTCAGCCATGGCAACAAATAAGGATGATGAACTTGAAACCACTTGATGCTGCCAGTATCATCCATGCGTGTTCTCTTTCGATTCTGTTTCCCCATATAAAATAAGCTTTTACAGGATACAGATGATCAGTGAACTATTGTAAGCTCTACTCGGGTTCACTGAGCGAGGTGAGCATGGGCTGGGTGTTCTTTATCTAGTAACAACCTAGCTACTTAATGCACAGCCAAACTTTAAGAAAATAAATATAAGCATGGCATAACAAACAGCTGGCAAGTACCTGCGCTTTATTTGAAAGCAAACCAATATTATCGAGTAACTAATCAGCACAATGAGTTCAGTAATCTCAAGTTGTGTGACAAGATCGATTTAGTCATTGGTTTTGTGTTTTGTTTCTTAATAAATAGTTGGTTTAACAGGCACACGACAACGAAATGAAGCACAGGTTTAAATGGCGTGACACAGGGAAGCACAAAAGTGAGGAAACATTAGTTGCCATTTTTATTTTCATAACAAGCCAATGAATATTTCCTTAGGTGCAGCTTTGTGACTAATGTGCAACGTGTTCTGCGTAAATCTACGAGATTTGTGCGTTCTATTATCATCTACTCATTACTTGAGGAACTCAACAAATGGTACCGTAATAGCCTGTGTGAAAGAGATCACAGAAATTTGCAGTGAAGATGCCACAATGGTTGAGCCTCGGTGTCAAACTTCAAATTAGGCCGCAAAAGAAACCATACTACTTATTGTGGAAAAGATTGGGGTACTCTAACCAAAAAAGTCGTAAACATGCAAAATCCATAGCGACATTGGCCTCGACATTCTCGATAGCAACTTCTAGCTCCCATGAAGGTTTTGAGCGTTGTTTGCTTCAAATATTGACACATGTACTTGTTTATAGAATGACCGCGTTTCATCGTCTAACAAATATTATCTGTTTATTTATTTAGGTACCCTAAAGACCCTGAAGGGCATTACATAGAGGAGCGAGGTTGCAATACAAAGATTTTTGTGATACGATGAAACATCTGAACAAACAAGAAGAAAAGGAAAGACATGAGTTGGGTATAAGGAAAGCGCCATGGTATAAAGGTAGTTTAACGACACTTTCAGGATGTCATTCATATTTAAATAAGGCGCAACAAGAGAAATATTGCACAACTTTGAATGCGCATAAATAACACGAACACTGAAATGAATCTCGGAATTGGTAATCACTGTATTATAATATAAAGGTTGAGTGATACATTTAAATGTGCACGAGTAAACAAGAAAAAAAAACATTATATAATTCTAAGACACACATAGAAACAAAATTAGCCGTTATTCATGGAGATTCTCCACAAGTTGCCTTTGAAAACTAGCTGCATCAGTGCAAGCGACAATGCTTTCTGTAACACGTTCCATTCGTTTATGGATTGCACTAGAGGTGAACATTGGTACTTTAGTGTACGAGTAAATATGGGCTGCACTTGGTGTTCATGATTCTGCCTGGATGAAATGTGATGTGCCGGTTCAATGCGATTGGTCGCCAATATTGACTCGCTGTGACATAAAAAAATGAAAGAAGGTTAAACACGAATACTTGCGTCGGGTGTTCAAAGCGGAAATGTGGATGCTGCTTTTTAATAATGATACACTGGTGTAGGGTGAATATGAGGAAAGTATGAATCTTACCACCTTACTCTGTACTGCAATGTTATATCACCTGGGTGCCGTACTATCGATGCGCATTCTAACAACGACCGGATGAGAGATGTGTAAGCGTGAAGCTTCGTTCCTGGTTATTTGCGGCCACAGGCTCCAAGCGCTAAGTTGCTGTTCTGCTTTGTTATAGGTGTGCGACGCATTCCCCCTGCGCCTTGTCTTACCAGCTGACATCAAGTTACGAAAACAAGCTATCTACATCGTGTCAGCGCAGGACGCTCCTGCATGTGTCAGAACTTTCTTGAATGTTGTCGATAGTTCTATCCGCTTACTGTTGTCACTGAACCTTGTATAATCTGATTGCATGCATGTGCGACGCGAAAGGTGTAGAATTTTTCGGAAGACATGCGGGTGCCAGCGATTACTGTGGAACGCTGGATGCCTCACGTATAAAAGCTGATGCGCTTTACCCACTGATCAGATTTTCGATGGTCAACGACTGTGTTCGCCGCCATCGTTGTTCTTTGAGTGCAGCCTGTTTTTGAGGGCACTTGTTTGCCCAACAAAACACTTGTTTCGCCATTCACAGTTTTGCTGCTTCCTTCACCGCGACTACTACGTGACAAAATGACGACTTTTCAAATCCCGGTTTACTTTCCAGCTATCGGCACATGAGTGACGTGGCAACCAAAAGGAGGCACGATAGCCTCGCGCACTTCTGCGACCCTCTCCAGAAGCAAGCGCAGTCAGACGGTGCAGATTTCATAGTGACGTCACATGACCAGTTAACGTCTGGACCAAACTTGTCAAATATTTTTCATGCCTAAAATAAAAATTACATTGAATAAACTTTTTGAAACGAACCAATTCGCGTTTTTGTATGATATTGACATATTTTCATGTTTAGATGGACCTCTTCGATGCGCAATTCATAGCTGCAAACGGGACACAAATCTAGCTTTAGCATCATCGGAACTATTTTTCTCGCCTAAACAGAAATACATGGGTAAAGTATTCGTACGCAAGGCTGGCAAGAATATTTGAATTGTGGGGTTTTACTTGCCAAAACCATGTATGCCTATGAGGTGTGCCGTATTGGCGGACTCCGGACTACTTTTCAGCGCCAGAGAAGTGCAACCCCAATGCACGGGGCATTTCCGCCCCCATGCAGCCGCTGCGGCCGGGATTTGATCCCGTGCTTAGCAGCGCAGCACCACAGTCGCTACGCCACAAGAATAGTTAGCAAATCAACTGTGAATGAATAAAAGCAATCTTTAAATACAGAAAATGTACCATCTTAGTATTCTTGCGCTCCATCGTAATCATATTGAAAAATCGAATCCGTGCCTACAAATAGAACGCCTAATAAAGCCTTCGATTAATTCATTGAGGCCAAATTTTCGTTTCTTTAATTAAGCTTTATTTTCTTTTACAATTTTTCTTTCGACGGCATGTGTTACTTTTAAGGGGCGAGGTCAAATTACACTCAGACACACCTTTTTGTAATATATTTTGGGAATGCATTTTTATGTCCCTACTTAACGGCCACAACTATTCTAAAATAAACCGAATGGATATGAGTTTGCGGCTATTCCTTTTTGGCGTAGAATGAATGACCCTCTATTTCATTGAATGTACCAATGTTCTTGAAACGAATTCTTGGCATCTTTGGCTCCACCCCCTTATGTTCGCCACTTTTGCCAAGAAAGACTACTTCTAATTTTGTGGAAAATTCCGAAGATTCGACTTGCGAAGACAATGACTGCCAACACATCTGCCAGCTTGATCCGATGTCACACGGCAGAGCTGCCCTTGTGGCGCTGCAGATGCCACTACAGCCGTGAACTAATTGAACTTTTTACTTCATTACGGATCAGTTGAGTGCCGCGATGGTGTCTGACCACCCAGGGGTAAACTTTGATTATGATTTCATTCACGATTCTTTTATTTAGACAATAGGCAAACATTTAGCTCTTGCAATTCAGCACAGGCGTTGGTGTCATCTGTTCGGATATATGTCGAAGTTGCTCGAGCGGCACAGGTATTCTGTCAATCTCAGAGAGCGCCTTTCTAAGGTTGCAGAAAATAATTGTTGTAAATCTCACATAAGAACTGGTGGAGTTGTCATGAGGCTCCATAGTAAAAAATAAGCGCACAGCAGCGTTCACTGAATTTCTTGCTACAGTAAAGCAATGTGACCTGGCCTCTAATCTAGAACTGCTTACAGCAACCGTCGTGCACTGCATACTGCTCACGGTCTTCACCTCTCGGAGAGTTCGAAAGGCTGCTGCAGACATCGGCGGCTGTTGGGTTACTCGGCACTGCGCAAGCACATGATGGAAACTGTAAGTGCTCAAGTAAGCGAGAGAGAATTGCTACTTTTCTGGAGCAGCCGCACGAATAACGTCTTTCTTATGTAATCTAGAATTATAAAAGGACCCGACGGTGAAAAAAATCTCAAAATGTGTTTTCTGACTAATAGTCGTGTTTTCTTGCACCATGCCCCCTTTAAGCTTTGTTGAGTGTAAGCTTTGTGTGGAACGAAACTTTGTGGAACCACTTCTTGATTTACCAACAAAGGAGACGACAACTCGGCATTGAAATCTACAGTTACGTTTTTCAGCCGTACTTTTGCAGCACAGATCGACGGGTGCCTTTAGAAGGCCGGCGAATCGGTCGACCTGGTATGTGCCCAGAAAGTCATCGGTGTCCTTGCAGAAAGTGTCCAGTACCGTCGAGTTCTCGACTGACAGGGAGTCCATGTAATCACAAGTGTGGTGTACCCACTCGAGGACGATCACCTTGATCACCGCCAGAGGCACTGCGCAAGGGGGCAGTGATGCACACACCACGTGCAGGTCCTGGCCGCTCTGCAGGAGGTACACGCAGGCCTCCAGCAGGGCGGCACCTGGAAATCGTCACAACAGTCCACTAGACCCATATATTGGACTGGACTTCGCTGCGCGTCTGCGCTCAGCGCTCGCTGCACATGCGTCGACCTTCCGCATCTCAGTAATGGCAGTTAATCCTCCTATTCTCCCTGTGCTTCGCGAGATGAGCATTCGTAGCACTACACGATTGCCCGGTGTTTGGAGCAGGCACCACAGCGAAGGCATGCCGAGTCCACAGGACGACGCCATGTTGTCTGGATCTCAGGGGCGAAGCAGGAACAGGCAGGCGCCAACTCCAAAATTTTTCTTGTCATAATTCAGTTAAATTTTGTTTACTTTAGCGGGTTTGGCTGTCTACCAGCATGCTGATACAGAAACGAGTAAGACAGCAAATAATCACTCATTTGTTTACTTAAATGGAATGGTAAGTATTTACATAAGGACCATTGCATGCATTTGAAAATAGAGACACAATACAGAGAGGCAAAACATGCCCGGTGGAAGGAGGTGTTGGGTATTGTTTCTCGGCTTTCTTCTTAATAAGTTTTAAACTCCAGGAATCATTTACTACACTGCATCAAAACATCATTGGTATCCACCTTGCGCACTACACTCATGCGGCTTTCCACGAAGCCGGTGTGCTGGAGCAGATATACTTAAATAACATCTAATCAACACATCGGAGGTTCCAGTCGCATAACAAGATACACAAAACTTATGTCACACGATTTGCTATGTTTAAGCTACACATGACTACAGCTCAAACTCAAGCCACGGATGCATGTATGGACAAGCGATGTGAAACGCATTTGTGAGTTTATTGCGGGCCGGGCATGCGAGTGGCTTGAGACGCTTGGCGCGTTTTGATTTGGCCACTTCGACAAGCTCAATTGTTGCAATTAATAGCGATTCCCTATTGAAAAGTTTGTATGAGAAATTGAACGAGATGATTGCATGTCACACATATTTGACGAGAAATGAACCACATGATATGCAAATTCAACAAGCTCTCATAGAAATTGGGCGAGATCTGTATGATGTGCTACACAGACTTTTGCCAAGTGCACGAGATTTACGCGATGTGCTATAAGAATGCGTAGAGATTGTATGACATGTGTGCGATGTGCTGTGTAGACCTGACGTGATTATGTATGAGCTGTGTCAGGTGGCGTGTGATGTTTATTTATTCTATTTATTTATCAATACTGTAGGTCTTCTGCAGACCCATGCAGGGAGCGGGCTTTCATCATCATAGGCATGTAATAAGATACAAGTTCTCAAAAAAAAGAAACAGGAAAACATGAGGTAGATCAGAACACTTTTCAACAACAAGTGCATCAATATTATATTACCTACATGGTTACGCTTCGCGTACACGAAAACAGCAAATCTAGCATTATGTATCGTATGCTATACATAAGAAAAATGTACACACGAAAATAATACAACACTACAAGATACTTTCTGGCATTTTACAACAGGAAAAGTAGTTATACAGGGTCCATTAGCTGCTCCACTAGAGAACAAAGCTGATCTAAATTTGGATTATTTACAGCTTCGCTTGGTAGCGCATTCCAAGCGTTTACAGCGCGAGGGAAGTAGGAAAACTTAAACGTATTGCAATGCGTATTAAATGGCCGGACGCACTTATCGTGGTTTGTCCTACTAGACCGACGGCCAGGCGGATGAATATAGTCGTCTTTTCCGATTTTGATGTGTCCGTTAAAGAGGAGATAAAAAAACTTCATAGATGCAACATGACGCCGGCAGGAAAGAGTTGCCAAATGCGCTTGATTGCGCATGTCCGTTACACTGTCGTGCCAAGAATACTTTGAATAGATAAACCTAAGATCCCTATTCTGTAATTTTTCAAGTCTATCGCGAAGGTACTTTTGATGAGGGTCCCACACTATGCTTCCGTATTCTAAAATAGGTCGGACTAGAGTTTTATAGGCAGTTTATATTACGGCCTGAGGTGCTTTACTCAGTCTTCTGCGTAGAAACCCTAATTGCTTGAATGCCTTGGAGCATGTATCGGTGATGTTCTTATCCCATTTTAAGTCTTGCGAGAATGTGACACCCAAGTATTTTACTTTGTCGACTTGTGTAATATTCAAGCCTTTAAGATTGTACGTAAATGATAAAGGTCGTTTTTTCTTGGTTAGGCTGATGAACGCTGTTTTAGAGATGTTTATTTCCATCCCCCACGTATTGCACCATTGGGCAATGTTTTGTAAAGAAGAATTACGCTTTAGTTGGTCGTCAGTACTACGAATTGCAGTACAAATGACACAATCATCTGCGAAAAGTCGCAATGTTACACCTGGTTCTGCACAAGAAGAGATGTCATTAACGTATATAAGAAACAATGTTGGCCCTAAAACAGACCCTTGGGGTACACCGGACAAAACGCTTAGGCAATCAGAATCTACATTGTCTAAACTTACATACTAGGTACGATTTGTAAGGTAAGCCGAAATCCAACCTATTACTTTGCTATTAATTCAAATCGATTCAAGCTTGGCTATTAATTTAGAATGAGGTACGCGTTCGAATGCTTTCGCAAAGTCTAGGAGTATTGCGTCAGCTTGAAGTTTAGAATCAATTATGCCAGCGAAGTCATGAGTTATTTCCGCGAGTTGCGTTACCGTGGAAAGCCCTCTACGGAAGCCGTGCTGTTTAGGGTACAGTATATTCTTAGACTCTACGTAGTCCATGATGGCTTTGTTGGGGATATGCTCCATCAATTTGCAACAACAAGTAGTTAGTGATATGGGTCGATGCGTTTCCACAGAAAGTTTGTTACCACTTTTATAAATTGGGGTTATTCTAGCGCGAAGCCAGTCTTCGGAACTGCACTATTTTTCAGTGAAAGCGTAAATATTTTATGCAAAAAGGGGGTAAGTTGTTCTACATAACGCTTAAGAAACGCATTTGGGATTTTATCTGGGCCCGGGGATTTTTTAACATCTAATTGTAGAAGCAGGTTCAAGATACCTCGTTCGGTTATCTCGATTTCCGGCATAGCCGAGTCACGTTGAACAAGCGGTACTTGGACTGGGCATGCTTGGGTGAATACGGACTGGAAAAAAGAATTGAATGAGTCAACTATTGTGTGCGTATTTTCAGTAATGATGCTGTTGATTTCCATCTTACGGATTGGACTGTCCGGCTTAGCAAGGTAACGCCAAAATTTTTTCGGTTGCTTTGTCATGAAATCTATTAAAGTGTGTGAAAAAAAAGTTATTTCTTGCTTGCCGTAACAAGCTTTTAAATTCGTCGTAATATTTAGTTACTACTGTTGGATCGCATTTACGCTTCCGGATTCCTTTCAGCCTCCGTTTCACATGAACAATTTCTCGCATTATGCAAGGATTTCTTCGCCTTGTCCTCTTACGTTTCGTAGGTATATCAGTTTTTTCACAGTGAAAAATTGCCGCTTTAAATTTCAGCCATAAGTTCTCGACATCATCGGAAGGTTCAGCGTAAAAATCGTCTAAGTTCATTTCCAGGTAATCAATAATGCTTTCATCGTTTGCCCTGCAATAATCTTTATGAACTATATGTGAATTTTCAGTGTTACTTTTTGCCAGGCTAAGATTGGCAAAGTGAATTAGAATCAATTTATGGTCAGATATTCCATCTTCCACCTTAACTCCAATGCCTACTGTGCAGGAAATCAAAGCAAGGTCTAAAATATTAGAAACAAGCCCTTGGACGCGTGTCGTTTGCGTTACGCGTTGGGATAAAGAAAAACTTAACATGGTATCAAAAAGTCGTTCGCAGCTGTTTACTTCCCTATTGCTGACGGTCAGGTTATCCCAGTCAATTCCTGCCAAGTTGAAGTCGCCAACAAGTACTAGCTTCGTCCGAGCATGCATTTTCTCAAGGAGGTAGTTGTGTAATTCCGTAAGGTAAATTTCAGGTGCCCCAGGGTGTCTGTATAGTCCACCTATTAGTAGAGGTGTGGTTTGAAATGTGACTGTGCATCAGAGACTCTCGTGGTTAGGTATACCTTGTTCCTCTTGGAACTTTAGACCATTCTTTATAGCGATGGCCACTCCGCCTCCACGGCTATCACGATCTCTGCGAATTAGGCTATAGTTTTCTGGAATTATTTCTGAGTCGTGGATAGAGGGATGAAGCCACGTCTCTGTAATCACTAAAACGTCAGGTTCGTAAGCCATTAAAATCTCCTCTAGTTTATCTGTTTTGTTCACTATGCTTCGAGCGTTGAAACACAATAAAGAAAACGACGGTGTTCTTTCTTGGCATCATGCATTTGAACTATTACCCTCGTGACCAGTCATATCAGAACGCGCTTGTTTAAGAGGTATCCTTTTTTCCACGTGTTTATCCCATGCGTACAGCGTGTCATTCATTTTCAGCTTACCGAAAAGAAGTACAACTTTATCACCGCATGCCCGGTTTGGTTTTGAGGACTCCCATAACTTCCTGCGCGTTTCACGAACTGCAAACGAAAGATCCTCCGACACCGACAAGTCCGTGCCTTTGAGCTTTGAACAGTTGCGCAGAACTCATTTTTTCGGCAAAATCAAAAAACCGCGATATGACGGGTCGATATGGATTAGCTAATCTTTTGCCAACGCGATGGACGCGCTCCACAGTCTTTACTTTTACTTTCAGCAAATTGTTGAAGATTTCGTTCTCGACATATTTCTTCAAAGATGTGGGGCCTTCATCGCTACTTTCTGGAATACCATATATCACAATATTGTTCCGACGGCTTCTGTTCTCTAAGTCGTCTATTTTACTGTATAAATGTGCGACTTGCTTTTGAACCGCACTAACAGTTGTTTCACACTTTTCAACTTTTTCGTTGCAGTCTTTGAGTGTTGCAAGCGTGTTCTCAATGAGAGACAGCCGTGTTTCGACGCCCAGCATACCGATCTGAAGTTCAGTTTGGGAAGCCTTAATTTCTGTGACGGTATGTAAAATCTGTTGCAGAACATCAGAATCAGGATCAAGATTACCCTTTAAATCAGAATCAGGACCTCGGTTTTCCTCTATGTCGCCACACATAATTAGGCATAGGTGAACCATGCGAGACACATTCATACATGACCACAAACAGGCAGGGCTCGGCAACACCACCAGTCATGTACAGCTGGTTCTAAAACACTTCGTAAGACGATATTTTTCACCAACCTGTACATAGTAGCGCACGAAAGTTAGCATCGTGCGCCTTGCGGTGCCACGGAGCCCACTAAAGTGTGGTAGCAGGCGTTGTCCCAATTTATGCAGTTCCTCGGAGGTCGCTGGAGTCGCTGGATTGCCGAAACATTTATCAAGATGGATCACGTTGGGCGTTGCCGAGTCAAACCGAAAGAGCGATATGGTTGCAACAGGGGCCAGGCCAACTTGATACGATGCTGTCGATGTCACAGACGCAGTGTGTCCGAAGGGAGCCGGAAAAGAGGCATCACCGCGCAAACCGGGTCCCAGGAATGCCTGTACATAGTAGAGCACGAAAGTTAGCATCGTGCGTCTTGCGGTGCCACCGAGACCACTAAAGGGTGGCAGCAGGTATTGTCCCAATTTATGCAGTTCCTCGGAGGTCGCTGGAGTCGCTGGATTGCCGAAACATTTATCAAGATGGATCACGTTGTTGTTGCCGAGTCAAACCGAAAGAGCGATATGGTTGCAACAGGGGCGAGGCCAACTTGATACGATGCTGTCGATGTCACAGACGCAGTGTGTCCGAAGGGAGCCGGAAAAGAGGCATCACCGCGCAAACCGGGTCCCAGGAATGCCTGCACATAGTAGAGCACGAAAGTTAGCATCGTGCGCCTTGCGGTGCCACCGAGCCCACTAAAGGGTGGTAGCAGGCATTGTCCCAATTTATGCAGTTCCTCGGAGGTCGCTGGAGTCGCTGGAGTGCCGAAACATTTATCAAGATGGATCACGTTGGGCGTTGCCGAGTCAAACCGCAAGAGCGATATGGTTGCAACAGGGGCCAGGCCAACTTGATACGATGCTTTCGATGTCACAGACGCAGTGTGTCTGAAGGGAGCCGGAAAGAGGCATCACCGCGCAAACCGGGTCCCAGGAATGCCTGCACATAGTAGAGCACGAAAGTTAGCATCGTGCGCCTTGCGGTGCCACCAGCCCACTCCATGTATGCGCACTGTAGTCGTATGAGCAACATGACCTTTGAGGATGACTATGAATTGCATACAAAATATGTGCACTTGAATCGTAGTGCATACAAAAGTTCAATAATGACAGTGAGAGTTCTGATGAGTTGTTTCTAATACATGCAAGAGCATGATCAATGTGCTGTATGATTACATTGAATCATTGTGACACATATATACCAGCATAAATTACAGAGCAAATAAGATGTTCAGAGTTCAACTTTTGGAATTTTATGCAACGGAAACATACATCCCCAACAAAGCTGGTGTCAGTACTTTTGATGCAAAGATTTTCACTTGGTTGTATTTTCACTTTCTCTGCCCTGTGGCATTTTGTACGCACCATGAGGTGCGTACAAAACGGTCACGGCCACTTATGTGTTCTAAGTTCTGTTCGTGTATTTGGTACCAGCCAACTTTCCTGAATCTCTCTTGCAATTTACAAATTCATGCTCACTCTGCAATTTTACTAATGTTCCACTCAGTAATGAGAATGAAGTTCTATTGGTGAAGATGTTTTAAAGCTGTTGAGAGATGGGTTGGCATGGTATTGCGAATATGCACGTAAATGAAATATTCATGACACTTATGCTGCTTTCTTAATTGTTAGCAGTGAAAAATCCCTAACGAAAATACCAGAGGGGCGCTTGCTTTAGGTAATATTATTAAGCTCATTCCAGAAGCAGGCTAAATTGGCAGCAACAAAAGCACTGAGAAAAACTCACTGATCTAAAAACATGTTAGTTTCTGCTGTTCCAAGTGTGCTGCTTGTGTACAGCATGTCAAGGTAACTAATGGTTAATAATGTATGCAAAGAAAAATGTGGGTGCTGAGAGAAAGCTTTATGAAAGTCCGTGCTGTCTTTCCAACACAGGATTTCTGTCTAAGATTTTTGCAAAATATAAAGTGCACAGGCTGGCAAGTTTGGCAAAAAATGTTCAACACTTTTGCTTTACATTTTAATGTAGCCAGTTCATTATGTGTCCCTAGCATAGCTTAGCGTCAAGCTCGAAGCTGATCTCTGATGTCACATCACTTGCAGGCTGTAATAACGTGGTATCACAAACTGCTTGTTACGCATGTCAGTCAACCTGGTACAGTGGTCACAGGTGAGAGTATAATCGAAAGCTGGGTATTCTTTGCCCTTCTGCATATGATGTGGGACAGAGCTTAAACTATGCCATAGTGGCACCATCTCCCTCACCCTCTCCTCCTCATTATTCTGTCAACTTTCTAATATGCACAACTTCTGAGGCGTGATTATGGTGTAGACTGCCGAACTTGGCTGATGGGAATTTCAGTAGTTTGTGGTACCCTCAAAGCCATGCTGTACTTAACATGCATTTAAAATGGTCAATTTGAAATATGTAATTGGCTGTGGCATTCCCAGAGAAAGAAGGCCTCTTGTTATGAATAATGCATATATGCATTATTCGCATTTGCTGGTACCCTTTCAAGGAGCAGCATATAGGCTGCTCCTTGAACGTCAAGAGTGACGTCAAACGCTCTACCTCGCTTACTCTTGTACACAGAAGATGCATCTTGTTCAAAGCCGCGTGCGTGCGTTTGGATCTTTTATACTCTTCTTGTTGCGCTGATGTGTCGGCCGTTTAGATAGCGTTACGGGGTTCTACAACTATAAACCTCGCGGAGGGAGACGGGACAATCGCGATATATTAATATGGTTATATACGCATCCGCCTGCTTTTGATGGTTCCTTGCGGGTCGGTACAGGGGTAGTCAAGTGCACAATAACCGAAACATAGAAACATTTCATCACATGCATTGTGCTCCCAACGCTTCGATCTAACATGGCTTCGCACAAATCTGTAGGATCTTTCTTTTTATTTCATTTGATTTTATTGCGATAGCAATTATATGGAGAGCATTTTTGCCGTCGTCGTCGTGATGTTCCGTATGAAGTCCAAGGGCGATCATACCATCGCCGCACATAGCATGTTGCATGTGCGAGTGAAAGCACGCAAGGGAAGCCGACGATCGCGGTTCAATCTGGCGCGCGTGAACAAAGAAAATGGAGAGCAAACGCGCCGTTTCCGTCGCGCGAAAGGCCACGTGGGGTTCGGAGGAAGGGAGGAGGGGCACGTTGTGCTCCGTCAGCAACTGCCGTCGCGACCGCAAGGGGAACTGATGATCGCGGCTCAATATGGCGCGCCATGTACAGAGGCAAGGGGGGAGGCCTCGACTCCGCCAACAAGTGTGGGCTTTGTACGGTCTGCAAACGGTTCATACCTTTGTGCGTGTTGTGTGCTCGCAGCTCTTGCGTTGCAGTGGTAGACCGCATTAAGGTCTCTTCGCTCGCTGCTGCTGCCGCGTTGCTCACACCAGCGTTTCGACAGCGAGTGTCCGCGCTCATCGAGAGTGACGTGTTCATGCTTGCTCGTGCGCGCTGGCACCTTATGCTTGTTAATTATGTTATTAGCGAATGCTTCCAACTTTATACGTCCGACAAAACGACTACCTTTACTTTGTATAGCTGCGCACTAATTTGTTATCACAATCAATGCTTCGCCTTGGCGGCGAAACTGCGACTCGTTTATTTCCTTAAAGACCTCTGAGGGGCTACTACATTAAGGGTGGGTTATTGGACAAACAATATTGGGTTGTAACAACGAACAATGTGGTGTTACATCTTATGTGCGATGCATCAAGCTTGATGGGAAGATCATAGTGGCGATGTTGGGCGAAAGGCCGTTCCAATCTATTGCTGCTCTGGGAAAAAAAGAAGCAAAATTGTTTTAGTACGCGCACATGGGCGGAAAACTTGTGGCTCATGACCAGTGCGATGAGATATGTGAGCTGTAGGGATAATGTAAGGAACGCTATTAAGTGGCGAGTGAAAGAAGTTGTGAAATAGAGAGAGGGTTGCAACGCGTCGCCAACTAGACAAAGGTGATAAGTTACACTCGGCTTTGAGGGTGAAGCACTGATTTCATATGAATACGAAGCATGAATGAATCTCGCCGCGCGATTTTGAACGGATTCCAAAATATTTGTGAGACCTACTTCAGGTGGGTTCCAGATGGGAGATGCGTACTCTAACTTAGCCCTGACTAATGATTTATAAGCGAGTAGTTTTACGTGACTCGGAGCATTACGTAAATGACGCTTTAAGAAACCCAAACTTCCGTTAGCTGATGACGTGGCTTTAACAATGTGCATGTTCCAGGACATATTGATGGATCTGGTAACTTCAACGTATTTAGAAGTAGTTACAGATTCAACGGGGACGTTAGCTATGTTATAAGAGAAGTGAAGGGGATTTTGACGATGAGTGAAGAAAGTAAGTTTGTATTTGGTAGGGTTTGGGACATTAGCCAGTAATTACACCATTGTAGTATGTGTGGTATAAAGTTCGTAAACAGGGATAAAGTGCCTCAGAAAGGCTGGCCAACGTTTCGATAGGAAGACCTATCTTCGTCAAGGGCGGCCTCGTCATCCTCGGCGTGTTAGTTCCAAAGGGTTAGTGTAGTATGTGGTTGAGGTTTTGTTGTAGGATCATGTGGTCATATTGGCTAGTAACGGTTTTGTAAATAACGCATTCGACACCAAACAAGCGGTTATTAGAAGATAGATGAAAAGGTAAGTCGTTAGTGTATATTAGGAAAAGAAGAAGACTGAGGGCAGAGCCTTGAGGCACCCCCGATGGCGCTGGAAGTGGGCTGGATAATTTGTTGTTTGTAAACACTAGTGAATGGCCAGTCAAGAATTTTTTAACCAATTATTTGCATCCGGGTGCAAGTTTAGGAAGAATAGTTTAAAGGTCAGGCGCTTGTGGTGTACTCGATCAAAGACTTTCGCGAAGTCAAGAAATATGAGTCGGTTTGTACGTTAACGTCTTGGTTGGCATGAAAGTCACGACCAAAAATGGCAAGCTGGGTTTAGCAAGACAGTCTCCTACAAAATCCATTTGAGAATGCTGAAAGAAGTTATGGGGGTAGAGGAAATTTATCATGTAAGAGTAACTGACGTGTTCCATGTTTTTGCGAGGTAGGCTGGTCAATGAAATTGATCGGCAATTGAGAGGTGAGTGTTTGTTTCCTGATTTGCATGGGAACAATCTAGCCCACTTTCCAGTCAACTGGAATGATACCTGTTGAAAGAGATTGCGAAAATAATCGAACAAAACAAGCCGAAGCACTACGCCTTATATTTTTCAAAAGTTTCGCGTTATTGTCATCCAGTCCAGATGCTTATGACAACTTGATCTTTTCAATGAGGGATGACATACCATCAACAGAAAAGATGATTGCAGGCATGAAAGATATGACGTCACATGAAAACATAGGTAAGGAAGTGTGTACTTCTTTAGTGAAGACAGATGAAAAGGCACTGTTCAAAACATCGGCACATTCAGCCTCTGAAATACACTCTCCAGAGTCTTTAGTGAGAGTGGTAGTAACAACTGATTTGAGGTTAATTACCTGCTCAAACTTGCCGTTTCAGTTTATTATTCTGTAAAGAAATGAATGGGTAAATGACAATATACAGATGGGGGTTCCAAAGTCAGACTGCAACGGGACCCTCGGTTAATAATAACAGTGGAAAGATGCATGAAAGGTTATTTGTTAAAATATCATTCAAATCGTGGTTAAAGAAACAGAATTTCGCGTTATGGATTGCTGTGAGGTAAGTTTTTTCAGCTGCATAGTAGTACTGTCAGTTTTGGGTGCCCATTTTAAGTGGAATTCCGCAATAAACGTATTTTTTTTTTCTGATCTAGGTGGTGCAAAAGTTTGTTAAACCATAGTTTCTGGCTGTTTACACGGATCCCGTCTTTTGTTTTCTGGAACGTGAATTTGTCTATTATCGGCCTACATCTCCCGTCTGTGTTGCGGCCTAAGCGACGCGCATGGTCAATTTCTTCGGAGTTAATATCTGTACCTAGTGATCACGGCAATGGCAAATGATTATTTGCTAAGATTCGGCATTCGATTGTGATGGCTTAGCGTCTGGAAGGCCGTAAAAAAGTAGATTGTTACGTCGCGACTTGTTTTTTCGTCATCAAAACGTGTCTCAATATCATCTGTTAGGAGTGCTGTATGAACGCTGTTATTATTTATAACTTCGAGTTGGGCTAGAAGAGATGGCAGGGAATGGTAGGGCTTTTCAGTAAGAGCCATTGCTTTAGTTAGATCAGACAGCTGTCGTTAATAGTTGGCTCTTCACTGCCTGCACTTCGCTTGTTAGCGTTGACTTGCCTGTGGAAAGTTTTTGTAGTTCAACGAGAATAGGATCAGGGCCGGGGTTTGACTAGACGTCTCCCGCAAATAAAACTAACAACTGAACAACGATCAACAACGGTCGCACAGCAGCAACGTGGGCTTGGTAGCTGCAGCAAGACGTAATTACTACTCATCTTTAATGTAATTACCAATCTTAGCATACTTCATGCAACTACCTCGATGTTTCCATGTAATATCTATGTTTTTCCGTAACCCTTTCCCGTCAACTTGGGCCACTGTGTAATCCATGATATAACGAGTAGAACATTGGACTCCTGTGCCGCATTCCTTCACTCGCGGAAAATTGCGACATGCGCGCTTGTCGCTCACCCCCAACACCGTAAATGACGAGAACGGTGACGTAGGCACTTCCTGTGCTGCTGGAGCCGAGGACAATCGAGTACGCCGACAGAATGGCCAGAGCACCGAAACCCGCGCACACCACGAGTAAGGCATCTGCAAACGAACCATTTCAAGGCGTCAAATCTGAAAGCCCTCTTCCCTGGTGGCTATCGTCACTAACAAGGTAGTTTCGCAATTAGTATGTCTAACTGCATTCAAAAGAATCCAGCAGGTTGCATATAAGGGGTCCTATTTGGCTTGAGACCCGTCTATTCCGCTAACGCACGCGCATAAAATAAAATTGCAAACTTGACATAGAGGCTTTCAAAGCAAGACAGAGTGTTGGAATAATGAACGATAAGTCACGCATAAATAAGACAAACTTATTGAAGGAGTGAACACAACGACATGTATAAATGTAGCAAATCACAATACAAGCACGAGTAACCTACAAACTATATTCTGTGAAGCTCGAACATGCAGTTCTGGGTCGCAGTCGACCACTGTAGTTATAAATACCACAAGAGTCAAGGCCGCACGCAAATTTATTCGTGGTATAGCGTTGAGTGGATGAGCAAATATATATAGCCATTCATCATCCGTGTACTGAAAATCAACGACCTGATTATAAATATGCCGTAGTGAGGAGATACAGATTGATATTGGTCACCTGGGGTTCCTGAAACGGACGCTAAAGAGAAAAATGTTTCCACCTGTGTTAGTAAATTTCCCTTTTGTAGTGACGCTACTCTCCCGGCGAGACGCTTGGTAACCCAATAAGGACGCAGGAAAGAAAGACTGGTGGCGACGACGCTTTCCCGATTTCGAAGGTGTCTGCTCTGCTGGGGCCCAGGTAAAGGCCTAATTATACGTGAATCTTGTTTACGTTGCGTTCTAATAGAGCCAAGGATCGACTATGGCAAGTCACGCGAACATTTAATGAGTCGATGGGACGCAAGTATGAAAAAATACTTTGGAGTTCGTGACGTCACACTCATATACCGGCGCTAGCGTTTCAGCGCGAAATTCAAAACACGCAATTTTGACTTTCATTTCCTGTTCTAATGTTCAACCTATAATTCTGAAATAAAGAAAGTGTACTTTTCATAAAACACTTCATTACTGTAAACGAACTCAGCCTTTCACTTTAGTCTCCCTTTCACCTCAACGCAATGGATGGGTATTCTTACATTTGGCTCCCCTTGAAAACCTGCGGCCGGAATATGGTGCCACGACCTCGTGCTTAGCAGTGCAAAGCCATAACCACTAAGCGACCACGGCATGTTGTGCTGGAATCAAAACCGTTGTTCGCGTGTATTTGAATGAGACTTTCCGATATGACCTAGGTGTCAGCCTCCTCGTGCCAGCTTCTTCGACTGAAGGATGCAGCACAGCCAACAGTTTGACGAGGTACAGCTCAAACAGTGGAACATGCAAGCTCGGAGCGAAGGTGCACGATGCCTCAATTTTAGAGAGCAGACAGTTTTAACGTGCCCGGTATTCCAGTAAACGCAAGCGGACTGGGTGTTTTGGGCGTCGACTTTGGTCCAGTTGTTCCCACGTATGTTTAAAGACATGTGCAATCCTTCGTCACGTCACGTCTGAAGCCGCGGTTCTCTTCCTCTTTAATGTTCGCTCACTTCTTTGACCCTACTGGTGTACTGGCTTTACATGCAGATTGTCATGTTGCACCCATTTGGTCCGTGAGAACAGTGTGGTAATTCCCCACCTGAAAATAAAGCGTAAATGTACTGTTGCCGGTACACGCGCCATTGAATTATATGTTGGCGCGTACATGTTAGAAAGTCAAATTGGCATAAGGGTTACGTTTTTTCGCCATCCTAGGAATATGAGGCTAGAATTTTTATCTGCATCCGGCAACACAGTGGTGTAAAAATCGACCCTTGTCCTGGAGGGGGAATACTTTAACTTAAGACATCGTGTAGTTTAAACCTGCCGTCAGTATTAGTCAAATCCCTGTACTTAAATTCTTAGAAACCGATGACGCACCAGAATTGTCCTCCACGCCGTCGATTTGATACATCTTCTTCACTCATGAACATCGTAAGAATACTGTTAAGTGGACGCCGGTTTGCTTCTGTTCCAGATGTAGCTTTGCAGGGAATATTGAAGAGCAGTTGACGACAACACACCCATCGCCTGCTCGTAAAATACGCTCCTCTCGTCGTCCTGTCGTCGCCTGCCCAGCTGGCGTCCTGGGACGCGTTTACGATACGACGTTTCCCCCATTTAAAGCCGCTCCGCAGCCATTCGCAGGTATCTATGTCGTTGTTCCATGTTGAGCAGAACGCCACAAATCGCCTCTTTGTTGAATAAAGCCACAGTTCTGATTCTGGCGCCCGCTGTGTGAATCAGAACATGTACATTTAATTTATTGGGCCATATTTTACAACAATTACGCGTTATTGCTTCTCCGTACATAGCTCTACGCAATCTTCGTACGCCTTTTTCATTCCAAGCCTAATTCACACGCCTATTTTCTTGTCCTACGTGCACTAGAAGGCCTGAAATCATCTAACTTACAAGATGACAACGACCTGAAACTCAGACCCCACGAACCGCAAATCAATCTATGTCGCCAAAGAAGGCCTTGTGTTCAAAAAGAAAAAGAAGGAAGACGTAAAATGAGCCGGGCTGAAATGGCGGCCGACGTGCTGCGCAGTGAAGGCGAAACAAGGAGATGCTCCGCACAACCTTGTGATACTGCATCTCACAACTTTCTTTCTCACTTAAAACAAAATTTTATCTTGTAAACCATTCTATATAGATAGCAAGTAAAGCGTACTATGCAATGTTGACTAAGTCATATTTTTACTCGGAAAGCTACATTGTGAAAATGAAGCTACAAATTGAATGGACCATCATTTTTTAAAGTTTTGTCATGACATTAACCGAAAGCTTAGGCTTTATTTCTTATCAGAGTATCTTTATCATCTAGTATACTCAGGTACCAAGTCCATATCGTGAATATATTCCTCACGGAAAATTTAGATTTTTATAAGAAATAATAAACAAGGTGCAATCGTCGGCGTTTCCTTACGACTAAGAATTATGTCAATTAAAACAAAAAGTAAGAAAGGACAATAGTGATGAAAGAGTACCGTCTGATAATTTTATAAACTTCGCAGTAATACGTAAAAGCAATAATTATGTAGAAAATGTTTTGCCTGACATAGTTTCACTAGTGTGCGCAACATTCGATGCGTTCTCGCGGCATTACAATTTTTTTTTCAGAAAAAGATTGCTTGAAGAATTGCATCGCACCTTGGGGCGCAATAGTATGATTGTTTTCAGAAGAATCGCACACGGGCGAAACAACACCGAGTATACTTTAGATGGACTGACCCATATATATATATATATATATATATATATATATATATATGCGTGTGTGTGTGTGTGTGTGTGTGTGTGTGTGTGTGTGTGTGTGTGTGTGTGTGTGTGTGTGTGTGTGTGTGTGTGTGTGTGTGTGCGCGCGCGTGTGTGTGTGTAAATTATGTAAGAAGGAAACAAAACAAGGACACAAATGATACATAGGGGAAATTATACTCGGTGTTTTTTCGAGCTTGAAAACGTGTTTTTCCCAGCGTGAAAGAAGCCCGTGAATACCCGCAAAGTGCCTGTAGCGGCCAGTCGCGCGGCAGTTTTCCGCGCATCAGCGGGCTTCTTTCACGCTCGGAAAAGGCACCTTTATGTAACATGTATTGAGCGACAGAAAGCTGTACTGGAACTTTTTCAAGTCGCTCTAGAATTCTCTCATTGACACTTCTCATCTAATTATAATATTTAGAAAGTTGTATGATTAATTAGGACTAATTATCTAATTAGGTGGAATGAAAAAAAAAAGTTTGATTATCTCCAAGCGACAGGAAAGAACATTAGCTTGGTTCTGTCCAGCTACGTGATATTCGCGTATTTTCAAACTCTGACTAAATTTAGCTGGGACACCTATGTATATTTATGACCGCTGCATGCAAGTGGTGATTTTTCCATCTCTATTAAATCTAAAAAAATTATTACAAGAGCTTTTTTTTAACGAGTCGTTAGCATTGCCTAGTGGAAAGAGAAGGAATAGTGAACCAAATATCATTCACGTGCATTTCACACGCCGTTGATAAAAGACTCTGTGGAAGGGTTCACTTAAATATGCAGGTATTTTTCAGGGTCAGAAAAGCACGCAAAGCAATTTGAAGCGAGATAAATTCACAGCAACATATTAATTCTGTAGGAATAGGCTATACATAAAAAATAAATAATTGTTAGTTGGCTACCTCCTTCAATTTAAAAGTATAATAAACTGTGTGCTATGTGTATATTTAAATATATTGTGTATGTGTAAATATATTGTGCAGTAGAAATTTAAAAAAAATGTTGAAGGGAGAAATTTGCAGAATAAAAGCCAGAATATGAATGAGAAACCGTGGACGCGCATACCAAGAAAGATACACTATGCTTTCAGCAACAATAAAATTTTAAGTGAAAAGGTGGAGCCAACTCAAAATTACCTCAAGTGATGTGGTGAGAAGCCAACAAAGACGGCACGGACAGCATAAGGAAAATTACTTGTACTTGCTAATTCAATTAAAGAAATGATTAATGAATGGCAATAAAGCAGATGGAAAAACAACTTGCCTCGGGTGGGGAATGGTCCCACGTGTTCGTATTATGCGTGCGATGCTCCAACCAATTGAGCTACCACGGTGCCGTTTCCCCATCCGCGTTCTTGGGTATTTATGTTTTACTACTAGAACCAACCTTGGGAGTGTTAGCTTGCGCCACCACTCACAAACCTTGGCGGTGGATTTGGAACATCCTTTCTGTCGCAGGCTTCACTAGTACTTGATATTTTTGAGTGAAGGCAACTGGTCAATCAACCCACACAGGCTACCTGAAGGCATTGATGTTGCCGGATTTGAGACCCTCTCTATGTAATCAACGAGAAGAAAGGGGGTTAACCGAGGCACCCGATTTTTGTTAAGCATATCATGAGAAGCCAACAAACAAAGACGCTAAGGACCACATAGGGTAAATTACTTATACTTAATAACTCAATTAAAGAAATTATAAATTAATGGCAGTAAAAGTGGATGAAAAAACAACTTGCCTCTGGTGGGGAACGGTCCCACGTCTTCGTATTACGCGCGCGATGCTCTAACCAGTTGAGCTACCACGGCACCGTTTCCCCATCCACTTTCTTGGGTATTTATGTTTTACTACAACAACTAACAATGGGAGTGTTAGCTTGCGCCACCACTCACAAACCTTGGCGGTGGATGTGGAACATTCATGAGCTCATTTTTGTTGATGTGCCATGCACCGTGGCCCTACGTTGTGGGCCACATGTATATCAAATAACCGCCTCATTGAACAAAGATTGAGTGCCGTGGACACATCTGCACCACAGACAGCATTACCACACCCACTACCATGTGAAACTACATGTTGAATGTACATGTGCTGAACGTTATCACGATGGCACTAACAACCTCTACTCCCTGAAGTTCGCCGCAAGGCTATGGTGCAAATGTTGTACAAGCAACAGGTTCGCGTTCTCTTCACACTAAGAACAAAGCAATCCTCGCCTGGAAAAAATAAAGCGCCTCGAGGAAGATGTTGGGAACAAAGCCGTTGTCACAGATTCGCGATGCGCAGATTCGCAATACATGTGACTACTCCACGACGCCGATCTTTTGGTGGTGGGGGAAATTTGGCATATGAAACAAACTTGTCTCCCCATCTCGGCAGTGAACGCTGCGAAACGCAGAATTCATTGGCGCGCGTAGAGTTTCCTAGGTGGCGGCTCCATAGATGTATAAGCGCACCCGATCGCGTTACTACGGCTACGGACGGGGCCACTGCTCTGAGCTTCGTGCAGGGTTTCCTGCTCTCGCCGCTGCGCGTCGCATGACTTGCTGAAGTTCTTTGTGTGGTTTAAATATCATATTAGCAGGGCATTAGGCAATATAATTGCGAGAGCCTGGTTGCGCTACCCACCGCGTCGTTTCAAGGGGGGGGCGCTCATAGCATCTATCCATCAATGCGTTGCTGGAGAGTTGCCGAAGTGCTGGCGTGTATAGGGTAATTGAAAGTGTAAATAGACAACCAGGAGTCATCAAAAAGAAAGTGAGAGAAACGGAGACAGCGAACTGGATGCAAAGGATGGAAACAAAATAGACCATGAAGATTTACAAGAATGGAAAGAAAGAAATTAGAAGGGAATGCTTGTATGATTACACAAAGGGCAGTGCGTTGCCATTTGGGGCTCCAGCTGGTTGCCCAAGGACAAATACATAGCGGATCCAATATTCGCAACAAGGTGAGGCATGTGTATGCTGCAGCAAAATCCGGAGACCACTCAGCTCATCCTAATGGAATGGAAGGCATTCATCCAGTGCGACCGGTAGGTAACGTATACCTTCCAGAAGCGCTTGGATTTCAAGGGGATGGAAGTATCGACAGGTCAGCAATCGAGATAAACAAGCGACATTTGTAGTATAGGAGGAACAAAAGCAGGGAAGAGATTGATACGACCGGATCCGTCACAGGCATAGGTAGCATAGGTCGAAAACTTTTGAGGAAGGAAAAAATGACTAAGTAGATGTATACGAAAATGCTGGAATCCGGCCGCATGTGTAGCATACCTGTTAAGTCAAGCAAGCTAGCTTACTATTTTTCGCCAACCGTTTCAAAGGGATTCCAATAAATCATCAACGTCATATCATCATCAACATCATCAACATCATCAAGTGTGAGCGCTTCTGTGAGAACGCACGAGCAGCAGCAGTAGCAGGTGGCAGCCACGGTAAGCAAGAGAGGCGCAGAGGGGTTCGCAAGAAAGCTTACCTTTAGAATTCGCCACCCTAGCGGGAAAGTGGGCGTGGCGAATGCGGGGGAAGCCTACAATACGGCGCTATAGAGCCCAGAGCATATCGACGGGGCCTGCCGCTGTTTCCTAATAGGATGTAGGTGCGGTTGTGCACCTACCCGCTTCGATACAAATTCGCGCGATACTTGCTTTTCGTCGTGACAGCATGAAAGAAATGGTAAAATCGGCTGTTGCTTACTCTCATCTATCGCCAAGAATTAAGTATAAGCGCTTTCTTTTTGTCGTTCTAGTTGAGATCTGTTGCTTTTTTTTTTTTTTTTTTGACGTGGCTATGCATACGGGGCGCCCTCAACGCGAAAGAAACGTGTCGATTTTCATCCATCAGATGGCGCCACATGACTGTAAAACTTAATGTTAAATGCTGTAGCGCCATCTGTTAGATGGAAGTCGACGCAATTTTCCGCATTCATAGCCTCTGAGATTGGGCGACGACTGCGCACGCCGTCCGCGTAAGCCCTCCTAGGCTTGTAACATCTAAACAAATAGTAGTATCTCAATATTCACGACAAAAATTTCAAATGTAACGACAAAATACCACGTATACTTTGTCCTTGGCGTGAGACGAGAGTAAGTGTTAGCGGATTCATTTATAGCTGTCAATGGATAGTAAGTACGACAGGCGAATTAGGATACAATCGGGCAGCCGCTGTTGCCATGTTGCACAAACAGGATATACGACGTCAACAGAGAGCTTTAGCGTGTCTTGTATTCGGGTAAACGCGAATTGGACGTTTTAACGGATGAGCGGAGACGCAACCATGTACGTCCTGCACGGTGCCGGCTTTGTGGTGTAGAGCTCCACCAACTAAACACAGCCAATATTGCTGTAACCAAGTGTATCTTATTTTGCAGCTGGTGTAAATTTTCGCCAGGGGCGTAATAGTGTTTCTGCCAAAAATTTACACCACCAGCAACGTAAAATAAACTTGGGTACTGCAACATTTGCTGTGTTTGTCTGGTCGAGCTCTACGCCACACGGTGCCTGCACCGTACAGATCGTACAGTGTTGCGCCTCCGCTCAACAGGTAAAACGTCAAGTTCGCTTTTACCCGAATGCCGGACTTGCTAAAACTCCCAAGCGTTTTGGTATACTCATACCGGTGCCCACCAAAAACCACGCATGCGCAGTCGTGACAGCCGGTACACGGTAATGCTTTGCTAAAACTGCCCAACTCGAGGCGGCAGGGAAGAATACGCCTCCGACGTGCACCACGAGGTGGAGTGCGGACGCACCGTTCGAGGCTGTGTCGAGGGGATAGTAGGAGCGGAACACCGCGATGATCGGCGCGGCTAGCCAGGTGAGCATGGTGGCTGCGTCAAAGCACACGTGAACTAGGCAGTGCAGCCAGCCGGAGATGCCAGTCATAAGCTGCAGCTGCATGAAGCCACTGTAGCTCTCCGCGCTGGCGAACGGCACGAATGCAGCCACGGCCAATGCCACCGCCAGCGGCACCAACAGCGCCCACTCGTGCGCCACATCGTGCACCAGCTCGTGAAGTTGCCCGAGGGGGTCTTCGGGTCCGACCACCGAGCGAGGCTCCTCCGACGAAGCCTGGAGGACAGTGACCGTGTTGGAGAAAAATTTACTCAACGGTATATGTGCGAGAGAATACGTTGGCAGTATACGTCGCACCTCTTTGAGGACCCACGATTTCAACCGCGTTCTCCCCATTGCAAAGTGTTCTTCTGGAGCTCACCCGACACACGTCCTTCCTCTTCGAGAAGCGAAGGGAAATCACGCGAACAGTGATGCGGGACTAGTCCCGCGACCCTATTTTGTGCTTTGTGGGCTTGCTTTAACGCTTGGAAACAGCTTTTATGCACACTGTAAACGAAAATAAGCCCGCATAGGAGTTTTAATAGATGATGCGCCCGGAAGACTCCCCTACTTGAATGCCCCTTGAATGGGAGCAATACACCGGCATTCCCTCGTTTTACTCCGCTCGCTACCTGCGGGAGGATAAAGGCGACATGACGCGTTGTACTCCGCCTTCAAAATCTTGTTTTGTAGGAACTCCACACAGAGAGCTTTAAAACACTCCCCCCACCGAAACAGTTTCATCACGTGGCGCTTCGCATGAGGCTGTCCGCCGCGCCAGCTACCGGTCGCATTCGGCTTAGTCGGTGGTGCCTCGTGGCTGACGGTTTATTTACATCTTCGAAGCAGCGTTCCGTGCCAAGGCCTCTTCGATCTTTTTTTTTATACTTCCTTCCAGAAAGTGTTATAGGCGCGCCTGAAGCTTAGTTTATTTCAGCTTCATCTACATTATCTGTGATCACTTTGATGAGAACGAGGAATGCAAGAGCAACGTTTTCGATCGCGGAACAAGGCTGAGGCATGACCTCGAAGCTGCCGGTTGACTTGTGATGTCGGCTCAGTTTCTCGCTGTGCGTTTGTGCTGTGTGACCTTGACTTGCGTTTTCCAGCACGTGAAATGCAACTTTTATGACCTTCTCAGTATTTGCTGACAACATCCAGTTCAAAGTGCCGCGTAGCAATGCCAACAGCAGCCACTGATCGAGCTGCAACGTTCGCGCTACAGTCGCACGTGAGTGCTATATTCCGACTTCGTTACGGTGCTGTGACCCGCCGTGGTTGCTTAGTGGCTATGTATGGTGGTGGGCTGCGAAGCACGAGGTCGCGGGATCGAATCCCGGCCACAGCGGCCGCATTCCGATGGGGGCGAAAACACCCGTGTACTTAGATTGCGGTGCACGTTAAAGGACCCCTGGTGGTCCAAATTTCCACAGTCCCCAACTACGGCGTGCCTCATAATCAGAAAGTGGTTTTGGCACGTAAAACCCCATAATTTAATTTTACGGTGCTGTGCTCCCAGCGACTGTTTTTTATGTATGAGTGTTCGAATATCCTCGCCCAAAAATACTCAGCGCCCTTCCATTCTGTGAACAAGGTTGACCTGCGAAGCTGTGTATGAGAGCCCTTTAATGGCGAGTTGCACCTCCGCAGCGGGTCGGCCTGACATTGCATTATATATCTTCGGTATCGGCCCACGTATGGGGAGTTTTGTTTCTACACACGGACGCGATCCTGGGGGAACTAGCCCTTAATGGCTTCCCCCAAAAATTGGTTACGTCTTTGTGTTTCTTAATGAATTAAGTAATTAATGACAACGACGAACGCGGAAGCACTGGCGCGTTCGCGCGATAGCGCCGAGGGGCGCCAACGAGCCAGCTGTGGAAGATGACGTTGGAGCCAATCGTGATGATGATAGTTGTGTGTTAGTGCACACGGACACGATCCTGGGGAAAGCATTCCTTAACAGCTTCGCTGTAAAACGGCAGGGCATAACACGTAATGTTAATTAAGCTTTTAAGCTAGCCATGTGAATCGAATTGTTATCACGCAGTTGTCTTGATCACGTCGTCACTTCGAATATTGCATTAAAGTTTTAATCTCCTCCGCTCTAGTATCTTCCTCTTCTTATCACTCTTCATCGTCTTCTATGACTCTTCCGGAGCAGACCGCTTCACTCCGCCGTACTTCAGTGTTCACATTTCCTGGTCTAATAACTGAACACTTTAATGATGGAGGCGTACTTCGTTTGCCCCGAGTCTCCCAAACACCGCATGGTCTTCAGAATGCCACGCTGCGAGGCATTGTCTTGATTACTTCAAAGGGTCCATAATCATTGAAGTGCTACTGCCTTTCTGTACTAGAACGCGGTCGCCGGGTTGTATGTCCGGTATGTCACTCCTGCGTCTTCTGTCAAAATTTCTCTTTATTCGATTTTTATATGCCTCTTGTTGTTTCGCACTTTTCTTGCTCTCAGAAAGCTGTAGGTTATTAAGAACGCCTACTTCGCGCTCCGCTGGAAGTATGGGCAACAGTCCCTGAAGTAGTGAAAAGAGAGCTACATCCAAGACCACTCGTGTAAGAACGGTTGTGATGTCTCACAGCGGCTTCGAGGCAGCACTTCCAACCATCTGCAAAGTTGGGGCACATTTTTATGTATTGTATCGTGCCTCGTATAGCACGTTAGCCGAGGCCGTTAGTAGGTATAGATGGGTGATATGGTGAACAAAACTTGATTGCCATTCGTTTATCTCCCAGCCACTTTGCGAGCTTTTTGCTTATACCAGACTAAGGTCTCTGTGTCTCGGAAACACCCAGAATCAAGAAGAGCGATGACGCTGTTGGCGTCTTCCTTTTTTGCCCTGGCCATAACCATCCTTATACATTCATCAATAGCCAGTAAGAAAGTTTGTTTTCCTGACGCCTTCCTCTTTCTTTCTGAGCTCCGCGAAATCCAAATGAACGATTTCAAACGGTACTCTTGAGTGCTCTGCGGTTACTATATCTGTGGGCTGCCTGAACTTGACTTCATTTGTCTGGCACAGATGGCGCGTTCGGATATAAGGTCTGAGCCTTCATACTTGGTCACGTAAATCTCTTGAGTAGTTTATTGTACGTGCATCAGGAACTATTATGCCTACCGGATTCTGGGATGTCATTATAGAGATGCAGTATCTTGGGAATCATTGTGGTAGGAACATTATATTTGCCATCGATAAACTTCATTTTTTCGGTGCCCTTTTTTCGGTACCTTTTTATTAATTTCTTGAGGGTAGTCAAATGTGTTCGGTACCAGCAACCTAGACAGGGCATCAGCGTCGGTGAGTAGAAGACCGGGGCGACGGGAAATGACGAAATCCAACTGTTGCAGATAATTGGCCATCTAGCAACGCGTCCTCTTGGCTGTGTCATGCCAAGAAGGTGAGTCAGTGCCTGGTGATCCGTGAAAAGTGTGAACTTTGCACCTTCTAGGTAAATTCGAAAATACTGCATAGCTTTCAATACAACCAGCGCTTCTTTTTCTGTTGTAGAATACTTGGCTTCAGCTGGCTTCAGTGTATAGCTGTAGTACCTGACTACATAATGCTTTTGGTGGTTCGACTTCGATGATCTCTGGTAGAAAACGGCGCTGGTCGCTTAATAGGACGCATCTGTATTCAGCACAAACGGTAAGGAGAGGTCTGGTATCGGTAGCATAGGATCCGACGAGATCATTTTCACAAGTTCACAGTACGCAATCTCACGCTCATCATCCCACTGGTAAGGTGTACCTTTCTGCGTCAAACGTATCAGACATCTCACCATAGTCTTTGATGGCATATTCATTGATGAAGGACCTCAAGTGTCCGGCTAGACCTAGGAAAACACGCGGAGAGTGTATGTCATAGGGCTTCACCAATTTGGAATTCTTAGAACCGATTTCTGCTTTGTACTTGTTCTGGGCCCGTCAAAAGCTCTTCCAGGGGACACCACCTTTTCCTGACAGACGACACTTTTTCTGAAGTGCACTTTCAGTTGTGCAAGACTGAGAGCGCGGAAAACTTGTAAAACGTGATTCTAATGCTCCTACTTTGTTTTTTAATAAAGTATTATATCATCAACGTAAACGTTACAGAACGTGCCCAGGTATGGCTTCACATTTTAGTTCATAATTTTGTGAAACCACGCTTGGGAGTTCTTCCAGCCGAAAGGTAGTCAATTGTATTCATATAAGTCGAATGGCGTAATAAACACAGTGTACGTTTTCGTTTCTTCAATAAATTGGAGTTGCCAGAAGCCCATGCAAAGGTCTAATCTTGAAAATCAACGACAACCACCGGTCTCGTCAATCATATCATCAATCCTCGGCATTCGGTAAGGTATCAGCTCGGTTTGTTGATTAGGAGCTCGGTAATCTGTGCAAAGACGGAAAGTTCCGTCTTCTTTCGGAGCAATAGTTACAGGCGATGCAAATGGTGACACCGACGTTCGAATGATGACAGGGTCCACCATTGCTTGTAGCTGTGCTTCCAACCATATCTTCTATTCTTGTGACATATAAAGGAGTTCAAACCACTTCTTCGTCTGCAAGGTTGAAAGGAGCCGCGTGAGATTTCTGAAGAAAAGCTATGGGAATTTCGTTTTTATGTCATCCTCAAAGTTAATTTGTTTTAGTTGTCCAGGTACCTATAGCTTGTTCTTCCTTGTTGAGTTGTCTTCAATCAATACCTTGTCGTCCCAGTAGATGCTCATCTTTAACCTTTTCATATCAGATCGGGACGACAGAAAGTCATAACTTACAACCGGCAACACTAATACGTCTGTCTGAATGCTGTGACCTTGACAATCAAGAACTACGCATGCCCACTCGTTACGTGAGCTCACAGTCCCAACGTATACCTGGACGCGTAGGACCCTACTACTCTGCAGGCGGGTGACGTGCACTGGACTCTTATTTATTATGGACATAGAGGTTCCACTGTCCATGAGTGCTTTCGTTGCAATGCCATCGACCTTGACAGGGACGAGCACCAAACAAGTGGACACTACGTACACGGTATCATACAGCTGAGGCTCGTCATTGACACTAACGTGCTTCTGCGGCAACAATTAAGGTACAGACAGATCCATCAGTGTGGCACATTGACTACTTCCCTTGGTACAATCGGTATGGGGACAGGAACTTTCATTTAGGTTGTGTGTTGGGGTGGGTGGAGGAACCCTTCGTTGTTAGGCGGTGAACTCATCTTTTGCGTTAAGCTCACTTGAATTCTCACCAGGCCTGTACTTCTTGCGTCGATTCCGTTGTTGGTAGCAAGAATTGTATGCACTGCAGAAGGTATTCAAATGTCACTGGTTATATTATCAGGATTTGGTTTCGTGCATCTACAGATAGCCCTTGTGCAATTAAAGCTGTGCGGCCGGTGATGTGAGCTTAGGTTCCGCTTCATACAACAAACGGTGTTTTTGAGTAAGTACTCGAGTAGAGAACAACATTTGTATATAAAGCGTAGAATCACATCCCAACTTTCAACAGGGTTTTGATGGAAAGCCGCCCAAAAATTTATTTTCCAATTGCTCCAGCAAGGTGGTAGCTTATGCAAAAACTGCATGTCATACTACTTTCTAGCGGTGGCACCGAGGTAGCGACGCATACTCTGAATCTTCTCATTGTCCGAGGGCCACCCATTCTTCTCACATGCATATTCGTAAAACCAAAGCCAGTAGTTGAGACTCGCAGAGCTTTCCTCGAATATATCCGGTTCCACTATGTTCCGTTCGAGGTTATGCAACCTGAGCAGCGTTGGCCTAAGTTAGCTCTGATGCGTCATCTTTCGTTGCTGCTGGTTGATGACATTAAAAATAAGGCTCACCTATGCCGATGTTTCCTGCTTCAGAGAAAGCTTTAGCTCGGGTGCTCCTATCAAAATATATGTAAAAGGAGAATTCATTTTTCTCGGCAACCACTGCAACAAATTCGAGCTTTGTTGCATTTAAAAGAAAACTGAAAATGCAGTGACTGTAGTTTCGAATTTTCAATTTAGGTCGTCGATTGTTTATTAAAATTTTGCATAAATCACAAATTTTTTTAAAACGAAACTATCAAGCTTACAACTCTCTAACTGAGCAAAAAATATGATATCGCAATTATGTTAATTGCATCTAATAGTACATCTAAAGTGGACAAAATTGATATGTTGCACATGAATCTCAGAAAAATATAGTAATATGCAAATACAGCTTTTGCAGAATCCCTGTACAGAACGTAGCTAATTCACATAATACATAAATTGACATATTAAATTTGTCCGCTTTGAATGATTTAATGGATACCGTTTACAGAACCGCGATATCTGTTCATGGTGTAGAGTTATAGTTTGCAAACTTCGTGCTTCTATTTCTTTCGAACCTTCCAATTTCTGAAAATACTTTTAACAAAATTCAGGTTCTAAATAGAAATTTCGCTTCCAACAACACTAGAATTTAACTTTCTCTCTCAAATGCAATCAATTTTATTGAAAAGCGTCTAGAGTGTATTTCATCGACACCTTCTTGCATTTTACATGTATTTGAATAGGCCGCGTCGGAGCTCAGCCCGAACTAGAGCTTCCTCTCATAGAGTTTCTAAGTAAATACCCTAGAGGGAAATGTGGCGCTAGTGTCTACGGGGGTTCTCATGAGCGTTGCCTCAACATACATGGGAATGATGGGAAGTACAGGATTCGGATTGACTTCGATCTTTAAACTAGTGGCATTTGCTTGCGGCGCAGTAAACCAAGCCATACTCAGTTATTATGACGTGAAATCTAATTTTCTGTCTGCAGTATCTTTTATAATGTACAATACGTTAAATAAACGTTGTATTACTTTGAGATTGAAGGACGGTTTACTATGTGTTATCAACAGGGCACACCACGGTATGAATTCTTGTGCAATTTTGTCCGTGATTTAACGCCAGAGAAAAATATTTATTTATTTTTACAGCAGCAATAACAACCGTCCATATACTTACATAAAAATACTCATCAAGTATTTATGGAAATAAAGATGTTGCATTGTGAGAAAGGGTTGCGCCCTTGAGAGGAATGCTACAGGTGCCATCTGCTACGACGCCTGCTCGCTGCAAACGCGAGACTTTCTCGCAGACGACAGGCACTTGCGAACTCTCTCGCTCTTTCGAAAGGCTGCGTCGGCTGCCACGATTGCTGAACGTCTTCAAGTACTTTGAAGCAAATATGCTGCACTGCTAGCAGGGATGCTTTAGGCTTCCTACGAGTATGCTTCATTTTATTTTATGTTGACGTGGCGCTTCCTAAGCGTTATGGCGTGGCTTTGCACTTACCCATTTTGCAACAGTAGACTACAGCCAGGAAGCAGCAACCTTTTCTACCGCAAGTAAGTTTGTGTTCTCAAAGTCCTAAAACACGCATTTCAATGAGCGCATAAACGAGCAATGCATAATGAAGCCCTCAATAAAATTTGATTTTAAAGCCACTAGAAGTACAACTGTCTGTCTTGTATCAGTACTACCTTCTTTTTCCTATTCTGAAGTTTCATAAAGCACGTAACGCTACAGCGCCAACCTAACACACTTAACAAACCAAGGTCCAAACGGTTAAAACATGCTCTTTCGACATTTACGATGCCATCGCTTTCACATCAGGGCTTCGACACCACACCGCGACACAAACATCGCCCCAGCCGCTGGCCCAGCACGCTATCACCACTTCGAGCAACAGAACAAAAGCAGAGAGCTTTGCGTTGCACTGTCCTACTGCAGGTTATTGCAATTGCGCTTGGAGTGAAACCAAAACTGCCAAAAAATTATTGTGCACTAGTTCGCCAGTCAACAGAATGCCAATCCGCAGTCTGTAGTTCCCATCATTCCCATGATGGTTGAACGATCGCAGTGCCAGATTTCCCTCTAGTTCTAATACGAAAGTCTATACTCAATCTTAACGCTGCGTCAGAGCGAAGGCTCCAGTACCAAGTCCACAAGCTCCTGCAGCTGCAGGTCCAATTTAACGGTACCCGTCTGCAGAAGTTCTTCGCGACGCATAGAAGTTGCTTCCAGCACCACTTCGACGAGCTGGGCCGTTGCGACATCCCAGGCAAGGTCTTTCACAGGCTCACCTTGCACTTGGTAAGGGCTAAAGGATATGCCCGGGCGTGACATTTCAGTTTATTCTTTTCAGATACCGTTACGATGGTAGACGGGCGGAGGCAACGCACCTCCCGTAGTGAACGAGACAGCCGTACCAGCCGAAGAACGCCGGGTATATTCACGCCCGGAAATATAAAGAAAAGTTAAGGCGAGAGGGAAGGTGTGAGGGAAAGAGTGCGCACATGCGCACTGATGGAAATAGCTTGCTTGTCATGTTCATGGGTTGCCGCATTTCTTCACCCTTAGTAACCAAAACGCACAACAGGTTTCTTTGATCGTGTGGAGCGACGTAGCTCCTGAGGTTGCGCTTCTGGCATTCTCTCAGATGTTTCAGCTGTCCTTGGTTCCTGTAATACCGGAGAACCTGTTGTAGGAAGCCTCGACAGGTCGACGGCTGCTGGGGTCTCATCTGTGCTCCGCTTACGAACTTGATCCAAGTGGCGGCGGACAAGCCCGTCCACAGTCTTAACATCCTGGGGCCCACTTATCGCCGGCACCGTAATTTCGCATGTACACATAGTCTCCCGGTGCGAAGTTCCAGCTCGAGTCATTCGCAGCTTTGGCAGGGCAGGCTCTGGAAGGAAAAGACATGTCCAGTCTTGTGCGCAACCGGTAACGTAATAGCATCTCTGAAAGAGAAGGGCCTCTTTGGTGTGGTGCGTTTCGATAATTGCACAACAGCCGGGAAAACGACGTTATGATGCAACCGCCTCCTATCTTCTTCAAGCCTTCTTGACGGTGCGCACGGCACGCTCGGCTAGGCCAATAATCTGGGGGTGATAGGGGGGTTCCCTATTATGCGCGATTCCATTTCGCTTCTGTTATAACGTCATCACGCAGCCAAACCGGGAATGGAATCAGTTTATTCAGTGCCGGCGTACATATATATATCGCTATGTGACGTCACATGGATCATGGCAGTTAGCCCGCCCAGTACACATGCGGCATGACGTGCTGCGCTATCACAACTCCTTCCCGCTGAAATAAATACATGGGTTAGCTAACTAGAATAACACTTAGTAAGATTAGGTACAGTGTAATAAACAATTTAACATTACCACCTGACTAATTAAGAGGAAATTACTTAATGTCCTCAGATCTAAACCAGTCCGGTTGCCGGCGCACAGGAGCACCCCGACGTAGTGGCGGCTGTTCCTCGAAGTTGGGTGCAGCTGGCGCCGCTGGCACGTGCGACTCCGCCAAGTCTTGCGGTACAGGCTGCTGTGTGGGTGGCGGTACTGATTCGTCGTGCTCTAGTGTTGTTCTGCGACCGGGTTCTGCCGGCGTCCCAGGGGAACTGGGACCATCCTGGTCTGCCTGCGGTTGTCTTGGTGTCGGAGTGCGGTCGTCTGCCGGTAGCCCTTCTGGTGGCGTTTGTTTTACACCCACCTCCGCGTGCGGGGGCGTCTCGCCGGAGTCAGCATGTCCAGGACGCAGGTGATCGGCGTGTGTGAACCGGAGTTGATCGCGCACTTTCACCATATATGTCACAGCACTGACAATTTGGATCACAACACCTTCTTCCCACGAAACGCGTTCACCACGCACAGTTTTCACCATCACCCGGTCCCCCACCACGAAGCTGCGCTCCTGCCCACGAAACAAATCGCGCTGCTCTTTTAGTTTTAGAGCACAGCTCTTTGGCGTCCGTTCCTGGGTTTCGCGTCGTCGTCGGCGTTGTCGTCGGCCTCGTAACCAGCTCCGCCCCCCTTTCATCCCCCCAGCGCTAGCAGCGACCGACTGATACCGCTGGATGCCGCTGACGCCGCTAGAGAGTCAAGATAACGTGACTGCATAGAACACCGTCGCCGCCATGCAGAAAGAGGAGGAAAGGGTCCCCCCCCCCTGTTCTTGTGTGGCGGATAGGGTGCTCTTCAGTTGCCGACGCGCCGGTTATTTCACGTAGGCCCCGGCACGTCGACGAATACGTGACCACCTTCCCACGGCTAGACCTGGTTCTTAGCGCTGCGGAAGCGAGGGTATCATATTGTTTGTGTCGGCATCGGCGGCGTTGTCCCTGAAACCAACTCCGCAGCTGGGGTTGACTCACTATCGGCGTCAGCGGCATCAGTCAGTCGCTGCTATCTCTTCCCTCCTCCCTTTATCGTGTTGTCCGCTTGCTGCGCGCGCTTCTGCCCCCATCGTTTGCCGCTGGGTGTACACGCCGCCCCCCTCCCCCCTCTTCCTGCGAGTCTCCGGTTGTCAAAGCGCCGGCTCGAACTTAATTCCTTTCTTCGCTCCTCCTCCAATGCAACCCCTGTGCGGTGGCAATCAGAGAGCCAGATCGGTGGCGGCGGATCTGTATATGTGCACCGCCCGAGCCGAAATTGCCGCTGCCGTTCGCCCTGTGCGGTGGCAATCAGAGAGCCAGATCGGTGGCGGCGGATCTGTATATGTGCACCGCCCGAGCCGAAATTGACGCTGCCGTTCGCCACTGCGAAATTATCTGCCAGTTCTTTCTGAGCCATGAGCGAGACGACCGATGGAAGTCCTCCGTCTGCTGCTGCTGCTGATGCTGCTAAACGAGCTGCCAGAGCAGAGGCCCAGCGCCGTCGCCGTCAGAATCCAGAGGTGCGTGCCGCCGAAGCAGAAGCTTACCGTCGCCGCCGTCGAGATGATCCAGGAGTACGGGAAATATAAAAAAAAATTCTGTGAGAGCGCATACATGTGTTGCTCGATTTCTTTGCCTCAATCTATCGAAAAGGTGAAACAGCTTATTTCTGCGCTCAAATTTCGCATTAGGAAGTAACGTAATCGTCGGTAATTTTTTCCTCTTTGTCTCGCATGGATTTTGCAAAATCAGGTTGGAGCAGTGAAAGCTTTATGCGTGGCTGGCGCCTCAAAAATAGTTCAGCTGGTGATTTGCTTGTCACACTGCTCGGTGTGTTCCGGTAGGCCATCAGAAAACTATCAATATTTTCCTGTACTGTCTGCTGCTTACCCGAGGCCTCACGCTCGAGCACCTGTTTCAGTAACGCCTTTTTCACGGTTTGTACTGTTCGTTCTGCAGCACCATTGGACGCTGCGTGATAAGGCGGAATACGAACGTGTTTTACACCGTTGGTGCTCATGAATTCTGCGAACTCCTCTGAGGTGAACTGTGGCCCGTTGTCACTCACCAATACTTCGGGCAAGCCATAAGCGGCAAAAGCACCCCGAAGTTTTTCCAATGTTTTTTGTGCAGAGGTTGAGGACATGGGCCATACTTCGATCCATTTCGAGAATGAGTCGACCAATACCAGAAACACGTTCGTACCCTTCTGTGCAAAATCTACATGTACGCGTGACCAACACTGGGCGGGGTATTGCCAAGGGTGAAGAGGAACCGGCCGAGAAGCTGGCTGAACTGCTTGGCAAATTTTGCACCGCTGAACGTACTGTTCAATGGCCAAATCGATTCCTGGCCACCATACGAAACTCCTCGCTAGCATTTTCATGCGGCTGGTGCCAGGGTGCTCCTCGTGCAGCATGTTTAGCACGCGGTCCCTCAGCAGCTCCGGAATTAAGACTCTTACGCCCCACGTCACGCAGCCCTGCTCTAGTGACAGCTCATCGCGGCGAACATAGCAAGATTTCAATTCATCTGCCTGCTGTCTAGGCCACCCGTTTAGCGTATATTGTGCCACGCGGCATAGAGTTAAGCTTCGCTTCGAGACCCTTGCAATCTGCTCTGCTGTCAGCGGGAGACACTGAAAGATTGACATGCAATCTGATGACTCGTCGTTCACCGGTCCTGGTTGGGGCAGCCTAGACAAGGCGTCTGCCACTTCAACATTTTTTCCTTTCCTAAATTTCAGCCGGTACCTGTAAGCTGCGAGGGTTAAAGCCCAGCGTTGCATACGCGCGGCAGCGATAGTCGGGATACGCTTATCGTGCCCTAGTATCCCAAGCAGTGGCTGGTGGTCTGTATATATAGTGAATTCTCGGCCGTACAGGTACCGGTGAAATTTCTTTAGGCCAAAGATCAACGCCAGGGCCTCGCGTTCGCACTGCGCGTATTTTTTTTCTGCTTCCGACAGTGTACGCGAAGCAAAAGCAATTGGTTTTTCTTCACCTTCAGCCGTCTCGTGAAAGATAACGGCTCCTAAGCCATATGACGATGCATCGCAAAGCATTGCGAGCGGTTTCTTGACGTCATAGAATGTGAGCACCTTGCTGCTTGGTAGCAAGTGCTTCGTATCTTTAAACGCGGTGCCGCACTCCTTTGTCCACGAACATTTTTGTTCTTTTCTAAGTAGCCGATAAAGCGGCTCTGCTACTGTCGAAGCGTTCTTGAGAAACTTTGAGTAAAAGTTCCACATACCCAAGTACGCCTTAAGCTCTGTAACTGTAGTGGGCTCGGGGGCTTGTAAGATTGCGCTCTTCTTGGCGTCGGTAGGGTAAATGCCTTGCTCAGTCACTGTGTGACCCAAATATGTAACCGATTTTCGGAAAAAAACGGCATTTATCCAGGTTAAGCGTGATGTTGTATTCACCGAGGCGTTGCAAGACACGTTCTAGTGTCTCCTGGCAGTCGCCGATATCTGTCCCTGTGACGATAACGTCGTCAATATAACAGCCTACACGTGGGATGCCATGAAGTACCTCGTCCACCATTGCCTGAAAGATAGCGGGTGCACTTGCCACCCCGTAAGGAAGGCGCTGAAATTCGAACAACCCAAGACTACTGTTTACTGTCAAAAATGGTCGTGACTCAGGAGTGAGTGAGAGCTGCTGGTACGCCGAAGAAAGGTCTAGTACACTGAACACCTTTCCTCTTGCTAAGGCAGTGTACAAGTCCTCCGGTCTGGGTAGGGGGTAATGATCTGTTTTGAGAGAGGGGTTTACTGTAGTCTTGTAATCCCCGCATAACCGGACACTGCCGTTTTCCTTCACAACTGTGACAAGTGGGGTAGCCCAGTCACTCCGCATTACAGGACGCAGCATGCCCGTTTCCACGTGTTCTCGCAGCTGCCGCTCAACTGTTTCCTGCAACGCAAACGGAACTGGTCTAGCGCGGCAAAATACAGGAACTGTACCCGGTTTCATAACAATCTTTGCTTCAAAGTTTTGTATTGTCCCCAGCTTTTTAGAAAACACGGAAGGGTACTTCTGTTTTAGCACCGCGACTCTGTCTTCAACTGCAATCTGGCCAATTTCTAGCCAGTCAAGCTTCAAACGTTCTAACCAATTTCGCCCCATTAGTACAGGCGACTTCCTCCCGTTGTTTTTTACAACAATCACTGGTAGAGTCATGCACTGATTGTTGTACTTAACCACCACGTCACACTGCCCTTTTAGCTGTATTTGCTCCCCAGTATACGTGCGAAGCGACGTTTTGCAAGGTTCACATTTTAGGTGTGGAAATTCGGACAGGTACACTTGCTCCGGGACAATTGTGACAGCCGCTCCCGTGTCAATTTGCATATTCAGTTTACGCCCTTCTATTTCCACACTCACTTCATAAGATGATTGGTTGGCGTTAATGACATGGTACAGTTCCTGCTCCGAGTCCTCGTCAGAACACTCGAGCGCATGCATGTTTTTTGGCTTCGCTCTAGCAACTGGGCACATGCTTTTCAAATGACCTACAGCCGAACACTTGCGACAAATAAAGTTTTTGTACCAACATTCTTCCGACGAGTGTCCCCTGCCGCATCTTGCGCATTTTTCGTTCTTGCGAGCTTCGACATGCTTAGGATTAGCTGGTCTCTGATACTGGTGTGGTCGGCTTTTCACGACTAGCACGGGTGCCTCTCGTTCTCTTGACCGCAGTTGTTCAGTGTCTCGCGCCGCTAGTTCTCTATCCAGGGCGATTTTGCAAGCGCCATCAAATGTCAGCTCTCGTTCAGCAAACAGGGCACGCTGTGTCTCTTCGTTCCGTATGCCAGCAACCAGCCTATCTCGGAGGGCGTCTTGCAAAAAGTCACCGTAGTCACACTTCCTGACTAAATGTTTAAGTTCCACGATGAACCCCTCCACGCTTTCGCCCTCCTGTTGTACGCGCCGGTTGAACTTGCATCGTTCTGCTATTACGGAACTCCTGGGGCTGTAGTGCTCCTTCAGGAGGCGTTTAACTTCTGCGTACGACTTCTCTCCCGGGTCTGCCGGCACAACAAGACTTCTCAGTACTTCGTAAGCCTCTGGTCCTATGACTGTCAAAAAGACGGGAAGGCGCTTTGCGTCGGCGATATCATTAGCCGTTAAGAAATGTTCAAAACGCTCTAAGTACGACTCGAAGTTTTGCGTTTTCGGGTCGAACTCGGACATCTTTCCCAGTGGCGGCATTTCGACAGCAGTACATATATCCGTTACTCATCAGTTTGGCGCTTCCTTGCTTGGACGTGCTGCCAGCTCCAAGCCCCGTTGTCGTTCCTTGTGGCCGAGTACTTCCTCCGCAGGGGTGTTGGGTGGGCGGTGCCGTACTCCGGGAGCATGTGCAGCGCCTTGAAGCTGGACGAAAACTCCGCTCGCTTGCTTCCGTTCGTGCCTGTCCACCCGTGCAGGACCAAGGCCGTCGCTTACGTGGGTATGCAAGACCCTCGTCGCCAATTGTTATAACGTCATCACGCAGCCAAACCGGGAATGGAATCAGTTTATTCAGTGCCGGCGTACATATATATATATCGCTATGTGACGTCACATGGATCATGACAGTTAGCCCGCCCAGTACACATGCGGCATGACGAGCTGCGCTATCACAGCTTCATAAACTGCTCCAACTCCCATGCTGTGAATGGCGTCCCGTTGTCTGACACGACCGTGTGCTGTATGCCAAAACGGCTAAATATTGTCCTGAGGGCATTAATGGTGCTATGAGCATTCGCCTGCGACATGGAAACCGCGTCAATTCACTTTGTGTGTGAGTCGACGACTACCAGAATCATTTTCCCTTTGATTGGTCCCGCATAGTCGATATGCAAGCGCGACCACCTCTTGCGCGTATCGGGCCAACTTACTGGTTCTTTCGCCTGAGGCATCGGTAACGTTTGCACGCAGTTGTGGCATGTCGCTGCAAGGCGCTCGATGTCGTGGTCAAAGCCGGGCCACCAAAATAAAGACCTGGTTTTTGCCTTCATAGCGGACACGCCTTGGTGGGCTGCATGTACTAGCTTTAGCAGCTTCCCTCGCGCATTTGTCGGCACTACAAGGCGATGACCCCAGTAGAGCATTTCTTCAGTAACAGACAGCTCATGCCACTTTTTGTAGAACCCTGCTATTTCTTTCGTTTCCATGTAAAAACTCCGCGGCCAACCTTCCCGTGTGTAATTGCGTATCTGTGAGAGTACCTCATCAGCGACAGCGAGTGCTTTGAGCTCGTTTAACGGCACGGCAGGCTGATCCCACTTATCCAGGGTCAGTACAATTTGGGCCTCATCCTCCTGGTCCGCTTCTTCCTGTAACGGTTGAGGTAGGCGGCTCGCAGCATCGGCATTGCACATGAATTTTCCAGTCTTATGTTGCAATCGATATCGGTAGGCCCCGAGTATGATTGCCCATCGCTGAATGTGGGCAGCGGCCATAAACGGCGTTTGCCTGTCCGCTCTCAGGAGACCCAACAATGGCTGGTGGTCAGTTATTAGTGTGAATTGCCTGCCCAGCAGATAAATCTCGGAACCTCGTGACACAGTAGACGAGAGCTAATGCCTCACGCTCGATCTGCGAATAATTCTTTTCTGTGGCAGTGAGCGTCCGAGATCGGAATCCTAGGGGCTGATACTGTCCTGCAATGCGATGAAATAAGGCCGCTCCCACGCCGTAGGGGGACGCATCAGCCTCCAAAAATAGCTCTCTTGCAGAGTCGAAGTGAGTCAGCACCGGAGCGGAACACAAAACGGCTTTAGCCTTCCGGAATGCCTCATACTCAGGCCCTTCCCAAGACCATTTTGATTTCTTTTCCAGAAGTCGGTATAAGGGGCTGAGGAGCGTGGACAGATTAGGCAAGAATTTGTTATAAAAAGTGAGCATGCCCAAAAAGTGCTGAACCTCCGTAACGTTTCGAGGAGTCGGAGCCAGCTTAATTGCCTCGATGTTCATCTCTAACGGGTGCAGCCCTGCGGCGTGAATTCTATGTCCTGGATACGTAACGGACGGTTCGCCTAGTCGGCACTTGCCCGCCCGGAGCTTGATGCCGTATTCCCTGAAACGCTGCAAAACTGCTTGCAGATTGGTATTTGGCTGATCCTTCGCATCTGCTATTAAGACATCACCTAAATACACTTGAACCCCTGAAAGACCTTGCAGAACATACTCAATCGTTCTTTAAAAAATCGCAGGTGTGGACGTGATTCCAAATGCCAGTTGATTAAAGCAGAAGAGGCCCTTGTGTGCGTTGATAACAGCTAATTTACGCGAATCTTCGTCTAGAAGAACTTGGTTGTAGGCATAGCGTAAATCCAAGATGCTGAACTGCTCTCCCCCGCGAAGCGTAGCGAGAATGTCGTCTACTACGGGTAGAGGGCGTTATGCAGCGGGCGTTATGCACGCCCCATACGTGGGCCGCTCCGAAGATAGTGCAAAGCCGGGCCGACCCGTGGCGGAGGTGAAGCAGGCGTTAAGCCCGCCCCATTCGTGGACCGATCCCGAAGATAGTGCGACACCGGGCCTACCCGCGGCGGAGCCCCAGCTGGCATTAAGCACTCCCCATACCTGGGTCAATCCCGAAGTTAGTGCAATGCCGTGCCGACCGGCAGCGGAAGTGAAGCAGCCGTTAGGCAGTCCCCATACGTGTGCCGATTCTGAAAATAGTATAATACCGGCCCGACCCGTGGCGGAGGTGAAGCAGGCGTTAAGCCCGGCCCATTCGTGGGCCGATCCCGAAGGTAGTGCAATACAGGGCCCACCCGCGGCGGAACCGAAGCAGGCGTTAAGAAAATGCCCATACGTGGGCTGATCCCGAAGATAGTGCAATGCCGAACCGACCCACCGCGGAGGCATAGCAGGCGTTAAGCACTGCGCATACGTGGGCTCATCCCGAAGTTAGTGCAATGCCGAGTAGACCCGCGGCGAAGGTGCAGTGGGCGTTATGCACGCCCCATACGTGGGCCGATACCGAACGTAGTGCAATGCCGGGCCGACCCACGGTGGAGGTGAAGCAGGCGTTTAGCACTCCCCAGACGCGGGTCGATCCCGAAGATAGTGTAATACCGGGTCAACCCGAGGCGGAGATGAATCAGGCATTAGGCACTGCTCATACGTGGGTCGATCCCGAAAATTGTGCAATACTGCCCCAACCCGCGGCGGAGGTGAAATAGGCGTTAAGCCCGCCCTATACGTGGACCTATGCCGAAGAATGTGCAATGCCGGGACGACCCGCGGTGGAGGTGAAGCAGGCATTAAGCATTCCCCAAATGTGGATCGATTCCGAAAATAGTGTAATACGGGGTCGAACGCGGCGGCGGTGAAGCAGACATTAAGAACTCCCCTTACGTGGGTCGATCCCAAAGATAGTGCAATACCGGGTCAACCCGCGGGGAAGGTGAAGCAGGCGTTAAGCACTCCCCATACGTGGGTCGTGCCGAAGACAGTGTAATACAGGCCCGACCCGCGGCGGAGGTGAACCAGGCGTTAGGCACTCCCCATACGTGAGTCGATCTCGAAAATAGTGCAATATCGGCCCAAGCCGCGGTGGAGGTGAAGGAGCCGTTTAGACCGCCCCATACGTGGGCCGATATCGAAGCTAGTGCAATGCCTGGCCGACCCGCGGCGGAGGCGAAGCAGACGTTAAGCACTGCCCATACGTAGGCCGATCCCAAGGATAGTGCAATGCTGGGTCGACCCGCGGCCTTGGTGGAGTTCGCCATTAAGGTGCCCACATAAACAGCTTCACTGGTCATCCTTGTTCACGGAGAGGAAGGGCACCTAGATTCTTTTAAGGCGAAAGCCTTCGAGGCTTATGCTGAACTTTGTCATACAGACCTGACCGCCGGAGTATCCGCCGAAGCGTCATCACGGCATACGAAGAGATTAAACACAGAGATAAGAGTGAAAAATAATGGATAATGACGATTAGTGAATGATAACATTATAATAGAGATTGATAGAGGTTAATAATGACTAGAAAGGACTAATATTCACTATTAATGACTTGTAAGGACTACTAATTTCTCCGAAATGACCAATATGTCTAACGACGGCTTCTAATGACCAAATTTGAATAGTACTGACTAGAAACGTCTATTAATGGGTAGTATTGACTAAGATGACTACGAATGACTTGGATTGACTACTAATGACTACGAAATGACCAATATGTCTAAGGACGTCTTGTAATAACTACAGTTAACTACCAATCAATAAAAATGTTTAGCCAACATCACTAAAATGCATAGCCAAAGTTGGCGGCTTTTCTTTACAGGAACCCGTATGGGTTTCCTTTGTAGCAATTGCTACGAACGAATGCATGTCTGATTTTCCCTTTATTCATTACTTCTCTCCTCCTTGCGGGTTTCCGCCGAACTGCTACGTCATAGCCAAAGTTATTCCTATATTCAAAGATGGAAACAGACACTCACCTGGTAACTGCCGCCCCATTTCGCTAACATGCATTTGTTGCAAGCTTCTCGAGCACATCATTGCCTCCCATTATCCTACCATCTTCAACCTAATAACTTTTTCTTTCAAAATAAACATGGTTTCCGTAAAGCATTGTCTTGTGACACTCATCTATTGGAATTTATGTCAGATTTACAACATGGCATGAATAATAGCAAAATTATTGGTTGCGTCTTTCTCGACTGTGCAATAGCCTTTGACAGAGTTGCATACTGTCGTCGAATAGCTAAATTAACTGCTCCTAGGATTGACTCATTAACTTCACAATGTCTTATCTTGGCAATTTCTGATCTAATGGGCAACAGTTCTTACCTGCGAATAACTTTAGCTTCTCCACATCTGTTGTAACGTCCGGTGTACCCCGGGGTCGTGTGTTAGGCCCTCTTCTTTTCCTAATTTTCATCAATGATTTGCCTAGCAACATTTCCACCTGTATACGACTTTTTGCGGGGGATTGCGCAATTTACAGAACGATTAGATGTCATGAGGACCAACTAACTTTGCAAAATTACCTTCATCTAGGAGGAGGAGACAAAGGGGAGGAAAGACAGGGAGGTTAGCCAGTGTAAGTACCGGCTGGCTACCCTGTGTTGGGGAAAGGGGTAAAGGGAATGAAAGGAGAAAGAAGAAGAAGAGGGGGAAAAATGGAAACCAGAAAAATCACACAGTAACGCGATACTACGCGCTACAACATTCAAAGGCGGATGGTATATTCATCTAGTTAACCAGTGGTGCGACCGTTGGCTAATGACACTTAACACATCTAAGTGCTGCGTTCTTTCCATCACTCGTATGACATCCTATCCTAAGTTTCCTTCGAAAATCTGCTCGTCAAAAGCTCCTCGTGAATCTGCTTCCCAACATCTTGGCGTTTATTTTTGTACTAATCTTGCCTGGAGCTTTCACATCGAGAAGATATGCGCTAAAGCTAACAGAACTTTAGGGTTTTTACGTCGCCAGCTGCATCTTTCGCCATCTACCATCCGTCAACAGGTGTACCAAGCTTTTGTACGCCCTCAACTTGAATATGCTTCATCGATCTGGTATCCTGATCAACAGTAGCTAATAGATAAATTAGAATCCATCCAAAATCGTGGTGCCCGCTTTATAACTTCTAATTACAGTCGTCAATCTAGCATTACCCATATTAAACGCGATGTTCCCAAGCCGGACTTGGATTCCCGCCGCTCTTTTGCTCTACTATGCCTCTTTCATAAATACTACTACAACACATGGCCCAGCCGTTTGTCGCTTGAAATTCCTTCTCGCACATCTTCTCGACTTCATAACCACCTCAGTTCCAGGCGCATTTATGGCCACACACAGTCATTCAAAAACTCTGCATTACCGCGCGCCATCGCACTATGGAATATGCTTCCAAATAACATTAACTCATTAAAAGATCCTGCCAATTTTATTGAACATTTGGAACTTCACATTTTGGCTTGACTATGTTGTACGACTTTGTATTGTATTCGCCTTTGTATCGTTTTTCGACTTTGTTTTCCATTGTATTCCGTTGACTTCGTATGTATTTTCCGATCTTAACCAGTGTTCCTTTTTTTCCAATGTACAAACTTATTTGTTTCTCCTACTATGTAGTTCCCTTTTTGTTGCCTTAAATTTTTGTCATTTTTCTGTAACCCCCCTACCCAATGCTCCTGCGAGCCTGTAGGGCAAACTGAATAAATAATTGAAATGACTTCTATTGACGATTAATGACTATGAAATGACCAATATGTCTAACGACAACTTGTAACGACTACAATTGATCAGAAATAACTAAAAATGCTTATTAATGATCAGTAAGGACTAGTAATACTGAAATGACTTGTGATGACTACAAATGACTACGAAATGACTAATATGTTTAACGACGAACTGGAACTACAATTGATTAGAAATGACTAAAAATGCTTAGTGCTGACTAATAATGACTGAAATAACTTGTAATGACTACTAGTGACTATGATATGACCAACATGTCTAACGACGGCTTGTTATGACCACAACTGATTACAAATGAATAAAAATGCTTCGTAGTCAGCAGCAATGACTAAAAGAAAAGAGAATGAGAAGAGGCAGAGAGAAAGAGGCCAATGATAAGAGGAGGAAGAGTAGGCTTACGCCGTTCACCTCTTAAGAGACCCTGTAATATTTTTTTCATTATAATTGTTTGTGCGCTGCCGTTTTTAAAATTCTGAGGAATAGTTTTTTAAGGAATGAAAGACAAGGTATGAGCAACTTGGTGGTGGAAGAGTGGTTGGGTATGCGTGGTTCTGAATTTGGTTCGACATTCTTTTTGGTGAAGCGGCGTCCGACGCTGGACGCCAGACGCCAGATTCTCAGCCACACGGAGCCCTTACCGGTTAAAACATCGCAATATATAGCCACGTCATAAAGTCACGCGCTTTGCTTTCGCCTGTCTCTTCTTCCTTCGTGTGTTGAGTCGTTTTCGTTGCAAGGAGATTATGTTTGTCGCCGCGAGGGAAGTGATTGCGGGAGGAGGAAGGCGCCTGAAGGTGGAGAAGAGGATCGCCCCATTTGTGACCTTTTCGTTTGTGTTCCGACGCCGCGGTGCTTGCTGTGCATGTCGCGGTGTCTCTTCTTTGGATGCGTATACTTGAGCGCAACTTTCTGTGGATGCCAAGGGAAAGATACGGATGCAAACGCGCACAAGGAAGTGCGCTTCTGAAGAGAGTCGTGGTTTTAATCCACGTTAGATAAGGCTGACGAAGCGAACACATGCACCTTACAAGCAACAGTTAAGTAAGACATAGCACACCAGTGAGCATAAGTTTACATAAGTTGCGGCTTTTACCTTCCGCGTCTGGGCAAACACGAACCAGTCGCACATGGAAACTGCAATTATTCGGCGTCTATTACGAGTAACCAAAAGCACTGCCAAGCGCTGCCAGACTACTTGGCGAGGTAACACATGTGCAGCAGCCACGCGCCTTATCCCAGGGGTGAATCTCCGCATGGCTGCCATTTGTTATTTAGAAGCAGACGCTCTTTCGACGCTAGCGCCAACGTGCCCTTCAGTTACCACCCTAACGGGAGGGCGATGCTTTAGTAAAATGGCGGCGCACACGATTGTTTACGTTGTCATGGCAACAGCAGCCTCGCGGCGCCTCCTCTCCTTAGCGGTTTTCTTTCTTTTTGTTTTTACTATGCCGACCCGCTCAGCACCCTCTCCACCTTTTTCCATGCCCGCGAACATTTACTATTGCTTTCTTTTTCCCTGTCCGCGGCGCGTATTTTTCTTTTTTTTTACAGCGCGTGTGCGCCACCACAGGCATGGTTTGTGAACTGGCGAGTGGTGCGCCAAGCGTTCTTTATGTGTTAGCACGCACGCAGTGTTTTCCAAACTTTGAGTATGCCCACATATGCCATAACGTATATAAATCCCAATTCCTACACAACATAGCTTTGCCCTCGTTTTATCGACTTCCGTTTCCGCAAACAAATATAACTTGGTACGATACGCGTTCAAAATGTAAACAAAAGTGAAAAAGACATGACATGTACATGACTACTAAACAACACAAAAGTTCACAGACAGTGAAATATCAAAAAATAAATAAATAAAGCTACAGACAACGCGAAGGCCGTCTCATGTACACATATATTGTCAGCAAACCGGGGAATGAATTGGCGAAAATAGGAGCACAAGCCCAAGAAACTTCTTAACTGCTTGACAGAGTTGGGTACTCTAAATGCTTCTACGGCCGCAGTCTTTTGTGGATCTGGTCGGATGCGTTCTTTAGCGACCAGATGGCCTAGCACAAGAGTTTGTCGTTCCCCAAAACGGTATTTTCTTTAATTGAGCACAAGACCCGCTTTCTCCAAGCAGTTCAAGACCAAATCCAAACGTTTGTTCTGCTCACTAAACGTTCGCCCGAAGACCACAACGTCGTCTAAGTAACACATGCAAACTTCCCATTTTAAGCCGCGTAATATCGTGTCCATGAACCTTTCGAACATTGCAGGCGCGTTACAAAACCCGAAAGGCATGACGCGAAACTCGAATAGTCCGTCGGGTGTTACAAATGCTGTCTTTTCTCTGTCGTCCTTGTGTATAGGAATTTACCACTAACCTGACCGTAAATCGATTGAGGAACAGTATGATGCCGCAAAGAGACAGTCGATGGCGTCGTCAATTCGTGGGAGCGGATATACATATTTCTTAGTCACGGCGTTCAGGCGACGGTAATCAACACAGAACCGCCACGTACCGTCTTTCTTCTTCACCAATATCACGGGGGCTACCCAAGGACTAGATGATTCTCGAATGACGCCTTTGGATACCATTTCTTGGACCTGATCGCTGATTATCGTGCGTTCTGACGGGGATACAGGATAGAGTTTTTGTCGGATTGGCTGGGCGGCTCCTGTGTTGATGCGGTGACAAGTTCTAGACGCAGGAATTGATGGCGGGCCATTGTGCTCCGCAAAGTCGAATACCGAGGTATGTTTCGTAAGCAGGGCCATCAAAACTCGACGCTCGTGATTGCTGAGTGACTTATCAATCATGGAAAGTATCTTCGAGCTACCGGGGCTCGAGTCACTGGTTGCTCCTCCATCGGGGAGCTCTGTAAGTACTGCCACTGATACGGGCGAGTCTTCCTGAAACGTGGCAATCTTTAGGCCTTGAGGTAGCACTGCCGCTTCAGTGGAAAAGTTTAGCGTCCACAGCCCCGCGCATTCATTGGTCACTGAGATCACGCAGTGCGGAACTGACACGTTTTTCTTGAGGCAGTTCCCATGTACAGGTTCCACTGCAGCAACGAACGAGATAGGAGTCGGAGATTTTCGCCGATTCATTCCCCGGTTTGCTGACATGGCTCATCCCATTACACGCCTTCTCCAAAAAGGCGTTCCCTTTGAGTGGACTGCAGATTGCGACTCATCGTTTCGCCAGCTCAAGTTCCTGTTGACATCCCAACCAATTCTTCGCCACTTTGATCCTTCATCACCAACTGAGATTCACACCGATGCCAGCGGCGTAGGCATCGGTGCTGTGCTAGTTCAGCGTGTTGGCGACAGTGAGCACGTGATCTCTTACGCTAGCAGGTCCTTGAGCCGCTCCGAGCGCAACTACAGTCACCGAACAAGAGTGCCTGGCGGTCATCTTCGCCGTGCAACGGTTTCGTTCGTATCTCTATGGGCGCCCCTTCACTGTGATAACAGATCATCATTCGCTATGTTGGCTTGTGAATCTTCGGGATCCCTCAGGACGACTAGCGCGCTGGGCCCTCCGTCTACAGGAATACGATTTCGTTATTTGCTACAAAAGTGGCCGGCGACATGCTGATGCTGATTGTCTCTCTCGAATGCCACTTCAAACAACTGAATGTGATGCGGACAATCTTGATGAATACATCGCTTTTGTGTCACCGGAATATCCGGATATGAGTACCATCATATCCGAGCAGCACAAGAACGAGAGCGTACAACCGCTCTTCGCGGCAGCACAGGAGTCACCTGCAGGCAGTCGCTTTCGCCTACGTGATGGTGGCGCGCTGTATAAGAAGAGCTACTCGACCACCGGTGCACGCTACGTACCTTTTAGTTGTCCCCAAGAACCTTCGCCACCAAGTATTACACGCCATGCACGATGAGCCAACTTCCGGTCATCTTGGTTCCACACGTACACTCTACCGGGCTCAAGAACGTTTTTACTGGCCTAAGATGCGGAAGGATATTGAACGGTACGTCGCCAGCTGCTCTGAATGCCAGCGCTACAAGCGTCAGCCACAATCGCCACATGGCCTGCTTCAACCAGTTCCACCTTCTAGCGTCCCCTTTGAGCAAGTTGGTATAGATCTTCTGGGCCCTTTACCGCGATCCTCCAAGGGTAATCGTTGGGTTATCGTTTGCGTAGATCACCTTACCGGCTATTGTGAGACCGCCGCATTGCCATCAGCCACAGCTACAGAAGTTTCTATCTTCTTGCTGGCTAACGTTATACTCCGACATGGACCTCCTCGTATAGCAATCAGCGATCGTGGGCGACAGTTTACCGCGGACGTGGTTGAAGAAACCCTTCGTCTGTGTTCATGTAGCTTCCGCCATTCTACGCCCTACCATCCACAAACTAATGGTCTGGTCGAGCGCACAAACAGAACGCTTTCCAACATGCTGTCCATGTACGTCAGTTCAGCACACAAGAATTGGGACAGTATCTTGCCTTTCATTACCTATGCCTTCAATACCGCGAGACACGAGACCACTGGTTACTCACCATTTTTCCTTCTGTATGCTCGTCCGCCGCGCTACACCTTCGACACCATATTTCCCTACTTCGCTCATGACAACGAATCAATTGATGAGATCCTCTGTCGAGCAGAAGAAGCGCGACGCCTTGCTAGGCTACGCACCCTAGCATCGCAGGACCGGTCCAAGACACGCTATGACGGGCGTCACCGCCACGTTTACTTCGATCCTGGTGACCTTGTGTGGCTCTGGACGCCGTTGCGGAAGCGTGGCTTGTGCCAGAAGTTTCTCGCCCACTACGTCGGCCCTTACGTTATTCTGGAGCACCTCAGCGAAGTAAACTACCGCATTGCGCGTCTCACGAGCAGTGGACGACGCTCGGCCAAGGCTGAAGTGACACACGTCGCGCGTCTCAGGCGTTAGAACCCAAGAGATGACTGACTCGCCCGGCGGGCTTCGTCTGCCAGCGGGGAAATCTCACAAGCTGTCATGAACCACGCCTGCCGCGCAGACAACCAGATGAAAGAAAGAAGAGAACGACGTTGGCCAAGCTGCCGCGAGACCGCTCTAAAACAACCGCGCCTATCAACCAGATTCATCTGGTACTGCATTAAACACCTCGTGTGTAACAATGTAACAGATTTTTACATAATGCCCTGAAGACCAAATTGTAGAAGAGCGTCTCTTATGCGCAGTGAGAGCTTCTGATATATTCACGGCGACATTGCACAAAACTGGACGACGTGTATGACAGAGTCATGACACCTAAAGAAAGGGAAAATTCACTGGTAATGGCAAGAACAATGACTTGCAAAATACCTAAAAATACAATAAAATGGTAAGATTCTATTATTGACAGCCATACCAAGAAAAAACACAAGAACTTACTTATAAACCTGCACAAAAGTATATGAAATGCGTGACATGTTCATTACTACTGAACCAAATCAAAAAGAAATGACACAACAAAAATAACATTGCACTAAAAACGGAAACATACATTATTACATTATTTTGTACTTCGCCACCAATTTATTAACGGCGGCAAGGGGGAGCAGAAGGTAGTCAGCTTTTGCAGCAGTACAAACAAAACATTCGCAGAAAAGCCTGTTCTTCAATCAAAGACCTGCTGAAATAAGCCAACAACACGACTTTTCGTTACTGGGCCCTCCTTTGTGCAATAAACATCAAATGGAAAAACCTACATATAGGACACTTGCAATGCGCATACTTTAAAGAAAAAGAAAGCGTATCATGCCTACACATAAAGGTTGTTCGTGCGGTTTTCCCATCGGCAGTTACTGAGGCAATGCATAAACACGAACGGTAATTTTTCAGCCGTTAGCAGGTGCGTAGAACGGTGACAAAGAGAAAAAAACACTGAGGGCGGAATGGAAAGCTGGGCGAGTTAGTGAAGTTGCAGAATGAGACTTGTACAGAAAAATACGTCATAAACCAGGCGGAAATAAGAAGGAACATCTATTTGTCAGCTTTCTCTACCGGTAAGAGGAACATGTAGCACAATTAAAGCGCAACGACGTCCTGAGACTCGTGGGGCGCACACACGCAGAAGGCCTCGTTCATGTACATGCGCCTTCTGGCGTCTTTGGGTCTGCGCGCTCACCGAGATGAATTTAGGCACCCGGAAGAACCTTGAAGGGCTTGTTTTTGAGGTATTCGTGTGCCACTGCACGATGAACGAGTGGCGCTAATCGTGAAACGGGTGAAACATCGTGGAACACAAACAAACAGCTATATAGGACCACGAAACTGACACAACTGCCTGCGCCGGTCAACACAAAGCAGCGCACGCTTCCCGATGACAGCAGATAACGAAACATGAAACTTCATGCAGCGGGCTAAACTGGAGCGGGGCCGGCGCGCGCGCGCGAGGACAGTCGAAAGTGAGGAAGTTACGTGGGAGGGCACGCGGAGGGGAGTTAAGAGGGGGGGGGGCGAAAGAGCACAGCCTCCTGAATCGGCCTGCGCCGATCTAAGAGGCCGTGCAAGAGAAGCGGAGTTGCTTTCCCGCCCTCCCGATAGATGGCGCCAATTACGGGGTAGGGTATTACCTGTATAGCAGAGGACATGACAGTTATTCATCAATGTGTAAGCCTCACGAGTTCTTCTAATCTCACCAAGGCCGATAATATCCCAAACAATGCCTGATAGTTCCTCGAAGGGTCCTGCTACGCTAGCCTCACTCGAGAGGGTTCGGGTGATAAACGTTGCAAGGGTCAGTTTCCATTGGCGGCCTGTCTGGACCCAGTTATTCTTAGCACCCTCTGCTGCGTTACAAGTCTGACCGCCGCCTTTGTCAGTTGATCCGCAGCCGCTGGTGACTGAGGGCCATTGGTTAATTGAAGATATCATTTGGGAGGTTGTGGCCGAATACTGCACCAGGGAGGCCGCTTCCTGTTCGGGTGAGGGAGTGTCTTTGTTCAGCTTAGCGGACCTTCCTAATTTGGTTGTACCTGGATTAGTATAGCCCCACTCACTCTTGGCATCTTTCGCCGGTGTCAGGCGTCACGCCAAGCATGCAGATGTCGTGCAATAGATGATGTAGCAAAAAAACGGGGTTGGGGTAGGGGGATTTGAGATTCCGACTACCGCAGCCGAGCATTCGGCACAGATCAGTAAGATAATCACGAAGGCGAGGTTGTCGCTAAAATGTACGGCCCAGAAGGCCCTACATGCCTAAAAGATCCGCTGTTTTGTCCGCCCTTTGCGGGTTTTGCTGATCGTCATAGGTTGCACGACATAGTATCAACTCTCGATGACCATAACCTCTTTTTTCCCGAATCTCACCCATGCGCGCGGCCTTGAGCGCGCCTAGGTACACGATATATTTTCACTGAATTTGGACACACATAACACTTGTGTGTAGAAATAAAAAGGGGAAAGTTTTCAGCGCTTACCGAGAGGCCCCGAGTCGCGTATGATCCCCTCGTCGCATCTGTTTGTCCCTTGGCGTCCGAAAACTAGCGCTCTAAGGGTAGCTATTCAGAATAGTCAGTCGCGGCGCCGTCTCAATACCGCTCTGGGCCTCGCACAAAGCAGGTGACCTTGACCACTCGCAGTGCTGTCTTCAGCCTTTCTACATTTCTGATAGCCGTTATACTAGAGCTAATGAGAAGGAGGAAATGGACGGGGGGGGGGGTTTAGCTGATTCCCTAGTTTTTCTGGGAACTCTGCAGGCCGAAGTGCTAGAGAGTTGGGAATCATATGCCTCAATTAACCTACAGTGGTGTCTTCTTCGATCAGTCAGACATGGTTTGACCATTTGGCGCTTGTAAGAAATGGGCAGCTCTGCTAATTACCCAATTACCCACTGTTACCCAATTAGTTGAAACACTACATGACTTTGTCAAATATATTAATAGCCGACTACAAACTGACGCAATCATTATGGATTTTCCCAAGGCTCTTGATCGCGTTGCTCACCTTAAACTTATCTATAAACTAAAAAGCATAGTAGCAGATGATGCTCTCACGCGTTGGATTGAACATTATGATTCGGACCGTTACCAGTATGTACAGTATAACGACCATGTATCAAATTCCGTTCCCTTTCTATCTGGCGTACCGCAGGGTTCTGCTCTGGCACCACTGCTCCTCTTATTGTACAATATAACTAACCACATTGACGTAAATATTACACTGTTTGCCAGTGACTATGTGCTATACCACACGATTAAAACTCACGATGACCAAATAAGATTTAACAATTCCCTGAATGTTGTAGCCTAGTGGTGCACAGACTGGCAAATGGTAATAAACGCGTAGAAAACAGTTTACGTGACTATAACAAACAAGAAATCAACCCTTTTCTATCCCCACAGCACTTATGGCCTCATGCTACAAAATGTTTCGCAGTATAAATACCTGGGAGTATTGATAAGCCGTGACCTGAGCTGGAAGGCGCATGTTGAACAAATGTCAAAAAGCATTAAGTAAATTGTTTTTTCTTAAACGATCACTTACGGTTTCTACATATAACACATGACTTCTCGCTTACACCAGTCTCATCCCACCAATACTGGAATATGCCAACGTTGCGTGGTTTTCGTGCACTAAGCACAACATTCTCACACTTGAAAAGGTACAAAGGAAAGCCGTGCGATTTATTTTCACTCGTTACAGGCGAACGGATTACCCAACCGAAATGATGCAACTCGCTGGTCTCTCAACTTTGTCTAGCCGAGTCACAGTGCACAGGTTAAAATTTTTGTATTCAATGCTAACCCATACTTTCAAGCTAAATCCCAAGTCATTCATTACATACAACACTTCCAGGTAAACACGCAACAAACATAAATTTACCCTAGAGGAATTTAATTGAACTAATAACGCGTTTCGTTTCTCTTTCCTTGCACAATCTGTTGGAGACTGGAATTCCTCGGATGAACTAGGTGTTGGTCAGCCAACGCTAGAATTGTTTATTGACTTCGTGAAAGACGTCGTTTGTCATAGGTGCATATCGCGTTGCTGACTGGCTTTTTCTCTGGTTTTCTGTGGCAATGCCTGCGTGTGAAAATTTGTCCATGTGCATTTTGTTTATGTATTCACTCCCACCTCTGTAATAATCCCTGTGGGGGATTGACAGTATTTCAAAATAAATAAAATAAAATATGGAGCCAAAGTAGTGCGCGTCGTCGGTATGGAAACCAAGGGCTGCATGAGCGGAGGCCTGTCAGCGGCGGTTGCTGTGAATCGCGCCCAAGCGTGACTCACGCGCTGCCTCTCACGATCTCCCGATTAGCTAGGCTTCCGCGCCACACTTCACTCCGTTTGCAATGTGCCCCACGAGACAGACTGTCCACGCCAGCTAAGATACTCATAACGTTCTCTTCCTAATGTAAACCGCCTACATATATAATCATAGTACAAAATGTTTACACGCGAAATGAAAGCACGCATGGAGCTGCGGTCGAATTTCGCATTAGGGAATATCGTAATAGTCGGTGAGCTTTTGAATTTGTAATAACTAACTATGATATCAGGCAAAAAATGACCAAGCCTTCCCCTACCGGAAAATGGGGCTAAGAGGAGCTTGCCCTGCCTGCACCTGACCTTTGTCACGATTAAGCAACGCGCAGGTAACGGTGCCGGATTGCTTTGGTCTCCGGCTCCCTCAGTTCGGCATCTTCTCGTCGCTGTCGGATTGCCTGGGCTCGGGCGGCTCCTAACGGCGGGATCGGTGCGCCGACGGCGAGCCCTTTCATGGGTGAGTTCTCGCCGCCGCTCGTCGAACACTGGCCGTTCCTCGGGGGAACGCACAATGCACAGACGTCCCTTCCGTTTTCCTAGACTGAACTAAAGTCCCTTGATAATTTGAAAGTAACGACACTCTTTGAACTCTGCCGCCGCCGCGCGACCTCCTCGCCCCTTGTGCGTTCCCCCCGCGGTAACCAGTTTTGCCCCCGTTTTTTCTGCACGCCGATTGGTCTCCCTGCCGTTGCCCTTGGAAACGCGCGTATCTTGGGTATTGCTTGTGTTTTTCTTTTTCGTTCGCGCCATTTTCCTCCTGAGCACGGCTGGCGCGGCGGTTTAGCTCGGCGTAGCGAACGTTGTACGCCGTGCTTCCTGCTCTCTGTGCTAGCGCTATGCCGGGCTGTTGCGCATATAACCGCAGCAGGAAGCCTCAAGATGGCTATGCCGTTTTTATGATACCACAAGGAAAGCGTGACCGCTTGCGCAGGAAGCAGTGGCTGCGTGACATTGGCCGAAAGAACTTTATTCCGACAAAGAACAGCGTTGTTTGAGAGCTGAGGCGTCTTTTTTAGAGCTCGTAACACAGCATCGCGTAATGCTACATTTTTTTTTCGTTCTTCCGGCCTGCTCACCAGCGCTTTTGTTGCGGTTGTCCTCAGTATGCTTAATATTCCCCTCGCACGTTGCTAACTGTTGTTATTCAGTCGGAAGTGCAGCATTATAGATTCTGCTTTGCGCCCTCAAAAAATTAGTGGCAAATATACCCGTATATTGCAGGTGATAAACGTTAGCTAGTCAACAATGAGTTGTTTTTTTTTTAGTTTTAAGCCGAAAGCCTTTAGATCTCTATATTTCAAGGTCGCGTTGTAAACTGGAAGTATCACATGACCCAAGGAAGGCCAGAGGTGACCCAAATCATGTCCAGCCCTGTATAAGAGAATGATTACCCAATTAATGAATCATTAGTGATTGACATAAGGTGGATTAGGGAGGATTAATGAGATTGGAGTGTATTAAAGAAGATTAGGGTGGATTAGAGTGCGTTAAGAAGGATTAAGATGCATGAATAAAGATTAAGGTGGGTGGAGGAGGATTAAGGCGGATTATGGTGGATTACGGTGAAGGGTTGATGAAAGGGTATTAGGACCGATTAGGGTGGAATAGGGTGCATGAGCTAGGATTAGGGAGGATTATGGTGGATAAAGTAAGATCAAGGCCCATTAATGTGGATTAAGGTGAATTAGGGTTGATAAAGGGGGATTAAGACCGATTAGGTTGGATTAGTGCATATTAAGGTGGATTAGGGTGTATTAAGGTAGATTGGGACTATTAGGCAGGATAACGTTGGATTAAGGTGTATGAATAAGGATTAAGGTGTATGGAGGATTAAGGCGGAATATGATGGATCCGGATTGATAAAGGAGAATTAAGACCGTATATGGTAGGCATATGGTGGTATATGGAATACCTGATCAAGCTACAGAACAGGTACTCGACTTTAACTCAGGAAGAGGGCCTTAGTGTTGAAGCAATGAACGACAATCTCATGGGCATCATTAAGGAGCGCGCAATAGAAGTCGGTGGTAACGCCGTTAGACAGGAAACCAGTAAGCTATCGCGGGAGACGAAAGATCTGATCAAGAAACGCCAATGTATGAAAGCCTCTAACCCTAGAGCTAGAATAGAACTGGCAGAACTTTCGAAGTTATTCAACAAGCGTAAGACAGCGGACATCAGGAACTATAATATGGATAGAATTGAACAGGCTCTCAGGAACGGAGGAAGCCTAAAAACAGTGAAGAAGAAACTAGGAATAGACAAGAATCAGATGTGTGCGTTAAGAGACAAAGCCGGCAATATCGTTACTAATATGGATGAGACAGTTCAAGTGGCTGAGGAGTTCTATAGAGATTTATACAGTACCAGTGGTACCCACGACGATAGTGGAAGAGAGAATAGCCTAGAGGAATTCGAAATCCCACAGGTAACGCCAGAAGAAGTAAAGAAAGCCTTAGGAGCTATGCAAAGGGGGAAGGCAGCTGGGGAGGATCAGGTAACAGCAGATTTGTTGAAGGATGGTGGTCAGATTGTTCTAGAGAAACTGGCCACCCTGTATACGCAATGCCTCATAACCTCGAGCGTACCGAAATCTTGGTAGAACGCTAACATAATCCTAATCCATAAGAAAGGGGACGCCAAAGACTTGAAAAATTATAGACCGATCAGCTTACTGTCCGTTGCCTACAAAGTATTTACTAAGGTAATCGCAAATAGAATCAGGAACACCTTAGACTTCTGTCAACCAAAGGACCAGGCAGGATTCCGTAAAGGCTACTCAACAATAGACCATCTTCACACTGTCAATCAAGTGATAGAGAAATGTGCAGAATATAACCAACCCTTATATATAGCTTTCATTGATTACGAGAAAGCGTTTGATTCAGTCGAAACCTCAGCAGTCATGGAGGCATTACGGAATCAGGGTGTAGATGAGCCATATGCAAAAATACTGGAAGATATCTATAGCGGCTCCACAGCCACCGTTGTCCTCCACAAAGAAAGCAACAAAATCCCAATAAAGAAAGGCGTCAGACAGGCAGATACGATCTCTCCAATGCTATTCACAGCATGTTTACAGGAGGTATTCCGAGACCTGGACTGGGAAGAATTGGGGATAAAAGTTGATGGAGAATACCTTAGCAACTTGCGATTCGCTGATGATATTGCCTTGCTTAGTAACTCAGGAGACCAATTGCAATGTATGCTCACTGACCTGGAGAGGCAAAGCAGAAGAGTGGGTCTGAAAATTAATCTGCAGAAAACTAAAGTAATGTTTAACACTCTCGGAAGAGAACACCAGTTTACGATAGGTAGCGAGGCACTGGAAGTGGTAAGGGAATACATCTACTTAGGGCAGGTAGTGACCACGGATCCGGATCATGAGACTGAAATAACCAGAAGAGTGAGAATGGGCTGGGGTGCGATTGGCAGGCATTCTCAAATCATGAACAGCAGGTTGCCACTATCCCTCAAAAGGAAAGTGTATAACAGGTGTGTGTTACCAGTACTAACATATGGGGCAGAAACCTGGAGGCTTACGAAAAGGGTTCTACTTAAATTGAGGACGACGCAACGAGCTATGGAAAGAAGAATGAAAGGTGTAACGTTAAGGGATAAGAAAAGAGCAGATTGGGTGAGGGAACAAACGCGAGTTAATGACATCTTAGTTGAAATCAAGAAAAAGAAATGGGCATGGGCAGGACATGTAATGAGGAGGGAAGATAACCGATGGTCATTAATAATAATAATAATAATAATTGGGGTTTTACGTGCCAAAACCACTTTCTGATTATGAGGCACGCCGTAGTGGAGGACTCCGGAAATTTTGACCACCAGGGGTTCTTTAACGTGCACCTAAATCTAAGCACACGGGTGTTTTCGCATTTCGCCCCCATCGAAATGCGGCCGCCGTGGCCGGGATTCGATCCCGCGACCTCGTGCTTAGCAGCCGAACACCATAGCCACTGAGCAACCACGGCGGGTGACGGTCATTAAGGGTTACGGACTGGATTCCAAGGGCGGGGAAGCGTAGCAGGGGGCGGCAGAAAGTTACGTGGGCGGATGAGATTAAGAAGTTTGCAGGGACAACATGGCCACAATTAGTACATGACCGGGGTTGTTGGAGAAATATGGGAGAGGCCTTTGCCCTGCAGTGGGCGTAAGTAGGATGATGATGATGATGATGATGATGATGATGATGGTAGGCTAAGGTGCATTAGGGGCGATGTACGTTGATTACGTTGTATTAAGGCGGATTGGGAGTACTAAGCTGGATTAAGGTGGATGAAGGAGCATTAAGGTGGATTAGGGTGGAGTAAGGTGAATTAGGGTTCATTGAGTATTAAGACCGAATAGACTACCACAATCCTCCTCATGCACATTAATCTACCGAATCCACATTCATCGACCTTAATCCTCCTTCATTCACTTTATTCCACCATAATCCACGAGAGTCCTCTTTAATGCAACCTAATCAACCTTCATCGACCTTAATCGAGGATAACCCTCTTTAATGCACTTTAATCCTCCTTAATCAACCCTACTGCTTCCTCACTCACTTTAATCCACCCTAATCCACTATAATCGTCCTTAATTCACCTTAATCCACATTCATTTACCTTAGTCCACCCTAATCCTCCTTAATCCACCCTTATCCTCCTTCATTCACTTTAATTCACTTTAGCCCACCATAATCCTTAATGCACCTTAATCCTTCTTAACCTACCCTCATCCTCCTTCATGCACTTTAATCCACCCTAATCCACTATAATCGTCCTTAACGCACTTTAACGCACCTTCATCCACCTTAATCCAACCTTGTCCTCCTTTATGCACCTTAATCCACTTTCATGAACTTTAATCCACCTTAACACTCCTTAATACACCCGAATTCATCTTAATCCAATCACTAATCATCATTACTTTGCTAATCATTAATCATCTCCTATGCGCGGCTGCAGATGCTTTGGTTCGGTTCCCGCCTTTCTTCGGTCACGTGATATTTTCTGTAGCTCACAACGGGACCTTAAAACAGAGGTCTAAGGCTTTCGCTTAATAAACCACGCACAAAGGGATGTGTAACAAGCAATACTAGATCAGACACACGAAGTAAAGCATCTGATCACGTGGCAGAAAAATTGTCTGGAGCATAGAACTCGCCCCAAAGCTCCCTTTACATCGGTATACGCCGTTCATACGGCTTTAAGAAAAAACCAACCTCGTCATAAACGTTCCCTTCAGCATTATCGATGCTGTTATTAGCATTTCTCAAAATTTTGAACCCCAGTGGGTCGCGCAACTGGCCCAAAAGAAAACGCCTCCATAGAATCCTGCGGCCCGTCCGCGGTAGCCCAGGAGGAATAGCGTGCCGTGCGCAGCCGGTGGGCGAGGAGAATCGAGGAGGAAAGCGCCGTGAGGAGGAGAGTGTCGCTACTTTCAAAATATTGACACGCGCACTTATCTTTATCGGGCGACCACGTTTCGCCGCTTAACAACTGTAATCGCACAGCGACGGACGCGCCTGCATGTATCCGACGTTTCTGGAAAGTTATCGATGCTTCTACCCGGCTGTCTGCTGTCGCCGAACCTTGTGTTATCTGATTTCATCGCGTAACGCGAATGGTGTAGAACTTTGTGGAAGGCACGCGGGTCCGAACGATTAGTCTGGAACATTCGACGACTGCTCTATAAAAGCCGACGCGCTTGACCCGCTGATCAGATTTACGACGATCGCCGACTGTGTTCGCCGCTCTCGTTGTGCTTTAAGTGTAGCCTGTTTTGTGGGCACAGGTGCGCCCAATAAAAGCTAGTTTTTGCCTTTCACAGTATTGCTACTGTGTTCTTTGAGGTCACGACCAGGTGACATCTGGTGGAGGTGCTTGTGCGTTCATGTACCGAACGCCCCCGCAAGCCCGAAGCCCGAGAACAAAACCAACGTCGTCCAAGACCAGCGTGCTAGCCACCGACTGCAAGGACTGCCCCCAGAGCACGGACTTCTACCTGAGACGAGCAGGAAGATTGCCACCAAGTCCACCCCAATGGCAGCCCCAGCATCCCCCGTCGTGCTGCAGCAGCCCAGGGAGCCCCCCACGTTCCGCGGTGCAACATTCGAGGACCCGGAAACCTGGCTTGAGACGTACGAGAGAGTCGCTACCTTTAACAACTGGAACAGCGATGACAAACTGCGATATGTCTTCTTCGCTTTGGAAGACGCAGCCAGGACGTGGTTCGAGAACCGAGAAGCCACCTTAACGACCTGGGAACTTTTCCGAAGCGGCTTCCTGCAGACATTCGCAAACGTCGTACGCTGAGAACGAGCCCAAGCGCTATTAGAAACCCGGGTGCAGCTACCTAATGAGACGACCGCGATCTACACGGAAGAAATGAGCCGTCTCTTCCGCCACGCCGACCCTGAAATGCCCGAGGAGAAGTCCGCCTGCTGATGCGTGGTGTGAAGGAACTTTTTGCAGGAATGGTACGAAGCCCACCGAAGACCGTCGACGAGTTTCTTCGCGAAGCCACCAGCATCGAGAAGACACTCGAGATGCGAAACCGCGCAATTCGACCGCCGCACGAATTCGACAAACTACGCCAGAGTTCAATCACTGGCCACCGACGACCTGCGCGAGACTATCCGAGCGGCCGTGCGGGAGGAGCTACAAAAGCTGTTCCCACCATCACAGCCTCAATTGGCTTCGATTGCCGACGCCGTGCGTGAGGAGCTCCAACAACAACTTGGAGTAGCCCCTGAATCGCCCCAGCCTGAGCCGCAAGCGATGACCTACGCCGCCGTCGCACGCCGTCAAGGTCCCCCTCCGTGACCGCGCCAGGGCCCTGTCACGCCGCAGTTCCGTCATCCGCCGCCGCCACCGCCAGCACGACCACCCGTCGCCCAGCGCACCTACGCGAGGAAGACGGACATTTGGCGCGCTCCTGACCACCGCCCGCTCTGCTACCACTGCGGAGAAGCGGGTCACGTTTACCGACGATGTCCATACCGGGAGATGGGACTGCGAGGTTTCGCCGTGAACGCTCCGCGCCCGCAGCAAGGTGAACGCCCCCGCGATATCGCCGATTACCTCGCCGCTTCTCAGTGGAGCTCTCGACGACCGTCGCGTTCGCCATCACCAGGCCGCTACCTGTCGCCGCAGCGCCGACCATACACTGGCCCAGCCCGAGGCCGGTCAGCGAGCCCATATCCGGAAAACTAAAAGCAGCAACCGATGGAGGTGCGGTTGCTGTTCGTCGAACTGACGAAGATCCTCCGCCGCCGACGAAGACACCGAAGAAACTACCTCGACGACATAACGACACGCCGCCGTCCCGACGAAATCAGGAAGCCAAGACTACACCGATGAAAGACGACTTGACGACGCGACGCTCCAGCTTCAGTTCAACGCGACGCAGCCGTGATCCGACGCCAAGACCCAACTGCAATGCCAGACAAAGAACCACCGACCTCGACGTACTTCTCGACGGCCACGCAGTCACTGCCTTAGTCGACACAGGGGCCGATTACTCCGTAATGAGTGGACACATCGCCGCCCAGTTGAAGAAGGTTAAGACTGCATGGGAGGGCCCCCAAATTCGGACCGCCGGAGGACACCTCATTACGCCGACTGGAATCTGCACGGCAAGAATTACCGTTCATGACCGGACTTACCCTGCCACCTTCGTTGTCCTCCAACAGTGTTCACGGGACGTCATTCTCGGCATGGACTTTCTGAATCAACATGGCGCAATCATCGACCTGAAGTCGAAATCGATAACGCTGTCACAAGATCAAGTGATACCGCCGGAGAGCTGTCGTAGTCACCACGCCTTGAGTGTGCTTGAAGATCAAGTGAGCATCCCGCCGCGCTCCAGCATTATTATTTCCGTCGGCACTGAAACACCCGCTGACGTAGAAGGCGTCATCGAGGGTGACCAACATCTACTCCTCGACCGTGAAATTTGCGTCGCAAGAGGGATCGCTCGACTCCACGGAGGGCAAGTGGAAGTTATGCTAACCAACTTCAGCCAAGAGTTCAAGCACATCAACAAGGGCACGACAATCGCATACATCGAGGAAATTGTGGAAACCAGCAATGCCTTTGTCCTCTCGGATTCAGCCGCATCTACCCCGATGAGAATTGCCCCCGAACCAGACTTCGACGTGAATCCAAGTCTTCCTATGAGTAAGCAGCAACAGATCAGAAGTCTTCTCCGACGATACAAACACTGCTTTTCGACGTCATCGAGGATTCGACAAACACCAGTTGCAAAGCATCGCATAATAACCGAAGAGAGCACTCGACCACTCCGCCAGAGCCCTTACCGAGTTTCGACGCGAGAACGTGAAGCTATTAGGCAACAAGTCGACGAAATGCTGCGCGACGACATCACCCAGCCGTCGAAAAGCCCGTGGGCCTCTCCTGTAGTCCTGGTAAAGAAAAAGGACGGAACCCTACGCTTCTGCGTCGATTATCGTCGACTGAACAAGATCACGAAGAAGGATGTGTACCCCCTTCCACGGATAGACGACGCATTGGATCGGCTCTGCAACGCTAAATACTTCTCGTCGATGGACCTCAAGTCTGGCTACTGGCAAATAGAGGTCGACGAGAGAGATCGCGAAAAGACTGCCTTCATCACGCCAGACGGCCTCTACGAGTTCAAGGTCATGCCATTCGGACTTTGCTCGGCGCCTGCAACGTTTCAGCGCGTCATGGACACGGTGTTAGCCGGACTGAAGTGGCAGACGTGCCTTGTTTACCTGGATGACGTCGTTGTGTTCGCCGGAAATTTCGACGAGCACCTTAGGCGGCTTGCGACAGTGTTAGAAGCCATCAAGTCATCAGGGTTCACTCTGAAGCCGGAAAAGTGCCGTTTCGCTTACGGTGAGCTTTTGTTCCTAGGCCACGTCATCAGCAAATCAGGAGTACGCCCCGACCCACAGAAGACAGCTGCCATCGCAAAGTTCCCGCAGCCAACCGACAAATAGGCAGTGCGCAGATTCCTTGGCATGTGTGCCTACTATAGGCGCTTTGTCAAGGACTTTTCACGCATCGCGGAACCGCTAACACATCTAACCAAATGTGATGTCGCGTTCAAGTGGGAAACGCCGCAGGCCAAGGCATTTCAAGAACTCAAACGACGCATGCAGTCGCCGCCGGTACTTGCACACTTCGACGAGGACGCCGATACCGAAATCCACACTGACGCCAGTAGCCTAGGCCTCGGTGCAGTCCTAGTCCAGAGGAAAGAGGGACTTGAAAGGGTGATATCGTATGCTAGCCGTCGCTGTCAAAAGCGGAAAGCAACTATTCTACAACTGAAAAGGAATGCCTCGCCATCATTTGGGCTACAGCTAAATTCCGCCCTTACCTCCATGGCAGGCCTTTCAAAGTCGTCAGTGACCATCACGCATTGTATTGGCTAGCTAACTTAAAGGACCCTTCAGGATGGCTGGCGCGATGGAGCCTCAGACTACAAGAATATGACGTCACGGTAATATACAAGTCCGGAAGAAAACACTCCGACGCCGACTGCTTATCGCGCGCCCCCATCGATCCCCCGCCGCAAGACGACGAGGACGACGACGCCTTCCTTGGGATAATAAGCGCGGAAGACTTCACTAAACAGCAACGAGCCGACCCGGAGCTAAAAGGCCTCGTCGAGTATTTGGAAGGGAACACCGACGTTGCCCCTAGGGCATTTAAGCGCGCGTTGTCTTCGTTCACGCTACAAAACAACCTGCTCGTGAAGAAGAACTTCTCACCAGTCCGCGCCAGCTACCTTCTTGTTGTACCGTCAGCGCTGCGTCCAGAAATACTGCACGCCCTACACGACGATCCAACCGCTGGGCACCTCGGATTCTCCCGGACGCTGTCGAGAAAACAGGAAAGGTATTACTGGCCGCGTTTGACCGCCGACATCGCCCGTTACGTCAAGACATGCCGAGACTGTCAGCGACGCAAGACACCGCCGACAAGGCCAGCCGAATATACAGCCAATCGAGCCTCCTTGCCGACCATTCCAGCAGATCGGGATGGACTTGCTGGGACCCTTTCCGACGTCAATAACCGGAAATACGTGGATCTTCGTGGCGACGGACTACCTCACCCGCTTCGCTGAAACTAAAGCACTGCCGAAAGGTAGCGCCGCCGAAGTAGCGAAATTCTTTGTCGAAAACTTCCTGCTGCGACATGGCGCCCCAGAAGTCCTCATCACCGACAGAGGAACGGCCTTTACAGCGGAGCTCACCCAGGCCATTCTGCAATACAGTCAGACAAGGCAAAGGAGGACAACTGCCTACCACCCGCAGACGAATGGTCTCACGGAGAGCCTGAACAAGACCCTCGCCGACATGCTAGCAATGTACGTCGACGTCGAGCACAAGACGTGGGACGCGGTCCTGCCGTACGTAACATTCGCTTACAACACGGCGGTGCAAGAAACAACACAGATCACGCCGTTTAAGCTGGTTTACGGCAGGAACCCGACGACGACGCTCGACGCCATGCTGCCGCACGTAACTGACGAAGAGAATGTTGACGTCGCTAGCTATCTCCAGCGCGCCGAAGCCCGACAGCTCGCCCACCTGCGAATCAAGAGCCAGCAGAGGACCGACAGCCGACACTACAATCTCCGACGACACTTCGTCGAGTACCAACCTGGCGACCGTGTTTGGGTATGGACCCCGATGCGCCGACGAGGACTCAGTGAGAAACTACTCCGACGCTATTTCGGGCCCTACAAGGTCATCCGACGTATTGGCGCTCTGGACTATGAGGTCGTGCCAGACGGCATTTCGCATCTGAAGTGGTCCACGTGGTGCGCCTTAAACCCTTTTACGGACGCTGACGAACTTCGCCATTTTTGTTATTTTCTTTGCTACGAGTGCTTTTGTTTATTGCCTTCGTTTGTTTGCAGCATCGGGTCGATGCTTTTTAAGAGGGGGGTATTGACACGTGTACATATCTTTATCGGGCGACCACGTTTCGCCGCGTAACAACTGTAATCGCACAGCGAGGGACGCGCCTTCATGTATCCGACGTTTCTGGAAAGTTATCGATGCTTCTACCCGGCTGTCTGCTGTCGCCGAACCTTGTGTTATCTGATTTCATCGCGTAACGCGAATGGTGTAGAACTTTGTGGAAGGCACGCGGGTCCGAACGATTAGTCTGGAATATTCGACGACTGCTCTATAAAAGCCGACGCGCTTGACCCGCTGATCAGATTTACGACGATCGCCGACTGTGTTCGCCGCTCTCGTTGTGCTTTAAGTGTAGCCTGTTTTGTGGGCACAGGTTCGCCCAATAAAAGCTAGTTTTTGCCTTTCACAGTATTGCTACTGTGTTCTTTGACGTCACGACCACGTGACAATATCAAGGGGCTTTAGACTGAACTGAACGGAAACGAAGTTGGCTCAGCGCGCGCGATACCCTTTCCTGCACTTTCTCTCCCTGGAGGAAGGGAAACGGCTCTAATTGGTTGCGCGCGTGGCGTGGGCGCGCGCTTATGCAGCTGGAATCCTTGCTAATAATGACTCACTCTCCGGCGTTACTGCAGCTGTCAACTCATCAAACCGCCATTTCCGCAACTGCTCTGCCCTGCGAGAAACTGTTTTCCTTTTTTTTTTGCGTGACCACAACAAGGCCACTTGTGAGCCAATACAAGCTTCGCTTGAATATAAAAAGTAGTCTGCCTTGCTCCAAGAGACGCAAACAACATCACCTTGGGTGTGTTCAGCTACGTGGCACTCGCGTATTTGTAAACTTTGGCAAAGTTAGTGGTACACGCTGTGTATAAATATACATACATCTAGATATATCTAGTATACACATACATACGAGCACTTCTAAGCTCCCTCATGCACTCTTTACCCCTACCACACACAAATACAATTTTTCAATTTGACACTGTATCCTATCGCCAATGCATCAAAAATTGCTCGCTGTGGCACACACAGCGTATACGCTAAGTCAGGCAAATATTGAACTATAACGTCGGAATCCGCTCCTCGTGCTTGAAGGAGCCATGTGCACTAGTATTAAATTGACAGGCAAATAACAACTAGACACGTGTATTTATTCACAGTAAACAGTGTTTCTAGAGATTCAGCGCATAAAATGTGCTACGTTGACGATGTCGTAAAAATGGTGCGACAAGCATTTGCACAACAATCATTTCGGCATATTCGTCGGTTATACTTCGAAGGTGGCAAATCATCATCATCGTTTATTTACCCTTGATGCCCCTGATGGGGCATTACATAAGGGGGAGGAGTAACAAATGGTAACCACGGGTCACAAAGATAAAACACATTCATTCAGATTGCAAGAACTGGTAAACACATTAAACACATGCATGAAAATGAAAAAGCCGATAAAAGGGCTTACTACTGGGGCTGTGGACAACACTGGTGTACTAATAGTTCAAATTCTAGAAAACTTGTTTTATTAACGATACCGTCAGGAAGTAGCTTCCAATCCGATATGCCAGTCGGCAGAAATGATTTATTGAAAGCGTTAGTTGAACCATGAATGCGTTGAACACTGTGACAATTAAACAGACGTCGTGATGACCTCACGGGCGGCAGGATTAGGCTCTCACGTAAGTGAGGAAAACGGTAATATAGCTTATGAAAAAGGTAGAGACTTGCTATCTTACGACAGGATGCCGGGGGGGGGGGGGGGGGGGAGTTAGACCAATCGAACCTTTAATGAAGGTGGCGAATGTTGTGTCTCGAAGAGAGTGTAAACATTTAGGCAAGAATATTCTCGAGTGAGGGAACGCAACGGACAGCAAATCAAGCGAGTATACTCCGCGCGGGGGATAGATTCTCTGCTGGAACCTGATGTTCGACAAGACGCGGCCACGCCACTCGGCGAATAGGGCGAGTCCTTCCAATACGCCACGGACGCTTCGTACATACCACCTGCACTGAGCCATAGAAATCGCCTATGGCCTGCACGCGGCGCCAGCGCCGCTTCCACCACTGGTGGACATCACACGAGCGTCGCTTGCATTGGGAACCCGTCGAAACGCGGTCGCCGCTGCCGCGATCGAACCCGCCCACTGAGCAGCGGAGCGCCGTGTTGGCCCTAAGCTATCGTGCTTGAAATCACGTGTGTGTGTGTATATGTATATATATATATATATATATACAGCTTTAGCTTGCTGCGGCGACCCGGTACCAACAAAAACAATAACGTCAACGACAGCAGCAGCAGCAGCAACAACAACAACAACAACAACAACAATAATAATAATTATTATTATTATTATGATAATTATGATAATAATAATTCTTATTATAATCATGATAATAATAAATTTGTTATGCCATTGCAAACCAGTGTTATGTCACTACTTGACTTGAAGACCTTATTCATGTGGGCACATTCACAGCACTTGAAAGCGAGCACATTCAATAAGGATATTAATTAGTTATGCTAGTTACCCAATTAGCGGACTACGACAGCTGCGGGCCAATATCTTTTCCACCCAAGTGACAGTAGTAATCTACGGGTTCTCATACAGCAAATACGCAGCTTTTAAGAGCGAATTCCTTTCTACCCGCATATTTTATGCACAGAACACGATATACTTTGCCATGCTGGGGCAAAGGTACGCACCTCGGGAACGTGCACGGCCACCGTTGTCTGGAAGCGAGCAGAGGTGGTGCCTGTTCGGAAGGCGAGCAGAGCACTGCTTGCGAGGTCGTAGGCCAAGCACTTGCTGAGGATGGCGTACGGGTTGTACCAGGCCTCTAAGCTTTCTCGGAAATATCGCCCCCCCCCCCCCCCGCCCAAGCATTAGCCGAAGGCATGGGAACAGCGCAAAAAAAAAGAAGAGACGAGAAGCACGAGCGCTCATAAAGTCTGTTTATTGCGCCGATCAGTGAATACGTGCCAGGACACGTGCTCTGCCATTTGACGTCAGGTTGTAAGAATTTAAGTTTCGCTATCTTCTATTCTAAGGCCATTTAACGCCCAAAAGACACTGCAGGACAAAAAAGAAACTGGACGTAGATGTGCCGGTTAATTACGCAATGAAAAATCACAGGATACCCGAAATTTCTTTACTGCGCAAAAGATACGCAGTAAAGAGCACCATTTTTTCAGTAAAGTGAGTACCTTTCTTGAAGCTTTCTGCTTTATATATTCGCTTACATTGACAGTCATCGTCTATAGTTTCTGCACAACATTCCATTATTTTTAACGTACCATGCTCAAGCGCATCAAGTACACCAACGCACGTTTGTTGTCAACAGTACACGAAATTCTTTTCGAAGGCAGCAGTCGCGTAAGCTCTTCACCAAACCCGAAAAAGAAATCGCGCATCTTAGCCGTGCTTAGAATATCAAAATGCCTTGGCGGTTAGACCAATTCACTATGCCAGTGGCATTTCGACGAGAGCTTTTATCCGGTGTTTACCTTCTCCAATCCTGCCCATCTTTTTCATTCACTTCTTTCTTTTCGTTCTCTCTTCTTGCTTTCATAGTGTTTTGATAACCTGATTCTCATTATAACCTATTGTATTGCGCGATGCACAAAACAAAAGCAGTTCGTCGCCATCTAAGACGAACCGACTAGCGCGACGTCCTACCCTTTTCAAGTCTTTTAGCCATTGCCGTCATACATTTCTCGCAAGGTTGCCAGCTTCCATGCACTTTTCTGCTTGGTAAGTCACAAGACGTACGGCGTGGTTTGTGTGAAAACTCACCCATTAGGACTGCCATCGTTTCGAGCTACAAAACTGTCAAGTTTCTCGCGCACTCTCGTCACCATGATTTCAGCATGACCTATTAATTTGTGAAACGCTTAATCCACCTTTCATTTTCGGTGGTTGCTGTAGCGATCTTTGCCGATTGAGTTCACAGCTACACTCGGCGAACTCAGTGCGGCAGCATAACTAAATGGGCAGCCTTTAAAAAGAAAGAAAGAACACACTACGGCTCGCTGAAATTCAACTATACTTTCAGCTGGCAACGTGGAGTGGGTACAACCTTGTCATACCATGCCAATTTACGGCTCTTGTCGCAGCTTTCCTGCTGCGTTATAGCACTGCTTTAATCCTGACCAAAAATTTGCTCTAACGCGTTGCGACTAAGTGCCGTACACACGCATATTAATAAAAGGGTGTACACGTATGTTGCTAATTCAAAGTTCAAATTTCTGGCGGCCTTCTAAACTATTTTTTTTAATTCACCTCATTGAGTAACGGTGATGCACTGCGGTGAAGTTCAGCAGATAGATGAAGGAGGCAATACCCAAAAGTTGTGGACATGATACTGGAGCCATGCTCATGTTTATTATACAGCGTCCCCTGACTGCAGCAAAAGGTTGCCCGATTTACGCAAGCATGAGCGCACAGAAAGTATTCACATAACATCACGTACGCCATTGCGTAGTCCTATTCACATCTTCCACTCCGCTTCTGCAGATAAACGGATATACATAACGCGCAGCTTTCCACCATGCTGGCAATATGGCGTCCTCGATGTCAATTCATAGCTCCTGAGGGCGGGACATGATGACTGCGTCTCTAATCTGTCTCCCTCGTGGGAAAATAGGGGAAAGGCGGAAGATAGAAATTAAAAACGATGAACAAAAAGGGGAACAAGGTGAAAGCGGGAGTCAACGCTTCCACAAGTGGACTTGTTTTTTTTTCAAGGCAACATAAGCTTTCCTTGGCACAGTATATGTAGGTAGGGTTCTTCTAAATGGGTGAGGGGGTAAGGCGGGCGGGTATGGCAAAGAACGAAGGTGTGTTACGGCGAGGGTGTAGAATTGAGAATAAAGGAGTGCTGTGCACAAGGCCGGTGACACGGCCGTCTGTCAGTCACATGTCAACGGCCGTGTGTCAGTCGGCGTGTCAACAGCGTGCACCCTCTATTACATGCTTCGCTGGTGGTCGTGGGTGATCCTGTCTGTGAAGGAGATAATAGAAGGAGCGGCAGAAACCGGTGCTCGTGAAAAAAAATGTAAAAAAATATTGAAAATGAATGAATAAATAAATAAATAAAAGAAAAAAAGAAAGAAAGGCAAGGAGAAAGAACGAAATAAAAAAGGACAAACGAAGGAAAAGAAAAAGAACAAAAAGATATAAAAAGAAAAAACACTAAGCAACCAAACTAAGTGTTGTTCCCTAAGCTTCAAATTTAGCAGAGCGAACCGATTTTAAAGTTCCCTTTGAAACGTTTATGCCTACTGGTTGCAGTGGGTAATCCTGTCTGTGAAAGAGATAATAGAAGGAGCGGCAGAAACCGGTGCTCGTGAAAAAAATATATAAAAAATATTGAAAATGAAGGAATAAATAAATAAATAAATAAAAGAAAAAAGAAAGAAAGAAAGAAAGGCAAGGAGAAAGAACGAAATAAAAAAGGACAAACGAAGGAAAAGAAAAAGAAAAAGAACAATAAGATATAAAACGAAAAAACACTAAGCAACCAAACTAAGTGTTGTTCCCTAAGCTTCAAATTTAGCACAGCGAACCGATTTTAAAGTTCCCTTTGAAACGTTTATGCCTACTGGTTGCAGTGTCTTGAACTTATGGATAAGGTATGATTCTCTGTATTTTGTTTCTCGTTCAGAACCGAAATTTGACTTTCAGGATGTAGAGTTTAAGTTAATCAGTGTTATGACCTGATTGGTACGACCGACTCGCCCAACAACGTGCTCTTCTGATTGGTTGAAATGCTCGGTGACGGCGTTCGGAAGCTCTTTAGCTGTGTCCGCGCGATGTCCGTTTAATCTGACGTTCATTAGTTGTCCCGTTTCGCCGATATATTGTTTGTTACAGAAAGAACACTCAAGCATATAAATCACATCCGAACTTGTACAAGTAAAGCTAGTTTTGACTACGTGTGTACAACTATTTGCGGTACTTCTAATTTTAACGTCACTTTGAAGGTGCCCGCAGCTTCTGCACCTGGGGCGACAACATGCTTTTATAACGGAGGAATGCTGTTGGCTGATATTCGCGCGCAATAACATGTCCCAAAATTTGTGTTGCGGCTATAGCTAACCCTTGGTACATCCGGGAACGCTTTTCTGAGACGCTCGTTACTTGCTAATATTGGGTGGTATTTCCGTAGGATGTTGTTTATATATGAGAGTGCATTAGAGTATTTTATTATAAAGGCTGGTGGTCTGTCAGACACTGGTGTACGCTGTTTCTTCGCTAATTCCGACTGTCTCTCCAATCCTGACGCGACATCATAAGCTCAATCGAGATCAACTTGTGGATAGTTTCTTTTTGCTAGCGTTGTTTTAAGGCCATTTAGGTGGTGGATATAATCGTGGTCTTCGCTGCAGATTCGTCTTATTCGTTTCGCTTGCAGCACAAAAATTCCTTGCTTGCAGTGTCGCGGGTGATGACTGTTGTAGTCTAAATATTGCTGGCTATCCGTAGGCTTCCGGTAAAGTGTCGTTCTCAGTTTACCGTTTTCTATGTAGACCGTCGTGTCGAGGAAGTTGATTTGTCTAGGAGAGTGGTGAGCAGTAAATTTAGTACTCTGGTGAAAGCGGCTGAAATGAGTAATTAAGTCGGTTAACGCACTTGTGCGGTGTACCCATATTATAAATATGTCGCCGATGTAACGGAGACGGGTGTGGGGTTTTAAAGCGTAGGATTTCAACAGGTCTGCTTCGAGCTGTCCCATGAAAATGTTCGCATGCGTGGGAGTGAATGGTGTTCCCATGCTAGTGCCGAAAGTTTACAGGTAATGAATAGAAGCGAATTCTAAATAGTTGAGCATGAAAACTAACATAAGGAGTGACAGGTAAACTTCAGGAGCGTGCGCTTGGGGATTGATTGCTAGGCATTTCCATACAGCTTTAATTCAGTCACTCATGGGTATGTTAGTGTAAAGAGCAGCAACATACAAAGTGACTAGAATAGCGCGGTCGGAAAAGATTTGGTTGGCGTTGATGCCGTCGATAATTCGAAGGAAGTGCGGTGTTTCTTGAACAAAAGATGGGAGGGTTGTGAGGATGTTTGACAGGTGGTGATTTAAGAATTTAGATAGTGACTCGGTAGGCGTGCTGTTATTAGACACAATAGGTCGACCTGGGATTTCTGCTGTAAATATTGCTTCGACGGGAACTTTATTTATTTTCGGAAGAAGATCAAAGCGGCCTGCTTCTTTGTTCTTAGGCATCATGAAGCGATATTCAGATTGAGCGATTAGCTCACTGGACAGGAGCACCAGTATAGTGCGTTGCACAGTATCGCTGTAGTCTGAAGTTGGGTTACATATATTATTTAAGAGCTAAAAGAAAAACATAAAAGAAAGGTGCTCCAGCCCGTACCAGAAGGTACAACGGGCTTTAAGTTGGGTTACAGACAAGTTTTCTGTAATGGGTGTGGTTGCTCAGATGTTTGGAGGCCTCATAGATGTACTTTTCTATAGGCCAGATTGGGATACTGCCGCCTTTGTCTGCTGGTGTTATTGCAATATCATTCCTCTATCACCCCTTCGCGCAACAGATGGAAAATCGTCGCTACCCACTAACCCGGTACGCTGAAACCGACGCTCTTATGGACTCTTATGAAGTTGCTAGCCCGCCACATCGTCCTACGACATGATGCATCCTCTGTCCTCATCACCAATCGCGGTGCAGTATTCACAGCCGACCTTCTCCAGCCGATGCATAGCTCTGACCGCAGGAGCACTGCGTATCATCGTAAACAAATGGATTAACGGAGCGTCTCAACAGAACACTGGCTGATATACTTTCCATGTATATCGACATAGAAGATAAAACGTGGGACGGCGTTTTGCCACATGGGAGATTCGCCTATAACACTAGTGTACAGGATATCACGTCCTTCGAACTTGTGTATGGGCGACGCATCGCGTCAAGACTTGACGCCATGGTATCTGTGGAAGACCAGCCTGTGGCCCGACCAACGTACGCGAGGATGAGTTAGTACGAAGAGCCGGAGAAGCACGCCAGCTTGCTCGGCGTCGTGTTCGGAGCCAACAGCGTAGTGACACCCTTCATACAACTAGGGTCGACGCGTGGGTCTGGACGCCCATCCGTTACCGGGAACTCTCGGAAAAGTTGCTGTGCCGCTATTTTGGTCTTACAAATTTACACGCCGCCTCAGTGACGTTACCTACAAAGTTGTCCCGAATAGTTCTCACCCCGGTTTGCTCTGTCATCGTCCTCACGCGGAAGTTGTTCATGTAGTGCGCATGAAGCTACATTATGCGCGTACATGAACGTTGCACCTCAGGAGTTCCATTTCTTGCTGTCAACTCCGCTGAAAACTACCGAGACGGTCTCTTTTCGCATGTGGGGCAATTAAAACAATGATGTGGGGCTTTCGCACCGCAGGAACGCGCGCGCAAAGGTTAACGTCATGACAGACGATGAAGCGCGTTCGCTGCATGCTCTCTCTGGTCCGCCAATAGAAAGACAGCGTGTATTTTTCCCGCCTCCGTCTTCAACCTAAGGTAAAATATATTATCATAACCGCATGACAAGCTAAAGGCGATAACAATCCCGTAATCCTCTTAGTGCCAAATGGGCCGTCGGGTCTTTTCCATCGTTCCTCCACGGCCAGCGGCCACGGGACATCGAAGCCTATACCTGTAGGAGACGGAATGTGAAGCGTCATGGCGCTTCAACTGACCCTTGCCCTACCTCCGCCGGTCTTCCTCACTGTACCAGAGCGACGACACCGTTACGAAGGGAAGGTCGCCAAGCCTCCGTAGGGGAAACTAAATCCAGTGACGTCGGGAGGTTGCACCGTTTGCCAAGGAAGTACGAAAGATCCTCCGTCGACGAAGGTGCGACCGTAAATCAAGACGACGTCACGACCTGAAAACCCGATGACCGCGCCATCCGAAAACATGACTACGTGACCGGACACCACGGCACGGAACGACGAGAGAAGACGGCTCCCAGATGACCCATGCTCGCGCACTGGCGAGGGTCATGAAGCGGTTAAGTGAGGCAAGACCGCCCAACCACGATAACTTCTCCCAATGCAGCCGTGATCAGACTGAGTGCCACGCGGCCCAGTCTGTGACTGAGCCCAGGCGAAGCAGGACGTCAAGTGCAGTCTTGGAGGCGACCATGGCGGAAGTCGAGTGACAGCGCTCGTAGACACTGGGGCTGACTACTTGGTGTTGAGCTGACGGCTTTTTGCCCAGTTGCGGAAGGTCACAACACAGTAGGATGGCCCGCAAATTCTAGAGGTCACCTCATAAGGCCGACTGGTAGATGCACTGTGCGAGTATCTGTTTGTGAACATGCGTACACCGTGAGCTTCGTCATCCTGCAGCAGCACTCCCGTGACGTGGTCCTCAGGACGAACTTCTTGAGCGACATCAAAGCAGTGATTGATCTACAGGCAAAGTGTATAACCCGCGACGGCGTAGTGATCCCGATCACAGGAGAGAAACTGTTCCCACCGCAGCTCTCACAATCCTTGAGGAGCAAGTTAGTATCTCACTCTGTGTTAGCATATTGGCATCCGTTGAAACCAACGTGGAGTCACGGAGACGGCATCGCCGAAATGAACACGCAACTACTTCTCAATCGCCAGGTTTTTCACACGCGGGTTGGTCCGTCTCCACCAAGGTCAAGCAAAAGTCATGTGAGCAAACTTCCATGCTGAGCACAACTCCGCAACTACGGTCGCTTTCTTAGGCGATGTAAGCAGAACAGGAATACTGTTAAACTACCTGAGTCATCAATATATCGAGTGTCAACGACATGTTCAAAGCTAGATGTGAACCCCGTCATGCCAAAACACACGTAAGAGGAGTGACGCAGCTTTTTCCAAAAATATTCTAAATGCTTCTCGAATTTTTCGAAGATCCGGCAAACGCCAAGTGCGAAGCCATATATTAATACTTTTGATTTAAAACGATAGGAGTGGGCACTATATACAGCCGTTTTGCGACCGAGCTCGAGATTCGTCGATTCCGCTAGGTGGCAGAACAGAAGAGAAATGTGGCTGCGGCTGTGAACGTGGCTCGCAGTGGCTAGCAGTGTGGCTCAACATTCGTCCGCGGCTACGGCAATGGCATGATCCTAGCGTGATTCACACCGTGCTAATACTCCGCCGTCCCGGTAGCTGTGGCTTGCGCCTCTATAAAATAGGCTCGAAACTGTGATCACTGCTGGGCTGGTCTTTCGCTAGGTGCTCCTGCTGGTGCGGGGCCATTGTTTCTTCGTAAGACCGAAGTTATTTGTCCTTTCGTACGCGTTAATCTTTTTCCATGTTGTTGCGGCGCATGCACTTCTCTGACCCGCGTGAGCAAGCAACGATGGGCTGGCTGTACAGCTATTCCATTTGGTGTAGAGGGCCTTCCTTTTGTGGTCTTTTATTTCTTAATGTAGTGGTAATTATCGTATCAACAAAAAAGGGGTAATTTTTATAGCTGCACACGTGTGGATGTGCAGGCACTCAGTCAAACAATCGTGAACCTTTACTTGTGATTTAGAGCTTTGTTAGCATTGTTTCACTATAGCCATGTTTCCAGTAGTGAAATTTGGCCTAAAAGATTTTTTTGGTGCTTGAGAAAATGTAACGCTTGTTGAGTTGTTCGCATTTACGCGAAAGAAGCTGCTGTCGGCTGTTGGAATCGCACCGCTGGCACGAGTTGTTGGGAAATCGGCGCTGACGCCCGTTGTTGCACCTGGGTCGCAAGCCCCAAGGGTAGCGTTGGCCTGGCGGCCTGGGGTACAACTGGAAGCATCCGAAGGTCCCGGCAAAGCATGAGTCGACTGGTAACAACAAAACAACTTGTTTATTCTAACATCGCAAAGAGTTGGCGGTCAGGTCGACCGAAGTAGAAAGACGGGAGTGCACGTTACTCAACAGAAGAAATCGGAGCCTCCTTTGGCGTCCGGGGGCAGCTGCTTTTATACTCTCGCAGTTGAGGGCAAGAAGGAACCCCTCTATAGACGAGCACGTGACTGTGCCGCTCGGGCACAATGGGATGAGAAGGTGGCGCAGCCGTCGTGCCGGCGCCGTTCGGGCACAATGGGAAGAGAAGGTGGCGCATACGTCGTGTCGGCGCCGGTCAGACCCCCTCGCTTCACAGTTGGGGGAGCTCCTCTCCCCGGCTGCCGCGCTTCGACAAGCGTCGGCACCAACATGCACATACACACACACACGCACATGAAGACACGTGGCATTAGAACAGGCCTGGACGCGCTTGGCGGGGAGGCGTAGCGGCGGCGCCGAACGGGCCAAAATGTCTGCCGCTTTGAACGAAGCCCCGGCGTCCGTTGCATCCGCGCCGGCTATACCGCGCGTCGTAGGCGAAACGTAACAGACCGCCCCGCCGGGGGAAGGAGATCCCGATGGTCAGGGGACTGCATCCGCTGTCCAGAGGGATGTCGCTCGATGATGCTCATAACCGAAGTCGGGCGTCCCTCGACGTTTCTTGAGCGCAGCGCACAGAGAAGGCCTCGTTCTCTCGTTCAGGTTCGCACAGGACACTGCAAAGTGACTTCGGGAGAGTTCACATTTTTGTTCTCGTTCCCGGCAAGCGTTAGAACTACGCTGAAACTCAACCGCTTAGTCAGCAAGCACGGCACAACCCTCACTAAGCCCTGCCAGGCTCTTTCCCCTTTTATACCACTGCCTAGTTCCTTACAGTAGTCTAGCAGCACTCAGAACGCGTCTACAAATTGGAAAATTGCACTAGAAAGCACATCATCACTGTGAAACACTACACAAAAACAATATGTTAAAAATCCTGCCTCAGGAAGAAAAACATCAGTAACAAACAGTTTTGAGGCTGATTCCTACGTTAGGGGCTTCGACTTAAGCCATCGGCGTTACCGTTGAGACTCCCATTTTTGTAACGCACCTCAAAGGAATATTGTTGCAAAGCGAGGCTCCAGCGCAGGAGGCGGCCATTTTTGGGAGAGATGGTCTGCAGCCATTGGAGAGGGCAGTGATCCGTCTCAATGATAAACCTCGAGCCGGCTAGATAGCATGACAATTTCTGAACGGCCCACACGAGACACGCACACTCTTTCTCGGTGGCACTGTACGCCTGCTCACGACTGGTCAGCTTACGACTAGCATACAGGACGGGGTGTTCTACTTCTCCATTTTCCCGTTGGCACAGTACAACGCCCATGCCTCGCTCACTAGCATCGCACTGAACAACGAACCCTTTTGTGTAGTCGGGCGATCGTAGCACAGGCTGGCTTGTTAGGGCGCTCTTTAGGGCGCTAAAAGCTCTTTCCTTTGTCTCGTCCCAGACGACTGTTTGCGGCTATGTCTTTCTTAGAGCATCCGTCAGGGGAGCTGCGATATCAGAGTACCTGGGGATGTACCTCTGATAGTAGCCGGCGACAACTAAGAACGACCGAATATCGGTCTTCGTGCGCGGTTGCGGGAAGTCTCGCACAGCGGCCACCTTTAATTCAGAGGGGCGGCGACGACCCTGACCAATCACGTGACCGAGGTAGACAACCGCGGCCTGTGCTAACTGGCACTTGGGAGCCTTGACTGTCAAGCCCGCTTCGCGCAGGCGGGTTAATACTGCCCGCAAGTGTGCCATATGCTCAGACAAGGATGCGGAGAATATCGCTACGTCGTCTAGATACGGCAAAGCGAATTCTTGCTGTCCCCGCAACACTTTATCCATGAGGCTTGAAAAGCAGTATGGCGCGTTCTTCAAACCAAAACTCAACACTTTCGGACGGAATGTTCCCATTGGTGAAATGAACGCCGCATACCTACTAGCCTCTTCTGTAAGTGGAACCTGCCAATAACCCCTGACAAGATCTAGGGTGGAAATAAACTGAGCGCTACTAACTTTCTCAAGGCGCTCCTCGATGTTAGGGATCGGATAAATTTGATCCCTAGTGATGGAATTAAGCCTGCGGTAGTCGACGCAAGGACGAGGTTCCTTGCCCGGTACCTCAACTAAAATCAAAGGGGAGGTATAATCACTCTCACCTGCCTCAATAACACCGAGCTGTAGCATTTTCTTTACCTCAGCCTCCATAATATCGCTCTGGCGGGGTGACACCCGGTACGCCTTGGATCGTACTGGCTCTGGGGAGGTAAGTTCTATGTCATGAGTAAGGACAGAAGTCCTACCAGGCCTCTCAGAGAACAGACCTTGAAACTCTTGTAAGAGCTGGTGTAGTTCGGTTTTCTGCTCAGGCGACAGCGATGCTTTACTGATTAAGTCACTAATGACTTGATCGGTGTCTTCCCTGTTCGTCACTGAGCCTAGTCCCGGAAGCTCGACCGGAAGCTCTTCAGGAACGTTTACCACCATGCACACCACTGCTTCCCTTTGTCTATAAGGTTTGAGCAGATTACAGTGGTAAACTTGCTGTGCTTTCCGCTTTCCTGGCAGACTCACCACGTAGTTGACGTCTGACAGTTTTTGAACAATCCGTGCTGGGCCCTCCCACTGCACGTCTAGTTTGTTGTTTAGCGATGTGCGCAATATCATGACCTCATCGCCCACCTCAAAACGACGGGCCCTGGCTGTCCGATCATAATAAACCTTGGCCCTCTGCTGGGCCTTTGCCATTGCTTCACCTGACAACTCCTGTGCCCTTCTTAAGCGTTCGAGGAGCTTAAGCACGTACTCCACCACGACTGGGTCGTCGCCCCTGCCTTCCCACGATTCTCGAAGCATGCGAAGCGGAGATCGCAGCGAGCGACCGTACACCAGCTGAGCTGGCGAAAACCCCGTAGCCGCATGCGGCGCGGTCCTTAATGCAAACATCACCCCAGGCAGACACAGCTCCCAGTCAGCTTGATGTTCAAAACACAATGCTCTCAACACGCGCTTCATGACGGAGTGGAGCTTCTCAACGGAATTCGACTGTGGGTGGTACACTGAGCTGTGTAACAGCTTTACCCCACACCTTTCGAGAAAAGTTGTCGTCAAAGCGCTAGTAAACACTGTGCCCTGATCTGATTGGATTTCCGCAGGAAAACCAACTCGCGCAAATATGGACAGTAGTGCATTGACTATCTCAACTGATCTGAGTTCTTTAAGCGGCACTGCTTCAGGGAACTTTGTCGCTGGGCAGATCACAGTCAAAATGTGTCTGTACCCCGTGGCTGTTACCGGCAGAGGTCCCACTGTATCAATAACGAGCCGTCTAAAAGGCTCCGTAATGATAGGTACCAATCTCAACGGTGCCCTCGATTTGTCCCCTGGTTTGCCCACCCGCTGACAGGTGTCACATGTCCTCACGAAATGGTCTGCGTCCCGAAAACACCCTGGCCAATAGTACTCTTGCAAGAGATGGTCCTTAGTTTTCTTAACTCCTAGTTGTCCGGACCACGAACCCCCGTGCGACAAGCGCAACAGATCCTGACGATAGCATTGAGGCACGATCAGCTGATCGAACTCCGCTCCCTTGCGGTCTAGATACTTCCGGTACAGGACTCCACCTCTTTCCACAAAACGCGCATTTTTCCTGGCGATACCTTCCTTGACATTGCAGCGCACGTTTTCTAGGCTGCCATCCTTCTTTTGCTCGGCTATCAAAGCCGACCGGCTGACTTTTAGCAACCTATCAAGTCCGTCTGACGTAGGCGCGATGAGCAAATCTGCAGATAGCTCTTCTAACTTTCCCTTATCGGGCATTTCCTCTCCAGTATCTGGCGCCTTCAACGCTACAGGCTCAATTTTATTCAGTTCGGGCGTGCTCTGAATATCGGCTTGCTGCGCCTCTGACCCTTTTTCATTGTTTGATAACGTCGGCCCCGCAACTACCGCCTTTGCAGCGAGCTCCCGAACCTTCGATCTGGTTAAGGCCTGAACGCTAGCCTCACCAAACAAAAGCCCCTTCTCGCGCAGGAGGTGATCGGACCTGTTCGAAAATAGGTACGGGTACTGGGGGGGCAGCATAGATGACACTGCGGCCTCCGTCTCAAGCGCTCCGAAAGGTCCTTCAATAAGCACTTTTGCTACGGGCAGACACACGCTATGAGCTTCCACGGCTTGCTTGATCCATGCGCACTCGCCTGTGAACATATCGGGTTCTACGTAGGAGGGGTGAACTACATCCATCGTAGCTGCGGAATCGCGAAGCACTCGGCACTCTTTCCCGTTCACGAGGAGGTCTCGCATGTAAGGCTCGAGAAGCTTCATGTTCTCGTCAGTGCTGCATATTGACAAAAACACAACATTTGGTTTTGTTTCCGGACACTGCGCCGAAAAGTGACCCGGCTTCTGGCACGTATAACAAACGCGCGCTTGCCTCGTCTCGAACCGCTTTCTGCGTTCGGCTTCGGTTGCCGCCGTCTCCTTTCGTTCGTTTTGCCGCCGTCTCCGCCGTCTCCTTTCATCCGCACTACGCGTGTTCCCCTTTGCTCTCATGCGTGTGAACTTCGGCCTCTCAAACTTCGAGCCAAATTCACCCTTTTGACCGTCCTTAGCTCCGCGAGCCCGACGCGTCACAAACTCCTCGGCTAGCTCGGCGGCTTTAGCCACTGTACTAACGTCTGGCCTATCCAAGACCCAGTACCGCACGTTCTCAGGTAACCGACTATAAAACTGTTCTAGCCCGAAACACTGCAGAACTTTCTCGTGGTCACCAAACGCTTTCTCTTCTTTGAGCCACTCCTGCATGTTTGACATAAGCCTGTACGCAAACTCTGTATATGACTCACTTTTGCCTTTCTCATTTTCCCGAAACTTCCGACGGAACGCCTCCGCTGACAGCCTGTACTTCTTTAGCAGACTCGATTTCACTTTGTCGAAATCCTCTGCCTCCTCTCTATTCAAGCGAGCGACTACGTCGGCCGCCTCGCCGGGTAACAAAGTGAGCAAGCGCTGTGGCCACGTTTCCCGAGAGAACCCCTGCTTCTCGCACGTTCGCTCAAAGTTAACCAGGAACAAACCAATGTCCTCACCAAGCTTAAACGGCCGCATCAGGTCAGTCATTTTGAACAATACGTGTTCTCCTGCACCGTGTGCCTGACTTCCATTACGAGCGCGTTCCATCTCTAACTCGAGACGCTTCATTTCCAAAGCGTGTTGACGGTCACGCTCTTGTTGCTCTCGCTCTTTCTGTTCTTTACGTTCACGCTCTTCTCTTTTTGCAGTCTCCCTCTCCTCAATGGTCTCAAGGCATTCCGACAGCTCGTCATCCTCAGCTTCTAACTCAAGAATAGCCCTTAGCAGTTCTGGTTTTCTGAGTTTGTCCGAGACATCCAGACCCAACTCTCTTGCAAGCTCCAGCAATTTCGGTTTGCGCAACGACTTCAAATCCATGGCTGCTCTGAATGCTGCTTTCTCTACTGCCTAATATTGTCTTGCCGCAAACTAACCCGGCAGCAACGACAACCACAATTACCAGCTCTGTTTCTGACACTAACAAAAGCCTGGCAAAGCTCAGAAGAAGAAAGTCCCGCACTCACCAAACCTCGCAGCCAAGAATTCAGCGCAGTCGTTCCGCTGCAGGCAACCAGTCATCACACAGGGCTCGTTGCACTGCTCCCGGATCGTCGTTGAGCTGCTCAGCATACAGTCAACTGCATATCTTCGCTGCTGGCCTCCGTTGTCGCGATCGCACCGCTGCCACCAGTTGTTGGAATCGCACCGCTGGCACGAGTTGTTGGGAACTCGGCGCTGACGCCCGTTGTTGCAGCTGGGTCGCAAGCCCCAAGGGTAGCGTTGGCCTGGCGGCCTGGGGTACAACTGGAAGCATCCGAAGGTCCCGGCAAAGCATGAGTCGACTGGTAACAACAAAACAACTTGTTTATTCTAACATCGCAAAGAGTTGGCGGTCAGGTCGACCGAAGTAGAGAGACGGGAGTGCACGTTACTCAACAGAAGAAATCGGAGCCTCCTTTGGCGTCCGGGGGCAGCTGCTTTTATACTCTCGCAGTTGAGGGCAAGAAGGAACCCCTCTATAGACGAGCACGTGACTGTGCCGCTCGGGCACAATGGGATGAGAAGGTGGCGCAGCCGTCGTGCCGGCGCCGTTCGGGCACAATGGGAAGAGAAGGTGGCGCATACGTCGTGTCGGCGCCGGTCAGACCCCCTCGCTTCACAGTTGGGGGAGCTCCTCTCCCCGGCTGCCGCGCTTCGACAAGCGTGGGCACCAACATGCACATACACACACACACGCACATGAAGACACGTGGCATTAGAACAGGCCTGGACGCGCTTGGCGGGGAGGCGTAGCGGCGGCGCCGAACGGGCCAAAATGTCTGCCGCTTTGAACGAAGCCCCGGCGTCCGTTGCATCCGCGCCGGCTATACCGCGCGTCGTAGGCGAAACGTAACACGGCCAAGCTTGTCAACGTGCTGATAAGCTTACGGACTATATTTGCAATGTTCGGAAATTTCTTGGGTAGCGCGTTAACGTGTTCTCCGTAGGAGGACCATAATATAACAGTGAAAATAGAGGACCGTTGTAACTGCGTTGCTATGTTAGCTAAACTAATGACATATTTGTTCGTTTCAATATGTGTTCCGGTGCCAATACGACATGTTTGGCGTCACACATTGTTATTGCGTGGGCATGCTTCAGAGGAGTCAGCTTTTGTTTCCGACAGCTGTGGCTGAATGCTTTGGGGAATAAACCATGTAAAATTACTCGTCGGAACAGGCGGTTGCACAGCAAGGAGAGAAGCCACGACCGACAATTTCCATTTTGTCACATTATGCGGATACGTTGGCTACGGCAAGTACTGCTGTGTAAAATGGCGCGGCAACAACGGCCAGACACACAGGAAGCCTGACATTAGGTTGTTCTGGCTGCCACGTCATAATAGGTGGCCTATCATTATTATTTTTTTCTAGTCGTAACACGTTTTCCTCACACGGTAGCTCTTTCTTACGGCGTTAATCTTTGCACATACGTACTTGCTATTGCCCCCTATGATTCAAATCATCAAACGCTGCCACACTGCATGACAAACATTGGCTGCAAACTTGTAATGCTCCTACTTTATCTTTGAAGCGATGCACCTTACATATGCTGCTCGACATACCAAACTTCCGTATTAGACTGACTATGTTAGTCCTTTGAACTTTTAGAGCTCAGTTAAGAGCGAGAACTGCGCTAAGCGGGAGCTTTCTAACAATACAAGTAACTGGTCAGCATTCTGTTCCGTACTTGTTCTGTCTTCAAACATCATAAATAGTAAATTTTGCTAAGATAATGCCCAAGAAGACGTGTAAAGCTGGACTTCCGGCTTGCTAATCGAGATTTTACTTTCCCCAAGGCAAGGATTGGTCGCAGTATGCCGGGCGAGATTACCTTCTTTCAAAACCAGCCTTAGTAGTGAGCAATAGATATTGCATGTGCATTGAACACTTCACAGCACACTGCTTTACGGAACATGAACAAACTAGCTGAGAAAAACTGCAGTGCATCCGCCCCTGCCCTCCGATGACACGTTGGCAAGTCATGATAGCACAGGGTTAACTTAATTTCTTAAAGTTATGACATTGACGTGTACACATATTTCCACTAGATGTTGTGTCATGTGTGCCTCTCTAACAGGTTAACATGCCCTACTTATTGGTCCTAAGCTTGTTTTTGACTGGCGCAAGCCACCTTCTTCTGTGTGTTAATGCAGTCACTAAACTCTCAGTATATTTACTAAATGGTCCCTGTTATATGGGCTTTGTAGTTTGACAAAAGGTCGTCATGGTAGCACCAGTGGCGTGAAGTTACAGAGCCACCAACCTCTTCGCCGATGTGCTGTGTTTCTATATTTAACATATTGAAACCCTGTGAACATACGCACATTGTTATTGAATGTTCTGTGCTTTGTTCTACACGGCACTGGCATTTTGTCTTGTCCAGTGGTGTCCTCGGTCATATTTGGCATTTGTCACCCTCGAAGCCTTTGACAGCACGACAGACGACTGGCCCAGGAGAATCGGGGCCGGTGACTGCAGTGCACCTTGCCCACCACTGGACACAGTGGATCGTAAAAATTCAAAGCAACATATTTGTTTCTGTATGTAGAATAGTACATACAGCATTGGATGCAATGCTTTATTGCGAGTTAATTATGTGACACTCCAACCGCATTTTAGCCGTCGCCGTGATGTTCCGCATTAAGCCCATGGGCGACAACAGCGTCGCAGCGCGTCGCGCGCTGCGTGCGCGCGGGTGAGACTCTACCCGAGGGACGATGGTGGCTCAATCTGGCGCCCGCGAGAAAAGCGGAGAGCGCCGTCTTCAAACGCCGTGGAGGAATGGGAGGTGGAGAGGGGGGTAGTGTTGTGTCCCGACAGCAACTGCGCATTTCGGGACTGGGCGCAAGGGCAACTGACGATCGCGCCTCAATCTCACGCGCCATATATGGAGGAAAGCGGGTAGGCCGCGTGGCAGGGAGGGGGTGGCTTCGATTCTTCCAGCAAGTGCGTAATTTGCCCGGCCTCGCGCAGTCGCAGGCGCCCTCTCTCGAAACGGATCTGCAGACGGCTCATACCTTTCTGGACGCTGTGTTCCCACCGCTCTTGAGTTGGAGCAATAGACCGCAGGAAGTTCGCTCGCTGCTGCTACTGCGCTTGCTCACACCAGCGTTTTGACAGCGAGTGTCCGCACTCATCCACTGTGATGTGTTCATGTTTGATTGTGCGCGTTGATACCATGCCTGTTAATTCAGTGAGCAAGCGAACGTTTACAAGTTAATACGGCCGATAATACTACTATCCTTATTTCGTACAGTTGTCTGCTAATTTGCTATCGCACTTTATGTTTCGCCTTTCGGGCGAAACTGCGACTTTTTTGTTGCTGTTATGGCAGTTCACCTCGCAGCAGTACACTGGACTCCTTGGCTACCCCACCGCAAAACCATCGCGAAACAACCTTGAAGCGAGGCACAATTTCGCAATGATCGCGGGCACCGTGCAAGAACCTCGCAACGTGGTCGACTTCGGCTGTCCGCTAGGTCGACTTCGGCTGTCCGTGAATGCGGCTGTCCGCTAGACGTAGTGGAGTTGGCGTCTGTTGCTAAGTTGGGAGCCCTATAGAAGACGGCGCTTCATCCCCGCCTTTGTTTCTTGTGGGCGCCAGATCGAGCAGCCATCCTTCTCGGCTCATCCTCCCGTGCTTACACTCTCGCCGCATACGGCAGCGATCTTATCGCACCTTGTCTTTATACGGAACACCACGGTGACGATGACGTCGTGAGTTCGCTCGGAGTGCCTACATAATTGCTGCCGAATTACGGACCTCCCGCAAGACCTCATCGTGTTAATGTCCCTCTGAATAAGCTTTGCAGCGCAAAGCACATCTTGCAATCATGCTTGTACCCACTAGTCCTGGTAGAAGCATTTGAGTTACAAAGGCTTTCGACAGCCAGCAGATGGCGCCACAATATTGCATATTTGCAAGCGACTTGCTACTCACTCGTGGCCCCGCAGGACGGCGCCAAGGACGAAGTGTTGCGTGTACTCGAAGTAGCTCTGCTCGGCGTACGACAGCAGCGCACTGAGTGCTGTTCCATTGTAGGCAGTGAGAACGGCTCCTTCCTCCTTTATCTGCGTGCAAGTTGGGTGCATTAGGCGCGAGTACCGCCACGCCACATGCAACAACACGTCCTTCAATATCCTTAGGTGACCCCGTGGGACTGGTAAGTCTTCAATCTGGTTAAACAAAGGCGATTGTCTGCCTCCACCAAGCGTCGACACTAAAGAAGACAATATGGACGTACGTGGTTGTTGAGAAGATTAAATCTTCATTATAAAATCAATTCTGGATATTATTTTGCCCTACATTACTCACATTATTAATCTCTGTACTGCAAATGCTGTATTTCCTCATGGAATGCAAGTTGCGCGCTGTTCTGTACTTTTCAAGAAGGGAGATAGGAACCAGTTAGGCAATTACCGCCCAATATCCATACTTCCAATATTCTCAAAGGTATTAGAAAAAGCTCTTCACAAACAGTTTACAGAATTTGAATCCAAACATCATATACTCACCAAATCACAATATGGGTTTAGAAAGCACCTTTCAACAGAATTCGCACTCTTAGAACAGAAGGAATACATACTAAAACAATTTGAACATAACAGTATAGTCTTGGGTATTTTCATTGATTTTACAAAAGCGTTTGACCTTATAAATCATGTATTAATTCTCCGGAAGCTTGAACGATACGGTTATCGCGGGCACGCAGCATCCATAGTCAAATCGTATCTGGAATATCGCCGACAAGCTGTAAGTGTAAATGGCTTCATCTCACAAACTCTCCCTGTCCGCTGCGGTGTTCCGCAAGGAAGTATACTCGGTCCATTTCTCTTCAATCTTTATATCAATGACATCGTCAACGTATTTCCCCTCGCAAAATTTATCATATACGCAGATGATACGAGCATATTCTTATCCGGCGAAAATGCCAATGATCTAATAGATTCAGCAAACTGCATGCTCAAACACCTAGACAAATGGACACAAAAATATGCATTGCAAATTAATGTGAGCAAAACAAAAGCAGTTGTTTTTCGGGCCAAGAATAAACAAATTACTCTGACAAAAGAAATATACTTTAAATCTTGTCCGCTAGAAATAGTACTCCAGTTTAAAACTCTAGGCGTTGTGTTTAACCAGCAGATGTCCTGGGACGATCATGTGGCCCACATTACTTCTAAATTATCACAAATAATTGGTCTGCTCTATCGCAACCGTGAAATCTTACCCTCTTGTGTTATGACGTTAGTTTATTACTCTTTATTTAATTCTCGCCTTAACTATTGTAGCCTTATCTGGGGAACTACAACACAGGCAAACCTGAACAAATTACTTGTATTACAAAAAAAAAGCAATGCGGATTGTTAAGAGATTACCGAGGTTGCATCATACAAGAGAAATATTTTTACAACACAAAATAGTTCCAGTAACAAAAATCTACGACTATCGCCTCAGCTGAACACTTAAACAAGAACATTTAAACAAAATATCTTTTATTCAAGCTCTTTCAGGCCTGAGAAGGCGTGAACAAAACTACAACACAAGAAATAAGGATATGTGGGAAATTAAAACATTTCGAACAACATATGGGCTACAAACGTTAGAACACCGGCTTCCACAACTTCTTAATGACCTATTGAGACAGGATATAACACTTCAATATGCCACATTTCAGACACTCTTGGCTTACTTTCTTTCCTAAACCTTTTCTTGTTATTTCTTTATGCAACTAAAGCCAAAACGTTTTACAGAAGTATGGTGTTACTCGGTGTTATTTCTGTTTTTTCTGTTAAAGTGCCTTTGCCATGTCATTGCATTGTGTAAACCATTAAAAGCCTTCTTCTTTTTTTTTTAAGTTATGTACCAGATGCAGCCTTTATGTAATATGTTTATATATTGCTCTGTAGTGTAATGTGACCGCCGTGGGCAGTGCTTCTTTTTGTGTATTTTCTTTTTTCTGACTTTGTATGCTACTGCCAAATAAGGGGGGCCGTTGCTCTGTCAAGCTGTTGAAAGACAGCTTTTACTTCGGTCCCCCTGCATCATCATGTATGACGTGATGGTCGAAATAAAATAAACTTACTTACTAAACTTATATATTGCTATTCCGACTCTGTTTATTTTTGCTGTTCACTCGTTTCCTACTTAGCCGTGTCGCACTCATCACGCTCTCTTGGCCGCCCTGCATTTTTCAAAGGTCTCGGCAGCCAGGCGTGTGCGTTGGGCGACTCTGTTCCGCTCCGTCGCCTCCAAACACTGCTCGACTCCCGCCGGGCACGATCAGAATAACGCAGTTAGGTGATACGGGCCTCGCGAGCTTCGGCCGTCATCTGGGCGCGACTGGCTTTAAGCTCGCGTTTACTTAGTTCAGTGTCCCGTCGCTAAAAACCTCGCTGCGGTGCGTTAATGCATGCATTGCATTAGCGACATTGCAGGAAAAAGCGGTTTTGAAAGTCTGATAGACGGGGAGACAAATTTGTGGGCAACACAACGTTACATAGTCGATTGTTGCAGTGGCGACCTTCTCAACATAATTTTAAGTAAAGTTGATTACTTCCACCGTCAAGCAGTTCGCCCCTACATGTCTGTGGGCTCAGCAAAACCTTTTCTTTCCTCTCCCCTGCCATGGGTAGCGAGCACATTTTATTTCATTTATTTAGGTAGACTATACATCGCTTAATGTTACAAATTATAACATTTGTAGACACCACTATACAATAGGCAATAAGAAATTTCTATACCAGGGAATACGAGGCGAAATGCGTCTCTATGACACCGGACTGAAGCTCAGAACCAAACAAAACGCACAGCAGTGCAGACAGTTTACAGTGAAATCTAAATCGTACAGTGCAATGCATGCTATATGGCAAGCGTAACATGCCGCAAAAATAGGATGCGCAGGATACAAGACATTGCAACCAGTCTTCAAGGAATTCATTCAAACGATAATAAAATTAGAAGAAATACGAAATACATTGAAAGACAAAACAAACAAGCAGCAATTAAAAACTTTGCAGCCCGCGTTCTGTAAACTTAAACAAAAAAAAATTTTTTTTGAGAGCTTGATTCTTCCAGAGAAGACGTGTAGCCTGCCTTTTGAACGAGAACTACGGCTTTGATTTTATTACGATGCCGACTAATCGTGGGTGAGTGTTTAAACGCTCAGATGTCTGATAATTAACGAACCGGCACCTGTAGGATGTCCTAACCATATTACTAACGCATCCTACGCCGCTCAAGGAACACACAGAGTCCGGACTGCGAAAACGCGCAAAAATTGCTGTTGCACATAATTTATTACTATCGTATATAACATTTGAAAGGTTCTGTCAAAATATGTTTCTAATCAATATGATTAAACAATTTTGGATGAGAGGTGCTCGTAGATTCCCAACAAACCGTATCTCTTTCTTTTGTAGCACGTGCAGCCTGTTACCTTTGTTTGTAACACCCTAAACTAGAATGCAATATTTAGAGAAATACACCGCATAATACGATTGATGCCTGAACCTGTTTCGTAGAATATTGTTTCGCATACCCAGTGTCCTTGATATTAAACACAACGTGATACATGATCAGTCCAGCTCAAATTATATTGGAAATGAGCACCCAAGGACGTGTTCGAAACACCTTAAATTCTTTCCTCGCGAGAAACTAATTGAGCTTCACTGCTAATAGTTTTATTTCTTGGTGGAAATATGTAGTTTTATTTACATTGCGTTTTAAATGGTTGAAAGATAGCGTAGTAGGTAGCGGTTGGAGGCAGGCATTATCCCCAGGCATCAGGCTGCTGAAGGGACTGTCACAGCAGAAGACGTTCCCATCGTCTGCATACAGAGTCATGTGAGGTGCCTCATCTGTCAGAACAAGATCGTTTATATCGTTACGATGAGGCGAAAGAGAAAACGACGATGGTCCTGGAGCCAACGAGAATGGACACAGCCTGGCTGGGCTCTCTTCCCTCTCCGCGAATGTTCGCTCTATGTAAATACATTGTAAATATTATTATACGCGTAATATTTTGTGGAGCTGCCGGGGCACCCGTCTTCGCAACGGAGCTCCGCAGCGGACGTCACATCCAGCTTGTGACAAAAAAGTGTTCATCTTTGCGTAACTCTTACAAAGACACCTCCTGATCTTACGTATAACCTTGGCTCAACACCAATACATCAGGTAACCAACTAAAAGTATCTCGGCGTAACAGTAACTCTTGAGTTGTCCTGGAACCTACACATAGACAACATATGTTCTGTTGTCTTCGGTAAATTGTGCTTTCTAAAACGTAAGATTAGAAATTATAATTCTAACATTAAACTACTCGGTTACTTTACGTATAGAGGACCTAAACTAGAATACCCTTGTGCTGTATGGGTCCCCTTCACTGAAGCTAACATAAAACTAGAAGCTGTACAAAGAAAGGCTGTTAGGTTTGTTTATTCTAAGCTTACTGTTACAGACTCACCATCTGAACTCATGGCTGCTAACAACATTGAAAAACTTGAACTACAACTAAAAAAGAACGGCCTCAAATTTCTTTACCTACTTCTTAATCATAACTTAGTGAACCGCATGCATATTTATCTCCTCTCTCCACTAGACATACACGACATCATCACGCTCATTCTTTAACCACATATTTTGCTAACTAATGCTTCCCATTTTTCATTTTTTCCGCGTACTGCATTAGAATGAAGTCTTCGAACTGATCTTAGCCAATTTTCTGCAACCTAGAGCCTTAATAAGTATTGGTAATAGATGTTATGTTTCAATTTTGCGTAATATTTTCCTATGTTATCTTTTATGTTTGTACATTAATGTTGCCTACTGTACCTCTCCTGCTTGGACCGATTCTTGGCCTGCAGTATGAAATAAATAAATAAATAAATAAAATGCCTGGCACGACACGTCATCTAAGCCTGCACTGGCACCGTCGGCCACCCAGACACAGTAGGTTTCCCTTCCATATCCGCATGACCCGGGCACATTCTCCGGTCTCCATGGTATGGACGTACAGGAATGACTCAGCGTGTACGAACGTGTCAGCAAAGGTAACAGGTGGGACTCCACTATAATGCTAGCCAATGTCATTGACTATCTGAACGAAACTACGCTTGTTTGGTTCCAAACATATCAAGATGAACTTAATAACTGGGACCTGTTTAAACAGAAGCTGTGCAACGTTTTTGGCAATCCCTCTGGTCGACAGCTAGCCGCCAAAAAGCAGCTCGCTATCCGCTCTTAAAATGCTACCGAGTCATACGCCTCCTTTATTCAAGATGTCCTCGCCCTTTGCCAGAATGTCGAAACGTCCATGGCAGAGTCCGACAAAGTCGGACATATTGTGTCATGATATTGTGTTAGCACTTATGCTTAACCTCGAAGCTAAAAAATCGCCCGGAGCTAATGGAATCCCGCATGCGTTTCTTTCCCGGTACGTCGAATAGTGTTCAACGTATTTAACCTTAATATTCTAGAAACCACTGTCATGCGCGGAAATCCCAATGGACTGGAAGCACGCGAAAGTCATCCCCATACCAAAAACAACAAATCCACATCATACATGCCAATATCTTTACTCTGCACCTGCGTAAAAACCCTCGAACACGTAATTTTCAAGCACATTTCCGCCTTTCTTAACGACAACACAACAAATGACGCAATACAACATGGTTTCCGTTGAGGTTCTTCTACCGCAACTCAGCTCGTAGAAACAGTTCACGACTTAGCGACTGCTTTAGATAGACAAGACCAAATTGACGTAATATTTACCGATTTTGAAACAGCATTTGACCGCGTCTCTCACTGCAAAGTACTGCTTAAACTAAAACGCATTTTAAAGAACGACGCCTTATATAGTTAACTGGATCAAATCATACCTTTCATAACGGAAACAATGTGTTCAAGTCAACGATGCAGCTTCGACACCCGCAACTATAGACTCAGGCATTCCACAGGGATCAGTGTTAGGGCCGCTCTTCTTTCTAGTCTTTATCAAGCACGTCATCAGTGACATACGCGTCAAGATAAAGCTCTTTGCAGATGACTGCATTTTCTACAACGAAATACGCAATTAAAATGATCAGGAAGCTTTAAACACCTCGCTGTCTACAATGCAAAAATGTTGCTCGAAATGGCAGATGATTTGTAATATCAAAACGACTGTTGCAATGACCCTTACTCGCAGAAATGATTCCTTCACCCATACTTATAGCATCAACAACCAGTCTTTATCAGTCGTGTCTACGTACAAATACTTGCAAGTAGTAATAACATCAGATCTTGGGTGGAATTAACATGTAACAAATATTTATAGTAAGCAATGAAGAAACTAGGCTTTTTAAGGCAACAAGTAGGAAACACTTCCCCTGAAATAAAACTTTTAGCATATAAAACATTCATCCGACCCATTCTAGAATACGCTGCGATCGTTTGGGATCCGCACACACAAACCAGCATGACTAACATTCTGAATGTCCAAAGAAAATGAGCCAGGTTTATTTTCAATTCGTACAGCTGGTGCACATCTCCATTATCTCTTGTAGAAGCTGCAGAACTGGAAAACCTTGCAATAAGGCGTTACCGGGACAGAGTAAAATGTTTCTTCTTACTCTGTAACAGTCAATTATGAATAGATAAAACATTATATAGTCTACTGGCTAGACAGCGCTGCACGCGCTCTTATCACAACAAAAAAGGTTAGAGATTTTCCTGCAGGACCAACGTATTAAAAATTCCTTTTTCCCGCTCACGATTTCCGAATGGAACGCATTTACTACCACAACTGTTGACTGTCCAACGGTTTCATCCTTTCTTTCTGCACATTGTGAATAAACCATAGCGTTCATCCCTCGTCGCTACCCGTCAAATCATGATTGTGAAAAGGTTTCTCTAATGCTGTTTGTTATGCAGATTCTTCTTCAGAGTCTGCTATCTTGTTTGATCTTATGTCATACTTGTGTTTTGTTCTAAATGCCAACTCCTGCCTATGGCCTGGAAACAAGACTGGCCAGTACTTGCAAAATAAATAAATAAATACATATCCTCAAAGGCATTGCGGATGACGCATTTATTCTCCTGGTTTTTAACAATGTCTGTACTATCGGCGCCATCATAAAGGAATGACGCCGCTTAGAGGTAGCGGAGAACTGTCGTTTCGTTCATCAATTTTTCCGTCTGCCCGCCCCGACAACCTCTTGCATCGATCAAGACACCCCGCCACCCTCATTTCGACAACGTGACTCGCATTGTGCGCCGCGACCTTGAAACTGCGTTTGTCGCCGCCTCGCCTCAGCAAACATCCTGCGACAACTCCGCCGCAACAATGTCCTTCATCCAGTCCGTGGTTCACCGAAAGCCGCTAACCTGGGCTTCCCACTGCCTGTTCTGTTAATTGCCCTCACGCCACTGTGACTCCTCCTATGACCATGCCGTACCGCCGCCCGCCCTTTCCTTCCTTTTATCGGAATCCATCTGAATGGCGCACACCGGACGACAAACGGATCGGTTTCCGCTGTGGCGGAATTGGTCAGGTTTCCCATCACTGCCGCAGTCATTGGACGCCTCCGCCCCGAAACACCTTTTGGTATCCCTCCACTTCGCCCCGCCACAGTCTCGGCGATTCCGACGCCTCCGGTGCTGACCGACGCTCGCTCGCCCTCACCACAACGTCGTCAGCCACGTCCGCCCCATCTACGCCGGTCTACTTTGCTCCGTACCCAGGACCCACCCTGCCGGAAAACTAGACGATGCCGCACCTCGAGGTTGGTGCTGCAGTGTCCGATTCCGCAAAGTCCTCCAGTGACGCTATTAACAAGGCACAACCTCCTATATGTTCAAGTGTTTTGAATAGATGGCTCACCTTTCACAGCACTCATCCATACTGGCATGCACATTTTAATAATGAGCGCTCACCTTCGTCATCATCTAAGGAAAGTTCATCCATCCAGGAAAGTTTCCATCATCTAAGGAAAGATCATCTAAACTGTTGGCGCAGTGGGAATGTGTACTCCGCGCATAAGCATTGGTGGTCGCCATTCTGTTTTCTTTGTCAGAGCACTGTGCACATGTGACCCGATGAAAAGCTCCAAACGAGTTTCTCGCGTCGCCATTCCTCTCTGCCCCGTTCCTTCCAAGTATATGCACCCCCCGCCCCCAAACGCGGCGTGCAAGCAGCAGCAGCAGTAGAAAAGTCGAAAGAAGAGGCATAGAAAGTTTTGCTTTAAAAAAAATAGTTTTACTTGTTGGCGTAATGTCGCGTGTCGTCGTGGCGTCATCGCGTCCTTTGCGGGGTTTGATCACCGCGAGAGCCAACTGTCCGATTCGCCCACTAGACTTTCAGCCTTCAGGAGTAACTTGTATCCAGTTGCCAAGATGCAAATGGACTATGCAGTTTACTACAGACCTACAAGACTTTTTTCAGTATGTTCGTTATTTGCGTCATCCACAGGTAAACTGTGGAGGCACTTTCTTTTTACTGCACTGTATTAATAGGTGAACTTGTTTTCGAATTATCTTCTCTTATAATGTTGTATTCTTGCTATCATTGTCTTGCGTAATCTGCAGAGTACTCAGGCCTCCTCTAATGCTTTCACTTTTTGACTGATTACCCCCTCCATTGTAATGCAAATAAAGATAGCTTGAACTCATTTTCTCAGAGATAAACGCTAAATAAAACGCTGACGTCATGCTGAACAAGATCAACATGGGCCGTAGTACTCGATTTTCTGATGGCCCTGTTCGCAAGTTCCTTTTTTAGGATGTGATCTTGTACCGCAGAAACGTTCCTCGGACGCCTCTGATGTGCTAGTTTTTATTCTCAAGCACCCAGTGCGAACTGTCATCGCCGTAACTGGATGATGTCCTGGTGGCAGGTGTTACGGCTGGCGTGTAGCACCTTGGGCAAAAAGAATGCTCCACCACCATGCCTCTTCGAAACGAAGGGTGAATTCCCAATTTGTTGTGGCTGTCTCGAGCGGTTACCGGTCTGGCAGGTGTCCCGCAGTACTTACAGGCCCCTTCGTGTATGTGTATGCCTAAGCGAAACGAATAATGGATTCCTAATTTGGTATGGTTGTCTTGAGGTGTTGCCGGTCTGGCCCCACAGTGCTCACAGGCCCCTTTGTGTGTGTGCGACTTTAGAAGAACCCTTTCCACGAACTGTTAAGCTCTACAGGAGAACTTCCGCGAACCAACGTTGCCTAGAAGAATGGATCAGTCGCCTATCCACAGACAGCCGCCCATCCTCAGCCAGACGCCCTTTCCGCGAACCAACGTCGCCTAAAAGAAAGGATAAGCGCCTACGATCCCGGACCTGCGGGTTGATACCAGCGAAGGCGGGCCCGTCCAGGCTCACCTGAGAATGGGAGAGCAGCCGCAAAGCAACAACGGGGACGTGCAATATTGCCCAGGGGAGGAGCAGCCGTAAAGCACCGATGGGTACTCCGTGCCTGTCACGTGATGTTCACGCGATCAAGGTCCCGCCTACGACTTTAGTGGGCCTACTTAAAGGACTCCGCAATGTACTTTTACACTTCATTCTCTTCTTATCTTTCACCAAACATTGAATAAACCGTGCAAGTTTCGCACTAGAAATCGTGTCCTCTTTTCCTGGTCGCCACGGTCTACCGGATGCCTGCGGCCCGCAGACAACGCCACGCTACACAATAGTAACGCCGGTCGGACTTCGAGAAACAGGCGTCACAAAAACTGGTCGGCAGCGGTGAGGTACGCTACCCTGGAGAACGCAACACAGGCAACCATGGCGTGTCGCGCAAGTATGACCACGCCAATTTATTTGGGTTGGCATATACTATTTAGCTTGAAAAGGCCGTCCATCTAACCTGATTGTCTTCTGCAATCTCTTCGTACACCACACGAGTTCTCTCACTATACTAATTTTCAACTCACTCGGCCCTATTCCTTTTTTCGTTAACGCAAAGGGTGTGTCTATCGCTGTGCTTAACAAATATACCCAACGGTGCGCTACCACTCAAGGCTTTCTGGCGACCTGAGTAACTAAAGTTCCAGGCTTTCTACAACACGGCGCTGTCGTTCAATATGGCTATCCTCAACTACCTTTTGCGGACTTCGCTCACCGCTTTCTCTTTAGTGTCATCTCCTACACTACTCGCTCGTGCTAAACACAACACAAACACGTAACGATCTTAATGAAGTATCAATTACACGCTAGTTCACATGCTGTTGATGTACATTCCCTCTAATTACCGGGATAGAAACGCTACCCTGTCTTTGGTGACATTATCAGTCTACAACCTCGTTCAGCAACAGCGCTCGTTATTTATCACTTTTTTATCAATAGGAGCATACTGTTTTTCCTCTGAATATACTTTCGGCTTTAGATGCGACTTCGCACGCCTGCACATCCTGTTACGCTGACGGCGACCGTTGTCATAAGGTCGCCGACTCGTTCTGAGCTTCGACATCGCCAGAGAGCACAGAAAGATGTTTTCACAAACAAGCCACGTGATTTGAGCCCCTGTGTCCGCCGCGTTCTACATTTGGGAGCTAGGCACACTAAACACAACGCTACCGCCTCCCCCCGCCACCTTCGATTTATCGACCTTACCACTTCTTGTTTTCGTCACTGACGCAGGCAGAATGGATGCAGAAACAAAACAACAAATGAAGATTACTTGAGCCGCTAGGTAACACATGACTAATTCTGGCAGGCTACTCTCATCGGAGCGCTTGTGGATTTGCGGCTGCGTGCAGATCATCGTCTTAGCTTTATTGTAAATTTTCTTTCACTGAGTCTTTCCCGTTAAAAATGAAACGCTGGACAAAAATGAGACATGCCGTTGTATTAAGGCGTAAGCCTTTAGTGGCTCATGAGTGTCAGGGCGCAGGCCGTGGTGGACGCAGCAAAGCGGTGATCTCCGGCGAGGGGAGCAAGGAGAGCAGGCGCCATGCCAGTAGCGCTGTGCGAGTGAGCGCGTGGGAGAGCGCCGTCATACGCGTGGGGGTGCGCGCACATCGGATGCAACAAACATTGCAGCCGTATGGCTGTGATTGCATCCCAAGTTCGCGTCCACGGCGACGTCCGTTCGCAGAACAGTTCAGACGACAGCAACAGAGGCAGTCAAAGGTAGGGTTTCGCCTATCGCAGTTTAACTCAGCAACGTGCGCATAGATTTTTTGTTTGTTTTCTAGCTTTAAATACAAAGCGCTCATTCCAAACTTTACAGCAGCAACAGCTTCATCATCAGCGACTTCAATACTCATTTAAACAAATAGTGATATTTAAGAAATGGCCAGAAGGATACTATATTTCGAGGCCTTGTCGCTGCCAATAGGGGCGGCACCATGTATCGACGAAAAGGCATCACACTGCTGGTGCACGCGGCAGTTGACTGAATTATGAAAACAGAAAATATTACTGTTTCTCAGTACTCGCAGCTTATTAAAAACAATGCACTCGCCACCATGGCACATATTTTTTTCTGCAATAGCGACGCACAACGGCGGACTGACATTTATTTATCATACATTTCTTAAATACTTCTTAAACGTATTTAATTTTAGTTTTCATCGCGAAACCGCAAGTGCAGAGAGCACCACGCGTACACCACGGCCACATATATGCTGGAGCCTCGCTCTTTTTCTTCGAGCAAAATGGCCGTCGGCGGCTTCACGCACTCCTGTAGGCGGTGGCTGGGACTGGCACTCCTGAAGTTTAAGTATATAACCTTCTTGCGTAGAAACAACAACATGGTTGCTAATAGATTGTTGGCTTGGATATGTTTGGCATGAGGCCCGAGACAGCACCCTGTCTTCTAACGCGCTCTTATGTTTGCGTTCTCGTCTTTGAGCCACCGGGCACAGCGGGCCAGCGTAGACGCCACTGCACATGTTGTAGTGCCCATGCGCACTGGCGTCTACGCTAACCAGCCTGGCACGCTGGCCTGCTGGCTCGCTGAGCTATAATTCTCTTTTGTCTTGAAGGGACGCGCACCGTAGCATACTGCAAAGGTGCCTGCTTTGAGCGGATGTAAGGCGAGAAACGCTGTTCTAAACTGTCTGTTCTCTAACCTGTGCAGTAAAACGCTGTTTATAGTAGTCCCGCAAACGCAAGGGTCTCGAGTACGGCAACCCTAACCGTAAGAGTCACAGTATGGTCGTAAGTTGTCGCGACAGTGCAGCTGTAGTTCACAGAGCCTGTCACTAAGGGTTACGCGGTGAGGTATGGACGATGAATAAGTAATTGCCAAGATTGGTGTTTCGTAAACGCTAATTACCAAGAACGCCGGGTTCTTAAACAACCGCAAAAGACGCATGGCGGACGGTGACTCCAATCATTTGCTCGCTACATCCCACATCTACACTGAAATTAAACTGGTTTCTGAAATTCCCGCTTATATTCTGTCGACCCTTCGCCAGCCACCTGGACTATATTTGTTTCTCTCTTTTTGTACCTCCCTCCCTTCCCAATGTACGGAGCCGTGCTTCCACCGACATTCGGTTCTCCTTTCTTTTAATGAATTCATTCACTCATTTATTTAATCCTGAATTGCTGCATAAGATAGCGTCTCTTCATCTCCATAATCATCCTCTCTCTCACCTGGAATCTGCAATCGCAAAACAATGCTGCTGTGTTGCTTATGGCTAGGCGTCGCACATACAGTTTTCTAGGAATGTCCAGAAGCGCGCATGCAATTTTTGTGGGTGACGAGACAGTATAGAGCACCTTCTGTGCCCCTTCCACACTCAACACTGCTCCTTGAACAACTATTACCCGGTTCGAAGGCAGACCACTATCGGAGAAAAATATCCTGAAAACTTGGTCGAAGCATTATTCGATTCACAAAATTACAATAGACCAAATGTGCTTCTTGAAAGTGCCTGCACTGTGTTCACTGCGGGGTTCACTCTCGCTACTTCTTCATTCTTTTTCATTATCTCTGTGTTTATATTTTATTACGTAGCATTAGGATTGTTACAGTGGAACAAAAGTAAGCGTGTGAAGTTCGGTAAGCTGGTCACATGGGAGTGGTAGAGAGGAGATGGGACCACTTGGAAAAGTGTATATATATATATATATATATATATATATATATAATACACTTTTCGCTCAATTAAACGCTAGTTTCGTCTTTCTCAGTGTGGCTGCTTTCTTCACTGATGCTACCACGTGACTATATATATATATATATATATATATATATATATATATATATATATATATATATATATATATATAATTGGGCGAACTTGTGCCCTCGATAACAGGCTACGCTCAAAGAACGGCGACAGCGGCGGACACAGTCGGCGATCGCCGAAAATTTGATCAGCGGATCCAGCGCGTCGGCTTTTATGCATCATTCGTCGAATGTTCCAGAGTAATCGCTGGGACCTGCGTGCCTTCCACAAGTTCTACATTATTCGCGTCGCGCGATGAACTCAGATAACACAAGGCTCGGCGACGACAGCGGATAGAAGCATCGATAGCATTCCAGAAACTTCCGATGCATGCAGGCGTGTCCCGCGCTATGCGATAACATTTGTTAGGCGGCGAAACGTGGTAGCCCGATAAAGGTAGGCAAGTGCACGTGTCAATACCCCCCCCCCTCTTAAAAAAGCATCGACTCGATGCTGCAAACAAACGAAAGTAATAAAGAATGACATCCGTAGCAAAGAAACAACAAAACAAGGCAGTTCGTCAGCGTGCGTAAAAGCGTTTAAGACGCACCACGTGGACAACTTCAGGTCATGCGCGGCGCCGCTGTGAATGCGAAATGCCGTCTGGCACGACCTCATAGTCCAATGCGCCAATACGTCGAATGACCTTGTAGGGTCCGAAATAGCGTCGCAGTAGTTTCTCACTGAGTCCTCGTCGGCGCATCGGGGTCCATACCCAAACACGGTCGCCAGGTTGGTACTCGACGAAGTGTCGTCGGAGATTGTAGTGTCGGCTGTCGGTCCTCTGCTGGCTCTTGATTCGCAGGTGGGCGAGCTGTCGGGCTTCGGCGCGCTGGAGATAGCTAGCGACGTCAACATTCTCTTCGTCAGTGACGTGCGGCAGCATGGCGTCGAGCGTCGTCATCGGGTTCCTGCCGTAAACCAGCTTAAACAGCGTGATCTGTGTTGTTTCTTGCACCGCCGTGTTGTAAGCAAAGGTTACGTACGGCAGGACCGCGACCCACGTCTTGTGCTCGACGTCGACGTACATTGCTAGCATGTCGGCGAGGGTCTTGTTCAGGCGCTCCGTGAGACCACTCGTCTGCGGGTGGTAGGCAGTTGTCCTCCTGTGGCTTGTATGGGTGTATTGCAGAGTGGCTTGGATGAGCTCTGCTGTAAGGGCTGTTCCTCTATTGGTGATGAGAACTTCTGGGGCACCATGTCGCAGCAGGATATTCTCGACGAAAAGTTTCGCCACTTCGGCTGTGCCACTGCACCACTTCGCGGCACCACTTCGACTGCACCACTTCGAAAGCACAGCCTTTCGGTTGTGCTTTCGTTTCACCCAAGCGGGTGAGGTAGTCCGTCGCCACGATGATCCACTTATATCTGGTTGTTGACGTCGGAGAGGGTCCCAACAAGTCCATCCCGATCTGCTGAAACGGTCGGCAAGGAGGCTCGATTGGCTGTAGTAATCTGGCTGGCCTTGTCGGTGGTGTCTTGCGTCGCTGACAGTCTCGGCATATTCTTACATAACGGGCGACGTCGGCGGCCAGGCACGGCCAATACCTTTCCTGTATCCTCGATAGTGTCCGGGAGAATCCGAGGTGTCTAGCGGTCGGATCGTCATCAAGGGCGTGCAATACTTCTGGACGCAGCCCTGAGGTAACAACAAGAAGGTAGTTGGCGCGGACTGGCGGCGGCGAGTCATTGGGGTCGCGTGATAGGCAATCGGCATCAGAGTGTTTTCGTCCGGACTTGTAGGTTACAGTGATATAAAATTCTTGCAGTCTTAGGCTCCACCGCGCCAGCCGTCCGGAAGGGCACTTTAATGTCGCTAGCCAACACAAGGCGTGATGGTTGCTGACGACTATGAATGGCCTGCCATATAGGTAAGGTCGAAATTTCGCTGTAGCTCAAATGATGGCGAGGCATTCCTTTTCGGATGTAGAATAATTGCCTTCCGCTTTTGACAACGACCGGCTAGCGTAAGCCATCACGCGTTCAAGTCCGTCTTTTCTCTGGAGTAGGACGGCACCGAGGCCTAGGCTACTGGCGTCAGTGTGGGTTTCGGTATCTGCGTCCTCGTCGAAGTGCGCAAGTACTGGGGGCGACTGCATGGCTCGTTTGAGTTATTCAAATGCATCGGCCTGCGGCGTTTCCCATTAGAGCTCGACATCACGTTTAGTTAGATGCGTCAGAGGCTCAGAAATGCGTGAAAAGTCCTTGACAAACCGCCTGTAGTAGGCACACATGCCAATGAATCGACGCACTGCCTTCTTGTCGATGGGCTGTGGGAACTTTGCAATGGCAGCAGTCTTCAGTGGGTCGGGGCGGACTCCAGACTTGCTGATGACGTGGCCTAGGAACAGAAGCTCATCGTAAGCGAAGCGACACTTCTCTGGTTTCAGAGTGAGCCCTGATGACTTGATGGCCTCTAGTACTGTCGCAAGCCGCCCAAGGTGACCGTCGAAATTTCCGGCGAAGACGACGACGTCATCCAAGTAGATAATACAGGTCTGCCACTTCAATCCTGCTAACACCTCGTCCATGACGTGCTGGAACGTTGCAGGCGCCGAGCACAGTCCGAATGGCATGACGTTGAACTCGTAGAGGCCGTCTGGCGTGACGAAGGCGGTCTTTTCGCGATCTCTCTCGTCGACTTCTATTTGCCAGTAGCCAGATTTGAGATCCAACGACGAAGGCTATTTTGCGCTGCAGAGACGATCTAATGCGTCGACTATCCGTGGAAGGGCGTATACTTCCTTCTTCGTGATCTTGTTAAATCGACGATAACCGACGCAGAAACGTAGGCTTCCGTCCTTCTTCACCAAGACTACAGGAGATGCCCACGGGCTTTTCGACGGCTGGATGATGTCGTCGCGCAGAATTTCGTCGACTTGTTCTCTTATAGCTTCACGTTCTCGCGTCGAAACTCCGTAAGGGCTCTGGTGTGTGGTCGAGCGTACTCTTCGGTGATTATGCGATGCTTTTAGACTAGCGTTTGTCGAATCCTCGATAACGTCGAAAAGCAGTCTTTGTATCGTCGGAGCAGACTTCTGAGCTGTTGCTGCTTAATCATGGGTAGACTTGGATTTATGTCGAAGTCTGGTTCGGGAACTACGGCCGTCGGGTTAGATGCGGCAGAATCCGAGAGGACAAACGCATTACTGGTTTCCAGAATTTCCTCGATGTACGCGATCGCAGTGCCCTTGTTGATGTGTTTGAACTCCTGGCTGAAGTTTGTCAGCAACACTTTAGTTATTCCTTCGTGCAGTCGAGCGATCCCTCTTGCGACGCAAACTTCACGGTCTAGTAATAGACGTTGGTCAGCCTCGATGACGCCTTCTACGTCAGCAGGTGTTTTGGTGCCGACGGAAATGACAATGCTGGAGCGGGGCGAGATGCTGACTTGACTTTCAAGCACGCTTAAGGCGTGCTGACTACGTGAGCTCTCCGGCGGTATCGCACGATCTTCCGAAAGCGTTATCGACTTCGGTTTCAGGTCGATGATTGTGCCGTGTTTGTTCAGGAAGTCCACGCCGAGAATGACGTCTCGTGAACACGTTGGAGGATAACGAGGGTGGCAGGGTAAGTACGGTCATGATCGCTAATTCTTGCCCTGCAGATTCTAGTCGGCGTGATTGCGTGACCTCCAGCGGTTCGAATTTGAGGGCCTTTCCATGCAGTCTCAACTTTCTTCAACTGAGCGGCGATGTGTCCATGCATAACGGAGTAATCGGCCCCTGTGTCCACTAAGGCGGTGACTGCGTGGCCGTCCCGAAGCGCGTCATGGTCACTGGTTCTTTGTTGCGTTACAGGTAGGTTTTGGCGTCGGATCACGGCTGCGTCGCGTTGACCTATGGCTGGTACGTTGCGCCATCAAGTCGTCTTTCGTGGGCGTATTCTTTGCTTCCAGACTTCGTCGGGACGGCGGCGTGTCATTGTTATGTCATCGAGGTAGTCTCTTCGGCGTCTTCGTTGGCGGTGGAGGATCTTCGTCAGTTCGACGAACAGCAACCGCACCTCCATCGTTTGCTGCTTTTAGTTTTCCGGATATGGGCTCGCAGACCGCCCCGGGCTGGGCCAGTGTATGGTCGGCGCTGCGGCGACAAATAGCCGCCGGGTGAGGGCGAACGGGACGGTCATCGAGGGCTCCACTGAGTGGTTGCGAGGTAGTCGGCAATATCGCGAGGTCGTTCGCCAATCTGTGGTGGCGGCGCGTTTACGGCAAAACCTCACAGTCCCATCTCCTGGTATGGGCATCGGTGGTACACATGGCCGGCTTATCCGCAGTGATCGCAGAGCGCACGGTAGTCGGGGCTCGCGAAATGTCCGTCTTCCTCGCGTAGGTGCGCTGGGCGAAGGGTGGGCATGCTGGCGGCGGCGGCGGCGGCGGCGGCGGACGGCTGAATTGCGGCGTTGCAGGGCCCTGGTGGGGTCACGGAGGGGGACTTTGCAGGCTTGCGACGGCGGCGTATGTCATCGCTTCTGGCTGGGGCTGCGGGAATTGTGGTTGCATCTCAGGAACGCCCAGCGATCGCTGCACCTCTTCTCTCAGGATGTCGGCGATCGAGGCTACTTGAGGCTGCGACGAAGGCATGACCTTGGGCAGTTCTTCGCGCACAATGGCCCTGATGGTTTCGCGCAGATCGTTCGTGGCCAGTGATTGAATTCCTGCGTAGTTGGTAGAGTTCGTACGGTGGTTGAATTGGCGGTTCCGTATTTCGAGTGTCTTCTCGATGCTGGTGGCCTCGCGAAGGAACTCTTCTATGGTCTTCGGTGGGCTTCATATGATTGCGCGGAAAAGTTCTCCCTTCACACAACGCATGAGCAGGAGGACTTTCTTCTCCTCGGGCATATCCGGGTCGGCGTGGCGGAACAGAAGGCTCGTTTCTTCCGTAAATATGGCAACGTTCTCGTTAGGTAGCTGCACTCGGGCGTCCAGCATAGCTTCGGCCCTTTCCTTGCGCACGACGCTCGTAAAGGTGCGCAAGAAGCATCTACGAAACAGGTCCCATGTTGTCATGGTCGACTCCCGGTTCTCAAACCCCGTTCTGGCGGCGTCTTCTAATGCGAAGTATACATGCCGCAGCTTGTCGTCGGAGTCCCAGTTGTTGAAAGTCGCGATTCGCTCGTAGGTCTCCAGCCAGGATTCCGGGGCTTCAGTAGCTAGCTGCTCCATGGAAAGTCGGTGGGTCCCGAGATTGTTGCAGGATAACGGCGGACGCTGGGGCAGCCATTGGGGTTGCCTTGGCCACGACCTTCTTTGTCGTCTCAGGTAGAAGTGCGTGCTCTGGGGGCGGTCCTTGCAGTCTGCGGCTAGCATGCTGGTCTTGGGCGATGTTGGTTTTGTCCTCGGGCTTGGGGCTTTGATCGCGGCTTTTCGGGGGCGTTCGGTACATGAGGCACAAACGCCTCCACTAGATGTCACGTGGTAGTGACGGTGAAGAAAGCAGCCAAACTGATAAAGACGAAACCAGCGTTTTATTGGGCAAACTGGTGCCCTCAAAAACAGGCTACACTCAAAGAACGGTGACAGCGGCGAACACAGTCGGCGATCGCCGAAAATTTGATCAGCGGATCAAGCGCGTCGGCTTTTATGCATCATTCGTCGAATCTTCCAGAGTAATCGCTGGGACCTGCGTGCCTTCCACAAGTTCTACATTATTCGCGTGGCGCGATGAACTCAGATAACACAAGGCTTGGCGACGACTGCGGATAGAAGCATCGATAACATTCCAGAAACTTCCAAGGCATGCAGGCGTGTCCCGCGCTATGCGATAACATTTGCCAGGCGGCGAAACGTGGTCGCCGGGTAACGATAGGAAAGTGCACGTGTCACTTGCCTACATATATATAATATATATATATATATATATATATATATATATATATATATATATATATATATATATATATATATATATATAATACGTAACGCTTACCTCATTTCTCGTCATTTACCGCTAAATTACCATTAATTTCTTTTCCTCCCCATGTGTACGGTAGCCAATCGGGCACGTCCATAGTTGAACTCCTTGGCTTTCGCACTTCCATTATCTGCGCTTTTCTTTAGTATGTTGCACTTTTTTTTGTCGATGGCCTGCCTCCTCTCTTACAAGACGAAGTAGAAAATGAAAGAAAGCTAGTTGCGCTGGTCGAGGGCAGCTTTTTTCGGATTCCTGATGCGTCAATTTAAAAAATGTAGAGGTTGATAGAGGTTCATTTAAGGGCGGTACATACCCAGTGGCACATACCTAGTCACTCAAGTCAAAGAGGTTCATTGAAGAGCAACACAGATTGACTGGCAGAGACTCATTGCTCCAATTCGGCGCCAAAGAGGTTGATTAAAGGGTGGTACATACCCAGTGGCACATACCTAGTCACTTAATCAAAGAGGTTCATTGAAGAGCAACACAGATTGACTGGCAGAGACTCATTGCTCCGATTCGGCGCCAAAGAGGTTGATTGAAGGGTGGTACATACCCAGTGGCACATACCTAGTCACTTAATCAAAGAGGTTCATTGAAGAGCAACACAGATTGACTGGCAGAGACTCATTGCTACAATTCGGCGCCAAAGAGGTTGATTGAAGAGTGGTACATACCCAGTGGCACATACCTAGTCACTTAATCAAAGAGGTTCATTGAAGAGCAACACAGATTGACTGGCAGAGACTCATTGCTCAAATTCGGCGCCAAAGAGGTTGATTAAAGGGTGGTACATACCCAGTGGCACATACCTAGTCACTTAATCAAAGAGGTTCACTGAAGAGCAACACAGATTGACTGGCAGAGACTCATTGCTCCGATTCGGCGCCAAAGAGGTTGATTGAAGGGTGGTACATACCCAGTGGCACATACCTAGTCACTTAATCAAAGAGGTTCATTGAAGAGCAACACAGATTCACTGGCAGAGACTCATTGCTACAATTCGGCGCCAAAGAGGTTGATTGAAGAGTGGTACATACCCAGTGGCACATACCTAGTCACTTAATCAAAGAGGTTCATTGAAGAGCAACACAGATTGACTGGAAGAGACTCATTGCTCCAATTCGGCGCCAAAGAGGTTGATTAAAGGGTGGTACATACCCAGTGGCACATACCTAGTCACTTAATCAAAGAGGTTCATTGAAGAGCAACACAGATTGACTGGCAGAGACTCATTGCTCCGATTCGGCGCCAAAGAGGTTGATTGAAGGGTGGTACATACCCAGTGGCACATACCTAGTCACTTAATCAAAGAGGTTCATTGAAGAGCAACACAGATTGACTGGCAGACACTCATTGCTACAATTCGGCGCCAAAGAGGTTGATTGAAGAGTGGTACATACCCAGTGGCACATACCTAGTCACTTAATCAAAGAGGTTCATTGAAGAGCAACACAGATTGACTGGCAGAGACTCATTGCTCCAATTCGGCGACAAAGAGGTTGATTGAAGGGTGGTACATACCCAGTGGCACATACCTAGTCACTTAAAGAGGTTCATTTAAGAGCAACACAGATTGACAGGTAGAGACTCATTGTTCCAATTCGGCACCAAAGAGATTGATCGAAGGGTGGTACATACCCAGTGGCACATACCTAGTCACTTAATCAAAGAGGTTCATTGAAGAGCAACACAGATTGACTGGCAGAGACTCATTGCTCCAATTCGGCGCCAACGAGGTTCGTTGATACTCAGCGCACCAAGCCGGCGCCAAAGAGGCTCATTGAAGGGCGGTACATATCCAGTGGCACATAACTAATTACTCAAGTCAAAGAAGTTCATTGAAGAGCAACACAGACCGAGTGGCAGATACTCAGTGCTCCAATTCGGCGTCAAAGAGGTTCATTGGAGGGCGGTACATACCCAGTGGCACATACCTGCTCACTCAAGTCAAAGAGGTTCATCAAAGAGCAACAAAGACCGAGTGGCAGATACGCAGTGTACCAAGGCGGCGCCAAAGAGGCTCATTGAAGAGGGGGGCATATCCAGTGGCACATAACTAATTACTCAAGGCAAAGAGGTTCATTGAAAAGCAACACACACCGAGTAGTCCCCGCAGGGGCGTCTGCGTGAGCAGGTGTTTGTTGACTTGTGTCAAGCAAAGGACCAGGCAAGATTCCGTAAAGGCTACTCAACAATAGATCATATTCACACTATCAATCAGGTGATAGAGAAATGTGCGGAATATAACCAACCCTTATATATAGCTTTCATTGATTACGAGAAAGCGTTTGATTCTGTCGAAACCTCAGCAGTCATAGAGGCATTACGGAATCAGGGTGTAGACGAGCCGTATGTAAAAATACTGAAAGATATCTATAGCGGCTCCACAGCCACCGTAGTCCTCCATAAAGCAAGCAACAAAATCCCAATAAAGAAAGGAGTCAGGCAGGGAGATACGATATCTCCAATGCTATTCACAGCGTGTTTACAGGAGGTATTCAGAGACCTGGATTGGGAAGAATTGGGGATAAAAGTTAATGGAGAATACCTTAGTAACTTGCGATTCGCTGATGATATTGCCTTGCTTAGTAACTCAGGGGACCAATTGCAATGCATGCTCACTGACCTGGAGAGGCAAAGCAGAAGAGTGGGTCTAAAAATTAATCTGCAGAAAACAAAAGTAATGCTTAACAGTCTCGGAAGAGAACAGCAATTTCCAATATGCAGCGAGGCACTGGAAGTCGTAAGGGAATACATCTACTTAGGGCAGGTAGTGACGGCGGATCCGGATCATGAGACGGAAATAATCAGAAGAATAAGAATGGGCAGGGGTGCGTTTGGCAGGCATTCTCAGATTATGAACAGCAGGTTGCCATTATCCCTCAAGAGAAAAGTGTATAATACCTGTGTATTACCAGTACTCACCTACGGGGCAGAAACCTGGAGGCTTAAAAAAATGGTTCTACTCAAATTGAGGACGACGCAGCGAGCTATGGAAAGAATAATGGTAGGTGTAACGTTAAGGGATAAGAAAAGAGCAGATTGGGTGAGGGAACAAACGCGAGTTAATGACATCTTAGTTGAAATCAAGAAAAAGAAATGGGCATGGGCAGGACATGTAATGAGGAGGGAAGATAACCGATGGTCAATACTGGTTACGGACTGGATCCCAAGGGAAGGGAAGCGTAGCAGGGGGCGGCAGAAAGTTAGGTGGGCGGATGAGATTAAGAAGTTTGCAGGCATGGCATGGCCACAATTAGTACATGACCGGGGTTGTTGGAGAAGTATGGGAGAAGCCTTTGCCCTGCAGTGGGCGCAACCAGGCTGATGATGATGATTATGATGACACCACGCACCCGAGCACATGAGGGTTGGACCCTCCCGCGTGTAGCCGTGCGCGGCTTGCCGTGTCCGGGGAAAGGGGGATTCTGGGGGTTGAGTCCATGCTGGGTGTTCGACCCTTTAAGGCCTCCTGGCAGAGGCAACACAACTCTTTGTCCTCTGCTTCACGCAGACGGCACCCCCGGACTGACGCACCTGGGGAAATCGGCAGTCGCCTTTTCCTGTCTCTCTCTCCTATCTTCGTCTTTCTCTCTCACTTTCTGGCCTTTCTTATCTTCTTCTCTTCCATTTACTTCCTTTCTCCTTCGCGGCAAGCGTTAACCTTGTGTGGCTATCCTACCTTGGCTACACCATATTTCGTCATAGTGACGGTATACGACTGACGTCGCGCCGACTTGTACGCAAGCTCTGCCGTGTCCCCTCGTTGGGCTCCGTGGTGGGCTGTCGGCGCAGTTACCAAAAACATTTTCTTATGGCAGCGCAAACTTCTGTCTACATATCGGCGTCTGAAAAGATGCCGCACGGAAGCACCGTCCGAGTTCTGCTTTCGGAGCAACACCCCATCATTTCCCAAATACTATGTCGTCCACAGTGAAAATAACATACCAGTAAGAATGCTCTCTCCATTACTGGTGGCGAAATGTCTGAGACAAAATCGGACCTACATATAAAGCTTCAAAAATGTCTAGCGGGGACCTCCATTTAGAAGTACATGACAAAGATCAAGCGCATAATCTCGGAAGTTAAGAGTATTGGCGGCGCGACAGTGACAATTTCACCACATAGAACACTGAATACAAGCCGGGGTGTGATATCACAGGAAGACATTATTGGCCTGAGTGATTAGGAACTACTTGAGGGTTCCCAGGAGCAAAACGGGACAAAAGTGCAAAGATTTGTCATCCTCAGAAATGACCAAGAAATCCCAGCAAAACATGTCATACATACATTTGGAACAACCGTAATGCCCACCTCTCTGGATGCAGGGTGCGCAAAAGTAAACTTCAGATCATATATCCCGAACCCAAGACGGCGTTTCAAGTGCCAAAGGCGCGGACATGTTCAAATGCATGCCGAGGCCGAACAACCTCTACTAAATGCCGCTCCAATGATCATCAATATGAAAACTGCACCTCTTCCCCATATTGTATTAACTGCAAAGGGGATCATCTATCCTACTCGCGGTCTTGCCCATGCTGGAAAAAGGAAAACGAAGTAATTGCAATGTCTGCGAAAGAAAAAAAATTCGTTCTTTGAAGTCAGAAAGCGGCTATGGTACCTTCCGTGAAGAAGTTATGCCGCTGTGACGCAGGTGGGGCCAGAGCGTCACAGAGGCCTCCCGAGTCCTCCGAGCCCACGCGCAGTGGTGCCGCAGTGACCCCTCCCGCCCCCGTGGTGGACAATGCTGCTCCACCCTCTTCAAAGGCCCTGCAGACACCAGTCCCGCAGGGCCCTAAAATCAAGCGAACCCCAAGGCCCGAGACACGTGTCTCCGCGCCCAACTCTCGTTCCTCCTGCGCCTCAGAGAAGGCGATGGAGGTCGACGCAAAAGCCCAGGTGTCATCGACTCCAAAGGACAAGCGCTCTGTCGAGCACGGAAAAAGGGACAAAGTCCCAATAACTAATTTTAATACGAAAGCGATAACCTAAAGGTTATCGCTACTTCATGTCAACCTTCTTTAGACCTGTGTCACTTAACATCTTTCTCATTAACCTTTCATGCCTTTTTTACCTTTCAATTTCATAATGGCTTTAATTACCCATTAGGATTGTAGAGGTCTCTTACATAACTTAGGTGACATCAAAGACCTATTATTTAATTTCTCTCCTGTGGCCCTGTGCTCACAGGAAACAAACTCAGGCGAAAAGCAAAAACATTTTAAAAGGCTTCACTGTTGTACGGCGCGACCGTACTCAGGCGAATCGGCTCTCGGGTGGTGTAGCCATTGTTCTACAGAGCGGTATTCCAGCTAGAGAAGTTGCCATTAATAGTCACATAGAAGCCATTGCTGTCAGTTTTAGCAGAAAAGGCCATCACAATTTGCTCAATAAACATTCCACCACATTCACGTTTTACTGTGAGAGATCTGGAGTTAATTTTAAACCTACCTGAACCTTTCTTGATAGCGGGTGATTTTAATGCACATAACACGTTATGGGGTAGCAGAGCAAGTGACACCAGGGGACAAACACGAACATTTTACTCTAACAAATGACATATGCCTTCTAAACACTGTTGCTGTAACATACTGCTCCTCAAGCACCGGAGCAATGAGCTGCCTAGATCTGGTGCTGTGCTCTCCATCTCTCCTTGTCGATGGTAAATGGGGTGTTATCGACAATTCATATGGTAGTGACCTTATGCCGCGTATTATTAAAAGATTATCTCCTTTCTAGACAATACCGTCGAGATCACCTCGTTGGAGACTTCATCTAGTAGACTGGCCTCTCCAGCGAAAAGGCCAGTCTGGAGGATATATCTGCTGATCTAACAATAGATGAAATGAACAAAAAATTTACTGCCTCTATACTTGCTGCAGCAGAACAGACGATCCCGCAATCCTCCGTCATAGGAAAAAAATTAAAACCCTGGTGGACAGATGAATGCACAAACACTAAGAAATTACAAAATGAAGAGTGGGGTATCTTTCGCCGATACGGCACACAAGATAATCTACTCTGTTTCAAAAAAACAAAAGGATAGCCAGGTACACACGCAGACAGCCGAAAGACAGTCCTGAAAAAAATTGTGTCTCGTCAATAAATAGCTCCAGAACTTCTAAAAGAATGTGGGATCAGGTTCCTAAGTTTCGAGGCGACTACAGTCCTTACACGATACCCATACTTTCACCCCCAGGCACACAAACAAATTTAGTAGAACGAGCAGACATATTAGGGCAGCATTTTCACGATATATCAAGCTCAGTAAGCTATTCTGCTACATTTCTAAAATATAAGCAATCAGCGGAAAAACTAAAGCTTCCGACCACAGGAAGTTCAAAGAGATCCTATAATGCCCCCTTAACACTACCAGAAATTAATAGAGTACTCATCATCATCATCATCAGCCTGGTTACGCCCACTGCAGGGCAAAGGCCTCTCCCATACTTCTCCAACAAACCCGGTCATGTACTAATTGTGGCCATGTCGTCCCTGTAAACTTCTTAATCTCATCCGCCCACCTAACTTTCTGCCGCCCCCTGCTACGCTTCCCTTCCCTTGGAATTTAGTCCGTAACCCTTAATGACCATCGGTTATCTTCCCTCCTCATTACATGTCCTGCCCATGTCCATTTCTTTTACTTGATTTCAACTAAGATGTCATTAACTCGCGTTTGTTCCCTCACCCAATCTGCTCTTTTCTTATCCCCTAACGTTACACCCATCATTCTTCTTTCCATAGCTCGTTGCGTCGTCTTCAATTTGAGTAGAACCCTTTTCGTAAGCCTCCAGGTTTCTGCCCCGTAGGTGAGTACTGGTAATACACAGGTATTATACCCTTTTCTCTTGAGGGATAATGGCAACCTGCTGTTCATGATCTGAGAATGCCTGCCAAACGCACTCCAGCCCATTCTTATTCTTCTCATTATTTCCGTCTCATGATCCGGATCCGCAGTCACTACCTGCCCTAAGTAGATGTATTCCCTTACGACTTCCAGTGCCTCGCTGCCTATTGTAAATTGCTGTTCTCTTCCGAGACTGTTAAACATTACTTTAGTTTTCTGCAGAATAATTTTTAGACCCACTCTTCTGCTTTGCCTCTCCAGGTCAGTGAGCATGCATTGCAGTTGGTCCCCTGAGTTACTAAGCAAGGCAATATCATCAGCGAATCGCAAGTTACTAAGGTATTCTCCATTAACTTTTATCCACATTTCTTCCCAATCCAGGTCTCTGAATACCTCCTGTAAACACGCTGTGAATAGCATTGGAGAGATCGTATCTCCCTGCCTGACGCCTTTCTTTATTGGGCGTACTCACTACTGACAAAAAACAGCACCTGGTCCGGACAGAGTACATTACGCAATGCTCGCTGATATATCTCCTAATCCAGTTGAAAGCTTGATTGGTTTTTTTTATATAATCTGGGAAACGGGAAAAATGCCGAATGAGTGGAAGAAAGCCATCATAATCCCTTTCTTGAAAGCTGGACAACGTCCCACAACAGCAACCAGCTACATGCCTATAGCACTCACATGTTATCTTGCAAAGTCTTATGAAGCCATTATAAACGTAAGGTTGACATACGTTCTTCAAACGGAGAGCCTGCTAGATAAGCATCAGTGTGGGTACAATAAAGGTTGCTGTACAACGGAATCAACCAGTCCAGCTAGAACACGAGATACGTGCGGCCTTTCTACACAAGCAATATTGTCTCACTGTTTTCTTTGATCTAGAAAAGGCCTACGAGACAGCATGGAGGTTTGGTATTTTAAGGGACTTAGCAGATTTAGGAATCCGTGGTAGAATTCTCAAATGTCTAGCCGATTTAATTTCGGAACGAACATTGCAAGTGCATTTAGGAACGGTGCTATCATGTGTATCCATACAGGAAAATGGTGTGCCACAACGATGCGTATTAAGCACAACATTGTTTATACTGAAATAAGGTAATTCCATCCTCTGTAATGCATTCATTATATGTGGATGATCGACAAATTGCGTTCGTGCATCGAACCTGGCAACCTGCGAACGGCAAATTCAAATTACATTAAACAAACTAACGCAGTGGGCGTCTGAAGACGGTTTTCGCTTCTCAAGTGAAAAAACTATTAGAGTGGTCTTTACACATAAAAGAGGCTTACAATCAGATCCCATCCTCAAGCTACAAGAAGCCACACTACCGGTAAAAGAAGAACACACGTTTCCTGGTGTTCGGGTTGATAAAAACTTGACCTTTCTTGCGCACATAAATAGCCGTAATAGAAAAGCGTACAATGCATTTAACGTCCTCAGTCCTTTCCCTGAAGCGCTGGGGCTCTGACGGTAAATGCCTGCTACGCATCTACCGTACTTTGGTGCGCAGCATATTAGACGATGGTAGCATCATATATAGTTCAGCCAGACAGTCTTACGTCCAACGACTTGATCCAGTTTATAACCTTGGACTACGACTGGCAAGTGGCGCTTACAGAACATCGCCTGTCCAGGGCTTTCATGTTGACTGTAGTGAACCCCCTTTACAGCAGCGCAGAGTGCTTCTAACTTTTTCTTACGTACTGAGAATTCAGTCCTCACCACAACACATACGCTTTAGCATTGTCACACAGTGCAACTCACGCTTACACTATAGAAACAAACCGAACGTGATTAAGCCGCTTGTCTTGCGATATGAAGAATATATTCGGGGTTAAGATATTCGCTGCGAAGTCCTCCAGGTTGCGAGAAAGCCACAGCGTTTGCCCCCGTGGTACGATTTCGCACCGCTATGTGACTGGAGATTGACACACTTAAAGAAGAAAGATACCCCACACAAACCAATTTACAGGAATTACGCGCTCTTCAGGACGAATATCAAAATTACATGGAATTTTATACTAATGGCTGTGAAACAAAAGAACACGTGATTGGGGCGGGGGGTGGCGTAACGGAACATTGGGAAAGAAGTATTCCTTTGCCACACCACGCCCCTGTCTACATAGCTGAAGCTTATGCAATATGGACTGTGGTTAAAAAGATCATCGCTGAAAACCACGAAAACACAATCATATGCACTGATTCATTAAGCACGCTGAAGGCTCTTCACATGAAATCCGAATGTGAACCGCTCATATGGGACATTTTAAACATGGTAACATGAAACAAATATGGCAGGTCAATTAGGTTTTGCTGGGTAATATGCCACGTTGGTATACCGGGTAATGAAGCAGCGGATAGGTGTGCCTCAATGGCAGTGCACAAATACATAACAAACACAACGCTTCCATATAAGGATAGTATCACTGCGATTAGGAAGGCCTTGATATCAAAATGGCAACGAAAATCGGACTATTGTATAAGCAACAAGCTACGTCTTACTAAACCAGTAATTGGTGAGTGGAAGTCGTGCACTCACCAGCAACGGTTCTATGAGGTGAACCTGTGCCGACTTCGGATTGGACACACATTTAACGCACCACATTCCCCTCCGAAAACCCACCGACTTGCGAAAAATGCAATGAAGCTCTTACAGTATTACATACCCTTATAACCTGTCCACACTTTCAAACAGAGCGACGGAAGCTTTTACAGAACCTATATAATTTACATATAACTTTACACCCTGCCCTATGACCCGCTAGTGCCACTTACTAACCTGTTCAGCTTTTTAAAGATAACTAGTTATTCACACGAACTATAAGGCAATGCAGGTTTACCTGCTCTGACGTTGCGTTTCCTTTTGTCTTGTGACTGGGGCAGCACGCGCTTAGTTGCCTTTGTGCCATTAAACCCAAATTAACTAACTAACTAACTAACACACAGAGTAGCAGATATTCATTGCTCCAATTAGGCGCCAAACAGGCTCATTGAAGGGCGGTACATATCCAGTGGCACATAACTAATTACTCAAGTCAAAGAAGTACATTGAAGAGCAACACAGACCGAGTGGCAGAGTCAGCGCTCTTAGTCGGCGCCAAAGAGGTTCATTGAAGAGCGGTCATACCCACTAGGCACATACCTAGTTACTCAAGTCGAAGAGATTCATTGAAGAACAACACAGACCGAGTGGCAGAGACTCAGTGCTCCAAGTCGGCGCCAAAGAGGTTCATGGATGTGTGGTACATATCAGTGCTACATACGCAGTAGGCCATCCGCTGTGGCTCAAAGAGGTTCTTCAAGAGAGGCACGGAGGTACGCAGCGTCACATGTTCGGTGACCCAAGTTGGCCAAACGGTTGGTTTCAAACGCTATTCCATTAGCACAGCGGCCCGACATGCTATCCATTCGACCATGGTCTACTCAGTGGCCGAGGTAGGCGGGAAAACGATTAGATAGATAGATAGATAGATAGATAGATAGATAGATAGATAGATAGATAGATAGATAGATAGATAGATAGATAGATAGATAGATAGATAGATAGATAGATAGATAGATAGATAGATAGATAGATAGATAGATAGATAGATAGATAGATAGATAGATCGATCGATCGATCGATTGATCGATCGATTCAGGAGCATGTCTGAAATACCACAAGAATGATAGTAGCATTAAAATGAGGGCCGACGCAGAAGGTAGCGCAGTCTACAAGTGTAGGCCATTCCCGAAGGAAGTGCTGATTTGGTGTCTTAATGTTTCTTCACTATAAGGCGTAATCCACACCAGGGACACGCGTTTTCGACACAAAGAAGCGGGACGCCTTGGTGCACTAAGTCAATAATTCCTGCGAGGACGGAAGGATTAATCCTTTGTGTTCGAACGCATCGGTTAACCATACATCTCGGAGGCCTCACCGTGGCTTCGCAGGCATGCCGCTAGATGGTGTACAAGCCGAAAGTGGAGCCTGAATGAACTACACAGCTCTATACGCGCAAAAGGGCGCTACCGGGGCACCTTCTCGGAAGCCGCGTATGGAGATCGCGTGGACTTGACAGCGCCGCAACTGGATGTGGTGCAACCCAGAGGAGAGCGCGATAGAGGAACCCGGCTGCAGTGCACGCCTGATGTGTCCTGGGTAGATCGCATACTTGGATAGTCAACGTAGATGAGTTCTGCCGGAATTTATTTTGTTTACTGATCTCAGCACAAAAACGCAGCTTCTTCAGCATTACAATCGCGGTTCTTGCTATGCTACTATTGGTCGCGAATCAGTTCCTCTTTCCTTTCGATTTTCCTTAAGCATTCGACAGCTTGAAAAGATCTCAGAAAGTGGGCCCACTCACCAGCAAGTGGTAATAGGGGCTTATGTCTTTTTCGGCGTCGACGAAGCAAGCGGCACGCGGGTAGAAGACGCGCAGTGAAATAGGCATGCGGACGACGCCTGCTGGAGCTGGCTCGTAGCGGCGGACGCCCGCACTCGTCCAGTGAAAGGCAGCCACCAGCAGCAGCACGGGCAGCAGCCAGCTGATCAAGGAGATCCGCCAGCGACGCCACAGGAACAGGCAGCGTTGCGACATCAGCACACCGGCGGTCACCCATGCACTCGCCTTCTCGCCACGGATGCTCGCCACGTTTGCCACTTCGGCGGCTGCGGTTCAGTCGACCACCGATGACGAAGCGACGTGAGCGCAAAAAACTGCGTTGCTCTTTTTACAGTAGAATATGCTTACGGATAATTCTCCAGCAAGCTTCTGGCCAGAAAATCACAGAAGTTAGGACTCATCATCATCGGCAGCAGCAGCAGCCCATTTTATGTCCACTGCAAGGACGAAGGCCTCTCCTTGCGATCTCCAATTACCCCTGTCCTGGGCCAACCGATTCCAGCTAGCGTCTGTGAATTTCTTAATTTCAAGACCGCACCTAGTCTTCTGCCGTCCTCGACTGCGCTTCCCTTCTCTTTGCACCCATTCCGTAACCGTAACGGTCCACCGGTTATCTAACCTACGGATTACATGACTTGTCCAGCTTCATTTCTTTCTCCTAATGTCGATTAGAATATCGGTTATCCCTGTTTCCTCTGTTATCAACAACACTCTCTTCCCGTCTCTTAACGTTACGCCTAACTCTTCGTTCCATCGCTGTTTGCGCGCTTTGTCGGGCCCTTGGGCCCTCCTCTGCAGCGCGCACGGGGGAAGCCTTTGAAACGGGCGCCAAAACAGCACTCGTCGCATGGAGCATGCGCACCGAGCGCGTTATCGTAAGAACTCGCGCGGGGACTGCCGGGAAGGCGGCAGCCCGATAGGAAGGCAGCAGAGACGGCACTCGGGGCTTTTTCGGGGGTGCGGGCCTGGGGAGGTGCTGGTGGGGCGTGGCCCGCCGAGGTTTTTTTCCGAGCGTGCTGCAGAGTGGGGGGAAAAGCGTTTTTGCATTGTGTCTGCGTGAAAGAGTGCTCTCTTGTTTGCTTTTGGGACTGTGTCTGCGCGCCTGGTTCGGTACATGCTTGCTGCCTGCGCTTTATGCATTCTGTTATCGACCGAAAGATTGTGTTGGTTGATGGCTTGTAACGGCCGTTCTTTCGTCGCTTCCTTTGGCTTGTACATTTTGTTGCCTAGCTGTTCTGCTGCTTTCTTCTTTGCCTTGTTCTTTTCTGCTATTGGCGGCGAGTCTGCGGTAATCGTTTGAGTGCTTCATTATATCGTAAATTAAATCAGTTTCTGTTCTTTGCCTCACTGGTCCTTTGTCGTGCTGGTCGCGGCTTGCAGACCCCCTGAGCGAAGGCGAGGGGCCTTGATCTTGTTTTCGATCTTCTTTGTCAGTCCCCAAATTTCCGCCCCATATGTCAGCCGCTGTAGAAGGCACTGATTGTACACCATTCCCTTTAATGATAATGGTAAGCTTCCAGTCAGGAGCTGACAATGTGTGCCGAATGCGCTCCAACCCATTTTTATTTTTCTGTAAATTTCCTTTTCAGGATCAAGGTCCCCGGTGAGTAATTGACCTGGGTAAACGTACCCCTTCACAGACTCTAGAGGCTGACTGGCGATCTGAATCTCTTGTTCTTATTGATCATTATGTTTGTCTTTTACATAATAATCTTCAACCCCACTCTTATACCCTCTCTGTTAAGGTACTCAATCATTTGCTTTAACCAGTCCCCTGTGTTGCTGAACAGGAAAATGTCAGCTGCAAATCGAAGGTTGCTGAAATATTTACTGTTCATCCTTACTAGCTCCTAAGCCTTTCCAGTCTAATAGCTTGGATAATTCTTCCAAGCACGCAGTGACTATCATTGGACAGCTTGTGTCTCTTTGTCTGACCCCTTTCTTTATAGATATCTTCTTACTTTTCTTCTGCAGAATTAAGGTTGCTGTGGCATCTCTGTAGATACCTTGCAAAGTATTTATGTAAGCGCTCTGTGTTCCTTGATTACGTAATTCCTCGAACACATTCGCTGCATGCGGGATCACCACCGGTGGCGGCCGCTGTTCCACTGCGCAACACCAAAACGAAAAATTAGCCCTTGCAGAGCAGGCCGTACGCGATTTTTTTTACTGGTGAGTTAATTACGCGAGCACACTGCGCTTTGGAACAGTGTCTTTTTCGTGAATAATAGGTGAGATTAACACAGGGGAGTATCTTGCTTCGCGGCATTAACGTAGTCACATCCACTTTGAGAACTCATAAGATTCCGCGTAACCCACGTTCGCGAAGTGAACCGTCACTGTAACATTTTTTTTAATTTATACACTAAATTTATGCATTCATGACGTGGCGCCACCTCCTCCTTATTGGCTGTGCCATCACGTGCACAATGACGCAGGTTTTGGACCGCACCTTTATTCAACCAGATCGCTTCGACGTGACGTGTGCCATAGCGCATGCACTCGGCAGGCCTTCGGTGAGCGAAGACCGTGGCGTCGGGGAAGCGTGTTCGTCTAGCACCCCGGAGGCCTCTGTTCGACTCCCGCTCAGACAGAAACGTGGCAAAATTTATTTTCGAAGCCATTCATTCACCTTGTTTGCAAACCTTCCTGAGAAATTTGACGCCCATCCGAGTATTCTTTGGCGTGTTTTTTCTGCATTCGTTGTCCGATATTTTCATTTTCAAAATATCTTTCGATCACGCCGACGCATTTCCGCATAATGGAGTACATAATGCTTTCGCATTAATGAAGCTTTACCATAAAGGTGAAACAATAAAGGTGATAGCCACATGTTGGAATATTACACCATGTAAGGCAGTTGCAGTATGAATTGCAGTAAACATATATGCTGGCTAAGCAGACAAGCATGGATAGAAAGAACTCCATGAACCTGAGCAGCATCGGCTACACCCGGCGACAACTTTCTGTGGTAGCACAGCCAAAGCTACGGAGCAGAAGCGAACTTTGTTTGCTACGCGCCTGCATGTAGTCTGCAAATGTGACCATCTGTAGACTACGCAGCATCAAACGAAACACACCAGCTATTCTTTCCTTTCTTAATAGAGATTTCTTTTTTTAACAACAGAAACTTACTGCGTAAAGGGTTCATGCGTTTGCTGTTTCTCGTTTTTTCGGCTTTGCACTTCTCACGATTAGTTTTCCCGCTCACTTAAACAAAGATGGCGTCCCTCTGCTAGAGAAAGCGTGAGAGACTGCTCGTAAGATTTTAGATTTTTTTTAGATTTTGTTTTTTATTCGGACATTTCAAGAAATGCCCACAAAGAGAGGCCTAAGAAGGCAATCTGTTTCCTGACTGGGCCTCATCTGAGTTCGTGTATCAGATGCAAATCATGGCAGCTGTGCATCGCGGAATGTTTCGCTGGCTGCATACGATAACGGGCAAAGGGGCTGCGTAGCATGCTACCACATGCGAAAGTGCGTCGCTGGTCGAGATGGCCAGCGACCGCAACGCCGGCAATAAGGCCGCCTTCGGCGAGTCCGAAAGCTATGCAAGCCCAAGTGCGATTACGAACTGTACGTAAAAGAAACTGCCCATTTAAAAAATTTCATGGCCTACAGGGTTGGTATTCTCCGCTGTTCACTGTGACGGATGTAATCATTTTGGCAAGATTTCGGGTGCAGCGCTGGAAGCGTCCGCAAGTACGGGTGACAGTGCTCCTGGCGCTTCGCGATCACAACGTTCCACTTCGGGGATGCGATCACATTGGAATATTTTGCTCGTAGCGCCAGACGCATCTACGGTCGGGCCAGAACGCTATAGGAAATTACAGAAGGGGAGGGGGGGATAGTGGCGGGAATAGTGGCATTCTTCAAGGCGCGGTAGTCACCGCAGGGCCGCCAGTCACCTGGGGACTCCTTGGAAACCATGTGCAGAAGAGGTGCCCAAGGACTTGATGATGTTCGCACAACGCCAAGCTCTAGCACATGATCGAATTTGGCTCTGGAAATCTTGAGTATATCGGGTGCGATTGAGTTCTTCCTTGCCTGAGTGGGTTGTCTCATCAACAAATGAACTCAAACACCACTTGGCTTCCTAAGGGAAGTTGTAATGTCCTTTGCTGAAACCGCATTTTTCGAATGAATTTTTGACTTCTGTGACGCGTAAGAAACATTATAGTGATCTGGTTGATGTTTCCTTGCCGCATCTTGTTTACCGTACCATGTATAACTTAGGACTTGAACGCGATGTGCTGAAACGTGTTAAACAATGCCGGTTAGATCTTCAGCGTAAACATTCTTTTCAATTGCACTCGGGCACTCTCCTTGTGAAGCCATGGCTACAAAGCAAGGGCTTCTTTGTTCCGTGGTCTGTTAGCTGCATCATATGTTAGAAACCTGAAACTATTGAGCCCATCTTCATGGATTGCCATGACTCCGTTTTCTTGTGGGATGTTCTCAAACAAACTCTGAAGAAAGAGCTGCCGTTAAAGTCCTTTCGGTATTCGGTTCTTACCATGTGCAGACACAGAGGGAGTGCCGACTGACTTTATAATGCTTGCTTTTGTGTATGAGCAGCGTGTGGAAAACGCGTATGGATGTCAGGAATGGCCGCGTAGATAAGAGGTCTGCGAGGGAACACCTCAGTGAAAGTTTTAGGTACACGCGTGATGCCCTCGATCACATGGTTGAACCACCAGAGTGGTTTCAGGAGCTTGGCACTTTGGTGTCTGTGATATCCTCTTTGAAGTAGTAGGTAGGTAGGTAGTAAGTCTGTACTATGCAGCTGTCGCTCTCGCGCTTCCGTCCGAACTAATCATATTACTCTCTGGAGACGTTGAACATAATCCAGGCCCCGACAATGACGCCGTATCTTCCCTTCACAGACGATTAAAGAGCTAAAATACATACTATCTGAAATCCATACCGATATAGCTGAGCTGAGAGAAGCCAACGTTCTCAAAGACATACAATAACTGCATTGACAAGTCGTGTTTCTGTGCTAGGAAATTATCACCAGGAAAGAATAATCGAAGCTAGTGCAATGAAGAAGGGCACAAGGACAGGGCCAGCCAGATCGTCTGTTCCATGCCTGCAGTGTCACCAGTGGGCCAGCCCGATCGCCAGTGCTTAGCACGGGTGCAAGCTGTTCGGGCAACCAGCTGTTCCTGCTCTGCGTCACCTGCCTTCTCGGTTACGAACAGACGCTACCATCTGAACTGTTCAATACACCCCATTAGAATTGGTGGAAGGTGCGGGGTATTCAAGAATATCTACACCTTGGAACTCCGGTCTTGGATTCTGCCTCCCGTCATGCCTAACTCTCCCCAGCCGACGTCGCCGCCAGCCTCCATTGCCTGCTCTGGCGCTTTCCCACAACGCCATCCAGCGGGTTTTAGTGGCACGGATGAGCGGGACGTCAATGACTGGTTGTCTACGTACGAACGGGTGAGCTTGCACAATCGATGGTACGATACCGCCAAGTTAAATGCCGTGATCTTCTACCTTGCGGGAGTGGCTCACCTGTGTTTTAAAAACCACGAAGCCTACTTTCGGTCCTGGCCCGCGTTGAAGACCAGTATCGCAGAAGTTTCCGGTCGCCCCGCCATCCACAAGTTGCGCGCTGAACAGCGGTTACGAGAGCGAGCGCAACAACCCGGTGAAACATTCACCTGTTATATCGAAAAGGTTCTCGACCTATGCAAACGTGTGGTTGCTTCTATGCCCGAAAATGACAAATTGAAGCGCATTTTGAAGGGCATCGCTGATGACATTTTCCAAATGTTGATCGCCAATGGTCCGCGCACCGTAGCAGAGCTCATAAACTTGTGCCAAAGCTACAACGAGTTGAGGAGGCAGCGCGATTTGACCAGGCAGCGCTCAGTGGCTGACGAGGCCGTCTCTTCCATGACAGTCTTCTCTGATCGCTTCACCCTGCTCACACAAATTCAAGATTTCGTGCGGGAGGAAGTTGCACGTCAGCTTTCTCTACTAGCCTTCGCTGAGCTACCCCAGCAGCAGCCGCTGCCGCAACAGCCTGCTACACAGCTCGCCCCTACGCTCCGGCGGGTTATTGAAGACCCACTTGCTCAGGCTCTACCAATGCAGCATCAGCAGTACCCTGTCGCCGCTCCACTTACTTACGCATCCGTCGCCACGTAGCCTCCCCGTCAACCACTCGTTGCGCTACATCCACGGCCGCTACCACCCGTTCATCATCCCGTTCATTGACCTGCTCCTGCCTTTGCTAATCCTTGGCGCACCCAAGACAACAGGCCCATATGTTATGCCTGCTGTATTCCCGGCCATGTTGCACGACTCTGCCGCCGCCGAATGCTGCACTCTGATGAGTTTGTGCAGTCGCCTCCCTACGCCGACGCGCAACCTTTCCACACTTATTTTAGTCGGCAGTCGAACAGGCCACCAGCCGAGCGCGCAGTCCTTACACGTCGTTCACCTTTCCCGCGTCGCCGCTCGTTGTCTCCCATGCGTCGGCGTCCTTCACCCACGCAAGAAGAAAACTAAGCGCCGCAGTTCAGGAGGCAGCAACTGCTTCGCCATCGATCTGTACAAGCCCTCCATTATCCCCTTCGAACACTGTTGACCTTACTGTTGACAGCGTCCCTACCATTGCGCTAATTGATACTGGAGCAGCCGTGTCTGTCCTAAACGAACGCCTCTCTCACGCTTTACGAAAAGTTACGCCGCCACTTTATGGGTTTTCTCTTCGCACAGCAAGCGCCCAGCCAGCCTTCTGCAGCATGCATAGCTAGAGTTGTTATTCAGGGCGTTCTCTAAATTGTGGAGTTTGTGGTTCAGCAATCCTGCTCTCACGACGTGATACTTGGGTGGGACTTCGTGAAACAACGCCGTCATCAATTGTGCACGTGCTGAAGTCGAATTATCGCCTCTGTGTGACGTACCCTTCATCGGCGCCACTTCAAAAGTACACAAACAAACAAAAGTACACAAACAAGCAAAACAAACAAAAGCCACAAACAAAAGTACTTAGATGAAACCTTAAATAACTTCATTAAAAAATCCCCTCATAAATTTTGGCACTATCTCAAATCTAGGGTTCCGAAGAAGAACAACTTATTGCCAACGGAAGCCTTAACCAAGGCTACCCAATTTAATCAATTTTTCCAATCAGTTTTCACAGTGCACAATAACACTATCCCAGACAAGGTCGCGCAGGCAAGTGACATAGGTGAAGTGCCATGTGAACTATATATAACGGAAGCGGGAATTCTTTCTTTATTACTTAATCTTGATATAAAAACGTCTAGCAGCCCAGATAACATTCCAAATACTTTTCTCAGAAGGTACGCTGAATGGGTTTCGAAATACTTATTGCTAATTTTTATAAAATCATTGCAAACTTCTGAGGTTCCTCAAGAATGGAAAATTGCAAAAATTATTCCGATACATAAATCAGGTGATGCTACAAATCCTTCAAACTTCCGTCCTATTTCACTCACTTGTACAGCAGGGAAAATTTTTGAGCATTAATAATAATAAAACACATCGTAACTTTTGTTGAAAGTCATTATCTAATTAACCCTAACCAACATGGATTTACGAGTGGTTTGTCTACAACAACTCAATTATTAGAGACTATTCATGACCTAGCATTAACACTCGATAAGCGAGGACAGGTAGACATAATTTTTCTAGACCTATCAAAAGCTTTTGATCGGGTATCGCATCCAAAACTGCAAGGACTGCAAGGAATTCTGGGACATAGTATTCTTACAAAATGGTTAAAAGCATATTTGTCAGGACGTCAACAATTCGTTCATTCCGAAAGTCAATCCTCAGACTACGTTGAAGTTTTATCCGGTGTGCCTCAGGGCACAGTTTTAGCTCCCATTCTCATCCTTCTTATTATCAACGATCTGCAGATGGCATTGACGCAACGGTACGCATGTTCGCAGATGACTGCATTATTTATAGACCAATACAGACCAAGGATGATCAGGTTGTTCTGAATGACGCACTTAAAAATATAGCAAAATGGTGTCAAGACTGGCAGATAACGCTAAATGCAGAAAAAAACTGTCTGCATGACAGAAAGCACCACTAACCTTTCCATACGAAAGTCAGCGAAGAGAACTACATAGGGTAGAAGAATACAAGCATTTAGGTATAATTATTTCTTCCGATCTAAAATGGAACAAACACGTGTCATACGTGGCAACAAAATCACTCTCAGCGCTTTATTCCCTCAAACGGTCCCTCAGATACGCTTCACCGAACACCAAACTACTCGCGTACACGTCACTCATTCGCTCCGTTACAGAATACGGCGCCATATGCTGGTTTCCATGCACTAAATGTGCCATAGAGAAGTTAGAGAACGTACAAAGAAAAGCAGTCAGATTCATTTATAATAAATACCGTCGTCATGATTCCCCAACTGAACTTCTACGCTTAGCCGGACTCCCAACAATTAGAGATCGTGCTAGATATCTCCGACTAAAATTCCTGTTTATTCTCCAGAGCAATGCCCTAAAAATAGACAAAAAGAAGTTTTTAGTACACACTAACGCTGTAATTTCAAGAACGTAACACAATAAACAATTATCTGAGTATAGGTTTCACAATGACACCTTCAGATATTGACACGTGTACTTATCTTTATCGGGCGACCACGTTTCGCCGCCTAACAAATGTAATCGCACAGCGCGGGACGCGCCTGCATGTATCCGAAGTTTCTGGAAAGTTATCGATGCTTCTACCCGGCTGTCTGTTGTCGCCGAACCTTGTGCTAAAAGATTTCATCGCGTGACGCGAATGGTGTAGAACTTTGTGGAAGGCACGCGGGTCCCAACGATTAGTCTGGAAAATTCGACGACTGTTGTATAAAAGCCGACGCGCTTGACCCGCTGATCAGATTTTCGACGATCGCCGACCGTGTTCGCCGCTATCGTTGTGCTATAAGTGTAGCCTGTATTGTGGGTACAGGTTCGCCCAATAAAAGTTAGTTTTGTCGTTCACAGTATTGCTACTGTGTTATTCAACGTCACCACCACGTGACATCTGGTGGAGGTGCTTGTGCGTTCATGTACCGAACGCCCCCGCAAAGCCGCGATCCAAGCCCGAGGACAAAACCGACATCGCCCAAGACCAGCGTGCTAGCCGCAGACTGCAAGGACTGCCCCCAGAGCACGAACTTCTACTTGAATCGACAAAGAACATCGTGGTCAAAGCAACCGCAATGGCTGCCCCAGCGTCTCCCGTTATCCTACAACAACCTCGGGACCCACCGACCTTCCACGGAGGAGCGACTGAAGACCCAGAATCCTGGCTGGAGACCTACGAGCGAATCGCGACTTTTAACAACTGGGACTCTGACGACAAGCTGCGGCATATATGCTTTGCCTTAGAAGATGCCGCCAGAACGTGGTTTGAAAAACGGGAGCCGAACCTTGACGACATAGGACCCCTTCCGTAGCGGCTTCCTGCGCACCTTTACGAGCGTCGTGCGCAAGGAAAGGGCCGAAGCTATGCTGGACGCCCGAGTGCAGCTACCCAACGAGAACGTTGCCATCTTCACGGAAGAAATGAACCGTCTCTTCCGCCACGCCGACCCGGATATGCCCGAGGAGAAGAAAGTCCGCCTTCTCATGCGTGGTGTGAAGGAAGAACTCTTCGGCGCAATGATACGAAGCCCACCGAAGACCGTAGAAGAGTTCCTTCGCGAGGCCGCTAGCATCGAGAAGACACTCGAAATGCGGAACCGGCAATTCAACCGCCGTACAAGCTCTACCCACTACGCAGGAATTCAATCACTGGCCACGGACGATCTGCGCGAGACCATCAGGGCCATTGTGGCGAAGAACTGCGCAAGGTCTTGCCTTCGTCGCAGCCTCAAGTGGCCTCGATCACCGACATCGTGAAAGAAGAGGTGCACCGATCGCTTGGAGTTCCTGAGGTGCAACCAGAATCACCACAGCCCCAGCCGGAAGCGATCACCTACGCCGCCGTCGCACGCCGTCAAGGCACCCCTCCGCGACCGCGCCAGGGCCCTGTAACGCCGCAACTCCGTCGTCCGCCGCCGCCGCCGCCACCAGCACGACCACCCGTCGCCCACCGCACCTACGCGAGGAAGACGGACATTTGGCGAGCCCCCGACCAGCGCCCGCTCTGCTATCACTGCGGAGAAGCCGGCCATGTGTACCGCCGATGCCCATACCGTGCCTTGGGACTGAGAGGGTTCGCCGTCAACGCGCCGCGTCCACAGCTTGGCGAGCGCCCACGTGACATCGCCGATTACCTCGCCGCTACTCAGTGGAGCCCTCGACGGCCGTCCCGTTCGCCGTTACCAGGCCGCTACCTGTCGCCGCAGCGCCGACCATACACCGGCCCAGCCCGGGGCCGCTCTACGAGCCCATATCCGGAAAACTAAAAGCAGCAACCGATGGAGGTGCGGTTGCTGTTCGTCGAACTGACGAAGATCCTCCGCCGCCGACGAAGACGCCGAAGAGATAATCTCGACGACATAACAACGACGACACACCGCCGTCCCAACGAAGTCAGGAAGCCAAGACTACACCGACGAAAGACGACTTGACGACGCGACGTTCCAGCTTCAGTTCAACACGACGCAGCCGTGATCCGACGCCATGACCTAACTGCAACGCCAGACAAAGAACCACCGACCTCGACGTGTTTCTCGACGGCCACGCAGTTACCGCCTTAGTCATGGGTGGACTCCGTCATGGGTGGACACATCGCCGCCCAGTTGAAGAAGGTTAAGACTGTATGGGAAGGCCCTCAAATTCGCACCGCTGGAGGAAACCTGATTACGCCGACTGGAATCTGCACGGCAAGAATAACCATTCATGACCGGACTCACCCTGCCATCTTCGTTATCCTCCAACAGTGTTCACGAGACGTCATTCTCGGTATGGACTTCCTGAACCAACACGGCGCAATCATCGATCTGAAGTCGAAGTCAATAACGCTGTCGGAAGATAAAGCGATACCGCCGGAGAGCCTTCGTAGTCACCACGCCTTGAGTGTGCTCGAAGATCAAGTAAGCATCCCGCCTCGCTCCAGCATTGTTATTTCGGTCGGCACCGAAATACCCTCTGACGTAGAAGGTGTCATCGAAGGCGACCAACGTCTACTGCTAGACCGTGAAATTTGCGTCGCAAGAGGGATCGCTCGACTGCATGGAGGGAAAACTGAAGTGTTGCTGACAAACTTCAGGCAGGAGTTCATGCACATCAACAAGGGTATGACGATCGCGTACATCGAGGAAATTCTGGAAACCAGTAATGCGTTTGTCCTCTCGGATTCCGCCGCATCTACCCCGACGATCATGGTTCCCGAACCAGACTACGACATTGATCCAAGTCTCCCCGTGATTAAGCAACAGCAGCTCAGAAGTCTGCTCCGACGATACAAAGGCTGCTTTTCGACGTCATCGAGGATTCGACAAACACCAGTCGCCAAGCATCGCATAATCACCGAGGAGTACGCTCAACCACACCGCCAGAGCCCTTACAGAGTTTCGCCGCGAGAACGTGAAGCTGTAGGACAACAAGTCGACGAAATGCTGCGCGACGACATCATCCAGCCGTCGAAAAGCCCGTGGGCATCCCCTGTTATCCTGGTGAAGAAAAGGGATGGAACCCTACGTTTCTGCGTCGATTAACGTCGTCTGAACAAGATCACGAAGAAGGACGTACACCCCCTCCCACGGATAGACGACGCATTGGATCGGCTCTGCAACGCTAAATACTTCTCCTCGATGGACCTCAAGTCTGGCTATTGGCAAATAGAAGTCGACGAAAGAGATCGCGAAAAGACCGCCTTCATCACCCCAGACGGCCTCTACGAGTTCAAGGTTATGCCATTTGGACTGTGCTCGGCGCCTGCAACGTACCAGCGCGTAATGGACACGGTTTTAGCAGGATTGAAGTGGCAGACCTGTCTCGTTTACTTGGATGACGTTGTTGTATTTGCCGGTAATTTCGACGATCACCTTAGGCGGCTTGCCACAGTACTATAGGCCATCAAGTCATCAGGGCTCACTCTGAAGGCAGAAAAGTGCCGCTTCGCTTACGATGAGCTTCTGTTCCTAGGCCACGTCATCAGCAAGTCTGGAGTCCGCCCTGACCAGCAGAAGACCGCTGCCAACGCAAAGTTCCCGCAGCCCACCGACAAGAAGGCAGTGCGTAGATTTCTTGGCATGTGTGCCTACTACAGGCGATTTATCAAGGACTTTTCGCGCATCGCTGAGGCGCTGACACAGCTAACTAAATGTGACGTCGAGTTCAAGTGGGAAACGCCGCAGGCCGACGCATTTCAAGAACTAAAACGACGTATGCAGTCGCCGCCCGTACTTGCGCACTTCGACGAGCACGCCGATACCGAAATCCACACTGACGCCAGTAGCCTAGGCCTCGGTGCCGACCTAGTCCAGAGAAAAGATGGACATGAACACCTGATAGCTTACGCTAGCCGGTCGTTGTCAAAAGCGGAAGGCAATTATTCTACAACCGACATGGAATGCCTGGCCATCGTTTGGGCTACAGCGAAATTTCGCCCTTACCTATATGGCAGGCCATTCAAAGTGGTCAGCGACCATCACGCGTTGTGTTGGCTAGCCAACTTAAACGACCTTTTAGGACGGCTGGCACGGTGGAGCCTCAGACTACAAGAATACGACATCACTGTAACATACAAGTCTGGACGAAAACACTCAGATGCTGATTACCTATCCCGCGCCCCCATTGACCCGCCACCGCAAGATAACGAGGATGACGACGCCTTCCTTGGAATAATAAGCGCGGAAGACTTCGCCGAACAGCAGCGAGGAGACTCGGAGCTAAAAGCCCTAGTCGAGTATTTGGAAGGGCACACCGACGTTGTCCCTAGGGCATTTAAGCATGGATTGTCTTCGTTCACGCTACAAAAGAACCTGCTCGTGAAGAAGAACTTCTCACCAGTCCGCGCCAGCTACCTTCTTGTTGTACCGTCAGCGCTGCGTCCAGAAATACTGCACGTCCTACACGACAATACAACCGCTGGGCACCTCGGATTCTCCCGGTCGCTGTCGAGAAAACAGGAAAGGTATTACTGGCCGCGTCTGACCGCCGACGTCGCCCATTATGCCAAGACATGCCGAGAGTGTCAGCGACGCAAGACACCACCGACAAGGCCACCAGGATTACTACAGCCGATCGAACCTCCTCGCCGACCATTCCAGCAGATTGGGATGGATTTGTTGGGGCCGTTTCCAATGTCAACATACGGGAAAAAGTGGATCGTCGTGGCGACGGACTATCTCACCCGCTTTGCTGAAACTAAAGCTCTACCAAAAGGCAGCGCAGCCGAAGTGGCGAAATTTTTCGTCGAGAACATCCTGCTGCGACATGGAGCCCCAGAAGTCCTCATCACCGACAGAGGAACGGCTTTTACAGCAGAGCTCGTCCAAGCCATTCTGCAGTACAGCCAGACAAGCCACAGGAGGACAACTGCCTACCATCCGCAGACGAATGGTCTCAAGGAACGCCTGAACGAGACCCTCGCCGACATGCAAGCAATGTACGTCGACGTCGAGCACAAGGCGTGGGACGCGGTCCTGCCGTATGTAACCTTCGCTTACAACACGGCGGTGCAAGAAACAACACAGATCACGCCGTTCAAGCTGGTCTACGGCAGGAACCCGACGACGACGCTCGACGCCATGCTGCCCCATCTCACTGACGAAGAGAACATTGACGTCGCTAGCTATCTACAGCGCGCCGAAGAAGCCCGACAGCTCGCCCGCCTACGGATCAAGAACCAACAGAGGACCGACAGCCGACACTGCAACCTCCGACGACGCTTCGTCGAGTACCAGCCCGGCGACGTGTTTGGGTTTGGAAACCGATACGCCGACGAGGACTGAGTGAGAAACTATTGCGCCGCTATTTCGGACCCTACAAGGTCATTCGACGTATTGGCGCACTGGACTATGAGGTCGTGCCAGACGGAATTTCGCATTCACAGCGGCGCCGCGCACGATCTGAAGTGGTCCACGTGGTGCGTCTGAAACCCTTTTACGGACGCTGACGAACTTCCTTATTTTTGTTTACTTTACTACGGGTGTTTTTCTTTATTACTTTTATTATTATGCAGCATCGGGTCGATGCTTTTTAAGAGGGGGGGGTATTGACACGTGTACTTATCTTTATCGGGCGACCGCGTTTCGCCGCCTAACAAATGTAATCGCACAGCGCGGGACGCGCCTGCATGTATCCGAAGTTTCTGGAAAGTTATCGATGCTTCTATCCGGCTGTCTGTTGTCGCCGAACCTTGTGCTATCAGATTTCATCGCGTGACGCGAACGGTGTAGAACTTTGTGGAAGGCACGCGGGTCCCAACGATTAGTCTGGAACATTCGACGACTGTTGTATAAAAGCCGACGCGCTTGACCCGCTGATCAGATTTTCGACGATCGCCGACCGTGTTCGCCGCTATCGTTGTGCTATAAGTGTAGCCTGTTTTGTGGGCACAGGTTCGCCCAATAAAAGTTAGTTTTGTCGTTGACAGTATTGCCACTGTGTTATTCAACGTCACCACCACGTAACAATCCGCATTTCGATGGGGGCGAAATGCGAAAACACCCGTGTGCTTAGATTTAGGCGCACGTTAAAGAACCCCAGGTGATCGAAATTTCCGGAGTCCTCCACTACGGCGTGCCTCATAATCAGAAAGTGATTTTGGCACGTAAAACCCCATAATTTATTTTTTTAACCACGTAACAATATTCATACTTCCCACAAGCTATCAGAGAATGGAATATGTTAGCACAAGAGGTTGTCGATTGTACAACCCTCGATTCTTTTCTAAGCTGTCTAACCATATCTTTGTTGCTACATGATGAAATGTGGTTTTTACATTATGTTCTATTGTCATTATGTTCTATTGTGTGCATGAATATAATTGTTGTTGCATGAATAGCTTGTTTTTAAACCAAGGGCTCTTGTAAACGATTATCGTTGAACCCTGTGTGAATGATGTATTTTCCCTTGTATGAATGTACCCTTTCCTGCCAAAGCCTTCGTTAAGGCTAGCAGTATGTACCAAATAAATAAAAATAAATAATTCTCTTCCCGCTAAGCTAGTCCATCAGAAAGACATCGCCATACCGCCGTACTCGTCTGCCGTTGTTCCCGTCTTCTGTGGTGCTGTCTCTGAAGGCGCTGTCCTCTTCACTCTTTCGGAACTCTTCATAATCCGCAAAGATGCTCCGCTCCCTTTCGCCACGCTTCAGATTTCAGCCGGTGTCAGCTCCATCGTTGTCTGCAATCCGCTTCCTATAGCCCTGAAGGCTCTTTGCGGCGAATCACTCGGCTATGCTCAGCCTCTTAATGGCATGTTTATAACCGACTTACCAGATGCCTCGTATTCAGACCTCACAGACCTCACTTTCCACTTGTGCTCCGCCATCACCTGACTTATTCCCACCTTTCATTGCCGATAACCTTACTTCCGAGCAGCGCTCCCAGTTTCTTCACCTGCTTGCCCAGTTCCGTTCTTCTTTTGATGACACTCAGCCTACTCTGGGTCGCACGTCAGCCGTCAGCCACCACATCGACACTGGCTCCAATGCGCCATTGCGGCAGCGCCCGTACCACGTCTCCGCCAAGGAGCGACAGGTGATCAGTGAGCACGTGGACGACATGCTTCAGCACGGCGTCATTCGACCTTCCAGCAGCCCGTGGGCATCACCGGTGGTTCTCGTCACAAAAAAATATGGTTCCATTCGTTTCTGCGTCGATTGTCGCCGTCCTAATAAGATAACGCGAAAAGACGTCTACACTCTACCGCGCATCGACGACGCTCTGGACAGCTTGCAAGGTGCTGAATTCTTCTCTTCGTTGGATTTACGCTCGGGCTACTGGCAGGTCCCGATGTCAGCAGTTGATCGCCCTAAAAGTGCATTCATTACCCCAGATGGTTTATACGAATTTAATGTGATGTCATTTAGTCTATGCAATGCCCGTGCTACGTTTGAACGAATGATGGACAATATCTTGCGCGGCCTAAAATGGAGCACGTGTTTATGCCACCTCGAAGACGTCGTTGTGTTCGCCCTTGATTTCAGCAAGTATCTTCTTCGCCTTAGGCAAGTGTTGACGTCCTTGGCCAACGCAGGCCTGCCACTGAACCTAAAGAAGTGCCAGTTCGCCGCGCGCAAGCTCATGATTCTAGGTCACGTCGTATCACAAGACGGCATTTGCCCCGACCCATCAAAACTTCGCACTGCGGCAGAGTTTCCTAAATCTAAGCTACTCACAGAACTCCGCACCTTCCACGGCCTCTGTTCTTACTTCAGACGCTTTGTTTGCAATTTTGCCTCGATTATATCACCTCCGACACAACTCGTAAGTTGCGCCAATGACCTATCCTCCTGCTCTCCTGTATGCGACACCGCGTTCGTGACCTTACGCCGTCTCCTGGCGTCTCAGCCTATACTACGACACTACGACCCCATCGCCCCAACTAAGTGCATACCGATGCCAGTGGTACTGGCCTTGGCACTGTCCTTGCGCAGCGCAAGCTTGGCTACTCTCAGTACGTCGTTGCTTACGCCAGTCGTGCGCTGACCAAAGCGGAACGCAATTACAGCGTCACAGAAAAAGAATGCCTGGCCATCGTTTGGGCACTTGGGAAATTTCGCCCTTATTTATACGGCAGGCCTTTCAATGTGGTTACTGACCATCACGCCCTTTGTTGGTCATCCTCTTTAAAAGACCCGTCTGGACGCCTTGGCCGCTGGGCTCTGCGCATTCAAGAATACGACATAGACGTCATCTACCGCTAAGGTCGCAAGCACACTGACGCTCTGTCCCGCTCTCCGCTACCAGCCGACACGGCCTCCCTCTCCACCATTCAGGCGGTACCCTCGGTCGACATCGACACCTTCGCATCAGAACAGCGCAACGATCCTGGGGTGGCCTCTCTTTTGGATATCCTTTCTGCTTCACGTGCATCACCCATCTCCCGCTCCCTGCATCGCCAGGCTGCCTATTTTGCTGTCCAGGATAACCTCTTGTATCGATGCAACTACCAGCCCGATGGTCGCAAGTGGCTCCTGGTTATCCCTAGGACTTTGCGTTCCGACATGTGCGCGTCTTTCCATACTGACCCACAATGTGCACACGCAGGCGTTTTGAAGACATATGAGCGCCTGCGGCAACGTCGCTACTGGCGAGGAATGTTTACTATTGTCCGAAAGTTTGTCTACTCATGCCCGCAATGCCAACGCCGCAAATCTCCGCCTCATCCGGCCCACGGTTTATTACAGCCGCTTCCGTGCCCTGCTCGTCCCTTCGACCATGTGGGAATTGACTTGTACGGGCCGCTACCGCAGCACCCGCTGGCAAGCGATGGATTATTGTCGCAGTTGATCACCTTACACGCTATGCTTAAACCACTGCTCTAGCTGCAACGACCGCTAGTAACATTGCATCCTTTATGCTCCATCGTTTCATTCTTCGTCATGGCCCACCTCGGTAGCTGCTCAGTCATAGAGGCCGTGTGTTTTTGTCGCAGGTGGTTGAACCTCTGCTTGCTCAATGCCACATAGTTCACCGGACGACCACGGCGTACCATCTTCAAACTAACTGGCTTACGGAGCGTTTCAATTGCATCCTTGGTGATATGCTCGCCATGTACGTTTCATCGGAGCATACAAACTGGGACATCATCCTCCCATTTGTCACGTACGCATATAAAACGGCTACAAAAAATACTGCAGGATTTTGTTCATAATTTCTCCCCTACGGTAGCCATCTTTCCCATACCATCAATACGGTGTTGCCTTATACACCAGACACGTCAGAGTGTTCTCCCGTTTCAGCTGCCGCCCGATACGCCGAGGAATGCCGTCAATTAGCTCGAAAGTTCCCCTCCTCCGACCAACGCCGACAAAAAGCCAATCGTGATGGCGACGCTACGAATCCGAACTTCGCTTCCGGCACAATTGTCTTGTTCGTGCTTTCTACCACGCCTGGACTTTCGGCGAAACTTCTCTCGCAGGATGATGAACCACACCGCATCGTCGAATGCACCTCTCCGGTCAACTATGTCATAGAGCCGCTTACACCGACATCCGACAAGCGCCACCGTGGACGGGATGTTGTTCACGTTCACCACCTGAAACAATTCTATGACCCGCTCGTTTCCACGTCGTAAGTCACCAGGATGGCTCCGCTTTTGCAACGTTGGTAACTGTAATGAAGAAGAAGAGCACAAGGACAAGGCCAGCCAGATCGTCTGTTCCATGCCTGCAGTGCAACCGGTGGGCCAGCTGGATCACCAGTGCTTAGCACGGGTGTGAGCTGTTCGGGCAACCAGCTCTTCCTGCTCTGCGCCACCTGCCTTCTCGGTTACGAACAGACGCTATCATCTGAACTGTTCCATACACCCCATTACACTAGGAAGAAAGATGCCAGCAAAGAGATACCACTGCTTAAAGCTGAGAGCAGTGACACAAACAACAGAGTACGTCGTAATAACTTGCTGTTCCTTGAAGACAACGAAAAGGAAGCTTGGAAAGAGTTCGAAGAAAAAAATCATTTGAAATACATCAGCTTGTAATACATCTAGAACCAAGCGCTATTGAAGGCACTCATCGCATAGGCTAAATGCCGTCCTGAAAGGAAAGGCCCGATTATTATCAAGTAGGCTCATTTCAAGTCAAAGGAAAGCAATCTTGCCCGTGGAAGGAAAATGAAAGCAAGAAACTTCGTTATACGTGAAGATTTCGCTTCTGCTACTCGTATCGCACGCTCCGAATTGGTAAATTTGATAGGGCCACAGAAATACGCGTTCAAACAACACGTAGACAAGTTGCATATTAACAATAAGCGCCATCACTACGACGCTACTTCTGGCAGCCGTACTGAAACTACGAGGCCATTCATAAAGGCGTATGGAAACAGCGCATCCCAAAGCAGAAGCCGCGAAAACGTGCGATGACGGGCAGCGAAGCTTATCACTTCAACTTCATTTAGCAGTGGCCCTAATCCTTACCTCTCCTTGACACAGCCTTGACTAACATGCGCAGTTTACTGCCCAAACGAGAGCGAATTCGCAGTTTCACTCACAAAACAGTGCCGACATCACAGTATATATTACCAGAAACGTGGCTAAACAAAGAGGTGTGACATAGCGAAACCTTCCCTCCAAATTCCAGCTATACTCTTTGTCGCCACGATAGCAGCAGCCGGAGAGGAGGAGGCGTTTTATTAGATATCAAAGACAACTTCTTATCTTCATTGATCAGTAGGGATGATAATCTTTAGCTGTTGTGAGCTTGCGCTTACAATGGTCCTGGAAAGACAATTTTTGGCGTGTGCTATAGGCCACCGGACAGCCATCCGTCATTTTCTGCTTTGCTCTGTAAAGCGCTAACCGACATCACTGGAAAATTTCCTAACGCACCTATTTACCTCTTTCGTGACTTCAACTACCCTAGCATTGACTGGTCTCTACTTTCTGTATATAATAGGTCACCGTTATCCGAAACTAAACAATTTATCGACTCATCCTACACTTCAACCTGTATCAGCTGATATCATGACCTACAAGATGGGATGGCAGCCTTGACCTTATTCTCACATCTTGTCCTGATAGCTTAAAGAGCGTTACCACGCTAAACGATCTTAGTGATCGTAACCTCATCTATATCTGCATGACAGTACCGCTTAAGAAAAAGTCACCCACAACAAACATAATAAAAGATTACAAAAGGGCAGACTTTGACGCCATAAATAATGAACCGGAAATCTTTTGATTGTTCTCAGCATTCTTATTTAACAAGAACTGTTGATAGCAATTGGGAGCTTTATAAGAGAGTCTTGCTCAACCTTGAAGCTAAATAGTGTTACGCTAAAAATGAGTCAATAAGACGAGCAGCTATTTAGAGGTTATATTTACAACAACGGTTGCAGCGCTAACCGGTTAGATCCACAGCGCAAGACCAGCTCGTTCAAACAATCAAATACTAACGCGTGTAGCATCATCCCCCGGTGGCAGAAACGACGTCCTGGAGAGTGTAAATGTCATCACTGGGAGGATGATACTGCTTCAGTCGTATAACGTGCACAATATCGCTGAACTGAGAAGCAGATGGGGCGTCAGGGCCGATCTCGTAGGTGACGGGAGTCACAGCACGAAGCACTCGGTATGGGCCTGTGTAACAAGACAGCAGTTTTTTCTGACAGGCCGACCTGACGCGACGGAGACCATAGAAGCACCAACGAACCAGGCGGGAAGTGCACGTCTTGGTATCGCCGGACGCACAAATGCCTTTGACTCTCTTGCGATTTCAGAAGGCGGTCACAGGCAGTTTCCCTTGCGTGGGCACAGCGGGCGATGGCGTCAAGTGCATATTCACTGGGCAGTGCTGATTCTCGGCCGAACAGAAGGAAAAATGGGGAATAACCGGATGTGTTGTGGCGCGAGGAATGATAAGCAAATCTGACAAACGGTAGAGCGAGGTCCCACTCAGTGCAGTCTCCAGTCATATTTCGCGAGCATGTCTGTGAGAGTGCGACTGGGACGCTCCGTAAGGCCATTTGTTTGCGGATGGTGTGACGTGGATAGCTTGTGCCTCGTGGCACAGGACTGCAGGATGTGTGCGATAACTTTTGATTGGAATGCCTGGCCACGGCCTGTGAGAAGTTGTCGCGAACCTCTATGTAATAAAATAACGTCGCATAGACGAAAATCGGCGACACCAGTGGCACAGCTTGTAGGAAGCGCTCGGGTGATGGCGTAGCGCGTGGCGTAATCCGTGGCCACAGCAACTCACCTTTTCCAACGGATAGTAGAAAGAGGAAAAGGGCCAAGTAAGTCCAAACCAACCCGAAAGAATGGTTCCGCGGGAATGTCGAGTGGTTGAAAGCGCCCAGCAGGGAGCGTCGATGGTGTCTTGCGTCGCTTGTATTTCCCACACGCAGCTACGTATCTTCGGACGGAGCAAGCAAACCCTGGCCAAAAGAAGCGTCGGCGGATCCGGTCGTAGGTACGTCGTAGGTACTCAGGTGACCGGCAGTGGAAAGGTCGTGAAGTTCGTGGAGAACAGCCGAGCGAAGGTGTTTAGGGATCACAAGGAGTAATACAGGACCGTTGGGGTGAACGTTGTGGCGGTAGAGTACGCCATCTTGAATTGTGAATAAGCGAAGGGAGCTGTCGGCAAGTAACGTTTCCAGGCGGTCAGTGATGATACGCAAGGACGAGTCATGGCGCTGCTCGTCGGCAACATGGAGCAGTGCGAAAGCAGAGAGAACACAGACGTCGGTGTCAGTATCAGACGTAGAGGTCGCGTGTTCGGCTGGGTAGCGAGAGAGGCAATCTCTGTCCTGGTGCTGGCGTCCCGACTTGTAAGTCACTGTGTAGGGATATTATTGAAGTCGGAGGGCCCAACGTCCGAGCCGGCCAGTTGGATCCTTGAGCGACGAAAGCCAACAGAGCACATGATGTTCTGTGTTTACTGAGAAGGGCTTGCCATATAAATATGGGCGGAACTTTGAAACAGCCCAGACGAAAGCAAGACATTCGCGCTCGCTAATGGAATAGTTACGCTCCGCAGTTGCCAGGAGCCGGCTTGCGTAGGCTATAACGCGGTCGTGTTAGTGTTGGTGTTGCGATAAGACCACGCCGATCCCAAACCACTGGCATCGGTACGGACCTCTGTAGGTGCGGATGGGTCAAAGTGGGCCAAGACCGGCGGATTGGTGAGAATCGTGACAACTCGTGAAAATTCGGCAGCCTGAGGGGAACCCCACGTAAAAGGCACGTCTTTTTTCAGAAGTTCAGTGAGTGCTTGAGCGATTGCGGTGAAATCTTGACGATCCGTCGGAATTAAGAAAAGAGCCCCACAAGACTCCGGACGTCTTTGACAGACTGACATACAGGAAAAGCCGTTACTACTCGAACCTTCTCTGGGTCTGGTTGTGCTCCGGAAGCATCGACGACATGGTCTAGCACTGTAATCTGTCGGCGCCCGAAGTGGCACTTCGATGAGTTTAACTGGAGCCCAGCCTTGCGAAAGACGTTAAGGATAGCTGCGACGCACTCAAGGTACGACTCAAATGCAGGAGAACACACAAGGACGTCGTCGAGGTAAGTTGACCATTTGAAACCTTGAAGCAGAGAGCCGATCATCCGTTCGAAGGTGGCGGGGGCACTGCATAACCCGAACGGCATGACTTTGATTGGTAGAGGACATCTGGAGTGACGAATGCGGTCTTTTCTTGATCTTGCTCATCGACGGAAATCTGCCAATAACCAGATCGAAGGTCGATGGACGAAAAGTATTTGGCATTGTGAAGACAATCAAGAGCGTCGTCTATGCGCGGCAAAGGGTAAGCATGCTTTTTAGTAATTCGGTTTCGGTGGTGGTAATCAACGCAGAAACGCCACGTGCCATCTTTCTTTTTGACGACCACGACCAGCGACACCCAAGGAGTCGACGAGGGCTTAACAATGCCTCTGGCAAGCTTCTTGTTTACTTCCTGCTGAATAACTTCCCGCTCTGCCATGGACACGCGTTACGGTCGGCGGTGAGTGGAAACATCATCACCGGTGTTTATCCGATGCTAAACAAGGGACGTCTGACCAAGTGGTGAATTGTCCGTGTCAGATATGTCGCGGTTAGAAAGCAAAAGGCAATATAGGGCGGCTGCTTGGTCAGGTGCGAGGTCCGGAGCGACCATCTCAGGTAACGGGCCGTCGAGGTTCAAGGCATCCTGCGGGTAAACAGGAGGATCTGTAGACGCGTCGGCTGCAAAAGCAATGACGTGGTCCTCTGGTACTGACCGGAGCGTGGCCACCGCTATGCCTTCAGGTAACACTTGCTTCGTCAAGCCAACATTGATAACGGGGAGACACATCCGATAAGCGGCAAGGAATACGACGGAGTGTTGCACAGAGATGTCGCGCGCCAGGAGGACATCACCGATAGGTGCAACGACATAGTTGCCATCAGGCACGGTTGCCGTTGAGGTCAATTCGGCGAAGGTTAGGGCTTTTGGAGGTTAGCTAACAAATGCTGTAGTGCAGAGGGTGTTTGGTTGTTCGTCGTCGACGTCTGAAAGAAGAGGAACCTCGAGGCTCAGCGCACCTGTGGAACAGTCTACGAAGGCAAAATGCGTCGTCAGAAAGTCGATCCCGCCGATTAGGTCATGAGGGCAACTGGTCAGCACAGTGAACAGGACTAGAATTTGGCGGCCAGCAAATCCTATGCGATCAGTGCACATACCCTTGACAGCAACAGTGGCGCCATTGGCGACGCGTACGGCTCGAGTAATGGCAGGCATGGGAACTTTTTTTGAGGCCACGACATAGGTTAGCGCTCATGATGGATACTTGGGCTCCAGTATCAATTAATGCCGTCAACGGAACACCATCTACGTCTACTTCAATTAGGTTCGTGTTGGTTAGGTGTATCAACGGATGATTTGGACAGGACCAACGTGATGCAGCACTACCTCCAAGAGCTGCGTGGCCTAGTTTTCCGTCCGTCGGTTTGGCGAGGAAAAGCGGCGACGTTGGGGTGACGGGGAGCGACGGCGTTGAGGCGACGGCGATCGCACGGAGGAGTGGCTGTCAGGCGCATCAGAAGTAGGGTACAGACGGCGAGGGGAATAACGGCGAGCGTCGTCGTATGGGCGAGGAGCAGGGAATGAGCTCCAGTACGGCGGTATCCAGGTGATGCGGCAGTGGGGGGATACATGACCAACGTTGTGGCAGCGGAAGCAGATCCGTTTGTCGTCTGGGGTTCGCCATTCAGCAGGATTGCGTGGTCTGGGAGGGAAATACGGGTCATTACAGGTTATGGACATAGATGCCGAATCAGGTCGGGAGACAGAGCAGGCGGTAGGTATGCCAAGGTTTGCAATTTCGTGCCGCACAACTGCTTGAATAATGGAAATAGTGGGGGACTCTTGGTCAAAGGTACCGTCAGGGCGTCGTGGATGAAGGGAGGCCTTACTCGCCGCTTCCATCTCACGGGGAACGATACGTGTGACGTTGTCTTGAAATGGTCGTGTGGCGGTAAGAGCGAAGCGAGAGGACGTGGCAGGGGTGTTTGGGAGCCGGGAAAACTGCGGCACGACGTGGCGGCTTTTGGCTACCTCGAAGCGGCGGCATTCTTTGACGATGGCGTCGACGGTAGAAACGTCGTTATAGAGGAGCAAATTGAAGGCGTCGTCCGGGATGCCTTTTAGGATATGGCCCACCTTGTCAACGTCGTTCATGTGCTTGTCGACTTTCCGGCAATGCACGAGCACTTTCTGTATGTAACAGACAGATTCGGTCGACGACTGGACATGGATGGCAAGCTCTTTTCGCGCAGCCTGTAGGCGACCTGACGGGTTGCCAAATAGGTCGCGAAGCCGCTCTTTGAAAATGTCCCACCTGGAGAGCTCGATCTCATGGGTCTGAAACCAGACATGCAGTCTCCCGTCCAGATAAAAGTTCACATTGGTAAGCACGATGGTAGGATCCCAGTGGTGGCTTTGGCTAACACGCTCATACATGCTGATCCAGACGTCGACGTCAACGTCATTTTGGGCGGAGAATGTCCCAGGATCACGAAGACCAGGAACCGTAACGTACGTTGTGGTTGGCGCCGCAGGAGTAGGTGGAAACGGGGTGGTTCCATCGGAAGTCATGTGTGAGAAGACGACGGTGCGGCCGTTTCGGAGCTCCGTGGCGAGGACACGGAATGTTCCACCTCCACCACAATGTTACGCGAAAGACTAGTCAGTAAGACGAGCAACTATTTACAGGTTATATTTATAACAGCGGTTGCAAGATTCACAGCGCGAGCCCAGTTCGTTCTTCCTCCTCTTCTTTCGAGTGATGGTGCCCACGCCCCTCGGTCAAACAATCAAATACCACACGTGTGTAGCAATAGCTAACAACAGTTCTCGTGAATTCCGACTCTAACAATAAATGGCTTAATAAACGGCTCGACTTTCTTCTTACTAAAATAAAGAGAAAAGGCTTTACTGAGAAGCTAAACTCGCAGACACCTAAGAAACATGGGGAAAATATGAACTGTGCGCTAACCAATATATTCAGGAGCTGACGATAACCAAAAATGATTTCTTTAATCATGACTTTCTGACAATTGTACCATCAAATTCCAATAAATTCTGGCGCTTACTTTGCACCTCCTTACTTGGCGCTTACTTTGCACCTACTTTACATTGCACAATCTTCGGGAGCGGCCCACGAGTGCTTAACGCCAGCTACACCTCCACCGCGGGTCCGCGCTGCATTGAACTAGCTTCGGGAGCGGCCCACGTATGGGGAGTGCTCAACGCCTCCTACACCTACGCGACGGGTCGGCCCTGCATCGCACTGCCTTCGGGATTGGTCCACATATGAAGAGTGCGTAACGCCTGCTACACCTCCACGGCGGGTCGGCCCTGCATTGCACTACCCTCGAGATCGGTGCACGTACGAGGAATGCTTGACGCCTGCTTCACATCCACCGCGGGTCGGCCCTGCATCGCACTTTCTCCAGGAGTGGGCCACGTATGGTGTGTGCTTAACGCCTGCAACACCTCCACTACCGGTTGGTCCTGCATTGCACTGAATTCGGTATTGGCCCACATATGAGGAATGCTCCCTCCGTTCTGGCGCCGAGGTCACCCATGGCGCACCCTCGACGGGAGCTAAAAGCATCTCATGCTTAAACCGTAGGACGCCGAAAGCTCACATGCGGAGACAGCAACAGCCTATGTTCGCCGGAACGCGCGCGCGGGCAGCGTGAGTTCGCGGACGGAGACGTGTTTCCTGAGGCCAACTTTCGTAATTAAAATTATCAAAAGGACGCGATCCTTGACCTTTTGACATGCATATGTGTTCTCTCACATAGAACTTGTAAATTTTGAGTTTGTAGCAGACGCGCTCAATTTCTTTAAACCTGCTGTCGTCTGCATTTTGATTCCAGCGTGCTTTTTATTTCTGCTTAACTAGTTTGACTTTTTTTTTACACAGGAAAAAAATGTAGCCCAAAAATAGCCACATAGCCAAAAGTAAAATTCTGACGCCAACTGGGACAAAATGTAGCCCAATTTGGCTATTCTTAGCCCAATCTGGCAACACTGGTTATCGGTCCTCTAACTGCTCTCCCAAAAAGCATCTCAAACGGGAAAAATCCTAAGCTGGCTTTGGCACTTCTCGGTAACCGAACAAGAGTGCTGGCAGATACCTATCCCAGTGTTTTGGTCTTACCTGGCACATGTTCCTTATCATTGTCTTGAACGTTCCATTAAATGTCTCTACCAAACCGTTAGCCATCGCGTGGTATGGAGTGGTTAGCTTTTCATCTACGGACAACAGTCTCTTTAGCTCCCTCATAACCTCCTATGTGAAATTCGAGCCTCTGTCACTCAAAACTTTCTTGAGCACGCCATACTGGGCAAACGTCTCCAACAATGCTTCGGACACCTGAATGGTATCTACCGTTTTCAGTACTACAGCATCAGGATACCTGGTAGCTATGCCCACTGTCGTTAGCACATACCTATTTCCTTTTCCGGATACGCGAATAATAGGCCCTGCAATATCAATCACCACTCTGTGAAATGGCAGCTCAACAATGGGAATCCTTCCCAGAGGCGCGTTTCGTACACGTCCCTTAGCCATCGTCTTTTGGCATAGATCGCATGATCTCACATACCGTTTCACATCACCCCGCACTCCGATGGAAAAGAACTCTTCTATGATCCTTTCTAACGTGTCCTTTATTCCTTGATGACATGTCATTACACTATCGTGCCCATCTTCAGTACTGTATTCTTGACTTCCTTCGGGACTATCAACTGTAGTACTTCTCTACCTGTGCTAAACACACTTCCGGTACAATAGGTTATTCTTCTTTATAAACTCCACCACTGTCCTACTCCTTTCCTTCGCACCAGTTCCCCTATATTTAGTTCACACTTTCGTATTGACTGCTCCTTAATTCTTCTGTAATTCTTTAAATTCTGCAGCCGTTATATTTAATCCCTTAATGAATGTAACCTGCAATGCTGTCAGAGGTTTGGTACTACTACTGCTTGCTCGTGCTTGTACTGCAGCCGCTACATCTGTCTCCTGCATCTCCTCTTTTTGCGCTTCTGAGTGTTCTTTCTCTTCCACGCCCTTCCCGTTCCTCTTGCAACTCGGGTCTGGGACGTCTGCCCTCCTTACCCAAAGTAGATTTCCCACAATCAAATCATAAAGGGGGTCCTCCACACATCTAGCTGCTACTAGTCCTGTAAAAAGGGTGTCGATATTTGAATCAGTGCCTCTACCAGATATTTAACGGACTTATCTACCAAGGTTACTGGTTTAAGGTACCCGGTCATGCTTTCTGGTGGCACTAGACTCCTCCTTACTAAAATGGTATTGGCTCCCATGTCTCTCAAGACCATAGCTTTGTGTCCTTGTACCTTGGCTTCCACTACAGGTATGTCCTGCTCTATCTGTACACCCTCTCTTGACGGCATGATACTTGCCGTCTTATCCACGGACCTATTCCTGCATTCGTCTGCCTTGTGACAATTCTTTTGGCACAACTGGCAAACCACCAGCGTTTTGTGACGATTACCTCTCACTCGGCACTTCACCGCTACATGACCTAACCGGTTACATAGAAAACAACTCTGGGGTCCTCTTTGTCTACTACATTGCCCCTGGTTCTTCATCTCTTCTGCTGCTGTCGTGTGCGCATGTTTGCCGCACTTTCCAAAATTTCTCACTCCTTGTGCCTCTACGAACTCGTCCATTTGTTTTGCCATCTGCTCCACAGTTCGTAGCTTTATTAAGGAATATCGCCAAACTGCCGCTACACCTGCCAAGAAATTGTTCACCCACGACTTTGTCGCGAACCCCTTCATACGTTTTGTCCGTCTCGGACCAGCTCTAGCCATCTCTCAAAATAATTTGCTAGCCGACATGCGAAATGATTGCCTGTTTCTGAATCTTCAGACTTACATGACCTAAACTTTTCTCGGAACCCTTCTGCAGTTACCGTGAATCTTTGCAGTAACGTTTTCTTCACCTTGTCATAGTCTTATGATTCCTCTGCTGGCATACGCGCAAAGACACACAGGGCCTCGCCCACTAAACACAAGCTCAAAGCGTTAGCCCTCTCGCTCCTCTCCCAGCCTTGCCCAATTTCAATACTTTCAAACCGATTCAAATGCGCATCCAGGTCATCCCCCCGCTCATCGAAAAGTGCCATCAATTTCCTAGGGCAAATCTGTCTTGGCCTGAAAGAAGGTGTGCCGGATGACGCCAATCCAGGAGTACTCGTGCCACCACGAGAGCCCGCGCCCATCACTTCTAGCTTTATCTTCAATTCTAAATTTTTCTTCCCTTTTGTGCGCTTCGCACGTTCTTTCGTGTTGTTTTTCGAAGAACGCCATCGTATCTTCCTTCGAGAGGTTTAAATCTTCAGCTATCGCCGCCAAACGTTCCCACTCCGTCTCTAAACCATCAAGATCAGTGACATGGCTGAAGTAAGATCCTGGAACGTATCCAATCCTGGCAGGCTCGCCAATTTTGTCGGGAACTTTCGTCGCGTGTCACCGATCTCGGCGGCGTGCGGATGTTAATAAAGATGGAGTCGGGAGACGCGGAGCAGCACAGCAAACAGATTTTAATGTACCCAACTTAAAAAAACTCATGTAACTAAAACACAATGAAAAGACTCCCGCACCTCAGGCACCTACTTAACAGTGACTAAACATGTCCTTATTGCCGGCCACGTCTGTCCTTAGCGCGTCCTACGCGAGATTCTGGCAACCCTAGTGTATGGCTGCGCACTAACAGATAGGAGCGTCCTTACAGCCTTTTATCGCCGCCTGCATCCCCCGAGTCAGATGACTCCTCATCGCCGACGCCGTAGACGTCGCTGGCTTGATGTCGGTCAGTCCACCTGTCCGTCTTTTGATGCCGGTGTCCCTAACTCCGTCGGTTACGTGGCACGCCGGCCTCACTGGCTAGGCGTAACGCCTGGTTCCGCCGCCTCTCATTCGAGTGCCGACGAGACGCCCGGGTGACTATTGTATGTATGTGCTAGTCTGCCTCTGAAGGGAGATTTTTCCTGGAGTCCCGACTCCGCCGTGAAAGGCTGCAGCAGGTCCAAGGAGCCTCGCTCGAACGTCGTCGAGGTCAACGGCCACACCCTGGATCGCCAGCGTCACGGGCTTGACCGAACCTCCATGGGTGCCGTCGCGAGTGCGATGCTGACGCTCCAACCTTCTTGGCGCAGAGCCGCGTCGATAATGCCAGCTCAGCGCCGCTTCTCTCCCGATCACAGCTCGGGGCACGCGCCTCGAGGGCTCGTGCCATTCGGACCGATCCGCGCACATCGTCCTCTTCCATTCTTTTTGCGCCGCGTGTCTCTTAGATAAGTGAGACAGTCATGAATGACTTGAACAGGAAGGGGTCTGTAGAGCCGCATCCATCGTTTTTACATCTCGTCGTCACTAGCTTCCAGTATGCATTCTTCTTGGTTGATTCCTTCTGCTCTTAGCAATCACAGCTTCCTAATTCTGCGGTTTGTCGATTCTAACCTAGTCTCGCAATGGAAGAGACCGTGGCGCTTAAATCCAGGTCTCCTAAAAGACAGACAGGCAACCGCAGAGGTATCATCCATTTTCTTTCGATCGCTGCACAACAAAGAGAATCTAGATGGCACAGAATGGGATGCCGTGAAGGTCAGAGTGCGTGAGAGCTTCAGGTCTTGGGGCAAGCGTCGAGTGCGCGAGGAGCATGAGGAGGTTAAAATCGTCTCCGGCGCTACCCTCCTGCTCTCGAGGCCACTGTCCGGAGGGTCTGGTGTTCCTCCGGGGCTGGCCTCACTCCGAAAGGAACTTCGGATTCTCCTGCAGCGACGCTGGGAAGGCTTGAGAGCCACAACCCGAGCTGAGCAGTGTGAAATGAAAGCGTGGTGCAGCAGAAACGTCCTACGTAGGCATTTTTCAACGAAGAGCACAACTCTGTCTTCCCAAGTAGATCCTAGTGATGCCAGTCGATTCACCAGATAGAGTTCTGGCACTGGCGAGGTAGTTTTACATGACCTTTTATGCCGAACCAGTTACCTCTCCAGCTGTTTCAAAGTCTCGTAGCCGAGCTGATTAGCTCTTTCATTTCCTGGCAGCCCGCCATGACCAGGTATCCAGATGATTTCCAGAGGACCCTGAAGGTGCTCTTGAATAAATGTCGAAATGTGGGCCGGGAGATCGTTGTGCAACAATTTCCTGCAAGCCGCCATGGAGTCGGTAAATATAATACATAGTGTTACATTAATGAAGAGAACCCTTCAAATTCCATTATTATCTCTTCGCAGAAAAGAATCACGTATTTCCCTTTTTCATAATATCTACTACCACAACGCATCTCTTCGCCCTCTTTGGATCCAACCTGCGCCTTATTATTCGGCTCGTCGTGACCACTTACATAAAGTTAACGTACCCCGTCATAACACCATCGCGTGCTCACAATCATTCCTTCCTAGGACTTCAGTCGACTGGAATAACCTACCAACATCATTAGTAAGCATCAGTGACCCCACTTGTTTTAAGAATGCACTAATCAACATAAAATAATGTATGGTAGCAAAAGGCGTGATTATGTACTTATTCGTGAACATTGTCTGCTTGCTAAAGTGTATTCTTTGTGTATTTTCATGTTATGTAAGCCTCTGAAATTTGTTATGAATGTATTACTACTTTTTTATATTGCTTTGGTTCGCTGGAAATTCCTTGAACTAATCCTGCATTTTTCACTCTTCGAATGTATTCTCGCCCCTCCCCTCTGCAATGTACAATTATGTACCTTGAGGGTATCACAAATAAATAAATAAATATGATTCTTGGGTAGGCTGAGTTGCTAAGGGGCATGTGTTTGATCGCGGTTGCGATGGCTGTCAGTTCCGCTAAGGCCGGATCTGTCTCTGGGAGTAACTCAGTATGTACAGTTTGGAGGTCGTTATTCGGAGCCCCGTGCACCAACGCTAGCACCAGCGTAGAAGTATATGCCGTCAGGGTGTCTTGCCGTGTATCTCTTGAAGTAGGCAACTCGCTGTCGTCGCCTCTCCTTGCCTCGTTCTGGATTCATGTGGCGTGGCAGTGGAGCTATGGTTAGGAGTTCGCGTTGTTTCGGGGGTAGTGGGCGCGTGTTCAGAAGAGGCGCAGCTTCTGGATGATGACCGATGCTGTGGAGGGTGTGCGTGCCTTGACACCTGCGCTGCAAACGTAGTTCTTGGCGACGACGATGAATGCTGACTAGTTCCGCCACCGTGTTATGGCAACCGATGTCAAGGAGGAGCTTAGTGCTGGCACTAAACGGGATGCCGATGGCCTGCTTTGTCGCCTTCCGGATGAGCGCATCAAGGCGATTGATATCTTCCTTACGGAGATAGGCATAGGGCAGGTGATAGCGCAGGCGCGACATAATTAGTGCGTTTCTTAGTTGAAGCATATCCGCCTTTTTCACTCCATTTGCTCGGTTGGAGCCACTACGCATCATGTGCAGCACCTGTTCTCCTTTCCGAAGCAGGTGATGAACCGTCGCAGCGGGACCTCCATCTTTCTGGATATGGAGACCGAGTATTTTAATACATATTGGTTGCGAAATCGGCACGCCTTCGTTTACAATTTGTATGGTGGGCGGTCTCCATCTTTTGTGATGGACCAGTAGCGACTCAGATTTTTCCGGCGCACATCTAAGGCCAATAGTTTGAGCAGCCTCATGCACCCTGTTCATAGCCTGTTGGAGAGTTTCTTGGATATGCCCTGGCGAACCCGTGTTGATCCAGATCGTGATATCATCTGGTAGATCGCGTATTTGATGTCGGGGATGTCTCGTAGCGCTCCATGGACTACGCACATGGCAAGATTGAAGAGTGTGGGCGAGATCAGGGAACCCTGCGGGATACCTCTCTGCGAATGGGGATACTGCTGTGAGGTGATGTCGCCTACTCGTAGCGTGTACTTGCGACTCCGTAAGAAGTCCCTAATATAGTTATAAAGCTTGGTTCCGCAGCCAGTAGCTTCGAGCTCTTGCAGCATAGCACCGTGGTTAACATAGTAAAAAGCTTTCTTGAGGTCTATGGCAAGACCTTAAAACAAAACGCTATCTACACCAGCGTGAATGCACCTCCTCCGCGGCCTCTTACCTGAAGATCCCCCCCCCTACCGATACTGTGGCGAACACCCGAACACATCCCATATCCTCTGGTCCTGTGGACCACCCTCACCTCCCCTTCCTGCTCCCACAAATCTTTCCCCTAAACCCCATGCCGGTGGCTGACAGAAGCAGCCAGCGCCGACGACCAACGGTACCTTGCTCCGTTTATCAGTGCCGCAATGAAGAATTCCGCAAGCGAGGCTCTGGACTGAGGGCCTTTCCACCATACCACCCAACATGAAAATAAAGCTTTTTGCTCTCTCTCTCTCTCTCCAGCTGTCTCCATTCGCTTCACCAGCTGAGCCGTCGCAAGTATGTGACTCAGCCATAGATGAGGACAAGCTATTTTCAGCTTTGAAATCTATGAAGCATAGTCGCAGTACACGATCCGATGGTCTGAAAGTCGAATTTTAAGTTAGGGTTTGGACACTGTTAGAGAAGCCGTTCACATCACTAGTGAACAGGCTACTCAGTGAACGGATTTTGTCATTGTCTCAACGAGAGGGGCTAACCACACTCCTTTGTAAGGACGAGTCGAGAAGCTCCTATCTGAGAGCATGGCGTCCAGTCACACTCCTGAACTGCGATTATATGCTCATAGCAAAGTGCCTGGGTATGCGACTCACGCCAGTATTCGACACTGTTTTGGGTCCATACCAGGCATGTTGTGTCGAGGGGCGCTCCACTAACCTTCACGGTTTAGCAGCGAGGGACCTTCTCCTGTGGGCAAATACCAGGAAACTTCCAGGCATTCTTTGCTCCTTCGATCAGGAGAAGGCCTTCGACATCATTAGCCATAGGTACCTTTTCCGTGTCTGGAAGAGGCTGGTTTCAGTGTGGTTTTTCGGCAGATGGTCCAAGCTTTGTATTCTCGACCGACTTTTGCTGTTCGCATACGGGACGCGTCTCGCAGGCATTCATTGTGGGACGTGGTGTACGACAGGGGGACTCTCTCACCTGCCCTCTACGTGCTCGCTTTTGAACCGCTCCTACAAAGGTTGTCCCGTGACAGTATAATTGGCAGGTTGCTTCCACCAGATTCCCCTCAGCTATCACTCCTTTCATACGCGGATGATTTGTCTATTGTCGTCCCGGGCGAGGCATCGGTTTTCACCGTCTTGGACGTCATGGACAGTTACTGCGAGGGAAGCGGTGCAAGGTTGGACAGGTCAAAAAGTGCAGCCATGTACTTTAACTCTGCTCCGTCCAGTCCGCAGCCCGTTCATGGTCTCCTGGCGAAAACGCGGTTGCGCATTATAGGCTTCCATTTCCAACGAGACGGTCTGTCTCTTGAAAACTAGCAGCAGGCTAAGGAGAAGCTTGAAACCAGGTTTCAAGAATTCAGCGCGTTGCCATTCCCATTGACTGCTCGAGTGACAATACTTCGCTCACACTCTGTTGTCCTTCCAGACGTATGTGGCGTGTGTGTCTCCTGTTCCAACCTGCACCAAGCTTATCTTGGAAAGGGTGCTCTTTCGCTTCCTCTGGAAGGGGACAACTGGTTGTGTATCTAGGCAGGTACTCAAGCTGCCCAGGGATAAGGGAGGACTCGGAATTCCCAACCTGGCCATCGTGGCTACTGCACTACGCGTCAGGTAGACCCAGGTCGCTCTTAACTCGGATATGCTTCTCATTCGAAGCTTAACTTCCTTTTTCTTAGCGCCCGACTCCGCTTGTTTTCGCAGAGTACATTTTCCCACTGTGTGCCTCGCTCAGGTTCCCCGTCCACCATTTATGCTACGGCTGCCAATTCTCTGGTGAGCCTCCGCAAGGTTCACCCCGGCTTCGACGTAGTTTCAACTCCAATCCAAGAACTAGTCGATATCCTTACCCCAGGTCTCCCCCCTCATTGCCAAAGGTACGATCTGTCCATCCACAGGCCGAATTGGAAGACCATTACGGCCACTTTCCTCAACGCTAAGCGAGCTGCGTTCATGTACCGCCTGGCGTGAGGGTACCGGCCGTTGAATTACAGGCCCTTTACAGCTGTACCGGCTCGTGGAGTGTGCGTTTTTGTGGCGGTCGTGAGGACTCGGTTCATATCTTTACGCAGTGTTTGCTTCCCGCAGCTCTTCTTTAAAGTATTGCTAGTCTCTTTAAGCTCCCAGGTGTTCCTTATCAGACGGTTCAATTTTTGCACCCTTTGCCTAATCAGGCGATTAACCAGTACGCGCTTCTTCTCGCCGAGTGCTCATAACAAGATTGATTGGCCCGCTGTGATGCAATTTTCGGTGGATGGGCGCTGGACCTTCACGAAGTGCTTGCGAAAGCACGGAAGGAAGTGTGATTTCATCTCACCAGGGAGCGGCATCGCTTGGGCGACAAAAAGTTTCTCGAAGTGTGGGCTCGTCCTGCCGTGATTTTTATTGAGTCAGGTGGAAAGCTCTCCATTAAGTTATGATCCATGCTCCTAACGTCACTCGACTCGGCCGTGTGCGCCAATCGATCTACGGGGTTTTGTTCGGCTCAGTGGAACCCAAAGCCGGAACCGGTCGTGGCGCACTCTCGTGTGGTCGCGCTGCTGCGCGGATGGCTTTGGTGGTCTCCATGGTTGTATGCCTTAACCTCTTTTGCGTCAAGGCAGTCGCAGGGACAGTCAGGCTTGTGTCCTGTAAGACCGACGTGGCTGTTTGTGGGTTGAGTGCAGTAACTCAGTTGTGCTGCACCACAACAGCCCCCTTGTCCGGGAAGGACCGTTGGCCCGAACCAAAGCTCCCCGCCCAGTCAGTCCTGGTAGAGGGAGAGTGCCGGGGTCAATGTATCGGATGATCTTGGCTTGATGAGTACATGTAAGCTCTGCGACGCCGCGCCTCCGGGTGCCAAGTCCTTATCCCATCTGACAGCGGCACCACGGGAGACCAGCCCGGTCAGGCAGCCCGTCGACGACGGGTATGACATCGTATGACTTAAAGGAAGTGCCAAGTTAATAAACCTAGTTATTCGAATGCTACTTCTCGTCGACATCCTTTCTGCGGATCTGCACTTGGCCCTGCCGGAGCTCATCCCCCTTCATCGTCGCTCCTTGGTGAGCTGATGCGTGAAAACTCTAACAGCTGCGTCACTTCGCTACAACTCATTGCTTCCGAAAGACCGCGATTCGCGTCCGCGGGCGCTCGCGCCATAGCTGTAATAGCGGTACGTGGGCTGTCGATGGCCTGACATCGCGCGACTTCCGGCCGACTCCGTCAATTTTTGCGGAGTAGAGAGCGCTGCTCCGTGAAGTGTATCTAGCGGCGGAGCTGCTCTAAATGCGCCAGTGAAAGGTACGGCAAGCACTGTCAATCTCCGAATGGAATAGACTTGCTCCTCAAGGAGCAGTAAAACTGCTCCTTGACGTGCTCCTAATCTGCCATTGGAATTCACCACTAGTTCGCGTTGGTGCGAGCTGCAAAACGAAGGTCAATCCGCTCGTTTCCGCAGCCCCGTTTTCTCACTGCAGCGTTTTGAAAGCGTGTTTCCACGGTGATCGAGTGAGATGTGTTCACGTTTGCTTGTACGCGCATAGCACCATGCATGCTAATTTAGACCCGCCGTGGTTGCTTAGTGGCTATGGTGTTCGGCTACTGAGCACGAGGTGACGGGACCGATTCTCTACGACGGGGGCTGCATTTCGATGGGGGCGAAATGCGAAACACCCGTTTACTTAGATTTAGCTGCACGTTAAAGAACCCTAGGTGGTCCAAATTGCCAGGCTCCCCCAATACAGCGTGCCTCATAATCAGATCGTGGTTCTGGCACGTAAAAACGCATAATTTCTTTTCTTCTGTTACATTAGTTATTACGCCTATATTTATAAGTTCACACTGTCAAGAAAACTACTATCCTTGCTTCGCATAGCTATCCACTGATTTGATATCGCAGCCGATGTCTTTCGGGTGAAACTGTGACTGTTTTTTTTTATTTTCATTCCCACTGCTTGAAAGAAACAGCAGCACTCTCATGTCTAAACGAAAAGTAAACAGTCGTATGTCTGCTGCCTTTTTTTCATTACACTTGTTGTTTCTACTAGTGGGCTCCAAAGAGAGATAAATCGCTGATGTCATGCGTATATTTTCTTTCCGTAATGCAGGACTAGGAGCAGCAAAATTGCAATGCACATTTGGTATTTTTACACAAACGATGCGTGCGCGAAGTTTTTCACCTTTCTCGTTGCGTATGTGAGTGTTCGCAGAGAAGGAAAAACTGAACAAGCAGCGTACGTACGCAGTTGCGGTTCCGTCGACATAGGGCTCTTGACAAGGCGCAGGCTGGCTAGCGTCAGCCTGCAAAAAGCGCGAATGATGTTCCGGTGTATGAGTAGACAATGTCGCTGCTGCTAAGAAGAAAGGGGATTGATTATTAACGCACTGACTACCGCAAGCTTCATTAATTAGCAATGCGATATCACTAGCCTTTACCTTAAGTAATGCGGTTAGGCCGCTGCTAGATTCTTCAGTCATGTTACCAGAGCAATACAAACCCCACACATAGAAAAGGCGCAGGCAGCACAAGCGTTTGTCTTTTCTTGTGTACCTTTCATGTTTCGTAAAATGAGCCAAAAATCCGCATACCCCACGCACTGTGGGAATCACTGTTAAGCACAGCATTTAGCAGGTACCTGGTTCTGCCGCATTGTTTGGGTTCCGCCGACCGTTACCAAATGAACCAACGTATTTGCGTAAATTGAGCAGTTGTGTGTGTGTGTGGGTCGCGAGCATGCGTGTGCTTGATAACAGCAGCACGAGGACGACCACGTCGAAGACGATCGTATGGCAGGAAAGGCAAGTCAACGCCAGCCGTTCGACCCGGCATATGACACGGCGATTGCTGGGCAGAACAACACCCCTCCTCTCTCGCCTGACCGCCCTGCCTCGCGTGCGACAGGAGAGGGCACGCATGCGGGCCGCGTTCCTCGCTCGCGCGCGCGAGATTGAACCGCGTTCGCCAGCCACCCTCACACGCTTTCACTCATACGGAAACTCATCGCGACGGCAGAAATGCGCCTAGAGTGTCCATATATTTGCTATCGCAATGAAAATAATGCCATGTATGTTATTATTTGTATGACTTCTTTCTGTCCTTTCTAAACCAGGAAGGGGGGGGGGGGGGGGGGAGGCTCGAAGACCCGACCTCAGCTGGCGTCTTCTTGCATTACGGTGCTGCTCTAGATATGGCGAAAATCACCCGGAACACGGCAAGTTTGCTCCGCAACCAGCTGTTTCATGCCGATTTAAGTTGGTTGAAACGCGACCACGCATACGAGGCTTTGAGGCCAGTCATGCTTGAAGCCATGGAGGAAGGAAAAATATAGGAGGTTGCATTACGTCACGCAGCCAGCCTTGGCAAGCGAACGTTCCGTGAAGCCACAGTGGTGGCCCAACACGTGACCTCTTGCGTCGAGATCATAAAGCAAGAATCGAGATTTGTTTAAACGTTTGGTTCCCAGTAGCTATGCCAGTAGTTTATATTCAATGCGCGCTTTTTCGGCTGTCCTGCCATGAAACACTAAAACCAACCGCGCCCCTTGTGCGATCACGTGTTGCGCCACCACTTGCTCACCAGGTTTGGCTTCATTCGCGTTGCGGTTATGCTCCCTCCTTCATTTTCCTTCTTTCATCATTGACGCCATAACTCGACCGAGCGATCCGAGCTCTGGATGAATGCGGCTCTTTGTTAACATGCGACTGCTCGTTGCCCGCGCGAGCCACTAAAGGCGGCTTGGGAACCCTGCTATTTTTCGAGTTTCGGATCTTCGGGTTGAGCCTAACGCAAAAAAAACCCAAGGCTGCCTTGCATTCTGCACATGTTCAGTTGTGGCCCACTACCTGCTTGTGGCCCCAAGGCGCTTGGGTCCCCTTATTCTCAAGCTCTTTAGTGGCATCTTAGATGACGCCGCAAAGCGTGAGGTGTCAGAAGGAAAGAAGACATCAAAGTGGCACGCGTGAGAGTTTCAAAAAAATTCACGCAGAAACTCCTCTGGGAGTTTTCCAAGTATGCGTAAGCATTGTACCACTTGCTCATCTCCACGCTGCCCGGTGTCATTGTCAATGCTATGAAACTTGATACGACTGGTATAAACGACAGCGATGCGGCAATAGGAACTGCTGCGGACGGCGGCCCAAAGTGAATTGATGAGACAAGCAAACTAGCGCAAGTGACGGCGCCGGGTGCGCTGATGACGTTCCGATCATTATGAGCTGGTATCGCTCTTTAGCGTCTGATCTATCTGCGTCGAAGCACCACACGTCGCGCCGACCATATCTTGAACGCCATCTGTGATGCAGGCAGTGTGCTGACTGCTGATAGCTTCGCAAGGTGCGTTCTCGCCACTTTGCCTTGAAGAGAGATGCGCTGGCATATATCCTGAAAGCGATCTGCGAAAGGGGCCGTGTGCGGCGCATGCTGAGAGATTTGTGAGCGCCTCGCCGCTTCGTTCGCGCAGAAGCTACAGGCAGCACGAAGCTAAAGCCGCTCGCTGCTGCGGGCTGTATATTTCACGCGTAATTCCAAAGAATGCATGCACTTTTCGCTTCCATTGCAGAGTGCTGAAGCCTGCTTCACTTCCAACGCGGGTCGTCCCGGTATCGCACTATCTCCGGGATGGGGCCACACTTTGTTCTACGGGAAGGAAGGTTTTCTCGTTGGGTAAACAAAGAAATACTTACGCATTTAAAAGCGGCTGACATTGGCACAACAGAAGCTTGCGTGCTATCGTAGCCTGAGGTCACTTCAAGACGCAGAAGCGAACGGTCGTGTGATGACGTGCTCCATTGGAGCAGCTGTAGCGGCTATCAGAAGAACTTGTTGGTCCTCCTCATCGTCATCATCAGCCTGGTTAAGCCCACTGCAGGACAAAGGCCTCTCGCATACTTCTCCAACTTCCTCGGGCATGTACTAATTGTGGCCATGTTGTCCGTGCAAACTTCTTAATCTCATCCGCCCACCTAATTTTCTGCCGCACCCTGCTACGCTTCCCTTCCCTCGGAATCCAGTCCGTATTTCGGCACCGTCACAATTCACACGATCCACGTTCGTATGATCGAACATAGTGAAAGTGATTTCATGCGCTGCGGGGTCTTTACAAGATCCAGTTGCAACAAAGCAAAGGCATCAAACCAATGAGAAGTTGTACCAGCAACATGGGTATTTTTAGCAATGGAACGACCTTTATCGCCACAAATTGTGGCACAAATAGTATCTGAATGACACTTTGTAACCGCCTCGCTAAAGCTTTCACGGAAATATTGCTGTCGACGTTGGGTGAGGCTTATTGGGCGATAAGAACCTACCGACCGTCGGCGACCGTCTATGTTCGGAACAAGTACGATGAGCTGAACGAAGGCCTGTTGTACGTGATACGCCTCAGCCAACACTTGGAACAATGCTTAGTCCATTAGTTTCCGGTACCGATTAGGAGGTTATCTACTGCGTCTTCAATTTTGTGGATGCTAATTGTTTGTTCAAGGCGCTGTATAACTTCAAATTTTGGCTTAAGTGACAAAACCTCATTTCTCAAGTCCGGCTCTGTCGATCTCTTGCAACCCATATATTCATTAAAATACTGCACAAACCCTCGGCGAATTGTGTTGGGAATGAATGACAGCTTGCTTTTGTAAGCTACTTCCCTTATTTCCTTGTGACATCTTTTCACGTATGCTAAGGCGCGCTTTGCTGGCATTTCCGCAGACGCTCTTTGCGCTCTTCCCCGGACGCATATTTCTGCTCTCGCTCGTATGATTGCGGCTGCGTACCTAACACAGTCAATCTGCTCTAGTTAGGCTCTTAACTTTCCTTGTTGTATCTGTTAACGTTCCAAGCCTAAAAGCTTTCATTACTACTAAATAATCGAGTTTCTCGCGAAGCTCCATTTCATTTCTTTTTCTTCTTCTTTACAGATTTGTGCTCACTTTTTCTATAGAGTCCTTTTTTATACATGCTTTAAGGTTCTCCCATGTCTGGGCATAACTTTCTGAATGGTGCTCTAGTAGACCTTTGAGTTCGTTAATTATGTATTTTACAATCGTTTTCCAACAGTTCTGAGGTGAACTTCCACAGACCTCACATGAAGCGCGATTTTTTCTATTTCCTTCCAGAAGTCGCTTTACCAAACAATGGTCAGTAATTGTACTGGCTTAAAATCGTACCTCGTACGTATTAGAACCACCTCAACTGACATGTAAATCCTATCGATCCTGTCATTGCTTCCACGTTGAAAATACGGAAATTAAGGTTTCAGACCGTTTGTTAAACTACTGCCAATGTCTTCTAAATTAAGCTTTGCCACCAAGTTGTTCAGTGTCACGGCGTTCTTGTCACATAGAGCAATACAGTTAGTTCAGTCGGCACCGGTACATGCCCAATTAGAATCACACAGAATATAAACTTTTTTTCACAATGTATAAGCTGTTTAAGGTTTTCCAAAAAGTCAGGGTGATCCGGCTTAGACGTTCGGTGCATAAATGCATATAACACGACAATAGTTACTCGAAAATGAAAAATCTACAACCACCAACCGTAGGGCATACAATTAGAACTTTCGAATTCCTTCTAATAAACAAAACACGCCCTCCCAGCACTCCAAAAGAGCGACCAACACATGCGTTATACCGATCTCGGAAAGTAGATATACCATTCGGTCTGCCTTCTCTGTTTCTACCTGATCCCCGTATTCGCAAACCAACCTTATCTTAACGCTCAAGGCGCCCTTCTATAAGAGTAAGGAAAGTGTAAGGTTCACAAAAGGTCAAGGCATGTTTCAGAAACGTGCCTTATTGCGTGATATGGGGTATGACCATCGGCTGTTTGAGCCACTTACGCTTTTCGCCTTAAAAGAGAACAAGTTAAAAGATTACAAGTGATAGGAAGTAACAACACATTTATGTGAGAATTAGAAGTGATAGGAAGCAACAACACACTTATATGAGAATGTGAAAGTAATTTAATGAATTTCTCTTGAGCGCACACGCTTTCGCATTCATTCTCTTTATGTCCTGTGCGAATTTTACGCGTGGCATTGTTAACGGTGTCACACATTGCAAATGTGCGTTCAAGTGTGCGTCAGGGTTGCCCAATATCACCCTTACTTTCTGATGCATAGATTGATCCACTGTGTCTCTTTATCCTAAACAGTAATACGATGCCGTGCCACGTGCTACAATCGGCCCGCGTGAAGAAAGTCGTCGCGCACGCTGATGTCGCCGTGTTTTGCTCAGACACAGGGAGCATTCGCGAGGTTGTATCAGTAATAGAAAATTATTTCAAACACACAGGCTGTCCGATAAAGTAGGACAAGAGTAGTGGTCTCTGGCACGGAAATTGAGATGATAAATCAGAATATTTTGCGAAGTGGTATCGGCTGCCTCGTCAGTACCTTGGACTGTTATCAGGACAGACGCACTGTGGAACGAGCAAAATAATACGATGAAGACGGGAGGTAACGGGTGGCCAGGTCGGGATTTGTCCATGTTTACCAGATATGCAATATACATTATCTTTCTTTTGTCTAAGGTGTGGTACCTAATTAAAGGGACACTAAAGCGAAACAATAAATCAGTTTAGACTAATGAAGCATTGTTTGAGAATCCTGCAGGCAGTCATTTCAAACAGATAGTTTGATTATTAGATGAGAAAATGAAGGTCCAAGTATCAGTATTTGAATTTCGCGCCGAAACCCGAGCACCGGCGCGTCAGCGTGACGTCAGGGATTCCAAAGTATGTTTTCGCATTTGGGCCGCGTTGGCTGAATAAAGGTTCCCGAAACTTGCCATGTTTAATATTTCGTTCCTTTAGAACATAATGCAGTCAATCTGTACCCCTATATATAATTAGTAGGCCCTAGAAGGTGTCATCAAAATCCAAGACGTCACAGCCCCCAGGTGCGGGAACTTAAGTTGGCGTCGCCACCCGTATTTCTTTGTTGCGCTTTTTCTGGCTTACCAAACATCTTATCGTTGTAAGAGTGGTGTTTTTGGTGTTGTAGAACGGTAATTTACTGATGCAGAAGAAATCATTTTTCCCTTTAGTGTCCCTTTAACATGCTGCGCATATCGCGAGTCAATGTGCAAAAACTTGACCGTGTCATCGCTATGTTCATTTTGGGATCAAACTGGGAGAGAACCAGCCGGTGCAATCTCTTATGTTCATTTAAGGATTGAGGACTTCGCCTCGCTCACATTTTCTTGCGACCTGTTATATCTCACTTTGTATTCTTTAGGGATCACCGAGGCAGCGTTCTCCACAATGTGCTGTAGATGTGATGTATACGTGCGTACGTGGCATTTGTTGGTGCAGTGTACTGTATAGTTCTGTCAAAGGACGCCTACGGGAACTAGTCCTGGCCTGTAGAATACTGAATGCCAGACTTTCTATGCAATACGTAAGCACAGTAACTAAAAAGAATACTGTAACTAAAAAGAATAAAGTAACTAAAGGAATTGACGGTTGCCTTCACCCAAAAAGATAACTTTCTCGTGACGCCTGCGGCAGAAAGGATGTTCTACGTCCGCCGCCAAGGTCTGTGAGTGGTGGCGCTGGCTAACGCTACCAGGGCTCTACTATGAAACATAAATACCCAGGAAAGTGGACGGCGAAACAGCGCCGCAGTAGCTCAATTGGTAGAGCATCGCACGTGAAATTCGAAGGTTGTCTGATCGTTCCCCACCTCCGGCAAGTTGTTTTTTCATCCCCCTTCATTTCCATCCATTCACCGTTTCTTTACTTCATTTATTAATCACAAGTAAATTTCGCTATGTTGTCATCGATGTCAGCGTTTGTTGGCTTTTTACGATATGACTAATAAAAATCGGCACCCCTCGGTTAACCCCATTTCTTCTCGTTTAACTAAAAAGACGTTATGCAAGGACCTGATTGATACCGTGCTACATATACCCACGTATCGCTTAATATACAGTGGAGGTAAGGGACAAAATGTACTGAAAAGAGTTCAAAGGAAGCTAGTTATATCATCAACAAAATCATATTTAACTGCATAGTAATGCTCTACCTGTGAAAATCTGGCTTGAACAGAAGGGCTTATTCGTACCTTGGTGCAATGAAAGTTTACTGTTTAAGAAACCGGGAACGATAGAACATGATTTCATAGACTGTCGGCATCCCACATATTTTCTGGGGCATCCTCCAGCGTAACATCGGCAAGGAGTTGCGTTTGGACACATATGGTATCAGATTTCTACCTGTTCGAAACGCGGGAGGCGCATAGTTTAGCATGCTCCCTACGCGTTCACAGTATATGGAAGACACGTGTGCAAGTGAGGTGTAAACGTCGGTCTTGTGGGCGAGAACTTCATGTCTCACACGCAGGAGAGATATACCGGACACAGTCTGAACCTCCTGAGTTGATCAATGTATTCGATATGATGATTGCTATGTAAAAATTCTAAATAATTCGTGTACGCCTCAGAGAGACTGTCACGCGTATTTTTGCGAAATTTGTCTATTTGTTGTTGTTGGTGGCGGTAAGCAAGGCAATAAAAGAAGTGGCTGGGGTTAAACGTGGCTTGAACCTAGTTATACGAGCGAAAGCTCTGTTAAGCATAGTTAGACACGGTTCTTCAGTATTCCTATTGGGGGCGACGACTTACGGAATCACCATCTGTCGGAAGCGCCTCCTTTGCGTAGTATGAGGGATCACGCGGCGCGCTCCTGATAGGTTTCGCTTACGATGCGCAATGAAAACACTATGTGGGCAACCCTCCTGGATATTTCTGTAAGTACTCTCAAAACGAGGGAAGTTTTTGATTGTCGATATAATAATGTCGGGCAAATTGAAAGCACAGAGTCGTTTACAGACGTTATCTCTTTACCGAGTGCGTACAGTGAACGCCACTGCGCGCGGTCGCCGCGATGGACTCTCTCGAAGCGGCTGTAGGCAAACGATGAGAGTAAACTATGTGAAATATGCTCTTATAGCGGGCTGTCTGTATAACCAATTGGAGCATAACAGAATGAAGCCTCACTGCAGCGATTGCACGGGTTCGCAGCGACCGACTGCGCGTATGCATGCGTGTCCGCGCACAATGTTTTGCTTTCGCTGTGAGCGCGTTTTCGCACCGTGCCGTGAACATTAGGCCGCAGCGTATGCGCATTTGACAGTCCACTATAATCCGTTTCATACATCAGGTGCAATGCTATGGACGTTGGAAATACTTTTTACAGTGTCTGCGTTCGCACTTAGCCACAGTTCGATGTCCTTTGACCAATTTTTATGTAAATGTTCTTTGTATGAGGTGAGTTCTGAGCGAAAATAAGAATTTACTTTTAGAAACGAACAAATCATGCGCTCACTCGGTTGCTAACACATACTTTTATATCAATTTGCTTTTCGTTCTTTATTATTTGCAGCCCGCCGCAGCAGCCTCACGTTTCTTTGCGATACGGGTCCTTTAATGCTATCGCGTTAAGATAGTCATCTAGCCTGCTTGATTCAATCAGGTGTGCTATACATGTCCTTTATTTGACATCTCTATATACATATTGTTTATTTTTTCTAAACCTACCTTCTAACGCTAGCTATGACTTTCAGAGATCCGGGGGCATCAATCTCTTCCCTACTTTTTTTTCCACCAAAACTCTAAAAAGTATTTTACTTATCTCGACTGCTGACCGGTAAACGCTTCCACCCACTTCAAACCCAAGCGCTTTTGGAAGGTGCACGTTACCTACGGTTCCCTCTGTGTGAATCGCTTCGCATGCGATTAGGATGTGCTTAGCGGTCTTCGGATTTTTGCTGCAGCATACGCATTCCCCATCTAGCTCCAAATATTTGCTCAGGTATGCTTTTGTCGTTAGGCAACCGGCTCGAGCCTGAAATGGCAAGGTACTGCCCTCTGTGTTATCTTACAGATTTTCCCTTCGAATTTCTTTCTTCTCATTCTTGTAAATCTCCATGGTGCTTTTGTTTCCATTCTTTGCATCCAACTAAATGTCTCTATTTCTCTCAGTTTTCTTGATGACTCCTGGTTGCCTATTTACAGTTTCAGTAACACTGTACTTGGTTGCCAAATTTCTCGACCTCTTCGTCCCTTCTGCGTCCAGCTTTTAAAGCAAAGATACTTGTGAACTTTAGCCGCCTGTTTATTTTCGTCCTTGTTCCTGAGTCTTTCTTCAGAACTAATTTTGCTCTGTGCTTCACCGATTTTAAAAAAGGCCCAAACCACGTCACCCTGCACTTCCTCATTTGTGGTTTTACCGTGGGATACCAAAGCCCGCCGGTCTGCGGGTCTTTGGTTAACTTCCCACCCCGACAAGACATCCGATTTTACGCATAGAATGACATTTGCGAACGTTAGAACTGGCACCATTCCTCCATTCGGAATTGCACACAAGATGTCATACTTATTATGGCTCCATAGTGCTCTGTTTCATTAATTCAGCATCCCACTTCCCCTTTATTTTCAGATTCTCTTTGTGGGTGCTTTAGTTCGTATTTCCTTCGTTAATGTATAGGACTAGGCACTTATATTGCTTGACCATGTATGACCTACCGCTGAATTGACACCACGTAATTACTCGTCTCTTCATTAAAGATGACCCGCCGTGGTTGCTCAGTGGATATATGGTGTTGGGATGCTGAGCACGAGGTTGCGGGATGTAATCCTGGCCACGGCGGCCGCATTTCATTGGGGGCAAAATGCGAAAATACCCGCGTAATTAGATTTAGGTGCACGTTAAGGAACCCCATGTGGTCAAAATTTCTGGAGTCCTCCACTACGCCGTGCCTCATAATCAGGAAGTGGTTTTGGCACGTCGAACCCCATATTTGTTTTTTTTTCTCATTAGAGATCGTAATTCCCGATTTGTCTGTGCTACACTTGAGGCTAAGATTTGTTGCTGCGTTGGCACTGAACTCGCGGCCAAGTAATACCGCCTAGAGGAAAATATAGGTAACGTTGAGCGAAGGGGGGATGGAGAAACCAGGCGAAACGTGGCCGAGGAAGAAGGTAGGCGGAGGCACGCTGCGTTGACCTCATCTGCTACGGGCTGTGTGAGTGCTATCGAGGTACTCTCGTGATGAGTGGCCGAGCGAGAAGGACGGAAAAGCAACGCAAGCGGCGGCAGGCATAGCGCGAGTAGACCGACCCCGAAGTCGTCACCAAGCGCCGGGCACAAGCTCGTCAAGACGTGCGGTCTTCGCGTGCCCAGGAGACTCTCGAGGAACGTGCTAGGCTGCTTGCGACAAGGCGGGTGTATCAGGCAAGACGCCGCAACTCCGAAACTCTTCAACAGCGTGAAGCCCATCTGGAAACCCAGCGCACTGTCTTCCGCGAAGCCCGGAAGCACAACATCGAAGAGAATGGCCGGCCTTGCGCGGGCGCCACCAAAACAGGCATTTCAGCAATTACCCGTTTGGGTACTTGTGCAGTGTGTATGATCGTCTCTGGGATCTACGAGACATCGTTTCCGTCCACGAGGCGTAGGTTCTCGCGCTGGAGCAAGTTTCCTGAGGCGTACGTAACAACTTTCAACGTTTGCAACACGTGCCAAGGCTCGCTCCAGAAAGGCCGGGTCCCGACTTTTTCCACTTGTAACGGGTACGTGTATCCGACCAAGCCACCTTTTCGGCCGAGCTGAACTCGGTTGCGGAGCGGCTGATATCACCCCGGATGCCGTTTAAGTAAATTCGGCGGCTTCTCTACAATAGTGGCCAGTACGGCATTCAGGGCCGGTGGTGAATGTGCCTTTGTAAACTGATACTGCCGTGGGGAAGCGTGGCCGCAGCAGCGAGCGAAGTAACCTTCGTGCTATCTATCTTTTCAATGCAAACTCAGCGGCGAGAACACAGCGCCCATGCAGCTATGAGCCGTCGGTACACCTACACTCTGCAGATCGCTTTCAAGGTAATGCGTGCGCGACCGCGGAATACGCAGTTGCTGGCGGAGTACAACGCCGATCCGCCCCCCTCCCCATGCACTCTCTCCGCAACAATGCGCGGGACGGAGGACAGCGCGATGTCTCGCCCCCTTCCGTCTCTTTTTTTTTTTTGCACTGCACTAACGTGAGTATTCTACGCCTGTGTTTCAATCCTCAGGAGTTACATGAGAGCGCATTCTAACGCCAAACCCGCTCTCAAATATAGAGGATTCACCGAAGGGACAAATCTTGTCAACACTGATTACGCGGGAATAGCAATGTCAGTATGCGAATAGTTTTACAGTGCAGTTTAGTTTTGAGCAAGGAAATACTAAAAAAAATTACCGACGATTACGTTACTTCCTAATGCGAAATTTGAGCGCAGCAAATAAGCTGTTTCACCTTTTCGATAGATTGAGGCAAAGAAATCGAGCAACACATGTATGCGCTATCACAGAATTTTTTTTTTATTTTTCACACGTATTCCTTTAACAAAGACTCCACTAACAGTTCTTGACAGTCATGAAGGAAGCTTTGTGGTCGGAGAAATAGACTGATATATGTTCGACTTGGTACACCAATGCTTGATTCTCAAAGACGAGATCTATACAAGTGCCTCGCGAGGTTGTCACAGCCGTGGGACGCGTTACGAGCGAGAGGAACGGGATGTTCTCCCGCATAAGTGTTAGGAAATTGCTGTTTGTCTTTATGTCAAGCCGCCACCGATCTGGCTCTCTGATTGCCACCGCACAGGGCGAACGGCAGCGGCAATTTCGGCTCGGGCGGTGCACATATACAGATCCGCCGCCACCGATCTGGCTCTCTGATTGCCACCGCACAGGGGTTGCATTGGAGGAGGAGCGAAGAAAGGAATTAAGTTCAAGCCGGCGCTTTGACAACCGGAGACTCGCAGGAAGAGGGGGGAGGGGGGCGGCGTGTAGACCCAGCGGCAAACGATGGGGGCAGAAGCGCGCGCAGCAAGCGGACAACACGATAAAGGGAGGAGGGAAGAGATAGCAGCGACTGACTGATGCCGCTGACGCCGATAGTGAGTCAACCCCAGCTGCGGAGTTGGTTTCAGGGACAACGCCGCCGATGCCGACACAAACAATATGATACCCTCGCTTCCGCAGCGCTAAGAACCAGGTCTAGCCGTGGGAAGGTGGTCACGTATTCGTCGACGTGCCGGGGCCTACGTGAAATAACCGGCGCGTCGGCAACTGAAGAGCACCCTATCCGCCACACAAGAACAGGGGGGGGGGGGGGACCCTTTCCTCCTCTTTCTGCATGGCGGCGACGGTGTTCTATGCAGTCACGTTATCTTGACTCTCTAGCGGCGTCAGCGGCATCCAGCGGCATCCAGCGGTATCAGTCGGTCGCTGCTAGCGCTGGGGGGATGAAAGGGGGGCGGAGCTGGTTACGAGGCCGACGACAACGCCGACGACGACGCGAAACCCAGGAACGGACGCCAAAGAGCTGCGCTCTAAAATCACGGAGCTTCACCTCCGAAAGCCACTGGTTGGCCGGATGAAGTGCCGTATCCTTTTCGACTATCTAAATCACCGTGCAATGCACGGAAATTAATATACACGAGCGCTTCTGACTGATTCCAATAGAAGTTGTTGCATTTGAAAGAGAAAAGTAAACTATAATGACTCGAGGAATAAGAATTTTCATTTCATGTTTGGAGTGTTTCGAAAAAATTATCGAATATTGGAAAGTTTCAAAAAATATTCAAGCAACAAGTTTTGCAACTCTGTACCAAAACGAATATCGCAGAGCAGCAAAAGCCGGCAGATATTATATATGAATGGACTGTTTATGTAACACATTGCTACAAGGTATGCAAGTGCTTTACGAAATATTTACTCACAAATTAGTGGTAGGTTTCAGAGCATCAAATTTGTTTCGCTTTAGCTGTCTCATTGGGTGCCAAATAACACACAGCACACAAGAGAAGACAATGCTACAGTGCGCTAGTATCTAATGAAATTGGTATGTTGGTATTTAACGCCACATGCCTCAACGTCTTTAAAAGGACACTAATGATCAATATTATCAACTTTATAAGCAAATTATTTTGCTAGCACTCGAAAGTTCACTTTTACAGTGAGTGGAGTCTGCCAGAGAAACCGCAATAAAGATAGACTTCGTGCACCCGCCTCCACCACACCAATTCCGACGTGTCTGCTTATTGCCCATCGATAGCGAAGGATTTTCTCTGCCTTTTTCGCCCATATTTGTGGTTGTTATCGAATGAATACATACAAACTTGCCGAACAGGAAGTTCTCTCACTAGGCGCTAAAAGAATTCTGCTACAATAATTTATTAGTAAGTTGTACAAATTTAAAAAAAATCATCTAGATTGCTGCAGAAGTTGCCAAGAAAAACGCTGTTCCCGTGTAATTACATCCAGAGACAAATTTTCCTCAAAATTAATAGTTGGCGCTCGCCGATCAACGCGCCCCGGTTACACCATAGTGCACATCCTTTATTGTTGGCGCTGACCACCGGCTACCACAAAAATGAGCGAAAAAGACACAGAAAATGCTTCATTATCGATCAGCAAGTTAGAAGACGTGCCGTAGAAGACGTTATCAAAATTGACGCAGTGTCAACGGAAGATAGTGCAGGAATCTATCAGTATTGCGGTTTTTCTCGCAGACTCCACTCACTGTAAGAGGGACCTATTCGGGATCCTAGAAAAATAATTTGCTTACAAAATTTGTCCCTTCCGAAGACGTGTTTAAGCATGTGGCGTTCTTACTTGAGATATATGTCCTTGAGAGTGCAGACGCCGAGACCGACCGAGCGAACTCCCAGCTGGGCACTGGCCTTCTCCAGCTCTCGGAACATGCGGTCGAAGCTCTCAGACGCGACTGTGTGCAGCGCGATCGTGGCCTGTGCCGGCGCGTCACTCAACATCTCGGCTCCGGGCACGTACTTCTGCACGATGGACAGCACTTGCTTCCTCTGGAAGGGCACCCAGGGACTCTTGACCAGGCGGATCTTGTAGCCTACGCCTGCGTCATCATCCATCATCTTGGGCTACAGTGGCGAAAAACGTGAGCCATTTCAAGCGGGTCATATTTTATCATCAGTCTTTCACTGCGCGCCAGTACTGTACGACGGCTGCGCTCATCATAAGTTTTATTCATTATAGCCGCACGTTGCTGATAAACTTACTTTGTGCACTGTCAGTAACTCAAAATCGGGAAGAGTACTAACGCGATGGCGCTCATGGCCTCGTCAGGCCCCGCACACACTCAAGTTCAACAAATGGCCACAGAGGGCGAAAAATCAATCGAGGCGTGTTTCAGTGTAAGCGCGCAAGTGGAGCTACTGTAATTTGGTCGCATACATTAATTTGTGCTTTTTCTGCTAGGGGCGCTGAACATGCTGAATTTTTTACTTTACACAAACCATTGACATAAACAATCGAGGTGTCTAAGGATGTTTTTTTTACCTCCGGCAAATAGGCAGTTGATTCTTTTATTTGATTGTTGAAGCCGCTTTTTAGTCATAGCGTCAAGGTTTTTGTATTTGATTAACCACCGACAGCCGACAGCCTATTGGTATCGATGTGCTTCCTGGCCGTTGGCGTTCGGATACTACGGCGGTAAAACATTTTCGAAATGTAGCTTAGGTCTTCTTTCTTGTGCGTTTGTGCTACCCTTATTAATGAGCCATTTCTTGACAATGTTCTTGACTATGTAACCGCATTTGTGTGGATGCGTAGACGTGTGCTTTTTGTTGTACTTGTAAAATGCAAATAAAATATTTTCAGGCTTACTCAATCTTTGGTGTCGTGTGCGTTTATTCCAGTCGAGGCCATCGTGCCACCTGGAAACCGCATTCTGTCGGTAGCCCTACACGAAATGCAACAGCTGGAGCGCGGCGGCACAACTCGGGGTCACGGCGGCGTAATAAACGAAAAACCGCTCGGGATGCCCTTAAAAGTCACTTCAGAGTGTGCCTTAACTCGATATGACTCAGCGCTACATGTATTCTGCTGCGCCTCGATCGTGCTCCCGCCGGTCTGGTTGCTGTGTGGCAAACGTAGCGCCTACATATATGTAGGCGCTACGTTTGCCACACAGCAACTAAACTCGCGGGAGCACGATCGAGGCGCAGCAGTCAGAAACCCAGTAAAGCCACAGAACACCTATACAAATTTAGAGAAGGGAAACGGTACCTTCCACAGTGCTACGGAAATACGCGTAGCGGTGGCGTCGTGAACTAAAGTATGCGGCCACAGGCGGCGCTGTACAACAGGAAACGGAAACGGGGTTTTGCACAGTATGGCCGCTTTACCAGGTGTTCTGTGGCTTTACTGGGTTTCTGGTTGCTGCGCCTCGATCGTGCTCCCGCCCGTTTAGTCAGGCTAGCCATTTTGTAGGAAACTCTATGAGGCTAGCCACCCTAGTCAGGCCCCGCACAATCTCAAGTTCAACAAGTGGCCATAGAGGGCGAAAAATCAATCGAGGCGTGTTTCAGCGAAAGTGCGCAAGTGGAGCTACTGTAATTTGGCCGCATACGTTAATTTGTGCTTTTTCTGCTAGGGGCGCTGAACATGCTGAATTTTTTACTTTACACAAACCATTGACATAAACAATCGAGGTGTCTAAGGATGTTTATTTTACCTAAGGCAAATAGGCAGTTGATTTTCTTTAAATTTGATTGTTGAAGCTGCTTTTTAGTCATAGCGTCAAGGTTTTTGTACGTGATTAACCACCGACAGCTTATTGGTATCGATGTGTTTCCTGGCCGTTGGCGTTCGAATACTACGGCGGTAAAACATTTTCGAAAGCATGCATGGTTTCTTCTGCGAGTCATTACATTGACTTGCTGTAAAGAGGTCTACTCTTGGCAAAAAATAGTGCCTCATTTTGTTTAGGCGTTGAATATCATAATGAATGCGGCGGAGGTTGAGGGAGTACGCTTGAAGGTACGTTTTTATGCCGTTGATCTCCATAACACCGTAAGTACGCAAACCGATGTCACAGAACACCCGATGCATCATTGTGTGTTCTCCGTCATCGCTTGTTTGCTGTACGCATACTAATTCTTCATTTCTTCTTCAAGTGTTGTATCCTCCTTTTGTCCTTGTTCTCTTGTGCTTCACTTACAGTATGTCGTTCCGTAAGCTGTAATGCGCATTTGCAAAACCAATACGTTTGATAAGACGCAGTGGTTATCATAATTTTA